>NC_089500.1:28230688-29456522 GCF_036850765.1 Saccopteryx bilineata | reverse complement strand
AGTTTCCTTTTGGAGTTGGACCTATGCACTCCCCACGCTGCTTTTTTTTTTATGGTAACTGACTGGTGTCTGTTGGCTTTATATGTATGGAAGTTGATGAGGCTCCTTTCAAAATCAGTCACTTCTCACCCCCCCCCCCCGGCCAATTTGGCTCCAAAAATCCTCTTATACCTACTTAGAAACCATTGATTCTGTTTAAAGTTCATTATAAATTTGTCGGTCCAGGGATTTTGAAGTTGATTCCTAGAGAAAAACCAGGACCCTATGTTAAAACTAAAAATAGGAGCAAGCAGAGGGGCTCGGATGCTGAGATGGTAAACAGAACAGTAAAAGACCCATTTAGACTTGAATGTTTTATCCCTCTCACTCTACTTACAGTGCCATGCACAAAGGTAGGTGCAGAATATTGTGTTAAATATGTTAAAGCAGTTTCTGTAAAGTGATTTTCTGAAAGGTGTCCCAAACACTTCAAGACCCCATGGAGTTCGCCCCAAGTAAAGGATCTTAGAGTAAAACAATAATTTTGGAAAAATGAGTGTTTTTCTTGAAGATCTTGAATTCACTTTAACATGTTAGGATACTTTAGAACAGGGGTCTCAAACTCAACTCAGCATGTGAGCCTCAGAGCAAGATCACAGCTGTTCTGCGGGCCGCACTAGGTCTACAAAAGGCAACTGTTACGCAACACTTTTCTCACTGCAGTTGAAAACAAAAAAAAATCAGTACAACAAGCACAATCGTACATGCAGTTTACTCAGTGTCACAAAACGACCAGAAACTGTAGTTCACATCACAACTGCTGTTAACTAAGCTAATATCTAGCTAGGATGCTAGAGAAATGAAAAATACAAGTAGGCCCCTAGGCTTACTTAATTTTATCCAAAATATTTTGAACTTCGTGGATTAGTCTGCGGGCCGCACAAAATTGTTCGGTGGGCCGCATGTGGCCCGCGGGCCGCGAGTTTGAGACCCCTGCTTTAGAAGCTACAACTTTTTCAAGAAGAATTAATTCTCATATACCACCTAGGTGTCCTACAATTAAACTCAATTCTGACAGAAAATTCCTAGAGTTAGAGTAGTCCCCACAGATTAGGGGCTCAGTCCCAGGAGACATCCCTCGCTTCAGACACCAACCACAAGTCTTGGGTATCCCTAGGTTACTTGGACTTCTGCCCAACAACTACAAATTTGGGGGTTCCCATGATACCCTAATAGGTTTAATCAGTCTTTAGAAGAACCCAGAGAACTCAGGAATGTGCTATTACTTTTTATTTTTAATTTTTAAGTTTATATTTTTTATTTTAGAGAGAAAAAGGAATGGAGTGAGAGAGAAACAACAAAAGATTGATTTGTTCTACTTAGTTGTACATTCATTGATTTTTATTTATTTATTTTATTTTTGTATGTGCACTGACTGGGGATTGAAATCACAAACTTGGTGTATTGGGAAAACGCTTTAACCAGCTGAGTTACCCAGCCAGGGTAGAAAGTACTATTCTTAACTTAAAGTTTTATTATAAAAGATACAACTTATACATAACCAAACAGAAGCAATAAATCAGACAAGGTAAGCGGAGAGGACACAGAACTTTCATGCCCTCTCTAGATGCACCACCCTCAAGACACTAAAATATTCACCAACCCAGATGCTCCCCAAACCTCCTTGTTCAAGAGTTTTTATCAAGTCTACATTATGTAGGCATGATTTATTAAGCCATTGGCTATTGTTGATTGAACTCAGTCCCTATCCCTTCACCCTTCCCCGTAGGTCTGGGCGTAAGGCTGAAAGTTCTAACCTTCTAATCATCTGGTTAGTTTTTCTGGCAACCAGCCCAGCCTGATATGGGCACTATCTAGGGGCACCAAGAGTCACCTCATTAGCATAGTGAGACACTCCTATCACTCAGGGAATTTCAAGGGCTTTTGAAGCTCTGCGCCAGGAATCAGGGACAAAGACTAAATGTATTTTTTAATTATACCACAGAAGTCCTTCAGGAAACACTCTGTTTACTTTTGTTTAATTTGGTGTAAACCATAAAAATTTGTGGTAGAAACATCATTGATAACAAGTTTATATCACATGGAACCAAATTTGAAAACATGAATTTATGAAATGACAAAGCAATCTATAGAAAGACCGCAGAAAATGTATTATCTTGGATAGAATTAAACGGAGAGACAACAAAACAAAAACAAAACCTGCTCTGTCTCTGAACTCAATCATTTTTGAGGATGACAAAAATGGTATTTAGCTGAAAGGATACCTTCTTACTGGTTTCTGATTTCTGGCATTCCTAAAAGAAAAAAAAAAAATGTAGATAAAAACACATTTTCAAAGCCTTTCCAGCTGTGCTTCCAAATTCAAATTCCTGAGTTCAGAGCCAGGCACAGACTAGGCAGTGACTGAAGGGCCCTGGCTGGCTCTCCACCCTGGCTTTCCCTCCAGGTGGCCTGTACAGTGTTGGGATGGCTTCCCATTAGCCAAGTTTCACCCGCAGAACAGTAATAGAGCAGATAGATATGTGTGTGTTCTGAACCCCCTTCCAGCTTTACCTCCCTTTATAATACATCTAGAGGCCACACTTTCAATATGTACAGTAAATGGCTTAAATTTAAATCCAATGAGTTAGTAACTTGATTATCTGTACATACTATAACTTCAACATAACTAGAGATGTCTTATCCTCTTTCTTTTGGTATTTCAAATGTTTTCCTGCAAGAAGTTGTTCCTTTTCTATTCCTAATCCATACAGTCAATATGTGCCAACTGACCAAGAATGTAATAATAAACTTCCAATCAGGATCTTTATTAATAAAACCAGAATGATAATATTATACCTACCTCGCACAGTAAGTTATAGCATCTAAAAGTCATTGTTTATTTAGTTTTTACTTTATCAATGATTCTGTTTTGAGCACTTCATATACATTCGCTCATTTAATAAAACAAACATAAGACACAGCAGCTACTTTTATCACTGTAGTTTTGCTGTTAGGATACTGAAATACAGACTGTTAAATGATTTTCCAAAGGTCACAGAATTAATAACAAAATTAGAACTTACACTCAGGCTGTGGCTCTATCACATGCACTCTCTCACTGCATTTGGATAGCTTCTCTAATGAGGAATACTGAAGGGAATATTGAAAGCATTTGCTTTATTCAAGCAAAGTGTCAACTCAACACTTGAATGCCCCTGTCTATTCCAGTGATCCAGGCCAGCCTCTGGATTCTCTTCCTCTAAAGATCTCCTGGACTGACCCCTCCTTTGATATGTTTTCCTTAGTTCACATACTTACGGTCCCTAACTCTTTGCATCTTGATTCCCCTGCAAAATCCCAAGTTGGTTGAGTATTGAGACTCTTTCTTCACCCCAAAGGCTACGCAGACATCATATAAATAACAGGTTGTCAGTAAACTGTGGACTTATTATTGATCTTTCACTTCCCTGTTGTGACACTTTAGGTGAGTATGCTACTTGCCTTTCTATCACAGCTTTGATAGTCTCCTCTGTAAAATGAAAAGGCAGAACTAGAAGCCTCTACTGCTCTGTGGGGCTGTGTGATTGGACTACAGAGGAAGTTATGACAAAGCAGAGGACGCACCAGGAAGGCTGGTTGAACCACTTCACATGGATGTGCTATGTTCAGATGTGTTACATATAGGTCTTGCACCTCCTTGATGGGGGTTACTGTTCTTTGGGTAAAACTATTCTAATGGTGAAAGAGCCAGACACTAGCTCACTGCTGTAAGAACACAATAATAGCATGGGTCTCATCAGCTGTTGGGTTTTATCTGGTCTGAAGTTCCTCCCTACTTGAGCAAGGTCAGTAAGGCAACGGGCAATTATTAAGTGTCCAGTATGGTCTAGACACTATGCCAGGAGCTTTCAATGGTTATCTGATTTCAGTGCCACAATAACTTCATGGGTATGTACAACAAGTTATCTATATTTTATAGGTAATAAAACAAGTTTATTTAGAGGTAACCTAGTCAAAGCCAGCCAATAAGCATTAACACTGACACTCAAACTCAGACTTATGTGACTTGCAACCTTGTGATTATTTCATTTATTTTACATTATGTCTCCCCAGATACAGCTTGTTGGGGTCCACTATAGTTGTATTCACTAGGGTCTAATGGGTCATAGTCGTAGTCACTGCATTTGGTTTTTCTAAACTTGTCTTAGCCTGTGGCTACCTTCATTTCCTTTGATAAATAGGTTGGTTCATCAAAGGGGCAGATCAGTATATATATCTACATGGAGAAATTTTTAAACAGAGGTCCAAACACTCAGGAAAGCTGGTTCCACAAATTTTCATTTCACTTCACCAAAGTACTTATTTTTGTCTGTAATATTTAGCTTCTTTTTTTTACTTATACTTTGAGCAAAAATGTTCTCATTCATTTCTCTTTATATATACTAAAAAGGAATAGAATTAGGTTTAAAAGCAGTGTATTCTTTGAGGCAAACTAAATTACAAGCAAGTCTTGCAGATAAATGCTAGGTAAATTGATTTCTGTATACAAGATGTCCTTTCCCTGATTTGTTGATAAAATTTTAATGTTATACATGTTAGAACTGTTAAACACATCCTCCAAGCATGGAGCTTTTATTGGTGTTATGGTTTCCCCTTTTAGCACTTGTTTTCTTAAGACATTCACATTATGTTGAAAATTGGACCGATCGTGGTGCTAACTCTTACCAGAGGGACTCACTGCATTCTCTTTACTTGCTGTTCTGAGCATTAGGCCAGAGCATGGACAATTTCCAGACTTTTCTAGGTATACTTTAAAACTCATATATAAAACTTCAGAACCTATTACAATTTGGATTTAATATCAAGGCATGATGTTTCTGTGAATCTGGAGGCTTACTAGAAAAAGAGATGCAGAAAAGGCTGCTTCAGCAGATGGGTTACGATTATATTAAAATCTAAGTGGTGGTCAAATGAGGCCCTACAGTCAATGGTCACATCTGTGGTTGGCTCATGACTGGGCGGAAAATGTGTGATGGGTTTAAAGGCAGGTCCCAAAATGAAGCACCACACACCAAGCGGATTGTTCAGAGTTGTTTGTCATATATTGAGATTTATTTCCTGATGTTCTTTTAAGAACATGGAACATGAAGTTATTCATGGCTGTTGCACTACACTCAGAACTCAAATGTAAGCATGCTGGTATCTGAGCCTTTGATAGTCCCACTTCACAGATCAGAAATGCTCAACTTTCAACCCTGGTCAGGTAGCTTAGTAGACAAAGCTTTAAGCCACAGTCAAGGTAGCGGGTTTAGCCTGAGTCAGGGTGCATACAAGAAGCAATCTGTGAGTGTACAAATAAATGAAACAGCTATGTAAAACAACGAGTTGATCTCTCTCTTTTTCTCCTCTATCTTTTTTCCTCTTCCCCCCTCTCTCAAATTCATGGATAAATTAAAAGAAAAGAAAGAAAAAAGAAAAATAAAGAAGGAAGGAAGGAAGGAAGGAAGGAAGGAAGGAAGGAAGGAAGGAAGGAAGGAAGGAAGGAAGGAAGGAAGGAAAGAAGAAAGAAATGCTCTGCTCTCTATTTTCTAGTCTTCCTCCATCTAAATCCTTGTCACATTGACTACCTAGATTAGAATCTACCACAGTCAACCAATATGTACCTAATGAGCAACTGCCTCGTTTGTTGGCACTATTATGGGGACAAATAAAAAGGCCAAGAAGAATACTAGAAGTATGGAACCAACTGAGGATCCACATTATCGAAGGAGGCCTCCAGTGCGGGTATGAGTTGAACTGCAGGAATTTTGGTGGGCATGACATTTTCCAAATTTCAGCTCCCAGTGACACAACTGTTTACTTTCTGTTAACGAACAAACAAACAAACAAACAATATCATTAATATAAATCCCTTTAATCAGGTAACTCCCCATCCTTGAATACATTGACTATATACATTTCCTCCGGAATGTAAGTTATTAAAACAAGAATGGAGATAAAACCTACAAAAATGAAACAAATATTTCAAAGCTGAAGTTCTTACCTATTTCTGCCTAAGGCTCTGAATCTGAAGTCTACTCTAATTTTGTTAAAAAAAGGGTATTAGCTCAGGTATAGTGACCTCCTAACCCCCAAATGAGACTTTTGTCTTTACATAATCAGCACTATTGAAAGAGAATTGAAACAGGAATAAATTTCTCATTATATGATTCAATGACATTTAAAGCCTTATGCACATACCACTGGAATGACTATGAATCTTGTACTGGAAGCCATATTGTGTAGTATTAGTGTTACACATCCTAGTCTTAAAAAAAATTGAATTATTGGGAAAAGGAAAATAAAATGAAAAATGAAACATAAGCAAGGGTAGTGCGAGGTCATGACTAAGGTGTTTCTGGAAGACCATTACACCCTTCTAAGCAGGATTTTTCCTTAAGCCAGTATGGCACAATAGCTATACCTTAAGCCGGTATGGCACAATAGTCTGTATTTCATTTATATGACTTACTGCCCTCAAGACAATGTAGTCTTATTTTTTGCAGATACAATGTCCAACACTTTTTTGTTACCCCTTCAACAACCAGAACAAAATGTGTAAGATAACATAAAAATAATGCTTAATTGGAGTATGTTGGGTAAGTAGCTATATCCAAATAAAATTACAGCAAAACTTAAATAATCATTTAGTTGCTCTTTAGTCATCACTCCATTGGTGACAGTGTCTAAATAAAGCACACATGTGTAGGATTGAATATGCGAACAAGGTAACTTTCCAGCCCTAAATATGGTAAGCCTTCATCTTTACCGGGAAAGAACACTAGCACAAGAACTAAACCGAGTCCAGTTTACAGGACCTTTCTTGACCTATTGACTTAATATACTCAAAATAAGTTGTGTCTTTTCAACAGTCTTTTCTGCCATTGAATAAATAGTAATATCATTCTGAATTTCTAAAACACTATGAAATTCATTGACACAGAATTTTATGTAAAATAACTAGAGTTATTCAATACTTTGACTGAACTAAATAAACCAAAGAGACTTGTGTACTTTTAGATGTGATTATTATTCTTCTAGAACTACCTTGGGAGGTGTCAACATAAGAACATTGAAACCTGGAGAGAATTCTTATAAGAGTTTATCTGAGTCAAACTAAAGACATTTGCTAGGGAGCAAGATTGCCAATGCTCCTTGGAATAACAGTATTGCAGCTTCTTTTATGCATTTGAAATTATGGAGGGAAAGTATGGAAGGTTTCATGGAGGTGGAAAAAGGCAAGGCAGGGATTAGATCACAGCACAGCCAACAAGATTATGTGCTCTCTTGAGGGTGGTTGTGCTTATTTCAAAAGCATAGTAGCCTACATTCACAGAAACAATGAACAAGGCTTGCTTAACTCAAAGACCAACCTTTTTCTAAAATGGTATATGCCTGGGTATAGCAACCTACCATGACCTGCCCAGCTAGGAATTTATGATCAGATCACCTTGTGAGGTTACTTTCCATAGAATCCTTTTTTTTTCATCTACTGCAGGGATGATTAAGCGAAGTACATATATATTTCACTATATTTATAATCATTCAAATGGAAATAGTTATGCCTTAAAGGACAACATACCATGGAATAAAAATGAAAATAACAGCCTAGGCCAGCAGTTCTCAACCTGTGGGTCGCGACCCCGGTGGGGATCGAACGACCCACAGGTTGAGAACCGCTGGCCTAGACTCAGTCAAACCTAGACTGCTGTTCTCTGCCTTCTGCACATTTTTGTGTGGGTTGCTGTATGTACATCTGGCTTGAGTGACTGTAGAAAATATAATACTAAATGTTACTAAATGTGAGGAAATAAGCTCACATTCATGCAAATGTGTCCAAAGCATATGGAAATTGTATTTTTTCCTCCTTTGTCAGTTCAACTTTCCTTCAGAAACTAAAAATTGTAATATATTTTCAAGATTATTTTGGCTATTCAGTGAATTCGGTGATATACTTGCATTCATTCCCCTTCCCACCAAAAACAAAGCTGAAGTTGACAGGTCTCTTGTATGTGAAGAGATTTTGAACTAATGTAGCAGTATGCGATGTACCTGTGAGCACCTTCCATCTTGTTTCTTCACCCATAAGATAGACACTCCTCATCCCTGTTTATATATTGCAAGTGTTACTATTTCATATAAAGAAATGATTTTTTTGAATAAAGCTGACTCATGTGTTGTAGAACAGACACAGTTTTCTTCATATCACAATTTGGTGTCTGTGAGTTAGCCACATCTCTAAGGCCAATCCTGATAATATCATTATTAACCAGGAGGATGAAAATACAAAAAAGCTTATAATTCCAAGGTTAGAGGATAACCAAAGTGAGAGGTTGCCATTGCATAAATGACTAAAAAAAATGGCCTTTCTTGAATACAAATTTAAATGAAGAATCAATCCTTAAACATGAGAATATTAAACCAAAATTAAATGCAAAAACATATAGAATATATACTATATGCCTAGAAATGTAGTAAGTGTTTTAAGGGATAAAATAAAATCAACATTTATTATATAGTACTTGGCCCTAAAAGAGCTTATGGTCTAGCTGGAGAACCAAGGTTTAAAAACATGAAGCAAAAAAAAGAATGAATCCAATAGGAAAATAATTAACTGGTAAAAGTGCAGTGCAGGTTATTTTTGGCAGAGAGTAAGCTACTGCTCAAAGACCTAACTTCCAGATTGCTTCCAGGAAGTGGGTTATATAGGGAAAGAATCATTAGTCATGATGGCTAAAGGATTTGGGATGGTGATCTTTGCTGATTGGTTGGGGCCAATAGTTAATTATTTTATCAGGTTTTTTTTTTCTTTTTTGACAGAGAGAGAGTCCGAGAGAGGGACAGATAATGACAGACAGTGACAGGAAAGGAGAGAGATGAGAAGAATCAATTATTTGTTGTAGCTCCTTAGTTGTTCATTGATTGCTTTCTCATATGTGCCTTGACTGGGGGGTTCCAGCAGAATGAGTGACCCGTTGCTCAAGCCAGCAACCTTGGGCTTCAAGCCAGTGACCTTTGGGCTCAAGCCAGTGACCATGGGGTTGTGTCTTTTATCCCACGTTCAAGCCAGCAACCTCGCGTTCAAGCTGGTGAGCCCACACTCAAGACAGTGACCTCAGGGTTTCAAACCTGGGTCCTTCATATCTCAGTCTGATGCTCTAGCCACTGCATCATCGCCTGTTCAGGCTATTTTATCAGTTCTTGATGTCAGCCATGGCATTTTTTCCTGGTTTCTTAAAGGTGTATTTGGTAGACTCCTTCTGTACTCATGGGCCAGGAGCTGAAATACAACTGAAGTCAAGATATTATCTTTAGCTTGTCCTTGACCAAAACCCTCTTTCTGTGGTCAACAGACCTGAGGCATTGTTCTTAAAACACTTTGATGCTGACTGGAATCTGATGTCCTAAGGACTTAATGATGAAGGAAGGGAGTGGATATACAGAAAAGATGTAGGGTTATATAAGAGAAATGGTGTTCCTGCATGGTTTAACTGTCAGGAAAGCATTTTGGGAAGTAAAGGAGGCATGTAGAACATGTTCACAAGAAGAGTGTACTCTGTTGATACCTCCAGCCCCGAAAGTCCTTTTGCATACGTAACTGAAAGAGAAAAATAATGATTATGACTAAGATACAACACTGGATTTAAGTCTCCCCATAGGCCAACATCAAGAAGTTTAACACTCATAAACTACCTTCTGACTAAATATGTTAAAATGAAAATTAAGGTCTCTGTTTTTGAAAAGGCGAAGTGAATATGGTCAAATAAAAATATGTTTATTTAATCTGCCAATATAAATATAGATATAATCTATTTCTGCCTAATACAGTTCACTCTGTCCCAGAGGAATAGTTGCTGCCAATTCTGTAGGCAACTGGCATGTATATTATCCAGGTACTGTATTCCCCCATGTGTAAGACACACCTTTTTTGAAAAATTTGGGGTCTAAAAACTGGATGCTTCTTATACAGTAGTGGTAGAACTGTGGCATTTCAAATGCCATAGATGGAACTGAGGACGAGGCAATATATAAAGATAGTAAATCATCATCAGACACAGATGAGGATAGCTAATAGATGGGAGTTTTGACAGTGATAGGAGTTGTATGAATTTTATGATGAATAAAAACTTGAGTTCAATAAGTTTATGTAATACATTTTTTAAAATTTTGGGCCCCAAAATAAAGATGCATCTTATACATGAGAGTGTATTATATAAGGGGAAATATGGTATAATAAGGCTTCATTTCCATCCAGTTTTCCTGGAATGGGATGTTTTAAATATGTATCTTTCTAATACTCTCCACCACAACAAAAAATCTTAATAATTTCCTCAGATTAAAAATTATACAAATAAGCTTGACCAGGAAGTGGTGCAGTGAATAGAGCATCAGACTGGGATGCTGAGAACCCAGGTTCAAAACCCTGAGGTAACCAGCTTGAGCGCAGGGTTGCTGGTTTCAGCATAGGATCACAGACAAAACCCTATGGTCACCTGCTTGAGTCCAAAGGTCGCTGGCTTGAATCCAAGGTTGTTGGCTGGATTCCAAGGTCACTGGCTTAAGCAAGGGGTCAATTACTCTGCTGAAGACCCCTGATAAAGGCACATGAGAGAAAGTAATTAATGAACAACTAAGATGCAGCAACGAAGAATTGATGACTCTCATCTCTTTCCCTTCCTGTCTGTCTGTCCCTCTCTGTGTGTGTCTCTCTCACAAAAAAATAAAAAAATAAAAAATACACAAATAAATAATGCCAGATCAAGTGCTCTTTACATTTGTGTATATAAATTTGGATATAAAGTTTTTATTTTTTAACAAAAAACAAGAAAGCATGGTTGTGCTATGGAGGAAAGCATTTCTATATAAAAAATGACAAAATAATATAATAATGTCAAAAAAGCTTTGAGAAACAGTGAAATGTGAGTGAGCTCCTGCATTGGAGTTTTGCAACTAATGTTGGGGTTCTATCTTTCTGTTGATAATTGGCAGTACTCTTTATGCTTAAGTGACCCAAGCCTGGCAGGGATACTGACCATCACAATAGACTAAATTAGAATGATAAATTCAAACTGAGAAGGTGAAGTTTGCCAAGAATAAGGGTAAAGCATTGGTGGGTTTTTAACAGACCTAAAATAGATAAATCAAAATAATCACAAGGTTCAAAAGAATCCACACTCACAAAAATTAACCTGAGCTGCTTTGTTAATTGATGATCTGCATCGCTGAAAATTTGTAGAAATGAATGATACTTAGGAATTCTGTGCTAAGAATCTAAAATTTGGTGGGAAATCATCACTTCCAGTTCATCAGATTTGACACACTTTGACTATGCACAGTGGGATTAACAAAACAAAAAGTTAATAAAGCAGTTTCTCCAATGAACTTCCAGTGACCTTCGCCTTTCATTTCATAGGACAGCCGACCACTGCCGCCTATTCCCAGGGACTTACTTTACTCCTGTGGTGTTTGGAAACTTCAGTAGTAAATTTCTTATTTATCACCAGGTTTGTAGGAAAATAACCACATCCAAACCACCTACTGAACAATATAAGCAATGTCCTTTTACTTCCTGATGAAAGTGCAAAGTGCTTTAAACATTCAGCGTAAACACATTTGTTTATTTCTTTCTTAATTTGTGAGGCCACTTTGCTGGCAGAGACCAGAGTAGAGGAATCCAAGATGTATTGATTTCTTTCTTCATGACTATTTAATCGGTTAAAGTGTGTGCCACTTGCAAGTGCCAAGATGCTGGTTACATTTTAATAAATGTCCTCTTTGGTCGATCAATACTTTTCAGCCCCCAAATAAATAAATAAATAAATAAAAGTGCTATTCTCTCATAAGTTAATGGAGAGAAAATCTTTTTACTATCGTCAGTCATCATGACAAACAAGAATATGAAAAGTGTTAATGAAATGACCAACTGTCTATAAAATAAAAGACTTGCAAGACAGTCTCCTTTCTTCCCTTAATTTTGATGAAACAAAATGGAAAATTACACTAGTGCCCATCCAGCGTGAAATGATGTTAACAAGCAGAAAACAAATGCTATAATGAAGGACTTCTAGGATGTACTATGTATAGTCTTACTTGTAAAGAGGGAATTACTGGGCAGAGCTCTAGCCCTGAGCAACATCCCACCCCCTAGTGAGAATCACAGCTATCATCATGTCCCTGGGGAAGTAGCACCACTCGGCACAATAGGACAAATTGATGTTCACAGCATAATAATTATACATGTGCTGCAAACAATAGGCCACACAATTACCAACCAGGGCAGTGCCCTACACAGGCAAAGTGAAATTGCAAAATGAAGTGATTGTACAGATAATTGAGGCAATAGCCCCACAAAAAAAAAAAAAGGGATGTGCACAAATTATTTATTGAGCTTTGTTTGGGCAGGCTGAGTTACAAATAACTGAATTTTCCAGAACACTGAAACTTACCATCTAAGCACAAAATGCTTCATTTTTAAAAATACATTCTTTGTGAATGGATATATTAAACCATATTGCTCATTTCTTTTTCCTTTGAAACAGAGTTTATATAAATGTGATTATATTTTGCTATCTCTCTTGATTAAACAAACAAACAAAATAAAGAAAAGTGAGCCAGAAACTATTAAGTGGGCTCTCAACCACATTTAGGAAATGCAGAACACACCCCTGTCTTCTATGTGAGGACAACATTGGCCATGTAGATACACTGTAAGCCATCAATTCAAAGAGTTAACAGGTTCCTGCATAAACATCTCAGGTGCAAAGCAACATAAATCAAATGGCATCGCTAAAATTAAATGGGATATAGTTGTAGATAGTTTAAATAGCTTACTGTCAGTTTTATAACCTTTTTTATTTGTTTTGTTTTGTTTTTCTTACTAGAAAGGGGAGTATAGTGGGAAGACTGTGGGATTGCAGAACCAGCCTAGTGTAGTGGTCATGTCTTTGTTGTGGAGCTCAAACTGCCTGGACTCAAACTTCAACTAGCATTAAATAACCATGTGTTGCTGGAAATCTTATTTGAATCTTTCAAAAAGTTGGGATTTTGTCCAAAAAATAGGAATAATTAAAATCCCTATACTGTTGTGATTTTAAATCAATACATTCCATGCAAAAATATTTAACCCTTTCATTGGCACTTATTGAGGGTTCTATAAGTATTAGCAATTTAAGTAAGAAGAGAAGACAGAAAATTGATTAAATAGAAATCTAGAGATGAAAGTATAAATGACAAGCATGAGAAAGGCTGTAAAAGGGCAAGGAACAATTGCAAAAACTAAAGGAATAAAGGAAGAGGTAAAAGGAGAAAATGTGGGGAACACCATGCTCTTAATTGATGGAAAAATTACTATTTCAGTCTTAATAAATATTTATTGACCAACATCACAGACTAGGCACAATGCCGGACACTATCAGATTACATAAAATAGCTTACTTTGCACCTGCATCTTTGAGATGAACTTTGTCATCGCTATTGTGTAGATGAGGAAACCAAAACTTAGAATAATGAAATGCAATAAGTAATATGGTAAAATTCAAACATATTGTTTAAATATATTATTTTTTTGGCTCTAAATTCAATTTGCTTTTCACCTTATCACAGAACGCATAATTTTTTTCTTCTTCGTTGTTTCTCCTCTTTCTGATCAACTTTCATCTTTTCCTTTTGTGTTTTTTTGTTTGTTTGCTTTCTTTTTTTTAGAGCACTCACTATGCATGAAACACTGAAATTAGAGAATAATTAAAAGTAGGTCTTTGCCTTTTTAAATTTTGGTGTACTACATGACAGACACACATGAAACATGCAGAGAATGTAACAGATGACTTACCCCACAGGGATGGGAGTGAGTGCTATTGTTTCTTACATGTACTGCTTCACTGGGAAGCTTTCTTTTCCTTTCCAGGATCCCAGATTCTGATATCTATCTTTCAAACTTCAGGTCAAATTTGACTTCCTTTTTTATAATTCTACATGCTCAGTGATCTCCGTTTTATTTAAATCCTTGCATGATTTAGAATCTGTACCTGAAGAACCTTTTAAGATACACAATACTAGGACTCAGTCTCAGAGTGTAAGAGTTAGTATCTGGGACAGGCCCCAGGAATTTGCAGTGTACATGCTCGTAGGTGATCAATCCTGACACTGCCAATGTAGAGATTACATGGGGGGTGGGGCACCACTGGCTACCCCATAGCACTCCCTCTTCCCTCTACACTTTGCAAACATTTCCCCCTGGTGTAGCTATTGTTCCCATTGCATATGCTCAGTTCTCTACTTAGTCATTATATCCCTTGAATCCTAGGGAGTTTTAAAAACATGTTGTACCCTCTCACAGCTAGTAGCATAGTAGGACTATCAACAGTAGGTGTCTAGGAAATGTATTTTACTTAACTAGTTGGTTGGCACACTGACTTACTGATCATTTAGTGGCTGTTTCTCTTCCATCTCTCATGGAAACTCCACCTAGAGCAGCTATTGTATGTGAACTCAGATTACTGTGTTGAAATGGCGGGGAGCATATGTAAATATTTGTATTATCATATCTATCAAATAGGATCTCTCAAATAATGATACTTACAAACTTTTTCTCATCCTTATTTACAGGGTAACACATAGACAGTTGCCTTGGAAACACTTGCTCTGAATATTCTAAATTTTCTATAATAAAAAATCTTGCTTTGCCTTATCATTTACACAGTCTACTTCATTTTTTGTTTTGCTGAGAATATATAATGAGATCTGAACACTGATAAATGTCATTTTTGAGGACATAATTATTGTATTCATGTATTACTTTTTTCAAAAGCCCTTTTTTATCAGTCAAGCTTCCGAAGAGCAATTATCTAATAAAAATTAAAATTTTAACTAATGCTAAAGTTGTGTTTTAACTAACCTCACTATAGCATCCATATTTTAGTGCATTCTAAAATCCTATTTTATTATCCCTTCAATCTATAAATTAGAATTAAAGTTGACATGTCCATATTTGATTTTGAGGAACAGAAGAATTAGGCAACTTTTTCATGATATATCATTAAGTATTGCCTTAACAATTCTGAATATCTGGTTCCAAAAACCCAATTCCTGGGTATAGCCATAACAAGTTGCATTTTCTACTAGGCTCAGCACACTCTTCATTAGTTATGGTTACTGTTTACTCAGGTTTTAGCTAGAATCTCCCAGAGTGCCAATTATGTCTAGAGACATACACCACAAGGTGAAGAACAAGTTTGACAATTATCCTATTATTTTGATCTATATTTACATGTAGACAGTCAAACCAGATAATTCAGTACGAATAACTCACCCAAAGGACTTATTATTTGGATTGGTTATCTCCATAGATGAAATTCAACTCTAATAACTCCCAAATCTCCACTTTACTTTATGTCCTATAGGCATAACTGAAGATGATTCTACCTGTTATAGCCTGTGCATACCAACCTACCCATTTCTAGAAAAGTGGATTTAACTTTCAAAGTTATTACATATTTACTGAAAAGTTCTTAAAGTCTGGAGGTGTCAAGAATAGTTACTATTTTGGTATTATTACAGTTATTTTCCTTAGATCAACCAGAATGTACATTTTATTTTCATTACTATCATTTCTCTTTTGTGTAGTATGAACTCTAAGATTGGTTTAAATATCCATCTTGGTCAGGGTCTATCTGACCACTTATCCACAGAGGCCTGTACCTATCAATGAAAAGTTTTACACTTGGTCTTGTTTTAGCTCTCAAAATCTGTTGGCAAGAGTGTTAAATCAGTCTAGCATACACTGTTAAAAGTAATTACTCAGGCTTCCCTTCCATTAGAACTCATAATATCTAGTTATTACATTCCTCACATTTAAAAAAGATAAAAAGCCTTTCTGAAATATGGTAGATAATCAATAAGTTACTGAATAAACATAAAAATTACAGATATTGCCCTGGCTGGTTGGCTCAGCGGTAGAGCGTCGGCCTGGCATGCGGGGGACCCGGGTTCGATTCCCGGCCAGGGCACATAAGAGAAGCGCCCATTTGCTTCTCCACCCCCCCTTCCTTCCTCTCTGTCTCTCTCTTCCCCTCCCGCAGCCAAGGCTCCATTGGAGCAAAGATGGCCCAGGCGCTGGGGATGGCTCCTTGGTCTCTGCCCCAGGCGCTAGAGTGGCTCTGGTCGCGGCAGAGCAATGCCCCGGAGGGGCAGAGCATCGCCCCCTGGTGGGCAGAGCATCGCCCCTGGTGGGCGTGCCAGGTGGATCCCAGTCGGGTGCATGCGGGAGTCTGTCTGACTGTCTCTCCCCGTTTCCAGCTTCAGAAAAAATACAAAAAAAAAAATTACAGATATTAACCATGAATATTGTAGGAAAAAGAAAAATTACAATAAGGAAGAAGAACTATAATAATAAGATCACTAATACCACACTATGTTAACTAATATTGATATTTTGGTACATTCTTCTAAAAGGATTCAGTGAATACTTTATGTTTCTGTAATATTACATCATATTATAGAAATTAGTTTGTAAACCTTTTTCACTAACAAGTATATCAAAACTCTTGTTCATCTAAATAAAAATAGTTTTGTGACTGTGAGAACTCTGTTTTGCATTATCATGAATATATCTTTTCACTACTGCCATGCTCCCACCTCCATGCTCATGCCTACTTCATCTAATTAAAGCTCTGACACCTACGTGGAGTTACCCCCAGATCATTTTGCATGGACTTTAACAGCTCTAGTCAGACTGTCTCACCTTGACTCCTGCTTGGACTTCCTCACCGTAGGCTTTCTCATCACCATGCTTGGGCTGTAACACTAATTCTGGGGTATTTCTTGCTCTGGTTGACCTTTTTACCTGCTTGGGCTCTACCAAATGAAAACATCCTTTTCTCTTCACTAGGGTGCTGACTCCCCACAGAAAACTTTCCTCCTTACTACATATACAACTTCCTCTGTTTGAGTTCTGGCATTCCCTCTAACCATCTATGGGTCTTCTCAACCCCTGCATGAAGCTTCTTCTGTCCTACCTGGTGGCTTTAGAATTGGGTTGTTTGGGAAGAAGAAGGAAGGGGAGAAGTGAAGAGAAAGGGAAGGAAAGAGGAATGTGGAAGAAGAAAAGACTACTTTTTTTTAAATTTGATATTTACTAGGTGTCTAACATTGTGCTGTTTGCCATGTTATTTCTTTTAAATCAAGAAACGCTCCTCTAGAACATGTTCCACAATTATTGCTACATTATCAATTAAGTAATTAGTTATGTGATCTTAGAGTCATTGCGAGGAACTCTCGTATTATCAGAGCATGTATGAAGATAAAATTAGTACACTAACTTGTCTAATATCAAACCATGTTTTTAACTATAAGCTATAATACCTATTTGCCTATAGTTGTTAACCCTTGTTTTTTATATTGTTGCTATAAAAGAAAAATAATATTTTTCAATTTTAAATGTGTGATATTGCTAAATTAATACAAGTTAAAATTTCTGCTTTTTTATTGTACTATGAAAATCTCACTTAATTATTTTGCTCTTTATTTTTATTGTCTTACCTTATCTCTTAATGCATCTTGTTTATTTTTAATTTTTATTTTGTCACGTAATCATGTTTATTTTTTTACCCCTTTTTCTATCCTGCTATTTTATCTTTTTAGTTTCTTTTCTCAAGAATTGTTACCTATTGTTCTTTATACATTTTTGTCTTATGTGTATAAATGAAAAACAAAATAAAAACATTCACAGAAAGAGGCTGACTATGAGAATATACAAGGAACTAAATAACAACATCTTCTCTTGACCAATTCTTTTTGCTTTCCACCATAGCACCCCTTTCTTTCCATATGTAAGATTAAGAAATCAATCTGGAAAAAAAAGCAGATTCTATGCTCATTAAATCCATTGAGCCTCATAGACAACTGCCTAAGTTTGTTAGGTTAAGTTGTAGGGAGGAGAATGAATGGGAAGTCTGGAGACCTACAGCTGTAGACCTCTGCCCTTGTCTGCCTCCCTAGTAGACTATGAGGCAATTCTTTTTTAATCCTAAAATCTTTATACTATTAGAGACACATATTAAAATTCAGTGGTTCTGAAATGAGTATAGAATGCATCACAACAAACTGGGTGGCTTGCTAAAACACAAATTTCTGGACTTCACCTCCAGATATTGGTTTAAGTATATCTGGGATGAAGCTGGAAATGTGCACTTTGAAAAGCTCCCAGATGCTTCTGATACAGTGGTCTAAGGACCATACTTTGAGTAACACTGGATTACACTATAATTCGCAACCCTCAGAACCACAAAATACTGTCATTTGTCTCCAGTTTCTCTCTCCTCTCTAAGTTCAGTCACAAAAATTTTCTACTCATCTTCCATGCACTGGCCTTTAAAGTATTTCCACCTGGATCTTTTTTCATGTAACTGAAAAAATGAAAATATCTAGTGTCCATACTGAGAGATTAAAGAGAAAATGGTGCCTTGGTTCTAAATTTGATTTTACTATTATTTCGCAAATTTGTTCTAGACCTTGTACAGCTATGAAAGGACTCAAAATGCACATGAGCCACTAGAAGTTCTGCTTTTTATGTCTGATGGGCCCACCAAAGTGATACTTAAAAATGTATGGAATTTATGCTATTAAAAAAAAAGTAGGCCCTGGCCAGTTGGATCAGTGATAGAGCCTTGGCTCTGTGTATGGATGTCTTAGGTTCAATTCCCAGTCAGAGCAAACAAGAGAAATGACCATCTGCTTCTTCCCCCTCCTCCCTTCCCCTTTTCTCTCTTTTTCTCTCCTCCTCTCCCACAGCCATGGGTTGATTGGTTTGAGTGCATCAGGCCTAAGCGCTGAGGTTGGCTCCATGCAACCTTCACCTCAGGCACTGAAAAATAGCTCGGTTTTGAGCATGGCCCCAGAGGGGCAGTGCAGCGGCCCCAGACAGGGGTTGCTGGGTAGATCCTGGTTGGGGTACATGTGGGAGTCTTTCTATCTCTTCTCTTCTCACTTATAAACAAAAAAGAAAAAAATGGATTGTATAAATGTATTCCACATTCTTTCCCTACATAGTTATAAATAGCCTTTTAAACAATAACAATCAAAGATAAATCACCTATAGTTTCATTCGAACTCCTGAAACATCTGCTGGAGAATGGCATGCATTCCATTGCAAAGAAATACATTAAAAAGTTCTTGTCCATCTCCAAATCTTGGGTATGCTTGACCATCAGTAGACATTTTCAAATTATCTTTCTCAATTATTTTAATTTCCTTTAGGTTCAATGTCTGTTTTTTTGTTGTTGTTGTTGTTTTCTTAGCTGAGGAGGGAAGGTAATTGACAGTGGAGGGAAGAGGTTGTTTGCTAGGGAGGAAGACATACTGGGAATGGATTGAGGAGGAAGGGGGATGGGAAGTGGAAGCGGGATGGGATTTCCTGGGAGCAATAGCTGAGGAGAAAGAGGGATGGGAGGTGGAAGGGGGAGGTGCTTTGCTTGGGGCAGTAGTTAAGGGTGATGGGGGATGGGAAGTGGCAGGGGGAGGGTGTTTTCTGAGAACAGTAGTTGAATGGGTTGGTGAATGGGATGTGGAAGGAGGAGGTGGTTTGCTGGGGGCAGCAGCTGAGGAGGGAAGGTGATGGTAAGTGGATGGGGGAAGTGGTTTGTTGGGGAGAATGACAAACTGGACGGATTGAGGAGGAAGAGGCATGGGAATTGAAAGCAGGAGGGGCTTTGCTTGGGACAGTAGTTAAGGGTGATGGGGGTTGGGACGTGGCAGGGAGAAGGTGTTTTCTGAGAACAGTAGTTGAATGGAAGGAGGAGGTGGTCTGCTGGCAGCAGAAGCTGAGGAGGGAGGGGCATGGGAAGTGGAGGATGCAGCAGGTTTGGTAGGGAGGATAGGAAAATTGACACAGGTTGAGGAGGTAGGGACATGGGAAGTAGAGTGGGGAAGTGGTTTGCTAGGGAGAGTGGGAAAATGGGTACCAGCTGATGAAGAAGGGGCAGTGGCAGGGGAAGGGAAAGGGGGCTTGCTAGTGGTAGTAGCTGAGGGGGAAAAGGGATGGGAAGTGCAAGCAATGTCTGTTTCTTTCATTGAGGATTTCTACACTTACACAACATTGTATGGTATCTGTAAAGGAAAAGTCACATTTGGAAGTCCTGCCCTCCCTCTCTGCCACTCATGAGGGGATCTTCCTTATATCAAATAGCAGCAGAGAGAAAAACTAAACAAGACTTCCCAAGTTCCAGAGCACAGCTAGCAACTACATCATTGGTCATGGGAAGGAGTTACTCAGTGGTTGCTCCATGACAAAGGAATTAACATTATTTATAGAGGCCAACACTTCCACCAAAAGGAATGAATGACTAATGATTGGACTTCCAGTGGGTACATATGTTGGTGCTGGGGAGGTTTTGGAGCAAGATTCCTCGCTCAGCAAGACAACAAATAAGGATATGAAGACAAAGCCAGCTGCTAAAATATTTGATCCTATTTGGCTCACATGTCAGCATACCTAACTGAAGAACCTGAGGGCTTATGGGAGCCCAGTGTCACACCGGTGGATTCTGATCCCCACTGAATAGGACTTGTTATGAACACCTGCCTTGATTTCACACCTACCTGCTAAAAGATGTTATCACCCTGCCAGCTCTCTGAAGGAGATAGGCCTTTCTGGGAGAAGGAGAGCAGGCTGACAGCTCTGAAGTGTATGCTGGTTTTGGGTTTTGCAGCAGGAAAAGACATAGATCAGAGTGGTGATTCAAGAAAATCCTGTCCCACAAGAATTCTGATAAATATGCAAGCGCTAAAACATTAAGCTACCTTTGTCAGCAATCTTAGATCCTATTATTTTTTCCCTTTCCTGCTAAATTCTTTTATTAGCCACAATGATAATGATGCTAATAATAATCTACTTACTCTGGCTCCTGGAATGATTCTTAATAATTTATGATATCCATTTTTGTCAAAAATTCAGCACAATTCAACCTAAAAAAAAGGAGGCAAAAAATGAAGTTACACACAGAAAATGAATTATGCACCAAATTGTAAATATTCCATTTCTTTTGCTGATCTAAAAGTCCCCAAAGAAATATGAACGCTTGATTTAAAATTCAGCTGCAGTGACATTTCTTAGCGGGAAAGAACACTTGCACAAATTCACAAGTATTTGCAAAAAGATAACCTTTTTTTTCGGTGGATACTAGTACATTCTAATGTGTTTTTAAAAACTACCCCATGCTTATATTCCCCAAAATGAATAAAATATTTTTCAGTGAAAACCTGTACTGTGAATAGATTTTTGCAACATTTCACCCAGAATGGACTTAGCATTTTAAGGGTTAACTTCACGTTCTGTAAGAGGCATATGACAGCAACTTCCTGCCTGGAAAGGGGCAAAAGTCATATAAATGTCTACCATTGCAGTGCACACTTAACTGTTAAATATATTGGCCCCCTGATAGGTCACAACTGAAAGCTATGAGCTCACTAACATCTAATAGATGAGAAGCCTACCTGTTGTGTTTCACCAGGGTTTTTAAACATAAAGGGTCAAATAAATTAAGCTCAAAGAAATGTCTTTTCTTTTAATGACTTCTTGTTTGTTTTTTTGTTTGTTTCTTTAAAATGTGCTCAACCTATGACAGGATTAGCTTCCATTCTTGGTGTGCTATTTCAAATGATTTTTGATGAATCACATCTACCCACTATCCAAGTGCTTTAGACATGTGGGAGAATAAGTAGAAAAAGTAATTTAGCCAACAGTTTTTCTTTATTTCATTATTTTCAGACACACAAAACACATTATTAAACCCTAAATATTTTTACATCGCAGTACATAGTTGATATAAACAATAGCAATAATAGGTACCATCAGTAGTAATAGCTCCTTACTGATATTAATTTACTTAGCATTCACTCAACAGATACATGCTGACTATATATTTCAAAGCTTTTTCATGCACTTCTGTTGGGCAGATAAAATATATTATGCTCACTTTGTTAAAGATGGCATTGCCCAGGTGAAATTAATATGTGTCTCTGGGCAGGCAGGATCTTTGTAGCCTGGGGCTTGGTTTTGGGATTAAGCCTTTCCCACCCTTTTTGATGTGGGGTAGTACAACCCAATCATGCCTCAGAGAAGTGACTTTGTATTAGAGACTTCCCTATTTTGTATATTGGATTAGAGGTTGTGAAGCTACAATATAAAATGGGGACGGAGCGGGGGTTTGCTCTCTTGGTTCCTGAGATGATTAGCATGAGAGAGCAGAGGGAGCAGAGCAGAGAGCAGCGGAAAGAGGTCATGTGGCCAGGAGAAGCAGCCAAGATGGCGGAGTGCAGAGTGAGATGCCAGTTTGTGCAGTTTGTATCTGGGATAAGGAAGGATATGGGGAACTGAGGAGAATAAGGCTGGTGAGCTAGAAACCTTTGATTCTAGGAAACTTTGATAAGTCAGTGGCTTTGTGAGCACTGAATGCAAGTGGGTTTTGGAGCCCAGTGTGTATTTTTACTTGCCTGCTGGGTGCAAGCTAGAATTAAAGAAAATGGCCTATCAGTTTTTGGCTCCATTGTTTCTTTACCGACTGTCCAAATCCAATGCGAACCTGCATGGGCCGGGAGGCTGCTGTGATGGTGGCCCTGGCCGTGGCTTCTGGCTCTACAACTTCTATTACACAATCCTAGGAAACATCATGGCAGTTTGAGCATTGTAAAGTTCATAGATTAGAATTCTAAATTTCTGTCTCTTACCATTAATCATGGTGGACTGTCACACAAGAAAAGGGCTACAGAGTCTTTGTCTCAGAATCACCAATGGCTTCCTAGAAACATGTGACCTAAAAGCTCGAACACTGAGGAATACACCACCGAGTCAGATTATGTGGGATCAGGACTAACAATTTTATTTAACCAGGACCTCAAATGTTCTGCTTCTGGGAACTTTTTCTCTAAATAACTCAGAGATTTATTTGTTTGCTTGTGTCATCAATATTACCTGATCCATCCATATTCTTTTAATCTGGAATAGTAACAATGCTTTTAAGCAGATACTTGGTCAGACATCCCAGATTAGAAGAAAAGATGATGTTAGGCAGTGGGCTTCATTTCTTGGAAAGGGCTCTGTTTGAAAGAAATAAAAACTCAGAAAGAAAGCAAAGACTGCAACAGAGATTCCAGGAGACTCAGTAAGGGAGACTCAGATGTGCGAATCCACCAAGTCTTATCCTTCTGAACCTTCATTAAACACTATTACTCTCCAAAGGATTTCACATGGGGCAAAAGCTGGTAAAATGGAATTAGGTAGATTTTATTTCAATTTTGTTACCTAGATATCACAAGGTAGGTCTACATCAAAATGGGAATGACAAAATGTTTTAAATATCTTTTCCCTTTTCTTTCAAAACCCTTCTTCTTTCTGTACCTGCATAGTCCAGTCTCCTGCACTTTTCTAGTCCTCAACAGCCTTTAGAACCCAAATCATACAGTGGTGGGTGAACCCAGTGACTACCAATGACGATTCAGTACCACTTTTTAGATGGAGGTGTCACTCATTCCCTCCCACACCACCAACACAGATGTTGCCGCCCTTTCTAATGGAAAGACACATCCAGATTCTTGAATTTGTGGCCCAACAAATCCTACTTATATTCATTTATTCAACTCAGGATTGCCCTGGGCTTCACTGCAGTTCATCTCTAAGACCAGGCTGGGACAGAATTTGCAAAAAATTGCATCTCTGGTCCTGGCTTTCTATAGATTGAGTTGTGTCCCTCAGGAGCTGCCAAGTCAAACTTTTTAGTTTAGTTTTAGTTTTTCATTTTATCTACAGTGAGGCAGCAAGTTGCATGGTACCTAAAGAAATAATCAATTCTGGCAAGGCAAAAAAATCAATCACACCATTGTTTTTCTTTTGTGATTGTTTATTAAAACACACACACACACACACACACACACAAAACTAGCAACTGACCTTTTCCACTTTCTTTATAATTTTGTTGTTCTTAAAGAAATGACATTGCTGAAAAGCATGAAACAATTAATTAAAATAAAATTCACATGAAGCTTATTATTCTTCCTACTAATATTTTATATAATACATCTTTGCTAACTAACACAGTGTTGATAGCATGCTAAATGATATGTAACACACACACACACACAATTTCCAATAAAATACTAACATTATTGCAATTGACAAAATAGCCAAATTCTCCCCCTTTCTCTGTCTCTTTCTCTCTCTGTTCCCTTCATTAATCACCCTCCCTTTTGGTCTTTTCATTTATCAATATATCATAAAGCAAATATGATGACTTCTATATATCTGCATTTCAGATTTTATTCACCTTTGACCTATAATGTTTCATTATTGCTCAAGTACTTTTATTTATGTTATTCCATAGACCTCTACATTTTGATCAAAGAAATGACACTCACTGTTCAGTGCCTTCAGAGAGCACTTTGCAGGTACCATCCGTTCAGAAAAAGCAGTCACCCAATACATGAGATTGTGACAAGGTATAATGTAATGGTAGTTATGCGAACCTCCAATAAACCAGTGCTACTTCACAGATTACTTGGAGAGAAAGTCTCTTAGCGTGCTTGAAGAAGTATGAAATGAATTTCATTTCCTTCTCATTTGCCTTGCTTCTGAAAGGTTTCATGCAAGATATGTGACCAACTATTATAGTACTAATCCATCCATGACAGAGCTCAATTTTCTCTGAGAATTTACTTCTGAATGGGCTTCCGAAATACTTGAAAGCTCAAAATTAAAGTACACTGAACAGAGCAGCCACTGAGCTGTGGACAACTGTCAGTCAAGAAAACCAGTTGGAACAAAATGTAAATTAGATTTTATTTTATTTTATTTTTAAAGTGATCTATAATGATGAGGTGGTAAAGTTTTATAGCCCATTTCCAAACAAGAACAATAAGGAGGGAAGTGGCAAGAATTGTTGTTGTGAGCTGTTCTCATTACCACAAATGAAAATGGGAACTTGTGTTATGGAAACTCTGGAAGTGATGTGCAAACACTTTGGCATTGTTGCATGCACTTTTTCTTCTGGTGGGTGGGAAAGTGGTGTGAGTGGAACTGCCTGCCGATGACTTGAGATAATGTCTATAAAACAAATCACGTTGCATGTGGCATTCCAGTACTTGGTGAGCAGTGGTGGTCAGGAATTCATCACTGATGTTGCCTGTGTCAAGGAGAGTTTTAATCAAATGAAAGGCAGGATTTTAAAAATCAAATAATATGATTTCAAAAGTTGGGAGGCTAGGGATTCATGGGATTAAAATGGAAGATAAGATTGGCAGAACTTCCAATCATTCTAATTTGTGGAGATAAAGTCCCTGAGAGATTGGGATGTAAAGCTTACATTCAATGCCCAGTGTGTACCCAGGTCTGCTTGGTGTGTAGTGGACATAGAAGAGTAAGTGAAGCCTGTTTATTGGGCTGAACACCTAATCTTTCTAGTAACAGCATGGAGGGAAGGGGAAGAAGATGAAGAGAGATGTTTCCAGAAAGTTTCCAACTTATAAATAAGCAACAAATTCAATATCAGGCAGCTGCTTAAGATAGAATGGAATTTTTTACTTAAATAACAGAGATTTAATGAATGAACCTATGTAAACAATAAATGCATGCTATTTGAGTTGAATGAAATTCTTTCTGATAGGTATGAGTACAACATTTTAAGAGGCATTGACAACTATGGGGCAATCAGGCATATGAGTGTGTGATAATGGCTTACATGAGATATCACTCTCCATTCTTAAACGAAGATATAATTCATAGGAAGGTTTCATCATTAAGATATAAATAGAGTATACCTGGGTGCGATGGTGCCAAATAGGGAATGAAATGAGGGAAGATTATAAGGTATAAGTAGGGACAGGCAACAAAACTCATTCTGTTTATTCTTCTGCGGTTCCAGACTTCCTGGTATTTTCTGTTCTCTGGTTTGTTTGTTTGTTTTGTGGGGTGTTTTGTTTTGTTTTGTTTTGCTTTTCTTTTTTTCCTTATATAAGTAGAGGAATTTGGTTTTCCCAGGCTGGAAGTCAACTCTGGAACTAATCCAATTAAATCAACCAGTGAAAAGGTAGAAATGATTGTACAACTTTCAACAGAGCTCCATTTAGCTTTATCTTCCAGGGTTTGTGTCACAGATGAGTAAGTATAACAGGTTACTGCATTTCAAACTCTCCTTTTCCTTCCTATCTGGGTAACAAAGGAGTAAGCCAGGGTGTCACAGAACCAGAGGTTCTAGTCTCTCTCTATGATGAC
Organism: Saccopteryx bilineata; assembly: GCF_036850765.1. Classification (NCBI taxonomy): domain Eukaryota; kingdom Metazoa; phylum Chordata; class Mammalia; order Chiroptera; family Emballonuridae; genus Saccopteryx; species Saccopteryx bilineata. The sequence continues at coordinate 29,430,247 of NC_089500.1, read as the reverse complement.
ATTTCAAGATGCTTGATTTAAAATGCCAGTTTAATATAAGGTCTGGAATAATGGAAAATTGGCTGATTGTCTTGTTCTTGTATTTTTTGTTGTTGTTGCTGTTTTTTAAAGGACAAATTTAACTGGTTTAAAACATATTTTCAATTTTAGCTATAGAACATAAGCTTGGGCTTAATATTATATTTGAGTACAATAATTTTAAAAAAGGTTATTTAAACCTGTTTTAATAAATTTAAAAGCTTGGAAAGGTCATTGCAGTAAAAAGAATCATTTAGGCACTTATATAAGCATAAGGTGTAAAATATAGCCTAGCATGGAAGGCCTTATTTCTAAAATTAAAATTTAAAATCGAATATGTTTCTTCAGTAAAATGAAACAGCAGTGGGTGAGAGAGGGCCAGCAGAGGAAAGGATGAAGAACGATGCCTCCAGAAAGTTCTGACTATAAAACAAATCCCTACAGATCCACTGTCGCCTGGTTTCTGGAAAGGAATATACTCGGTAGCCAAAGAGACAGAGATTGAATGAACAGATCTGTGAAGACTGGAGTCCTAAGTCATTATAGTGTAGTCAAACCACTTCTAGAGAATTTTTTTTTCTTTCAAGTTTTGGTGCAGCCTTTTAAGAGGGATTGACAACTAGATGGCGACAATATGGCAAATGCCTGATCTTACTTGAAACATGGTTGGAAGACTTGTGCAGTTTGACCTCAAGGACAGAAGACTGGGGGGGGAGAAGGTCTAGTAGAGGGATTCAACAGGACTGTCACCTTAAAGACTCTATTTACTTGTACTTAATATGGATTTCCAAATAGTTTAAGGGAGCAATAAATAGAGAAACACTTTTTTCTGTCTATATCCTAAGATCTTAACTAGAGTAAACAGCTGATATTGCCTTGAGACAGTATGCTGTGGAGGAATTAAGAACATGGATGCCAGTTCTGAGCCACCTAATTCCCAGCTTGACCTCTATGTTGTCTGTAGTTCTGGACACATTAATACATCTCTCTGGGTTATAATTTTGGTAAAAGGGGTCTAAATGTAGTAGTATCACCTAGAGTGTTGTACTGAGCATTCAATGGGCTAGTGTTTGTCAAGTACTTTGGGCAACTCTGGCTTATAGAGGGTGTGCAGTAGCTCTGAGCCACTATCATGATATCCATGGGATAAGACCTTCTAGAAATGAGAACTGATGCAAAATGAGAGAACAAACCTGAATTCTCATCTGTCATGGTGGCTGTAGCAGCATGACTGGTTTATGGTTCCTTCTAACTCTAGTAATTTAACTAAATATTTCTTTAAAATAAAGAATACTTTTTGGAGGTGCTTGATACTTGTTCTTTCTTCAGGAATAGCTCAGTCCAGCATGACAGGTTCTAGAGAAATAGCTAACATAAAGCTTTCCCAAGTTTATCTCCTCCCTTTCCTATTTTTATCATGGTCCTAAGAACCCAGAGCCATAGGGGCTAATATGGAAGTTGGGCTGAGTATCTCCCCTGCCAGATGGAGAAGTGTTTGAATCCTTGTCTTTTTGGTTCTCTTTGTGCACAATCTGTACTACAGACTTCCCTAACAAATCTATCTGTATGTTTCCTTGTTCTCATCTACTGGCAAAACTGAGAGATCATGGAAGTCTCAAAGAAAGACAAACTCATAAATGGAGGGATCTTGGTCCATGAAACATAGCAAGAAAAACCTTTCACCAAACACCTGCACTAAACTCTTAAGGAGCAAGAAATGAACTTGTATTGTGTTAAACCCTGAGGTTCAGAGCTTAACACTTTTTTTTTTTTGCCTTGTCTACCCTGACTAATTAACTAGAAAAATAAATATTGTTCCTGTTTTGGTCATGAATGAGGACATTGAGACTTAGAAAATCCTGGGATTCTTTACTCCAGTCCTATTCTTTTCTTTTTGCAATAGGTTCTTCAAAGTCTCCAACCAAATAATAACAGTAGAAAATTAGTTAGGCCTATAATATCCAAAGCACTGTTCTTATTGCTGTGTATCACATTCTTGACATCATTAAGTGCCCCTAGAAGGAGAGCATTGAAATAGTCCCATTTAACTGGTGAGAAAATTAATACCCAGAGGTATAAAATTATTTTCCCTAGACCATCACTTAGGTAGGTGGTGGTGTCAGGATTAGAAACATGACTTGATTGTGAATGTATATCCAGCATACATATACCACAGGCTCTAGATAACAGGGGACTTCACTTCACTAAAGGACTTAGGCCTTCTGAGAAGTTGATCAACATGAAGAAAGGCCAGAAGTGAGAATTATATCCAAGCTGGGCTATGTGCCTCCTGCTTTTGATTTTGTTTGATAGTCATATAGAAATTGAAATCAGATTCAATAGTAAGTAGTAAGCAGAGGACTACTTGCACATGAATGCAGAAGTCTGAATGGTTAAAATGCAGCAGTGGTTGACTTACCAGCTCTGGCTTGTGTTCCTGGCCAAAAGAGCTGAATTACCACCTTGTTAGTCACATTGCAGGTGTGATCCCTCAGCAGCCATGACCAAGAGCTACTCCTCGTTTATTCCTTTGCAAGGTAATAAAAGAGAGTGGACCAAAGACAGGATCTCATCACACTGAATTAAAAGGGCTAATGCCAGCAGTTCAAGTCTTAAAACCCAAAAGAAAAAGAAAAAAATAAAACAAAAAACTAACAGATACAATCTGCTCGGTTCCTTTATCCTATGTTCTGCCCTGGAATCTCTCTGACCTTATTTTGTATCTCCAGGACAGTTTTTGTTCTTATTCTTCCTTTACCTTCTCATATTTTTATTATATATTGTTATTGAGCTAGAATAACATTGAATAGTAGGTGTAGAAAAAACAGCAGAAAGAAATCAGAAGTTGTGTCTTCTGTAACAAGTATATACCACATCTGCATTAGAAAGTCTCTTAAATTACTTTAGCCTCTGTTTTCCCATCATAATTAAACCAATGGTGCTTAAATCAGCCCTATTTACTCTTCATGGAATCATAGATAATAGTGATTTAAAAGATATTGAATTTATGTACACTTTAGTTTTAGTGAAAAACATAGTGTCATCTGTAACTTCTTTTGTTATCAAGCTACTCACTGTACTAATGCGCACCATCATTTTTTCCTATGGTTAGGTATCCCAACTGAAATGGTTCTTTTATATATATTCTCCAAGTCTTGTCACTTAACTATTTTCTTTGTTATTATTATTATTAGATCTTCACAAGTCAATAAAAAAACACAACCCTTTTTTATATTTCCAAACTCACAACACACACTCTAATCTATTGGGTAGTGTGTAACACATATATAATATCCTATTCTGAATTGCTCCAAATTTTGAAATATATTTAAATTTCTGTGGGTATTCATTTTTATGTAAATTTTGTTGTCATAAGCATCTTCAAACCAGAGATAGCTTTCTATTTTATAGTATCTTGCTCAGGGCTTTGAATATAATAGCTGTCCAAAAGATGTCAAGTTCTTAATATTGGCCAAATTACCCAATGTTGACAATTCCATGACCCAGCAAAGGCTGCAGTTGGTTGAAGAGTATAACCTTTGTCAAGAGTTTTCTGGGTTTTGTAGGAACAATTCTGCTCCTAACTAGAAGTGTTCTGAAAGACTAAGAAGTGAGCTAAGTCATAAGCCTACTGATATTCATTGTGCTTGTCATGTTTATGTGGAACTTCCGGGAACTCCTCAGTATTTCCAGAGGCTTTCAGTTATTTTATGCTCACTGATGGAGATGACTGAGGACTAAGGAGATGATACATACCAGAAGCTTCTGGCATTGAGATTTACCATCTGTCGGCTGGCACCCACCTAATTGTGGTTTGGCCATATCTTACCTTCTCATTTATTCTCTGCAATTATGGCAGGGGAGAACAACAAAGTATTGTATACTGTCAGCCACAGGAAGTAAAAGTGGAACCTACATATTTTTCATCTGCCAAGTAAGTATTTTTATTCCATGGGCATAGTGGTTTTTGTATTTAAAATGACAGATCCTGTCACAAAGGGTCTTAATATTATATTGAAAAGATATCTGTATTACAACAGAGGTTAAAAAACTCATTTATTTATAAGACTTTCAGGTCCTGGAGAGGTCTTCTGCCTCTTTCTCCCTGCAGACAGTTAATATCATTGAAAATAAAAAGCGGTTATATTATGTGACAAGGCACAGTTGTATTAAAAACAAACACAGGCAGGCTGGGGCCAGAAATGTGTTCCAGTGCTATTAAACTGTTAGATCTAATAAGAAAAAATTAGGTGCTTTATTTTACTTGGTTTTGTTCGTTTCCATTTTTTTTTTACATACAGTACCTGATTGATTAAAATTTACACAAATACATTATCCAAAATAAAGTAGGCTTTATTCAATAGGGATTTCATATTAAGAAAAAAATAAAATCCCCCAAGTCGTGGCTAAAGGATGAGATTTGGTCGTGGAGCTGGCTGGAGGCATGGCACCTTTAACCGAAGCTACAGAGAAGCCTGCAACTTTATTTATTTTTAGTTTTTCTTTTTTTATTTTAATAGTTTTATTTTTTTAATGGGGTGACATCAATAAATCAGGATACTCAAGTTATTAGAGAAATGTAAATCAAAACTACAATGAGATACCACCTCATACCTGTTAGATTAGCTATTATTAACAAGACAGGTAATAGCAAATGTTGGAGAAGCTGTGGAGAAAAAGGAACCCTCATTCACTATTGGTGGGAATGTAAAGTAGTACAACCATTATGGAAGAAAGTATAGTGGTTCCTCAAAAAACTGAAAATAGAACTACCTTATGACCCAGCAATCCCTCTACTGGGTATATACCCCAAAAACTCAGAAACATTGATACATAAAGACACATGCAGCCCCATGTTCATTGCAGCATTGTTCACGGTGGCCAGGACATGGAAACAACCAAAAAGCCCATCAATAGATGACTGGATAAAGAAGATGTGGCACATATACACTATGGAATACTACTCAGCCATAAGTCTGCAACTTTAAAAGGGCAAGGGGCAGCAAGCTACAAGAGCGGGCTAACAGGAAAAAGGACATTCATTCACTCCCCTGCAGCTACTGTGGCCTTTTATTGCCTTCATCCCTGCAGCTTTGGTAAGCTTGGCTAAAAGAGTGAGGCATCTGAGAGACCGATGGTCTGAGCCTACTGAACACACAGTCAATGGGACCCAGGAGTGTTTGCACCTCACATCAGGCACACCCTGGGGTTCTTCCACGGGATCCCACAGATCTCATGTCTGAGCTACCAGGTTGCCAACTGAAGCCAATGGCAGCTGATCCTGCTAAAGTAAAGACCACAGAGTAAATGAGCCCCAGGAGCCAAGTGGGACTGCAGCCAACTGCCACAGACCGGTGTTAAGAGCCACCTGAAAACATATTAGCAAACCTGCCTAGAAAAAAACAAACGCAAAACCCAAGTGCATTTCAGTGAGAAACTAGTTTCATTATTCTACTCGAGCATACAAACCAGAAGCAGGAAAAAATATGGTCAAGCCCTTCCGCACAGTAAAAATTCCATGGAACTCTTCCTCTTTAAGCCAAGATTCCTAACAAGAGAAGAAGGAAAGGCTGGAGTGGTGGTGATAATTTAATTTTTAAATTTGTCTTCTCTGCTCTAGGCATTCTTCAACTCAAAGCAATGCTTTCAGCTTCCTTCATTCTGCTTGTCTGTGTTTGAAGGAAAGCCAAATTAGATCAAAGACTTGATCAGTCCAGGCCAAGGTCCACCTAGTTCCCTCAGACTCAGCAAGGACTGACCCAGTACTTCCATAGAGATGGCATTGCATTGTGTAATAGGGAATCCACAGTCCCCACCCTAAAGTACCTTACAAGAAAGGCAGGGAGGATAGACATTCAGAGAAAGGGTCTTCTAAGAGGTACCAGTGACAATGGTGCAAAGCATGACAAAAATTTGTAAGAGGGAGACATTCATTTTACTTAAAATACACTTTTGTTTTTTGGTAACCTAGTTTTATCTTAATTATCTTAACACAATTGCATCATGTATCTCTTCCACCTGAAATGCAGACCTAGTTTATAAATATATGATATTTTAGTGTAAGCGCAAACATTTTTCTATCTAATTCTAAAAAGAAATTGTGATATAAAAACATGCCCATTTTTAGAAAATCTGGGACTGAAGAACAATGTTTATTATTCTAATCATTAAAAATGTATTCTCTAAACTATGGTAATACTGCCTCAAAGTGCAGCGTTAGCTCTTTGCTCTCCCCATGTGAGTCTTCAATGAGCAGTCAGCATTCTGCAAACAGGAAGAGGGTCTTCACCAGACCTTGACCTTGCTGGCAACTTGGTCTTGGATTTCCTGCCTCCAGAACACTGAGAAATAAATTTTTGTTGTTTATAAACCAAACAACAACAACAACAAAAACACAGTGTTAAAGAGTTGTCACAGAAAGGGTATAAATGTTTTTTTTTCAGAGCTATGGGGTGATGGGTTGTGCAAGGTTAGATCTTATACCATTTAAAGTTAACTAGGTCACATTATGGAAAGGGAGGTTGAACTGATATGGTTTGTGACTTAGACTGTTTCTAAAAGATTTCCTTCACTAGCCTTCCTGGCAATAGAGAAATCTCTTAAACTCATGTATGTATGCATACACAATTTTAGATACTGAATTACTGGCAAAACTAGTTATTTTAAACTAGTTATTTGCCATGTGGTATGGAATAGCACCTGAATTGTGGGACAAGTCTTCTCTGCTTCCTTCTCTCAATATGACTACTAAATATATAATCTTTAATTTAGTACTCCTCTTCCTTTATACCTGAATGCTATTGAGGATGTTATTTGTGACATACCTGGGTATGGTTAGACATTGACATTTGACTCTGAACTTGTGGCTGAGATCAAAGTTTCTAACTGGGCCTTTAACTGGAAAGAATTCTAGTTTCTTGTTCAGTTCACATGGATTTCTTCCTTGAACAATTTGTGATACAATATGAGCAACATATTTTGGTGCTTTTTAAATTTTGTCTTCCCTGTTTTGTCACTTTTTAAATGTGGAAACCTCCTCTGCTCAACTTGTAGAGCAGGGACTCAAATTTCTTTATTTTTATCTCTATGGGCTCTCTTTGGGGAATGAGTCCAAAACAGGTACTTGATATGTCCTTAGAAGGAAAAAAATAATACATTGCGGGGGAGAAAGTAGGTGGAAGCTGGTATGTATGTGGCATGAGAATAACAGGAGGCTTTGTGCACGATAGGCTCAACTTCCAATGTACTACAGCAAGCTTTTATGGAGTGCATATGATGTAGGAGGCACTGTGTTAGGCACTGTGTCAGAGCGAGGCACAAACATGGTTCTTATCTACCAGGTATTTCCACTCAATTGAGAAGGAGACATTCTCTAAAATAGACTATTCCCAAACACCCTTAAATTCAGAGGAAGTGATGATTAGTATCCAAACACAATAAATTGTTATGGCTATAAGTGGAGGGAGATAAAAATTCCAAGGACATAATTTTATCAAGAGAGTCAAAAATTATTTGGCAAACTTTCTTTCTACAAAGGAACCAATATATGTGCTTAAAAGGAGGAAGCAGGAGGAACACTGGGGTGATTAGTCTAAATGATACCAGAAGTCTGTTTTGTTATATATTAAAGTTTCATTAGTTTTTATTTTACAGTTTTGACCTATTAAGTGACATCATTCATGACTGACTTGGCCATAAAAATATTCTGTATGTTTATATTAATCACTTTGTCAAGTTTGTTTCCTGGGGATATGTACTTCTGTTATTAATGATAATCTATATCTAAACTATTATTCCAGGGATACTATATTGTGTCAAAATAATCTAATAGAATGGTGTTCACTGCTTTCCAAAAGCAATCCTACCTCAGGTTTAGATATTCTGACAGACCAAATTTACATATATGGAAATATCTTTAACATTTAAAATAGACAAAGGGTGAGCCAGAGTTCAAATAAGCTAATGGTGAAGGTTCAATCTGACTCAGAATTCAGATGTTTGGATAACGGAGCTGGCAATTTCATGGTCTCTCTCTCTCTCTCTCTCTCTTTCTCTCTCTCTTTCAAAGTTCCTTTAGAGATTAAATTGCTATCTGACCCATTGCTTGGGGATAAACATTAAATGGTTTATCTGGGCAACCCAATCACCTCAAGCCAGAGTGGAGAATTGGCCTAAATAATGAAGGTGTGTGTCATTCATCTCTTTGTCTGGCTCCTGGTAACCTTGACAGGAATGAGTGGAGACATGCTGATTTGTATACACTCAATAATTCAAGGTGTTTGCTTATCTTTCCTTGTCAGATGCTGCTCATCCCAAGTCCATGTTGCCATCTAATTAGCCATTTTTTTTTAACTTTGCTTTTCCACATAAAGCTTTCTTTTTCATTTCATGAATTTAATTTGCAACCACCTTGCTTTTATCAAATGTCACAGTTATTTCATTTGTTAACATGTTTATTAGTTTTTTTTATTCGTATCCTTGATATGCCTTCTCCCATTTTTTATTCACTTTCAATGCAGTAATTCATTTGATTTTGCTTTCTGAAATATAAATGAACCATTTGTGGTAAAAATATTATTTCTCAACTGTGTTTACTGAAATCAGATGATATCTATTTTTGCCTCTGAATTCTTTCTCTGTCATATTTTCATCAGCTTTTCAGGCTTTTAGTGCTCTAGATAAAATACTGCACTTTTTCTGTTGCTTGGACTCTGATACTAGTTGTTATAAGTATAAATACTAGGGCTGCTTATCAATCTTTTGGCTTCTCCTTGGAGGGATTAGCCCCTCCCTAAACCCTTGGTCTTGTCATCTCCCTGTGACTGGCCTGGACTCATGAAACACAAGCAGACATATCAGTAATATATATTTGTTTGTGTGAGACTTTTATGCATAATTCTCTCCCCTGCCTCAGTGACCATGAAGATAGTGCAAGGTTGAGCTACGTTCTGGAGGTCAGCTACCCTGGGACAGCAGGACTTGCTGGAAACCTTGGGTGAGTGTAGGATATATCATTATTCTAATTTGGGAGGTTACTTCAGCATAGAATATCAGGATGTTATTGATATTCTTTGTTTGTAATTATTCTGCAAAAGTATTTAGTCAGTGACACTCTATCAGCTATAAATATTGTGTGCCCAATATTATTCAGTATCATAATGAAATTATAAAAGATCCCTACCACAAATGAAGCTTTAATCTCCCCCATGAAATGTAGGAAATAAGGGATTTCAGGATATGGAAAAGACGAGTTAAAGCAAATAAGATAAAAGGAAGAGATGTAGTAATGCTAGGTGATGGAGATCCCAAATGAATGGTCAAGGGCTTCTAGTCCTAGCTTCATTGTCTACTATCTCTTTTAGCTGGTTGTCTTTTTACACAAAATAAGCTATGAATAACTTCAGGTCAAGGAATAGGCTCTTTTTTCATTTTATAGCAACAGTAATGCTTCTGTTTTTTAATTTGTAAGTCTTTCCATTGATTTCAGAGTGAGAGGAAGGGAGGGAGAGGAGGAGGGAGAGAGAGAAAGAGGGAAAGCGAGAGAGAGAGAGAGAGAGAGAGAGAGAGAGAGAGAAGCATCAATTCATTGTTTCATTTAGTTGTATACTCATTGATTGCTTCTTGTACATGCCCTGACCAGGGGTCAAACCTATGATCTCTGGCATTCCAGGTCAATGCCTTATCTACTGAGCCATCAGACTAGGGCCAGTGCTCCTGTTTAAAAATGGTTCTAGGCCCTGGCCAGTTGGCTCAGTGGTAGAGATGTTGGCCTGGCGTGCAGGAGTCCCAGGTTTGATTCCCGGCCAGGGTACACGGGAGAGGCGCCTGTCTGCTTCTCTACCCCTCCCCCTCTCCTTCCTCTCTGTCTCTCTCTTCCCTTCCCGCAGCCAAGGCTCCATTGGAGCAAAGTTGGCCCGGGCGCTGGGGATGGCTCTGTGGCCTCTGCCTCAGGCACTAGAATGGCCCTGGTTGCAACAGAGCGATGCCCCAGATGGGCAGAGCATTGCCCCCTGGTGGGCATGCCAGGTGGATTCCGGTTGGGTGCATGTGGAAGTCTGTCTGACTGCCTCCCCATTTCCAACCTCAGAAAAATACAAAAAAATACAAAAAAATAATAAAAATAAATAAAATAAAAATGGTTCTATTTGTATAGAGCCCGATTTGATGCAGCCTGAACAAAAAAGAGCCCTGGTTCCTGCAAGTATTCCAATGACTGACCTATGAACTGTACAGTAATAACGCTATGAGTATGCTTCTGCCTCTTAGGAATTGATGGGTGACAAAGAGCCTTTCCTTGACCAAACTCTAACCATGCTCCTTGGAGCCCTCTTCTCAACTAAGCCCAAGCCTTGACATTTAAAGACTTAAACACACACTAACGTAGTTTCCAACAGCCCAAGGCTGAATCCCTAGGTTGACCCCAGCACCCTTTAAAGTGCCTGCCTGAGAAAACTCAATGTTCTTCAAAGAACATACTGTTTGTTTCTTCTCTAACAAGGCCCATTTACCAGCCTCTGTGGAAAGTAGGACCCTAACTCTGATCATTGCCAGTTAGAAAACCCATATAGGTTTTACATGGACCAACCTCTCCTCCTAAGTTTTTGTAATGTTTCACTTTCCTGACTCTGCTGAGCCCAGCGTAGACCCCTCTATTCTCTCACTCTTTCTTGAAATTACCCAGTCACTTCTATACAAACGGAAGTTGAGCACAGGTTACACTAGACTCTTCTGCCTACCACACTAGCTTAGGATGATTAAAACCTTCCCTTACCTCTTTAACTAGTGTCTAGTTTTGTTTATCTTTGACATGACCTAAGAAGAAAACCATGCATGCATGGCATGCTAAGAATAGAAATTTATGATGTCACATGTGAATTTTTTTTCTAATTCCTTATAGTCATACCAAATTCATCACCTAGCTTTTCAGTAAGGGCACCCCAACCCCCACCCGCCTGCAAGGCTTCCTTCCCAGCCCCGCCTACTGAGCCCTGAGGATGCAATACAACACCTCCTTTGCCTGCTTTCTTTCCTCTTAAAAGGTTTTTGGACTTATGGGGGAGTTTTCTTGTGTTTCATTTATTTATTTATTTATTTATTATTATTATTTTTTGTATTTTTCCAAAGCTGGAAACGGGGAGAGACAGTCAGACAGACTCCCGCATGTGCCCAACCGGGATCCACCCGGCACGCCCACCAAGGGCTACGCTCTGCCCACCAGGGGGCAATGCTCTGCCCCTCTGGGGCGTCGCTCTGTTGAGACCAGAGTCACTCTAACACCTGGGGCAGAGGCCAAGGAGCCATCCCCAGCGCCCGAGCCATCTTTGCTCCAATGGAGCCCTGGCTGCGGGAGGGGAAGAGAGAGACAGAGAGGAAGGAGAGGGGGTGCAGAAGCAGATGGGCGCTTCTCCTGTGTGTGCTGGCCGGGAATCGAACCCGGGACCCCTGCACGCCAGGCCGATGCTCTACCACTGAGCTAACCGGCCAGGGCTATTTATTTATTTTTTTAATCAAAACAATTTGACCGTAAGACAAAACTTTATAACTGGGCATTGTGGGTAGTTTGTATGTTACCTTATCTCATCTCTTTCACCTGATTTTTAAAGAAGTGCCATTGGTTTTATCTCATCCTTCCTGCTCATATCTTATGTGTTTTAGAACATTAATATTTTTGGAGGAAATTTATTCATTTTCTCTTTCAGATGCAGCCTTATGGTCTTTAAAAAATACTAGAAACAGTGGGTGGGGGCTAAGTAAATCTCTCTTTAAGGCAAACATGATTTAATCCTTTGGTCCAACTGAGGGGAAGTAGTTGAATTTTTATTTTCTGTCTTCTGATTCTCACTTTAATTAACCTCCATTCCAACAGACATATAAGCCACATTTGGCCTCTGGTAACGCTAACTTTAATCAGAGCTATGTTTTTGCTTACCCAACATTCAAAACTTCACAATTCACTAAAAGCCCTGACTTTATTCTGCATGATGCTTTTGAACAGTTGAACACTGGCTCACCATTTGATTCAAACCAATGACCCAATTCTCAAGTGCTCCATCTATGAGACCTGCGTAATCGTCCAACTTAGCTGCACACTGTCCATTTTAATTAAGGATGTGTTACATCCAATAGAGAAAGTTTAGGAACCAGTGGCTGAACTTATTTATGGACATATACCAGTCCCACAAATGGAGCTTTAGCACCTCAAAGGAGTAAGGACAATAACAGTAATAATAATAATAATAATGCAAGTTGTATCTCCTCGAATCCCAACCTCCTGCTAAGTGCCCTTTCTCTGTTTGAATTTCTTGCTAATTCAGTGCCATTAAAATAGATTCTCTTAAAGACTCTGTTCTGTCAAACACAAAAAAGAGAGATATATAGAGTGTGGGATTTAATTATCACTGCTCTATATCTCCAAATGTGAGTTTTTCTGAGTAATAATTGCCCAAGTTTGTCTTCAAAAGGCATTTTAATAGTGCTAATACTAGTAAATATTGCTCATTTTGATACTGATGTGCTGTTTTAATGGTTCCCATGTTTTCTAAAAGTCATTTCTTATTGTTTTACTGTAGAAAGAATCTTGCTTTAATTATGTCATAATTGTTCGGAAGCCATAGAATCTTAATTAATGCCAATGGCTTCAAGGCACAAACCAAATGTAGAGTTTGTATTCATGTTTGCTTCTTTATCTCTTCCCAGCCGAGAAAAGCCCCCCACCCACTGACACTCTGTGAGCTTTTGAAACTAAAGACATTCATAGCTGCTTTTAAAAGAGTGTGGTGATGTCATTTCTTTAGTTTTTTAAGTCAGATTTTCTCAGCTTTTCCTCAGATTTTAAAGGTTAATAAGGAATCAACATTCTGTCTTCACAGGGAAATCTTTATCTCAAGAATACAGTTGTTCACTTTCCATAGTAAGAGCAGAAACCTCTGAAGGCATGTTAGGTGGGATGGGACTATCTCCAAATGTCTGCCACAAACCAAGGGCACTTTCATTTCCTGAAAACTCAGCCCTAGTTAACATACCACCAACTCGTTCTCCTGATACTTCCCTGCAAGTGCATTTTCTCATTCTCTTTCCTCTATCCAGAATCTTATCATGTCTCATTTCAAATCCCGGAACCTCTCTTGCTGCATCATGCCACAGCACAGATGGTTTGCACTCCACTAACTTGATGCCAGGAGTCACACCTTGACTTCATAGACATTCATGACTCCCTGTCTAAAAGTCTTTGGATTTTCTATGGCATTTTGCTTAAGGACTTGCTTAAAGCAGATTTCCCTTAAATGTTGGTTTAATGATTGCTTATGGACTTCCCCCTTAGGATCTAGCAAGTTTTCAAAGATACATCCAGAAAACAGATCCTTGCTTGATATCAAAGAATTAGCATAGAAATTCAATCTCTTAGAAGCAGAAAACTGGAAGTGACTTAGAGATTGTATTTTCCTACATTTAATAGAAAGAGGAAACTTGGCCCAGAAAATTAAATTGTGTTTCCCAGGGTCCCACAACTAGTTAGTAGCAGAGCTGTAACTAGATCACAGGTTTCTTAACTTTAAGTGTCAAAGTTCTCCCTTTGTAATTTTCACAAGTTTTGCATCAATCACTTTCTTTTAGCTATTTCAAATATCCATCTGATTGTCTTAGTCAAATCCCCATTATTCATGCTAGCTGCTACATGACAAGCAGCTATATGGAAACCATTGTTAATCTAACATCTCATTTTCTCTTTAGTTTCAATCTCCTACACAAACTGGAATCAGATAACAACAACTCGTTTATCTGAATTGATTTCTGAAAGGCTTTAGGTTTTCACTCAAACATGGTCCCCTGAGGAGTGCAAGAATGTGTCCAGGGACAAGGGAGAACAGAGAGGGAGGGCAGCGTGACCTCTGAACTCAGGTCAGCTCTGTGACCTATTGCCTACGTATAGCCAATAATGTTATCGATGTCACATGAAGAAACAGCAATCCTGTGGTGGTCAAGATGAGAAATGTTGATAAAGTGTGACAGAGAGGGACAGTCTCCTCATTCTCCTGGAAAATAATACAGATGAGGAACTGTACAATTTAGTGACAATTTGGAAGTGGCAGGAGGTAACCCTACCATCCCAGAAAGGGCACTGTCATGGTTAGCTGTGACATGGCAGGAATAAGGCCCCTTTATATATTTCTCAGACATACAACATAACCTCAGTGAGCTAGACTAAAAATGACAGAAAGAACACAACAGATGTCACACTGCAGTGGCCACCTGAGCAAACCAATGAAATACTCTTGTGAGAACTGCAGATGTAACTTAGGAGCTATTTTGGGGCGTTGGAGATGGGAACATTTCTGGTACACCTATTCTGATGACCTTCTACTGACAGATTTGAGACACTGGAAATTTGTATTGTGCCTTACAATTAATACCCAAAAAAGCACAGAAGAGTTGTACTGGACACTGGGAACAGAGCTGCAGTAGTGGTCAGGTTTTCCTCTTTAGTGTTCCCAACAACCTTTGTTACTATTGTGGAAAAATTCATTGTGACCTTAATATGCCACTTGAGGATATATCAGCCTGACCAATCTGTGGGTGGCAGTAGCTCTGGAGTAAAGAAGTTTCCTGAAGTTCTAAACAGTCCTTTGATTATCATGCCCCAGGCCTCAACTGCTATGCTGCTGATCCTGAGATAAACATTTTACTTAAAATAAATTAAATACTTTTCAGATAGAAAGCCTATAATCATAATTGCTATGGTCAATGTAAGTCACTGGCTAGGAGAACTCTTGAAAACTGTTGGTACAGAGGATGGCATTTGAATCAAAGTGGTCTCTGAATCAACTTTAGGGAACAGGTATATGAGAATTATTATGAGCATATTTCTGGACTGTTATCTTTCCTGTTTACCATCCATTATCTGCCTTTGTTCTGGTCCGTGCTAGTCTTTTTATAATCCTTTTTTAAAAATACAAAATCAATACAACTTTAATTACAAAAAGCCCATGGTATCTCTTGAAAAACAGAACAAACAAAAAAGGACATTTTGAAAAGGGGCTAGTGATCTGAGAAGCGTGACCTCGGGCCATCCTATTTCTAAGGGGTGATGTTGCTGATCTGTTGGTCCCATTATAATGATTTACACACCCATATCTGGCACCTTTTGTTCTCCAGCAGGCTTTGTGTATGGTAAATGGAGAACTGCATACCAACCAGGGGTTTGACATTTACAATGCTTTGTAGCATAAGATAGAGTCACATCTGGGCAAACATTGTCCCTCGTGGTTAGTGGCTCATATCATCTGTGCATAGTCTGGCTGCCAAAATGATGAGCACTCATTAGAAATGTCCCATTTACTCCCAGAGCCAAATAAAAGCACAAACTAATCTAAAATGAACATTCACAGAGTGTATGTACGTGTGTGTTCAATTTGTGCTGGCTTCTTCCGGGGGCATAAGGCAGCTTGTTTTTTCCTTTGAATATTGTTTATATCAGTGGTCTGAATCAATGTGAGTGTACCAATGTAGAAAACCTAATCCTTGATCATGTGCAGTCTGAGCTGAGGGACATTATACAAAAGAGCCAGATGAAATTCTGTTGCTGATATTTAATGTGTCTATGACATCAAATTAAAAACTTTGTTCACTGTTGGACACAGCCTTAGGTTTATGAATAACCCTGGAGACACTTTTCCTGAAAATAAGGATTCCCTTGAACACTGGACTTGTTGTTTATTCGGTTGTTTATTTATCTGTGTTATTACATTTTCTGTAAATTAAGTACCTGATCATGCATCCATTTTGGGGTTGTCTCTAAGAAAGAAAAGATACACAACAACCAATCTAAAGCATTACAGAAAACTTTATAGAAAATATATTAATCTCATTCTTTTTTTTGTAAGTGAGAGGAGGGAAGATAGAGAGGCAAATGCCCACATGTGCCCCGACTGGGATCCACCAAGCAACCTGTCTTGAGCCAATACCAGAATCAACCTAGCTATTTTTAACGCTTAAGGCCAATGTTTAGACCAACCAAGCCACTAGCTGTGAGAGCAAGAAAGAGAGAAGGGGAAGAGGAAGGGAGAAAGAAGCAGATGGTCGCTTCTCTTGTCTGCCCTCACCAGGGATCAAACCCGAGACGTCTGCACACTGGACTGACACTCTATCCACTGAACCAATTGACCAGGGCCTAATCTCATTCTTGAATTAACTTATTCTCTACCATGGTTTTATGCCTTCTTAATTTTTAACTTCTTTATGCATTTATCGTGCAGAATTGTGAGCAATTTTACTAGTTATTTAATTTTTTTTTTGGAAAAACATAGATATAAATACTTAAAACAAATAAAGTAAAACAAAACAAAACTAGTCTCTGGCCTCATGGAGCCCATAAATTACTTGTGGTGATTGCATAAATTTAGCAAAAGATAAGGATATAAGGAGGTCTATACTAAGTGCCAATACATTGTAGACATTTAAAGCAATCGTGCCTGAGAGGATGGGAGATTAATCTGGGTTGTAGGACTCAGGGGAAATTAATAGTTGAGATGGAATCTAAATACTGGATCTCTAGTTAGTTATATAATCCTGAGTGGGACAGGAAAACCCAGGCATGAAACTACATATGACATAATGGAGTAAGAGAGTATGCTCCAGGCTAGGCAAGCTGGGAAAGTTAGAGGTCTTAAATATTCAGTTTCCTTTGTCATTCTCATGGTCTTCACTCAGACCCTCCTTGGCCTTATTTCAGACACAATTTTAGCACACTTGTTTTTGTTTTCTCAGCTGATAGTGGATTAGAAACCATGGGAACTCTGACAACTTGAAATAGCCTGGTGGAGAAGAAGCAGAGTACAGAGACAGGACCCCTGAATTTGGTAGCCTAAGACAACCCCTGGGGGGAGAATACACCTCACACCCCAACAGCCCTAAAAGCAGCATTCTCCATGTGCCAATAACTGATTTTGCAAGAAATGACTTTTATTTTATGTTATTAAATCAACTTTGGATAAGAAGATAGATCATTTGTACTATATTGAAAAATATAAATAAAATAATCAGAATGTTATTCTGGACAGATTACCAATATCCCCCAACTCAATCCCACTAGCATTTCTGTGACCATGTACAACCACCACCAGTATAATAATGGCATCCTTGATGCCATGATTTATTAAAAAAACTATTGCTAATGCCCCTGTTCCACAATTGCATTCCCTCTGCCCCATGGAAAATTTTATACAAGTGGTTCTTTTAACTTCTGATTCTTCCAGTTTCATAGTCCTAAAGCCCTGGTTTCAGGTCTCAGTCAATGGGGGCTGGACCAGGGGCCAGATTTAAGTCATCAACTCACCTCATGCCTTCAGTGCTGATACATTATTGTTGAGGCAAGCCTTCTTTCCCAGGCAGAGTATCTGTTCCTTATGTCACCTGTCTCCAGTTGTCCACCCTAGGTCACATTTCTACAGATGAACAATGACATAAGCATTGATCTTTGGATTTAGCAACATGGTGCTCACTGGCAACCTTTTCAGGAACAGTTCCAGGCATGTTAGGGAGGACTCTTCATCAGAGAAGCATAAAAGTAGATGCATAAGGACATAAAGGTGGCACTAGAGACAATGGGTTGCTCTGAAGGGAGAAGAGAAATGGGACAGTAACTAGAGTGGGATATGAGGATAATTTTGTCACTGTTGTCATTATTGTTGTTTGTTTTCTTTTAAGATTGTAATATGTCTTGATACTGATGGAAATGATCCAACTGTAAGGGAGAATTGTTAGCATAGGAAAGAAGACTTTGCATAAGTTAGAGCAATCTGGTGACAAGGGTGAGAGCAACATATGGCACCACAGAAACATGAGGGCAAGGACTGACTGGGGTAAAAGTCTGTTCCTCAGAGGACTGTCCTGTGCAAAGTTCCCCACTTGTCTTGTCAGTGGTTTTGGTTCTTGTCTTGTCTGGCACCTGTACGACAGATGCCAGAGTGGCCACATTATAAGAAAAGGGATGGTAATTGGACTTTGCACATCTTGGGATTCCAGTTGACACCATTTTATCAAGTTAATTTTATTGGTACCAAAGTCTATTTTCAAAGTCTCTTGAAGGAAAAAAAAAAACAACTTTGAGGAAATAGAGAAAGCTGAAATGAGAAAGCAAAAGAGATTAATGGGCTCACTTTCTTCCTTTTTGTAAATACAGTTTGAAATCCTACCAAAAACAACCCAGACTAAAATAAACCAGAGCACCAGAAACTCACACCAGCAATTTAGTTGTTAATTAAAGAATGGTCCCTCGGTATTCCCAATAGCACTAGCACCTAGAAAGAAGGGGTGAAGAGAGAAGACAGAGCAGACTAGGAGGGAAGAAGGTATTAAGAGGAGAGGGAGAATAAGATAGGGAAGGACATTACAGGAAGAGAAGACTAGACAGAAAGAAATGGAGAGAAAGAGTAAATAGCCAAGAGGGCTAAGAGAGAAGTTTTCAATTATAAATGGTTATCATTCCTTTCCTCACACAAATGCCAATCAGAGCAGCAACATGCTGTTAGATTAATATGCAGCAGCAGCCCAGCCTCACAGAGTAGTGTGATGTTTCAGTCTGGTGTCTCACGACCCAGATATAATCACTACACAAAATAAAGACAAATGAATAATGTTGGTATTTTTTAATGGAGAGTGCCTTTGAGTTTGGCTCAGAGACAATGGCCCATGGTTGCATCTGATTATAACTCATCTCCATGGGAGTAGAAATAGCTGTGGTAAATGTCTGAGAAATTATGAGCTTCTTTAGCAAGATGAGCTCTGTGATTATAATGACACTTGGCATTTGCACATTTTGTAGCCTTTCTCATCTGAAAATCATGGAGCTACTTTTATATTATAACTAGATTCATGTGTGTGAGTGTGTGCTTGTATGTGTGTATATGTCCCTTTAGGATTTGGGGTACAGACCAGTGAGTATTGCTTTTCTGTCCTTTTCTATCTTTCCTTCCTTCCTTCCTTCGTTTCTTCCTTCCTTCCTTCCTTCTTTCCTTCCTCTTTCCATTTTTTTTTTTTTTTGAAGTAGAAGGTAGCTATTTGGAATACTGTCATCAAAACAAGTAAAAGTTCTATTAAGGAAGGCAGCCTCAGGATTTGAGCTACTGTGAGACCAGAGCTCATGCAGCAAGTTGAAGGAACACAGTGGTTATGGCTACATTAGCTCTCCAGGAGCACAGGGGCTACTGACTGAATGTTAGTCTAAATGGAACTCCAGAGTCCAAAGATTTTTCTATTCCCAGAGAAAGAATAAAGCCATTCCTACTTTCAAGCAGTTTACAATATAGCCTAACTTGAATAATGAAAGGCTCCCTAATTGGAAAACATCCTCTCACCTGCTACTAGAGATTCACACTTTAGCCACTGTTTCAAGATAAACCCCTGAAGACTCTTATTCATGCATGTTGGCAATTTAAACTTTTACCATCCATTAGGATGTAACATTACTTAGTCTACAGAGTTTGCTTCAGCCACTTGATAAGACATTTGAGAAGAGAGGGGACACTGAACACATTTTAAAATTGTTTGTGCGTGGTGATGGGAACAGGAATATGCAAAGCTTGTTGGGGTACTATGCAAGGGAACCAGAAGGAACTATGAGGGCTTCGGACGTGAGAGAAAAAACTGAAGCATACAGGAAATAGAAAGATGCTGAAACCAGCTCTGGCCACATACTGAGTCCATGTCAATAATGGTTTGGTTGAATTTTTCTATATACTGTTTACTGAGAAGAAAACAGAGTAAGAGAAAAATAAAATTTTGTGTGATGTGAGGAACGGCTGGACATTTCAGGGTTACCCTTCCGATCAGTGTCTCTGCCTACTCTCCACTACTGACTGACACTCTCACCAGCTATTGTTAGAACCCTTTCACTGTTGCTGCTGTCCCTATCCTAGTGGAAGCCTAAAATATAGGACACCAAGCTAAATTTGAATTTCAGATAAAACACAAACATATCGATATATTAATATTAGTAAAAATATGTCTTATGCAATATTTGGGATGTATTTATACTAAATTTTTTGTTATTGTTTATCTGAAATGCAAAATGAACTGATGGCCTATATTTTTATTTGCTAAATCCTCCAATCCTACCACAGCTATATCCCAGTAGGATAAAATAGATTATAGAGCTGACCTAGCTACATGTTAAAACTTCATCTTTGGGCTGCTCTGTAACTAGTGCACGTTGGTGGTCTCTGGTCTTCCACATGCCAGGCGATGCTCATCAGAGCTGCCTCCTATCTGGTTCCCCCCGCTTCCCTGCTGGTACCCAGGCCTCCCAAGCATGGAATCACACAACTCCCCATCCTGGCAATTCTAGACTATCCCTGTTGCCTACTAACTGGAGTAAAGAATACAAATGAGTGAGAAAAACAAGACTAGGGCCTCCTAAAAGTCTTAAAAGCTTCATCAAATACTTGGAGGCAAATAATCTCCTTAACTCACAAGGTTGTTAGAATGGCCAACTTTTTGCAGATTTTAAAGGGGCACAAAATAAGGTTTCAAGACCGATGTAAAATAAATATTGGCAAATTGTTTCATGGAGAAAGAAAGTGTACAAGAAAACATTGATAGTTGCTTACTCACTTACTGTAGAGTTTAGTCCCCTAGGCCCTAAAACTCTGAAAGCTGTCTCTTCTTTTCTAGTTGCCTTGCCTTCATCTCCCCTTGAGAGTGACCCGGTTTACCTTGTCACAGGGTAAAGCTTAGTTTGGGCAATCAGCAAATGTCTTTACTATTCAAAACCGCTGCAGCAGCTGCATTTCAGTCCCCCTGCTCAGCAAGCAGGTTCCTGGTCAAGTTCAAAAAAGGAGGCATACCTTCATTTGTAGGATGCTGTGTTGAAGTCAGACTTCAGAGACACGGCTTTGTGCAGCCTCCTGGGATTTAGCTCGGCTTGAATTGCTGTGACCTCAGTGCCCTTACAACATCACAGAAAACACCATCATGGGGCCCGCTAATTGGTCACCTTGATGTCAGTCACAGCATGGAGATCAAGGACGGAGCCAGTCCTGGAAAGTGAACTACACACGCTCTCCGAGGTGGTCTCTACAGGTCAGGCTAGCATCCCGCTGAGAGCACAGTGCGAGAGAACCTTACCCCAGGACTACTTGAAACATGGCTGTGCTGCACGTGAACAAAGGACAGGTGGCCTCATCAGTGACCCTTTCCTCGCTACCTACCAAGACCAAATTGTCAGCCTTTCATACCTATTATGCTGCCATTATCTGTGAAAAGTACTAAGTGCCCTGCCCTGGATATAACATGCACACAGCAGACTCCTGAAATTAGTTTCTACTCATTGGTTTTAAAAATTAGTAAGATTATTTTATTTTTAAGGTAGCAAATCAATCAAGAATTTCTGGGGTGTTACCTATGGGTACCATTTGGGAAACTCACTTTAATAATAATAATAATAATAATAAATTTTAGAATCTAAATGCAATGTGTTTTTGTGAATAACTTACCCAGTAGCAGAAAGAATGGGAAGAAAAATACAAGGAATAAGTTGAATACCTCTTTCTGTTATTTCCCTTGGGATGAATACATTTGTGGGTAACCATTCCCACCCATTTAAACCAGGCATTTTAAATGGTAGGGATGACTAGAATTAAGTAGAAATTCTAAAGTCCTAATCAAAAAGGAAAGATAAGCACTGCAGAGGGTGAGATTTATTAAAAGTGCTTTACTCTATGGTTCAATTTACCAAATGAAAAGGATTTATTTCTGTCCTTAGCGTGGGGACCAGTGCAACAGGAGTGGAAGACAAATATTAGAACAGAGGAGACACTTTCTTCAATTAATGGTCTAGACATCCACAATCATAATAAGAACTGACTCAGAACTCCTGAGAATAGAATTCACTGAAAATAGTAAGGACCAAAATCTCGATGCCCTGGTAAGTGATAAAGAAGTGTGAGTTTTCTTAGGTGGACAGAAGAAGGGCCCACAGGGCCTCTACTCACCTTTTGAGACAAAAGTAGGTAAATATCTTTTGAGGAACTTAAAGAAAGTAAAATCTTTTGGGATTTGTCTGGGTATGGCATGATTCTTCTTTAGCGGATTCCATATGCTAAGAGTGGGGGAGAACCAGACGAAGGGGTGGAGAAGCCAATCATTGGACAGATCCAGCTGTAGGGGGCAGGAAACGCAGGCCACCAGATGACATTGAATGAACAGGTTGGTTAAATAGAAATACGGGTATTGTGTATATGTATTACTGATTCATGAGATAAAGGTGACATTTTATAAGGAAGGTTCTCTTTCATAGAAAACTTGAAAGACATTCTGACCAGATATCGTATTAAAAAGTTCACAAAAGCCAAATTAGAAATAATATGGAAACTAGGAGGAAAAATGGTGTCAGTTATTGGTATTCTTTAGAAACAGATTAATGAAAGAATTAACTTTTCTGCTTCTCCATCTTCTACTTACTGTGGCCAGTTATCAAAGCTAAGGAGCGGTCCAGACAAAAATAACTAGGAGGGGGGCGGGCAGAAAGAGCCATCCAGAAGTCATCCGCCTGCCTTTGTCAACTCAGGAGTGCTGCGAAGAATCAGGGACAGCGAGCATTACTCTGCTGGGGAGCTTCTAAAACCTGTTTGGAAGCAAAAGGACAGGGAACATACCAGAGATTCCCTCCCTAAATCTCAGACGTGCAACAGACTTATGATATCGAATTGGCTGATTTGCTTAGCTAGTTTAACTAGCTTTTTAAGTACCTTTCTATCTCCACCCTTCTGTGATAGCAGCTTCAAGAAGGGGCCTGCGAAAGGGAAATGAAGAGAGGCTGGAGGAATTGTTCTGTGGTACGACCCCATTCGAAAAGGGACCCGGGGTTCCAACCTTAATCAAAACTGAGGCAACTTCCTAGCGTTACGGGAATAAAGGAAAGGACCGGAGCGCTGTGTCCTTGTTTTAACTGCAAGGGGACTATGGAGGGTTCATCTCCTCCAAAGCGAACTCCGCTGGGTAATCAGTCATCCCCATGGTAACCCAGCAACTTTTAATTGTCTTTAATTAAGGGGCCACAGAGGCAATCAGCTACATTTCTAGCACGTTAATGAGGGAAGCATGAAGTGCAAAATGGCTGCCCAAGGTAGGAAGCTGCTTGTAGAAACCAGGACTCCTGGCAGACGTCCTAAGGGCAAGTGTGATACGTGGTACGTTCTTGAATCTGCAGAGTCTAGGGAACCCAGACTGAAGGGGTGAAAAATAAAGAAAACTTGAAAACGTCTGAAAAACAAAGAAGAAATATGAGAAATAAGCAAAGAAACAAATATGACCTTCTTGGTTAAATTAATTTTAAAAATAGAATATAATACGCACCTGAAATTCTTAAAAGTTAAAGACATTAAAAAAAAAAAAACAGGAAAAAAGACAAAGTGAGCAAGTTAAATGAAGCTCAAGAGTGGCTTCACCTAAAGCCTGATGTTGAATTATAAAGTGAAATTGGAAAACTGCCACTCCGAAAGCTCTGCTGCTTCAAGAGGCTTTCTTGTGGATTATGACAGTGCCTATTAACCACTCCTTAAAAAAATTACTATAGCATTTACTACCTGAACATTTGTTTGCTTGATTATAAATGCCCGTCTCTGCTTCATTTTGGGGTGGGGCACCTGGATTTCCTCAGACAATTTAAGAAGTGACTTTATACATATTTTTGTGCTTGGTTATCAGCACGGCCTTATGAAAATTTTTAGGAAGGCTATACCTGTACCCATGTTCCTAGTCAAAGAAACTGGGAAATAAAGCTCAGCCTGGGTCCTGAGGCCCCAAGTAGCAAAGGTCAGTCTTGCCCCTGCATCCCCTGTCTAGGATTCAGTGTTCTTATTCACTGTCACCCATAGCCCCAGTCAGGGACCCTACTTACACTTCGGCTGCATCCTGTTGGCCCTTCTGAGCAGACGATGGGCAGTCTGCACATATTCTGACTGGATTCAGAAAGTGTAACTTCAAACTAAGGACTCTGGTTCTGAAATGGGAAAATGGAAGAGGGGCATCATTGCCACTAAGTTTTTTAAAAATATCAATATGTCCTATTGGCTTACTTCTTTTCAGTCACAGTTTCATTAAGCAATCTTAAAACCATGTTGTTTAACATTAAACCCAGTTCTTTGCCAGGTACTGTAAGCAAAGTTGGGAAGAAAAGACTTTTAGGTATAAGTGAGTGATTCCTAGGGGCTGGACTGCTCTCATTCTTCACAAGGAGATTCTCCCCAGCCTTTCTTGTATATTCCTTTCCACGGACAATAAGCCTGGCCTGCACTGGGAGCTGACCCTTACAGTTAGACATTTTGATTAATACTTACACCAACCAATCAATTCACAAAAATCTTAAGTCAGCCACTACATGCGAATCTAGGTCCTTTGATAAAAAAGAAAGGGACAAAGCAGGCCCTGTTCTCAAGGAGGGAGCAAGCACACACAGGAAAAAATAAAAAAAATAAAGAACACCAACAAAGTGAGTGAGCCCATGCAATAGGATTTAAAATTGTATTTTTAGACTTAGCAGGTGTTTATGGAGCCTGCTGGAAACTTTTATGTTCTTGCTTTTCAGGCATTCATCTCATATTATTTTCATTAACAGTCCAGGATATAGATATGATTATTAACCACATTCACATCCGAAGTGAACACAATTAAGTTCCTCTTCAGCTCAAAACTCCCCCATAATGTATCTACTAAAGCCAGGAATTGTGGAGTTCTTACAATGGCTACAAAGCCCAATTGGATGGGAACCTGGCTTCTTCTTCCACGTCCTTCCTAAGCCCCTACCTCATGGTCTTCACCTCCTGCAACTCTACCCCTCCCTCCCTCCCTCTGCTCTGGATACACTGTCTCCTTAGTGCACCAGAGATATACCAGGCATGTTCCCAACTCAGACCTTGGTGCTTCTAGGACTCACCCACATGGGATTTCTTTAAGTCCTTCAGTTTTCTCTCAGACCAGACCTTCTCAGGAAGACCTTTGTTAACTTCTCTAAAGGAAACTGCAGGCCTCACCTTAGCAGCCAATCCCTGTCTCTAGCCTTTCTTTTCTCCAGAGCCTTCTTCTCTAGACATATATTTAGATATGCATCTATTTGTCACCTCTCTTCCTGGACTAGCGGGAGCTTTGTTCTGTTCACTGATGTCTTCCCACTGTCTAGAGTGAAAACTAGCCTTAAAGGAGCTCAAAATTCTCTGGAATTAACTGGGCAAGGTAAATAAGGCCTTGAAAGCTTAGGTAATTAGCCCAGTCACAGCTCCACAGTGGAAATGGGGTAGGGTCCTCATCTTCTAATGCTACCTATCTGGAAGATTTGAGAAAGAAAGACTACCATTGGTTGTGGGCACTGCAAACACAAAACAGAACTTTGAGTTCTGTTTCTAAACTGAAATCCTGACAAATGTGAAAGAAGGT
Source organism: Saccopteryx bilineata (assembly GCF_036850765.1). NCBI lineage: Eukaryota > Metazoa > Chordata > Mammalia > Chiroptera > Emballonuridae > Saccopteryx > Saccopteryx bilineata. The sequence goes on along the minus strand of NC_089500.1, from coordinate 29,404,804 downwards.
ACACAGTTATTGAGAGTGGGTCTACATTTTTAAAAAGTATTTATCTCTAAATACATCAATTCAGTCACCATATATTCTGCATATACTCAGTGCCTGGCACTGCAGACAAAGTTTCTTTTTTCCTCAGGGAGATAGGTAGGTATGTGATAGGTAGGTAGATAAATAGGTAGATGATGATAGATAGATAGATAAATAGATAGATAGAAAGATAGATAGATAGATAGATAGATGGATAGATAGATAGATAGATAGATAATAGACAGACTAACTCCACTCTATTGCTGCTGGTGTTCTTATCTTTAAATCCAAGTATCTGCATGCCATGCTCCGTTCTGCAACACACTATACAGATATTTATCTAATTAATCCCCTGAGCAACAAAAACTACTATTTCCCCAGATCCCTATTATACTTTCAATATCAAATAAACCCATTGATATTAAATTTATTACTATCCTACATTTCCAGTAGGACTTGTGCATTTAGAGCTTATGAAAAGACAGCAGTAATGATAGAAATTATAGTACTGTTTTAAGTCAAAGAAACCTTCCTATCATATTATTTGGTTGTTCTGAATGCTGCCTAAACATAAAGCTGGCTTTGGCCTGGCAGGTACACAGAAGTGAAGAAAGAAAGAAAGAAAGAAAGAAAGAAAGAAAGAAAGAAAGAAAGAAAGAAAGAAAGAGAGAGAGAGAGAGAGAGAGAAAGAAAGAAAGGAAGAAAGAGAAAAAGAAAGAAAGAAAGAAAGGGAGAAAATGGGTTGTATGGCTTCAAAGGAAAACAATGTTCTGCTTTTCGTTCCTTTCCCCTTTCTTGTGCTTCACTCTCTATCAATAGGAGAATATTCTTTCCTCTACAAAAAATAACCTCTCTTTCATGCACTGAAAAATGGCATTTTTGAGATTCTCTCTGGGATAGTTTGACAAATTTTCAGGCTGCATGGGAAGCACAAACCTCTGTCTTTCCAGGTGGCTTCACAATGAACAAGAAAGAAAACAGAGCATGCTCTAACAGAAGACAGACCATTGTTTGCATTTGTGACAAAATGTAACACAAATTTATAATAATGGCAATGGTAATGGCCCTATGTAGTCAGTACTATTTCTTTCCTTATTGGTTTTGGATGTTCAATTCCTACTTAGAAATTTCTTTGAAAAAATATAAGTACAAAATATGAAAGTATAACTTTTTCATTTCTTTAACTCCTTCTCTCAGTTAATTAAATTGAAGTAGGAATCTGCTGTTTGCAGCTTTAAAAAATAACCAATTGAAATTTAATTGGTATCTTTTTTTCTTTAGCATTCATGCCCTATAGCTAAATTAATGATTAGTTGTACGCGCTTCAGGTAAGAGACTATTATGACTTTTGAATAAAATTAAATCTAGGACCATATAGTAGATAAAATGACTAGTACTAAGATAAAGATAACAACTGTGCTATAAATAACAAAGGGTTAAAGCCTATCTCTGTTCTCTTCCTCTCTCTCTCACTAACAATTACAGAGAGACAGGAGGCTCAAGTGTATTCTCGGACCAGTAGATGCTGTAAATCAAATTAATTACTTTTAGCCAAAACTGTCCTCAGTGGAGGATTTTTGGCTACCAGACTGTTAATTCCTCTTTACTTAATCACTGTCCTATAATGTCATCCCCCCGATAGAAAGGATGAACGGGAGCAATGGCAGTCTCTTCACCTTTCTCAGGTCCCCACAGGACCCTGATTTACAGTGGGGTGAAAGTGTTCTGTGTCATTTAGCCAGACTGCCTGCTCCACAGAAGCCCCTCTTTTCTTTGGGAGCAGACTAGGACCCAGGGAATTAATGTGGTAGGCGCCTTTTGTTATCTTACAGCTGTATCTCTCTGCTTTTGATACCTTGTGAATTTCTTTCTTTTTTTTCTTTTGGATTGGCTTTTAAACCATATTTGGTGGGCATTATATCTATCAAGACTTTTGACATTCCCATCTCTTTGATCAAGAAGGATTCATCACCTCAATGTTTTACACACAACACCACACCAGATTAGTCCAGCTCACAAGGACGTGCGTGCTCAAGGACAAGGTTACCTGGAAGGCAGTGTACTGAATCAGGGCGATTTGCTTATTACAACTTGTCGCTGCAGCCACCTCCGTCTTCACTTAGGCAAGGCCATCATTTCCAAAGGCAAATGGAGGATGCAAGGAGAGAGACTAGACAAAAAAAATCAATCATGGAGGTTGTTACTAGTGATATTTGAGTTTAGACTACGTGCTATTTGCTTTTAAGTGAACAGCTTATTTTCCTCATTAAGAAATGCTAAAGTTAACATAAATAAAAAATTTTTTAAAAGACTTGTCTGATTAAATGCCAACTAGTTATCTAGGTGACTGAGACATATTTTGAATAAAAGGAATGCCCTGTATTTGAACACATGATATTCTTCACCCAGTGAGATCTGGTTTTACTGAAACAGCATTTATCAATCTGATCCTTGGAAGCCGGTGCTAACCTCTGACCTCAGGGCTTCCTTAGATGGTGTTGTCCAAGCCCTGTGATTTCAGGAGGAAAATTCCTCCTTCGCAGATCTTTTCCTCTGAGCAGGTTTTAGGAGTGAGCTCACCAGATATTTCAAGGAGTAGAATCCTAAGGACTCAGAGAGTGTCTGTGGAAGAGAATCAACTTTAAAGGTTTCCCTGTATTGTTGGAAATTGATGTGATTCTTAGGGGCTAGAGTTGGATTTCCTAAACATTGGCATCACTAATTTCTCATCTACTAAGAATATTATAGTTAATAGTTAGGAGTTGTGGAACCAGGGGCCTATTAGGAAATTACTTCACACTATGGTATTGAATGTTATGTACAAATGATTGTGAAAATAGTTTAATAGGGGATTCTAAGATGGAGTTTTGTCTTAGGTGGAGTTCATTGTCTTTCTCTGTTCTAAAGGGTTAATATCTGGAACATGAGTGGTGAAGCAGAGGGAAACTCTTTTGCTTAGCAATATATAATTTAAAACCCCAGGGATTGTTTTTGGTCAGTTTCTCGCAATCTGCAAGGTAATTTTTTTCAATTGTCTGTAATTAGTCAAGTACACTGTTGTAAAGGCAGGGTGAATTGATGCTAAATAGTTTTTGGAAGATGTAATTGTCTGATGATTTGTAAATAGCCAAGCTTATCGAAAAAGTAATTTAAATGTTATGCTGACAATTTTGTTCAGTGTGGTATACTCTGTAAACTGAGGAATCCAATTTTTTGCCCTCATTAACATGATAATTCTCTTTGTTTGGCTAAATGATTTGAGGACCTCAGGACGTCCAGAGCTTTGGAATCCGAACTTTTAATGATCTCTTACTCAGCATAAATATCAATCATCACATGATAATATCAAAGGGTTTTTGTTTTGTTTTGTTTTACAGAGACAGAGTCAGAGAGGGACAGACAGACAGGAATGGAGAGAGATGAGAAGCATCAATCATCAGTTTTTCATTGTGACACCTTAGTTGTTCACTGATTGCTTTCTCATATGTGCCTTGACCGTGGGCCTGCAGCAGACCAAGTAACCCCTTGCTCGAGCCAGCGACCTTGGGTCCAAGCTGGTGAGCTTTTGCTCAAACCAGATGATCCTGCTCTCAAGCCGGCGACTTCAGGGTCTCGAACCTGGTCCTTCCACATCCCAGTCCGATGCTCTATCCACTGCGCCATTGTCTGGTCAGGCTCAAAGGGTTTATAAATAACTAAGTTTTATGCATCATTTGATTGGTTGCTATGTGTTTTTTATATGTTATATCCATGTTAATCTTGGGAGATATTGGAATCTTGTTGAGTGTGTCTCCATTTCCCTTATACCACCCCCACTCTTTTGGTGCTCTAAATTCCAAAGTGAGCATTGTTCATCATATAAGAGATCTTTGACAAATACATTCATGTGAACATCGTAGTGGCTTGATCATTTTTATTATTTCATTCAAAATAGTATAATAATTTTTTAAATAGGTATATACTAGGTGAGATATTTGCTAAATACTTTGAGTGTTTTGCATACATCTTTTTTATTTCCAACTCTACAGCAACACTGATGTAAGAAGCATGTTGTCCCTAAACACTATAAAGTATCTAGAGATTTGATAGATGAGGAAACTAAGTTGTAATGTAAACTTGCTATCGCTATGTTTTTAATAAGTCACCATGCTTGGCCTGACCAGGTGGTGGCGCTGTGGATGGAGTGTCAGACTGGGATGCAGAGGACCCAGGTTTGAAACTCTGAGGTCACAGGCTTGAATGCGGGTTCATCTGGTTTGAGCGTGGCTCACCAGTTGTTTGAGCCCAAGGTTGCTGGCTTGAGCAAGGGGTCACTCACTCTGCTGTAGCCCCCTGGTCAAGGCACATATGAGAAAGCAATCAATGAAGAACTAAGGTGACACAATAAAGAATTGATGCTTCTCATCTCTCTCCCTTCCTGTCTGTCCCTATCTGTCCCTCTCTCAGTCACACACACACACACACACACAAAATCACCACGCTAAGACCCAAAACTTAAGTGATGACTGACTTAAGGTGTTAACCACCATGCTTAATGAGTAAAAAAAAAAGAAGGCCATAACCAACTCAGACAACTGTGTGTTTTCAGGTTCTGGAATCAAAACATCTAAACATACACAGCATTGGTTCTAGGATTACTTTAGATCCAATTTAGGGACAACAATCTGGAGGGAGGGTTTGAAGCTACATTTGCATTTCATTTTACATAAGTATTGAAAGAAATTTGAAAAATGGAAGCAAAGGGGCTGATTCCATTTGAGTTGGCTGGAGACCACCCCTCACCCACCCACCCAGTATATCCCTTGTCAACACTTATTATTAGATGAGAGAAACAGCCACAGTTCTGCGCCAAACCTTTTTGAGTCACGCTTACAGAAGGATGGGATAAGTACGTAGTTTCCTTCTCCTAAGCCTCTTGGAGGAGGTACTCATTAAGGAAAAGATAATCTTATAATGTGCAGGAGTATCTGGAAAGGACAGCTATTATCTCAGTATCTGTTTGAACATAGGAATCTAGGTGTGATATCATTTTAAGCACCTAGCAGAACCAGGGATCCTGGCCCCAGGACACGTATAAGAAGGAATGGATGACCTCAGGCCAGGTTTTCTTGCAAAGAGTAGGCTAGCACAGAGCATTGTAACAGAGATTTCAGAGAAGGCTGGAAGGAAAGAATTGGAGGACACCACACACAAGGTGGAAGAAGAGAAAAGAGTGCTGAAAAGCAGGGGGAAGGTAACAAAGAGAACATTATGCCCTCTTTATTTACTACCTTCCTTCAAGGGCCCTGTTTCTGAGGTTTCCATATATTTCAATTAGATCTGGCTGCATTGCTGGGACTGAAATGTATCTGCAACGCAGAAGGAAGGGCACTAGCGGGAGGTGTAGCAGGCTCACTGCTCTGCTGTTTCGTTCCTCTGCATTGAATAAAATGAATCTTTTCAAACAGGTGAATTTTCCAACAGAAATGGCGCAAACAGCCTCAGCTCATTGAATAGAAAGTGTAATGGTGATCTAAACCTATTACCTTCAATGGAGTCTGTGACATTTTCTTCCAGCATATTGATTGGGGAGAGAGAGGGAGAGGGAGAGAGAACTTTTTCCTCCACTCATTGTTGCGTCAGTCATTGTAATGCTAGTCACAATGTATTAAAAAGCATTGAGAATCAACAGGGCTGGCTCTTTTGTAGCAGGAGTAATAAATGATTTTACTGAACAGAATTAAAATGCTGTTTAAAACCTACTCTGTACACATTTTTAAATTTCTTACCGAAAGGACATTCTCTCCTCTTCTCCAAATATATATATATATATATATATATATATATATATATATCCTTATTAATTAACAGTTTTCAACAAGAACACACATTTTTCATCAAAGAGCCTGGCATATATTTACAGTGAAAAACCAGTAATGTCATCTCTCAAAACTGTCCTCCCTCTTATCAATGTTTATCTCAAATAATCTGTAATTATACTTGAGAAATTTCAATTTTATCTCAGCTAATGTGGACAGCAACAGCTTCTGGAGGGTAGAAGTGCTTCTTTTTGTTTTGTTTTGTTTTGTTTCATTTTTGTCTATAAGCATCTGTTGTATTATTGTTGTTGTTCTTATTGCATAACACGATCTCTGCAGGGAAATAAATGGAATCAAATCTAGCCTCATTATATTGAAGTGTCGCTTGTGTGAAGGTGGCACTAGTGTTCCATTAGAATATGATTGAAATATGCCAGTTTCATTGACTGTGTTAAACAGTTTATTCATTGAGTTTGAAGGAATACCTGTATGGAACTTTTTCCAAACTCCTAATTTCCAGATAAATATTATTCACAATTTTCCATGAATTACTAATATTCTTTGTCTGGCACAAGCATTTGTAGGTAGGAAACACTATCATGAATTTCAAAGGAATATATAATAGCAACCATCTCATAAATGGATGAGAGATGTCTGGAAGTTCCCTGGTCAGAAGGTACCTGCTGAACTATCTTTATTAGTAATGTTATTAACTTATATTGAACCCATTTGTTTTGGCTTTATCTTAATTCAGTCCATTCAACACCTTGTCTCTAATATTTATATGTACTTTTTCATTGTCTCAGTATAAACCTATTGCATTTCATGTTATCTGAATTTTATAATCTTGCCTATTACTTACAAGCAATCTGCTGCTACAGTTGTTCCTAGGTGTTTTTGTAAACTAATTTAACATCTGTTAGTACCAAATAACAGTATCAACCTACAAATGGCCAATAAGAGTTAGCATTGCTGAGAATTATCATGTAGATTAATGGAGTTACATTAGTAATTGCAGAATCCACTCCATATTTTATGGTAACTTGATGAATAGTTAGTGTTATCTGGGTGATTTTCTTTTCCGTGTTGAATGCAATCTACATTTGAATGTAACTTCATTTAAGGTAAAAGATCAAACAAACTAACTTTTTAGTACATTCATTGATAATTCTGCTGAATTTAGTAATTCACATAGATAACTCAGGAAAATTAATTTTCTAGTATAGTAATAAAGATTTAACCAGTAGATAGATAAAGTTGAATAGACTTGAGAAGTTGCTTTATCATTTTGGTCTTCATAGACGGTTGTAAGGTAGTAGCTAAGTCCCAAAGCAGAGTAGCAGAAATTGCATAGAACCAGTCATGTGAACCTTAATTCCAGCTCTAGTTTTGCTGGGGTTTTTTATTCTATTAGTTTTGAACAAGTCAGCCTACCTTGTTTTACTTCTTTCTAAAATGAGAATGAAACCTAATCTTGACTATACAGAGTTGTGGGGATCCAGCAAATTCTTCAGTGTATAATTTTCTTCAGTGTCATACTAGAGATCCTTTGCTCAGATGATAAAAGACCAACTTTTATGAAGGACCATATAGATGAACAGTCCTTGCTCTCCAGAAGGCTATAATACATAAAAGATGGTAAGAGACAGTCACATAACAGTCACCTTCCTCTGTCTAAGATTGCCTCTGGTTTTGAATGGACTAGCCACTGCAAGATTTCAAGTATTCTGACATTAAAGTTGTCTCAACAAAGATGCCTTAAGGAGAACAGACTGAAGGGATGTTGCACAGCCCCTCAAGACCCTTGTTCCCTACTGTGCACAACAATGATCTCTGACCAAAGTCCAGAGGTATTAGCCTAGCAGTTAATACAGAAAAGAGAAATTTAGAAGGATGTGAAACAGAAAAATTTCAATCCTAGCTTAATTAACTTCTCTTCTTTGACATTCACTATTCTTATTATAGGAGTGAGTAGGTTACGTTAACATTAGCTTGACGACTGTGCTTTTAAACTCTAAGGTTATCATTACATAATGACCAGAACAGGTGATCAGGGCTGGTTTTACAATAAAGGGTAAATATGGAAGGAAAAGTTAAATATCCAGTCCCTAAATCAGGATTTCTGGCTTAAGGCAGGTAAGAACATCTAAGTTTTTTAACAGCCCATCGAGAAGCCTAAATTATTAAGCCATCAGCAATAATGGACACAGTCTATATATTTATATGTATCTATGTATCTAAATTTAGATCTATAGATAAATAAATATGTATATAAATTTAAATATATAAAGTATGTATAGAAAGATATAGATTAATTTATATGTTTGTGTATATATATAGTATATATGTGTGTATATATATAGTACATATATATAATAATAAATATTCTCACCAATCAAGTATACAGAAAACTCCACCAACATAGAAGGACTACTTAGAGAATTAAGGTCCAATATGAGAGTCATTATTTACTTTCCAGTGTATTAGACTTGATATGGGGGGGAAAATTGGTCTGTATTGCAAAGATAAATCAGATATATTAGTTCAACAGTTCAACAGTTTTCTTTGTAGAGTCCAAGTCACAGCCATATTTATTTGATTATTAAAAGGCATCAAATCCAACTTTGCTCTTATATTAGTATATTCCCTTATTTGCTATTTATTACTCCATCTTTGGATTTCTCTTATACCAGTTATGAAACAATTTTAAGCTTCTACGTCTCTTCTCAAACTGCTAATGAGCTCTTTGGGAGAAAACTATAAAACTTCTAATAAAAAGATCACAAGATTGGGAGATATTTTATAAGTATTCTGTGCCAAGTTATGTCCCTATTCTCCCACCTCTACCATATTGAGTTTTAAGTTTCTCTTCAACATCATTGACAAACTACATTCAGAATTTGTAAAAACCTGAAGAGACTTAAAATATTATTCTCTTTTAAGGAAGCTGATTCCATTTTAGACATTAATTATTAAATATTTTTTTCCTCTTATTGAGCCGAAATCATATTCCTATGACTCTGACTCATTGATCCTAGCTATGCCTGTAGAAGCTACATTTCATCTACATTATAGCTCTTCAAATAATTTCAGATCACCATTGTGTGCTCGTTAAACTCTGAATCTCCATTATCAGCACCCCGCCTCCTCTAAAGACTTATCATAGAACGTAATGCTGAAATGCCCCCACCTTTTCAGTATTTATAAGTACTTGCCTAGTGGGTAGTGTCCTTGGTTTGCAAACTCAGGAGCTTCCTGCATAGAATATGAAACTAGTCCCTACCTGCCAGAGTCTGAGGGGTTTATACAGAGGCCTTAATCTTAGGAGTTTATTATAATCTTGGGAGGCCTATCATCCATATGGTCTCAATAGCGCATTGCTCTCATCAGTCTGAATCCTTAAAAATGGCCCCAGCTGTTGGGTGGAATGTACATTCCAAGGAGGAAGGTGATGGGTGAGGAGCCTTCTTTACCCAGGTCCAGTTCTTGGGTCAACCTACAGTCATGTGCTCTCAATGACCTCTTCCAACAAGTATTTAAAAAGTATATAGAGTATTCTGCCAATTGGCTAATAACAAAAAGAGTTAAGTAGTTAAATAAGAATTAAGTGATCATTTTTATATCATCTAAACACCATATTTTAAAATCACCATATGTTGTATTGTCTTCTCATATCTGATTTTCTAGTGTTAAAATAGTAAAGTTCTTTCTAAAACTTTACGGTTGCAGAATAATGCAAAGAATGGATAGGGAAGGGATTTGACCATAAAGACTTACAGGGAAGGGATTTGACCATAAAGACTTACATTTATTTTCATTAAATATATCCAATCAAATTCCACCAGCAGATTTGAATTGGATTATATTATACAATATACAATGCTTTCTACTGATTTTCAGCTTTCAGCTATCTGTGAACTGGCCTTTTTAAGTGCATTAATTTAAGCACACAAAAGGCCAGGACAGAGCATAAAGATTTTAAACATATTAAGAGACTCTACCAAGTTAAAATTACCACTATAATCAGCATGCAGTCAGCCAGTTATAATTCAGTTTCAAAGTAATTCTAATTCACCTCTTTGTATTTGTCTAAAATGATGTCATATGGGTCCTGGAGGTGATCAATATCTTGTTGAATTATATATACAAGTCATCTACCATTTACTTGCCTGATTTACTTATCAAGTAAAACTAGCATTTAAGTAAACAGTAAATCTAAAATTAGTTTTGTTATTATTATTATTAAATCAAATGGTTTATTTTAATATGTTCACCTAACAATGACAAATATGATGATAGTAAATATTGAGATCAATTTGAAATATAGTTTTATTTTCAGTGCTATACCTTTTGCTTCCAGTAGTCATATTTTTTTAAATAATTTAGAAAAATAGTAGAAAAATATTCTATGTTTACTATGTATTTGTCATTTCCAGTGATTATCATTGCTTCCTGTACATTTAAATTTCCATCCCATGCATTTTTTCTCCCTCTTTAAGAAAAAGCATTGTTCTGTGTGTATGTGCACAGCAACTGATAATGAATTGTCTTAATTTTTGCTTATTTGAAATTTTTCTAATTTCACGTTTATATTTTTAATGATAGTTTCACTTTTGTTTGAAACTGTCTTCATTTCACCTTTATTTTAGAAGGACACTTTCTCTCTACATAGAATTCTGGATTGACAGTTTTCCCCTTCCCCTTCCTCAGTATTTTGAAGTTACTTTATAGCATTTTGGTCTCCATTGCTACTAATGACAGGGCAACCATCATTTACATCATTGGTTTCCTTTACCCAATTGATTGTTTGCTATGGCTAATTTAAAGATTTTTTTTTTGAATTTCAGAAATCTTTGATTTGCATAAGTATGAGTTTATTTGTAATTCTACCACAAGATTGTTATGATTCTTAAACCTGGAAGTTTCTGAATTTCACCAAAATTGTCAGCCATTTTTTCTTCAAGTGCTTTTTTTCTACTGCATTGTTGTTCTCTTTCCTCTTCTAGTTTTTTGGGGGGGGTTTTGGTATTTTTCTGAAGTAAGAAGCAGAGAGGCAGAGAGACAGACTCTCACATGCGCCCGCCCAACCAGGATCCACCTGGAAGCCCAAAAGGGGGCAATGCTCTGCCCATCTGGGCCATTGCACCATTGTAACTGGAGCCAGTCTAGCGCCTGAGGCAGAGGCCATGAAACCATCCTCAGCTCCTGGGCCAACTTTTTTCCAATGGAGCCTTGGCTGCGGGAGGGAGAGAGACAGACAGAAAGAAGAGGAGGAAGAGTGGAGAAGCAGACGGGTGCTTCTCCTATGTGCCCTGGCCAGGAATTGAACCTGAGACATCCACAAGTCGGTTGGCTCAGTGGTAGGGCATTGGCATGCCAGGTGAAAAACAGAGGATAGAGAGAGTGGGGAGAAGCAGGAAGCATCTACTCATAGTAGTTGCTTCCTGTATTTGCCTGGACTGGGCAAGCCCAGGGTTTTGAACCAGCGACCTCAGCATTCCAGATCGACGCTTTATCCACTGTACCACCACAGGTCAGGACCCTCCCCTTCTTTAACAGTGTGTATTATTAACAATAACAATCATGTGCTGAATAAATACTTCAGTGTTTATGTTTTTAAAGATAATGCTTGATGTCATTTAATTGGTTTTAGGGAAATAAATATTTGCCCCCATGGAAATAATTGGGCACCTAACATCATTCCTTCTGGGCACATCATTTGATCTACCAGTGGCTTCAATAGTTTCTAAACCATTTTGGATATTCTAGTTCCCCATTTGAACTATCTTGTTCTATGCCAATGGATTCCACATTTGCTATCTTAAAGCTTTCAGCTTCTGCATTTTTGTTTGTTTTACTCAATATCTTTTTGAAGAATCAAGAAACTAGAGATCTATGAAACTAGAATAGGTTTTTACCCCTAATATTCTCTTAGCCTTTCTATTGTTTCATATTATGCCATTTTGGTATATGTAGTTCAAGGTTGCATTTTTGGACATGGTAAGTTTGAAGTGAGAATTATTTCATTCAATAAATGATTTTCTTTGAGATACAATAATCTAATTATGGTTGCTGTTGCAGAAAATGGGTACAGAGTTTAAATATAAGTGGGATCTGATAAGAGTGTGGTGGTTACGGGGGTAGGGGGAAAAGGGAGAGGGAAAGGGGGAGGGAGAGGGGCACAAAGAAAACTAGATAGAAGGTGACAGAGGACAATCTGACTTTGGGTGATGGGAATGCAACATAATTGAATGACAAGATAACCTGGACTTGTTATCTTTGAATATATGTATCCTGATTTATTGATGTCGCCCCATTAAAAAAATAAAATTAAAAAAATATATAAGTGGGAAATAGAGAAAAAGAAACAGTGCCTGCTATATTGTAGGCACTCAATATGTAGAGATTTGTTGAGTAGTTGAATGGATAAATAAATTCATTTATAGAGCAATTCCAATTAGTCTTTTGCCTGCTTCATGGGCCTAAATAATTTCTGTATTTTTCAATGTCAGTGGCAGTTGAGCATTTTTTTATTACTTCAGCCAGTTGTAAACCAGTATAATCTCTAAAGAGACAAGTAGAAAAACTGAGTCTGAAAAAAAAAATGACTATATGACAATTACCTGTTTTTACTGCCATAGAAAGAACACATCTCAGTGATGCCAAACTCTTACTACTGGATAAATTAAGCTGACCAAATGAAGGAATGGGATGAAAGAAAGAAAGGTTTGTTCAAAGAAAGCTCATTTGCTGGGACAACACAGTTTGTCTAGGGAGGGCTGGAAAAGGAGAAATTGCCACATGAAACAACTGAGCTTGAGTTTAGATTTAAAAGTCCCCATCATTGGAAGTGTTTGGGACTTTGGTTGGCAATGTATTCCAAAGAGCTCTCTCCTGGCTTTGATGAACGTGTGGAATTGTCTCCTCATCTAGTCGTTACCACTTAAAAAAAAAAAAAGGAGATCTGACAATCCCAGCAATCGTCTTTAGCTTCTGTCGTTTTCCATTAGCCACGGGAGCATATTCTTTTAGTGAAACACAAAAGCTGGTGTCCCAGGCTACCGCTGCGTCTTGCAGCATGCGGAAAGATTCACTCATTTGGATAGATGCTCCACAAGGTGGTTACAGACTGTTTTAGCACTTTATTTGTCCCAATTATCTGCTCCTGCCTATTAGGGTGAATGGAACATCATGGCATTGTTTATCACGGGCTTTATATTCGCTAATAACACTGTTGTTTATTACTGCAAACATGCTGCATGCAGTCAGCTCCGCTTCTGTTAATCCCCACTGCTCCAAGTTCTACAACCCCCCCTTTATTTCTTTTATCCTTTTTTCCTACCCAAAACAAATTGGATCCCATGAACCAACCAAGTTTCCCACAGCTTGTGATTGTAAAGTTTCCTTCTTCAACTGGGCTTTGAGTTGATTGGCTTCAGGCTGCAAACCCTGAAGAAAATAAAAGGGTGATACTTCCATGAAGGAATGGCTCTCCAACCATATTTTAATGGCAAGTGCCTGACGGGCCATTTTCTTGCAGGTGCTCACAGCCTGAATTGCACTAGTTCGAGGAACCATCAGAGAAAAGAATGTGGCAAATTATTGCCATTCAGTTATTTAGTCTTCCCCATAGTCCTCTTCTTCCCTACACTGTTTTACACAAACATATCCAGGGACTCTACATGGCCCGAGGCCGGCAGACTGTGCTTTTAAAAAATGCCCCTCATTTGGGCCAGTAGGAAAGATAATATCAGTGTAGTCTATTATTCCCATGACCACGCTGAGTTGTGAAAACTCTGGCAGGGTTCTCTCTCTGTGTCTCTGCATATGCTTGCCACAGGCCCACACTTAGGGCTTTATTTAATTAAAAATTAAGGTAATCAACATCTAATCAGAAAAAATAATGCCTTAACCATGCACATAGTAAACGGTTCTCTCTCTTTCTCTCTTCTCCCTCTGGTGAATGTTTATAATCTGGGGCTACTCAGAAATGTGTCAGTCATGAACATGGCAATGGGGAAGATAGATCTTGTTCGCACTAGATAAATAGATTGAGAAGTGAGGCCAAATGGAACACCTTGCTGAAAAGGTACGTGCAAATTCACTGCTGGTAATTAGAAGCCCATGTTTAAAACTGATATTAAAACTCACGTTAACATGATTGGGAAATACAGTTTCTTTTGGAAAGTGGCCACAGAAGCAGATACATTTCTAAAAGACCAGGGAAAAGCATGGTAATAGTGGGGGAAAAAAATCTGTTCTCAGAGTGACTTTTTTATTCTAGGATCTTCATGGAGTTAATTTACTTTTTTTGAGCTTCAGTTTTCTCATTGTAAAATAGAGACTGTAATCATCTCATAACCTTGTTTAATAATTCAAAAATAAGTGTAAATACCTGAGACATAGTAAAAGCCCTCAGTGGACTTCATCTTACATAGTTGAAATGGAGTATGAAAAGTGAGGAAATATCTCCATTAATGCAGTTATTTGCCTGAACAGCGAGAGACAAGTTCAGCTAAGTTCATTGAAGTATAATATGCTTCACCTACTTGAGAACAAGAAACAGCTAGAAGAATATTTTTTAAAGCTGGTCTAAAAAGTATTAATGGAGAGAAACAAATAACACAGGAAGAGAATAAGAAAGTTAAAATGAAATTCAAAACTTTCAGATACAAGGCAACAGCAGTGAGGAGAAGTGTTCCAACATTAGACAGTGATGGAACAGCTTGGTCAGACGACCCTACCAACAGACAACAGCTGTAAAGTCTGAAAATAATATTTAAGAACAACTACTTGAATGCTGAAAATTGAGGGGTATCTACTTTTGCTTAACAGGGCCAAATAAAATAAATAATTGAGTGAAATTCAATAGGGTGGATCTTGGGTTCAGATGACCACAAGTTAAAACGTCACTTTCGTTGTAAGGGATGATTGATGCATTTCTGAGATATATCCTAACTAAATGTGGAAATACATGAAGTGGGGATAGGTGAGGGCAGTTAGTCATGCAGGATTGTGGTGTTGTGCCCAGTAAAATTGCTCACATGACTTCATTGTCTCCTCTGTATTTGCTATTCTTTTTTCTTTCACTTAATGCCACTTCATTAATCTAGTCATGCCTCTCCCATATTCCCAAGTAGCTCATCCTTACCCATTCTTCAAGGTGCTAAGGACTTCCTAACTCCTCCGGGGACATGCTGGGCTCTTTCTCCTCTGTCCTCTTATACCTTTTACTTGTCATATCACCTACTTGATGCTGAGAAGCTATGACTTCTGTGTATTTTTTTTAAAAAAAAACATTTTTTTAAGACTTTATTCATTTCAGAGAGAGAAGCAAGTGAGTGAGTGAGAGAGAGAGAGAGAGAGAGAGAGAGAAGAAAGAGAGAGGAGGGGGAGGAACAGGAAGCATCAACTTCCATATGTGCCTTGACCAGGCAAGCCTAGGGATTCAAACTGGTGACCTCAGCGTTCCAGGTCGACGCTTTACCCACTGCACCACCACAGGTCAGGCAACTTGTGTATCTTTTATAAGTAGATCTCCAACTAAACTAAACTCCCTCATACCTTGGAATTTGGTAAAATGGCACGGTCACATAAAATTCTCAGTAAATGCTTAATGCTGCTTATTGTATCATTACACAACAGAGTCTCAGTAACAACCAAGTGCACCAGTTTATTGCTCACCACCCTCTGGCCAGATCTGGCCTATACCTCCCGGCAATGGGAATGGGCTTGGTCATTGTATTCCCGGATCAGTTATTTGAATCAGATACAAATTGATTGTGAGTCAGTTATTTCAATCTGACAGCTGTCCAGTGTCTTGTTTGTGGAGAGAGAAAATGAGAACATGTTGATTGTGTTTCTTTCTCTGATGGGCCACAGGATAAAGAGAAATGAAAACAGGGAGGACCTAACATTATCATCACAATAATCGAATCAAAAGTGTGTCCACTCCGAGCTGGGTCCTATGCTCGGTTTTGTCAAGGAAACAAGGCGGCATGCCCACATTCCCCTGAAAACAAATATTACTAATTCTCACAGGAGAGCAAAAAACTGAATGGTTTACTGTGACTTCCTTGAATTAATAGAAGATATTGGGCTCCACAGCTGTCATTGTACTGGGTACTTTTCACTGACACTAAAATTCATCTTCTGATATGAAATCAGTATCAAAACAACCTACAGCTAAGATATCACTAGCTGAGTTCATGGGTTTTTCTCAAGATGCAAATTTATTATTTTACTTTATTTTCAGGAATGGAAAACATGACCTTTCTCCCTCTTGCTTCATCTTAGCATCATGGATTGGTAAATACATTCTATCTTTCTCCAGATATTTTATTATTACCATATTTCCACCACAGAAAATATAAAGGGGAAGAAAGAACAAAAAATAAATATAAAATAGGGAAAAGAAAGAAAAATGCAGAATATCAGTCAGGCTCGACGAGGTTCCCCTAAGAATAGATTACCTAGTCTAATGTTGTGGAAAAATGACTGCTATACATCAGCAGAAGAGGTCAGGAAATTAAATTTTATGTGTCCTGCCTGGGAAAAAAGGAGAGAGAGAGAGAGAGAGTTTGGCTGAAAAATAGAATTCTTCATGGTAGGAATTTTGAACATTTCAATTCTGTTAAAAAAAAAATCCATTGGTCAAAGTAATCACAAGTCAAAGAGCAAGGTAGATTTTCTAAACTAAAATGGAAGAATGTTTATGAAAGGCCATGTGGCTGTTAGGCCTCAGCCCAGTTCCATCAGGTGGTAGGAAAGGTGACAGCAATGTTTTGGAGAGTTTTTGAATTCCGTGAGGTTACTAACAAGAACTGTGCTGCCCTTGATAATTCTGTGTCGTGCCCCCTAAGAAGCAGTACCTTGAACTGGATGGCTATGAACCTGGAAGAAGATTGTCTACGTTATAAATTAAGTAGGAATTCTTTCAAAGTAGTGTCCTTATGGGGAGACTGCCCTCCTCTCCTCTGGTGACCTTGTCTGCTTCTCAAGTTATGTTCTGAATCTTTTCATTGCATTCTGTAGTTTTTTTCACTTTTCTTTCTTATTTCTGTATAATTCATATGAAGCCATGCCCCTTGTCCTACAGGCCCCTTAAACCATCTTCATTTTGGTTTGGTTTTGTTTTTTTGTGTGTTGTTTTAATTGGGTGTTTTCTGCCATCTTATCTTCCAAATAGCTGATTCAATTCTCTGCTTCCTGTAACCTACTATTGATTCCTTCTAATGTATTCTTCATTTCAGTTACTTTAGTTTTCTTTTTTTTATAAATAATTTTTTATTAATTTTAATGGGGTGACATCAATAAGTCAGGGTACATATAGTCAAAGAAAACCTTTCCAGGTCATCTTGTCATTCAATTATGTTGCATACCCATCACCCAAAGTCAGATTGTCCTCCTTCACCTTCTATCTAGTTTTTTTTGTGCCCCTCCCCCTCCCCCTTTCCCTCTCCCTCCTTCCCTCCCTCCCATAACCACCACACTCTTGTCCATGTCTCTTAGTCTCATTTTTATGTCCCACTAATGTATGGAATCATGCAGTTCTTGGTTTTTTCTGATTTACTTATTTCACTCTGTATAATGTTATCAAGATCCCACCATTTTGCTGTAAATGATCCGATGTCATAATTTCTTATGGCTGAGTAGTATACCATAGTATATATGTGCCACATCTTCTTTATCCAGTCTTCTATACATATTTTTACAGTGATTAAAGCCTTTAAGCAAACTCTTGGCCAATAAAACAAGAATCCATAAAAGAGTAGTGTTCTTAACATGTTCACCAAGTCCAAGTTGGCACCAACACCATTCCAAACCCCTGTGAATGCAACCCAACCCCAGTTCAGTCCGTTAGGAGCTATCACAAGGAGCAGGAGTCCAGGAAAAGTCCACATCCAGGAAAAGTCCACATGGCACTGGAATTGTTGTCATAATTCTATACTTTGCAGCTCATGTCCAAGTCCCAATGACCGCTGCCTCTAGCTGGTAATGATTCAGGTAGACTGGAAAAGCCATCTGCAGCATGTGTGAAGATAGAGCTTCTGTTCTCCTCTGCCTGGAGAGATGAGACCAGGGTGCTTTTCCCTGGAGCTCTGCAACTGTGGCATGGTAAAGAGAACCTTGGGATACACTAAGCTGGGTGGCAAAGGTAAATTCACAATAGAAGTTGGCAAAAGAGGGAGAGAGAGCTCTAAATTAGGAGAGGTCCCAGCCTGAAATATGAGTGGGGCATTGAGGTAGTCTTCTTTTTTGACTGGTTCTTTTTTTTTTTTTTAATTTTCCATCTCTATTTTCATGTCTTCTATCTCTTTGTTGAAGTTCTCACTGCTGTTATTGAGCATCCTTAAAACTAGTGATTTAAACTCTGTATCTGGGAGATTGTTTATTTCCATTTTGTTTAGTTCTTTTTCTAGAGTTGTATTCTGTTCTTTCATCTGGGACGTGTTTCTTTGTCTCCTTATTTTGATTGTCTCCCTGTGTTTCTATGTGTTAGGTAGAGCTGCTACATCTCCCAGTCTTGGTAGAGTGGCCTCATGTAATAGCTGTCCTGAAGGCACAGTCCCCCTGTTTACCCAAGCCAGGTGCTCCAAGTATGTTTTTTGTGTGGATTGTGTGTGCCCTGATGTTGCAGTTGAGCCTTGACTGCTATTGGCGTGTCAGTGGAAGGGACTGACCCTCAGGCTGATTGTGAAAATGGGCTATGATTACCAGGGAAGCTGATGTTATACAGTGGCTCACCTTAGGGAGCAGAATTTGCTTTAGCAGGGCTCTGATGCCTGGCCAGGCGGTTCTGTCATTTATGGAGATGGTTGGGTGGTGCTCTGGTGTGGTCTGAAGCTGTTCATTAGACGTGTTGGTTCTAGGGCCTCTTGGGAGAGGCCCTGGTGTGGGCCAAGGTCAGCTGCTGCTTGTGCCATGTGTAGGGTCCCTTGGTATAAGCTGTAAAGTGATCTGTAGATGGTTGCCACTTGTGCTGAGTTCAGAGGTGCCTGGGAGAGGCTTAGCTGAGAATGGAGGCTGGCTCTAGTTACAGCCTGGCTTGGGCTACTTAGAAATAGGTTTGGGGCATATCAAAGCCAGATGCTGCTTTTTTGGGGTTTGTGAAACTTTGAGAGATTTTAGTAAAGTCTGCAATATGAGCCAAAATAGGCAATTTGTATGAAAACCACTGGAAAAGGCTTCACTGGGGCTGAAAGTTAGGTGAGGCAGGGTCTCAGAATCACTAGAGTGGGGTGAATGGTATTCACCAGGTTGATGAAGACTCAGATAGGATGCCTGCCTGTGCCATCAGGAAGAGGTCTCAGCAAAGGAACAATGGCTTCTCCCAGCACTTCTGTCTGGGAGAAAGCTGCCCTCTAGCCCAAGTTCTGAAGCCAGACCATTCAATTCCTCCTCATATGTCCTTGGCACCTTTCAAACTGCTGATCCAGTGCTGGAAGGCAGAACAATTCAGGTTGAGTAAGTCTGTGCATAGGTCCTTTAAGAAGAATGCCTGGGACTCTGGCAGTTCTCCATCTCAGCGGTAATCCCTGCTGGTTTTCACAGCCAGCAGTTTTGGGGACTTCTCTCCCAGCACTGGAATCCTGGACTAGGAAGCCTGGTGTGGGACTGGGACCCTTCACTGATCAGTTGAGACCTCTACAGCCATGCTGTCCCTCTTGATTTTTAACATATGTGAGTGAAGGACCAGCCCATTCAACATCTCCACCCCTCCTTCCAGTCTGTATGTGGCTTCTTCTCTATATCCTTAGTTATAGAACTTCTGTTCAGCTTGACTTCAGGCAGTTCTCAATGATGTTTATTCTGTACTTTAGTTGTAATTTTGAGGTGGTCATGAAAGGAGGCAAGCACATTTTTAATCTACTTTGCTATCTTAGCCAGATAGCTACCATATTCTCCCATGTATAAGATGCACCCTTTTCCAGAAAATTTGGGGTCTAAAAACTGGGTGCATCTTATCAGTGGTTGTAGATTTTTTTTACTTGCATTTTCCACTTTTTCACACTTGTTTTTGCGCTTTGTCATCAGATATAGATGAGGACAAGCTAATGGATGGGAGTTTGCACAGTGATGAGGAGTTGTATGAATTTTATGATGAATAAAACATAAGTTCAATAACTTTATGTAATAGTTTTTTCCCCAAATTTTGGTCCCCAAAATTAAGGTGCATCCTATACATGGGGAAATACATATCTTTTTGGAGGAGAAATAACTTTTTAACAATCAGCATTAGCATCATTTTCTCATCACCTATCATCTCCTCATTACTTGCCACTGTTTCTACCCCCTTGAATTCCTCTCATCCCCACTCATTCATGACACAGCACCTTCCTCATCCTTTTCTAGTATTTCCTTTTCTTCACTTTATCTCTTAAACAAAGGCTTTCCCCATGTCAAGTGCTAGCTTAAGGTTGGCTCCTTTTCTTCACATCTTATCTCTTTTTCTTATGATGAGATACCACTTCTAAAAAAAATCTGCTTCTTAGCCCTGGCCAGTTGGCTCAGTGGTAGAGCGTCGGCCTGGCATGCAGGATTCCCAGGTTTGATTCCCGGCCAGGGCACACAGGAGAAGTGCTCATCTGCTTCTCCACCCCTCCCCCTCTCCTTCTTCTCTGTCTCTCTCTTCCCCTCCCACAGCCAAGGCTCCATTGGAGCAAAGTTGGCCCAGGCACTGAGGATGGCTATGGCCTCTGCCTCAGGTGCTAGAATGGCTCTGGTTGCAACAGAGCAATGCCCTGGATGGGCAGAGCATCGCCCCCTGGTGGGCATGCCAGGTGGATCCCGGTAGGGCGCATGCGGGAGTCTGTCTGACTGCTTCCCCGTTTCCAACTTCGGAAAAATAAAAAAAAATAAAAAAATCTGCTTCTTGAGAGGTATTGAAACAAAGAGGTTGGAAGCATAGGTATGGAAAAGGTTTGGTTTTGAGTCCTAGTTTGACATTTTTTTTTAATCGATGGAGCTTTAAGCAAGTCACTAAACCATTGTATTCTCACTTTCTAATTTAAAAAATACTAATAATGGTTATATCACATTGGTGTAGAGAGGAATAGATAAGAAAATATACTGCTTACAAAAATTAGGGGATATTTAAAATGAATAAGAAGCAATAAAATATCCCCTAATATTTGTGAGCAGTATATATGAAAAGCACTTGTCATTTAGTCTTACATGTAGTAAATTCATAATAAATGGTTTCATTCATTTAATTCATACCATCACTCATTCTGGTTAATGACTTCATTACATTTCCCTTACCCTGTTACAGTGGCTTCTCTCATATATAGTCTATCCATTTCCTTGCTCTCTGTGCAAACATCTCCCCATTGCTCTGTCATCCTGAACTCTGTAGTTGTAATTTTCTTCCTGAAGCACTGCTCAAATCATGTCTTACCCTGATTCCAATCTTTTCCTTAAAAAAAATCTGTATTAAAAAAAATCTGTATTAATTAACCAGTGCTTATGGAATAAAGTTTAAATAACTTGGTCTTGAATGCCTCTCCTAGTATGGTGCCTGCTTCCATTCCCTGCTTTAACATCCAAGTTGAAGTATTCCTGGATCATTAATGAGTAGTTTCAAACTTTCCCCCTACATGTAATGACATCCGCTGAATGTCTTGTCATTGGTTTCTTACTTTCATCTTGCCATCGGACTGCTTTTTATTTAGCCACAAACTGCTTTGGACTCGAGTTCAGTATTGTCCTGTAAAAAAGGAAGAAAAAACAATGCATTTCCTTGCTTACTGTTTTTCACTGGCTCCCTATTTCAAAATAAAATCTGAAGTTTGTACATGGCCCACAAAAGTAAAGTCTGTGCTTTTTCATACCCAACATGCTGCAAAGTAGCTTATTACTTTTTAAAAGATAGAAATAAAACAAGCTGAGTTTCTTGGGATTGTTACAAAGATCAGCATTCAGAATCTGCCTTTCCCTACTCTACCCAGTGGGGTACAGATCAGCATGGGCTCCAGGAAAAACAATACAAAAATTTGCATAAGCCGACTTGCCACTAACTGTGGTCTTTTGAACAACTGAAAAAGAAAGAGAGAGAGAGAGAGAAAGAGAGAGAGAGAGAGAGAGATTGTGTTTAAAATTATGTATTATGGGGAGAAAAGTGAGAGATCTATGTTCAAAGGCAAGAATTACTTAGTGATAGGCTATTGTACCAAATATAAGAAAAAGAAATAGAAATATCTCTGAGAGAATCAGAGCTAGGGCAAAAGTACAAGTACTGTATAAACAAATAATTAAGAGAGGGGTTAAAAATATTAAGATGATGGGTTCAGCAAGCTTTTAACTCCAAATAGAAATCAAGAGGAAAAAAATGACTTGATTCCAAAATTAGGAATACATTTTGAAAGCAAATATAAAAATAGGATTTCTATTACCATTCCAATGAAGAGTCAGGGATTATAAACCCGGGGTTTGGCATAGAGAAAAGATGAGTTGTCTAAATAGTTTATTTAAAAGAGCGAGTAGAATACATTTATCAAACCAATATTTGAGCCCTTACTATTTTCTAGGTAATTGTAAGACCTGTACACTCAAAATGATAAGACACTATGAAAGAAATTGAAGAAGACACAATACAATAAAAAGATATTTTGTGTTCATGGATTAGGATAAGGATTAGGATTAGGATTGTCAATATGTCCATAGACCCAAAATGATCTACTTGTTCAATGCAGTCATTATCAATATTCCAATGACATTTTTCACAGAAATAGAAAAATAAATCCTAAAATGTGTATGGAACCTCAAAAGAGCCTAAATAAGCAAAGCAATTCTGAGAAAGAGGAACAAGGCTGGAGGCATTACACGTTCTGGTTTCAAACTACATTACAAAGTCATAGTAATAAAAACAGTATGGAATTGGCATTAAAATAAACACATAGATCAATGAAACAGAGAGCCAAGAAATATAGCCATGCATGCCTGTTCAATTAACTTTTAACAAAAGAGCCAAGAATATATAATGAGGAAAGAATTGTCTTTTAAATAAATGATGCAGGGAAAACTGGATCTCCATATGCAAAAAGATTGATCTCATATCTCATATCACACACAACAATAAACTAAAAATATATTAAAAACTTGAATGTAAGGCGTGAAACCATAAAAGTCCTTGGAAAAAACCTAAAGAAGAAACCCCTTGATATTGTGCTTGGCAATAATATTTTTGAATTTGACACTAAAGAGAAAGCAATGAAAACAAAAGAAACAATTGGAACTACACCAAGTTAAAGAGCTTCAGCACAGCAAAGACAACCATCAAGAAAATACATGCTATAAAATGTGCAAAAATATTTACAGATCACATATCTCATAAGAGGTTAATATCCAAAATCAATACAGTTCAATTGCCAAAAACTAAATAACCCAATTTAAAAAAAAATATGGGTAAAGGACCTAAATCGCTATTTTTCCAAAAAAGTATGTCAAAATTCACCTTGACCACTTCCTCCCAGTCAGTGACTGTTAATGGCTTTGGTTTCTGAGACAACAAATAGGGTCAGAGTTTCAAACTTCTTCTCTGGGCAGTCACAAAACTATTGTATACTGGGAGTGCTTCAGGCAACCTTACAGAATCACTTGACCAGTTTGATGGTCTCATTTTACCTGTTTTCATTATGTCCTTATTCTCTGCCTTTAGAATTTCTCCAAACCCCAGGGACTCTTTGTTTCTACAATGTGCACTAGTGGGGCACAGTGGTAGTTAATTGAGGGTGATAAGGCGAAAGAGAGAGATGCAGCTATTATCTACTATCACTAATGGGTCTTTGAGGAAAGGAAGGTCTTGTGACTGACAGACATTCGGGAAGACCAAGCACATAGGATTCAAACTGGCAGGACCTCAGTGACCTGCCTTCCTGTCCAATATGTACTCATGGCTGAAATAGTTAAAACCCAGGAGAGAGCCAGCAGGATGGTTAATAGAACTTGGTAATGACCCTCTTTGTTTCAACAAATTCATATAACAGTTCCTGAATATTAAAAAGTGCTGTGCAAATCGATTCATTAGCTGATAAAAAGTGAATAGCAATTAGTTCATAATAAAGCGGCCCATTTCCATGCTGTCTAGTATATTGGGATGGGGAGGGATAGTAGGATTTCTTTGACCAAATTCACGCAAGTAAATTTTCTATTGGATCACCTCAGTAAAATTATCAAAGCTAGTCCTGTCAGAAAGGTCAGAGCTACAGATTTCACCACTAATATTCATTTTGGGGGCAAAGGGTTCTCTTTCCAACTTCAATTATTTCCTGTTTCACAGAGCACCACATTAGGTCGTTGATACATCACTACAAGTCCATTTGTCTTATTCCTTCATAGTCAGAATGTCCCAGAGAGTTCTGCTTTGACATAGAAACAAGTTTCTAGGATGCTGCAGAAAAATACAGCTCTTATTAATGATAATGAGTTACCATTTTTTTAGTTTTTCTCATTAATCGGGCACTGTAATAACTCCTAAATAGATATTATCTTGTTAAATAACTTTTTAAGGTACATATTATACCAATTTTAAAGATGAAAACAAAAATATGAGGCTGAAAGAGGTCAAGTGATTTGTTCAATAATTAGGTAATTAGTGTAGAGCTAGAATTTGAACCAAGAGCTGATTTGACTCCAAAGTTTGTGCTGCTTCCACAATATTGTGCTGTAACTTTGTAATAAAGAAATGCTTGAATTCAAAGTGAAGTTATCTAGACTTAAGTAAAGCTTAAGAAAACTTTCTGAATAGAAATAATACCTAATGGGGAGATACCATTTGAACCTTTCTAAAGATATTGGACAGATTTGGAAAGGGTGATTAGCCATGAACTCTGGAGAAAGATCCATACATATTTCATTAAACAATTATTTTGGACATAAGTACATATTGCAAGTTGTGACTGTGACACAGAGCAGAGTCCTCCAATGACCCACTGAGATCTAGGACATTGGAAGTGGCTCCTAGGAAGAAAACACTGTGCTTGGCAAAGACAGTTGTATCCAGGCGATGTGGCAGTAATCAGTGCAATTTCTGTTATTCCATACTCATGGAGCTCAAAGCAGAAAGATGGCCCCCAGTCATCATGTTAGGGCATAGTGGGAGTTGCAGTGGTTTACCTGGCAGTCACGTGGTACAGGGAAGCACTGTCAGCAATGATGTTGTTGCCTTGAAGACAGAATAACTCAGTGGTAGCTGACAGGTAGTTTATGAGCACAGGTGAGTCATGTGGTAGGCTCCCAAAGCTACCCGGAGTGGTACTTTTCAGGAAGTCAAGGTTCTTACTTGGTAGGTATCATAGAGAATCATTGAAAAGTGATACTATTAGTGTTATCACATTGTAACCACAGCCTGGTGAGACCAGGAAAAGACAGACTGCATATGATTTATATAGGCAATGATATCAGATTCTCATACAGGCGTTAGCAAAAGTGGATATACTGTTGTGAGTACATGAAACACAGAGATTATTTCTGTATTATTATTAATTTTGTATCACTTGTATTACAACTGTAAACCTACTTTTTCCCACATCTGTATTCACATACAAAAGGCAGAACCTATCAGAATAATGTCATATTTGGTTCCCCTTTACACTGTTGTTAAATACTGCTTTTTTCATTCTCCTTATTTTTTGTGCTTTTATTTCCAGCTACCTAATTCTACTCTAAGCATTGTTTCTTTAGATACATTATATTTTCAATCATTCTCTGATAAACTCTTACTGGCTTTAGTGGTTTGGATATTTCTTCTCTGATTACTTTATAATGTATATCAAGGACCAGCAATAGTTTCAAGTTTGTACAGAGAGAAAACACTACTGCTTCAAGGTGCCTGTATTTCAGTCTTTTCTACATAAAGGAGAATGTATCAGACATCCTTTGATGAGCACTGGAGAAGCTTTATGCTCAGTTCTCCAGACCCACTCATGTGGACCTATCCTTTAGATCAGGGGTCTCAAACTCGCGGCCCGCAGGCCACGGCCCGCCGAACAATTTTGTGCAGCCCGCAGACTAATCCATGAAGTTCAAAATATTTTGGATAAAATTAAGTAAGCCTCGGGGCCTACTTGTATTTTTCATTTCTCTAGCATCCTAGCTAGATATTAGCTTAGTTAACAGCAGTTGTGATGCGAACTACAGTTTCTGGTCGTTTTGTGACACTGAGTAAACTGCATGTACGATTGTGCTTGTTGTACTGATTTTTTTTTTTTTTCAACTGCAGTGAGAAAAGTGTTGCATAACAGTTGCCTTTTGTAGACCTAGTGCGGCCCGCCGAAGGGCTGTGATCTTGCTCTGTGGCCCACATGCTGAGTTGAGTTTGAGACCCCTGCTTTAGATGAAACTCAGCAACAGGAAAGGACCTCATTCATGAGTAGGGCAAGTTGCCATTGTGATGGGAAATTATACTTTCCTGCTCCTCCTCAATGAAATTTCAATATCTGCATTGGGTCAAAGAGTCACTTAGTTTTCCAGAGGAGTGCAAATGTCCACACTCTAAAAAGTTTGACTTTGAGATGATGTTGATGAGAAAGTAGCCCATGTGCCTTTGACTTGAAAATTTAGTTTCTGAATCTCCTATTTCAAGTTGGTTGGGTACAGGCATTGAGCCACAAATCAGCTTACTCATTATTAGTGAAAACTAGGATTATCCCAAAGTATTCAGTACAGTGATAGGTATATGTTATCTTTGAAGTAATAGCCTATTCATGTGCTCTTTTTGAAAAAAAGGCCGTGAACATATTTGTGCTGATGTGACTGCTTGCTATTAGAAGGACAATATCATATTTTATACATGTAATATTTTGGAACTTTTGGAGTATTTTCAAATAAAACCATATTCTTGATTATTCATGACTCTCTGTGATAGAATAGAACAAGTATCATTAGTTCAAATTACTAAAAAAAGAGAGACAAAAGCTCATATTTTACCCAATATAACAAAAATAACAACCTTAGTTTTCTGTCCAACACAATGCATTACATATAGAGTTTGGTTAATTTCCATTTAAGAATATGCCTTGTTTTCTTTTTATAGACTTTACGCATTTGAAAGAAAATCTAAAATATTAAAAAGTATGGTATAGTTTTTAAGAAATGGGAGATTACCAATGAAGTCTCTTAAGAAACAGGTAGAAATATTTAGTATAGATAATTATGCAAACATGGTTTTCATATCCTAAGTTTTAATAAAATTAGGTTTAACAAAATCTCTAGGGACCAAGCCCTAAGGAGTTTATCAAGATGAGCATTCAACTGAGGAAAATTGAGCTTAAGGCTAAATTGATTTAAAGGTGAAAAGCACAGTGCCTATCAGGGATCTGTTGAGAAGATACGGACTTATTTTTGGAGGAAAAAATAGAACAGTGCACAGATTTGAAAAAGTTCAAGTTTTCTTTTGTTTGTTTAAGCCTGGAGATAAACTTTAACCATGCTAATAAAATGAGCCAGCGTGCACCATGAGTAAGAAGAGAGAGAGGAAGACATCTATATATTTTCTTCAACTGAGGAATGTTTACATGGAGGAGTAAAAATAGGATAATATTTACTAAGTTCAAGTCAAATTAATGGTTATGAGATCAGTTGTTTGTCTGTGTGTCTCTATGTGGACATGGTTGGAAAAAAAAGATTATTTTATATTAGTATTTATTGCTAGGGAAGAACTAAAATTTTCTTCTTGACATATCCTTGAACCCTTGGTAATTTCATGTAAAATTGAGTTAATTTGAATTTTCTATTTAGTTCTGTAACAGAACACCAAACAGAAGGTTTAATTTTGAATGAAGGTATTAGAATGGATGACCTCTATTTGGCTCTCCTAATCTTATATGGAAGATATTAGCAACATGACTGGTAAATAACCTGAATATTACTATTATCATAAGAAATAAATACAAACTAAATAGACAAGGCATTATCTTGTTGCAGTGAACTATTAAGTGTAAGTCTTGTATCACAGAAAATCTGCTAATATTTTCCCCTTTACCTCCAATCTGAATAAACAACTTCCATAACATCATATTACCATGTTCTCCATGGGCATTTAAAAAAAAAGTAAATAAAATGTACCAAATTGTGATCATTACAAAAAAAAAAGTTACTGAATCACAGGCCAGGTCTTCAGTCATACTTAATCTAGTCTGGTCTCTTTGGACTGGATTCAGAAAATTTTATTTTATTTTAATTAAATAAAATTGGTACTTCTTAAAATTAAAGAAATATAAGCTTAAGAAATAAAAATCTTTAAAAAATAAGACAAAGGCATAGGAAAAGATTCAGGTGAATATATTCTATCACCAATGAGTGTTTGAGATCTCAAATGGAAGAGGGGGATACAGACATCTTTGACATCTCTATTGTTGTTTCTAATAATTTCTAGGAAAGCTTTTCTATATATTGGCTATGATGGCAAAAAGACTCATTAAATACAACTGCATTTTTAAATTGTTGGCCTTTGGCAAAATAAACATAGTAGTATTAGAGATACCCTCTGGCCACGAGATGGAGCACAAGACTCCTTCCCTCAAAGAATCTTTGCCATCAAGGATCACAGGTGGTGGAGAAGGGCAAGGACTTCAGAAGGAGCAGCGAAGCTGGACGGGGCTGCCCCTGTCTGAGAGCGGGTTGAGTTAGATCAGTTTTGCTCTGGCACTGGGGCAAGTGTTCTTTCCTATTACTTTGCCCCTTAGTGCTGTTGCTTTGGTTTTTCTTTCTTTGCTATTGTAATCCTAAAATCTAGAGGGTTATAATCTAGTCCACCCTGGGGCCCTAAGTAAATTGCATATTCTTGAAACCAGCCTCACATCTTCTAAATTGTTTTTTATGAACTTAAAGTCCTGGAAAATGTTCTTTACAAGACTCTCCCCCTAACTCCTCAGTAAGAAAATCTAATTTATAATTAAGCGTAAAAAACACTGGCTCTTACGAGAGACAGATAAGTCAGCTATGCTACTTTTATGCAAGATTTTTGTGGTTTAATGTGGTCTAGTGCAGTTCTCAAGACACCACCTAGATGTTTGGTAGCAAAAACCCAGCTAGTTACCATATCCTTTGTGTCTACTTCTGGGCATTTTTCTCCCTTGGGTATTGATAACTATTGCCATAATAGTAGCTAATTAGCCATTAAGGTATTTGAGAATATTGCCCTGAACCAGTCCAATATAGCCAATTCTGAGACTCAGCCCTCTTTTCCACCTCAGTAGAGATTTGAGGATTAAGAACCATATATTTGGGATTACCTCATATTATTCCAGGTGGCTTAAACAGGTCCAGGTTCATTCAGCTAATTTGATGACATTCAAAATGTAATCTGTCCTGATAAGAGTCAAAATGCTCCTCAGTGCACAGGATACCAAGTTTAATATTCCTCAAAGAGTAGAATCTAAATAATGTTAGTAAGAGATATAGACTTTATGCATAGGATTATTTTACATTCCTGGTACAAGAAAATGAACACTTACACAAGAGAGCTACTCTTTTCTCTTTTTTTTTTTCAAACTGTATTTTATTATGTCAAAAAGCTATAAGGACAGTTTGTTAAAACAAAAATATAAATTAACCAGTCAATTGATTTACATAAATAATTACTGCAAGTGATTAGAGGAACCTAGGTCTTAAGAATCGTCTCAGAGAGTATTATGCTCAATGAAATAAGTAACTCAGAGAAAGACAAGTACCATATGATTTTACTTATATGTGGAATCTAAAGAACAAAATAAATAAACAAACAAAATGGAAACAGATTCAAGCAAAGTCCTCTTGATCTAAGAAAACTAGCTTCCAAAGTGGCTGCAGCCCATTAAGAACAAAGTTGGATTTGAGCGTTCAACTCCTTCTGTTTGTTCACAGGGTCACCTACTAGTCCAAATACAGTTTCTAAAACCACTGCAGAGTTGACAAGGGTTTAAGAGCTTCTTTCAGGAGAGTAAAGCATGGAGTTTTCCAAGGGCTAAGGGGGGATATATATATAATGGATAGATAGATAGATAGATGAGAGAGAGATAAAAGAGGTGTCAGTAACAAGAGAACATTCACATGAGCTATCTTCTTCTGATGTTAGAACCTCCAGGTTTTCCTTTCTTCCTTTTCTCATGTGGTTTTAACAGAACAAATAAGACAAAGGCACAACTCTCCAGTCCTCGACCTTGTGACATCTACCTGACCAACCATTTAAAAAGCAGCAAGAACTTTCTCTGTCATTTAATATATTTTGGGTCTTATAGGACTGGGTTTAAGTTATCTAAAGGCTTCTGATCCATAAGTGATTGTGGCCAGCATAGTGCTCAATGTTCACAGACACTTCATTGAGGGCGTTCAGGTTGTCAGAAACCATACATATTAGAGACCATAAGAATTATCCTCACAGGTCTCCTTTGCAATAGAGCAGAGGTATTCCAACTTTGTTGTTCCTCAGAAACTCCTGGGAGACTGTGAAAACACAGATTGTGGAACTTTTTTGCCCACAGTTTCTAATTTATGAGGAGTCTGAAAATTTGTATTTCTAGCCAATTCCCAAACTTCTGCTGTTGCCTGTGAGGGACCACAGCTTGAGAATTTCTGCCCCAGAGTAACTGTGTAGGCACCCTGTAGAACAGAGTGCGAGGTTCCGCCATACCTGAGTTCCACATGAATAAGGAAAAATGAGTGTCAAAGGCATTTTTAAAAAATATTCACAAGTTAACACAACTTTCTTTAATAGTAATTCTAAAATTTTAATTTACTGTGCACTTATTTTGTGCTTGACATTGTTTCAAAGTGGACTTTATTGATATTGTATCCTTTGAAAACTATTCCTATTCTATCAGGCATGTGCTATTATCATAAGCATTATACAGATGAGGAAATTGAGATCCAGGAAGCTTATCTGCTTTCCCTAATGTCACACAGTAATGTCACATTACTCAGGGAGAAAACCAGAGTGCAAACCTAGGTCTTCGTTACTATCAGTCAGACCTGTGTTTTAAATCATTTTGCCATGCTCACTTTCAGGAAAACCACAGAGCCTTATATTTTACAGAGCAACACATTTTAAAACTTGCACAGAGAACTATAATTGTGATTCTAAAATCAAAGTTGTAGCATGCTAACAATCAGATCTAAGCATTCTTTCTAAAAGTGAGAACTGCTCATACTCCTGAAAAGATACCTTGATAATAGTGATCCAGCGGACCAGTGGATGGGGCATGCATTAAGTGGGTCATCAAATAACCCAAGTTTTCATCCTCACCCAACCGTTCATCAACTGTAAGAACTTGGTGAAACAAACATTTAGCTATTATTTGTGATATAGGTATATGCAGTATTTGTATCACTACTCCATGGAATGACTTTGAAAGAAAATTTTCATGTAATATAAAAATATATAATATATTTACATATGTGTGTTTTTGCAGGTAATCTATACTTACATATATATGTGCATAAAAATATATGTATAGCCTGACCTGTGGTGGCGCAGTGGATAAAGCGTCGACCTGGAAATGCTGAGGTCGCCGGTTCAAAACCCTGGGCTTGCCTGGTCAAGGCACATATGGGAGTTGATGCTTCCAGCTCCTTCTCTCCTCTGTCTCTCTCTCTCTCTGTCTCTCCCTCTCCTCTCTAAAATGAATAAATAAAAAATTTAAAAAAAGTGTCTTCCTTTAAAAATATATATATATATGTATATTTGCACATGTGTGTATAAATTAAATAATTTTTGTGTCAAACTCCCAACGTGTCAGATATTGCCATAATGTAATCCAATATTAAATTTTGGGGGCTCCAGTTAAAATTTGGATATTTCAATTAAATGTACCTTTCCCTGGAAAACTAAGGCACAGGACACAATCTGACAGAGACACTGCCCATGAATTGACACCTTTTCTATTTCCTATTAACTCATACAGTGTTGGTGTTAATGTTGTAATTTTTTTTATTAAACTTGCAGAAATTTTATATAATTTCCTTGATTCTAGTTTTCCTCATCTTTTAATTTGTTCTCCAGAATTTGGCAATAAGTTAATTTTTTTTGAATATTCTTAAATTGCTAGTCTCCCATTGGAATATAATAATTGTTTCCTATATCCTAATGAATAAAATAAAATTCCTATGTTTATGATAGTAACAATCCTAAAAGTTCCTTAATTTCCAATTTTGTTTTTTTGTCTTAGCAACACAGGTATACTACATTTCCCAAACCCTTTAGTGCTAGTTTCCACGTGACTGAATTCTGACAGTGGAATGTGAATGGAGGTGTTGGGTGCTTCTTCCAGACCTGGCCCTGAGAACATCCTTTGCCTTTCTCCATGCTCTCTCTCTTCACTTATCTGCAACCAAAGGCAGAAAAGATCAAGTGTGGACTTGATCAAGAAGATATTATGGCCCTAGTACATGGTGAAGCCACCAAATATAAGGAAACTGGGTTCTAGGATGTCTGAGTGGAACAAAGACTCCCTTCCCTACTGCTGATCCACATCGGATTCTGATATGAGTCAGAAATAAACCTTTGTTTTATTTATGCATGGTGATTAGGGAATTAACATGAATGAATTAATAGAGTGTGCTGTCCTTCATTTCTCCTACTATCCTCACCATAACTATCTCCATATTTTCTTGCACAACTCCACAGAATAAATCCCCTTCAAAAGATAAGGCTGTTTTCTCTTGGGCACCTGCAGCAATAACACTAATTATTATACCGGTCTCTGCTGATGTTATCTTCTAGATGGAACTCTCTCTTTCCTCTCTGCATTCCACATGTCTTTTCTCACTCAAATACTGATTTAATATACATCTGTTCTATGGAAACTTCTCAGATTATTTAAGCCCATGAGAATCTGTTTTTCATCCATTCCATTAGTTGTTTGTGTGCTTTTTTTCTCAACAAGTGTAAATCATTTATTATGGACTAAGTTGTGCACACCCAAATTCCAGTAAGTGA
The DNA here is from genome assembly GCF_036850765.1 of Saccopteryx bilineata. Lineage (NCBI taxonomy): Eukaryota > Metazoa > Chordata > Mammalia > Chiroptera > Emballonuridae > Saccopteryx > Saccopteryx bilineata. Next base: position 29,372,074 of record NC_089500.1, on the reverse strand, counting down.
AAAGTTTTATGGTGTGGGTGTGTATTCTTTTTATGGAAAAACATAAGAAATATTCAGGATCCAGTCAAAGGATGTTGTTTAGAGTGACATACCCCTTAAGCTGAAAAGCTGAGTCCTGATAATAGGATAGGTAATAGTCAAGAGACAGACATGAAAAGTAAAGAGTATCCCTGGCCAAGAGAACAGTATATACAGAGGTCTAGAGATGACAGGACAGTCACTAAATGCACAGTGTATGGGAGAAGGATGGTATGGCAGGATATGAATTCAGATAACCATTCAATCATTCAGTAATGACTATAATTTGCCAGGGACCATGCCAGACTCTGGGGACACAGAATTATATGAAACTCAATCACTGCTCCTTATTTATAGTCTAATTATGGAGAGACAAATAATCATAGTAGAATGTGAAAGTGTCATAACCATTTTATTTTATTTTATTACATATAAAATGCTATGGAGACTCAGAAGAGGTAGAGGTGGAGGGAAGGCAGGGTTGAAAGCTGCCCAGGAATACATGACCTTTGAGCTGATTTTGCAAAGAGAAATTGATGGAGAAATTAGGGAAACATTCCAGGCAAAGAGGGTATGACAAGAACAGGTATGGAGGTTACCAAAAAATAATAATAAAAATAAAAAACAAAACTAACCACACACATGTGTACAGTAGGAAGCAATTTTCTAAGATCAGGGCTTTCTATGCAAATGCAGGCAGGCATAGAAGAAGAACCAAACAGATAGATAGTAATCAAGATTATGAATGTTAGTAAATTTTACCCCGTGTGTTTGGAATTTATCCTTCAAATCATACAAAATTATAGAAGGACTATAAGCAGAAGACTAATATGATTGGATTTGCATTCTAGAAAGGTCTTATTTGATAAAAGTGCACAAAATGGAGAACAGAAAGGCAGTCTAGAAGGGTACATTTCACACCTAATTATATTCTTATTTGCATTATATTTATATAATGTTTTAATGTCATCTCTGTTCAACCTTGTTAAACTGTCTAAGGACAGGAGAAAGTGATGTTTTTTATTTCTGAAACCAAAGAGCACAAAGTAAGGCACGTTGCTTTTCTGATTAAATGTTTGATTAAACTTAACTTTGAGCCTATACTCCTGCTGAGTGGAAAAAGATTTCACTGCTGCCCTGCAGGTGAGAAACAGCTGTATTCTCCTCCCTTAAATAGATATTTTAACCCATCCAGAAAAGGGAAATAACTATATCCCCACAAAGGAGGTGTTGGGAAGTTTAATTAGACAGTGTTTATAATCTTCTTTGAAGCTGAAAAGTGCTAATTATTTTTTTCTCACTTTAAGATTCTGGGTCACCTGGACCATATCTTAAGAGCTTCCGAGATAGAAAAGGCTTTACCTTCCTCATTTGAGCTACGTAGGTTTTGTAAACACATATTCCAGCAAGATAGCCCTAGGGTTGACCAAGTAACTCTCTGAAGATGAGAGGTTAACAGGTGAGTTTGTAAGAAAACATGTTGAGTCTGTTAATATCACAAAGTAACAGGATCCACCAATGGATCCTGTTAATCCCCTCAATCCCCCACTGAATACCTCTGTCCCCACTGAGTCAGTGTCAAGGTTTCCCAAGCAATCCAATCATAGACCCTCTTAATCCTCCATAGTTAAGCATGGGTGGAAAATATAACTGACAATTTATCAAAAAGAATTAGATCTAGAAGTAACATGCAAGTCAACCAAGGGAAAGCTTACAGGAGGCCATTGTGCCTACTCATGGCCATTATCCAAGTAAGAGTAAATCGACTCTATCGCCAAATAACGTCTTCATGCCTGTTTTAATCTTTTAAATCCAAAACTAAAGAGCTTAAAACCGAGATGTTAGAGTTTCTTTCTTGTCTATCAAATTCGCATGTTTGAGTTTTTGTTTACATTTTGAGGTCTTGCCTTTTCCTTTTCCTTTTTAGATGATTGACATTGGAACATCCATCTTCTTCAATAAGATACTTATACCCTACTAAAAGGTTGATGATCTTACCATATGGCTTCTATATGCCAATCATGTGAAACTATAGACCAATAGCATCAATATTTATATAAAAGACACAGTGTCACATTGCAATGAACATAGTGAATGGATCAAGCACTTTGGAGAGTGTCTAGAGAACCTTGAGGTTGTTTATGTTAAAAAAAAAAGTATAATCTGAAAGTGATCCTTAATGAAAATAGGTGCCCACATATTAGAAAGATACCCTAGCAGGGGTCCCCAAACTTTTTACACAGGGGGCCAGTTCACTGTCCCTCAGACCGCTGGAGGGCCGCCACATACAGTGCTCCTCTCACTGACCATCAGTGAAAGAGGTGCCCCTTCCGGAAGTGCAGCGGGGGCCCCGATAAATGGCCTTAGGGGGCTGCATGCGGCCCGCGGGCCGTAGTTTGGGGACACCTGAGTGCCTAAAGGACCATTAACTATGAATGATATTGATGGTATTTACTAATCATCAAGTGTCAGTTATGGTCTAAGCATTGTGCTATGTGCTTTGCATGAAACACCTCATTTCACTTTCTTACTACCTTATACAAAAGGTATTATCTGAAATTTAAGTAAGATGAAATCAAACATTAGTGTGAGTAAGAAACTTGCTTGAGATAATATATTTTCTAGCTGGAACCTTCTCAATTAGGCTGTTTGGACTAAAAGTCTGGCCACTTCACCACTACAGTCATGTTTCTCAAACTAGGACACTGAACAGTTTGCTAGAAGTACAAAATGCCACGGGTAAACATGGTTTATCTTCCTAGAATCAACTTACTTCGATGCTAAGTAGTGAAACAGCATGAAAAATTTAACCAAATTTACCTGCTAAAGCACAGTACTCTAGAATTACCATAATTGGGGCAGGATGTTTCTAACTAGAGGCCCCTATCTGTTGTATACTCCTGGTACACTTCTCTCTGGTATTTCTATACTTTGGTGAAAAGTTAAAAGAGTAAGGCACTCTTCTATAATGCATATGGAGATTTGTCTCTGGATGTCATTTATCCAACCATTTCTTTACCACCTTTTTTGCATTCTGTTTATTACTGAGAAACAATTTACCAGGGAAGAAGAATTCGGACAGTTGTAATTTCAGACTATCCTGGAAGAAAGGACATTAATTAATAAATTTTATCTCCCCAACACCAAAAATACAGAAGTAGAGAAAGGATAACACATACTCCTGAATATGTGCTTTACAAACCACTTCTTTAGTTTAAAAAAAAAAGGCAAAGAAAAAGAATCTTCAAGGACAGCAATATATCTAGATGCCTGTACTCTATTGTAGACTCATAGAAGGGTGACTGACAGGACCATGTATGTCCAAAGACATCATTAGGTTGTCTTATTTAGTTGTCATGGCCATTACTTCCTTGTTCAGCTGTGTAAGGTTTTATCTGCCCAGAGAATTGTTCTTGACCTGAAAGGAAGATTGGCAAAATGCCCCAGTGGAGGATGGCATTGACTTAGCAGTTTATGTCAAAATTTTACTGGAAACCTTAATGTTGAACTCAAATTATTCTGTACAAGGGGTTGAAACTTCCTACCGTATTGGTTTTAAGTTAATTTTGGTGCTTTGTTTTCTCTAATTTACAGTTTGCTGGTGATAAATCTATTATATTCATTTGGCTACTTATTAATTTAATATTTTGAAGACACTATTTTCTGAAAACTAACTCCAGAGTTGTTTGCTGGTCAGAATAATTTCTGAACCCTGATGACTAGGCCATGTTAATGGTCTGTTAATCAGTAAATAACTACTTTATTTCAGTTTATTTGCAGTTATTATGAAGACTACCCATTGTTTTTTTCCTATGCTAGTGGCATTACAATCAGGACTTCATAGGGAAATAAAGACCTGGGGTGGAGTTATCAAACAGTATATAATCTTTTTTAAAATTTTGCTCCCTTCTTACATAGAGTTTAGTTATAGACTATAGTTTTCAATGGCAAGTGGAGAAGAGGGAAGGAAGGTGCAGCAAGAGCTACTCATGGAAGAGTTGGTAGATGTGGTTTCCTTATACTTCTTCCTAAATCAAATATCCCCATGCTGTGAGCCAGTGTACCACCATTTCTTGAAAAGCATATAAGTGTGACCTATAGAAAGGGAAGAAATAAAATAATACTAATAGTTAGATGAATTCTTTCTGGCACTTACAAATATAATCTAGCTACCTAGGTTTCCTGTATTTTCACCTAGTGGAAAATTCCAGTTTACTGGAGCTTATTTCTTAGATGCCTTTACTTACTGAAGATATCCGAGAGTAGTCAACATAGTCTGTGTTCCTGCTGTTTTGATTCTAGCTTCCCAAAATCTCACTGTGTCCCTCTGTCCAGAGTTCCTGTAGATGCAGGTAGTATTAACCTAAATACTTCACCATCAATATTATGTTTTCACAGTTTTCACACTGTGATGATTGAGTCTGCACCATTAACTAAACCAACCCTACTCTGCCCATTCAGCATTTACTTTGCTTCATTTGTATCAAACAGGAATCTATTAGAAGCAAGTGAAAGAGATAGACTCAAGCTAAGACAAGCCAAAAGATGGTGAAGACTATTATTCAGGGAATACTTTTCCTAGGTCAGGGGGGAAAAGTGCAAGTCCTCAGGAAGGAACTAGAATTATAAACGGAAAGTTATTAGAATGTTCTCTCTTCTTCTCTCATCTCTGACTCTTTCACTAAATACAATTAATGAATTTCTATGTGCAGATCAGACTCCATGAGCTTTTAAAATACCAGTTAGGCCACTGTATTTGTGACCCCTCTTCTTACAGATATTAGCTGATCCCAACCACTTCTGTCACATGGGCCATCCCAAAACTTCTACCTTTTATTTATATGTTTGTTTTTTGGTTTATTGATGTGGTTGAATGCATCATTGAATCAGTGATTTTTACGAGACTGAAGAGAGCCATGAACTTCCATCTCGGTAGATTTCACAGCCCAATAATCTTAATATACCTACACATATTAGGGGGCAGATATTAACTTACACACTCTCATAGTGTGTTACATTGGGATCAATATTTCATTAGCACTCTCTAGAGCTAATGATTAAGCTATGCACCAGCTGGACCCAACTCCCTGCAGTGAGTCATTGACATTTGCACTGTGGCCTGTGAGGTAATCTGCCCTTTTAAAAGAATGAAAAAGGTTAACCCAGACCCTTGTAAACCTTTATCAATGACTTGACATCATTAAAATCTGCCCAGTCCATTTTGTGGCAGTCAATCAAACATAAAAGTCCTTAGCGTAGTAAGCTCTCGACTGCTTTGTTTTTTTCACCTGAGACAATCAAGCCAACAATCTCTTGAAAGGTATTTAAATATCTACTATGTGCCCCAGACAATACAATGTGCTATGGCAGATACAGACAGAAAGAAGGCCTGCTGCATGCCCTTGAGATACATATTGACTGGTTGGGATGTCAGATTAAAACCCAAGAATAACATAAAACTTTTAAGTATTAGCTAATAACCAAAAAGAAAAAAAATGCAAACAGTAGTCATGGAAGGTCATTTCTTACCTTTCAAAAATTATATCTTTTGTACTTTTCATCATAAAAGCAAAATAAAACAAATATCATAAATGGGACTTTGGTTGCATTTCTTTAAGAAATTTATGGACGTCAGTGGGTTGAGGGAAAGGTGGAGTATAAAATAAAATATTGGAATTGTAGGAAATAATTTTTTCTCCAGCTATTTCTACACAACTGAACCTGACCCCTGCAGCTTGGGAAAAGAGTTCATGTGTAAGCTAGAACTGAAAAATTTCCAGTAGAACCTGTAGAAATGAGAGCCAAAAATAATAGTTTTTAGGAGATGTGAGAGAAATCCTGTTTGTAGTATACTGTTTAGGTAGAAACTATAACTAACTGTCAGTGTGAAATCTAACAGGTGTATCCTGCTTCCCTCACAGCATTTTTCTTCTCCTTGCACGTGCTGCAGGTGCACATTGATCTATTCTCCAACAGGTGGACTTCTCCTTCCAATAAGCTTTGCTCTTGCTACTGAGATAACTACAGGTTTGTTCTTGGCAGCTTCTGAAACACTGGCATCTCCTCCATGGTTCACCTATGGGCTTCCTTGCCTCACACTAAGCGTTAGCTAATTTTTTATTTTCCCATGCCCTTAGAATGATATGTCCCTCATGTCCCACAGGCTTCCTTATTCTTTGGCAGTAGGGGTAGCAAATGTCAAAATCTGCTCCTGTTAGCAGACTCAATTTAATATTAAAAGCTTTGTCTAAAAGGCAGCCAGAGGGGAAGAAGTTGTAGGGTGGGGGCAGGAGTGAGGAGGAGGGGAGAAGGAGGGGGAGGAGGCCGCGGTGGGGCAGGGAAAAAAAAAAGCTTTGTCTATGAGAGCAAATGTTTGGGGGCATAGAGGGGCAGAAATATCTTAAGAAAGAAAATGACTGGGCCATCTGTTTCATCCACTTGTGGAGTGTTAGAGAAAGAAAGCTCATCAAATTCAACCTAATGATTGTACTATAGAAGCCCATGGGCACCTGAGAGGCAAAGTGTCTAATTCAAGATTTGAAAGAAAGTTAGTGACAGGGGTGCTAGTGACATTTCACTGGGAAGTTGTAAGCCCTTTGAAGACAAAAACCATGATTTATATATCTTTGAATCTCCACAGGTTAGAATAGTTCTTTGTCCATAATAAATGCTAAGAAAATGTTTTGAAGAAAGACAAGGTAATTCAAGAATCAATTCTTAACTGAAATTCTCAGAATGCTACATCAGTTTCTAATTTCTTTTTGGTTAATTCAATTTGTCCTTTACTGGTTTACATCTAGGTTCTTATTTCATCTCTTTTTACCTTTAATTTGCTATTTCTCTTCAAAATCAAGCCATTTTCCTCAATTAAGCTGAATGTTTTCCAGTGCCTTTGGAAAAAAAGAAATATGTCACCTCTACTTCTGCCTATTTTCTTCATTCCTTTGAGATGGTTCCTGACTCATTGCCATTCTCCCCCCTTTTTAATTTTATTTATTTTTGTGTCCTTAACACTGAGCTCTCTGCACAGTGTCTTCAAGCCTGAGGTGACTGGTCATCTCACCATTAGTGGATGAAATGTTTGGTGCTAAGGAAATTAAATTTATCAGTAATGAGTTATGTATTTATATATCCTTCAGTATTAAACATTTGAGGGATACAAATCAAAGAAATAATCTTTGTATCAGACAGCTTTTTTTGGAGATGGGAAAAATTTCATGAAGATGTCAGGGACTAAGCAAAAAGAAACACTAGAGATAACTTAAAACATAAAACACAATATACAATCGGTTTTTATATAGCCGATGAGTGCAATAGCAGTGAATCTTATGGAATAAAGTAAAGTTTCATGGAATAAGGGAGATATGAGATAAACTTATGGATCAGACTTATGTAAGCCAAACAAAGAGGGTGAAAGTTTTCTGGGTAAAAAAATTATGGGACAAACTTTAGAGACATCTGTAAGTTATACTGTAATTAAGTGTTAGTGACATAGATCAGGAAGAAAGATGCAGAAATTGGTGGGCTAGGAGTTTGGGGCCTTTAATTTTGGCATATGTGCTTAATCAGGTAACGATCACTAGGTGATCTTGCTCTCAAAGGGCTCATATACTCACTGGGGAGCCAGATGTGCATACATAGAACCACTAAGATCAGTTTATAGCATTTGGAATCATGACAAGAATTAGGTGATAACTAAACCAACCTTAAAAGGCAATGTTTATGGAATAATGTAAAAAAATACTCCAAAAAGGCTAGAATTTGAATTAGTAGCCAAAGGGCATTGAGATCTGGATTAGGAGAGTGGGTGACATTACAAGGAGGAAAAAAAAAATTCTGATATTTTTTTAATTCTATGTGTTTCATTCTCTAACCCTTGCCATTAATTTGAAATAAAAACAAGTATTTTATATCAAATGTATTTTCTACTCTGAGAGAGGAGAACACACACACAGTAAATTTAAGAGCTATGCAGTTAGTGTTTATGATGGCCTCACTGCTCTACTAAGTTTCATCTCATTTTTTGCAAATAATAATTATTGATTTTTAAAATTTCACTTTAAATACATACTATGTATTTAAGAAATATAGGTGGTAGTTTCTTAATTATAAGATCTCTGTATGCTACTTTTTTTCTTTTTTTTTCTTTTTGTATTCAAGAATTAATTAAAGAAACAAGCAGTTTGTGCTCAAGGGTGACTAGTTTGAAATAGTCACTATAAGAAAAATAATATTGGAGGACATGATTAGAAACTTACTGTTGTCAGAAAGCTGATGTAATGTTTTTGTGTACTTTTTGGGGGTTGATGAGACTACTTTGCCATCTAATATTTTTGAAGATACCCATGGGTTTTTGTTTTATTATCCTCATGGACCTATTTTTTCTTTTAAAGGGGGCTACAAAAAAGATTTACAAACTACTCCATCATCAAAGAATCTTCCACTGTAGGTATTTAAGTAATAGATGGCTAGTTTTGGGTGTTGTAGTTGGAAGGAAATCCCTTTTTCTTTGAGATGTACAATAGAGAATATCTAAAGGAATCTCATACAACTCAGCAATTCTAGACATAAGTTCTTTAGATCAGAGAAAAAGGTAAATATTCAATTTAATTTTATAAATAAGTGTCCTCAAGAAGAAAACCAAAGAAATTAAGTAAAATAATATGAAACAAACAAACAAAAATGATAATGTAGGAACATATTTCTGAAATAAAATTGTTTTGCCTGAATTAATCTAAGCATAATAAAAATATGTAATGTATAAATTTTCAGGGAAGGTAATGAAATGATTACATAACCTGAAAAATAAGGACCACTACCAAAATATATAGCTTGTGAAAATGGTTCAGAAAAATATTTAACTATATTGATTTTGAAAGATATTCATTTTTGTTTTTATTTTTAATTTTTATTCATTTTAAGAGAGAATGAGAGAGAGGGAGGTTGGTGGGAGAAGAGCAAGAAGCCTTAACTCCCATATGTGCCTTGACCAGGCAAGCCCAGGGTTTCGAACTGGTGACCTCAGCATTCCAGGTTGACACTTTATCCACTGCACCACCACAGGTCAAGCTATTTTTTGTATTTAAATTGTTTTTATTTGCAATAGATTATTGAATGTTTATATAAGAACTAGAAAGATTTCTAGACTTGTTAAATTTAAGTTTTTATATAACATTCTGGATGTAAGATAAACTAAGTATAAGACAGTGTTCATTGGACCAAAATTATAGGCCAAGGCTTTGTTACAGTTACTACATGGGTACTTTCAAAGTTATGATGAGGTATGGCCAGTGAGGTAAGAATATTTGTTCATAAAAACAGATAAATTTCCCTCTCTTCATAAAATTGTTTTACATGTTGACTTCCAATTTTAACTCATCCATGTAAATAGCTTTAAAGTCATCACTTTTATTCTTGAAACAAACAAGCAAACCTGAGCAAACTGAACATGAATTACTTGGATTGAACTACCCAGAGAACTGAAGTCTCTGGAAAACCAAAAATGCAAAGAGAGAGGTAAATACAGAGTCCCAGGAATGTCCCCCTGAGCCATAAACTTATGGCAACACTGAAATAATTTTCACAAATTGCTAGAGGCTAAGTTACACTAGTATGAAAGTGAGAAACTTATAAGGGATGCAGTCCTGGAGGAAATATTTTTGAAGGCTTTACCTCCAGGGACCCCTCCGGGTTCTCAACATGAGGAGTCAAGAAAGTATTCTATCTGCTGCTGTAATGTGGATACAAGACATGATGCATTTGTCAACACCCATTGAACTGTACAACACAAGAATGAACTTATTTTATAGCTATTTTTAAAAAGTCATTTATGGCCTGACTGTGGTGGTACAGTAGATAAAGAATCAACCTGGAATGCTGAGGTTTGAAAGCCCAGGCTTGCCTGGTCAAGGTACATATGGGAATTGATGCTTCCTGCCCCCCCCCTCTATCTCTCTCTCTCTCCTCTACAAAAAAAAATGAATAAATAAATTTAAAAATCTTAAAAAACTATAAAAAGTCATTTATGAGGCCAGGAATAGCAGGATAACATGCAGAAGGTAACAAAACAATATAGCTATGATAGATGTTTAAAGTGATCTCACTGAAAGGTGTATGAGGGCAATAAAGTCCTTTAGAAATGAGAAGAGCATGTAAAGCTAAAGGCAAGAAATAAAAGAACCAAAAAAAAAAGAAAGAAAGAAACAATTTAAGCTCTGTACTAGTTGGTAAAGTTGTTCTTATTTGGGTAAGTGTTAACGATTTTGGTACCACTATTCTGCAATATATAGTAAGTATTCAATATAAAATTAAATACTTAAGTTGATGAAAGGGTGTTGGGAGCTTGGTATCTCACTATTGGAGTAGAGATTTGTAGATAAGTACCTGGAGGAGGGCAGAATAATAATTTAGTAATGAATTAAAGCTAGAGATATCATTGTTAACTTATGTTTAATCTAATGTTAGTACTAATCATTACATATAGAAATGTTTATAGATATATGTATTTATTGCTAGTATATGCATACCTTTTCTTACTCTGAGGAAGACTAGAAATAGCACTTCAGTATAGAACCAGGACTCATGGAGAAATGGCTGATGTTAGGATAAGCAGGAAATACACAAGATGAGTTTAGAACATCCTAAAGTAACAGAAAGTGCTAAAAAAAAAAAAAGCCCACAGAGATAGGGTATGTCAAATGATCATGAGCTTTCAATAGCTAAATCTAGAACAATTTGATCAATAAAATAAATAGTGTTAGCTTTTATAATCCAAAGTATAAAATAAATGCCCATGAATTCATACTGATATAAATATATAAATATATATTGAATATATAAACAAATGGAGAGAAAAGGAAATATCTTATGCAGAAGAATCCCAAATAACTTATGTAGACACTCTCCTCTTATTTATTTATTTATTTATTTACTGCATTTTTCTGAAGTTGGAAATGGGGAGGCAGTCAGACAGATTCCCGCATGCACCCGACCGGGATCCACCCGGCATGCCCACCAGGTGTGCTCTGCCCAGCTGGGGTGTCACTCTGTTGCAACCAGAGCCATTCTAGTGCCTGAGGCAGAGGCCACAGAGCCATCCTCAGTGCCCCGGCCAACTTTTCTCCAATGGAGCCTTGGCTGCGGGAGGGGAAGAGAGAGACAGAGAGGAAGGGGGCGGGGATGGAGAAGCAGACGGCGCTTCTCCTGTGTGTTCTGGCCGGGAATCGAACCTGGGACTCCTGCATGCCAGGCCGACACTCTACCACTGAGCCAACCATCCAGGGCCGATACTCTCCTCTTAAAAGGTGCATCAAAGCTGCCCACTCCTGAGGTGTTGACTGCACATAGTAACTTCCTAAGTGGAGTATGGAAATTCTATTATCATCATCATTTTTCTGAAAATCTAACTATTCTAAACTATTATACAAAGTAAAGTCAATTAAGAAAAAAAATGTTTGACATGATTTGTCTTAGTATGGAAAAGTCCAATAATATGCATGGTTTTGAGTTATAATCTCCAGAGTTAGTGAAACACTAAGCCCTCATAACAAATATTCTAACAGGGAAACGCATGCATTCAGAAAAATACACATGCACACACACTCACAGTAAATAGGGTAATAACAAAAGAAAGCACAATAAAAGTGGCAGCATATCCAACATATGTTGTCTTTTTAATTTACTTATTCATCCAAGGAACCCATATAAGTCACCTTCCATTGTTCCTGTCATTTTGCTGAAAAACTCATAAGCCCAGTTTTCCAATTTTCATTTAAGTATATTTTAATGCAGCCTAACATATACAAACCATTTATGTTCTAGCTCACAGAATGGTTTATTTATTTTTATTTTTTTGCTTCTCTAGAATATCTAATATTAGAAACTCGCTTACTTTATAGAAGTTCTTTAATACTTGGGTAAGAAAAGAAAAACATATCTTGCCCAGGCCAGTAAAGAAGTGACAATCCGCAGATTTAATATAAAAATAGTTATTTTCCATAGATAGTGGTATACTCTGGTAAAACCTTGTAAATTTGACTTTTAGGTGAAAAAACTAAAAGTTTCATCAAAGTTTTATTTATTTATTTTTATTTTTTGAGTGTAGAGTAAGAATGATGTGTTGTAAATCTAGGAGGAGTTTTGACTACGTTTTTATATTTCAACAAAGCAAAGATATGCTTATCTATTTAAAGCAGCCATTTTTAATGAACCCATTTATTTTATGTATACAGCGAAAGCTATAATTTTTACTGGCTTTCAGGATGAAAATATAGAAATATATTTTTTCATTTTAACATTATTGATGTACCTTGTTTTTAAATAGACAAATAAGAGCTAACTTGAGTCCAGCAAGACTGAATGACAATAATTCCAAATAAATGCAGAGGGAAAGCATGCAGTTTTACACATTGATAAACTGTGTGGTAGTGCGTTTCAGTTCATCCATCTGTTGACACCTCACCTTCATAGCATATTTATTCATTTACTTATTGATGAATTAAAATAAAACTCCTTTCACTTAAAAAAAGAACACATTTGTTAGACTCATACATAGATCATTCTACCAAAGTGGAAATGACATTTGTATTCTAGAGAAAAAAAAATTATGAGAGATGTATCACATATAGACACAGAGAGATGATACAGATTTTATTGTCAATTTTATTTGCTTGTTTATTTACTTACTGTTCTGTCGTTTTATTCACTTTGAGGGCTAAAAAAAGAATTATGGAAGCACAGTGGCAGCCCTTTTAATTTACTGAGTGCACTTTGTCCATTAGAAAAATACTGTCTTGTTTATAGCATGCATACAATAAGATTCACTTTCTTCAACATGGAAAAGCAGATTCCTCAATACCCAGCACATGTCTTGTCTTACATTTCTCAAGTGAAATAAGTGGGTGTGGTTTGATAAGAAATATGCACTTAATTTTTGTCCCTAGGTCCTGACACGGAGCTCCTAAATCTCTTGGAATTCCCGAGTGATAGTAGCATCTTTTTTTCTAATGAGGCAATTCTTGGTGGGCCCCTAGATAGCTTCAGGATGGAGGCTTGTTGCAAGAATGACCAAATCTTAATTAGAAACCTAGAACTTTCAGCCCCATTCTCTCATCGTTGGGGTGGGTAAATGGGTTGGGAAGCAACACACTCAGAGAGGGTTTGGAAGCTTCACTCATCTTCCTCCACACCTTGCCTTGTGTGTCTCTTATATTTGCAGATGTAGATTATGTAATTTGAACGTCTCATAACCAATGATTTTTATCAATCGTGCCTATGGGGACATTCCTGCACATGTGCAGTTAGAAAACATGCCTATATACACATCACATGTTCAAATATGGTGGAAAATCTTCACACCTAGTAGGAATTTTCAATATTATAATGAAGATATGATGAGTAAAGGTCATAAGGAGGTCATGTGAGGGTCCATCGGGACACCTTGGCCAGCCATGTGCAGTTTGAGCCAGATCAGCCCCTGGTTCTGCAGGGGAGGGCACAGATATGGAAGAAAGTTTAATTAAGTTTCAGCCCTTCTGTTAGACTCTTAGCAAATTACAGGATATGGTCGCACAAACCTTATAACATTTAAAGTGATTTAATTAGGTTTACAGATTAATCTAAACAAAGTTATGAACTTTGAATAACAGTCTGTAGGAAGCTACCTGCTAGGCTCCATATGTATATTAGGTTACATCCTTATAAAAACTTAAAAAGATAAGCTTTGGACAGCTCCTGGGTTGGTGAGCATGTGGCGGAGCTGGGAGAGTGAGGCACCAGAGAGGGCACGGACACTCCATGCCCTTGCCTCACACCTTGCCCTATGCATCTCTTCTGTCTGGCTGTTTCTGAGTTGCAGTCTTTTATAATAAAGTAGTGACCTAATGAGTAAAATGTTTCTCTGAGTTCTGTGAGCTGCTCTAGCAAATTAATCAAATACCAGGAGTGGGTCCTGGGAACCTCCAATTTGTATCTGTTCGGTTAGAAATATAGTTAATAACCTGGACTTGCAACCAGCATCTGAATTTGGAGTAGTCTCGTGGGACTGTCCACTTGTAGGATCTGATGCTATACCCAGGAAGATAGTGTCAGAATTAACTGCTTCGTGGTTTGGAAGAACATACATGTCGTAATTGGTCTACATGGGCAGAGGTTTTGTTTGTAATCAGTTAGTGTTACTCAATTAACTAATAAATAAATTGATAATAGAAGCTAAGCACTGTCATAATAAAAACATTAAAATATGTGGCATTAGTTAAGTGTTAGACAGTAGACAGTAAGAATACAACAATAGTTGGCAGCAGAATATTTGGTAAAACTGACATGTACAATAACTTGGAGCTGTAAAAGAGATAACCACAGCTCAAAATGGTGTCACTTGTGTTAAAGTCCATGATACCCAATCTAGATTTAATACATGACCTAATTGGAGTTTCAGCCTTCTTCAGAAATGTACTCTTAATTAACCAGTCTGGAATTATCTGGTCAAAACCAATGAAAAATCTGTTACGTGGGTCTTCTACTTTCCTCCACCCCCACCTCTACCCTTCCTATAAAATCCAAGTGAAGGATCAGAGTTAAAAACTATATAAATGTACTGATGAGAAAATAAGTGGAAACTCATTGAAAATTATCTATGTTCTCTGTAAAGTGTTAAGCAGGTGAAGTACACAAAACAATATGTCAGAGTCTTTATTCACAAAAAAATAGTCAATCTAGTGAGAAAACAAGACATATATTAGGTCTTAACAAGACAGCATTATACTACGATGTAATGCATTGCTGAGTCTGAGTTGCAAAAGAGAGAATTGAAAGGGACACTGGAGTTGATTTGTCCAGCGTCCTTTAATATTTAGATGCTCTATAAAAATCTATATTGATGATAACCCGACTGATGCGTGAAAATCTCAAATGAGCATCATACTATGCCTGCTGTGGACATGCTTTCTAAAAGGTTATTTTAAACTCTGCTTGTCAATGGGAAGACTCTTGGAAATATTCCAATACAATAGTTACAAGGTTGATGACATTTCTCTTAGCAAGGATTGGAAATTAATACAATGAAGCATGGCACTGAAAAATTATAAGACAACAGAGATGAAGAGAATCAATTAAATGAGGGTTGAGAGTATTATATAATAAGAAATGAGACTGGAATAATATCAGAATTTTTCAAAGCAACCCTGAAAACTAGAAGATAGTGGAAGAAAGTCTTCAAAGACCTGTATAAAAATTATTTTTAAGCTGCTTTTAATTCTAACCAGTCATGGATATTTTAAGATATCTAAGACTCAACAAATGTATATTCCTTAAACCCTCTTAGGTAAGTTTTTGAGTATGAACAACAATAAAAAAGAGGGTAAAACTCAAAAAGAAGGTATGAGCTACAGGGCACAGGAATTATAAAATGAGTAAACAGCAAACAGAAGTTTCAGAATGACAGCTGAATTAGAGGCCTAAAAAGAAACAATTCCTAGGCAATCACAGCAGGTATGGGAAAAATAGTCTCCAGGTCAGGAAGATAGATGGATGGATAGATAGATGTATACATATATACGTACATACAAACAGAAAAGGAGAAAGAAAAGGTGAGAAAGGGGAAGGGAAAAGCAGAGAAATAGAGGGAGGGAGGAAAAAAAGAGAGTCGTGAATTGGTGGATTATGTGATGTGTTTGGACACTGGGATCAAATTGTTGGTAGGTATATGACAGTTTTATGGAAAATATGAGTAAACACAAAGAAAATTATTAAAAAACAAACAAACCTCAATTACGCCTGACCTATGGTAGCGCAGTGGATAAAGCATCGACCTGGAATGCTGAGGTCGCTGTTTAGAAACCCTGCACTTATCTGGTCAAGGCACATATGGGAATTGGTGCTTCCTGCTCCTCTCTCTCTCTCTCTCTCTCTCTTTCTCTCATTCTCTCTCCTTTCTAAAATGAATAAATTAAAAAAGAATTTTAAAAAACTCAATTACTATTGTAACTTCAGTAACGACAAAAGTTGTTCTAAGAAAAGTTATCAGGAACAGAGAAGATGGCAGCGGAGTAGGCGGATGCTCAGACGCCCAGCTCTCAACACCAAACTGGAATACAAATCAATTTAGAAAAAATCAGCATGAAAAACCAACACTGAACTGCAAGAACAGCTCTCAAAAACCAAGGAGCAAAGAGGAAGCCACAATAATCCTGGTAAGGAGTGCCTGAATCTCCTCTGCTTACAGGAACGGAAGGAGGGGGGTGAGGCTGAGAGCCCAGAGAGGATTTCACAGAGGAAAAAGAGCAGAAACTACTGCTCACAGCCACTTACCTGGCGACCAGGGAGCAAGGTGGGTTGAAAAGACCAGATTATCTCCCAAGTGGAAAAGACAGGGAGAGGGACAGACTGTGAGGGGCTAAGGTATGCAAGAAACGAAATAAAAAAGCTGACTCATTTGTGCTGGAGGCGGCCATAACTGGGGGAGGAACTGAACCTTTCACAAAACAGAGCTGAAGTGCTTCTAAATCAGAGATCTCTGGACATCTATCCAGCTCCAATCAGCACAACAAGACACAGCTGAAAACAAGAAGTGGGGAGGAGGGGCAGTAACTCAGGTCTCCATGGAGATCTGAGATACACCTCCCCCTACTGAAGCTGAGAAAAAACCCTGCCCCCAGTGAGATTAGTTGGTGGAAGAGACCTTCAGCGTCTCAGGTTATA
Source organism: Saccopteryx bilineata (assembly GCF_036850765.1). NCBI lineage: Eukaryota > Metazoa > Chordata > Mammalia > Chiroptera > Emballonuridae > Saccopteryx > Saccopteryx bilineata. The sequence continues at coordinate 29,355,361 of NC_089500.1, read as the reverse complement.
CCCACAGCATTCCTGGATACAGTTTCAAGGAAGCCCCCTGCTGAGATCAGTTAACAAGACTATCACCTGTTAAGAAAACAAACAAATCAAGACTTCAAAGCTGTCGAAAGTGGATTACAAATAATAGCTGATACCAACCCACGAAGACCTAAAAATAACACAACTGAAAACTGGAGGCAGACAACACCAAGCCTAGACTCAACCAACTCTACAAATAAAAATAAATAAATAAATAAATAAATAAATAAATAAATAAAAAAGAAGATGAGAAGACAAAGGAATGCAATCCAAATGAAACCACAAGAGACACCTTTGAGAGATGAACTGAGTGATATGGAAATAATCAAACTTCCAGATGCGGAGTTCAAAATAATGATTGTAAGGATGCTTAGGGATCTTAGAACAACAATGGAGGGGCAGTTTGAAAACCTAAATAAAGAAATAGCAAGTATAAAAAAGATTCAGTTGGAGACGACAAATACAATATCAGAAATAAAGACCACAATGGAAGGAATTAAAAACAGGATAGATAGAGCAGAGGATCGAATCAGTGAGTTAGAAGACAACTGGAATGAAGGCATGAAAGCAGAGAAGAAAAGAGAAAAAAGACTCAAAAAGTCAGAGGAAACTCTTAGAGAGCTCTGTGACAACATGAAGAGAAATAACATCCACATCATAGGGGTTCCTGAAGAAGAAGAAAAAGAACAAGGGATAGAGACTTTGTTCAATCATATCATAGCTGAAAACTTCCCTAAATTAATGCAAGAGAAACTCTCACAAATCCAAGAAGCACAGAGGACTCCATTAAAAAGAAACCCAAAGAAACCTACACCAAGACACATCATAATTAAAATACCAAAGCTAAGCGATAAAGAGAAAATATTAAAAGCTGCAAGAGAAAAAAAAGTTATCACCTACAAAGGAGCCCCCATAAGGATGACATCTGACTTCTCAACAGAAACACTTGAGGCCAGAAGGGAATGGCAAGAAATATTCAAAGTAATGCAGAACAAGAACCTACAACCAAGACTACTTTATCCAGCAAGGCTATCGTTTAAAATTGAAGGAGAAATAAAAAGCTTCCCAGACAAAAAACAACTCAAGGAATTCATTACAACCAAACCAATGCTGCAGGAAATATTAAGGGGCCTGGTGTAAACAGATAAAGTGGGAAAAGAATACAGAAAAAAAAAAAAAAGGAATACACCTTTAAAGAAGAAAATGGCAATAAACAACTACATATCAATAATAACCTTAAATGTAAATGGATTAAATGATCCAATCAAAAGACATAGGGTAGCTGCGTGGATAAGAAAACAGGACCCATACATATGTTGTCTACAAGAAACACACCTTAGAACAAAAGACACACACAGATTGAAGGTAAAAGGATGGAAAAAAACGTTTCATGCAAACGGAAATGAAAAAAAAGCTGGGGTAGCAGTACTTATATCAGACAAATTGGACTTTAAAACAAAGGATATAGTAAGAGATAAAGAAGGCCACTACATAATGATAAAGGGAGTAATCCAACAGGAAGATATAACTATTATAAATATCTATGCACCTAATATAGGAGCACCCAAATATATAAAACAGACTTTGATGGACTTAAAGGGCGAGATCAACAGCAATACTATAATAGTAGGGGATTTTAATACCCCACTAACATCACTAGATAGATCCTCAAGAAAGAAAATTAACAAAGAAACAGCAGACTTATTGGAAACACTAGATCAACTTGATTTAATAGATATCTTCAGAACTTTTCATCCTAAAGCAGCAGAATATACATTCTTTTCAAGTGCTCATGGTACATTCTCTAGGATAGACCACATGTTAGGGCACAAAAGTGCTCTCAACAAATTTAAGAAGACTGAAATCATATCAAGCACTTTCTCCGATCACAACGGCATGAAACTAGAAATGAATCACAGCAGAAAAGCTCAAAAATTCTCAAACACATGGAAACTAAATAGCAGGGTGTTAAATAACGAATGGATTAAGAATGAGATCAAAGAAGAAATAAAGAAATTCCTAGAAATGAATGACAATGAGCATACAACAACTCAAAATTTATGGGACACAGCAAAAGCAGTGCTGAGAGGGAAGTTCATAGCACTACAGGCACACTTTCAGAAACTAGAAAAAGCTCAAATAAACAACTTAACCCTGCATCTAAAAGAATTAGAAAAAGAACAGCAAGTAAAGCCCAAATGTAGTAGAAGGAAGAAAATAATAAAGATCAGAGCAGAAATAAATGACATAGAGGCTAAAGAAACAATACAGAGGATCAATGAAACTAGGAGCTGGTTCTTTGAAAAGGTAAACAAGATTGATGAACCTTTAAGTAGACTCACCAAGAAAAAGAGAGAGCGGACTCAAATAAATAAAATTAGAAATGAGAGAGGAGAAATAACAACTGACACAACAGAAATACAAAATATTGTAAGAAAATACTATGAAGAACTGTATGCCAAAAAACTAGACAACCTAGATGAAATGGACAAATTCCTTGAAACATACAATCTTCCAAAAATCAATCTGGAAGAATCAGAAAACTTAAACAGACGGATTACACCAAAGGAGATCAAAACAGTTATCAAAAAACTCCCAACAAAGGAAAGTCCGGGCCCCCGACGGCTTCACAACGGAATTCTACCAAATATTCAAAGAAGAACTAACTCCTATCCTTCTCAAACTATTTCAAAAAATTCAAGAGGAAGGAAGACTTCCAAACTCCTTTTATGAGGCGAGCATAATTCTGATTCCAAAACCAGGCAAAGACAACACAAAGAAAGAAAATTATAGGCCAATATCTCTGATGAATATAGATGCTAAAATCCTCAACAAAATATTAGCAAACTGGATCCAACAATATATGGAAAAAATCATACACCATGATCAAGTGGGATTTATTCTGGGGAGGCAAGGCTGGTACAATATTTGTAAATCAATCAATGTGATTCATCACATAAAAAAAAGAAGGAGAAAAACCATATGATAATTTCAATAGATGCAGAAAAAGCATTTGATAAAATCCAGCACCCATTCATGATCAAAACTCTCAGCAAAGTGGGAATACAGGGAACATACCTCAACATGATAAAAGCCATCTATGAGAAACCCACAGCCAACATCATACTCAATGGGAAAAAATTAAAAGCAATCCCCTTAAGATCAGGAACAAGGCAGGGGTGCCCCCTTTCACCACTCTTATTTAACATAGTCCTGGAAGTCCTAGCCACAGCAATCAGACAAGAAGAAATAAAAGGCATTCAAGTTGGAAAAGAAGAAGTAAAACTATCATTATTTGCAGATGATATGATATTGTATATAGAAAACCCTAAAGTCTCAGTCAAAAAACTACTGAACCTGATAAATAAATTCAGCAAAGTGGCAGGATATAAAATCAATACTCAGAAATCAGAAGCATTTTTATACACCAACAATGAACTGTCAGAAAGAGAAATTAAGGAAACAATCCCCTTCACAATTACAACCAAAAAAATAAAGTACCTAGGAGTAAACTTAACCAAGGAGACTAAAGACTTGTACTCGGAAAATTACAAAGCATTGATAAAAGAAATCAAGGAAGATACAAACAAGTGGAAGCATATACCGTGCTCATGGTTAGGAAGAATAAACATCATTAAAATGTCTATATTACCCAAAGCAATTTATAAATTCAATGCAATACCAATTAAAATACCAATGACATACTTCAAAGATATAGAACACATATTCCAAAAATTTATATGGAACCAAAAAAGGACACGAATAGCCTCAGCAATCTTAAAAAAGAAGAATAAAGTGGGAGGTATCACACTTCCTGATATCAAGTTATACTACAAGGCCATTGTACTCAAAACAGCCTGGTACTGGCATAAGAACAGGCATATAGATCAATGGAACAGAACAGAGAACCCAGAAATAAACCCACAGTTCTATGGACAACTGATATTTGACAAAGGAGGTAAGGAAATACAATGGAGTAAAGACAGCCTCTTTAACAAATGGTGTTGGGAAAATTGGACAGCTACCTGCAAAAAAATGAAACTAGATCACCAGCTTACACCACTCACAAAAATAAACTCAAAATGGATAAAAGACTTGAATGTAGGCCGTGAAACCATAAGCATCTTAGAAGAAAACATAGGCAGTAAGCTCTCCGACATCTCTCGGAGCAATATATTTGCTGATTTATCTCCACGGGGAAGTGAAATAAAAGACAGGATAAACAAATGGGACTATATCAAACTAAAAAGCTTTTGCACAGCTAAAGACAACAAGAACAGAATAAAAAGACAAACTACACAATGGGAGAACATATTTGACAATACGTCTGATAAGGGGTTAATAACCAAAATTTATAAAGAACTTGTAAAACTCAACACCAGGAAGACAAACAACCCAATCCAAAAATGGGCAAAAGAGATGAATAGACACTTCTCCAAAGAGGACATACAGATGGCCAATAGGCATATGAAAAAATGCTCAATATCACTAATCATTAGAGAAATGCAAATTAAAACCACAATGAGATATCACCTTACACCAGTCAGAATGACGCTTATCAACAAAACAACACAGAATAAGTGCTGGCGAGGATGTGGAGAAAAGGGAACCCTCCTGCACTGCTGGTGGGAATGCAGACTGGTGCAGCCACTGTGGAAAACAGTATGGAGATTCCTCAAAAAACTGAAAATCGAACTGCCTTTTGACCCAGCTATCCCACTTTTAGGAATATACCCCAAGGACACCATAGAACGGTTCAAAAAGGAGAAATGCACCCGCATGTTTGTGGCAGCATTGTTCACAATAGCGAAGATCTGGAAACAGCCCAAGTGTCCGTCAGAGGACGAGTGGATTAAAAAGCTTTGGTACATATATACTATGGAATACTACTCAGCCATAAGAAATGATGACATCGGATCATTTACAATAACATGGATGGACCTTGATAACATTATACGGAGTGAAATAAGTAAATCAGAAAAAAAAAAACTGAGATGAATCCATACATAGAAGGGACATAAAAATGAGACTCAGAGACATGAACAAGAATGTGATGGCAACAGGGGTGAGGGGTTGGGGGAGGGGGGTGGGGTGAAGAAGGAGAGAGGGGTTAGGGGAGGGGAGGGTCACAAAGAAAACCAGATAGAAGGTGACAGAAGACAATTTAACTTTGCGGGAGGGGTATACAGCACAATCAAATGTCAAAATAATCTAGAGATATTTTCTCTCAACATATGTACCCTGATTTATCAATGTCACTGCATTAAATTTAATAATAAAAAAAAGCTACATATTTAGAAAAAAAAACAAAAAAAAACAAAAAAAAAAAAAGAAAAGTTATCAGAGTAAAATATTTGGCCTCTCAACAAACATTATTTCTACAAGTATATTAATAAAACCCTCTTTATTCTTATAACATTTTTAAAAACTTAGTGTTCTTATTTTATAAATTTGGTACAGTAACTAAATATCCATATTATGGGAATAAGTAAGGGCAGGTAGGGGAAAATGTGTTTAAAAAGCTAAAGCTTTCTCTCCTATGAGTGTAAGTCAATAGGTGCACTGTCTAAAGGGTGTAAATCAGGACATGGCAGCACAAATTATTGCACAAAAACTAGAGAATAAATACCAGGGAAAATCATTAAGACAGACATCAGGTAGCATTGGGGGAGGAGCTATGAAGACAATGTTTGCTCTATTTCTTTGTATGCTACAACAGTATTTTATTTTTATACTTTTCTTAAGACTTTAAAATATCCTTAAAACATAGCTGTTAATTATTGAATTATTTCTGACATATGGTTAAATTAAAAAACATAGGCGGAAAAATTATGGATAATATTTTCTTGCTTTAGTAAACACACACACAACACAATACAACTTGGATATACTTCAAAAGTGTAAGCAGGAAAGTGAACAGCAGCTATTCTGGGGATAGATTCCTGGCGCTGAACATGGATGGGGGAATTATCTTTCACTATACACAGTTTTATAATGCTTGAATTATTTCTAATAAGATAATTTATATTAATTAAAATATTGTTATATTAAAAACGCAGCTTTTTTTTTTTTGACCAAAAAAAATGGCAATATATGTGGAGGTCAATACAGACAAAAATGTGTTGATATTGTGTGTATTAGTTAGGGCTGCCCTTACAAAACAAGATGGCATGGCTTAAACACAGAAATACAGTGTGTCCATTAAGTCATGGTACACTTTTGACTGGTCACAGGAAAGCAACAAAAGACGATAGAAATGTGAAATCTGCACCAAATAAAAGGAAAACCCAGTTTCTGTAGGATGAGTGGCAGCATGTGCGCATGAACAGATGATGACATAACATCGTGTGTACAGCGGAGCAGCTCACAACCTTGCCAGTTGAGATGTGGACGGTACAGAGGAAAGTTCAGTGTGTTCTGTGCTTGCTAAATTTGAATCTGCGACCAAAGTGCAATGTGAATATCAGCGCATTTATAACGAAGTGCCACCACATGGGAATAACATTACTCGTGGGATAAGCAGTTGAAGGAAACCAGCAGATTGGTGGAGAAACCCCGTTCTGGTAGGCCATCAGTCAGTGACGAGTCTGTAGAGGCTATACGGGATAGCTACCTAAGGAGCCCTAAAAAATCTGTGCATGAGCCCGCATCGAATTGCACTGAATAGGTATGAAACTGGGAGAGTTTTCCTTTTATTTGGTGCAGATTTCACATTTCTATCATCTTTTGTTGCTTTCCTGTGACCCGTCAAAAGCGCACCATGACTTTACGGACACACTGTATATTTGCTCAGAGTTCTGGAGACTGAAAGTCCATGATCACGATGTTGGCAGGTTTGGTTTCTCCTGAGGCCTCTCTCTTTGGTGTGTAGACAGCCACCTTCTTGCTGTATCCTCACATGGCCTTTTCTTTGTGTGCCCATATCCCTGGTGTCTTTCCCTTTTCTTATGAGTACACCAGCCAGATCAGAATAGGACTCACTCAAGCAGCCTTATTTAACATGAATGACCTCTTTAAGGGCTTTATCTCTAAATATAATCACATTGTGGGTAAGGGCTTCAATGTATGAATTTGGAGGGAACACAATTCAGTACATTACACTTTGGTTATATGGATAACATAGTGGGGTTTCAAAGGTAGAAGGTAGGAGCTTGAGCTCTGCATTCCGACAGACCTGTGGTGAAAGCCAGCTTTCCACCTACCTCTAACTGTAGGATACGGGAGACATTTCCACAGTCTCTTGCTTCAGTTTTCTCTTCCATAAAGTGGTGATAATAATAATTTCAGTCCATGTTGAAATAAAATGTGCTCATGTATATGAAGCAAATAACTGAGTACCTACCATTACAAAAAACACATCAGTATAAACTGTGATAATTTTTATTACCATGATGCAATAAAACATAATTAATATTGTATCTAAGTAATATAAAAAGGGTGAAACAAAATTGCTTTGCATATTTTATGACTTTGTTATTCAGTCAGAAAATGGGCTTTTTTTGGCCAATATTTAGTGTTTGTAGAAACCTGTAGTGGTTGAGCCTGGGACACCATCAACCTACAGTTCTCACCCTGGAGGACATGGTCATTAAAGAATCAATACAATCAATACAATAGCATCCTTGCATCTTAGAGTTCCCTGCAGGGCACAGAGAAACAGAAGATGTTGGTAGGAGTAAGGGACTGTCCCAAGTAAAGAGGGACATCCACTGATAATAAAATTATTGTATTATAAAGGCTAGATGTTCACTTAATGTTTCTGTCTCTGAGTCTCAGGATCTCATTTCTAAAAATATTTTATTTATTTATTTTTCACATGTATGAGACCAAGCGCACCTGGCTGCTAAAGAGTATAGCAGACAGGTATAGTTAAGAAACAACTTTATTTTGAGCAAGAGAACAACAACACAGCACTGAACAGTAAAAAGATTTTATTTGACTCTTTTGACAACCAAATGATGCCCATATGCAAAATAGTTTAAGTTCTGTAAAATGAAATCCATTAGAGACACTATTCTGTTGCTGTCTTGAGGTCTCTTGAGGAGGAGGAGATTTTGCCTCCAAACTGCCTTTGAACTTGAGCTGTAATATCTGCTCTTTTCTGAATCTCCAGTCTATTTACCTACCCTTCTGATTTTGGACTTCCAGACCTCCACCTCCACAGTAATGTGAGCCAATTCCTTAAATGAAATCTCTCTCTCTCTCTCTCTCTCTCTCTCTCTCTCTCTCTCTCTCCGCACATGAACACACACATACACACACACACACACACACACACACACACACACACACACTATTGGTTCTCTGTTTCTGGAGAACTCTAACTACTAGAGTAGGTAAAGTGAAAAGAGAGAAATACTAGGCAGGCCGGATGACCATTCTGTCCTGGGGCAGGTCAGGAATGGGAGCTATCAGGTTAGGGCTGTGTGGTGGAAGAAATAGGCTTTAGAAAGATGGAGTCCCTGATAGATATTTAAGTTGTCAAGGCTGTGGTGCATCGGACCCATTTTGATTTTGACATTAGCCCAGTCTACCCCAATTAGGTTTTTCTGTCATGGGGTCACATATAAGGTTTTCATCAGGTGAGATAATCAATATTCTCTTCATAACATGCAAGACTACTATATCATAGTCTGTGTGACATAAAATGTTTCTTCTAGAATATTTCCAAAATGCTTATGATCCCAATTAGATAAAGTGTGTAAAGCTAAGGACCACATTTTCTCCTTTGTTTCTTCTCTTTTTATCTCTCTTGTTTTTAAGCACAGAGCTAGCTGAACATACAGGCAGAACTTACAAAATACACATGTCCAATACTCCTGAGGAATTAAGAGAAGAATGGTCAGGGTCAGGGGACTAAACTCAAAGCCTTTTTTAAATTGATTGATTGATTTTAGAGAGACAGAGAGAGGAGGGGAGAGAGGAGAGAAGGACAGATGGAAACATTCATTTGTTGTTCTACTTAGTTGGGCATTTATTGTTTGCTTGCCGGATGTGCCCTGACTGGGGATCAAACTCGCAACCTTGGCGTTTTGACATGATGCTTTTACTGACTGAGCTAACTGGCTAGAGTTCTAAACTCCAAGTCTTCTGAGACCAGAGGTATTGTGTTCTAACATGAGTGGTGTCTCTGGCAAGTGCTCAGCCCTGGCATGTTGTTGGATCAGCAGCAAAAAGTGATGACCCCTTCTGAGCAACTTCATGGGTTATAAACAATTCAAAAGAAATGAAATCAAAAACCAAAAATACACACTCTGCCTCTCCAGAAAGGGAACTTGGGTGACTTTCTCTCACAATAGGAACGTGCTCCCTTGTGCAGTGAATTAAAATGTAAAGCCTGATGAGAATTTCTCTATGGGGTTGGCTTTATGAGACATGAGAAATGACAGTTAGACGAATTCCTGAAGCAGATGAATGTGGCTACATAAGCTTACCTTTATTGAGGTAACAATCACAACAGGATCCAATACTAAACAAAAGTGGCGATAGAGGAACCATACTTAGTCATGTTGAAGACAGATATTTTAATCTAATAATTGGTTCCACCGTGAATCAAATATATTTTAGTAGCTTGAAAAGAAATAGCATTAAGTTTAATTCTGATGAGGATGAAGCTTTGCTTCATTTGACCAAGGGTGTTTAAGATTTGAACAATAATGTGTAATATAGAAAGTCTTTAACGGCAACCTTTTCCATTCTAACTAGTGCATAATATTGGTTTTACAATCATTTAGTAATTATATAAGGAGGACATATTTATTACGAATTATTGATTTTATAATTACTGCTGCTGGTATTCACATTATTACACAATGAAAATCTTTTAATATACAATGCTCTTCACCCTCAGCTGGCGAACAGATAGTGGAATGCAATTTAGAGGGTAGCCAAGAATAGATTTTTATCGTTATTTTTTCTTTTTCTTTTTTTTTTGTCAACCAACTAAATAAAGGTTTACTTTCTGAAAAATATTGCTAATGGAACTTGAGCAGAGAGGAATGTCCAGTTTCAAGGTCATCTCTGGCAGTTGATTGCAGTCAACCAATGAGGACAAGGTTCCTATTTAACTTTTAAGTTATTTTTGCTACACTCATTGCTTGGAATTAAAAGTTATGGCTGTAAATTTGCTGCCAGCTAAATAGACATCAAAGGCCACAATCATACAGTGGATCATGACACATAAAGATATATCTCTTATAAAATTGATTTTTCTCCATGTGCAAGGCAGCTTTGCTTTACTCTCCTCATGAAGTTTAGCACGGGAAATGTCTAGGCAGGCCAAGTGTAATTGTCAGCATAGTTTATATTCCAGGCAGAGAACTCCCTTTATTATTTTTTTTCCTCCGTGAAGATGTGCAAAAAAGGTTGTCTAAGCATATAGTTTGATTTCACTTGCCAACAGGTTGTAAATAGTTGATTTAAGGTCACTGTCACCCCCCCAAATGGGAAAAGATTAGGTTTCTGAGCACCAGAAATATTAAAAAGTCTGCCCAAACAATATTTGCTGCTCACCAGAATTTAAAATTGCTGATTTTCACACCAGAAACATCCTGCAGAGTTTTGTAAAGGCTCTATGTCTATTCTGCTGTTTTGATCTATCAGATTTTCACTATCCTGAGGATATAAGTTATCAGAAAGAATTACATGGGCTTGATTAGTGAATTTCTCTCTTCTGGGCATTGGGTTGCAATTACAAATGAATCCATATTTATTTATCTATTTATTTATTTACGAAAATGTAAATCTCTAAATAAAATACCCGAACAATCAAATCATATTTTAAAAATAGGTGAGTGTAGATGCTCTTTCTGGGCTTCTGTATGGGATAGCTTGATAGTCCTGGGCTCTGTGCTTTTCACTGTTGTGGCTGGAAATTCATTATTAGAGCACCACTGGAGAAAGGAGACTGCCTGACCCTACATCCCCTTCTTTCATCTGCAAAGTGAGGCTAGTTATTCTAGTTCACGTGTAAATTAAATCCAAACTCACCAGCCTTCTAAAATCTCACTCTAACTTTACTTTCCCAATTTATCTTTTACTATATTCCTCCTCCTTAAACTACAGGCAGGCTCAGCTACCCACTTCCTGTAATTAGGACAGTTTCATTTCCAGCCCATTACAGCTGTTTCTATCACCTTAAATGTGCATCTCTTTTCTCTCTCTCTCTCTCTCTCTCTCTCTCTCTCTCTCTCTCTCTCTCACACACACACACACACACACACACACACACACACACACACACACATTTGCTGTTGACCCTTCACACAGCATTTTGGACTTACATTCCTCATGAATTTCTCTTTCTTATCTTTTAGTTTGGACCACTCACTGAAAGACTTAGTCATACACTAAATCTCTTACAATCTTCCTGTTCTATGCATTGATTTGCAATAGTTTCTCCACCTAGTAGATATTTTTTTTTCAAGATGAGGAAGCTTTTGCTCCTTTGTGAACATATAGCCTGCACCACAGTAGTGTTTGCTGAACACTTAGAATTACCTGTAATGAGATAAAATTCTGGGAAAAAGAATTCTAGCTGTGAATAACAGGGACAAAAAATAGTCTGGTAAAGGTCCTTCCACACCATGCAATTTTCTTAAGTTAATATAGTAATGACATCTTCATTAGCTACACTTTGATAAGTGACCTAGGGCGTGAGATAGAACCCCCTTCCCACCTTAGGGTTAAGAAGAAGCATGTAAGATTTATTGAATATGTCAAGTACTGAGCTGTGTGGTCAATATTATTTATTTTACTTAAATCTTTAAATAACTGTGAGGTAGCTATTATAATCCCCATATAATAGACCACAAAATAAAATAATGATAATAAAATCCAGAGAAATTAATGTGCCAAGACCATAAAACTAACAAAAAAAAACCAGCAAAGAATCCTGATCTTCAAGTCTCTTGGAGTCCACATCACCTTCTTTGATATTCCAGTAATGCAAACAAGGAGCTATTAATATGTATATTAATATGTATATGAATAAATAGTTTAATAAAGTTTCTAAAAAGGAATATTTTATCACTCTGTTACTATTAATAGCGTATTTATCTTCTTCATTCCTCTGGTTGATTTCTTCACTCATTTTTATCCACACCAATGCTAAGAACCTTTCTGAAACTAACTCCACTCTCACCTGCATATCAAACCTTTTACAGCTACTTCATGCCACATTAATTTTATTACCTGTCATCACAAATTATTAGTTTATATTTCTATTTCTGAAATATTTTTGATTCTGACTCATTCTCTTGATCACCACATTATTAAATTCAGGTGTATTTTTGGTGAGAGATAGACAAACTTATGCCAAAGGACTAGAAAGATTTGCTGAAGATCATCTGTAATGAGTGAACCTTGGAACTTGATTTCTAGCTCTGGCCAAGTTCAACCTTCTTTACCTTGTATACATTCACAGTTGGAATCCAAACCCTCTTACACCACATAGAACTCACACATGCATATAACTTTTAAAGTAGGTTCGACCCTCTAACATCCTAACTCAGAGTTCATTCAGTTCAGAGTCATGATTCTAAAAATAACAAGGAAGATGGGCTAGGTTTGTACAGCACTCAGTTAGACTGTGCAGTTATTTGATTGTGTTTTATAAGCCTGATTCCTCACAATATCATTTAGTTACTTAAACTAGAATCAATGTCATGAAATGTCTTTCTTTCCTTTTTAACTTACATAGAACTCAACACAGTACAAGGAATGTAAAAGGTATTCAAGAGATACTGTTTAACTGAGGCACCTGCCACTCTACCCATCCTAGTTCATTCACATCAATAACTAAATATCCATGAGACTTGAATAAAGTTATCGCCTTGTACCAGAGAATCAGAGTATTGTGTCTCCTAAGGTATAAGAAATGGGAGTTTTTCTTCTTTGATTCCTACAATGTTTGGACATCAGAAACAGTTGGAGATATTGTTGAAATCTTCGATGTCTCTTCCCCAACTCATACCAATTTAAGCAAAATCATGTGGACAGAGTGTTAGATAAAGAATGCAGCATCCACCTTCTAGAGTCCAAAAATGTTTTGTTTTTCAGCTCTTGTACAAGTTAAGAAGGTCTCAGTGAGAAACCATTTGTTACCCACCTATTGTTTATTTCTCTGGATCTTGTGATATTTCTTCTGTGGTACAGAAAAGAGTTCAGCCCTTACCACTTTTCCTCAACTAAAAATAGAAACCAGACTAACTGTGATGTTTAAGAATACTGTGAGATATGAATATGTTCTCTTTATTTTCTTTTTAGTCTTATATTTTAATGGCTTAATTCATTTGTTTTATATTTATTTGGTACCTACTCTAGGTCAGGGACTCTCCCATGTACTAGGGATATGGAGGAGAATAAGAAAAATAATAGTCCTAGTTTCAGAAAGTTTAGATTCTACTGGGGAATATAGGCATAAAAGTAAAATACCTACATATGCAAAAAATAAGTTTTTAGCTTCTTAAAAAAATAGGTAAATCTTGTGAAAATAAGAACCTAGGGTGATTGCAGAGGAGAGCTTCTAGAATAATGGTGTTCTTTTAATTTAGGAGTTCATAAAAGATGCTTTTGAGAAAGTGACATGTAAGAGGTAGGTATAAAATGATGGGACCCTGGGGTTTCCAGAAAAGAGCAGCAAGTTTGAAAGGCCTCAGATAAGAGTATGTTCTTGTCATGTTCAATAAAAATAAATAAGTAAATAAATAAATAAGTGTAGTTCAATGGGCTAAAGAAGGAAGAAAGAAGATATTTGCTTAAAATAATAGGCAGGGCCAAATGAATTAAGGTTTTAGGATGACAATAAAGAGTAGGGATTTGATGTGAAACATAATTGGTAATCACTTGGGGTTTTAAAGAAAAAAATAATATGATCTCATCTACCAATGTGTACAATATTATAAATTCTGGTTGAGACCATGGTGAATAAAACAAAGGAATAGTCAGTGGATTTAACAACTTCCTTCTGGCTTTAGGGTTAGTGGAGAAGAACTTTCACTAACACTATTTTGAGGAACATAGGGGTATGTGGATTTACATTATATATACACATATATATATACACACATATATATACACACACAGTATAATGTAATTATATACACAATAAGGAATTATATATTTCAAGTATAATGTAATTATATACACAATAAGGAATTATATATTTCAAGAAGATATTTACACACTCAAAGAGGTTACCAAGGTGAAACAAATCCAGTTGGAATGTTGTAAATATTTCTTATGAGCTATTAAGCTGGGATTTATGACAAAGTGGAATATGGATGGCTTCCTTTCATTTACACAGTTTCTGGAGCAGCTTATTATCATTCTATTTTCCAAAATAGATTTTTATTTTCCCATCTTCTAAATATGTGATTGTTATTTATGTACCTTTCATTTGTCTCCAGATGTTCAGCTTAGTGACACTCAATCAAACTAATGAATTATGAAATGAAACTAATAGTAACTCAACTTTTCCAAATCGCTGAGACATAAAGTAATACAGAATTCATAACTGGAATTTCAGGATAGTGGAAGTTTCCCAAACATAGCTTGCTTCAGCATCAATATCTTCAGGTTTGAGAGCTAATTCATCCTGAGGTTTCACATCAAAACTGGGTGGAAGTTGGGTGTTGAACATTTTACATTCCAGTCTGACAACTCTTCTTGGGCAGTCAAGGGCTTTGATTATAGAAACAGGAAACTACTATTTACCTAAAATTGGCACACATGACCATTTTTGAAATCTACTGACATTTTGATCAGCTGTAGTAGAGTAAGAGAGAGGGATAGAATGGAGAGAGATAAGAAGCATCAATCATCAGTTTTTCATTGCGACACCTTAGTTGTTCATTAATTGCTTTCTAATATGTGCCTTAATCGTGGGCCTTCAGCAGACTGAGTAACCCCTTGCTTTAGCCAGCGACCTTGGGTTCAAGTGGTGAGCTTTGCTCAAACCAGATGAGCTCACGCTCAAGCTGGTGACCTCGGGGTCTTGAACCTGTGTCCTCCCATCCCAGTCCAACGCTCTATCCACTGCCCACCGCCTGGTCAGGCTTGACTCCAATCTAGATTGAGGTCTCCTTTATTAATTTTCACATTATCTAATCAATTTCTCTTTCCTAAATAATCCTGCATATTGAACCAGCCATTCAGTATATGTCTATACAAAGTTTTTCTAAAAGATTACATTGATGTTTCTCTCTGAAAATACATTCTCCAATCTTAACTAATTCCATCAGAGTTTCTTTTGTTCATGATGATAGAGTGAAAGAAATGGTGAGTTTGATAAGAAATGATAGGTTGGATGAAAAACAATAAGCCATTTTCAATTTTTGCCCTTTTTAGCCAAGTTGGCTTGATTGGGTTACCTGGGTAAGTTCCTTCACCTCCTTAGGGCACAGTTTTTTGTTGTGTTGTTTGTTCATTTGTTTGTTTTACTTGCAAAGTAAGGAGATTGTACTGATTGGTTTCTAAGATATAGTCTGCCTCCAAATAGTGTGCGCATTTCTTTTTCCCTTGACGGTTTGTTTAATTTTATTGGTTTATGTGCTCCCATCTATCCTATATTAAAGGGCTGAAGAAAGGGTCTTCCTACTCTTGGTTATGGTAGTCTTTTCCATATGTGAAGATTAGAATGGATGTGCCACTCTCTGGTATACTTTCCTTTAAGACAAAATACTGTGTTTACTTTCATTAGGCTTCACGATTTCAGCAAATGTTTTATCACGAAGGTAGGCATGCCAGTCCATGCAGGTAATTACATAGAATAGTCCTTCGTTTCTGCTATTACAATGAATACTTTTACTGCTTGCAAATTCTCAGAACTTCCGAAGGCATCCTGAGAGCCACTGATCCTAGTCAGTGCTTTGCTTTTTACTGCTTTCCACTTTTTATTTCTGCTTATGCTCTGTACAGTATCCCCATAGTCTTTAGCTTTCAGACTAAGTCTTAAGTTTGTCAAACCAAAAAGTCCATTTGAAATGTTAAAGGAGATCAATACTATTTTGGACAAAGTCACATTACCCTTCTCAAAATTCAGGGGTTAATGCAAAATTAAATATGGTAGCATAACATTTGATTATCTCTGTGACACAATTTAGTAAAATAGCAGATCATTCAGAAATCATTCATATTTGGCCTTGAGATGTATCAGAGGATGCATCTTTTATCTCCCTTTTTAATTATGTTTTGCTTTGGTCTAATGTTAAAGAAATAATTTGCATTCTCAAAACACATACCAAGTCACAACAGAGGAAGGGGACTTAGAAAAAAACAAGAGAGAGAGAGACAAGATAAGCTTTTTAAATGCCACGGAGAATTCATAAAGTAAATTTGTATGTAAATAATCCAGATTTCATTAAATTTACCCTTTGTTCTGTAGGCCAACTCTTCTCTCTTAAAATTCTTTCCAGTTCTCTCTTCCTCAAAACCAAAGTCAATAAAGATCAACAAATAAACTTGAATTTGTGTGTACCTTTTACAAATACAGAATTATAGAGAATGCGTGTTGTGAAAGTAAGTCTCTTGCCATTCAGAAATTTCTAATTGGTGCTGACATATAAAGCTAACTCACACAAAGAGTAGAAATGAAGAAATTACAGCTCACATAAAGATCATATAATAATTAATTGTCCAATTGTTGTGGTGCAGATATAAGAGATTAAAAGAAGAGATCAGTAAGAGCTGCTAACGTGAGAGACAGCTTCACAGGGGTATTTAAAGGAGTTTTAAAGTCTGAGCAAGATTTTAATAAACAGAAAGATGAGAGAAGGGCATTCCAGATTCTGGTGTCCAGAAAAATCATAATTTGAAAACACATTATATGATACAAATATCTATCATTTGGGGGCAGAAGTTGGAGAAACTTAATGTATTTTACCAAAAATTTTAAAGAAAACATTTTAAATCATGACGTTACCTAGAAAATTTGCTATGAAAAGGGTAAATTCCCTTAGACAAAGTGTATGTTGGCTGTTGAATTTCACTAGCTCCTTCCAGTTAAGCACAGCAGCTGAGTTTAAAAGAATTTTAAAGCAAAACAACATTTGAAATTTTGTGCTAAATTAAGGGTGATCAAATTCTATGCTTTATGGCATCCAGTTTTTGTTGTAGGGCCCTTGTGAGAATTTTTACCCAGTCCCATTGTCATGTAACATCAAGAACAAACTGTGTTCAAGATCAGGTTACTGATGTGCTATGTGAACCTAGCCTTAGACAAAAAATGCATTGCTGTGGACTTTGACATAGTCCCACTTTCTTGCACCTAAAGATTCAGATAATCTTTCAAAGCCTCTGCTGGCTTAAATCCTTGTCATTGAGACCAACTGGAAAAGTGATGCCAATATGAGAATTTCATTTCTTTTCAGAAAACATGACTGTATGTTTCTCATATATTTCACCAACTACAGATGCAGATCCTATAAGATGTTTAATTTTGTGTGAAGCCCAGGAGTACAGACAAAGAATGAGGACAGGGATGAGAGGGGAAAAGGCTGGAGGTGTGAATACAAACAATTTTTTGGCCCTGGCCAGTTGGCTCAGTGGTAGAGCATTGGCCCAGGGTGCAGAAGTCCCAGGTTTGATTCCCGGTCAGGGCACATAGGAGAAGCGAACATTTGCTTCTCTATCCTTCCCCTTCCCCTTCTCTCCCTCTCTTCTCTCCCAAAGCGATGGCTCGAATGGTTCCAGTGAGTTGGCCTCGGGCACTGATGATGGCTCCACGACCTCACCTCAGGTGCTGCAATGGCTTGGTTGCTGAGCAACGGACCAGCAGCTCCAGATGGGTAAAGCATCACCAGGTTGGGACTTGCTAGTTGAATCCCGGTCGTGGAGTATGTGGGAGCCTGTCTCACTGCCTCCCTGCCTCTCACTTAATAAAATAATAATAATAATAATAATTTTAACATCATATATGCCTATCTTTAAACAACTTAGAAACTATTTTCAGAGATAAGATGATGTCACAAGAAATACACAAAAATAAAAAGATGTTATCAAGAAGGGACAATAAAAGACAAGTCAGTCTGAAACGAGACAATATGGTATGAAATTATAGGTTAATGCCACAATATGTGGAAAAGACAGTGTCATGGAAGGAAGGAATTACTGCTATGAATGGTATTATTTAGTGTCAGAGTGGCAAGTGAAACAAGAAGACCAGTGCATGCCAGGATGGGCACCAAAGAAGCACACGTAAGTCCCCTTATTTTAGCATGTGTGCATGCACAGATTTTCTATGAGGAAGAGAATGAGACTAGTGTAAGCCAGGTAAAATGGTTTTTCTTCTTTTGAAAAATCTTGATATATCTGAGACTCTTATTATCACAAAAATCAGCCGATTGATTGCTAATTATATTTTTAAATTTTGTCAAAAATCTCAACCAAGAATAAATCTTTATCATTTCTCATATTAAGTTTGGTTAGCTGTTATGTGTCTCAGATGAGGCTAATATCATTAGCTTATATCAGTGGTTCCCAATCACATGGGAAGTTTTACAATATCCAATGCCTAGATAACACTCCTACCAATGAAATCAGAAGTTTTTAGTAAGAGTCAGGAATAATAGTTTTTAAAATTTCCAAGGTTATTTTAATATGCAACAGTGTTTGGAAACTAATGGCTTACTTGATAACAAAATTATTTTTTTATTCCAAATTTATATTAATTTTGTGTTATCCTAAGAGAGGCAAATGACCCATAAATACACTAGAGCTTAGGCCTTAAAGTCTGTGTAAACCTGAATTCAAAAACTGGCTCTCACTTCTTTGAGTAAATTATTTAACATTTCCAATTATTTGTTTCCTCATCCCTAAATATATATAAGTAACAACCACTTCCCAGTGTTCTCATTAAGTAAAAGGATAGATAGGTAGGATCTGGCTCAATACCATATGGTGCTCAGGTAACATTGGCTCCTTTTGTCTTGCCTCCACTCTACCCAGTTTAATGAGGAAGTTAATTCTCAAACAAGAGCAACTCGACCCAGGTTCCATAGCTAGTTGAAAATGTAGCAAATCCTAATACCTTGCCAGTATCTCTCTTTCAAGCATTGCTTTCATTATAAAAATTTAAAGATAGTTTTTGGGGAAACAATTACAACAGTGAAAACTAACTGAGAGGAATATATAAACCAGTCTTTGGTTTTCCACTCTCCTACCTGAAATTCACCAATGTTTCTCTGAATCAGGCTTATGATCTGCTTAATGAGTCCCTGCCTCATTGCATTATACATTGTTTTTTCCTTCGCTTCTATGACATCTTTTAAAGCCAGCCTTATTTCTGTCTTGAAACTTCTACCCACCCGACTATTTCTTTCTCACGTATTCCTTCGTACGTGGGGTATTCCTTCGGTCTTAGTTTTCTCTTATCAGAATATAACTTATCCTTTAAAAACCAAATGAAAATAAACCTGGTCCACAAAAGATTTTTTTTTTTCTGAAGCTAGAAACGGGGAGAGACAGTCAGACAGACTCCCGCATGCGCCTGACCGAGATCCACCCGGCACGCCCACCAGGGGGCGACGCTCTGCCCCTCCGGGGCGTCGCTCTGTCGCGACCAGAGCCACTCTAGCGCCTGGGGCAGAGGCCAAGGAGCCATCCCCAGCACCCGGGCCATCTTTGCTCCAACGGAGCCTCGCTGGGGAGGGGAAGAGAGAGACAGAGAGGAAGGAGAGGGGGAGGGGTGGAGAAGCAAATGGGCGCTTCTCCTGTGTGCCCTGGCCGGGAATCGAACCCGGGACTTCTGCACGCCAGGCCGACGCTCTACCACTGAGCAAACTGGCCAGGGCCACAAAAGATTTTTTATCTTGTCACCCTGTTAACCTTGGCAGTGTAATAAAAAGAAACCTGGTCTTAATGTTAAAACTTCGGTTTCTATCCAGATTTGCACCAGCCCCCTCCCCCCATTCTGGGGGAGGACACAAGTAAACATCTGGATTAAAACAGAGAACTTTTAGTTGGGATTGTTTTGAGGATTTCTCAAATAAGAGAGAAATGCTTTGCAGAGCATCATTATGTCAAAAAGATTGGGGAGGACGGTTACAATCAAGGAGAACAAAGCATCAAATTAGATTTTTTTAAAGAAATATATCTGTGATTTATTTCTATATGTGAAATGTAAAGTAACAACCATTTAGATAATTCAACCCGAGTAAGTGCCCAATGTTATATCAATTTTCTAGCTATTTTGGAGAAAATGTTTATTTCTTCTTTAATTATTCAGTTGATTGTCAATTCTATAATTCATTTAGCCCATGTAGACTCAGTATCAAAGCTTTAATCCAGAGCCTGTCACTCACTTCTTCAATGACCTTGGGCAAGTCACTTAATTTCTCCACATCTCAATTTCTTTGTCTGTAAAATTGGGATAATAATCTTGACCTCACAGAGAGGTTGCATGAATTAACTGATTAATGATTATAAAGCAATTTGAAAATACAGAACACTATATAAATGCTAAGTATTGTTATTAAGCAAATCAATTCAGAAAATCAAGATAATGACATTTCTATTCAATCTATTTCTTAAAGTGCTTAACGCCTTTGCATCTAAGCTCCCCACTGTAAAAAAAAAAAAAAAGTGGTTTAAATATTTATAACTTGAATTTTTCTAGTTTAACCACTTCCTACTGCATACCAGAGGAGAAAAATACTCTTGAGCTGTGAACTTGAACATCTCTCACTTTGACTTTTTGCTTTTCCTACTTTAATTCAGAAAATAGTTCTATTATCAGGTCTATCATCTATCTGCCTATCTATCTATCTATCTATCTATCTATCTGATCTACTCCTTTACTGGAATCCTGGAAATTCATTGCTGAAGGAATATTAAAATCTTTATATCCCAACCACCCTGTATTATTGATGTGGAGAAAACATTCGAAGAGACATGAAGTGATTTGTTTCAGTTGACATAGGCAGTTTGTCCTAGAGCTGATTTCTAGTCTCAATCCCTGGTGACCTAGCCTTCAGGCACAGAGTATATGATAAAATGGGAGAGAAAATTGAGCCCTGCTTTCAGGAGTCTTAGTTGGAGTGACCTAAGTAACTGATAGCCTGGAAGATGCATCAATGTTTACTTTTAAAGCAACTTGAAATAATTAGACCAATTTTGAACTTATTAATAATGAAGTTTGTTTATGTAATTTTGAAGGCACAAAACTATCAGGATTGACCATTGTGCAATTTCCAACTTTCATTACCTCTGCATTCAATCTTGTCACTTATCTTTAAAACTCAAGAATGAGATTTTATTTAGAAACAGAAATAGATATAAACTTGAAGTAAAGATATAAAATTTGGATTAGATTTTTAATTAGAATAGTCCAGTTCTATGTCCAGCTCAGCCTACTAGCTAAATAGCCTTATCACACATCCTCTCCCTGGGGCATGGTTCCCTAATCTATTAATAAAGGGTCAGTGTAAAAAACCTCTAAAGTCTCTCTGTTAAAATTCTGAAAGCTGTGAAACTAGAGTTGAGAATTCCTCAGGTAGATATTGGATTCTGAATAGGTCATAGACAATAAATCTGATTGTAAAACCAGTCACACTTTAAACCAAATGCTCATCTGAGGTTTCCTATCTTCAACAAAATACATTTGCAGGATGTTAATGCTGGAAGGAATATTAGAGATCATTTAGACTGATTTCCTCATTTTATGTTGAGAAAACTGAAGTCTTGAAATATTAAGTAAATAGTCCAAGGTTACAAAGTCAATCAGTGAGGAAGCCATGTATAAAACTCAGGTTTTTGTGAATCGAGGTTGAATACACTTTCTTCTGAATCATTAATTAAGATGACTTTGGGGTAAATGACATTTTTCCTTTGAGGTTAGAATGTTCATAAACCAAAAGAATAGTTAAATCTCTAAATATTGCTTCTCCTCGTTGTCCTCTTTTCACTCTTTACATAGGTTTTGTTCTGAAGACATAGCTTTTAATTTTTTTCTTTTTAAAGAGAGAGAGTAAGAGAAAGGGATAGATAGGGACAGACAGGAAGGGAGAGAGATGAGAAGCATCAATCATTAGTTTTTCATTAGTTGTTCATTGATTGCTTTCTCATATGTGCCTTGACCGTGGGGCTACAGCAGACCGAGTAACCCCTTGCTCGAGCCAGCAACCTTGGGTCCAAGCTGGTGAGCTTTGCTCAAACCAGATGAACCCGTGCTCAAGCTGGCAACCTCGGGGTCTCGAACCTGGGTCCTCTGCATCCCAGTACGATGCCTGCTTCCCTTGAATGTTTGGATTGAACAATGAAGATCTCACAGCTTTCTCTTGCTCCCCCTTGGTTTTTCATGGCAATCCTACAGATCTGCACCTATTTGGGGAAGGGTCTCATGCGACTCACAGAGTAACACTGGGCTGCTGATATAAATGTTGCCAATTTGATATCTTTCATTGAGCAGTTTAAATACTTCTTATCATCAAGGAAATCCTCACATTGGCATCTGAAAGCTTTTGAGCCAGTCCTCTTCACAACTGAGTAGGTTTATGAATGTTTTTAGGACCCGCAGAATCCAGCATGCACAGCGTCACACCCACTATCCTGTAGTATGAATGGGACAACCTCAATCAGAATCCCCTCTTCACAAAATCTGGTGAACAGAAGTGTGAAAATTCTTTGTAGATCTAGATTCATGGATCACCTTGGATACCAGATGATGTTTATAGGCTTTGCTAGATGTAATGCTTAGTGTTCAAGTGTGGAGTTTGTCAATAACATAGCTTTATTATAAAATAGTGAGCTACCTAAAATGGCTAGTCATTGAGAATCTTGTATTTATTTTTCAAAAATTGCACCAAGTAGGACAGGTATATCTGACCATCAATTCTTCCAATCAGAAACCCAAAGCCTCAAATGTTATTTTAATCACCCCCGAGGTCTCTCTTAAAATATATTACCCCCATTCACCATCTTCATTTCCCTCCCATGGGGACTTTAAACTTGAAATAACTCAAACCTAACTCACCATCTTCTCTTTCAAACTGTCATAGTCAATTAGTTAATTCAGTAAATGACTCCTCATAACCATTGTTACCCTCATATAAATCTACATGCAATATGATAATGTAGGTTTTACGGAGTACCTTGATAAACACCATATTTTTGAATGTCTGAAATTTCATCATGTGACCATCTCTGAAAAGTTAGCAGATCAACTTGTTTGCCACTTATCACTTAAAAAATAAATGCTTTTATTTGAAAATATCCTAGCAATATTTTTAAAAAGATAGAGTAAAAGAGTAGACAGAAGACAACCTAGAGGATATAAATATATAAGTGTGTATATGTGTGTGTACTTATGTTTGGGGATATAGTGAGAAATCAAGAGATGATTCCAACAGTGAAATTTATCAATAATCTTTTCTCCTCCAAAGATTCTGTAACTCCTATTTTGGAAGAGCAATCCACCAGACTAATAGTCCTCAATCTTCTCTGATTCAAAAGTACAGATACCTTAGCCCAATCCCCCAAATTCAGATTCTGTTGCATTAGAATGGTGGCCCACCATTGACATTTTTAAAGTGCCTCTAGGAAACTACTATATATCTAAGGTTGAGAACCTGTGCCCCAGACCTCTCCATATCCCTGCTTCCATCATCAACTTCTGGCTACCTCTGCCCTTTATGTCCAAACTACCTTTTCATCAACTGATGTGAAAAGTGTTCCTCTAGTTACTTGCCCTCTCAACATGGTGAACTGAAGCATTGATCTCCACTGTTTGCATCTCCTCTATGTTTCACAGCCCACAGCATGTGATTAAACATGAAGGCTTTCCAACAGCTTCCCAGAACTTCCATTTGAAAAGATACACTTAAACACTGAGCATCCAGGCTTGCAGTGTTGCTCTGCACATTCACTCTTGATAGCAGTGAAACAAATTTAGTGGTCCACAGCTATTTTGAGGGTTAAAGTCCTTTTGAGAATCAACTGATGGTGCCATCCCACATTCAAACATTCACATTGGACTCTTAGTCCCTAGAAGTGTATCTAAAGACTCCGATGGGTCCAAGAACCTGTGTTTAGAATGTCTAAAATAAATCCTCTTAAGGACTGATGTTTCTAATTAGATGAAACCATATAGAATGATGATTAACATCATGGTTTTGAATTTGAGCACGGGCTTTAAAATCCATTCTCTGTTATTCACCACTGGCATGGCATTGGGCAAATTATGTTACCTTGGTGAATCTCATTTGTTTCATTTTTTTTTAACTAAGTGAAGGTTTTAGTGAAGTTTATAGGAAATCATGTATACAAGTCATTTAGCACAGCACCTGGCCATGGAAAGTACTTGACAAATAGAAATTATAGTGATGGTAATTGAAAATAAAACTAATCTTTAAGGAGTGCTAGATATATCTGGAGAAAATGCAAAATTGCTGCTGATATACTCGGGTGACCAATGTTTTTCCCTTTATATCAACTTATATTTTTCTGTTTACATTTATTTAAAAGTACACAAGTATTAGGAAGCTGGCCTGAAGAAAAAAAAACCACATGAAAACTAGCTAGAAAAAAATTAGTCAGAGAAATGGAACAGCCAAGTGAACAGCAAGAGCGTGGAAACAGTCATTGTAGACCAGGAACAAAGATTTGGAGCCCGAGGCAGCCCCCCAACTCCTTCTCCCTCTGCTGCCCCTGTTTGGCTGACCTTGTCTTAAAACAGGTTCATTGTAAGACTGCTTTGTAGCTCTCTGGAGATGACTGTTGGGCAGTGCTATGCAAGGTTAGGTAAGATCCTCTTCCTTTCCTCTAGTGTCATGAAAGACCAGAAGGGCTGGTTTGGGGGATTTGGAATTGTTATTACTAACTGAGATTGTCTTCTGAGCCATGACTATAGTTTGCACAAGACAGGAAGAAAGACCCACTCCTGCTCACAATGCCCTATTGATGAAAGGGTGCTGCTTCCTGCAGCTTAAGCCCCAGAATAGAAGTGCAGAATCCTGGGTGCTCAGACCCACAGCAGAAAGCACACAACAGCTAGCATTTGTCACCTACAAAGTTTTTCATAGACAAGTCATAACATTGGCTGCAGCATGGAACATGCACACTCTATGCTTGGTTTGGGCAGGCAAATGGGAAAGTAAAGGCACTGGCTCTTCTCTTATGGCATGTAAACACCTCACTGCGGGGACTTTCATATTTGTAAGAAAATGTGTGTTAGTGAGCAGACATATATATTTGTATAGCCAGTTTTTTTTGTTTGTTGTTGTTGGGTATTTTTTGTTTTCTTTTTTACAGAGACAGAGATAGAGTAAGAGAGAGGAATAGATAGGGACAGATAGACAGGAACAGAGAGAGATGAGAAGCATCAATCATTAGTTTTTTTGTTGCAACACCTTAGTTGTTCACTGATTGCTTTCTCCTATGTGCCTTGACTGTGGGGCTACAGCAGACCAAGTAACCTCTTGCTCGAGCCAGCAACCTTGGGTCCAAGCTGGTGAGCTTTGCTCAAACCAGATGAGCCTGCGCTCAAGCTGGCGACCTCAGGGTCTCGAACCTGGGTCCTCCATGTCCCAGTTCGATGCTCTGTCCACTGTGCCACCACCTGGTTAGGCTGTATAGCCAGTTTTTGAATGGTAATTTTTAACCAGCTCATTATTTCTGATCTCTTGATAGACACTTTTTCTAACCTCATATAATAGAAACTGGAGTTATAATTTTGTGGGGGGGTGTTTTTTCTTAAATTCTTGGATTATTAACTTGAGTATGTCATTCTGAGTTTATTGCAGACTGCCACAATGAAATCTGAGAGCAAGGCTGATCAGTCACTTTGAACTAGGGTAATGGCAGGAGAAGGCATTGAGGAGGAGTGTGAAGAAAAGCAGGGTCCAGCTTTTTTTTCTGTAATTGATTAGTTTTAGAGGGACACAGAGAAGAAGGGTGGAGAGAGGAGGGGGAGGGAGAGAGAAGCATTCATTGGTTGTTCCACTTGGTTATGTGTTCATTGGTTACTTCCCATATGTGCCCTGACTGGGAATTGAACCTGTAACCTTGGTGTTTTGGGTCGATGTTCTAACCACTGAGCTAACTGGCCAGGACCTGGGCCCAGCTTTTAATGGAGCCACTTGCCCAGGATGCACTTCTTAACCTTTCTGCTTCATACAGTCCAGCTTCTGCAGCTCAGTAAAAAGCAGTCTGTAGGTGAAAACCAAGTACTACTTCTCAGCTGAGATTTCCATGGCAAATAATATAAAATTAAAAGAGATAAACTGCTGTACATGGATTATGCAATTCATTTATAAGGAAACTGATTCACAGACTGTTACATTTTCACACACAGCTATTGACACTCAATTATTTAGTCAATCTCATGGAGATAGTGTGACAAGATTGAAGAATACACGTTTTCTGTTACCTTTCTGAATTTTTTGTTAATGTAACAAGAGCAGCTACCCAGATAATCAAGATGAAATCACCTTGCAGTTAATATAAGATAAAAAAAATATTCATCATCTCTATTCAAGTAGAACATTAGTAACTCTCTGAACAAGTGGTGAGTCTAAATTAAATCAAAAGGCAATCACAAGAGGAAGAATGCAAGAGTCATAGATTGTTGCACAAGGAGGTCAGTGAGGTCTCAAAGCCTGATGAGATGACTGGTCCTAACAAACTCACTTGGGTTTCTCTTAGCTGGTTCAGAAGCATGAGAAGCCTAAAGAAGTGCAGGCTCTTTCAATCATCAGGAATCAGTTAGTGGCCAGGCTGAAAGCCACGTACGACTTCAAGGAGCCAAAAGGGCCCTGTGTCTTCAAACATCTTCCCAAAGGTGATGGCTGAACCTGGAAAATCCAAGGTTAGACACTGAGTCCTGTTAAAATGCAAAACCCCTTTATATCAGTGAATGACTATCTCCTCAGTGGAAATCTACTGTATGCGAAAGATAACTTCAGATTAGGGAAATAGAGAAGTCCCCATCTTTCCCTACCCAATGTTTTGTGTGTCTAGTTGATTCTGTTAATGAGTAAACACATAGTGGCAACACAAATTAAACCCCTAGAATTTGCCCCAGGGAGTGCTAAGACCCAAGGGTATGAGAAATCAATTCAAATTCCTCCCATTGCTGTGCCTTTTTCTTTTTGTAGTCCCAAGGTCTAAATAACTGCATAAAACAAATCAAGGGAAAATAGGGCCCAGCTGCCTGTGGCCTTTGTTGATGAATAGGGCTCTAAGTTAGTCACTCAGCTGTTTTATTACTTGTCTTTAAGGCTGATGAGTCCCAAGCAGACCTGCATCACTGAATTTTCAATAAAGGGTTAGTGCTTGTCCTGCAGAATAATAAGAACCGCTAATGACACCAATTAAGAGCTGTAAATGTCATTTATACTTGTTTGTTATTTTTCAAATCAATAAGGCTGGGAAGACCTGCAGCCTGAGATAATTTAGATAGGAACCGTTTGTGGGGACGTTTTAATGGATACGTTGCAATCAAGATTTCTGTTCTTTTGGAGACATTGTATTCCCCATTGGGTCAATTTTGATATTTATTTAAAGTGGAACTTACCCCCTAAATAATTAAACATAGCGGAGACTAGGACAATAAAAAGAGAGATATGTGTATATTTTTATAAATTTGTTCATTAAATCTCTTGTTTGAAAATACTCCCATTTTATCTGCGAAGATAGCTTTAAATGGCATAATGAATAATTTAATGAAAAAATAAAAAGACATTCAGAAAGAAAAAGCAATTAGTAATGCAGACTAGAGCACTCTGCTCTGACACTGTAGGCATTGCAGAGGCCCAACGTTTTTATGAAGTTCTTACTCTTTTGCCAAATGTCAAAAGATTATGCAAGTTGTGCGTGAGGTATTTGTTTGTTTTGCTGGGATATGAGGCAGTTGGTCAGAACTCTAGAGATATATATTTAACTCCAAAAGTAGTCCAGGAGTCACTGAGGCCCAATTCTAACAAAAGAAAATTATTAAACATTTCACTGATGAGGCAGCAACCAGGGACAGATAACCCATTCCCCATAAAACAACTAACTTTTATCAGTTATCATAGTTAAAGGGATAGTTCACCAGAAAGTTTGAGAATAGCTAACCAAGCTATTCTTCTGAATGATTTTTTTGAGGGAGGTACAGGTTAAATTTTATAATATCATGTATTGTGTGTTCTTAAACTTTTCTGTTTTAATTTGGATTTTGACAAAGATAAGAAGTGATATGTGATATTTAAAATTTTCTATCCTAATTGTCTACCTCTATATCTGTTCCTCTCTGAGTAGGTTTTCTGCTTTGTTTGAAAAGTCAGATTTAAGTGGTTAACCTTTTGAAGGTTTGTTTTTAATTACCTAGAATAGGACAATAAAATCACTAAGGAAGGAAAAAAAGTAAACATACATTTTGGGAAATTACTCTTTAGGCAATCAATGATTATCTTGTGTAAATGTCTACCTGACAATAAAATAGTTAAAAACTTAAAATTTTAGATCATTAATCAATTGTGGCTACATAGCACTTCTCCACTTTATTATTTATACTGTGGATAAGCATGACTATCTGAAGCTGTCAATGCAAACAATCTTAGAAATTAAATCAAGTTTTTAAATCAAACATGTAATGATGACATAGTAAGGAAAATGAAAGGGTAAAGCAAGTATATTCTAGCCATATATGTTCTTGGGTTGATTTCTTGGTACATGTGTAGAATGCTTTTTGTGAGTTTTAACACTATGATATCATGAACAAGAGAAATAAAGGAAAAAGAGGCAAAAACAGATGTAGGCATCTTCTGCTGCCCAAATTGGTTCATAGAAATTTGATACAGAGCTTGATCTCCAGTATTCTCAAACTTCCTTTGTTTTTTTTTTAAACAGGTGCCTTTTCTTTAATCCTATTTTTATTAATTTTAATGCAGTGAAATTGATAAATTAGGGTACATATGTTCCCAGAGAACATCTCCAGATTATTTTGATCTTTGATTATGCTGCATACCCCTCACTCAAAGTCAAATCGTCCTCCGTCACCTACTATCTGGTTTTCTTTGTGCCCCTACCCTCCCCCCACTCCCTACCTCCCCTTCCTCGCCCCCTCCCCACCCCTACACCCCACTCCCTGTTACCATCACATTCTTGTCCATGTCTCTGAGTCTCATTTTTATGTCCCATCTATGCATTGGTTCATATAGTTCTTAGTTTTTTTCTGATTTACTTATTTCACTCCATACAATGTTATCAAGGTCCATCCATGTTATTATAGATGATCCGATGTCATCATTTCTTATGGCTGAGTAGTATTCCATAGTATATATGTACCAAAGCTTTTTAATCCACTCGTCCTCTGACAGCCACTTGGGCTGTTTCCAGATCTTCGCTATTGTGAACAATGCTGCCATAAACATGGGGGATGCATTTCTCCTTCTGGAACTATTCTATGGTGTCCTTGGGGTATATTCCTAAAAGTGGGATGGCTGGGTCAAAAGGCAGTTCGATTTTCAATTTTTTGAGGAATCTCCATACTGTTTTCCACAGAGGCTGCACCAGTCTGCATTCCCACCAGCAGTGCAGGAGGGTTCCCTTTTCTCCACATCCTAGCCAGCACTTATTCTGTGTTGTTTTGTTGATGAGCGCCATTCTAACCAGTGTGAGGTGATATCTCATTTTGGTTTTAATTTGCATTTCTCTAATGATTAGTGATGTTGAGCATTTTTTCATATGCCTATTGGCCATCTGTATATCCTCTTTGGAGAAGTGTCTATTCATTTCTTTTGCCTATTTTTTGATTGGATTTTTTGTCTTTCTGGTGTTGAGATTTACAAGTTCTTTATAAATTTTGGTTATTAACCCCTTATCAGACATACTGTCAAATATGTTTTCCCATTGTGTAGTTTGTCTTTTATTCTGTTCTTATTGTCTTTGGCTGTGCAAAAGCTTTTTAGTTTGATATAGTCCCATTTGTTTATCCTGTCTTTTATTTCCCTTGCCCATGGAGATAAATCAGCAAATATATCGCTGCGAGAGATGTCGGAGAGCTTACTGCCTATGTTTTCTTCTAAGATGCTTATAGTTTCAAGCCTTACATTTAAGTCTTTTATCCATTTTGAGTTTATTTTTGTGAATGGTGTAAGTTGGTGGTCTAGTTTCATTTTTTTGCAGGTTGCTGTCCAATTTTCTCAACACCATTTGTTGAAGAGGCTGTCTTTACTCCATTGTATTTCCTTACCTCCTTTGTCAAATATCAGTTGTCCATAGAGCTGTGGGTTTATTTCTGCATTCTCTGTTCTGTTCCATTGATCTATGTGCCTGTTCTTATGCCAGTACCAGGCTGTTTTGATTACAATGGCCTTGTAGTATAGCTTGATATCAGGAAGTGTGATGCCTCCCCCTTTGTTCCTCTTTTTTTTAAGATGGCTGAGGCTATTCGTGTTCTCTTTTGGTTCCATATAAATTTGTGGAGTATGTGATCTATATCTTTAAAGTATGTCACTGGTATTTTAATTGGTATTGCATTGAATTTATAAATTACTTTGGGTAATATAGACATTTTAATGATGTTTATTCTTCCTAACCATGAGCATGATATATGCTTCCACTTGTTTGTATCCTCCTTGATTTCTCTGATCAATGCTTTATAATTTTCCAAGTACAAGTCTTTAGTCTCCTTCGTTAAATGTACTCCTAGGTACTTTATTTTTTTGGTTGCAATAGTGAAGGGGATTGTTTCCTTAATTTCTCTTTCTGATTGTTCATTGTTGGTGTATAAAAATACCTCTGATTTCTGAGTATTAATTTTATATCCTGCCACTTTGCTGAATTCATTTATCAGGTCCAGTAGTTTTTTGACTGAGACTTTAGGATTTTCTATATACAATATCATATCATCTGCAAATAATGATAGTTTTACTTCTTCTTTTCCAACTTGAATGCCTTTTATTTTTTCTTCTTGTCTGATTGCTGTGGCTAGGACTTCCAGGACTTGTTGAATAAGAGTGGTGAAAGGGGGCACCCCGCCTTGTTCCTGATCTTAAGGGGATTGCTGTTAATTTTTGCCCATTGAGTATGATGTTGGCTGTGGGTTTCTCATAGATGGCTTTTATCATATTGAGGTATGTTCCCTGTATTCCCACTTTGCTGAGAGTTTTGATCATGAATGGGTGCTGGATTTTATCAAATGCTTTTTCTGCATCTATTGAAATTATTATATGGTTTTTCTCCTTCTTTTTGTTTATGTGATGAATCACATTGATTGATTTACAAATATTGTACCAGCCTTGCCTCCCCAGAATAAATCCCACTTGATCATGGTGTATGATTTTTTTCCATATATTGTTGGATCCGGTTTGCTAATATTTTGTTGAGGATTTTAGCATCTGTATTCATCAGGGATATTGGCCTATAATTTTCTTTCTTTGTGTTGTCTTTGCCTGGTTTTGGAATCAGAATTATGCTTGCCTCATAAAAGGAGCTTGGAAGTCTTCCTTCCTCTTGAATTTTTTGAAATAGCTTGAAAAGGATAGGAGTTAGTTCTTCTTTGAATAGTTGGTAGAATTCACTTGTGAAGCCATCAGGCCCCAGACTTTTCTTTGTTGGGAGTTTTTTGATAACTGTTTTGATCTCCTTTGGTGTAATCGGTCTGTTTAGGTTTTCTGATTCATCCAGACTGATTTTTGGAAGATTGTATCAAAGAATTTTTCCATTTCATCTAGGTTGTCTAGTTTTTTGGCATACAGTTCTTCATAGTATTTTCTTACAATCCTTTGTATTTCTGTTGTGTCAGTTGTTATTTCTCCCCTCTCATTTTTAATTTTATTTATTTGAGTCCTCTCTCTCTTTTTATTGGTGAGTCTAGTTAAAGGTTCATCAATCTTGTTTACCTTTTCAAAGAACCAGCTCCTAGTTTCATTGATCCTCTATATTGTTTCTTTAGTCTCTATGTCATTTATTTCTGCTCTGATCTTTATTATTTCCTTCCTTCTACTACATTTAGGCTTTACTTGCTGTTCCTTTTCTAGTTCTTTTAGATGCAGGGTTAAGTTGTTTATTTGAGCTTTTTCTAGCTTCTTAAAGTGTGCCTGTAGTGCTATGAACTTCCCTCTCAGTACTGCTTTTGCTGTGTCTCATAAATTTTGAGTTGTTGTATGCTCGTTATCATTCATTTCTAGAAATTTTTTTATTTCTTCTTTGATCTCATTCTTAATCCATTCATTATTTAACAACCTGCTATTTAGTTTCCATGTGTTTGAGAATTTTTGAGCCTTTCTGTTGTGGTTGATTACGAGTTTCATGCCATTGTGATCAGAGAAAGTGTTTGGTATGATTTCAATCTTTTTAAATTTGTTGAGACCACTTTTGTGCCCTAACATGTGGTCTATCCTGAAGAATGTACCATGAGCACTTGAAAAGAATGTATATTCTGCTGCTTTAGGGTGAAAGGTTCTGTAGATATCTATTAAATCGAGTTGATCTAGTGTGTCCTTTAAGTCTGCCGTTTCTTTGTTGATTTTCTTTCTTGAGGATCTATCTAGTGATGTTAGTGGGGTATTAAAATCCCCTACTATTATAGTGTTGCTGTTGATCTCGCTCTTTATATCCATCAAAGTTTGCTTTATGTATTTAGGTGCTCCTATATTAGGTGCGTAGATATTTTTAATAGTTATATCTTCCTGTTGGATTACTCCCTTTATCATTATGTAGTGGCCTTCTTTATCTCTTACTATATCTTTTGTTTTAAAGTCCATTTTGTCTGATATAAGTATTGCTACTCCAGCTTTATTTACATTTCCATTTGCATGAAATGTTTTTTTCCATCCTTTTACCTTCAACCTATGTGCATCTTTTGTTTTAAGGTGTGTCTCTTGTAGACAGCATATGTATGGGTCCTGTTTTCTTATCCATACAGGTACCCTTTGTCTTTTGATTGGATCATTTAATCCATTTACATTTAGGGTTATTATTGACATGTAGTTGTATATTGCCATTTTATTCTTTAAAACTGTATTACTCTTTTGCTATATTCTTTTCCCACTTTGATCTGTTTACACCATGCTCCTTAACATTTCCTGCAGCATTGGTTTGGTTGTAATGAATTCCTTGAGTTTTTTTTTGTCTGGGAAACTTTTTATTTCTCCTTCAATTTTAAATGATAGCCTTGCTGGATAAAGTAGTCTTGATTGTAGGTTCTTGTTCTGCATCACTTTGAATATTTCTTGCCATTCCATTCTGGCTTCAAGTGTTTCTGTTGAGAAGTCTGATGTCATCCTTATGGGGACTCCTTTGTAGGTGATAGCCTTTTTTTCTCTCACAGCTTTTAATATTTTCTCTTTATCACTTAGCTTTGGTATTTTAATTATGATGTGTCTTGGTGTAGGTTTCTTTGGGTTTCTTTTTAGTGGAGTTCTCTGTGCTTCTTGAATTTGTGAGAGTTTCTCCTGCATTAATTTAGGGAAGTTTTCAGCTATGATATGATTGAACAAAGTCTCTATCCCCTGTTCTTTCTCTTCTTCTTCAGGAACCCCTATCATGCGGATGTTATTTCTCTTTATGTTGTCACAGAGCTTTCTAATAGTTTCCTCAGACTTTTTGAGTCTCTTTTCTCTTTTCTTCTCTGCTTTCATGCCTTCATTCCAGTTGTCCTCCAACTCGCTGATTCGATCCTCAGCTGTATCCATCCTGTTTTTAATTCCTTCCATTGTGGTCTTCATTTATGATATTATATTTGTCATCTCTGACTGATTCTTTTTTAATATTTCAATATCCTTTTTTATACTTGCTATTTCTTTATTTAGGTGTTCATGATGACCATCCATTGTTGTTCTAAGATCCCTAAGCATCCTTACAATCATTATTTTAAACTCCGCATCTGGAAGTTTGATTATTTCCATATCACTCTGTTCATCTCCTGAAGGTCTCTCTTGTGGTTTCATTTGGATTGCACTTCTTTGTCTTCTCACTGTGCCTGGGTGTCTGGGTGTTTTCTTTGTAGAGCTGGTTGAGTCTAGGCTTGGTGTTGTCTGCCTCCAATTTTTACTTGCGCTGTTTCTAAGTCTTTTGGGGTTGGCATCAGCTATTATTTGTAATCCACTTTAGGATTTGGGCTGCTTTGAAGTTTTGATTTGTTTGTTTTCTTAACAGGTGATTGTCTTGTTTGCTGATCTCAGCAGGGGGCTTATTTGAAACTGTATTCAGGAATGCAGTGGATGTGACCTGAGGCTCTGAGGTCCTCTTCTGCCATTTAATCTCCCTGGGGGCAGGTTGCTTTCTCAGCTTCAGTAGGGGGAGGTGTATCTCAGATCTCCAAGGAGATCTGAGTTACTGCCCCTCCTCCCCACTTTTTGTTTTCAGCTATGTCTTGTTGTGCTGATTGGAGCTAGGGAGATGTCTGTATCTCTGTGACCTGGAAGTACTTTTGTATTTTGCTTCGTGGAAGGATCAGCCCCTCCCCAAGTTATGGCCGCCTTCAGCACTGAATGAGTCAGCTTTTTATGTCATTACCTATATTCCTCTTCCCCTCACCATCTGTCTCTCTCTTTCTCCTTTCTTTTTGGAAGACAAGCGGGCCCTTTCAACACACCTTGTTCCCTGGTCACCAGGTAAGTGGCTGTGAGCAGTATTTACTGCTCTTTATCCTTGGAATTGAGAGCCCAGCCTCACCCCCCCCCCCCCCCCGTTCTTGTAAGCAGGGGAGATTCAGGCGCTCTCTACCAGGTTTGTTGTGGCTTCTTCTTTGCTCATTGATTTTTGAAAGTTGTTCTTGTAGTCCAGATTTGGTTTTTCACGCTGGGAGTCTGTGCATCTGCCTACTCCACTACCATCTTCAGGTCTCCCGCTTGCCTTTGTTTTGAATTATGTAACTATTATACCCCTGAATTGTTACTAACTTTTGCACTCCTAGTCCTACTATCCCATTATACTTTCCCAATTTTCTCATCTATCCAAATTTATTGACTTATTGTCCTTCAAATATTTCTCACATTCTCTTCCATGCCACTGCCACCATCTAGAACGCATTCTTATTTACCTTATCTCCTGCTATAAAAACTCTACTGTCCTCCACAGACCAGTACATTGTTCAGCCTTTTCTTTCATAAGGCATTACCTGATTTTCCTGGTTCAAAATAGTTCCCCATTGTTGGGCAGATAGAGTATATTATGCTCACTTTGTTAAATATGATGCTGCCCATGAGGAGGCCGTTGCCCAGGTGATATTAATGTGTGTTGGGGGTGGGCTAAAGGCAGGCAGAATCCTTGTAGCCTGGGGCTTGGTTTTGGGATTAAGCCTTTCCCACCCTTTTTGATGTGGGGTGGTACAATCCAATCATGTCTCAGAGAAGTGACTTTGTATTAGAGACTTCCCTATTTTGTATATTGGATTAGAGGTTGTGAAGCTACAATATAAAATGGGGGCAGAACGAGAGTTTGCTCTCTTGGTTCCTGAGATTATCATTAGAGGAGAGAGCAGAGCAGAGAGCAGAGAAAGGCCACGTGGAGGAGGCCAGGAGAATCAGGAAAGATGGCGGAGTGCTGAGTGAGATGCCAGTTTGTGTAGAGTTTGTATCTGGGATAAGGAAGGAGATGGGGAACTGAGGAGAATAAGGCTGGTGAGCTAGAAACCTTTGATTCTAGGAAACTCGGATAAGTCAGTAGCTTTGTGAGCACTGAATGTGAGTGGGTTTTGGAGCCCAGTGTGTATTTTTACTTGCCCGCTGGGTGCAAGCTAGAATTAAAGATGACAGCCCATCAGTTTTTGGCTCCGTTGTTTCTTTACCGACTGTCCGAATCCAATGCGAACCTGCATGTGAATGGCCATGATGGTGGCCACTGGCTTTACACCCATGCATTCATCTGTTCATTTATTCAATACAAATTTGTGCCAAGCATTGTGGTAGGATCTTCTCGCTCTTACCAAATACTATACTATGTACTTCTTTATTTGGATGGATTACTTGACATGTGTTATATTTCTACTGCTGTTACAACAATTCATATGGATTTTATTTCAGCCAGTATAGTAAGTTCCTTGTGGTCTGAGACCTTGCTTTACTCATCTTTGAATTTGCTGCACTACTGACAACATTAGATTTCACAGAATAAATGAATGAGCATCAAGTGATTTCAAGAAAACTAAACATCTAAGTTTGGGAAAAGTTAATCAAATTAGGTTGCCCTGTGTCAATGTAGATAAAACACTCAGTTGATTGGCTTAATTTCTCCCCCCCCCATTGTGTCCTGGATATCATGAAAAAAGTGGTGTTAGATATTTTTCTTTACTTCTTGAATTTGGATTCTTTTTGTCAGAGGTGAATCAGGTGTTTCAATAAGTAAACCGAGTCCAACTACTTTCTTGTATATAGAAGTCAGAGGGTCACTAGTAAACCATGTTCTCTGTTCAGAGAGAATTTATGTGAATGTTCTCTCAACTCTCAAATGTAGGTCAAGGATTCTCTCATTTTTTGAAGTACGGGCCCCTCCAAGGTCAGGCAGTTCCTAAAGCCATGTATGAAGCCAGACTGGGAATGACTAGAGAGGGGCAAGGTGGCAGAAGGCTGGAGAAGACAGGAAAGCCAACTCTAGGCAACAGCTACTTGTCACCATACAATAACGCAGACTTAGTTGTTGCTAGATAATTATGAACGGCAGAAAATGGATGTTTTATGTGATATTTAAAATGTTGGCTTAGAAATATTAATATGCTATTAAAGATTAACAAATATATATCTGTGGGCCCTATCAAGGCTATAGATCACCAGGTTGCCACCTCTGGTTTTTCAAACGCCAACATTTGGTATGATAGGGGTAGTCTAGAAAGCAATCCTCACCCCACCTCTACACCCCCGGAACTCCCCCCACCCCTTGATCTGACCTTCATGTAGTCAGTTTCTTTGTCTATCAGTAGTGCAGGAGAAAATCTGCAATACTTGCCTCTGAACTTTTAATATTGCTTTTCTGGGTAAAAATGTAAAAATATTGTCTCTACAACAAAACATGTAGTCACGTCTACCTGGTTCTCATGTTTATGCTTGTTTTATAATAAACTTTATGTCATTTCTGCATTTAAGTGTTAAAAAGTAAGGAGATTATTCCGTTGCCATTTATAACTGCAACTAAGAGTTTCCTTCTGCATAAGGCTTGTCTATTCTAACTAAATACTCTGTGACTTTTTCTTATTCTAATGCTCTTAATTAGATTTATAGACTCTTTACAGTGTTTTATGTTGATGAGGGACTTAGAATACAACACACACTAATAAAATATTCCCACTACCCAACTTGTGCTTTTGCATGTTTTATTTTAGTGAATAATGAGTCTTAAATAATGCTCTGAATAGGTTGTCGAGGATTTTCTGAAGAAATATGGACTGATGATCTGTCAGAAAACATTAATAAACATACAACCACATGGAATTGGTGACTGAGAGAATGTGATTCATTGGGCCATAAACCATTAAAGAATTTGGGTCATGAATGCTAGCTACAGATAAAAATGTATTTAGAAAGCAACAGTGATACATTCTCATTTTTAAATTTCCTTTCTCTGACTTTTAGCTTGCCTAAATGTTTTAAAATTGAAGGTAATCATTGTATAACATTCTCAATCCTTGGGTAAAGAAATTTACTCGACATAGTTTCCTTTTCACATGACACAGCCATTTTCATGGTTATAGCTAATTAGCTTCCTTTCGACATTAGATACAGAGGATGTTTAAGCAACGTAAACTAGCTGTCATCCAGCGGCATCATAATCAAAATGGCATAAAATTTGCCATAAAACCTGCAGCTAATAACATTTATAAGGCACCTTATTACATAAGGATATTGAAGAAGCTCAGACACTCTATATCACAATGCTTCCCCTGGGACCTGGTTTATTTTTCTAATGACTGTGTATGGGTTTACTTTAGGAGCTTTTATGCACAAGCCTGAGCACAGTGCTTACCCAGCCAGACTGATAAGAACTGAGGAAGAATGACATCTAGATGCTGCAAGAAAGTACTCAATCTGTCTGAAAAGGACTCAGCAATGTGGTCATCTTTGTCATTCATCAGCTAAGCCTTCTCACCAGTTCATGGCCATAGTGGTTTTAATACTCTTTCATATTTTCATTTGAGATGCGTGGAGCTGCTCTCTACTTGGGAGACTGTACTACTTTCTCCTCCATGCCTTACTCCTGTAGCCTTTAGTGTTTCTTGCAAGGGGTGTTTCTTGATACCTCTAACTCTCCATTGACCTTTACCTTTGGGTTTTTATTGCTTTTGTTATGTGCCTTGCACAATGTGTTCATTCCTTTTCCCCCCTTCTTTCCTTTTCTTTCTTTTTAAAATCAAATTAACAAACCTCACAAGTACCTCAGGGCCACATGTTCCATCATTAAATGATATTTGACCAGTCCAGTTTGGGACTTCCTTTTCCCTTGGTGGCTTGTGCCTTGGTCCAGTGGTGGGATTCAAATAATTTAACAACTGGTTCTCTACCCTAATGACCATTTTAAGCATAAAAAAATGATATACCGAAAGATAGTTTATTATTTTATGCATTTAATACTTAAATAACAATAAAAGAAGCACATAAAACTAGATTATAAGAGTTTCAAAATATTAGTAAAGAATATTAAATAATACCTGACAAAAAACAATAAAACTGTTAAGATAGTTCCATGTTGCTTCTTGATTGGTGTCCTTACTTGCAATTTTTTTTCACCTATGGATGGAATGAATATTACTACATGCATTTAGAATATGCTGTTGCGCAGATGAACATTAAAGAAGAGTAAGGAATGTAAATTTGTGATTTCCACATTGGGCGGCTGTCCAGGCGCTCACCTTATAGAGAACCTTGATTACAAGTGCCATTTTAAAAACTGGTTCACTGAACTCAACAAAAAAATAGGTATCGGATCTGCCAAACCAGTGCAAACTGGCTGAATTCCACCACTGCCTGGGTCCCAGTCTCTTGGTTCAGTGTATTCATATATTTTCTGACTTGCTTACCCGGATCCTGCCATTCCATAGTGCTATACCTTGTTTCTGGTGTCCCTTGCCTTGCTTTGCATAGACCTTCTGAACTATTATACAACTCAATCATTGGTTACCAAAAACAGTTATCACCTAGAAGCCCTAAGTCCAGTCCCACCCAGTCATATTTCATGAAGCAATTTGAATATCAAGTATAATCTGCACAGTGAAGACTTTTCTATTCTTCCCTTTCCTCGGTGACACCACACTGAAGAGTAAGACAAACCATATTATCTGAACCATCTCCTTTGTCTCTACTCAGGAGAGTTTCTGAATACCAGATAATTTTGATCCTGTCACCTATGATAATCAGTTTAGCTTACTTCCTATTATGCAATTTAAACATTGTGGTATATTTGCTGATTATGCCATGTAGAAAGCTTGCCTTTTATTTCTAACTAAATTATAAGCTTCTTATAAAGAAATACCCTGTCATTACATTTCTTTATCAAAGCTTTAATGTGTTTTCTAGTCCTAGGCATGTGGTAGTCCTCATACATTCATTAATGATTATCTTCTCAAAACAACTTGTGCACAGCATGATTCTAATCCAATAAAGACATCATTCTATTGTAGTAGGCAGTTGAACAGCCGTGAGCAGTATAGGAATAGACCAGGTGCAAAGGGTTACCAGGGCCGAGAGCCCTGAGTACCTAGTAATGTACGATCACTCCTATAAGCATTAATCCCTGGAAGGTGACATCTAGGCATCAGCTGTGTTTCAGCTCCAGGCATAAAGAAGAAGCAAACACAGATAGAGTGACACTGGCTGACATCAGGACCAGCTGCATTGACTAATTACCCCCTGGCTCTGACCAATCAGTGGAGACCACAAGAGGGCACACCTTGAAATTTGATGAATATCTATTGAGATCCTTCTCTGAGACCTCAGAGAAATGCACTTAGGACCCCATGCAACTCTCTATGAAGAGTGTCTGAGCTTTTTCCCGAGGGTTTTTTCCCTTCACACCCTGTCCCCAGAACACCTGAACTTCTCCCTCTTTTTTCTCTCTCCTTCTCTCTCCTAAGTTCCAAGGGCTCTACTTTTGCTGTAGCTTGTTCCCTGAGCCCATTTCTCCTACCTATGAGCCCATTTCTTTTACCTATGTGACTTTCTAAATAAACTTTTCTCTTATAATTTGAGTCTTGGCTCATGAATTTCTCGCTTACCCAGAACTCTAGAACTGAGATTGCTGAACTGAGATTAACACCTGGTGTCAACTTTGTTCCGACTATCACCTAATAAAATCTGGCTATCCACCAACAGAAGAAGCACGATAGTGACTGTTATAAAACATGTCTCAAATCCATCCTAAACCTTTCATTCTTACCATACTCTTTTTTTTTTTTTTTTGTATTTTTCTGAAGCTGGAAACGGGGAGAGACAGTCAGACAGACTCCCGCATGTGCCCGACCGGGATCCACCTGGCACGCCCACCAGGGGGCGACGCTCTGCCCCTCTGGGGCGTCGCTCTGTTGCGACCAGAGCCACTCTAGCACCTGGGGCAGAGGCCAAGAAGCCATCCCCAGCGCCCGGGCCATCTTTTGCTCCAATGGAGCCTCGGCTGCTGCGGGAGGGGAAGAGAGAGACAGAGAGGAAGGAGAGGGGGAGGGGTGGAGAAGCAGATGGGCGCTTCTCCTGTGTGCCCTGGCCAGGAATCAAACCCCGGACTTCTGCACGCCAGGCCGATGCTCTACCACTGAGCCAACCAGCCAGGGCCACCATACTCTCTTTTTACTTGAAATTTGATTCTGTACCGTATTCAATCTCTAGTTTATAATTTCTGGCTTCATTTCCTAATCTTATTCTCTCCTGCTTCTTGATTCTTGATTTAAAAGCCTTTTCTGGTGCTAAATGTTCTATGTTTCATTCTAACGTGACTTCCTAGGAACTGCCCAGAATACAACCTTGTTAAATGTGGCATTTCATCTTGCAATCCTTTATTTCTCCCATCCTGGATGACTGCCTGTCAAAAACCACGTGCTTTTCCACTTCTCTAGTACTGCTCTCACTATGACCTTGGTTCGTCACATGCCTG
Organism: Saccopteryx bilineata; assembly: GCF_036850765.1. Classification (NCBI taxonomy): domain Eukaryota; kingdom Metazoa; phylum Chordata; class Mammalia; order Chiroptera; family Emballonuridae; genus Saccopteryx; species Saccopteryx bilineata. The sequence continues at coordinate 29,314,351 of NC_089500.1, read as the reverse complement.
TTTATATGCCTTCCTAGACAGGTACATTATTTCCCCATCTGAAATATGGATATAGAAATATGGATGAAGATAAGCCAATATAATATAAAATATTGTATTAAATGACTTTAAATATTAAACCCAATGGTAATGCAAAATATAATGATGGGAAAGTTTGAAAAGATGGTAAAAATTACAATCCATACAGTTAATTGGCATTGTTACAGATTACAGGATGCCAAAAATATTCCAGCAGCAGGAAAGCAACATCATATTGTCCCTTCAATTTGTTAAAAAAAAGTCTGTGCATTATGGATTATAAATTATTATGGTGAAAGAATGAGAAGAATTGGGAGGAGATTGCATTACAAAATACTTATGAAATGTTTGAAATTTTTATCGAGTCCTTGGACATCAATTGGTCAAAGATGTTTCCTGAGACTGAGGTAGCCACAGAGCATTTGAGATGGCTTGAGCAAGGAAACTGATCTCTTCATCTTAGAAAGCAAGAATAAATTTTATATCTGACAGTCATACAAACAAAAGTAGAAGTGCTATGAGCTATTCTAGGGAAATTTTTTGCCCTCATCAAGCTTACCTTTTAATGTGATTAAAAGTGTTCACAATACACAAGTAAATAGAATATATAGTATGGCAGATGATGATAAGGTTAAGGGAAAGCTAAAACTGGGTTAGGGATTGCCGGACAGCCTGGTTGCACTAATTCAAGTAAAAAGGTCCAGATGGAATTTACTGATGTGGTGAAATTGAGTTCCCAGAAAAAGAATTGAAGAAGAGAGTCTATAGAATATCTGGCAAAAGCATCCTCTGGGCACAAGGGAAGGGATATATTTTAGCTTTATCAGATAATACCAAGGATCTTTGTGATGGTGGTGGTCACAAATTTCAAGTAGTGTCAGTCAGCATGGCTATCTGTTTTTTGTTTGTGGGAGGTTTGTTTATTTATTTATTTATTTGGGGGTGGGGGGGCTCTAGGGTTCAGAGTAGGTAAGGATAAAATTTAAGCAAGTTTAGCATATTTTTCCCAAGTGAGTATAAAAAGAGAAAGAGGGTCAAGAATCTTAAGAATTAGAGTAAACTAGGAAATAATACTAAAGATGGAATCTCAAATAAGAAAGGAAGGAAGTGAAGACATGGAGAAGAAGCAATCGACACTAGAAAGGTGACAGAATTAACACTAGGTCCTTGAAAGGTCACAGACTTATTTCTAAGGGCATGTAATAATCATCAAAGAATGGGTTTAAAATGTAAGCTGTAGATGGTGTTGGTCAAGTACATTGGTAAGGTCCAAGGTGTAACTATGCTGACAGCAGAGGTAAAATGAAATTCAAGATTCTGGTAGAAGAGGAATTGCAAAGAACCCAGAGTACAGGGTTTTTGGAGACATCATCCACGTAGATGTTGAAATGACAATGCAGGATGAAATGGAAGTGTGAGAATGAGGATGAGCTAGGAGCTAAATATTCCAGCAATAAAACAGAATGACTCTCCAAATTTGTCAATGGCCACAATAAGGAGAAGATTTTTTAATCTGATGGCATGAGATTAAGGAAGAAAGAAAAAGATGTTTATCCTACTTATACCTACTCTGTGAGAGAGACACTCGTTATCCTTTGAAAGGACTGTTGGGGAGAATCAGCATCTGTGGGCAAAGACAGGCATCCTTTTGATTGGTTAGTTTCATTCCTATCAGACTCAATGACCTGTTTTTATAACAAATGCTGTATATTGTTTCTTTAAATATGGTTATAAAGTCATATACAATTTAATCTACATGCACTATAACTTAAAAAAATGTAAAGGAGAAGATAAAAGTCATTTTTAAAAAGAAATGAAAATTATTGAATTATTTTAACACATAAATGGTCATGCATGTTGGCCCTAGAAGTCACAAGATAGAAGTCATATGTCCTGATTGGTGACAGCTGCTAGTGTAGACTGATAGAAATTATATTTTCTGGACAGCTCCAATACCAAAGGCAGTCTCATCATCAGTGAATGATTTACTGAAATGGTGAGATCTCTGGAAAAGTTCTAAATAAAACAAGGTAACATCTACCCTTGATTTTCACAATAGTTGCATTTCTGGACATTGTCATGCATATTACCACTGGGAAAGTAATACTTTGAGTTTACATCATAACACTGAGTTGTGTTCTAGCCCCAGGTAATAATAAATTGCTTTTAGTTTTGTTCTAGCCTCCGGTAGTAATAAATTGCTTTTACACCTACATGGATGTCTAGTGGCCCACCGGAAAGTAACATGGAATGTGAACTACTCCTTTTGTGCACAGTATCATCCCCTGACACCTTGCATCACCCCTCAATGCCAGTCATTGTGAAAACCAAAAGCACCCACACACATTTTTGAAATGGACCCATGCTGTCCCTCACGAGAACAAGAAGATTAATATTCAGTTTAGTTTGCAGAATAAAAGAGGAGCTTAAAGAAAATCTGAGACATAAATGAAACTTTGAAATTATGATCAAGTCAATTCTCAAAGTGATTAAAACATAGGACATTTTGGACAAAAGCTAAACTTGAATATACACATATACTTTGAAGAGCAAAAATTGTCCATAATATTTCATGATTCAAGCATTAGATGTGTCTCTCTTCCATCCACTGCCAGACTTAAAATAAATGCACAAGATTAAAGAGGAGAAAAGCAAAAAATGCTCAAAGGATACTACTGTGTATTGCTAGTTCAAAAAAAAAAAAACTGCTAAGAATTCTGAAATTCTTCGTGAAATTTTATGAACCTAAACTTCAGCTGGACTTATCATTTAATGAATATGGCCTTCTGTATGTTTAAGTAATATGTATGGACCATGAGGGCATATATATTTGCACACCTGCATGCTTACATTAAGGTTCACATAGAAAAAGTTGCCCTTTTGTGATAGAAAAGCTTGAAGTGAGTGTTTACTGCATTCATGTGGTTCACCTGCTAATCAGTTACAGCCTCCTGCTAACCTGCAGGATTTTAAGGGTGCTGGCCAAATAGAGGGTGATGATGCTGGTGTTATTAGTGGAGAGAAAAGTCAAACCAGAGAGCTTGACTTACTGTAGTTCCAAATATGGTTGAAATATCTCATTCTTCAGTGGCAAAGTAGAACAACAGAAAAAAGCACTTTCCATTTTATTAACATTTATCACAAAACTGTCACTATCAAATTTTTTCCCATTGTCTTTATTCATGAGCTGTGTGCTTCGATGTACAGGGTGGGGCAAGAGTAGGTCTACAGTTGTTAATATGGAAAACAATACAATAATTAATAAGTAATAATATAAGAATAATCTCTGTTTAGTATATTCACCACTGTAAACCTACTTTTGTCCAACCCTGTATACACACACAGCTTGTGTGCATAAATAAGCATGGTTCGATTTTTGTTCATCAAATATTTCAGATATTTAGCTCTTTTTCTCTTCTCTTAGCTTTCTAAAGAAATTTAATGTAAAGGGGAAAAATCGTTTTTGAAAATTTTTTATTCATTTACACTTCAATCATTCATGTTGTTTAATATCAGCTATTTGATATTCAAGAGCCCTTGGGCCTTTTCAAACGTGCTTTGGAAAATCTTTTTTTTTTTTTTTAACTCCCCTACTATAAGGAGAAGTAACTTAAGTAGCATTTTGCCAAAGGCATGCCAGAGTGAATGCAGAGGGAACAGGGTGCTACTTCGCTCTGAACTTGTGAATTCTGAGTAAGATCTAAAGTGGAGGAAAAGAAAGCTCATGGTAGACTGCTGTGCTGCTGTATGTGCATACTCTGGCCCTCTCTTTGTATAGTCACATGTGCAATCTGTATCTGTATCATTTTGCAGGATGGGAATTTCAATCTCATTCTTGAAAAACTCTGTTCAGAGAAATAATTAGCATATTTCTCTCCTCTTCCTCTTCTTCTTTCTTCCTCTTTTTCTTTTTCTTCTCCTTAATCTTGTAAAAAAAAGTCATTGGGTCTAATGAATCTGTTTTCTTAAGATACTCTTTCTTTTTTTATTATTGATTTTAAGAGACAGAAAGATGGAAGAGAGGGAAGCATGCATTTATTGTTCCACCTAGTTGTACATTTATTGGTTGCCTTTTGTATCTGTCTCTCTAAAAATCAATTTAAAAAAGTAAAAAAAAAAACACATAGTTTTTTAAAAAAAGATATTCTTCTCATGTTGAGAAGTGGAGATATAGAGCAGCTTAAAAGAATCTTGGGCATTTAGTTTTTTAACTGGTTCATAATTTTTTCTATTAAACTTCATGCTGAAAATAATCTAGCCTCTAGTTTATATCAAATATGCAAGCTTCAGTGACTCCTAAAGGAAGAACACACATCCTTGAAAATTAGCAAAATTTATCTACTTCTCCAGGAAAATATCCAAGATTTATAGAGCTAGAGGCCTATATATCTTAGTGGCCCTCGTTAAAGGAAAGATTAATAAATATAAATTCAAAATCAAGTATGAAAGTTAATACTGATTTTAAATGATAAATGAACCATAACACATTCTACATTTTTAAAACTATTAAAATCCAGAAAAATTCCATATTAGTATTTATTAAATATATTATTAACTGCCTAGTGCACTTACCTACTATATCCCTGGAACTTTTTACTGCTGGCCCTTTGATCACCTCTCCATATGACAACAATTTTATAATATCATTTTTTAATGGAGTGACTAGGAAGATGATTGTTTTTCCTTTAGCAATGTTGGATGGAAATATGTTTTTAATCATTGATAGTTTGTTTAATTTTATTCAGCATCATAACCTGTGGTCTTTAATGTTATATGAGTTGTTAAGCCTGTTGTAAAATTTGGCTAAACATCTCTCAAGTCTTTTCTATATATAAGCTATAAGATATCAGTGTACCTCAGTGTGTGTGTGTGTGTGTGTGTGTGTGTGTGTGTGTGAGAGAGAGAGAGAGAGAGAGAGAGAGATGTAGTGACAAACTAAAATTCTCTGTGAATTGAGGAAACATATTGACCAAGTTGTGATAAATATCCTTCTCTTAGAACATTTAAGAGTTTTATGTTATCTTCATCAATGTTTGTATTTTGTGTCAGATCATTAAGAAATTAAGAACCTATACAGAGGCAAAGGGGAAGGCCATCTTAGACAGGATGGAGTTCAGATAAAGGCATGACCTGACACCAACAAGGTAACCAGTTTGAATGGGGTGGAGTGTAGAGCACTGAGGACAATGAGACTACAGGTATGTGTTGGACAATGAGACTACAGGCAGAAGATTGTGCTAAATGCTGAGTAGCTTTAATGTTAAGGAAATGACAGCCTGTTAATAGATTATTATTTATATGAAGTATAGCCTTATGGTCATTTTTATTCAAGTTGTACAGATTCATTTTGTACATATGTATTAGCCTGTGGAACCTAGCTAGGTGTAATTTGACCATGCACAGAAATAACTGTGAACCAAATAAATATAACCATTAAATTCACATTAAATGTATCTATAGACTAACTTCCTCGTACCTAAATTAAAGAAAAGAAAACACCTGCAGCTACCCTAAAGTCACCTGACAAGGGGCTCAATTGGCAGAAGAAAAGTTAGCGTGTGAAAGAGAATGTGCTCTTAATCTATTGAGGTAAAAATATCTTTGCAAAATTTACAAAGGGTTATGATCATGTAAATTATTGCATTGGTTGTTTCTATGTCTGGCCCATATAAGTGAAGGGTCCTGCCTAATGTGTGAGGCTTCACTGGCTTGAATGTGTTATGCCTCTTCCTTCCCCTTTCTGTACTTTGGCCCTGGTTCTGCACTCTGGAAGCTCTACTGCATGAGTCTTTCAAACATCTGAGGACAGCTGTATGTTTTTGTTCTTAAGTCTTGTCTCGTAAATGAACATCCTCAGCTTAGGCTCACACGCCAGACTATTTAAAGCATCTCCTCCATGCTCTCCTGATCTGGGCCTCCACTTTGCTGTTGCATCTCTGTAACCTTGGGAACCAACATAATAGTAGGCTTTTGGTACTTCAGGCTTTGTACATTTGTTATTTCAACTATTCTTAAGTGCTTAGATCAGAAGGTCTGCTAGAATCACGTATTGGCAACTATGTGAGGGTACAGCAAACTCTCATCAACAGCTGATGGAAATGTAAATTGGTACAATCATTGAAGGGAAGTACATTGAGTAATAGCTATTTAAATAAGAAAATCTGCATACTCTATGATCTAACATCAGTACTTAACAGGTTCTGCCCTAGAAAAATAGGCATATGTGCCAAGTGAGTCATGTAGGAGAATATTCGTTCAGCATTGTTTATATAAGGGAAAACCTGGCAATAATACAAGTGTTAATTTAGCAGGGAAAGGACTTTAAAATGTGGTACATTCAAAATATGGTATACTATAGAGACAATTAATAAATATAGAAATTGATAGATTTACAGATTGTCAGAACATACTTTTGACTGAAAATCAAACAAAAGCATTACAAGAATACACAAAGCATAATATATTTATTATAAAATGAACAAACACACAATATACATAGATATATCTGTAGAAAGATACGGCAGCAATCAATACATCTGCAGAGGGCCAGTTTAGGATGATTGGTTAAAAGAAACTGTTGCTTTTGGTATAGCTTTTTAAAATAAGTGTTTTAAACAAGGACAACATATTCACATATCACTTGAGTAAACAAAATGATCTAAAATGAAATTATATTAGTTAAAGAACAGAAAATGTAGCATTACTATTCCCCTGCTTACACACACACACACACACACACACACACACACACACACACAGCCAAACCCAGGAGAAAGGCAGTATGACTGGTTAAATCAATATGAATTTTAAAAAGTCTAGATTTAAAGTGCATATACACACAAAAAAAATACAAACTATCCTTGAGTGTCCTACAGTCATGTAGTCATGTCATTAGATATAATCAATTGTTTTTAGGATAATATTCAGCTAGCAACCATCACATGAAATTCTCCAGTGAGGTTTTAGATTTTAGGGGAAAAGATATCTTTAGGGTCTCTGACGAAGAATGGTCTTTTGAATGTGTATTTGCAAAAATGAGAAAGGACAGGGGTAGGGAGGTTAGGACAGTAAATGCAAATAGTGGTGGGATGACCCAATACAGGTTCTGCATCCTCTCTGACCCTCTCTGTCTTCATCTAGATGATGGGCCAAAATCCACTGTACTCATTTCATATAAACAATCTATAGATCATCTAGACAGCATATGTAAACTCTCTCTTGAATGTATAAAATGTTTTACAAATGCCGGGTATTGTTACCCTCAACTTGGTGATTAACCAATAAATGTAAGATTGACATATTTTTGCTAACCATTAAAAAATGAGAGAAAAGACTAAAAAGTAAATCCATGTCAGCTCAGTGAATGGTGACTGAGCTCCGTAATGTCAAAAGCCTGTGACCATGACCATGGCATTGTCAAGTCAATGCAATGAAAAAATTGCCCTTCAGATAGACTGTGTGAGATGTCTGTTTCTTTAAAGAAGGTCAGCTGAGTGACTTATGCTCAGAACATAAACCTAAAAACAAGTGATGTTGTCTTTAGTTATTCCCATTAAGTTGTAATTGGGACTCTTGTTCAAATAACAATCATTCCTTTCAACCGCAAAAGTCTAAAGGGACTCAAACAAGAAGAAATATTCATCAGAGGACCCTTCACTGCACACATATCGGGCCAGGATGTGAAGGTTTACTTTTTTTCTCTCTCCAACAAAATAATAGCTTCTCTGTTCTTTCATTTGCTCTCAAGCCTGAAGATGATTTGTGCTGGGCAGCAAAGATCTGAATCTAATGCTTTAATGTTATTTTAACATAGTTTTCAGTTTTAATCTGTAGATAATCTTAACATAATAGACTATGAATCAATATTTATAAATGAATTTTAATCTTTTATAGCAGATCCATTAACAAACCCCAAATTTATTGTGCCATAAAAGTAAGGCCAAAACTGTGGCATGTAGTATCGTCTTATAGTTCCCAATTGAATCAGTAGGCACTGTAAATATGTTGCTTCATGCTGCACTTTTCTTCGGGATAAACACAGAGACAGTAAAAAGGGGCTAAGGCACCGCAGGGGATGTGAAGCAGACAGGCTGCACGGCCTACAAGGGAGCCTTTTACAGCGTTACAGAGGCTGTTGCAGGGCAACCAGCCGTGCATTTAGAATGAGCTGGTATAAACACGTCGTTTTAATACAGGACCAACATTTTCCTTGGATGTTACTCCATTTGCTTTCAATTTTTATTAGGGTATTTTCAGAATTTATCCTCTCACCATCAGAACTGCAAACAATGAATATCACATTGGTTTTGACATGCCCCCCCCCCATTTTTTTTTTAATGGTTGACTTGAATAAAGCCAAGTTAGACACAACTGCCAGGCTAAGTGTTTCTGGGCTCCTCATCCTACCACAAAAGGTCAATGAGAATTGTGTGGTCTCCCTTTACCCCCTTTAACAGAATATGTTGTTTTTCACTGAAGATTCCTGGACATGTTTTCTCCCTACACTGCAGCAAGTGACCTCATCAGCAAAGCACAGACACACTCTCGCACAGACACCCACGTCTATACACACAGAGATACACAAGAGTCAGAAAACAGGTTTGATATGTTGGCCTGACTCTGGGCCGGGAACTCCATAGGAAGCCTAGCACTTGCAGTCTTTTATGAAACTGACCAAGCCACTGGAGCACGTGATATAACCCAGCAGGACCTTAACCAAGTACTACCACTTTATATAGTAGTATCCTTTAAATTCATTTTAAAGGTTAAAAGTTTTTGAGAATTATGTCAACCCTATTTGTTTATAGACTGATGAAATTATTGTACTCTGGAAACCAGAGGAACTGCAGAAATGATGTAGTTCATTTTCTGGGCTTTCCTGGAGACTTTGAGTTCAGGGTCAATTGTCAAAGATCATATGGCCTATGTGGGGCAGAGCCAAAGGAAACAGTCACATCACTGTATATTATTATGCAAATAAGTAATATTTTGAAAAGTAAAATAGTTTGCATTGTCTTCCTATTTCTCCATGGACAGGCATATTCTACTTCAAACCCAGAGAGCAGTTTTACAGTTGCAGTGAGACAGCAGCATTCTAGTCTGGATGGACTTGATGTCCCCTGGCTAGGAAAATCATGTTCAGAAACTGGTCAGGTCCTAATGAACCACATGATTGTTCCTACTGCTCCCAATACTCACTGTGGAGGTAAAGAGACTGTCTTAAACACTAGTCTCCTGAAGGATACTATTCACCCCAGTTGGTTCTAAGCATCCCCAGACTTGTGAGTGTCTTTGGTCCAGCTAACTCAAATGCTTTTGAATAATGTATTGCACTTCCTCTTCTGAAATGATGTTCCTTCCCTCAAACAACCTGGCCATACTTCCAATTTGGGAAGGAAGTTTGTAATAGCTAAATTAACTGGCAAAATCTTGATACTTTAGTATGGAAATAAAATTTGGTTCTGAACAAATTGTGAATAGTAATTCTTAGGACTATAGCAAAAAAAATGTTTCAGGGGATAGTAAAAATAGAGAAAAAGAGATGGAGAAAAGAAGAGTGAGAGAGCAAGGGCCATATGGCCTTTGTGGCCAGACTTGTATTGTTGTTTATAACTCCTTTCTAATGCTCCCAGTGCCTGGAATCTTTACTAGCCCTAAGAGTCTAATACTTCACTGTAGTATCTTAGAATGGCCTACTTTCTTCTGTATGGACCCAATTTCAAGTATAAGCTAATCCATGTATACTGAAGGTCAATTCACTGCCTCAAATGTTTGTCAATTCCCTGCAGCCTTGCCTAGATCAAAGCTGACTTCTTTCTCTTAGGTTCTCAATGACTCATCTCTCATTAGAATTTGATAAGCTAGCTGCACTTAAGGAAAGTTATTTTGAGTGTTTGCTAAGCCCACAGACCTCTTTAGAAGGCCCTCTTCATTACAATTGGAATGGTTTTTGACCTGGATCCTGCCCCTCTATACATAGTTGATAGATATGTAGGTGAAGAATCACTGACCCACAAGAAACTCCTATGGCTTATATAGCAGCCATGAGAGCATTACCCACAAGGATACCTTATGGTGGCTGGTTATACATTCAACTCTTTGAGTGTGTGAGTGTGAGACTCAGGGAGAAGGGCAACACAGTAGCAAAGCACAAAGGCAGTGATTCATGAAGGAAAAGATAATGTGCAGAAGCCATAATCAAGAAATTATGAGGGGAGAAAAGTGAATTAAATACTAATGGCTAGAGAAGTAGTCTTAGTAGAAAGAATGAATGAGAAAAATTCAATAACTATAGTAGAGAATATCAAAGTTGGGGCTGTTGACAACCTTTACTGAGTGGCTACCCAAGATTGGTTGACTCACAAGAGATTCTGTTTGATGTCTAGAGCTAACATAAAGAAAATGCTAATAACCCCCTCCATCTGGAAGGGTAATAAATGAGGTTTTGGGTCTCACACAGCCTTGTAGACTAACCATAGGGATGCCTTCCTCTTCCTCAAGTTCCCTTGTGGTCAGTATTTATTAACTGAAGGAAATTTACATACTAGTGAAGACCAATAATTTTTAATATTTTTTCTGATAATTTTTAATATTTTGGTGGTGGGGAAAAAGAGTCCCAAGAGATAAAAGGACTGCTATGCTGGTCAAGGAAAGTCATGTATGTTTAGAATTATATAGTATTTAATGAATACTGATATAGTACTTGCTACTTGCTAATCATCACTCTAAGAATAAATATTCTATATTACACATGTTAACTCTCCAAATTTTTACTCACATAATTCTCATAGCAACCTTATTGTCCCTACTTATAGGTTAAGAAAACTGAGGCACAGAAAATGTATATAACTTCCTGAAGGCCTCATAGTAAGTAAGGGGAAGAACAGAGATTTGAACTCAGGAATCTTGCTCCAGATTATAGCCTCTTATTCACTACATGATGTTGCTGCTCAAATTGGAGTCTGAAAACTTGAATTTTAACTGATTGTCAAATATTTATTAAATATCTATACTAGGCAACATGAAGCCCCAAAATATTTATTTCCTACATCTAAGAAATATATAATCTTGCTCATATGTCACAAAATACATGCCCAGTAGATTGAGTCAGTTTTGACATTTCTACAATTCTACTTCTTTTATTTTTGTAGTGATTTAAAGATATTACTTAGTGCTAATTAGCCAAGCTCAATTCTCAACTCTTTAAATATATTCTCATTAGCTATTGTAGTAACTCTGCAAGGGATTCTAATTTTATTGTTCAGGCAATCAGGCTTAGGGAGGTTAGACATGACAGTTCACAATCACTCATGTAATGAATGAAAAGCCCAGTATTCAAAAATGCATCATTAAAGGCTTTGGACACCATATTGGTATTCAAATAAATGAATCAATATGGTCTGCTCCATCAAGAAAAAGTTTCAAGCCCTGGCCAGGTAGCTCAGTTGGTTAGAGCAGTGGTCCCCAACCCCCGGGCTGCAGACCGATACCGGTCCGTGGGCCATGTGGTACTGGTCCGCAGAGAAAGAATAAATAACTTACATTATCTCTGTTTTATTTATATTTAAGTCTAAACAATGTTTTATTTTAAAAATGACCAAATTCCCTCTGTTACATCCAAGACTCACTCTTGATGCTTGTCTTGTAAGTTCAACAATTATATTTAAAAATACCACAGTTTTTACACCAGTCGCATAATTTTATTTTGTGCATTTATTCACCCCACCCTAAAGGCTGGTCCGTGGCCCAAAAAAGGTTGGGGACCACTGGGTTAGAGCATTTGATTGTCCCAATATGCCAAGGTGGTGGGTTCAATCCCCAGTCAGAGCACATACAAGAATCAACCAATAAATGCATAAATGAATGAAACAACTAATCAGTAAGTCTCCTCTCTTTCCCTTTCTCTCTCTCTCTCTCTATACAATCAATATATAACAATTCTTTAAAAAAGAAAAAGTTTGAAGGAGGAAATTTGATCTTTTGTTACTTGTATTTTATTTATTCATTGAATTGTGGGGTGGTATTCTAATATTTCAAGGAGCTGAAAGGTGAGGTAGGTTTGGGGCCATACTTTTCTACAGTCAAGCTGGGAAAGACATCATGATCAAAAGTTTGGAGACATTCTGGCCAGGTGGGAAAAGACTAGAACATAAATTTGGATAAAGCAGGTGAAGTCAGATTAAGGAGGTCCTGAAAAACATCGGAGGAGTTTGGACTTAATGTGATAAGAAATAAGGCTGTGCAGGCTGTTGAGAGGCAGAGGGACATGATAAAAGCAGTGCTTGGGGAAGATTAATCTGTCAACAGTTTGCAGGATGGATGCTATTTTAAAGATTGTATATTGTTATAGTACTTTATGTTTCCTTGGGGGTGTTTTGTATGTATTCTTCTCTCCTCCATAAGATTATAAACTCCAGCGAGGCAGAGACCATGCTCTCAGCTCTTTCTGTTTCCAACAGCATTTTGCCCAGTGTTGGTCTGTTACTCTTGATGGTAAAGAATGTAGAAAAACCTCCTAATGATCAGGGATATTCAAATATTTCAAGCTATTTAAAAGAGTGCAACAACGTCTTCCTCAGGCTAAATTAAATGGGTACTCCTTTTTTTTTTTTATCTCCAGAGTCAGAAATTTCATAAGCCTGTGTCCAGTGACAGAAATGATTTAAAAGTAGGAGGTTAAAGGGAGAAGAAGAAGAGAAGGGGGAGGCAGAGCTAATGTAAAATGGGCCAATACAAAGGCTGGCTTCTCAGTACACAGAGGCTCAGTGACATCGTGGAATGCCATACATTTTCATGTGGGTCTTAGACTAAGTAATTTTGCTAACTACAAAGACTGACAACTGAAAAGATCATACAGTCCTGTGATTATGTTACAGCCCTAGAGTTTTCTTCCATATCCCAATTCTGCTCCCCGGGCAGGCAGCTGCTCCTTGTAGCACTGTAGATGCCTGTAATGCTACATCTGGGTTCAACATTTAAAAAATAAATAAATCACTAGTATTCACCCTGGTGCAGGTTATGGCAATGACTGCACACAATCCCTGGCTGTATAAATCCAGTTCCTTCAACTAAGAAGACACTGAGACCTGAAGTGAAATGTTAAGTCTCTAACAATTGATTAGTCTGAAGGAAGAAGTAAGACTATATATAATCCACACTTCTAGTGTCACAGTCTAGCCTTTGTTCACCATTCCCATATTTTACTTGCCATTTTGTTTACAATATCAGGGTTCTTTATTTTTTGTCCATCCTCCTCAAAGCATAAAACCAAGTGATAACTCTTGACTCGAATTTCCCTAATGTCAAAGGTTTCTCTGGGTATATTTATAAGTGGAAGTCCAAGTGCCCTTTGTTTCCTGAGTCTGATTTTCAATTCTCTGTGATGTTAGATTTGCCAAAGGACATAACCAAATACCCTCTGGGACAAATCAGCATCACTAGAAGCTGCTGCAGCCCACATTTGCTCAATGTCTGCAGTGTAAAAGTAATTAATCCTTCTAATTTATAATACAACATATCAAAAATTTCCTTTATACTAATTTTCTGGCCTGATGCCTTATGGATACACATTTTTTTCACTGAATAAAGGAAACATCTTTGTTTCCATGGTTTCTTTATGATCATGGCTTGTCCCTACTTAGATAATCTCCTGCACCTCCACAGTGGTACTCTTGATAATGTGAAGTTCAGCTTGCAGTGTAGTTTACATCACCATATACGGTTGGTTAATGGCTGCTTTATTAGGTATCTCCAGTGAGATGATGGGCCGTCTGAGAGTATTAACACCTGGATTTACAGTCATCATGATGGAACACATCAAAGTTCTTTACTAAGTTGAATTACTCAATAACATCTTAGAAACATAAATAATCAAGAAGCCTAATTTTCAAGCCTAAAAGCCAGGAGTCTGTCTCACTAATTGACCATGATGGAGTTATAATAGTGAAATACAACACAGAAAATCTCTCTAGAAGACTGCCTTGGGCCTATAACATCAATAAAACACTGGTGATCCCATTTCCAGACCCAAGTTCTTATAAAGGGCTCCTTCAAGGCAGGCTCATGTTTTGAGATGCAGATCTTTGGGGAGGTATTTTAAATGTCTAGTTTTTTCACAGAATAGATAGAGAAGAACTATTTCCATGTAATTAAATGTGAGCTCCAAGGTATTTTCAAAAGAATTCTAGGCTTCTCAGGATTGATTTATAGTACCAGTTACCCAATGAAATTAGTTTATTTATCAAGAAAAATATCAAAATGTAAAGAATAGAATAGAATAGAATAGAATAGAATAGAATAGAATAGAATAGAATAGAATAGAATAGAATACAACAGATTAAACTACTATAGACCAGTAATCAAATAATAGATGCCTGGACTATAATAATTTGCACCTATACTTTGAAAATAAAGGAGAAAAGAGAACATTAATATAGGATTAATCTTCAAGTAGACAATGGCCAATTTGACCAATATGGATGATAATAATTACTAATTTTCCTAGTTTTAAAGCATTATGATTACCAAATAACTAATCCTTAAAATATTAAAGCAGGCACTATTTTTATTTTCAGATTATAAAATTGAAACTTGGAGGGAATAAGTTAAATCAGAGATAGAGTCCTTGTGTTCTGATTCCTATTGTAATGCCTTTACTCAGTTCTTAAATGTCATATTTTCCTTGATGCTTAAATTTATATGATATCTCTGTCCATTTTAGTCATGTGCAGTGATGGGCTGTGATAATTTTACATAGTGCTTAATTAAGCTAATAGAATGTTAAGTATGGCTTACTCTCCATGTTACCATGGACAGATTACTCTCTGGACTATTGGCCACATGCTGACCAAACAATATCAGTTGCTCCAAAAAGTAGTATTTATAGTTCAACCTGCATTACCAGGAAATAAAATGGCAATTAAGTCTTCAGAATGCTGGTCTTCCAAATAGTTTATAGTTTCCAAATATCAAAAACTATGTCACATTTGCCTCTTGGTCTTCCATAATTATTTATGTACAAGGAAGGTAAACATCCAGCTTAGTCATTAGAAAGTCTGTTTATTTCAACCTGAGTCAAATATCAAGTATTTTTTCTGAAACACAAAGAAAATGAATAATTTAAAGAAGCTGAATGCTTGCTTGCTGCTTTTTAGCTAGAAGTGAATCCTTTCTAATTTTGTCTGTGGTGACAACCATTTCCACGATAGACAGAGAACATGTGCTGTGCTATAGATCCTCCAAGGATTTTCAATGGCTCTTTCTTGCCTTTCAAGGGTAAACATATGAGACATTACTTGTCAGGAATAGATCTCCTTTTCTCATCAGTCTTCCTTTTGTTCTCATGTTCCCTTCCTCTTTTATTACTGAAGCCATCCACTCTTTCATTAATACCGGGAGATGATTGTGTTAAATTATGCTTGTTTCAGTCACTCATGTTTATCAGCCTTCAAAGACCTAGACAAGAAGTAGTAGCCTATTAGAAAATGACCAGCAGACCTTGTGGTTGGCTGAAATAGAGGACTATATGCAAGAATATGGACTCACTTTTGGTAATACTTTATTGGAAATCTTTCTAACCAATGTGATTGCTGTGTGAAGATGAAGGCAGAGCAGCAGAGAAAGGAACTAGAATAAGTTATCATCAAGTGAAAGAATGAGGGGACATAATTTTAAGAAGCAATAAGGGATAGACACCAAAGGAATTTATGTTAGAGTCTTTTCTGAGAGAGTAATTAATACATTGCATATGGAATCAACTCATCGAGGGATGTGAGGGAAGTAATTAGTATGAAGTTTTAATAAAGGAGTTAGACATGTATTTAGAGAAAAGAGAATGCTGTGATGTACAATTAATAACTCTGAGGCTGGGATGGGACATATAGGACATGGGCTTTTGGGCTGCTTTTCCCTATTCCCCCATCAGCCAGTCAGCTAAGAATGTGCCTTAGCAAACACTTTCTACAGTGGGCTCCCAGGAGTGTCTTGTCTGTGGAAATCAGGGAAATCTAAAAACAGCTCTGTTCTGTTTCAGAAAGGTAAATGAACCTTCTATGGAAAGGAGAGGTGTGAAAGGCTTGAGACAAACTTATTACAGGCTCTGACTTACACTTAGTGAATAGAATGTGACTTAAAACCTCATACTACCCAGTGTCCCCAGAGGCCAAGAGTAACAGAGAAAGTACAAGGACAGGGCATTTAATTAGGTACTATAAATGAACGGCAGCATGGCTCATCCTGCGTTGTCATTCTTGTTCTATCCCTGTTCAAAGGAATATAAGAAAGCAAGAGCAGAAATTGGAGTCATCAGCCATAAAAATTTGCATATATGGTTCCTGCTTTGGGGAGAGAAGCCTCTATCATCCCAGCAGGAGTTTTCAAATGAATGAATGAATAAGTAAACAAATCTGTGGCTGGCAGTCAACTCCTGTAGTCCAACATGTGACCTCATGTGTAAGAATTGAGTCCAATAACTATGTTTTATCTATGACCTGCTGAGTAACAAACTCTGTTTTGATTTAATTGCTTGTATGAAGTTAGGTTGAAGTCATATATCGAGATGGGCATTGAGAAATAACTAAGAAAGTCTTAAAAGGGCCAGAGAAGGCAGAAGTCACATAAAGAATCTCACCGCTCACTCCAGTAAGTGATAGCTCGACTTCTTATCAGTTATTTTGGCAATTAAAGCCTCTTCCTTTATTGAAATTTGTTTTTATCAGTAAAGCAGGTAAATATTAAGGATTAGCATATTTATATCTCTATGCTTTACTGTTCATTCAATATCTCATTTAACTGCCATGACAATCCAAGAAGATAGCTATTAGCAATAGCATTTTATAGATGGTGAAATTCTCTAAAACCACTCAGTTGGTTCTAGTGACACAGCTGATGCTGTAACCCAGCTCTTCCTGGTGCTAAGGCATGGCAATTTACCACAGTGATCTCTGAGAGCAAAATCCTATGGAGTCAAAGTATAAAATAAGGACCTAGGGGAAGCAAAGGTGCAAGAAGGGAATATAGTGGTTGCCTCGCAGCAAGAAAAAATGGCATAAAACAAGCCTTTTTCTTTATTCTTTCCTTCCTTCCTTCTTTCCTTCCTTCCTTCCTTCCTTCCTTCCTTCCTTCCTTCCTTCCTTCCTTCCTTCCTTCCTTTTTTCCTTCCTTTCTTCTCTTTCTTTCTTTCTTTCTTTCTTTCTTTCTTTCTTTCTTTCTTTCTTTCTTTCTTTTTTTCTCCACAGTTAGAGTGAGTAGCCTTAACTATGTCTGCTTTGTTAGTGACAATGAAAAGCAACACAAGTTGTGTTTTGTCCAAATACTTCTTTTACTTTGGGGTGAAATCTTATAATACTTATTACATCTTCTGTGAAATAAATAGAGTTTGGTGTTCTAAAATGGCACAAACAGCATGTTGGAACGGCAACCCATTGTCCCTTTCCCCTTCTTTTTGTGTTCTTTCTCTACAAGTGTAATTTTAAGCAATGTGTCACCCAAGAGAAAGAGAAAACTTGAACGCTTCTTAAATAATATAAACATAATGATTTATAATTAAATATATATGTATAGATATATATTTTACCTGTTTGTCAAGCCAATATAAAAGTATTCAAAACTAAAAGAAAAAATAGTATAGAGTAATACAAACAAAATATTACAGAAATGCATATAAATACAAATGTTAAAAAATATGAACAAAATAAACAAAACCATTACATTTTGTAAAAGAAATATTTTAGTTGAATTAATAGAAGATTGTGTGGATTCTTCTAGAACCAGGTTATAAAAGAAAATATCTAGGTTTAGGAGACTAAAGATTGATGGTTGCAGATTAAGGAAAACTTGCATGAATATTCACCAAAGATAGCTTATATTTTAAGTTTATTCATCTATTCATCCATTTCTTCATTCAATAAAAGTTTACTGAACACTAACCTGTGCTGGCCACAATGTTATGCATTGGTGGTAACATGTTGAATGGTTAGACATTGTCTATTGAACTTACAGTCCAGTGAGAAAAGCAAACAGTAGGCAAGTGAAATAAGTACAGTTTGTGAGAAATGCTCTGATAAAAACCAGTGAAGAGATAGAAAATAAATGAAGCAGGTATAGGAGCAGGTGTGAGGTGTGGATACAGGAAAAATTTGTGTGAAGAGGTAAAATAATAGCCTGTGATCTGAAAGAAGAATGGTGTCAGATGCAGAAATAGAAAGCTGGTGTCCCCATCTAATAGATGAATGTGTACAAAAGCTTTGGACTGGGAAAGAGCTTATTTTTGCTCTAAAAACTGATGGAAACCATAGTGGCCAGAATATGGTAAAGAATGGGAAAACTGGGAGGATACAGTGTTGGAGTGGATTGGACCAGCATGGCTCTGTGGGAGATGAGCAACATGAGGGATACATGTTATATAAATCTCTTGATTGGAAACTGACAATGGTCGGAGTCAGAGAAAATGCAGAGAAAACGATGAAGAATTTACTATAGAATTCATCCAAGACATGTTGGTGGCTTGACCTAAAAGGATAAGAGAAATAGAGAAATTCAAAATAGATTTTGGTGTTGACTTTGGATTTGCAAGATCACTCTGATGAATTAGATATTATTTGAGGAAATGGTAAATGGTACCATTTGGTGACATTTTTTCTTGTTGTTTTGTTTTAGTGCAGAAACACCATCCTTGAGACAAGTAAGGGGTAGCTTGGGTTACAAAATAAAGTGGTTTATAAAAAATCAGTTAGACATAAAAATGAGACTAAGAGACATGGACAAGAGTGTGGTGGTTACCAGGGGTGGGGGGAGGGAGGACATGGGAGGGAGGGAGGGAGAGAGTTAGGGGGAGGGGGAGGGGCACAGAGAACTAGATAGAGGGTGGTGGAGGACAATCTGACTTTGGGCGAGGGGTACGCAACATAATTTAATGACAAAATAACCTAGACATGTTTTCTTTGAATATATGTGCCCTGATTTATTAATGTCATCCCATTACCATTAATAAAAATTTATTTAAAAAAAATCAGTTAGACATCTGGATCTTCTTTTTTCCACAAAAGAGTCAAAGGAGAAAATCAGCACTAAGCTGTCTTCTCAATTTTTACTGATTTTGATACATTACCTGACTAATAGGATGCTTCAAGCTCTATCAAAGAATAGAAGTTGCAGGCCCATAATTCTTAAGAACAATCTATAGGGACATAAGGAAGGCACATAGGGAAATACTAGGATAAACTATAAAAATAACCATGTGAGAAGAAACGAAGTGACTGCCATTCCCAAGAGATGTCTGAGACTGATTTCAGAGCTTTGTAAATGGACAGACTTTGATAATAGATAAGAGGAAACAGGTAAAGCTACTAAGTACCTGAAAGAAATTGGACAACAAATTGACAACAAATAGGAAAGGGGAACACTCAGAAATAGGAATCTGGACAATAATCTACCAAAACTGGAGGGATTTAAAATGTTGCTGAGGACTAGTTTCTCAGATGACTGGTAGCTCAGTGATTGTCCTTCCATCTATAATAAGTAAAGTACATTACTCATGTGTGTATTCATTCACATTCATGAATGCGAATTTACTGAGGCCTTCAATGCTCTAGGTTGCTCTCTCTAAGAAGTAGTAAATTAGGTTTTTTTTCTGTTCGGAAGAAAGCCAACAAGGTGCACAATTGCTCACAAGGGAACTCCAAGGGCCCTAGACAGCCAGGAGCAGTGCCTACCTGCTCCTCACCTGTCCCATCCTCCTGCTCTTCTTTTTTCTAGCTACCATCCCCAAACTCCAGTTCTAAATCACATGACATGAACAAACCAGACTCTGGCCTTGTCTTTATGGATTATTTATTCTGACAGCATAGGGAGAGCATGAATTAAGAAACGACATTGATATTATTAGTCAACTAAACACAAAATTAAATACAGAATTACCAATACCATGAGTATTGTCTTTAAAGTTTAAAACTGGATTCAAATTACTTTTTTTTCCTTATAATTTTTATAATACCTCATTTTCTTGCCTGGCATATCATGAAGTTAAGGTTAATAATTGCAGGTATGTGAACTCAAGCATTTCAGTGTTCTTCCCATCCTAATTAATCAGTTTTAAGAGAATAAGCTTCAACATATCTTTGAATTTCTGCTTTATTTTCCCAACCACAACATTCCAGTCTTCCATTAATATAATACCAATGTCTGCATAGGATGAAAACTTGAAATGTGTTATATTGACTCCCTGGGCCATGAACTCTTGGCTCCTTGCTAACACCTCTGATTGTATCATTGGTGCTATCTCGTGGCTCTGTCATCTTCCTGGGGACCCACAAAGTACATAGCTCTCCCTAGGATCTCCATGAAAGTCTGGCCTCCAGTTCAAAAGTCAGGAGGTGGCAGGTTTGCACCTTGGCTGAGCTGCAGGGAAACATGCTGATTGTTGCCAGGAAGGAAAGGTAAATCATTCTCTGAGCTCTGCCAAGCAGAGGAAACCTTGTAAAAAGCAGGTTATCAAGGCGAGTGAGGAGCTAACACACTCAGTTCTTGCAGCACACTGGAGGAAGTAAGTAGTTGGTTTGGATTCTTTGTTTGTAACAAAGGAAGTTGCAGATGGGCAGAGCAGTCAACCACCCACTCAGGGTAATTGAAGGGCCATCAGGAAGCTACCCTGCCCATTACCCCTCACATACCCAACCTAGTTTTCCTCTTACCTGGTCAATGCCTCAGAACCTCAAACTTTACATTGAGACTGATTCAGAAGAGAGACCCAGAGGGTGCTCCAGTCTAACTGCGATATTTTTTTTTTTTTTGGCTGGCTCTATTATTAGTCCTGACTCCTAGCCTTCTTTAGGTTGCAAAGTCAGTATATTGCCTGTGACACTCCAGAGATATTGCTTTCTCTAGTCATGTTTCTGATTGGCTCCTGGAAGGATGACCAGGTTCTTTTTGTCTGAAGTGGGGAAGGGATGCAGTGAAGTCCAAAGGAATATGTGTTCCTATCAGGCAGGGGAAAGGTTTGAGGTAGGCGTAGTGGTTTGGAGTTCCACTGAAATAGAATCTCCATGTTAAACTTAGGGAGCACTTGTTGCCACAAGTGCACAAATGCTTGCAGAGACCTCTGTAATGATGGAGGAGGAAGAAGATCCATGGAATCATTTAGTGTATTTCAAGACATAACTATCCCGACTGTGACTGGATTTCCTGTGTATTATGTTCAACAATGTAAAAGAATATCAATATACAAAATGACTTTGTTATCACAAAAGAGTAATGGCAGTTAGGGATAAAATGCCATACACTTAAAAAAAACAAGTGTCAGAAAGTAATAGATCTAATAATAATAATAGTCTTGAGAACTCTTAAGATCACAGGGCCCCAGATTTGTTGATAATGTATGTCTCCCAAGATACTTCCTCCTAACGGAGTTGCAGTAAATGGATTTACATGAAAAGGGCCCCTGGGCATATTCTTGAGATAGCAAAAAAGATAAAAAGTAGAAAAGTGTGTCATCCCTCCCAGTGGAATGGGCAGAAAAGGAGCCATATGGAGGGAAGAGCGGTAGCAGCTGTGTGCAGGGAAATCACTCCATTACAAGATGCCCTCTGCCCTTTATTAGGCTTTTTGTGCTAAGCACTTTTACTTTTATCTTATTAAATCCTTAAAGTGGCCCTGGCCGGTTGGCTCAGTGGTAGAGCGTCAGCCTGGCGTGCGGGGGACCTGGGTTCGATTCCCGGCCAGGGCACATAGGAGAAGCGCCCGTTTGCTTCTCCACCCCCCTCCCCTCCTTCCTCTCTGTCTCTCTTTTCCCCTCCCGCAGCCAAGGCTCCATTGGAGCAAAGATGGCCTGGGCGCTGGGGATGGCTCCTTGGCCTCTGCCCCAGGCGCTAGAGTGGCTCTGGTCGCGGCAGAGCGTTGCCCCTGGTGGGCGTGCCGGGTGGATCCCGGTCGGGCGCATGCGGGAGTCTGTCTGACTGTCTCTCCCTGTTTCCAGCTTCAGAAAAATACAAAAAAAAAAATGTTAAATCCTTAAAGTGACTCTGTTTTAAAGAAGTTAGGTGTCTTACCTGGGTAGCAAGTGGCAGGAATAGGAACTAAACTCAGTATCTGGGTCTTTGGGAAGGAGTAAAGTACAATATTGATGAAAGTGGATTCCACTATGGACAGCCATCCTTTGGGTCTTGGACAGGAGACAGCATGTGGAAGTCCTTGTGAGGATTTCCCAAAACCAAGGCTCAGCTTTAAAAGGAACAGATGGCCTTGGCCGGTTGGCTCAGCGGTAGAGCGTCGGCCTGGCGTGCAGGGTCCCGGGTTCGATTCCCGGCCAGGGCACATAGGAGAAGCGCCCATTTGCTTCTCCACCCCCCCCCCTTTCCTCTGTGTCTCTCTCTTCCCCTCCCGCAGCCAAGGCTTCATTGGAGCAAAGATGGCTCAGACGCTGGGGATGGCTCCTTGGCCTCTGCCCCAGGTGCTAGAGTGGCTCTGGTCGCGGCAGAGCGACGCCCCAGAGGGGCAGAGCATCTCCCCCTGGTGGGCAGAGCGTCGCCCCTGGTGGGCGTGCCGGGTGGATCCCGGTCGGGCGCATGCGGGAGTCTGTCTGACTGTCTCTCCCTGTTTCCAGCTTCAGAAAAATACAAAAAAAATAAATAAATAAAATAAAAAATAAAAGGAACAGACACTATTTAATATGGGGGTATGATTCTGCCACCTATAGGGTTGAGTTGTTCCCATCATGTTTATTTAACACAGAATGGAGGTACTAAGTGATTAGCTTGAACCAAGAAGGTGGAGACTTCTTTTTTTTTAATTTTATTTATTTATTTATTTATTTTTACAGAGACAGAGAGTGAGTCAGAGAGAGGGATAGACAGGGACAGACAGACAGGAACGGAGAGAGATGAGAAGCATCAATCATTAGTTTTTCATTGCTCATTGCAAGACCTTAGTTGTTCATTGATCGCCCTCTCATATGTGCCCTGACTGCGGGCCTTCAGCAGACCAAGTAACCCCTTGTTAGACCCAGTGACCTTGGGTTCAAGTTGGTGGGCTTTTGCTCAAACCAGATGAACCCGCGCTCAAGCTGGCAACCTCGGGGTCTCGAACCTGGGTCCTCTGCATCCCAGTCTGACACTCTATCCACTGCGCCACCACCTGGTCAGGCAGAAGGTAGAGACTTCTGACTAACTCCACAGAGAAGCCTGAAATAGCAGGGGTTGAGATCTTCTGGAAATCTTTCTTCTTCCCATGTTTCTACCTGATGCATGTTGGTAGCTTGAACCGAGTTAAGTCAGAACCTCTACTTCACACCCTGTAGTATTTGCTAATTTTTACTAGATTTTTATGCATCAAATGCAGTGTCCCAGATGTGTCCTTCACTGACTTTTCTGCTTATTCCACTCAGGCAGTCTTTGCATGGCCTTTAGGGACTCTGATCAAAGTGGGGAAAGGTACCTTACTTTACTTTTTATCCAAAAATATCACAATTGCAATAGGAGTAGAGTACCTTGAAGAATAAACCAACAGGATAGTTTACAGCTTTTAGACAATTTTTTATGGCTCTGTCCCAAACCAGCAGCCTGATTTTCTTGCATAGTTGGATGTAATATAATGTAACAATTACGAAACCTGTCCTCAAAGGAACATTAAAGGCTAAATGGATTTCTATAATATGCACATACATAAAAGAATTAAGTGTAGTGCTTTGTTCTTCTGAATTGGTCAGAAAATTCACACATGCATACAAATTAACACACACACCGTAGTTATGTGCCATGTTGAAAGCATAGGGTTTTACTAATCAGTTCGTTCACCTTGCATCTAGTGTAAAAGAAAAAAATAAGTATTCTCTTTTTCTGGTTAGAATCCTTATCATCTAGAGGTCAATTCTACATCCTGTTCCCTCAGGAACTTGTTTGCTAGTTAGTTGTCATAATTGAAAACTTCTTTTACACTGAAATTTTAAAGAATAACACTGAAAAGTGCTCCCTAGGCTCTGGTCAGTTGGCTCAGTGGTAGAGCATCAGCCTGGCATGTGGGAGTCCCCAGTTCAATTTCTGGTCAAGGCACACAGGAGAAGCAACCATCTGCTTCTCCACGCTTCTCCACCTTCCCTCTTCTCTCTCTCTCTCTCTCTCTCTCTCTCTCTCTCTCTCTCTCTCTCACCCTCCCACAGCCACAGCTCAATTGATTTGAACAAGTTGGCCTCAGGTGCTGAGCAATGGTGCAGCAGCCCCAGATGGGCAGAGTATTGCTGTGTAGGGGGTTTGCCAAGTTGACTCCGGTCGGGGTGCATGGAGTTGTCTGTCTCTCTGCCTCCTGGACTCTCACTTGATAAAAAAAAAAGAAAAGAGAAAAAGAAATATGCCCCTTTTTTGTGTGTGTTACAGAGACAGACACACACAAGGGAGAGAGATGAGAAGCATCAATTCTTTGTTGTGGCACCTTAGTTGTTCATCAATTGCTTTCTCATATGTACCTTGACCAGGGGACTACAGCAGACCGATTGACCCCTTGTTCAAGCCAGTGACCTTGGGCTCAAGCTGGTGAGCCTTGCTCAAACCAGATGAGCCTGAGCTCAAGCTGGCGACCTCGTGGTTTTGAACCTGGGTTTTCCACGTCCCAGTCCGACGCTTTATCCACTGCTGCACCACCTGGTCAGGCAAAAAGTGCTCCCTTTTTAAGTAGGCACCTGAGGTCTTCACAATTCTAGAGTCCAAAGTAGAAGACTCTAGAATGTACAAGAAAAGAAATGCTGGTCTGTGAACCAGGAGTTATACTCTAGGTCAGTGGTCCCCAACCCTCGGGCCATGGACCGGTACCAGTCTGTGGGCCATTTGGTACTGGTCCGCAAAGAAAGAATAAATAACTTACATTATTTCCATTTTATTTATATTTAAATCTGAACGATGTTTTATTTTTAAAAAATGACCAGATTCCCTCTGTTACATCTGTCTAAGACTCACTCTTGATGCTTGTCTTGGTCACGTGATACATTTATCCATCCCACCCTAAAGGCCAGTCTGTGAAAATATTTTCTGACATTAAACTGGTCCGTGGCCCTAAAAAATTGGGGACCACTGCTAGGTCACCTAGTGCATTTAGCCAGATCCATGAAGTCTGACAGGTAGCTTAGTTCCTCTAGTTGAAGAAATAGGAAACTAAAGTAAAAATCTCTCGGGTGTCTTCCAAGATGGCATTCTGACAAGCCATCTTTCTGAAATCATGAGCATTCAAGGCACCATGACAGAATAGTAAGAGACAATAATTTCCATTAGTGTTCTTCAAAAATTACCGTACATGAAGAGTTATAAAGCTTTACCTTTGTTCTGTATGCTTTATTCTCTCTCTCTCTCTCTCTCAGATGTTTGTATGGAAAATAATACAATAATTAATAAATAATAATACAAGAATAACCTGTGTTTTTGTACTTATATCTGTTAACCTACTTTTGTCCCACCTGTATGTGTGGGGCTATATTATATATATGTAAATGTTAACTGGCTCCTGATGTTTTTGAGAAATAGATATATGGCTTTTAATATTCTAATCACAAACACTTAGCTGCCAAATAAGCTAGGTGCCCAGTAAATGTAGATTAATCTGTGTGTTATGTGGAGATATGTGTGCCTTCTCCCTTTGAATGAGCTCAGCCTAAGAAATTCATTTAACCTGTGGTGCCATTGTACTTTCCCCTTCCACAGACTGGTTTATAATAACAATAAAACAAGGGAAAAACACTGAAATTGACAAAGATTAATTTATTTTAACTCTCCCTGGTGAGAATCTCAAATGACAGTTATCACTTTATAAAGCTGCAACTTCACTACAATACAGAGACAGACAAGTCATCAAGTGTGTCTTTTCTGGTGAGCGATTGAGTTGCAGTGGAAGTTGAACATATTTACTAAGGAACATTAACTGAGAGTTAGCTATTGTTTTTCACCTGTGAGAGTTCAGACTGAAAAAATTTGAAAGCAAAGCGAGTTTCCTCATCATAGTCAATACTTTGTATCTTATCTCTACTCTGATATATACAATAGTTTTTCTGATTTGCCTCAAATCATCTCAACTTTTATAAGGGTCAGAAAAGATGCTTTTACTTTAATTCCCCATATTTATGTTGTTTGTTAGGGTTAGAAACAGGTACAAACTGCTTACTTACTTTAGACCAGCGGTTCTCAACCTGTGGGTTGCGACCCCAGCGGGAGTCGAACGACCAAAACACAGGGGTCGCCTAAAGCCACTTTAAAATACATATTTATTATACAATACATTTTTGGCCCTGGCCGGTTGGCTCAGTGGTAGAGCGTCGGCCTGGCGTGCAAAATACATATTTATTATACAATACATTTTTAAATAAAATATGTATTTCCAATGGCTTTAGGCGACCCCTGTGTTTTGGTCGTTCAACCCCCGCCGGGGTCGCGACCCATGGGTTGAGAATCGCTGCTTTAGACTATTCATCTAAATGTATTCAAGATGCTTTAATAGTAAATACTACTTACTTAGCCAACTGAGAAATAAAAAAATGCAATTATCTTATTAATGTTATGCATATGTTGACACGTACAATTTACACTAATGAGCATTTTTTTTCTTTCTTAAAACTCATTGTTTAGATGACCTATAGATACCTCCTCAATGGTTCTCATATACTCTATAGCAGGGGTGGGGAACCATTATGGCTGAGAGACCCATGAGCACCACATATTTTAAAATGTAATTCCGTGAGAGCCATACAAAATGTTTAACACTAAATACAAGTAAATGTGTGCATTTTATGTAAGACTAACACTTTTAAAGTACAATAAGTCTCTAAATTCTTTTTAATAACATTGTTATGCTGTTGCTAACCAATGATGAATAAAGCTCTTCTTACCATTAATGCGACTTTTGGTGCTGCATGGTTTTGCTGATGGCTTTGTAGTCTGGTTGATACATGGTGAGGTTAAGCTTCATGTGGGCGTTGAGACTTCCATCTGTTAAACGTGATCATATGTTGGTCTTAATGTTCTTTAGATGTAAGAAGGACTGCTCACATGCATACATAGAGCCAAACATTGTCATACAACAATACTCACACACTGCAGTATGTGGTATGTGATGGGAAGTGCGTTCCAAGTTTTGACAATCAGCTGGTCCACGGGTTGAAGTTTTTTTATTTCTCCCCACTTGTGTTTGCTTGCCAACTCTGCTTGCTGTCAGGCAAGTCTTTCCAAATCTTCATTCAGTGACTTGAACTTATTCACCCACATGTCTAGTGGTCTTCAGGTCAGCAGCTTGTAGCTCAAAATCTCTGACGGAGACACCGGGGATATAACTCAGGTCGGCGCTGTCCACTGCACACTTGTGTGGATGAGTGATGAACTTAAAAAGACAAGTGTGCTCACAAAATCCTCCAAAGCACACTTTGAGTGATTGCAGGAGATTAGATGTGAAGCCCGCCAGCTGCTGGAGATCAAGATGTTGAGCAGGGTCACTTGCTGTGCATGCATCTTTAAACTCCCAGTTTTTCAAAGTGTAGTAAACGACCTGTTTCAATGTCAGCGATGAAGAGTTCCAGCTTGTTTTCAAATGCAAACACTGCTTGTTGAAGGGATAAGACTGTATTTCCAATGCCTTGCATTTTCACATTGAGCTGGTTCAGATGTTCAGTCATATCCACGAGATAGTAGAACTTCAGGAGCCACTCAGTGTTAGCTAACTCAGGATGGTCGACGTTTTTCATTTCAAGAAAAGTCCAGATTTCACTCAGACAAGCTGGGAAATGGCTGAGCATCTTCCTTCTTGAAAAACCAACGCACATTGCTATGCAGAAGCAGACCAGGATAATTATTCCCAACTTTATCCAGCAGTGTTTTAAATTGGCGATCATTTAAAGCTCGGGCAACAATAAAGTTGACCACCCAAATGACCAGCAACATCACCTCACTAAAGCTGCTCCCCATACACCTGAGCACAAAGTGCCTCCTGACGTAGGATGCAGTGAAAACTTAGGATGGGTCTCTTTTCATGTTCACGAAGAAGTGCTACAAATCCTCTGTTTTACCCCACCATACATGGAACACCATCAGTACACACCAAAATAAGTTTATCCATCAGTAGATTTTTTTCTTTAGCAAACTCAGTGAAAGACTTGAATAAATCCTCCCCTCTTGTTGTCTCTTTCATAGGCAAAATAGCAAGACTTTTCTCGTGTAGTGTGTCACTGACAGCATACCTTGCAATCACGCTGAACTGGGATAAATGGCTTACATCTCTTGTCTCATCCAAAGCGAGGGAGAAGAATGGTGCTGCATTTATGTCCTTCACTTGTGTTGCCTCAATTTGATTTGCCATCATGATGGTACAATCGTGAACAGTTCTTGCCGACAGAGGCATGTCTTTTATTTGTTTGATTATCTTGTCTTTATCCAAAAAGTCATCAAAAAGTTCATTGGCAACATCAAGCATGAATGTTTTGGCATACTCCCAATCTGTGAATGGCTTTCCATTTCTCACAATTGCTAAAGCACCAGCAAAGCTAGCCGAATTCCAGTCACCTCATTGGGTCCAAACACGGAGTTGCTACTGACTAGCTTGCACTCTGCACAGTAGCTATTGACAAGCTTTTTTCCTGTTGTCCCCCACTGGATATTTTGATGCAAATGTAGTGTGGCATGTGTCGAAGTGCTGCTTTATATTTGACCATTTCATTGATGCAATTTTATCATTGCATATTAGACACACTGCAGAACCTGCTCTCTTCACAAAGGCAAATTCCTCTGTCCATTCCTGCTGAAAAGTACGATACTCCTCATCTTTTTTTCTTTTATCCATCTTCTTCGTCAAAAGGGTTTCTGCAATTAGCTAGCTGACTACTTGATTAAAAGGAGGGAAGTTTACTTCCTGACCTCACAATGACCTGTGTATGTTATGCATTATCCAATAAAAATTTTGGTGTTGTCCCAGAGGACAGCTGTGATTGGCTCCAGCCACCTGTAACCATGAACATGAGTGGTAGGAAATGAATAGATTGTAATACATGAGAATATTTTATATTTTTAACGTTATTATTTTTTTATTAAAGATTTGTCTGCGAGCCAGATGCAGCCATCAAAAGAGCCACATCTGGCTAGCAAGCCATAGGTTCCTGACCACTGGTCTAAAGTTTTTAAGAAAATAGTTTTGGACTTCTTTTTCAGCTAGAAACTTCAGGCTATTTATCTACAAACACCATATTTGACTGAAATCAGATATCAATTCAGTAAATAGCATGAGAAGCTGTATTTGTCTACCTGATATCAAATCATCACTCACAGGCCTTCTCACTTACAAACTGATTGTTTTGACTTCATAAATAGAGATATGCTAAGAATGTTTGATGACTTAAAACTTATGTGATGTGATAGTTCATAAAAATGATAGCCATCATTCAAATAAAGAAAAAAATTATAGAGCAATTATTCTACACAAGAATACAATTATATACAATGATACAAGAAAACGTTTTTTGTGACAAAGACAGACAGAAAGAGAGACATATATGGAGAGACAGACAGGAAGGGAGAGATGAGAAGCATCAAGTCTTCTTTGTGGCACCTTAGTTGTTCATTGATTGTTTTCTCATATATGCCTTGACCAGGGGACTACAGTAGACCAAGTGACCTTTTGCTCAAACTAGCAACCTTGGGCTCAAGCTGGTGAGCCTTGCTCAAGCCAAATGAGCCCACGCTCAAGCTGGTGACCTCAGGGTTTCAAACCTGAGTCTTCCACACCCTAGTTCGATGCTCTATCCATTGTACTACCACCTGGTCAGGCAAGAAAACTCTTTTATTGGAGTTAATTTTTAATCCAATTCAAATGGTCAGATCATTTGGATATGCTCTAAAGGTTTGAAAGGTATGTAAACACTCTCTAAACTTAGGAAAAATTTTTTAATAATTATATATATTAACATGCATGCATAATGTATGGCATAGGTAATAATGAATTTAAGAATTTAAGTTGGAGAATAGAAAGACCCCCTCAAAAAAACAGAATAAATTCCACCAATTACTTAAAGTGAAGAAATACACATCCAACAAACTGTAATGATAATACATATACTACAAAGTAAAGAGACAGAAGAGAAAACTAGCCCTGGGATTTTGAACCCTATGTCTCAAATGTGAAATATAACAGCTATCTTTATTATTATTATCATTATTATAATTATTATTATTATTATTACAAATGCAAAGCTGTTTAAATATAAAAATGCCAACTGAATTGGATGTCTAAAATGTTATAAATGAACATGAGATCTGCCATCCCAGAATCGAGGGATGATCTATATTGTTATTATCCTGAAGAAAAAGGAGATTAATATAACAATGACAATGCACTCAGCTCTGTACGGTGGGCAGGTGATGCCTTTCTCGGTTCAGTGGGCTTCCTGTCTAAATAAGACTGAAAGCAAAAGAGAACAAAGACAAAAACAAAATTTATCATCAGGGTAGCAGAATTAATTTAATCCATTCCACTAATCCAGTTCTATATGTCTTTACTGAAAGGCATTATCAAGACACCCCTGTAGGAAGAAAGGCTACCCTCCCTACTGTGATTAAAAATATTTCCAAACTTAGCACTCCTTTTCTGTATTCTCACCCCAATAATTGTTGCTCTTCTATTCTTTCCTCCTTTCTAACTCATCTGTCACCAAGTTCTGAAGATTATTCCCAAATGCCCACCACTTGTATAATCATCCAATGTCTTTTCTAATTGGCAGATGTTCCTTCCGGGCTCGTGGTGATGGGGGAATAAAATGAGCAGCCATCCATTTTTTTTAAATTAAATTTATTGGGGTGACATTGGTTAATAAAATTATGTGGGTTTCAGGTGTACAATTCTATAATACATCATCTGCATATTCCTTTGTGTGTTTACCATGCCCAAGTCAAGTCTCCTTTCATCACCATTTGTTCACTCCTTTACCCTCTTCTGTCTCCTCCTACCCTTCTCCTCTGGAATCACCATACTGTTGTCTGAGTCTATGAGTATTTTTTGTTTTGTTTTCTTTTTTTTTGTTTTGCCTTATCCCTTCATCATTTTTACCCAGCCCAGCAACTCCTCTCTTTTCTGACAACTGTCAGTCTGTCCTCTGTATCTATGATTCTGTCTCTAGTTTACTTCTTAGTTCATTTTGTTCATTAGGTTTCATATATACATGCAATTATATGGTATTTGTCTTTCTCTGACTGGCTTATTTCACTTAGCATAATGCCCTCTAGGTCTATCTTAATGGGGGGGGGGGGGATAGTACAGCCAACCTAGCCCAGTGAAATTACTTGCATAATTAGTAAGTGACAGCTGTTCCAGCCCCATGAGTATCACATGCAGGAGCCATTCTTTACTCCTCTCCATGAGGTTCCTGTGTAGATTGTGAAACCTTTAAGTATGTAGGAAAGGGAAATGAGACCCTATCTCAGAGGAAAGCATTCTTATCCATTCAATAAATTTTTTCAATAAATATTTACTGATCTTGGAGATGGGCCTCTGAGGATGGTGAGGCATTTTATCAATGCACTTAAGTATCTGGCAGGGCAGTGTAGAATAAAAGATCAAAATGAACACAGGCATGAAGACAAGGAGGTGTATATGGCATGGAGAACTGATCAACAAATTTAAATTAACTGGGGCAAGGAGTTGCTTTCTGGCCCCTAACTGTTGTGTTCTCACATGACCCTCAAAAAGCTGTATGTGTGCATGCTTGTGCAATAATATATTATCAGTAAACATGCTCTGGTTAGGAAAACTGATTGTCCCTGATAACTCATTTTTTAAGTGTACTCTTTTTTTGTGTGTGATGAATGAAAAGGGAACCCTTCAGTCAATAAAGGGTAGTAAATGAACAAGGGTAGTTAGGAGAAGGAGAAGGGAAGAAAAAGAAGTAAAATAATAGCACTAAAGAAGGAGGCCTATTTGGGAAAGTACAGAACCAGAGTTGGGGATGACAGAAACAGAAAGGGGAACATAATTCTCCCAGAAGCACTTATTAGAGGATCTCTTTTTTCATCAGTGACTTTTCTTAGCATACCTTTCTCTTCCTTACTCAAGTCTGAGTCAACATTAATTTCTTCAGGCCCAATGTCTTCTCCTGTCTTCCTCATAGAAAAGTACAATGTCACTGCCCCAGGCACACATACATGAAGAAATACATCCACAAAGTGAGAATCAAAGGACCCTGCTCCTGCTTTTCATTTGAAAATTATTTTTTTGAGCCAGATTTCAGAGTTCAGTAGCACTTTCCCCAAAGCAGGTTAAGAGCAACATCCTTACTGTATCCACTTTTATTTCTTCTCTGTATGC
Source organism: Saccopteryx bilineata (assembly GCF_036850765.1). NCBI lineage: Eukaryota > Metazoa > Chordata > Mammalia > Chiroptera > Emballonuridae > Saccopteryx > Saccopteryx bilineata. The sequence continues at coordinate 29,282,032 of NC_089500.1, read as the reverse complement.
TTTTATATTAATTCTGAGCCTACAACCTGGTTGCTTACTCTGATTCTAAAGTTACCTGTGAATTAATGTGATACAAAATCTCCTGCACAAGCAGATATGCACCATTCCTGGCTTCTATTAGCCATTAGATAGAGTATATAATGGGTTGGAGAGGAAGTCAGTCACCAATAACAGTTTCAAAGAACAAAGGGAATGAAAAGAGGCTATTTTGTCATACAGGTCAAAATTTGGGGATCTGGCCAAATTTATCTTTGACCCCTCCTGTCTTACTTTCCCCGTGACCCTTATACCTTTCTATTACAACCCCCAAACATCAAATGCCTTCAAACCACAAGCAAGACTCAGTAGCAAAACCAGTTTAAAGGAATAAATCTCAATTGCCTGTGCAAAAAAAGGTATAAATTGTTTATTATTTATTTGACATGAGAAGTTTCCTACTGATTAGTAGAAAGTCTGAAGGCATATAGACTTCAGACTAGGAAGCCAAGGTTATAATTCAGACAGTCACATTCTATGAAACCTCTATGGCATTCAATTTCACTTTCTTACTATGGTTATAATAATAGCAATTTATGGAGTTATTTTTATTAAGTGACCTAATGGTTTAAAAGTACAAAGAGGTATTTCTAGGACATAGTCATTTATTAAAAATATTAACAAATGAGGCAATGTAAGTTCACTTAGTAAATGTTAATTTTCATCCTATGTTTTTACTTTTCTCTTTCTTTTGCTTTTATTGATTTCTTTCTTCTTCCTCAAAAATTGATAGTCCCCACAGCACTTAATAAAGTGTCTTTGGCTGTGCATTCTCAGAATATATTTAAATGAAATTGAATGCATAAGGGAGTCAATGAATGAGGAAGTGAATTAGTGCCTAATATTAATGCCCTGTCTTATTTTCCCCATCTACTTGGGACTCTAATTATCTTTTAAAATGTCACTACTAAGACACATCCATTTAGGGCCCCAAATTTTCCTGATTGTCATTTTTTTTAATTAATTATTCTATTTTGAATGTAATGCATTGCTTTGAATCTCACATTTTGTTACAGATAATGTATTGCTCTAAACTCTATGGTCTTTTAAAAAAAGTGAACAGGAGATCCTGGCTCTGCTCTTTCAGAGCTATAAAATTTCACCATTGAAGAACAGTTAGGTCTTTAATCAAATAGCTTCTTTGGTCACAGAGATAGTAAGGCCATTGAAAACCAAAAGATAGTGTGGTCAATAAGCATTCAAACAAAGCTAACTACACAACGACTACTGTCAATGGAATTCAGCAAGTTTTGATGGTTAATATTAATCCCGAAAGCGTAGCTTTGTGAACATGTAAGGAGCCCAAAGACCTTGAATGATGAAAAGAACTATAGATCTTCAAAGCCAGGCACAAGAATAGGGAAAAAAATTTAAATTTAAAATAGTGGTGTGCAATAGAGACCTGAATAATGTAAAAATCCTTGGTGTGAAGGGGAGGAGTTGGAGGAAGGACTTGCAAATTGTTCTATTTGTAAAACTCCACAGAGAGTATATTTTAGGTTTACTTAATGAGCAATGGTTTACAGCTCCAATTAAAAAGGAAAGACTAAGAGATCATCATCATAGTGTCAGATGTTAAGGACAAAGACAGAGTAGGATAGTGGAAAGTTATGATTATGGGAAACAAAACCCAATCAATCCTGGAGAAATCTTTTAGGGAGAATTTCTGAGAAAGGCAAAAGCTAGGTGAAGAATTAGGAATTCAAACTTAGAGGAATAATCAACCATGTATATGTTTTATCTCAAAGGGGAAGGTCAGTGATACAAACTATAGTACACTTGCCTATGGCATTTAAAGTCTCTTGTTCAATGTTTTATTTGTCTTAAAAAGGGTGGACTCTAGCATTGGCTCAACTCCAGCATTGGAAGCAAGATCAGGACAATAATTAAATACCAGTGCAAATTTTTTATCATACTCATCTCAGTTGTCCCTTGAGACTAAAAAACTTGTATAGTTGTGAATGAAATAGCATTTATAAATACTTTCTAATGAATATCATTTTTTACTAAGATTTGTTTTTTTAAGTAATATGTCATATGCTTTTCTATATGAATCAAATTAGAATTGGTTTCAGGTGAACCCTGAGAGAAATTCTGTTTTAATATAGAAGGGAGAGAAATATATACACATAAACCACACATATTTTCAGTTACATGTGCACCATTCTCAAACTCATCCCTACCTTCACATCCCCAGGAATAACTCTATTCTGGGAAAGTATTATTTTGTGATGTGACTATTTTTTTTCTTTTGAATCACTTTCTCTTATAAAGTTTAGATACTGAGCTGATTAAATAATTCCACATAATATGAAATTTGAACTTAGATATCAATGCTTTATGTGAAAAATGAGTGCCATGGGTTTTTAAAGAATTGGTGAGTTTTATTTTTTATTTGTAGTTTTCATCTGAGGTAGTACTGACCAACCACATCTGATGTAGTTGGGAAGTTCAATGCTAAATATCTACTTGCACCTGAAGAAATAAAGTGTCAGGTTTTTACTTTTCCTGGAAGCTCCTGAGTAAGTCAGATCATGTCTAGCTGACTCCATAAGGAGGGGCTTCTAATGATCCTTCTCACAACAGCACTTGGCCAGAGCTGCCACTTTGATGCTAACTAGATTACACTGATGGCAGTGGTCTCTTCTTTAGCCTGATGCAAAGGACACAGCCCTTCCAGGACCTGTGGCTCTCAACACTCCTGCTGGGCAGATAAAATATATTATGCTCACTTTGTTAAAGATGGCGCTGCCCACATGGAAGCCCATTGCCCAGGTGATATTAATGTGTGTTGGGGGCGGGCTGTGGGCAGGCAGGATCCTTGTAGCCTGGGGCTTGGTTTTAGGGCTAAGCCTTTCCCACCCTTTTTGATGTGGGGTGGTGATACAATCCATCATGCCTCAGATAAGTGACTTTGTATTAGAGACTTTCCTATTTTGTATATTGGATTAAAGGTTTTGATTTCTGCACTATAAAGTGGGGCAGACTAGGACCTTGCTCTCTCTCGGTTCCTAAGATTAGCATTAGAGAGGAGAGCAGAGAAAGGCCACATGGAAGAGGCCAGAAGAAGCAGCCAATATGGCAGAGTGCTGAAGGAAAAGCCAGTTTGAGCAGAGTTTGTGCAGGGAGAAGGAAGGAGATGGGGAACATAGGTGAATAAGTCTGGTGAGCTAGAAATCTTTGATTCTAGGAAACTCCAATAAGTCAGTAGCTTTGTGAGCACTGAATGAGTGGGTTTTGGAGCCCAGTGTGTGTTTTTACTTGCCTGCCGGGTGCAAGTTAGGATTAAAGATGATGGCCCATCAGCTTGACTGTCCAAATCCAATGTGAACCTGCACGGACCAGGCAGCTGTGATGGTGGCCATGCCTACTGGCTTTACAACTCCCTTTTCTTCTTTGTCAGCCTCCCATTTTTTTAGCCTAGCTTGTGTACTTTTATAATCCTAACTACCTCTTTAAGAGAGATTACTTGAGTTTATACCTCTGTCTAAATGTCCTTTATAAGAATTGATTCATGTTTACTTCAGAAACCAGAAAACATTAGTACCCTCCCTTTTTTATACTTTGTTTTCCCAAAGCGCATGCCTTAACAGACAGCATTCTCCCACTTTCTCTCTCTATCTCTTACATTCCCTTTAAGTTTTCTGTTGGGTGCATCAAAATAATTTTCAATTAGAATCATGAAAACTTTGTCTATCTGGATAGGTCACCAAGGACTTAGAGAAACCAAAATAACAAACTAGCTACCTCTGGGAATTCATAGTGGTCAACAGGAGATACTTTGAAAATACAAAGAGAGAGATTAAAAAATGAGAACTGTTAATACCTGGGATATTTAAAAATAGAATAAGTAGTATTATTGGTTTGTAAAATTGAAACTGGTTAACATCCAGAAAATAGCCAAGAGTTATATAGCCCCGAGTTTATTCCTTGATAAATAGATGACAGATAACACTGAAGTGCACCAGTTACTAAAGAAAGTTATTCAGAGATAAAAGATGTTCAACTTCTGCCTTTGAGATGCAAATGTCAGTCACAGCTCAAGGAGAACAGAGCTGAGAGAGAGGTCTACCTTGCAGAAGAATGGCAGTCTTCTTCCTGCAGATGAGGCAGAGCACTTCAGAAAGAAAGCACACTAGAGTTGGAACTTTCCACATTAAAAAAAAAAAGATGGAAGAAACAATGCTGGAGTGAACGAATATCTTTCTGTGGATGCTCAGTTTCCAAATATGCCAGGGGATCTTGGGGAAAATGCCTCCCATCATGCAACTGCAATGTTAACCGCATATCTGCATACACCATCGGACCACTGCAGCCTAGGTGCTTGCTTGCTGCATCAGACAAGGGAGCTTCTTGATCAACTTGGGTTTTAGAAAGGCCCTGTGCACCAGTTTTGGGATGGGACCTTTTCAGCCTACCGGCCCAACCTCCCTGGAAGCCAAACTGCTTTGAATTTGATGAGTCTTCTATGTTGCTGCCCCTCTGCCCCCCACCCTGTCCTCAGCACTAGTACACCTATCTTCACTAGCAGGTTTGGTCCAAGAAAGCTTCTTGCCCTGGACCCAAGGATGGAGAGTTTTCTATTACCTGTCTACCAGTGGCACTTTTGGTGCAAGTGCTCTCTGTGCAAGTGGCTTTTCTGTCCCTTACTCATGGACCTAAAGTTTTCACTTCGTGGTAGAAAATAAGTAGGTACTTAAGATTCTCCCCTCTGCTGCAGCCCACATCAACTCCTGCACCACCTGTGGACTCAGTCTCCAGCTCTGTCCTGAACTTGCTCCTGAGCCTATGGTGGCGGACCCTGGGAAAGATCTTACCAGTAAATACAAAATGTCCTTTGGTCAGGTGCCCCCAGCAATACTTGGCAACGACTTCCTCACTCACATTGCACCATTAAGAGGTCTTTTTAATTTTTTTTTCCCGAAGCTGGAAATGGGGAGGCAGTCAGACTCCCGCATGAGCTCCACTGGGATCCACCCGGCACACCCACCAGGGGGCGATGCTCTGCCCATCCGGGGCATCACTCTGTTGCGACCAGAGCCACTCTAGCGCCTGAGGCAGAGGCCCCAGCGCCCAGGCCATCTTTGCTCCGATGGAGTCTTGGCTGCGGGAGGGGAAGAGAGAGACAGAGAGGAAGGAGAAGGGGAAGAGTGGAGAAGCAGATGGGCACTTCTCCTGTGTGCCCCTGCCAGGAATCGAACCCAGGACTTCTGTACGCCAGGCCGACGCTCTACCCCTGAGCCAACTGGCCAGGGCTCTTTTTAAATTTTTAGTTGATTCTTATCTGCTTGTTTTGAGGCCTGCAAAGAGTCTTTCTTTCTGTGCTCTGCATAGGCAAAACAGATCACATATCCCAGCCCTCATGGGAGAGACCTTTTTCTCTTAATATTATGTTATTGGGTTGCCTTGCTACCTAAGTACTCTAATGGGCTTGAAAATTATAATTGTGTCATTTATCTGGATTTTATTTATTATTAAGATAGAAATGATATTTTAAAGTTTTCTACATCCTAAGCAGAAGTAGAAGCCTACTTCAAAATATTGAAAGCAGAAAGTTGATAGTACAAAAAGAAAAAAATGACAAATACTACTTGAATATAGTTAGAGATTTTACTATACCTCTCTCAGTAACAAAAAGCAAGCAGATATTTAAGCTTACATATTCTACAGATAAACTATTAGACTTAATAAGTAAATTAAGAAAACAATTTGGAGAGGAGATATTTTTTAAATAGCATTTACAATGGATCCAATTTATTAAATGCCTAGGAAGAAAAATAAAGCATTACTAAGAAAATTAAAGGAGACCCAAATAAACGGATGGCTATACCATGTTCTTGGGTTGGAAGACTAAATATTGCAAAAAAAATCATATCTCATAATTGAGCTATAATCAAAGCCACACTATCTTTAATTCTAGCAGATTCTTTCCATAGAAACTGACAAACAATTTATAAATTTATGAAAATGCAAAAAATTGAGAATAAAAGAGACAATCTTGAGGGAGCGCAAAGGTGAAGGATGGATGGCTACCAAATATCAAGACTCAATAAGAATTTATAGTAATTAAGATAATCTGGCATTAGCTCAAAGAGAATCCCATAGCCTAATGGAACACAGTAAAGATTCCAGAATCACATGTATACTGTCCATTTATTTTATAAGTGCCATTGGAATGCAGACAAATGGATGGTATTTTTAAACACAAGAGACTGAATATGCAAACCAAACAATAACCAAACTATATATAAAAATAGAGTTCTCACCCACAACTTACAGCAACTAGCCTGGAAGCCAAATTACAATCTTCACAGAAAAGTTCCTAGAAGTCAAACCACAATGTCTATATCAATGGACCCAATATGGCCAGCACTTGATCAATTGCTGACAGCTTTCCTAAATTTGGTCACTGCTACCAATTTATGAGCAACTGGAGAAAAACCAAACATGCTCCGCTAACCAATTATAAAGGCTGCCCCATTTCTATTCTGTTTGCCTCCAGTTTTTCCATGCCAACAGCATCCAATCAGGGCCTGCCTCACCTCTTCTTCTTCCACTATGAAGCCTTCCAGTCTTCTGCCTGCCCTTGAGTCTCTGCCAAATGCAAGAGAGGCAGCTGACTTGTTTGTTTCTAAGTACTCTTTGCTTGCCTATTTCCACAGGTATTACAGGGTCAAGTGGATATCTACATATCTACATATGAAAACAAGGAACATAGATACCCCTTCCTCACAACTTATACAAAAATAAATTCCAGGTGGAGCACTGATATACTTAAACAGACAGTAACAATAATGCAGTAAAAATAAATAAATAAATAAATACTCTAACACAAGAATTAAATTGATGAATTGAACTTTACTAAATTTTAAAATCTCTAGTAATTAAAAATGTTCTTAATAGAGTCAGGAGTCTGGTGACAACAGCAGAGTTGAGAGTTTAGCAGAAGTCCCAGTATTAGTGGGCTCATAGCCATATTGGTGGCATGGGAATCCCAACATTATCAAGACCAAGACCAATTTTTACTGTCTGGACTTCTTTAGTTCTTGCTTATTTTTGTTAGCATGGTTCTCCAGCATTCCCTTTAATTCTATAAGCTATTCAGTAATTCATAATATCTATTCTACATAAATTTCCTAGAGTTGATTTCTGTTCCTTGCAACCAAGAATCTCATTAAATAAAAAAAAGTATCAGAAATAAAGTATGGTGAATTACTAACTTCAAAATGTAGAACAGGGCCCTGACCAATTGGCTCAGAGGTAGAGCATTAGCCTGGCATGTGGAAGTCCCAGGTTCTATTCCCAGTCAGGAAACATAGGATAAGTGACCATCTGCTTCTCCATCCCTCTCCTTCCCCCTTCTCTCTCTCTCTCTCTCTCTCTTTCTCTCTCTTCCTCCTGCAGCTGTGGCTCAAATGGTTTGAGCAATTTGGCCCCTGGCACTGAGGATGGCTCCATGGCCTCACCTCAGATGCTGAAATAGCTCAGTTGCTAAGCAATGGAATAGTGGGCCCAGATGGGCAAAGCATCACCCTGTAGGGAGCATGCCAGGTGAATCCTGGTCGGGGCACATGCGAAAGTTTTTCTCTCTGCCTCCCCACCTCTCACTTAATAAAAAAAAATGAAAAAAAGAAAGAAAAAGAAATATAGAAAAGACTAACCAGAGAATATATAGTATAGGAATGAGAAGGCCTCACTATTCCAAGCTGGGATATTTGAAACATTTACTATTTGATAGTAGAAACAATGTTAGAACTATGGCTTTTGTATATTGGAAATCAGATCATGTATATAACAAGCATAACAATAGCCCAGGAAAAAGAAGCAGTATTTTGAAATACTTGCCAGCTTTAGAAACAAAGGTACAAACTTAGCCCGATAGTGACTGTTTGAAAGCAGTAAAAATTAAAACATATCTTTATTAACAGAGAATCTCTTGTATTATAAGATCTAAAATTTCAAATGCTGCCTTGACATCTTTGATCCTTACTTTGTCCCAAAGGCCTAAATAGGAGTCCCCTGTTCTAATCAGTTATGCCCCCCACTCAGTAGAAAATGCTCCTAGTAAACTAATTCCTCTATTAGCCAGGTCAGCTGCTCCACACCAACTCCTCAAAATCATTCAATGAAGCAGTTACACCCTCCCATGGGAACTACCTCATCCTCTTGTTACTGCAAAGCTAGCTTCCTAAAACCCTGATTCACTCTGCTCCCAATTGCAACCTTTATGACTCAGCAATGTCCTGGTTTTCCAGGTTTAGAGTATAGATGACTAATAAACTGCTGTTACTCTCACTTGTGCTGTGTCAGAAGTCATGTGTTCTGTCTTTTTATGGTATGTAGGTTGGGATATACCTCCCTTACCAATATGGTGAATACGAGGCAATCAGCCAACTCTTCTGCCTACAGACTGAACCAAATGATTCCAAGTCTAGACAGATGGAGTCCAGAACGATTAGAGGAGCCAAATTCTCTTTTTCCAGCTAAAATTTGTATAATAAAAGTTAGGCTTTAGATTACTTAACATAAAATGGCACAGTCCATCCAACATTAACCCAGAAACCTTTGCAAGGATCTCCTGTAAGGACTCTATGACTACAAAAAGGACAGCCCTACTACTTATGAAGATGCAGCCTGTGGACAAGAGCACATTACTCACATCTCTTCACCAGAATCTGCTGTTGATAATCACCTAAAGGCAGAGGTCACATTCAATATATCCACTTTTAAAGTAAGAGCCCTGGACATGGCCAAGCTTGAAACATTTTGCTTCAGATGCAAAGTACCCTGGATTCACGTACTATGAGGAGACAAGGTCTATGACTCTAACTAAAAGTCTAATTGTGTTCCTATGCCAATCAGGCCTTCCACTAGACAGCTTGGTGAGATCATACAAAATATGAGACTGCTACTGTCATCTTGCCACTGTGAAAATGAAGCCGACATTATAGAAGGCAGAGCACAAAGACCAGAAGAAACTGTCTCTTTGGTATCTTTAAGTCTAAACCAAACAAATTCTGAAACCAGCCTTACCCTTGGCCTTTCCAGGTGTAAAGGACCATAAATCCTCTTTTTGTTTAAGTAACTTTGAGTTGTTCTTTCTGTAACTCATCCTTGTTGCTAGAAGCATTATATTAAGAAGCCATAAACCAATAGTTTTCTTAAATACTACCTCCCCCAAAAAGAAAAAGAGATTGTAATAATTGGGATATTTCTGGACACTTTAAGGTTTAAGTTAGCATTCTATACCCCTGAAATGATCTATTCTTGATGAGTTTTATGAAAATGCGGATTCATAGTTACGGAGACAATAAAAACGAAAGAGACTCTAAGGCAGAGAGAAACAACAATGTTAGAATGGCAGGGAAAATATGGAGACCGTTAAGACCAGGGTGAGTGGTACTTATGAGTGAGAGAAGTAAAATAAGAACTTTTAAATATGAGCCCATGTAGACAGGAAGGACTTGCAGGCACAAGTCAGGGAGTAGGCAAAAGCATTTAAAGGGCATCGTGTGGATTCTAAATGGCGTAGTTGTAAATCACCCTTTTAGAATCTTGGTGAATGTTTCTAAGTATTTCTAAAATTTGATTAAAACTATTAAGTGAGACAGGGATTCTTGTTCATGAGAAAACAAAGCAAGGCAAAGTTTTAGCTGTAATTATGTTCTTCAGAATTGTGAAATGGCCAGGCTTAAGTTTCAGTACATTTCTGTTTTCTTTGGGACTTTTTTCCTAATTTTTTTTTTTGCTTCATTTTTATATATCTCTAAAAACTATTTTTATTTCCATAAGGTTATTTTATGGACTCAGGGAATTACAACTTGTATTCCATCCCATCCTCCTGGTGGCCTTATCCAAATACAAAATGAATGAATTTGTATACATCTTATACTTACGGCTTGCTTGATAAAATTTGAGATGAGGGCACAAAATTGCTGAAGAAAAGCAGACTCTGTAGGTAGAATGGAATGGAAGTACCTATGAATAGAGCAAGATTTGCCAGAAAGGAATGAGGTGAGTGAATTGGCCACATTTCTGCTCATTGTTCTCCTAGCTTCCCATCACCTACAGAATAAAATTCAATTCTGTGCACAGCATACAATCATTATAAATACTCCACCTAACTGACTAGCCTGGTCTATGGCTATTTTTTTAGTTGACATTTCAACAAAGATAAAACACTTGTATATATTTCTTATAATATATTCCTCATCTTTGTCTTAAAACATAATGTTATTTTTATTTGGAATGTATTTATACCTACCTATTACCACCAACACACAGTTATATGTAACATCTTTACTAAAATTTTTGTTGCATATCTAAACTGATCTAAATGTCCCAGTATTTCTCAAATATCTTGTATTCTAGCACAACATTTATTTTTATTTTAATCAATTGCTTCTATCCCTGGCCTGTGGAAAGGAACCTGTCTTATTTATATCTATTCTCATGGTATCTACTCAGTGCTTTGCACATACTGGGATCACAAGAGAAATATCTGTTGTATGAATGAATGAATGAATGAATGAAGCCAGGATATTCAGCTTTATATTGTAAATTGATAGTAAAACATATTGGTTATTTTGATATGCACTAGAAAACGTTTCTGAAACACACAAAAAAGTTCCTAGTTAAATACAGACATTAAAATATTATAATTTTATAACTTGAACTTATAACTTTGATTCCTATTAAATGTGCGTGTTCTTTGAAAAGATAGCTCTTTATTATTTATTTCTAAGGTATCCCACATTTAGCATGTTGACAACTAAATTTAGTCCCCTGTGTTTGACTAGTCTTTCCTGACTCCCTTTGGTCTGAATATGCTGCCTGGGGAAGTTGATCAAGCTCTGTGCTAGGGGTCACTGTTTTAGATTAGTCACAGTTTTTAAGTTTCTGATAAACTACTGAAAGTTTCTTAGTGATGGATACAAGAATACATCTACTCTCGAAAGAGGAAAGAGAAATTCCTATGAAGGGAGATTAAAGAAATTTAGGAAACTGAAATTTCAAAATTTCAAATGTAGTATACAATGTGCCTGTCTAGAAGGATACTGATGGTGAATTTACCTGGTCTTCAATCAATTACAGTATTTTAACTGACTCATTAAATGATAGAAATAAAGAAATTCTGTGTAGAGAAAGTGGGATTTGAAATATAATCAAGATTCAAAATGAAATAAAACCAGACTTGAAAAAAAATGACCCAAGTTACTCCAATTAAACCTTTGCACTTTGACCTCTATTAGTTTCTTTTCTTTGCTTCCTGATTGGAACAGACAAATAAAACACCCTTGATAGAGTTCCATGCAGAGAATGGATGGTGATAGCATCACCAAGCCCTTACCAGTAAGGCCACATTGCTTATCACTGCCAGATGAATTATTCACCATTTTAGCTTTCTTTCAACATTGGGATATGGAAAGAAGGTGAACTTTGCAGTCAGCTTTGCACTTTTGGGGTCAGCCAAGTACTTATCTTCAGAGTGACAGAGGGATGTTAATTTTGCAAGGTCCTCCACTTCATTCTCCTGCAATGGAAATCCAACCAAGACCTTATCAGCCCAATAGATCAGACTGGAGCTGTATGAGAATAAACTCACTTTGAGAAAAATAAACTCAGGTGGGGAAAAGGATAAATTTTATGGCAGTAAATTTGCAGTTTCAGATATAAAGCTGCCTTAAATTTGTGCATATGCATCATTTTTACCTTTTTAATTGAGATTTCCTATCTTTCTATATCACCTCAGAAAATACTAAACTACAGGTTTCCTTTTCCTCTGACTTCATTACCCTGGGATGCTTATAACCCCTCAGCCATTTACCACCCTCCCACTACAGGGTGTGTGTAAGGCCAAATTATAAAATTGGCCACATTTGTCTTTCATCTTCCTCTTTCCACTCTTTCCCCTCTCCTGGTTCCATTGTCTTCCTCCTCTTTGGTTTAATCTCACTTGCTGCTCTTAGCAAGTGAAGTAATAATTTATAATGAAGTTAGATATTTTCTGTGCTCTTTCATCCAGAGCAATTTTTACTTAAGAAAGACACAAAGCAGGTAAGTTAGTTTCTTGATAGTTTTTTATTTTTTTCTTTGATTATATTCATTCTAAAACTGTTCATTCAATACTTCCTCTGTGCCACATTCTGCAAACTGGAAATAGATGGAAAACACAGGCACTGTCCTTAAGGAAAGTATCTTCTAGTGAAGATACACATGAGATGATTATGATGTAGGTGGTAAGGGGAATCATTGCGGTGGAGTTGGGTATATGTGTGCAACAGTCTTTCTGCTAGGATTCTCATGCTTTTCAGGGATTATATTTCTCCTAAGAGTCTAAAGGCTTGGAGGGTATTTGAGATATTATCTTCCAGGCCCTCAGCGATTCATCTGTTATATCTCTTGAAACTGCTTTTTCTCCTGGGTTATTCTTTCTGCCTACCTTCTCACCATGATCATTCTCTAATTTTAAAAAAGAAAAACTTACTAAAGCATATCACCTTCAGGTATCAGAACCTACATCCAGGACATCAAACAAAGAAATAATTTAAGGTGTTGGTTTCTGGGCTGAGAATGTGAATAACTCTGATGACTAAAAAATTTTTTTATAAATTAGTTCTTTTCCAGTGCTTTGTTTTTTTTTAGAAAAACTGAAGGAGGACTGATTGAATTGTTGGCATATATCTTATTAAAAAATAATTTTTTTGTGCTACATTACTCTGTGCTTTTAGTGAGGTCAAAGAACTAAAAGAAACATAACAAAAATATTTTCATTTTCTTCTTCATATATATGTGAACAAAGTTTATCATGCTTAGTCTTTAATAATTAAAACAAAAAAAATCATTGAGAATTCTGCCTTATTCTAGAAATAGTTAATATCTATAACTAGATGCATTTTATGTCATGAAGGAATTAGTTCCAATAAATTTTACTTTTTCTATGTAAAATAATCATCAGTATTTAACACTGTATTTATATGAATGTGGCCTATTGTATTCTATGGATAAATGTAGTAACAATACAATCCCCCCCCCCAAAAAAGACATTTTAACAGTACTTATGGTCACATAAAATTATTTTTAAATAATTAATAAAATACTATTTGTTATTGTTTTTAGAGAAGTATGAGAGCATGATAAATAAAAGATTTTCAAACATAAAAATGTTAAATTTAGGTAAGTTACCTGGTAGATATGAAATATAAGTTCAAGGAAAGAAGAGCTTGTTAATACAGACAAAATAGGATGAATCAAGATGAAAGGCTCAGAGGAGAAGACACGGGAGTAGAAGAGCACTTCAGGAGGAAAACAGCAAACACCAAAGTACGCATGTCAGAAAAAGCTTTGCAAGTAGAGGAGACTGCAGGTGATTATCAGCAAAGAATTCTGGGAAAAGAAATGAAGAATCCAACTTACTAAAGCAGTGTTGTTTGAAGATTGCAACTCACTAAAGGGATTAGCCAAAAAAATATACATGACACGTAGACACAGGCCACGGTGTGGCAATAGGCAGAGGGAAAGGGGGCTGGAAACTAAAAGGGGTGGGTATGGGGACTGAAAGAGATGTTGCTTGGGGCAAAAAGAGACTTGGCTGCACACAATGTGTCGTGCAGATGGTATTTTACTGAGTTGCACATTTGAAAACTGTATAATTTTGCAAACCAATGTTATCCTAATAAATTCAATTAGTAAAAAGAAAAGATTTATAAGCAAAAAATTTCCCCCGGGGTTCTAAAGCCCCAACAAAGAAGGTTCTACAGGGTTGGTGTGATAGAAAGGTGACAGGACAAGAGCATGCAGGTGACTGGCTAAAGAGTGGTGAAAATCCTGTTGGTGGGACTGTAAAGTAGTACAACCATTATGGAGGAAAGTATGGTGGTTCCTCAAAAAACTGCAAATAGAACTACCTTATGACCCAGCAATCCCTCTACTGGGTATATACCCCAAAACCTCAGAAACATTGATACGTGAAGACACATGTAGCCCCATGTTCATTGCAGCACTGTTCACAGTGGCCAAGACATGGAAACAACCAAAAAGCCCTTCAATAGAAGACTGGATAAAGAAGATGTGGCACATATACACTATGGAATACTACTCAGCCATAAGAAATGATGACATCAGATCATTTACAGCAAAATGGTGGGATCTTGATAACATTATAAGGAGTGAAATAAGCAAATCAGAAAAAAACAAGAACTACATGATTCCATACATTGGTGGAACATAAAAATGAGAGTAAGAGACATGGACAAGAGTGTGGTGGTTACCAAGGGTGGGGGGGGAGGGAGGACATGGGAGGGAGGGAGGGAGAGAGTTAGGGGGAGGGGGGAGGGGCACAGAGAACTAGATAGAGGGTGACGGAGGACAATCTGACTTTGGGCGAGGGGTTTGCAACATAATTTGATGACAAAATAACCTAGACATGTTTTCTTTGAATATATGTACCCTGATTTATTAATGTCATCCCATTACCATTAATAAAAATTTATTAAAAAAAAAAAAAAAAGAGTGGTGAAAATCATGGACTCTGCTCTCAAGGCTGGATGGAGACTGGACTAGAGGCAGAGGTTGTGGTTGTAGCTGATGGACACAGGCTGATGGACTTGTGGAGGATGGGGCCACAAGCAGGTTTGCAAGGCTGTGAGAAGGAGCGCACAGAGTACCCAAAAGACAAATGACTGTAGGCCAAGGAGCAGGAGTGGTGGTGAGAAAGACCTGATATAAGATCAGAATGTGATTTGGGGACTTAGAACATTAAAACAGAATTTACGGTATTAGACAAAAGCCAAGGGAAAAAATATTTTGGAAGTTTCATGGGGACAGTTCATCTGTTAATTTGTACTATAAAGATAATTCTGCTTTGCTCTGAGCACCCCATAGAAAGATGGTATGTTGTCTTAGGATTTTATCTCTTTTTACATATGTAAAATAAAAGGCAAGAGTCCCAGATTTGAGTCATACCTACACAATTAAAAAATAAATAAAGAAATGAAGAGAGAGAGAGATGTGAGAGGGGAAGGGAGGGAGGCAGGGATGGAGGTAGGAAGGAGGTAAGGAAAGGGAGGGGTGGGAAAAGGAAGGGAGAAGAACTAGAATGAATATATATCTAATTCTGTGGATTACTTTTTAGAAATTAAACTCAAGCTCTTTTTTTACACCACCTTAACCTTATGGTTTTAATGAGAAATGAAGAGGAAAAGTTTTAGTCCTATGTTTAAGACAGGAGACTGGTCAGTAGCTATAAAGATACACTGACAAAGGGCTATCACTGAACCTGCTCAGTCCTCCTCTTGTTTTCTCTGCCCTGCACCACCCCCATAGAAACAACAATGAGCAATATTACTGTGAGTCAGGTTCCAACAATCCCTAACTACTTGTAGTTCCCATTGTATTTCTCTCTTCCTCTTACACACACACTTGTGCGATCTTTGTACCTGCATTTTTCCTTCATGGAATACACTTTCTGCCGTTTTCTTCCTGAAACATTCTTACCCTTTCTGCAAAACTTAGCAAAGCCTCACTTACTTTATGATACTGACTCTTAGGCAGAAAAAAAAGTATGTTCCTCTATTAAGTTCATTATGGCTGCTATTGTATTGTAACTGATAATGACTTTTCTAGCCATGAGATTATGTTCATCCCCAAGACCAAACACACTGTAAGGCGATTGAAAGATAGTAAATGAATATTTGTTAAATTGGAAGCCTGATGCCTGAATCCATTAATGAATAAATCTGCATCGATATCTTCTGAACTCTTCTGTGCCACTAAATTGCTACACACGAAGGGGAAAACTTTGGTCTTCAGTCATAATTTAAAAAAAAATGTGATACCCTTTATATTCCAAGAAGCCCTTCTGAAAACATTCTGCATTATTTGCATGACAATCTAATAGTGTTGGTGACAACAGTAGTCTTTTTATTGATAATTGCAGAAACCTTGATACCAATGACAGTAACAAATACAAGAAATAAAACAGGATTAAGACACATTGAATCGAGGCCTTGAGTTTCCTCTACATATTGCATAAGCTCCTATTTCTCCTCCTTTCCTGCTGACTCCCACCTCTCTCACTTGTTAGCGTATTGTCTTCACAGTTTTCATGGGACCAACCTGATATTGTTGGAAATGACATTCTAAGTAATTTAAGTATAGGATAGTATGGGCTGATGAAGTACTGTAATTTAATTTTATTGCATCAGCAGCAACAGTAAACAAATGCATCGCATAACATGCTGAGATAGTCTATTGATCTTTTCAGTCAATATTGGATGGAAATTCCTAACAAAACATAAAATTACAATATTGTTGGAAAAGATATTTTCAGTTTTTTAATACTACTAGTGAAATTGGAAGGGTAATTGTTTCATTTCACCCATATCTAATACATATGTAGATGACCAAGAACTGAATTCATAGCCAATTAAGTCAAAGACAGTAATAATCCATTTATCACAAGATTACTTATTATATTACCTCTTGGAGGCAGTCAGTCTCAGAGTAGGATAAGCTTATATATTTCTGTTTAACCAAAAAGTCACAAAAGCCAGGTGCCAGGGGAATCTCAAAGGTTCACCTAAGAGATGAAGTATTTTCTTCTAAGAATCCATTTTCCATTTATGATCTTGATTATCTATTCACATTATATACAAAATATGGGAGTTGGATATTAGAAAGGACTTTAAGAGAAAGAATTTTCATAATGATAAATGATTTTTTTTTTAACAGGGACAGAGAGAGTCAGAGAGAGGGATAGATAGGGACAGACAGACAGGAACAGAGAGAGATGAGAAGCATCAATCATTAGTTTTTCGTTGGGACACCTTAGTTGTTCATTGATTGCTCTCTCATATGTGCTTGACCGCGGGTCTTCAGCAAACCAAGTAACCCCTTGCTCGAGCCAGCAACCTTGGGTCCAAGCTGGTGAGCTTTTTTTGGCTCAAGCCAGATGATCCCTTGCTCAAACTGGCGACCTCTGTGTCTCAAACCTGTGTCCTCCGCATCCCAGTCTGATGCTCTATCCACTGTGCCACTGCCTAGTCAGGCTGATAAATGATTGTTGCTTTTGAAATGGAAGGCATGCTTCAGAAAATATGGTTAGAAACAATTCAACAAACAACAAATAAAAAATAGAGAAGCTTGTTTCACATATCTAAACAACTGGCTTGGATATTTAGGATTTAAGTGTGCCTAGAAAATAATTGATAATTAAGCCTCTATTCATTGGGAATCAAAATTATTTTAAAATGTGTATGAATTTGATCTAAAGATGTGTTGTATCTTTAAATTGATTTCAGTTTTTCTGTCACAGTGAGTCATTGACTCTATATTGAGATAACCTTGCGATTAGAAAACTTTTCAATTACATTTACCAAATCCACAATAAGTGCCTACTGTGTGTGAGGTACTGTGATAGTCATTTGAAGAGATGGAGAAATTATTGGTATACAGTTTCTAATATTATGGATTGAAAATTTTACTGGATTACTTACACTTAAAACTCAGGAGTAGTTCCCATGTCCCTTTGAGGGGGCATATGAAGAACTTAAGTTATAACAAATTTGAGATGAAGGAATATATTACAATAGTAAATTATATCATTTTTGAACTATTAGGATTCTTTAATACTTCTAATATAGGTTTGGGTTTTTTAGAAATTGTAATTCCTTTCAAATGAGTATATTTTTCTGCTAAGAATGTTATATACAGTGTATGCTTTTAGAATCTAAAGCACTTTTTAAGAAAGAAATTTCATTTAAATAAGGCATTTAGCTAAGTAATTTTGAAAAGAATGATTGTTGTGGTTAAAAATTAAATGATCTCCTTGAGACATTTTCCCCCTCATTTCTTCTTTCCTTTTGACATCACTGCTTTACTGCTTCAGATGTGGAGAAAAAGGACTAGTTCCTCCGAACATGAGGCAGGACTCCGAATCAAAAGTGAACTCTGAGCAAAAGTATGTTGGAAATATACTTTGTTTAACAGAAGGATCAAATTTCCACATGGAATACCATATGTGTTTATTCTGGGGATCTTGTGTTTCTCATTTTGTCATTTTAATAGAATTAACCTCAATGTTAATAGACGTGGCAGCTCTTACTATAGAAAATGATAGGAGAATGGACCAATCTTGCAGCAAGCAAGTCCATCAAATAGCAGGTAAATTACTAGGGGAAAATGAACATTTATGAATTCTGCAGTAGTTAAATAAAGCAGACTTTTTTTTACACAAATTTATCAGGAACACAGGGGTTCAGAGATGTTTAGAAGTACCTTCCAACATGAGGAAGTAAATAGGAAATCAGAGAAAAGGGCAATCTTCAGAAAATTAAGTGCATCAATACTTAACTTAAATGATTCATAATATACCATAAAATGAGTGAATGCAGTCATATTCAGAAACAACCCATTCTCTGCCCTAATAAATACTGTTTTTAATGAATTTTTTAAGGAAAAGAGAATAAGCTCTCTTCCCAATCCAATCAAGCTAACTGGGGTCTGACTGATGAAAATGGTAATCTCTGTTTTAGTGTCTTAACTGACTTAAAGAGAAAAAATAAGTTTTCATGATTGAAAATACAGGTAATTTAAAATAAGAACTTGTCAGTGCTTATTTAGTGCCACTTCCAAGAAAGAGAAATATGAATAAAACTCATTCAATTCCATTTGCTCTAATTTTTTGCCAATCAAGCAACATTTTTGTTGTTGTTAAATTGGAAAGCTATTATGATTAAATGAGACAAAGTTATGGAACAGAATAGTTCTCTAGTGGCTGATTATACCAGAATGACTTTAAAGATGGCAGTTGGGACTGGGATCTGGTCAGTCACTGGTCCAGGAGCTCTTGGGACAGTACCCTCATTCTTATTTGTGTTTTCTTTCTTCTGAAACACATACAAGAGCTATTATACAAGTAAAATGTCTCAGAAAAAAACCCTCATTGTTGGCTACCTAATTATTGCTTCTAAAGCCCAGATAAAAGCTACTAGAGTACCTGAAGTTGGGTGACAATTGAACACTCTAAGGCCTGCCTCAAAAAACCATATTTCTAATGCAAGAATGGTAAATGGATGGTCAAGAATAATCCTTTGATAAATTTCTTGGGAGACTTACTGTGTTCAAGAAAACATTACCAACATATGAGGACCAGAAATTTAAAAATAAAGCTACCTGATTATGGTTTACAGGCTGTTAAATAATAATAATCATTGAAACACAAGACTAATAGACAGATTTATAGTTGACCTAGAATATAGGAATGAAGACCTTTACTTTCCTCTGCATGGGAGAGTGAGAAGTGAATTGCTCTTGCTACTTTCTTACCGAAATGACCAGCCAAGAGACAAACTTCCTTTGGCATCATTCAGAGACGTAAACTCCACCCCTTCCAGCTTGCGCTGAGCTCTACATATGATCACCAGAGCACCTGCAGGAGTTTGGAAGGCATTGTGTTTAACTGACAACCCTGCACCCTCCTGTCTCCCTTGAGGGTCGGAGCTGTACTCCCTGATACTGAAGAAGCATTTGTTGTCATGTCTGATTTTGCTTATGTTCAATTCCACTGCTTTATAATTGAGCATCAGGTGCTACTACTACTAACACTTGCACATTAGGAACAATATTAATAATTACCCTGATAATGATAACATTTTAAACTTGCATATGCTTTAAGTATTTCAAAATGTTTTTATTCTATTTCATGTGAATCCTCACAATAAGTCTATAAGCAAAGGAGACAGTGATAGTCATCTCATTCAATACATGAGAACTCTGCATATCAAAGTGGTTATTTGGATTTTCAACAACAGGTTACTTCTGGAAGAGTCTAGAATAAAATCCAGCAAATGACTGATTCCAATTTCTACTTCTGAGACACTTTCTGCTATTGGTCACAACCAGACTCTCTTTTGGGGATATATAGAGGAAAGTACCAGAGGCATAGAATTAAGAAGACCTAAAGGGATCCCACAACCCTAGTTTTATTTCTATCCTCCTCCTCATTACTCTTCTTAACCTCCTCAGGCCCACGTGGCCAGAGGAAAAAGAGCAAATGAACATTGTTCTTTACAAATGACATACATTTTAACTTATTCTATGCATGTGATTGGTAACTACCTGCACTGTCCTTGCCTTCACAATGCTTTCATTCCAACAATGCAAAGGTTTCAATCACATATGCAGGCTTGGGATAGGGTTGGGGAAGGGAAACACAGATACAGATCAATGCAAAAAAATAGCATAAAAAAGAAAGTTTAAGATAGAAATATAAACAGCCCATTTTAAATACTTTTTTTTATAGACCTTATAAGAAGAGATGATCAAAACTTTTAAGTATTTGGCGGGAAAATTTCAGGGAAAATTTAAAAGACAAGAAAGAATTAGAGGATGGTTTTTAAATAGTACATTTTAAGTGCTTTCCTTTGGAAAATGTCTGAGAGAATTATTCTGTATGTACAAGCAAATGTGCAATTCCCTTGGACATTCTTTCTGTTTTATTACCTTAACAGCCAGTCATGTAAAGGAAGCAGACTCTTTCATTCTAAACAGTAGAAAGCAAGCTTTGAGGACTTGAGATTGCAGTGTAATTGGAGTGAAAAATAATCACAATTAAAGAAGATGAAGGGTTGAAGTGAAAGAGAAGGGGCTAGAAAAAAAGAGCTTAGCAATTCAGAATGTAGCAGAAATCATTATGCCTGCTTTTCATTGACGGGCATTGGTGACTTCATTGCAAGCCCCTGAGAACATAATTTTTACTCAGTCACCTTTGAATTGCCTCAGATTGCTAAGGAAATACTTTGCATTTCATAGACCAAGGTTAAATGTGAGCTTGGATGCTGACCTTGGGTATCTTTCTTTCTGATTAATCAAAAACCATCATTGCTTATTGTCTACTGAATTCCTACAAAGGATTGGAAAACTTTAGAAGTACAGTTGACCCATGAACAACGCGGGTTTGCTTATATGTCTATATGGGTTGGCAAAAGTTAGTTTATCATTGTGAGTATGCAAAACACAAGAGTTTATTATTTTTATTATTATTTATTTATATTGTATTATTCATTAGTATTAACCTTATTTGCCCACTTCTCTGTGTGTGTGTATTCATACATATATATAGAAAGTAACATGGCTTTGAATAGAAATACATGTAAAACAAGGTTTTGTAATAATCAGTTAATGAAAATGATGTGACCGGGGCTCCGAGACCTATTTCCTCTAGGAGCAACTGTTCAGTATTTTGCTAGTTCAGTATTCATGATGACTTTATAGAACATAACAACCATAAATGATTAGAGTTAACTCTCGATACATGGGTATTAATGTATATTCTTCCATTCTGTACATTTATTATTATTATTATTATTATTATTATTTGCATTATGCTTTGGGTAGGATCATCAATATAATGATAAATATTTGTAGTAAAAGTGAGCATTCTTTTTTTTTTTTTTATTCATTTTAGAGAAGAGAGAGAGAGAGAGAAAGAAAGGGGGGGGAGGAGCAGGAAGCATCAACGTCCATATATGCCTTGACCGGGCAGGCCCAGGGTTTTGAACCGGCAACCTCAGCATTCCAGGTTGACGCTTTATCCACTACGCCACCACAGGTCAGGCAAAAAGTGAGCATTCTTGACGTGTTTTGGATCTCAGGGATAAAAAATTTCTAATATTTTACTACTAAAAATGATATTGGCTTGGGAAGAGTATCACCAGTAGGAACCTCTGAATCTTATGAGTAAAAACCTCCAAAAATCTTATTAAAGTAATGTGAACATTGACAAAATGTTTTAAAATCAACTCTTTCAGAACTCTAGAAATTAACCAAAGAATTTTAAAAGCTGGGGAGCATTTATTACAGAAAACTGGCTGAGTATTGTTGATAATAGTCTGCTTTACAACACTTTAAATTGCCTAATTCACATCTTTTTCCCCTAGCTCTGTGGTAGCCTGAAGGCCAACAATTTATAATCAAGGTGAAAATAAGCAAACTAATAGCTTTGGAAAGTGGCAAAATGGCACTGGACCACTTCTGAAGTCTCATCCCCAGAGAATGATTATATATATTATTTGTCCTATTCGTCAATTCTCTGAAAAACACCATTAACAGGGCTTGGGGCTAGGGTTTGTATGAGAAATACCTGTTCTTTTCACTCAATTTTGCTGTGAAAGTGCTTTTATAAAATCATTTATTATTTAAAAATAGAAAATCTTTTTAAAATTTTTAAAAAGGAACCTAAAATCATATGTAGGGCATAATTAAACAAACCAACATATATATATATATATATAATAGGGGTTGTAGAATGAGAGAGGAGAGAGAAAGGGAAAGAAAGAATATTTTAAAAAATAATGGCCAACAATCGCAATATTTAATGAAAAACATTTATCTACACACTTGAGAAACTCAACAAATTACAAGAAGAATAAATTAAAAGGTTATGCTATTAATAAGTAACATTATGTTATAAATATTAATTTTAATAAGTATAATAAATTATAATATTAACAATATAGTATTATAATAGTTTAATTAGTATATTTTAATATTATAATAAAATAGTTGAAAAATAAAAGAGAATCTTTAAATCAGAAAGAGAAAAGCAACTCATCATCTATAATAATCCTCTGTAAAATTAATTGTTAGTAAAGATCAGAAGCCAAAAGGACAGAAAACAGTGGGATAAGTGTTTCACTAGCTTTCATATGCCTTTTTCTGTGTGTGTGACAGAGACAGAGAGAGACAGGGAGAGGAAAAGATAGGGACAGACAGACAGGAAGGGGGGAGAGATGAGAAGCATCAATTTTTCATTGAGGCATTTTAGTTGTTCATTGATTGCTTTCTCATATGTGCCTTGACAGAGGGCTACAGAAGACTGAGTGACCCCTTGCTCAAGCTAGAGACCTTGAGCTCAAGCTGCTGAGCTTTGTTCAAATCAGTTGAGCTGTGCTCAAGCTGGTGACCTTGGGGTTTCAAACCTGGGTCTTCCACATCCCAGTCCGACGTTCTATCCACTGCACCACTGTCTGGTCAGGCTCATATGCCTTTTAATGATATTTTTATTTTTTATTCATCTTCTTTAACTGCAATATTTTCTAATAATCCTTTTTCCCTTGTAATTAATCTGTTATTAAGCTTATATATTGATTTTTTTTCATTTTTTTATTTCTAGAATTAACATTTACATGTATATATATGTATGTAGGGTCCTGTTCTCTGGTAAAACTGTCCATTTTTTTTTTTACATACAGAATTTCTTTTTGGTTCACATTTTAGCTTTTTGGCATTCTTCAATTATTTTTTTCTTTTCTCTTGGATATTTTAAGCCTACTTATTTTACAGTCCATAACCATTAACTTCATTGTGAATATTTTGTGAGTTTATTTCTCAAGTCTTGCTTCTTTTGATTTATTTATTTTTTTTAAACATTTTTTTAAAATCTTTGTTTCTTTTTTTATTTATTTCATTTTTTAGAGAGGAGAGGAAGAGACAGAGAGAGAGAGAGAGAGAGAGAGAGAGAGAGAGGAGAGACAGAGAGAGAAGGGGGGAGGAGCTGGAAGCATCAACTCCCATATGTGCCTTGACCAGGCAAGCCCAGGGTTTCGAACCAGCGACCTCAGCATTTCCAGGTCGACGCTTTATCCACTGCGCCACCACAGGTCAGGCTTCTTTTGATTTATAAATGCTATCTTTTCTTTTGTTTTTTTGAATATTTCTTTTTGAGTACTAGCCGTTTTCTATTGATACTTTGAGGTGAAGTATCAAAATATTTACACCAGAAAATATTTACATTTAATTTCCATGGCTAGACAGGAACTAGCAATTCCAAATGACCTAAATATGATGACAGATTAAGATGAATTGAGTTGGGGATTTTATTCCTGTCAGCTTAATTCTTGTTGAAAACTGGCCTCATCTTTCTGGGTTTTTTTCTCACAGGTTTTGAGTTCACAACTTTTCACTGATTTTTTTAATATATATTTCTGAGGCTGTCAAATCATTTTATTTTTATATTTGACCCACTTTTCCAGTATTTTTCCATTGGAAAGTTCTCATTTTTATTAATATCAATTACCTATTCTTTTATTTCAGAAACAAAACACCTCTATAAAGGTATTTTTTTAAATGAGCATCTAATATTGGGAAAAGAAAATAAAATTCACAAAAAATTAAAAGTATTTAGAATTGGTATGTAGTCTGGATTTTTAAAGAGAGTGTGCATATAAAAATATGAACACTTAGCCTATAATTTTGCCTTTTTGGTTTTTCATATATATTACACTACTTGCAAGATAAAACATGTGAACTAATAAACTTACCCCACTCTTCTGAAAGTTGTTCTGTAGAGGAAATATTATTTTTATTTAACAATTGCAAAGAACAAGGATGAATCCTGAGCATATTCCAACTTTTTATAACACTATAGAAGAATATAACTAATAAATAAGATGAAAAAGAAAAACTAAGTTTTGAATTTTGGACCCTAGCAGGAACTGATGTGGTAGGTATGTGCATGTGCTTATGTGATGCTTTGACATTTGACTCAGTGACTTGATATCCACCATGAACAAGTATTGAAGGTGGCAGGTTAGTAGTGACTAAGACTTATGTAAGAGTAACATTGTTTCCATGGCCAATAACATCCTTTTCAAGAGTACATCTATTGGTATGTCTCCCTTAAGTACACTGTCTTCCCAGTGAATAAGCTACTCCAGAAAATGCATGCTATGAATATATGTAGTATGTTAGTCTGTGAAAGAATGTGCTCTTTGTATTATTAAAATAGAGCTTCCCATGAACTTTATTGGCCCTGACACTTACACTATGTTGAACTAATACATGGAGCTCAAACATAATGGTGGTTGTAAGCTCTAACTAGAGCAAGTATCTATAATAGAACCCAGAGACACACAGGAAATCAGAGTATATGTGTGATAATGAATATGAAAAACAAGATTAAATTGAAGGGAAAAACTGCATATAGAAGGATCATTTTATTATTTTTTAAATTTTATTTTATTATTATTATTATTTTTTTGTATTTTTCTGAAGCTGGAAAACGGGGAGGCAGTCAACCGGGATCCACCCGGCATTCCCACCAGGAGTTGATGCTCTGCCCATCTGGGGCGTCGCTCAGCTGCAATCAGAGCCATTCTAGCACCTGAGGCAGAGGCCACAGAGCTATCCTCAGTGCCTGGGCCAACTTTGCTCCAATGGAGCCTTGGCTGTAGGAGGGGAAGAGAGAGACAGAGAGAAAGGAGAGGGGGGAGGGGTGGAGAAGCAGATGGGCGCTTCTCCTGTGTGCCTTGGCCAGGAATCGAACCCGGGACTCCTGCATGCCACGCCGATGCTCTACCACTGAGCTAACTGGCTAGGGCCTTAGAAGGATCATTTTAAATGGTTCTCACAACTTTCCCATATTTCTTGGATGTGATTCCTCAAATCTTTTTTGTGTTTCATTTGTTCTGTACCAGAAAATTTTTCTTCTTTCTCTGGCCAATTCTTAGTCATCTGGGGCAAGAAGAAAAAGATGAATAAATCAAAGAATATTCACCAGATAATGACTCAACTTACCTCATGTGATCCTAGCAAGAAGTTTGATCTTCTTTATTATGTTGATTTATCCACATATGATATAGCTAAACAGATGCATTGGCATACCAGATATGTCATCATGACAGATAAAATGACATGACAGATAAAATTCTTGGTGTTTAAACACAGAAAGATAACATGTGGTCAACAGCACTGTGGTTGGGTCTATGCATGTGCCAAAACACAGACCATGGCATGGTCAATATAATCAAAATAGTACAGTATTTGTATGGATGATATTGGTTGCTAGTTGATATCACTAATGCTATTAACAATCAATGGTAATTAGATATGAGTATTTTCATAAATTCTGGATTGGGGGGATTATTAGTAGGTAAAGTGGCTATGGTACCTTCTATTAAGTAAGAAATTACCACAGTTAGCCTCAAAACTGTTGGGTCAAGTTTTTTAAAAAAGGTAAGAGAACTTAGTAAAATGGAAGGCAAAAATGATCAGGAAAAAATAAATAATGGCTCAAATTTTGAAAAGGCATCAATAATGTTAATGAATGACTAAATTAGTTTAGCAAAAGAAATGGAATTGAAACGTGGCTGCTAATCCCTATGAGGTTGAGGGCGAATTTGGATGGACAGCTATGATTACTGTTAGGTAATATGAATATATGCACATATACAGACAGATAAGATAATATGTCTGTCTTCTGATATACTTAATCTAATCTAGCTGCTGGTTTTTAGAAATATGTCTGTAATAATCTTAAATTATGAGATAATCTTATTTTATTAAAGCAATGCATCTCATAGGCTGATAGTCCTACTTGTTATCAAATCTACGAAATTCTAGTGGAACTGTTCACAGTGATTTGTAGAGCATCACTTTACATTTGAAACTAATGGTGGTATAGCCATCCATGTGGATTGAACCCTTCTTTATTTTTTTCTTACCTGGAGGGTGAAGTAAATTTACATTTGGATTTATAATAAATCCATGGCTTTGCTTTGTTTCTATGTTTCATAATTAAATAATAAACTTCCCTGAGTTCCTCTGCCTATCTCATCCTGAGTCTTTCATGTGTCCCATGAAATGTTTATGCCATTCCAAGAATGGCAAAGCAGCTGTTGGAAGCACTTGATCTCACTCAAACAATGTTCCAGCACACTATGGAATTTCATAAAAAGCCAGTCAGGGGAGGGGGGGTGGAATTCTTAGAGATGCATAATGGGAACTTTTTTTTGTAAAGAAAAATGAACACCATTGCTTTGCCTTTTGCATATAGACATCCCCCTCCCTACTGCTACATGAGAAAATTAAGAGCTTCCACCCTATCAGTTTCTTAAACAAGTTCTTGAGAATGTCCACATTTATGTCAGCACTTTTTCGACATCCTAATGATGCTTTTGCAAGGACCATGGCATCTATATGGCTTGTTACCAGCCTAATGAAAAGTTGCTTTAGGTGTCAAAATAAATCTAAAAATGTTCTACAGTTTAGCTGACTGTAATATATCATCATGGCCTGCTTAAGTAGTACAAACTGCAACATGATAAAGCAGCTAACAGAAACCTATGAGAAGCAGTAGCTAAGATAATGGCCATTCAGTGTAAGGATAATATAGCAGCAATAAAAATTTCAATAACCAAAGGTTATATACCATACTTTTTAATGGAGTTCTTGGCTAGCTGAGCGTTCTTCAACTGTAGACACCTAGGTTGGATAATTCATTATGAGCAGTCCTCTGACTTTCTTCCCACTTGGAATAATATTAGTAAACTCCTTCTTCAGGTCTTGAGATTCTCTTTTACTTGAATTATATTGGGGGTTGGATTATGTTTTAAATGTATTTATAGGTAACACTACAAACTGGACTTTTCTAAAAATGTAGTGAAGTTAATCATTTGGTAATGTTTTCCAAATGAACATATTATTTCCTGCAAACTGAAAGAAAGAGCTGTGAGACTAGAAAGAGAATACATTTCATTTTTTGATGATGATTACTTACTGACTTTCTTCTCTTAGACTGGAGTCTCACTACTCTGAGACCCAACTTGTCCCATCTACCATTGCACATGACATCCTTGTATGTTCTTGGTTGGGATCCTCCTTCACCATCACAACTCACTGGAACTTTACCCATTTCCTCTTTCCCATGTACTGCTCATACCAAAGGCCTTCATTTCTGTGAAAACATCTCTGATAGTCTCAAGTCAGAATTTTTTTCCTCCTCTATAAGAATGCTTGTGGAAGGGGTATTATAGTGATGTTTATCCTATAGTCACTAATTAGGCAGAGTCTTCTCTTTCTTGTAGACAAAACTCTCTTTTATCCAACACAATCAATACCAGTGGTTGTTTTGCTAATTCAAAGAGATAAAGTGTGAAATTTTTTTTAAAGATATTACTTTTGAATTTGTAATTCTAACTTAAAAGAGAGATACATAAAATAATTCTTCACTCTGTTGCTATTGCCCAAGACTTTAATTTGAGTATATATCTGGCGATTGTAATTTATCACTATATTTCTGATATAAACTGTTCCCTAATGCATCATTTATGATTTCTGTATTGAAGTTCTTTAAAATAGAGCAACATCTTAAACATACTTTTGTAAAAATCTAAAGGAGAAAATACTTATTGACAATTACATTTTTTTCTCTCAAATATTTATTGTACTGCCTGCACTAAATTTGACATAAGTATTACACAGTGGCTTTCTTTTTTTTTTTTAACTAAACAATTGACTTTAATAAACCTTTCTAAGATATTGTACTAGTTTTCTATTGCTATATAACAAATCACCCCAAAGATAACAGAATAAGCTCACAGGTTTTTAATGTCAGGGTGCCTGGCCCAATGTAGTTGGATCCTCTGCTCAGAGACTTGCTTCAAGCTTGGTGTCATCTAGACTAGATTCTTAGCTGAGGCTCAATGAGGGAAGGATCCTCTTTGAGCCTTCTTCAGGTTGTTGGCCAAATATATTTCTATGTTGCGTTGTGACTAAGGGTCCCTGCTCCTTACTGGTTGTTTGTTGGTGGTGACCTCCAAATCACAGAGGCTTCCTGCAGTTCCCTGCTACATGGTTGTTGATAACATGGCTCTTAGCTTTTTTTTTCTTTTCTTTTTTTTTTTTTTGTATTTTTCTGAAGTTGGAAACGGGGAGGCAGTCAGACAGACTCCTGCATGCACCCGACTGGGATCCACCTGGCATGCCCACCAGGGGGTGATGCTCTGCCCATCTAGGGCATCGCTCTGTTGCAACCAGAGCCATTCTAGCACCTGAGGCAGAGGCCAAGGAGCCATCCTCAGTGCCCGGGCCAACTTTGCTCCCATGGAGCCTTGGCTGCAGGAGGGGAAGAGAGAGACAGAGAGGAAGGAGAGGGGGAGGAGTGGAGAATCAGATGGGCACTTCTCCTTTGTACCCTGGCTGGGAATCGAACCCGAGACTTCTGCACACCAGGCCAATGCTCTACCACTGAGCCAACCATCCAGGGCTGGCTCTTAGCTTCTTTAAAGAAAGCATGAGACTTTCTATCTCTAGTGTCACCATGGAGTCTTATATGAGGCAATCAAGTCATACATAGCAGAAATATTTAATCACCTTTGCCATATCCTATTGGTTAGAAGCAAGTCTCAGGCATCACTTGCACTTAAAGTGAGGAATTACACAAGACGATGAGTGGTTGGGGTCACCTTAGGGTATGTACATCATAGGCATTCAAATTAAATTACTTTTCTTAGAAACAACTTTTTGTATTCATCTTCATAAGTTTATCTTATATACAATTAGATTATATATTCAGAATAAAACATAACATGAGGCAACACACACTGGGATACATTACAAGTAGAGATCTTAGGAGAATTAAGTGTGGAGTACTGCAGCTGGGCCCAAAAGAATTGGGATAGAGAAATAGAGAAAAATGAATAAAAGTTTTCCTCTGATAAGAGACAGAATTTGCTAAGGAATGGAGGCATGAAAGTTCCATAGTTTACTTAGAGAGCATAAAGTGAACTATCTAATGTCTAAAATAAAAGAGTTTTCAAGGAAGTTGATATGGAAAGTCAAAATGAGATTGTAAAGGCCTTAAGTATCATGTTAAGGGGTACAAATAATATTTTCTAATGCATAATTGGGATCTATAAGATGTTTTGGGGTAAAATATGATCAAGGGTGCTAAGAATACACTTGTGGACAAAGTTTGTGAAATAAACTAAATTAGTTATATATGATATAAATATATACACCAAACTCAAATGTGGCCCTCATCTTGGACCATTAAAGTAGGAATGGATAGAAGAACCAACTGGAATAAAATTCAAAGCCCAGAGTTTGTAAGTGAGCATACTTGTGAATATTGACTTCTCACAGGTTAAATAGAAGAATAGCAATAGGTTCAAGAAAGTTATTAAAAACTTCATTGACCGTGGGGGCCATTTGGACATCAATCAATAATAGTGAAAGATGATGAGAGTGGTATGATTAGAGATGGGGTTCCAAGAATAGGGAGTCAGGGGAGGAGCCAGTGGGTGAGTAGCAGCCAGTGAACAGTCATGAGGAACCAAGGGGATTTTTTGCTCATGTTTGTCCCTAGGAAAACACTTTAAAAAGGAAGAATAAAAAACTACCTCTTAGAAGTCATAAGAAATGGTGGGTTTTTTTTCAAAGAAAAATTAATATTTTAGAGTCACTGAATAGGCACTGATAATTTTAAAAAGACTTGAGAGATATAAAAAAAAATTCTGGCTAATGAAAGAAGAGTTCCTGAGTATGTGGCACACGGTTAGAAGATGGGACAGAAAGTGGAAAGTGTCCATTAAGAGTAAGTGACGATCACAGCCCTGGCGGTTGGCTCAGTGGTAGAGTGTCCACCCAGGATGAGGAAGTCTCAGGTTCAATTTGAGGCCAGGGCACACAGGAGAAGCACCCATCTGCTTCGCTACCCTCCCCTTTCTTTTTCCTCTCTATCTCTCTCTTCCCCTCCTGCAGCCAAGGCTCCATGGGAGCAAAGTTGGCCCAGGTGCTGAGGATGGCTCCATGGTCTTTGCCTCAGGCCCTAGAATGGCTCCAACTGCCCTGGAGCAGTGCACCAGATGGGCAGAGCACTGCCCCCTGGTGGGCATGCCTGGTGGGTCCCGGTGGGAGCATGTGGAAGTCTGTCTGTCAGCCCACCCCATCCCCCACCCCCCACTCCTGCTTCTCACTTAGGAAAAAAAAAAGAGTAAGTAACCATCAATTTCTAAGCTCATATTAGAATTTAGATTTTCTTACTGTACATAAACACCATATCAAATAGTTTTAAAGTCTATAGCCAAAGGTAAATGATCATGAAGTGCCTTCATAAGACAGATAGATGTTTTTAAACTTCAGCTGGATGACATCAGTAAACCATCATTGTTATTGTCATGTTTTGGAAAATGTGTTTCTTATTGTGGGGTCAGCAAAGATGCTGGAAACTAAAATATTTTATGTGAAAGTTTTGCATACACACTGCTTACTTCAAACCATCTCTCTTCTTTTTAAGTCTACTGTATCTTTATATAAATTTACACAATACTCTCAACAAAAATAGTGTGAATTTTTTTCATGAGATATTTAAGCTATCTGATGACAGAAAGGAAGAGGGTTCAATTTTAAAGCTCTCTTCTCCACTTTAACATTTTCCCCTCCCAATCCAACCTACCTTCTCTGTATTTCCATTAAAGTTTACTACTCAACCTCACCTTTATCTGGTGGTTCTCTATCCTTTAGGACTTTTTTTTTTAATATGCCATCTTCTACTTGTTTTATCATTTTTCTTTCAAGTTGACTTTTCCCTGTCAAAGAACAGAAAGCTCAGTTCTCTCTCATCCTAGAAAATTTTGTTTTCACAGATATTGCTTCACTTGATTCTACTTTATTTATTTTAACATTCAGTCACACTTCTTAAAAGAGTTGTCTACACTATACCCTCAAAGTTTTACTTTATTTTTCATCTGAATCTGGTCCTGTCGGTAAGATGGTTAGAGGCATAATGGAAAAATCTAAGTCTTCTCTTAAGAGTTCTCCATAACCCTTTATCCAAAGGAAAACTTTTAATAATTTTTATTTACTTTCTGTAGATTATTTTCTCTCCTATTGCTCTTTAACATTTTAAACTTAGCATCGACTAATATTGAATTTCAAAACTTTTCTACATAGTCATTTGTTGACCGATTCTGTTCTAATAGACCTGCACAGAATGAGACAACTTACATTTATTTTACATAACCAAACAATTGTTTGCATATTTTTTCTTGATGCAAGTAAATAGGAAGCTCACACAAGAACTAAAGAGAGCATCTATCAGGGTTATTAGGAAGTGAGTATGGTATTCTTAAACTACCACCAAGGTACTGTCATCTTCCTGAGTAAAGCACAACCATATAATAGTCTCTTTGTTCATCACTTCCATGAATGTGCCATGAACTTGGTCTCTTACTGCTAGGTCTCCAATTTCCAGAATAACATCTAGCACATACTAGGTGCCTGATTAATACCTATTGAATAGTGCAATAAACAACAGACTCATTTTCCTACCACTCTATTCTCCCTCTTAGCTTAA
Source organism: Saccopteryx bilineata (assembly GCF_036850765.1). Classification (NCBI taxonomy): domain Eukaryota; kingdom Metazoa; phylum Chordata; class Mammalia; order Chiroptera; family Emballonuridae; genus Saccopteryx; species Saccopteryx bilineata. The sequence continues at coordinate 29,249,862 of NC_089500.1, read as the reverse complement.
TGGAGAGCATTCAAAACTTTAATAGTTTCATATTGCTCTCCTTTATGCTATTATAGTTTTAATTTTAGATTCTTCTTCTAATATGGGGGATTTTATACTTACTCATTTTTATGTATCTGATTGCTTTGTAGTACTCTAGATGGGTCCTTTCACAGAAACATGGTTGGCATTTAGCTTTCCCGAAGCTGCTTCTCAGGTTATGGTACCCACCTACAATCCTCATAACCATTGGTTATATTCTTCTTTGTTGAAAAATTTAGGTATTGAGGTGCTAAAAGCTATATAAATAATTAATGTACTGGAGACACTTGGATGCATAATTCAATTGTATTAGACAAATAGATGAGATACGTTAGAGCGACAGCACCGGCAATGGATGGGAGATTTCTTCAGTGCTACTAAAATACAGGGCTGAGAGAGTTACTGGTGTTACAACTAGGATGAATTACTGCGACCAGCTGAGATATAATAACGGTATGAATTATTGAATTGGCATCTTTCTGAGACAGCTTTGGTCACAGCCTTGCTATGTTCTGGAGATGATAGAAGGAGATTTGTGGATGTAAATTTATAATCAAAGGGTGTTCAGGATGAAAGATGACCTCCAAGGTTATGAACCTGAGCAGGAGACTGCATCATCACATGAAAAGGGGACAGTAAAATATGAAGCATCCTTCAGTCGGTTGGAAGCCAAAGAGACTCTACTCTCTCACACATTTAACTCTAGGAAAGTTTCAGATAGACAGAGATAGAATGTGAGATACCAGGATAATCTTTCTTTGGGCAGCCAAGGTGAGGAAAGTAGAGCCATACACTATCAGCTTAGACCTGTTTCCTGAATTATGCCTAAAGGAGGGATTAGCAACTAATTAAAACATTTGGGCTTAGAGGAGCACAAGGACACAGGGCTGCATGTGCGTGCATGTGTGCACACGCACACACACACTCACACACACACGGCACTGCATTTACTTGGCAAATAATTAGGTAATTTGGGTTCCCTATATGGTTAGAATCAAAATATTTTGTTAATTTGCTGATAGTTTTATTATAACTAGATCAAAGAGATGCCATTATTTTAGAAAGTGATCTGAAACTTATGCTTCTGACCCTGGTGACAGGAAGAGCTCTTTTTCTTCTTTTGAGTTCATTTAGCTGTGGAAGAGGAACCTGGACACACAAGAACACATTCCTTTGCCATCATTTTTTGACACGCTGAGTGATGGAGATGGGTCTGGGAGGTAGCCTATCCTTCCTGAAAACAAAGTAGCCTTTAAAAAGGGTTGTTAAACTGCTATCTCGTGTTTGATTATTCTGTCCTCAGTAAAGTTCTTTATTTTTTATTACTAAGTGGTCATTTTTATGGACGATACTATTTTATTCCGATGACTATTTCAAGAAACAATAGGTCAAAAGCAACAAACTGTGGACCAGAGCTGGGACTAAAGAGGAAATTATCCCAAATAATAGACCCTGGTAAGTTCAAACTAAGAGAATTTCCTCCAGGTTATTGTGTCAGATATTCACGGAAATTTTAGGGTCAACCTCTTACAAACATGGTTTTAATTTAATATAATGAAATAGTAATGCCTAGATTTATACCATGAAATAAGACATTTTTATGTCTATACATAATTTCAAATTACATATGGAAAATACGGTAACTCAAATTAATGTATTTCTAACATACGATCAATTTCACTGCATTTCCTGGCTGTTAAAATTGTGTTTTATAGCATCAATAACAAATGTAACAAAATATATTTCCTTATTAGGTTCCACATCTTTTTTTTTAAGAAAGGCAGTAACTTAAAATTGTTATCTTTCAAGTTACTTTCTTTTTAAAAATGACTTAATTGTTCTTATATTGGGTAATAAAGAGAACAGACGGTATTGACAAAATTAATTCAGAAAAAAAACAGGCAAGTTTTCACTTTTATTTTCCTCTGAGACAACAAAGATATCTCAAAGACAACTGGAAAATAGTCCTAGAATAAGGAATTTTTATTACTTACAGACTGTCAAAAGCAATAAAGTATAAGTTCCTTAGTTTATTGACTTGATATATAAATCACTGCTCTTTTATTTTTAAATAATTATTTTTAGATTTTTATTTACTTAAATAGTAATTATTTGAAACTTATACTTAAAGGATTTAGTTTGTCTGTGTGCTTTCATCTTCAATGTAGACAATGCCAGTGGTTTTCAACCTTTATACTCTTGGGAACTAGTGAAAATAGGAGAATTATTTTAGGGACCGCCATGACAGAAATTATTCCACCCATAAGCAAATTTGGTTAAGATAATTGGGTCTATAACCTTCATATAATATCAGGGTGATTAACACTTTTGCAGACTGACATGATATTTCTGGTGAACAGGTTTGCAGACCATCAGTTGAAAAACACTGGCCTATGCTTTCTTTCCCATAGTATGCATAGAGCCTTCCAGCTCTCCTGTTTCCCTCCTCTTTTGTTCTCCTCAAGAAAAAAAAATTTTTTTTTTTTACTTACTCAGAAAGAGAGGAGATAATTTAGAAAAAAAGTTTTGGAAAGGTTTATAAATTTCCGGCCTCTAACCAATTGAAGAACTGATTTTGATATGGACTGAGAATAACACTTATTTTTTAATTCTGTTTTTGAGACTCTGGATGCTTATTCTGTGCAAACCAAGGTTTTCTTACATCATTATGTCATCTAGTGGAATAGAATACATGATTGTATTAGTATAAACAGCTATGTCATATGATAGTATGATAGTTTAAGAAGTAAGTAAGCATCCACAAAAACCTCCTTATTCAAAAAATCCAGAAAAGAAAAATGCATTTGGCAAAAGATACAGGATTTAGTAGTTTGTATTATAGTTCACTGAACACTAATTTTTACCTTTTTTTTTAAATATAACTCTGCCATTAAAGTCCACTAAGACTGACTTGAAATGACTTCCTGGCCTGTACATCTATGGGAACTTAGGGATTGATCTCCTCATAATTATCCATGAACTCATAACCTGCACCCACCATGGGCAATAAGGGAGAAAAAAAACTTATACGTGAATATACCAATAACAAAGCATGGTAATAGATGCTAAGAATTATGACAAAAACCCAGAATAGGGTTCATATGTTTTACTCTATACACTAAAAATAAATTTCTCTTTTCACTCTTATTTTTCCCCTAAGGTATAGATTCATGATTGTAGTATTATCTTTTCCTGGTGCGTACAGTAGTGTTAAATTGTAGAGTTGTGTGAGGACACTTTTTCTCCATTCACTTATTAAGGGTGGCTGATGTGCTCACCTCCCACTAGCAAACATTTTCTAGAGTGTCTGGTTTCTCAGAAACCCATGAATGAGCCTGGCAATTGACATCTTTAAATTACTGATGACCTGTAGTATTAATCCTTTCACCTTGCTAAGGCATGCCTGCTCGGCCATGGTAATCAGGCTTTTTTGCTCATCATAATCCCATTAACAAATTGAAAGATAGAACAAGAATTTTTTTTTTACCAATCCCTCTGACAGGGAGCAGTGCAAAGGGGTTATAATTATGGATTATGTCTTTTATTATACATTGGAGCAAGCACACATTAGCCTAATTAAAAACACAGTGTGAATATTCAACTGCATCGAGCTGCAAATGTTTAAGGGCTGTCTGTAACAGCTGAAAATATATTTTGGTCTCTAGCAAATCTCGTCAAGTTGTATGGAAAACTCAGTTCAAGACTAGAGGGTTGCACATTTTTTTGTTGGCAGATTTCCTGAGACTTCATCATGAAAAATACTTGCTAATCTGAGACACAGAGAGACAAAGCATACCTGAGTGAACCACAGGATTAGAAAGTGAGGCTATGCTGAGGTCTACTGATGTAAAGAATTCAGATATTCAGCTTCACTAAACCTCCCAATATGGTTTGGATACCTTTAGAAGAACCCGCGAATGAACAGAAATTTACTGCAGACATAGACAGAAGATACTGCTTCAACACTGTAAGAAGATACCCTATTGTCAACTTCAGAGATATTGGCTTGGAATCATAGAATTGTAGAGCTGGATTAGCACATATATGCAGTACTAACTCTTTGAAAATACAAAGAATATCCAACAGGTGATTGATTGGTCTAAAGTTAAGAGCAGACAAGGGGCAGAGCTAGATTAAAACAGTGATATTTGGTCAGGTTGCTCATTGCATAACTTCAGAAATTGCCGATAATAAAAACTACAATGAACAACCTTAAGAATCTCATGCCATAGCCGTAGGTGTTTCCATGGTTTACAGTCCATTTCATGGCTCAATAACTTTCTTAGCATACCTCCTTTAAGTATTGAATTTTTTTTAACTTCTCATCAGGATACTCTTCTATCTCTGACCTAAATTTCTTTTATTGAAATTTAAACTGTATTTTCCTTGTTTTATGGAAGGTTCCTACCATCAGATACAATAATTCTTTAAAATGTGCTGTTGTGCTATTGACCTCCACTGATAAAAACTCTTTCTCATTTTAGATAAGCATTGAGCTCTGGTCCAGAAAATACACTGTTATGACTTAACTTTGGTTTGCTGATATAACTATGTTCATCTTACATCTGGACCAGCGCTAAATATAAGCTCACTGAGCAGTGGTCAGTAGACATATAACTCTGCTATGTAATACTATGCCAAAGAGAACTCAATGAGTGTGATGCATGCTGTCATCTGTTTGTGTTGGCAACAAGATGACAGGGTCTAGGTTATAGCATCAAAATAGATTTATATCTTTCCTAAACATATATCAAATTCAATCCTGCTGTATCTCTCTACTGTGGGCTGCCATCTTCTCTCATGTGGATAACTTCAATAGATTCCACATTGAGCATCTGTTTTTACAGTTGCCTACCTTTAACCAATTCTGCACACAGCAGTCATAAGATATTCTTAAAGTGCAAATCTTATTATATCTTCTTCCCTTTAAAATAGTTTAAAGGGATAGTTTTAGTATCCCTCTAGGGGATACTAAATAGTTGTAATAGCTGCCTAATACTGCTAAAATAGATAGCAAACCCTTTACCAATGCTACAAAGTTCAGACCGGCTTTCTTGGCTGTCTGTTTGCCTGCAGCGCTCCAACTTGCCTGGTCATTTTTCTTTTCCACTTAGGCACCAAGGTATTTCCTGTCTCAGCAACTGTGAGTCAGTAACTTCCTCTTCCTGGAAAACTTTTTCTTTTGTTTTTGGAATAATCAGTCCTTCCTTTTATCTTGAAAGCTTCAGTTTAAATATCATTAAAGAGGCCCTCGCCAGTTTGCTCAGTGGTAGAGCATTGGCCTGGTATATTGATGTCTTGGGTTCAATTCCCAGTCAGGACACACAGAAGAAACAACCATCTGCTTCTCCACCCTTCCCCCTTTATCTTTTCTCAGTCTTTCTCTCTCTCTCTTCCCCTCCTGCAGCCATGCTTGGTTGGAGCAAGTTGACCCGTGCACTGAGGATGGCTCCATGGCCTTGCCTCAGGCACTAAAATAGCTGGGTAGCTGAGCATCGCCCAATAGGGGGCTTGTTGGATGGATACTTGTTGGGGCGCATACAGAAACCTGTCTCTCTGCCTTCCCGCTTCTCACTTAAGAAAAAAGAATATATATCATCAAGCTACTTTTTCTGTTCCTATCGCACAACTGTGCCTCACATCCAAGGCAAAACACTGTGTTATGTGCTTTCTGGGATTTCTTATAATTAATACATTTTTGTTACTGTTATTTTAATATGTATCTCTTCCCCTAAATTAAAAGTTCCATGAGGTTCCAGACCTGGTCTTTCTCTTTAGTCACCCCATTTCCAGCATAGCATACAGTGCCTCCAGATAACATATAGTGGACCTAATAAATACTGTGGAATGAGTGAATGAATGGGTATTGGGTAGCATCTGATGTTAGTCACATACATTAGGTTGGAAGTTAATGAAATCAAATCTCTTAAGACTATAGGACACTTGCACATTCTGATCCATCTGCTTTGAATCATCCTCTTTTTGCTTCACTTTATCTTGTTTAGTCTTCAGAGCCTAGTGCAAACATCATTTCATGCTGGTTTATACCCCTAGGCTAGTTCCCTCTGTTGGACTCTTGTAATATCTTCCATTTCCATTTGTAGCATTTTTTATGATAATTTTGTTTAATTGTACAAAAATTTGATCCTTATCTTGCCTGCACTTGCACTTCAGGAGGAAAATTAACATGTATTTCTGCTTAACAATGTACTAGGTTCTCCGGACAGTGCCTAATACATAGTAAGCTCTAAGAAAATGCTTGTGAAATAGATAAAAGGATGAATATTCAGTAAGTCTCTTTTTGGGATCAAGAGGTCCACTATGAAAAGTTATTCTGACCATAATAGTGGTTTTGTGTGTGTGTGTGTGTGTGTGTGTGTGTGTGTGGACAAGTCCTGCCAGGGGTGAGGATGATGGAGACACAAAGACCCAACTCCAGGGACCAGGTTCAGTGATGCAGATCCACTTTATTCAGGAAGTAAGCTAGCTTATGTATACATGGGTTCAGCCTATAGGGTGTTACAGTGTGTCCTTCATAGCCAATGGCTGAAAAGATCAGGGAGCTGTGTGGTTGGTGCTAAGTCACTTCCTCATAGTGGGCAAACTTCCTTCCTGGGTATGCCCAGGAGGGTTCTGGGAGCTGGAATATTCTCACAGTATTGCATCAGCCACAGCTGTTAGGAATGTACTCTGTGCTCTACCTACATCTCCCCCTTCTCTTTTAATTAAGGCCAATTAGACTTGATGAATGATAGCTTGCTGCTGTTGTAGCTTCTGAATGCTATGCATTATGCAACAGAACCCTAGTAGAACTAAAACAACTATAATTAAACAATGAAGCAAGCTTCTGTAATGTTTGACTAGTTAGAAAATAGAACGGGGTTCTTAAACAGGGGATTCCTCCTAGAGGTCAGGATGTCATTTCCCTTCCATTGTGTTACAGAGACCTTCTAGGTGCTGTTAAACAGAGCTTCATTTTGATTGTAAAAAATTGATGTAAGTCCATGCACATCTCCTTTCCACAAAGGCCCCAGCGTCTAAACACAGAACAAATGGCTTGTGGTGGGCTGCGTACTACATATGGTTGCAAGGCACATTACACAAATTACAACAACAGGATAAATCATACAATTTCAACAATCATAAAGGTACATTTCACCAGTCTTTGAGCATTTTGACAAAAGTGCAAAATGTCCTCGGCCTTCTTTTTAGTTATGGGAAAAGCTTCCCAGGGCAGGGGAAGGGCCTCCAGCAAAGCCACCCCCACCCCCATAAGGGTATTTCACATTGTCCAAAATCCATAAGTCCATCCAACAAAGGAGCCAGTGCTCACTTGGGTCGTAGTTCAGGAAATCAGTCCACGCACATGGAGCATCAGTGACCCCCCCCCTTATTCCTGCCGTCCTGGCAGGTCTTACACTGTCCCAAAGAGGAGCACGTGGCAATGGCAGTCAACATTTCCATCTCTGCTCTGGAGAGCATGATGGCATGCACCCTATGTCCCAAAATGTCAGTGAACCCACCAGCGGCTTGGCCGGCACTCCCTGCCATTCCAGTGGCCACTCGGCTATGCAAGCCTGGCTTCCGTTCATCCTCCCACCGCAGCTCCTGCTGTTTACCTTCTGGAGTCTGTGAATCGCAACTCTGGCCCAATTCTCCTCATCCTCCAAAGATGAACCGAAAACACCAGCTCGCACTGCCGGGCTTGAGCCCCGGGCTTCCGCCTCCTGCATCTGGGAGTCAGCGGTTACTATAGCACACATAAGCAAGAACAGAGCACCAGGGCCTGGGGGCCCATCAGGGGCAATTCTCTGGGCCTACCCCGTCAAAGCTTCCACATCCCCCCAGGTGATGGGGCACCCACGCCAGCCATGAGGTCTTCTTCTGGAGCACTGAGGACCTCCTCCCTTCAGGTGTAGTTGGTGTGGAGAAGGCCAGGGCTGTGGCTTTGAATGGGTGAAGACTGAACCACTTAGTGGGTGCCCAAGAAACCCTGTCAAGCAGGTTGGGGGGTTCCTGGGATCCAAATTGGCTGAAAAACACAAGCATAACCTCTCCCTTGCATTAGAAGAGGGTATGATCCCCGCCACTGTGCTGTGGCTGGGTCCTTCCTTTCAAAGAGGGGGAAGGGGGAGAGAGAGAGTGAGAGATACAGAAAAATAGACAAGACAGACAGACAGAAAGAAAAAAGACACATGGGGGCATAGAGGCTGGCCCATAGGTCTGCAGCAAGAACACGTGTTGAAGTTAAAGCTGGGGTAGGAAATGGCGTCTGAGAGGCTGGGGTGGGGCATTGAGCCCTGGCAGGGAATGCAGAAGTAGCGACTTCTGCTTCTTCAGGTGGCGGAGCTGATGGCAAAGTTTCTAATGTATCTAGTTTTGTTTCCGCACGCTCGGCTGCAAGTCCATCAAACTCGGTGGCCTCTACAAGGGGAGGTGAATATGGAGGTAGGGGTTCCTCTGAAAGAGGAGTAGCCTGTAGGACCTTAGGGACTGGCGGAGGGTCCCCAGCAGGAGCACCGGTCAAGCAGGCGTGTATTGCCTATAAAGCAGGAGTGAGGCCGAGAGAGAAGGCCCTTCCTTCATATACCTTGGAGAGCTCGGGCCCAAGTATCTGGGTCCCAGAAGGGCGCATCCTCAATCCAAGGATTGAGACCAGAGAGAATCTCCCAGTAAGTACAGAGATTCTTTTCACAAACTTTAACTTAACTACTCTGCAATAGGGCGTGCAGGGCTCGAGAGTGGAGGAGAAGGTTTCCCATTGCAGAGGGTCACTCACCCATCCCTTGGATACCAGTTAGGTCCCTGCCATACATTGGATGCAAGTTGTGGACAAGTCCTGCTGGTGGTGAAGACAACGGAGATGCAAAGACCCGACTCCAGGGACCAGGTTCAGTGACGCAAATCCACTTTATTCAGGAAGTAAACTAGCTTATATACATGGGTTCAGCCTATAGGGTGTTACAGCATGTCCTTCATAGCCAATGGCTGAAAAGATCAGGGAGCTGCATGGTTGGCGCTAAGTCACTTCCTTATAGCAGGCCAGCTTCCTTCCTGGGTATGCCTAGGAGGGTTCTGGGAGCTGTAGTATTCTCACAGCATCGCATCAGCCACAGTTACTAGGAATGTGCTCTGCGCTCTACCCGTGTGTGTGTGTGTGTGTGTGTGTGTGTGTGTGTGTGTGTGTGTCTATTAACACCAGCTCGGGTAGTCCAGATTTCAATGGAATAATTCACTGTTTTATTGAATAAAAAATTCTTTGATGTATATATTGGAAAGCCAAACTATATTTTTTAAGTGGGTTTAAAGTTTTGCATATTGAACCAGGCTCCTCAGGGATCTGTGGGGAGGGTCACTTCTTTTTGTTCAATCAGAATCCTCACATTCTGTTGTTCCCTAATTTATCCACTTGTCACTCAGATCCAAGGGAAGATAGAGTTCGCAGGCAAGTATATCCCACCAACGTTCTGACTGCCTTGGCAAGGCCAACAGAAAGAAAGAAAGCTGCCTTCAGCTTGTTTTAAAGACTTCGTTTACACATGGTCTGAACAAGAAAACTAAGAAAGGCCATCTGGCTTCAATGCTGCAGAAAATGCCCCAATTATTCCAGGATTTCTTAATAGAGGTTATTCTAGAGCACTCTATTTCCTGGCCACTGTTTCCAATTGTAACAATAAGTAGTTTTTTTTAAGCCATGCAATTTTTTTTTACCTCTTATCAAAAAAATAGGGTATGTAAATATACAAAATCATGGACTATCAAAGATTTAGTGCTATGTGGAGAACATGGAAGTGCATTTTCCCTTTAATAATGAGGTAACGGAGGTCCAGAAGCACAATATTAATTGGGCAAGTTCTCCCCAATAGATATAATGATTGTCTTTCAAGTACTCATAAATATGAATATAGTGTCTCATAAACTTATGTTTCTATGAAGAAAAAGTATATGTTTTGCAAGCCACCAAGATCTCTACTTTCCAGATTGCCATTGACCTGAAAATGAAATTTTTAATATTTCTGTATTATTCCTTAATGGCCAGTTGTCTAAACAGTTACTTAAACTGGTGGTATCAAAATTATGTTGGTGATTCTATTAGATAGTAATTACTCTCCTCAAATACTTAGCTTCATTCACTTACATATACATGCTAGTCCTGGCCATTGGAAAAAATACATACTGCAAAACGTGCAGATTTAATTTTTAAAATTAACAGGTTTAGTATTTTCAATTTTAGACATTTCAGCACTCAATAAGTGATCCTCTATATATCAACTACTGTCACCATTCATTTAACACAACCATTACTTTCTGACTTTTTTATCATTCTGAATAGTATGTAGGAACTTAAGGACTTCAGCATGCTTTAAGAGTAGTAGCTCAAGGCCCTGGCCAGTTGGCTCAGCAGTAGAGCATTGGCCTGGCGTGCGGGGGACCCGGGGTTCGATTCCTGGCCAGGGCACATAGGAGAAGCGCCCATTTGCTTCTCCACCCCCCCCCTTCCTCTCTGTCTCTCTCTTCCCCTCCCGCAGCCAAGGCTCCATTGGAGCAAAGATGGCCCGGGCGCTGGGCATGGCTCCTTGGCCTCTGCCCCAGGAGCTAGAGTGGCTCTGGTCCCGGCAGAGCGACGCCCCGGAGGGGCAGAGCACCCCCCCTGGTGGGCAGAGCATCGCCCCTGGTGGGCGTGCCGCTTGGATCTCGGTGGGGCGCATGCGGAAGTCTGTCTGACTGTCTCTCCCCGTTTCCAGCTTCAGAAAAATACAAAAAAAAAAAAAAAATAGTAGCTCATCATGTGTACAGAGCTACTCCTTCAGGAGATGGTAATGTGTACAGAGATTCTTCTTGAGAGGATTTCCAAGCTTAGCCATCCAAGCAGAAATATTAGAGAACCAGACTCAACTGGTAATCTATGGTTCTTCTCACATCCCCCAATTCTTTCTCTTCAGCATCCCATAATAAATAAGATAGATTGTGTACTGATAATATTAAATATGGTAATTGCATGTTATTTAATTTGATTTTTTCACTGTTTTATCTAATCATATTTAAATTAATGATTGCCTGAGATCAGTTGACATAAATATTATTGTCCCTATGTAAATAATATATATTATAATCTTAGGATATCATACAATAATTATAATACTTAACAAAAATAAAATATCTTACCTATAGAACATTTAAGCTCCCTTTAATAATTATTTCAGAAGAAAATCACAGAATATCTGTAATACATCAAAACATGTAGAATTTTATGCAAATTGAAACCACAGTGTACTTACTAAAATGGCAGAAGTTAAAAAGACTGAGCATACAAAATGTTGTGAAATATGTAGAGAAACTAAAACTCCTGTCCACTACTGAGAGAAGGTAAAATAGTTCATTCACTTTGAAAACGACTTTGGCAATTTCTTTAAAAATTAAACATCCACCTATCATGTGACCCAGACGTTTTCCACTCAGATATTTTTCAAAAATAAAAAGAAGAAAGTTTGTGTCTACCAAGATGGGTACATGGATGCTCACACGATCTTCATTTGTAATAACTACAGAATTAGAAACGATATAAACGTACCAAAAAGAAAAAAAATAAAAGTAGCTTCTGTATAATTCTATTTGTATAAAATTTTAGAAACTGAAAAATAATGTACAGTGACTGAAAGTACATCAGTGGTTGTCTGTCGATGGATGAAGAGGGGGTGGGAAGTGGCAGAAGGGAGGTGCACAGAAACCTGAGGAAACTTTTGGGAGTGATGGAGACATTCATTATTTTGATTATGATAATTGCTTCACAGAATATCCACTTTTACAACTGAAATACTTATACACTGCAGAATTCTCCTAATGCTTTTGTGAGAAAACAACAGAAAGAAACTTTAAAAATTTTTCCCCCAAACCATGAATTTATCTGGGTTTGTGAGTACATGGTATTTACTATTTACTGAAATTAAGATCTCCAAGCCAGTATTGATTGTAACTTAGTTTTCCTCCTTTCTTTAAAATTCAAAGAATGGGAGAATGTGGGAATTCATAGAGACACATAAAAAAAGTCAGGATGGCATGAGAAAAAAAAAAAAAAAAAAAGGAGGGGTCTATTTGGAAGTCCATTAGGAAAGACCTTAAAAGCTACTTTCAGGTTTGGATCCCACGGTTAAAAGGTTGCCTTTTGTAACCAATAATCATACATTCTGAATCCAAGCCCTAAGCTGAAATCAGACAAACAATGAATATGATTATGGTGCTCCAGTTATAAAAGCAACTATGCAGGTAAGCACAAAGTAGAGGAGTCTTCTTGGTTATGCTGTTGATAGGGAGACATGACCCACTTTATACACAATTAGAGAATAATAAAAAATAATGTATGCTAGGTGTTCAGGGGTACAATTATTTAAGATATGAGTTCAAAGACATAATAGTGTGAAGCCCAGAAGACTTTATCCAAAAAGTGAATCTTCCAAAAATCCTGTGGCTTCATATTTCCACAGCCAGTCACCCAGATAATGGACTGACCCAGAATCCAGGGTTTAATTGCTGACTCCTTGCTGCTCGCTTATGCCCCAGAGTTCATCAATAACAATTGAAAGCTCCATGTCTCACGGAACCTTTGCTCATCTTCATCACCACTGCTATTACTTGAATTCAGATGTCTGTGAAGTTTTGCTTGAATTATTGAAGCAGTTGCCTCACTGGTGTTTCTGCCTCTTGCTTCATGCTCTTCTCATCAGTCTACCCAGTCTGAGTTTTCTAAAATGCACCTCTGAACCTAGTAATCTCCTTCCTAAAATACTTCAATGACTCCTCATTTCCAACAGCGTAATATCCAAAGCCTTTAGTATTACACACAAATTTCTTTGTAATCGATCCTCTCTGCCTCTCTCTCCAGGCTCATCTCTGCTGGTCTCTTGACACTTCATCTCTTCATCCTAAATGATTTGTTATTCCCAAGAGGCAGCAAACTCTTGTCACCTTGGGGCACTTCACACATTGACCTCCCCATCAGATATCTTCATGCTACCTTTATTACCTGGTTCACTTCAACTCAGCCTTTAAAATTCAGTCAAAGTGCCACCTCTTCCCAGAAGATGTTTTGTCTGAGATCACATGTCAGGGATCGATAGTCTTCCATCTCTCCTGTAACATCTCACATGTACCTCCATTTTAGAGTCTGTCTCTGTAACAGTCTCATTGTTTCCCCAGGTGTACTGTCAACATGAGGTCAGGAATCACATCTACTCATTGTGGTATCCTGAGGCAGATATTGACCCTATGCCCAGTAGATGGCGAGTGCCCAGAATATTTGTTGAACTCAAACCTGAGTGAATGAATAAATGAATGAGTAGTGAAGTGTGTACTCAGTGAATGAAATCATTAAAATGTGTATGCCGTCATGAATGTAGAACTCTATATTTGGAATAACAAGTGATTAGAAAAAAAAGTAGACTATGATACCAAAGTTTTCTCAGAATTACATTTTACTTAGTGTTCAAACCACACATATTATACTCAATCATATACTATTTTTATAAAATATAAATACATATTAGTTGACCTTTGAACAACATGGGTTTGAACTGCATAGGTCTACTTATAGGTGGATATTTTTTCAATAAATACATACAGTACTATAAGTGAATTTTCTCTTGATTTTCTTAACATTTTATTTTCTCTAGCTTGTTTTGTTGTAAGAATACAGTATATAATACATATACAAAATGTGTGTTAATTGACCATTTATCTTATCAGTAAAGCTTCTGATCAACAGTAAGCTCTAGGCCCTGGCCAGTTGGCTCAGCGGTAGAGCGTCGGCCTGGCGTGCGGGGGACCCAGGTTCGATTCCCAGCCAGGGCACATAGGAGAAGCGCCCATTTGCTTCTCCACCCCCCACCCCCTCCTTCCTCTCTGTCTCTTTCTTCCCCTCCCGCAGCCAAGGCTCCATTGGAGCAAAGATGGCCTGGGCGCTGGGGATGGCTCCTTGGCCTCTTCCCCAGGCGCTAGAGTAGCTCTGGTCATGGCAGAGCAACCCCCCGGAGGGGCAGAGCATCACCCCCTGGTGGGCAGAGCTTCGCCCCTGGTGGGCGTACTGGGTGGATCTCGGTCGGGCGCATGCGAGAGTCTGTCAGGCTCTCTCCCCGTTTCCAGCTTCAGAAAAATACAAAACACAAACACACACACACACAAAAAAAAACAGTAAGCTCTAAGTAGTTAGGTTTTGGGGAGTCAAAAGTAATACACAGGTTTTCTACAACATGAGGGTCACTGCCCCTATCCCTCAAGGACTAATACATTTTGCATCTACACATATATTTTCCATATTCTCAATGTAAATTAGACTCAGTTCCCACCCATGTGCTAATTCAATATCCCACTCAAACCTGCAACTTATAAAATAGTCTACATTGCTCGTTACGAGTTTTTTGTTTAAGTCATAAGATCCCTGAGCTCAACATTTGATACTATTTTATATTCTATGTTAAGGCAAGCATTGCGTTAAGACATCAGTAGTTATATTCACTTGAGGAGGTGGACTTGATTTCACAGGTAACAGGATGTCTGTTCCTGAGAAGCAGACATGGAGTTCCAGGAATACGGAGCAGACCCAAAGCACCACACCCTATATTCCATGAATTAAGGAAAGTTTTCCAAAGGTTAAAGTATAGGAGTTGACGTTTTATTAATAATTCCTTTTTTGAGAGACTCATGCAGCCTGGGCTGTTTTCAGCTCTTCTGCTGATATAGCCAGAAGCAGCAAATTCCAAGTAAAGCTAAAAGAGGCCTAGAAGCTCAGCCTCTGGGCAGTCATTTCCAGTATTTATGAGTGCCTGTAAATGGCCAGTGAGCTAGTGGTAGCACCATTGATTCTATTTTTAACAGTTGACTTCCTCACAATCAATGGGATTGACCAAACCAATTGTCAAGTCAGCAGCAACAAGAGGCTGGCCACACCAAGGTCCATTAATGTGACCTGTGGTTCCAGGTGGGCATACAACTCCAACAAGCCCTTGAGCCAGAGAAAACATGTCCAGCCTCTTTTCTCAGGGTGGACTGACTCCACTACCATAGAAACTTGGTGGAGAAAGACCCAAAAGTAAATTATGCAGCTCTTTAGCACCCTCTGGTGTCCAGTCTTCCAAAAACCCAAAATTCTCCTGGGTTTTTAAAAATTGAACTGATTATTCCTGCCCAAAGCAATGTGCTTCCTTATGGTGTTCAGGAGTCACCATTCACATTAGCTAAAGAATTCTACCAATGGAGAAAATGTTCATCTAGCATCCAATTAACGGGACCTGGTATCACCTAGGCAGTACAGTTTTGCATCTTGGTCATATAAAAATTGCCTGCTTTCAAATAGGGAAGTATTAAGGGGACACAAAATAAAATTTTCTAGAAAATAGTTTGTTTGTAATGGAATCATTAACTATTTGAAGTACTCCAATTAGAGGATGGAAGAGGCAGTTAGAGAGACACTAACCAACCTAACTTACTAATATGTTTCTTAAGACACCTGCTTCTGGTCCTTATCTATTGGGAAGTGTCATAAAAGAGAAATGCTATGAAGTGATGGTCAGATGTGGATTTCGGGCTTGCTCCTTTTTTTCACGTTCAAGTCTGACTTCGGACACCTCGCAGTCCCTGTGAACCTGTTTACTCAACTACAGAACAAGAACAGCAGTATAGGTCTTTTTTTATTAGCTTGAGAAAAGATCATGTAAACCTAAGATCCTCCGAGGTGGTCAGGGTTTGGGTTTCCATATTCCCTGAAGAAGACAGATGGAAACAGAGATTTCATTATCTACTTGTGCATAAGTCGGAATCAGTTTTTCATGTTCTCCTGAATATCAAAATAAAGAGACACTATGGCAGTCTTGAAAACATCAGAACAATGGTAGATTCTCATTTTAGGCCCTCTTGTGATTACATACTTTAAAATAAGCACTGATGGTTCAATAAACTTTCCCCTTCTTTAGAGTGGCCTTAAGCAATGTGCGAGAAAAAGCAAATTATAGAGAGGGATTTCTGCAGAAAAGCACCAAATGTTCTTCATATGTTTTTATTATAACTACGATCACTTATTACAATTCTACCAGGTAGCAGGAGTTTTAGATACCTCATTTTATTTAATCCTCCTAATGTTCTTGCAAGGTAGAATTTATTATTCTCATTTTGTAGAAAAGAAAACTAAGCCTCAGAGATACAAAGCAATTTGTCCCAGTTAACACACAACCTGTAGACTTAATAATAATTCAAACTGAGCCTTGTCTGAACCCAAGCCTCTTTTCTTCCCACAGAAGTAGTTTCTTTTTTATTTAGAGAGCAAAGAAGGGAAGAGAAGGAATTCCTGAACCTATTGTCCTGACAGAGCAGTTAAAAATATCTTTCCTTAACAACAGATGGTTATGCAAAGTCCCAGACGTGGGCAGCCCAGTGTCCCTGCTTTGTCACCCTGGCAGGGAGGGGCTCGCAGGGTTAGGAAGGGCCCTCCCCACTCAGCAAAGCACAGTCTGCAAAGAAACAGCTCCACTCGCTCATTTATCTTTCCACAGACTTTAGTTGAGCATCTACTGAATGCCAGGTTCTTATAGGTCAGTTAAATAAAACTGGATTTGTTTCTTTAAAACTCTTTAAATGTCAGAAGAAATAACACAGCTGCCATTAATTGGGAAGGAAAGAGGCCTTTCTAATGCCCCTCTTGGCATTCAGGGGAGATCAGCTTAGTGACAGAATTTGTGTCATATCCATCGGCTCTTCAGCGGCTACCCCCAAGTCAGCTCTTTATTCCCAGACTGCCAGGAAGTGAGGTTCACGGAGAAAAAGAAAGAGTTGGAATGTCTCCACATCTTCTAGAGAAGGAAATTCTGTTGCCAAAAGTGCATAGCATCACGGTTCAGTATGTGATGCGTCACTGAGGAGTCTACGCACCTTCCTGGATCTCACACGGTCTCTCTACCTCTCAGGACTGATGAGCTGAGGCCAAAGAAGCTTTTCTCAATATATAACCTCTGTGGTTTTACTTGGTCAGGTGAGAATTAAACAGGTGTCTGTTCCCTAAATACTGCTCTTTCCAGTAGCATACATTTCCCTTTCTGAAAAGATGTGTCCGATCATTCCAGACAATAAGGAGTTCAAAGGTGTTGTCCACAGTTTTGCCCAGACAGGGCTGCTGATGTGCCTTCCTGGGCATTTGAAGAAGAAGCCAGTTTGTCACCAAGAGCACAGAGGACCATGGGAAGAGGCGGAAGTGGCAGGACCTGGAAAGAAAAGGCCACTCTCCCTGGGAAATGGGTTGGAAACTCTTGGCACTGTGGGGCTTCAGCATTTTCAGAGTTGAAAACTCTCTCATGATTTACAGACCTGGAGATTAGAGACCACAGGGGAAAAAAGAAAAGACAAAGGCAGTCTAGCAGGGAAGAGAGCTCAGGAGTTTAGACTGGATTGAACAAGTTGAAATGCAAGGTCAGGCTCCCCTTGCAAAGCTCCAGAGAGACATTGAGAATTTGAGCTTTTTGAAAAGCAAACAATGTTATCTTATTTAAATTTGTTCCTTTGCATGTTTTCTTAGCTTATACTAAGTCTCCCTTTTTCCTTCTAGTTCTTTATTTCAAGGATTGCTGGATTCTGCTCTGTTTGAAGGGGGAAAAAAGAACCATAAACCTAAATTATAGCCAATCAGATGGTACTCACAGCTCAACTACTAGACAAATTGCAGCTCATGAAATTTGCTATGGGTCATGAGACTGAGTAATTTTATTTTAATCAGTCTTATTTGAAGCTGGAACACCAGTGCAGCAAATCCTCTGAACAGGATTTCAGAGGGGATATAGACTGGTCTTTCTTCCTCTCTTCCCCTCCCTCCTATTTTTTTTCTTTTTCTCCTAGCAAAGTGTTTCAGGTCCCTGGGAGATAATGAGAAATAAAACTTGAGATGGTCAAATGTTATTTCAGTCCCGAACGAAAGCCTTTCTGGAGCTTATGTTGGCCTGGCCTTACTTACAATGCAGGATTAAGCTGTCCGAATCATGTCCCCAGCATTCATTTACATAGAGATGTCCCAGGCTGACCAGGACCTTGAGAACCACAAATGCTCTGCTAATCTGCAAGCCTTACCTTCTGTTCGGATTTCTGGAACATTATTCCCTGTCACAGGAGACCTCCCAGACTGCTGTGAAGCAGGGTAGACCCACCTCTCCACAGCACAGCGTCCTCCTCAGCCATGGGGACAAATATGGCCTTTCAAGTCATCAGAAGCATGGAATGGGGAGGACATTAGCACTTCTCAGCAATCCCGAGGATTTGTAATGTGATCTCAGCCACAGCTTGGATCACAGAATCAGACCTCCGGAGAGGGGCCGGCAAGTGGTGGCTGTGTTAGGTCAAGAGGCAGGGTCGGGACATCACCCCCTTCCCTCTAACTTTGAAGGATCCACACGCTGGTGAACAAAGACAATCTGCTTTCTAAGGAAGAGAAGTTAGCAACAGCTTAACCTGCTATTATACATCAGCTGACACTATGTCGGGTCCTGCGTAGACTCACTTTGAAGAGCCATCACTTTTCAGGATTCATGCATACCCAGATGCATAGAAATACTTCTTGTCTAAGTGACGGAGGGTCTGCAGCAGACTGCGCCGTTCCTCTTCTTGGAAATGCTCTTTCTTCTTGATAGTTTTCATCTCAAGTTTCTTCACTTTCCTTTTTAAGCTGAAGGAGTTGATAACACTAGTCAAATAATTCATGATAGCACAATAACTCTGGAAAACCAACCAATGAAAATAAAAAAAAAAAAAACATGCCTAAAAGAGCAGTTTGACTTTTTAGGAAATCTCATCCATTTACTCGTGTATTAAGTTAATAAAGAATTATTAGCTTCCTCTTCAGTCCAAACACAAAAGGTAGAAGAATAAGAAGACGTTATTAATGATCTGAAGTAATAATGAGGCCTCATGTGGACAATTGTCTGAAGTGGAATGAGACAAACCAGGCGTAGGTATGCTCTTCTGCTGAGACAAGACAGAAATGACAACAGATCTAGCTGGAGAGAGTCCATTCTACCCCAAGATGATAATAGACAGCTTGATCCAGTAAGGTGATCCCTTTGATAACAGAATTAGCTAACACTTAATTTAGTACTTACTTTGTGTCAGGAACTGTGTTAAGTGCTTTATGTATGTTACCACATATAATTCTCACAGCAGTGCTACAGGTTGTCATTGATGTTTCCATTCCCATCTTATACAGGAGAAATGGAGTCTGTAGGGGTCTGTAATATATTCAAGGTCAGCCAGCTAGCAAGGAACAGAATCAAGGTTCCAATTCAGATGATCTGACTCTAGTCTAATGCATGATGGGCAACTAATCTACTCGTCTGCTTTCAGTACAGAGGACCCAACATGAAGCCATGGCAAAGCTGGATTAGAAAGAATTGGGAGGAGAGAATTTGTAGAAACTTGAATGAGCAGAGTCCTTCAGCAGCTACCAAGTTCTCAGTGAGAACTTCAAGTTAGTTCTAAGACAAACTGGTAAGAGGAAGGCGGAGCTCTGGGCAGGAATCAGCAAATCATATACTGCTCAGTTTGCAGAACTGGGAGTCATGGTTACTCCTGGTAACTCTGCAATTCTTGAAAAAAAGGTAGAATCCAAGTTTTTAGAATGAGCACACCTGGATAAAGCTACATTTGCAGGAAGTGAGACTTGTAAGTACCTCACTGCACCCACCTGAGCCTGGAGTCAAGATGAATACAGCATACTAGAGACTACTGACTCAGTGTTGCTCAGGGTCTGGCTCTCCAAACATCTGCATCAGGGAACTTGAGATTCAAATACCAATTCCTAGGCCTTTATTGCATTAGAATCACTGAAAAGGAGTTCAGGAAACTTCACTTTATAATAAATTCTCTACAATTTTTATATGGACACTGAAGTTTGAGAACCATTGAGCTTAGGTTGCAGGGAGGGCTCCAAAGCCACTGACAATGGGGATGGCATTTAAAAACAGAGAATTTAGCACCAGGTTTGATGAGACAGGCTGAAATGCATACTTCACCAGGCAATACTGTTGCAATTGTCATATATATTTTCGACAGTAATTCAAATTTACTTATTTACTATTTTTTCCCTTTGGGGGTACATAGCTTTTAAAGATAATTTGAAAAGCAAATAAATTTTTAAATAAAAATATAACACTGGCTTAGACAATTAGCCTTGGGTTCCATTTCTAAGAAGCATTAAAACATGATTAACTTTCTTGACATGAATCTAAGAAAATAAACTTCCTTACTTTCAAGGAGCTCAACATGTGAATTTGTCTAAATCCTCAAAGGTAAAGTCCAAATATTTACTCCTTAATGAGTGAATTAGAATAGCCATCTCTGCGTTAAACCCACCTATTTTTAAGCTTAATTGGGACTCCCCTGAAACTAATAACAGTCTATCTGATAAGCTCTCATAATTTTCACTTAATGCTCTTGCCCGTTTATCTAAAGCCTCTTATAATAAAGAGAAAAGAAGAGATAAACAAACAAGAAAAAAAAATCAGCTTATCCCAAAACCCTTTCTCTTTATTCACTTACTTTTTTTTTTTCTTTTTACCAAGGAAAATAGTTTGTGCTAAAAAGGTTGTTTGAAAAAAAAAAAGTTTTTCAGTTTTTTAAGAAATTGATTGTATCACAAACCAAGTAATTATCGCAAGCATTTAACAGTAGCTTAAATGATTTCTCTACTTCATTGTAAACTCCCTAAGGATACATTTGTTTATTGTAGTCAGAGACAGACATCGCAAAATGTATGATCCTCAATTTGTATTTTGCCCAGCTTCCCCAAACTCAGCCTTCCCTCTAAAACTTTACTCACTGTTCCAATATGTTCTGTTGACTGGAAACATTCTCTACATAGTAAATGTCCAGGAGTTAGTGTTAGGTTTCTGCAGCAAACGCATTTTTCATGATTAAAAGTTGCCGCATGCCACTTGTCAGGGGAACACAGTTCTAGGAGAGCAGTTGTTCTTTGTTATGAGTTTCTAAATCCCAAACAATTTTAAATATTTGATTCATTTCCAAATACATAGATTTAGCAACAAGACGGTGGCTCTGTGAGTTTTGGACCGAAAATTCACCTTGCAGTGGTATTTTTCTGCAACTTTTGTATATGAGTGAGACAGTCCAGATATACCTGTTTCAGCCAGTGTCAGTAGGAAACAGATGGTGTACTTAAATTACGGTAATTCCAAGAGGACCTAACACAAAGGTGTGGGCTCATACAGGAGGAAGTACAAGCAGGACAGAATCCTGGGATTAGCACCTGAGAGCTGTTACCACCGCTAGGCCTGAAGGACAAGAAGAGGAAGAAGTACCAGGGTCCAGAAGCACAGTGTTGTGTTAAACAAACCACCAAAGCAGTGGTCTTATGTTGAGGAACACAGACATTCCAAGGAGACCTGATAAGGGAAGGAGTCAGGTGATGAATACCTCACCACCTTCTCCCTCCTCCTTCCCTCCCATCTCCCTTGCAGGTTTTATCAGTTAAATCTAAATAGAAACCAGAGGTCATGGAAGCTCCTTAATGTAGTCCATCACAGATCAGCCTTGCAGAACTGAGAGAGAGATGGAGACAGTGGAGAGAGGTTACAGAGGCAAACTGAAGGTATCTGGCATAACCTGCAATGCTGTGATACTGCATCACGTGTTCAACACACTGGTATCAATACCTACTCTGATACTTAGCATGTGGGGCACCTTAGACAAATTACCTGGGCTCACTAAATCCTAGTTTCCTCATCTATTCCCCTGCAGGGGCTAACTGAGAGAATATATGCCTATCACCAAGACCATTGCCTAGAGTAGGGGTAGTCAACCTTTTTATACCTACCACCCAATTTTGTATCTCTGTTAGTAGTAAAATTTTCTAACAGCCCACCAGTTCCACAGTAATGGTGATTTATAAAGTAGGGAAGTAACTTTACTTTATAAAATTTATAAAGCAGAGTTACAGCAAGTTAAAGCATATAATAATAATTACTTACCAAGTACTTTATGTTGGATTTTTGCTAAGTTTGGCAGAAAAATCTTTATAAAACAACTTAGTATAGTTAAATCTATCTTTTTATTTATACCTGGGTTGCTCCGCTACCGCCCATCATGAAAGCTGGAACGCCCACTAGTGGGTGGTAGGGACCAGGTTGACTAGCACTGGCCTAGAGGAATGGAAGAAGGCAAGGAGAATGACTTTATTCCTCTACAACCCCTTTTCAAGTGGCGATTGGTTTTACATAACTAGTCTTACTTTCTCCCTGGTTTCTCCTGTGACACACATCAGATATACACAAAGAGAAGGCCTTCCTTTCTGAGAAAATATGAAGGCATTTACTTGTTCAATAATTAAACACATACTTTTAGCTCCTTCAGATCAATGCTAAACCAAATGAATAAACAAGCAATGGGACAGTAATTTTTTTAATGATTCCTTTCCTATAACTACATCTAATCAGACACAAGTTGATACATCTGGACTTTTTAAATAGATAGTTTCTATAGATAAATATTTCTCAGGTATTTCTGCTTAGTAGTCAACTGATATCAAGACTTTTAATATCTATTGTCACTGATAATCTTCTGAATACTATAAGTGAATAGACATATATTTGTTCCTTTTCACAGATGAAGAAACTGGGAGTTATAGAGGTTACAGGACCATAAGTAATAAAATCAAGCCTCTGTCAACAAGCATAAAGTATGGAATATCATTTTAACTTTTACCCAGATTCTGACTAAAAAGTTGTTATAAGCCAGACACTGTGTTAAAAAAACAGAATAAGCAAGCCATCATTATCTCTTCCCTCAAGTAACATGTTCCCAGCCCTTTGCCTGGCACTGGATGACTGCTAAGAATAATAATGCTTTCAGCCTAAACAATGATATAATTTTACTTGAATCTGGATTTTTGTTTACTTATCCAATATTTATATATGACTGATGTACCCAACAATCCACATGTTTTTGTATATATTTTTCTTGGTTGATAGCACAGGGATAATATTGTAGCTAACTGTTGATGTAACATAAACCAACCTAATTCTTTAATCAACTGTAAACTGAGAAACAAGAAATCCTACAATAATCACACTTAATTGTGTGTTTAATTCACTCGCACATAGATATTCCTTCTACCTCTTTCTGCCATTCTTCGACCTTTCCTTTCTTCAATACTTCCTTCTTAACATACTTATAAAGTAGTCTAGTCTTTTTCTTTTCTTTTTATTTTTTTAAATTTTTATTTTATTTTATTTTATTTATTCATTTTAGAGAGGAGAGAGGGGGGAGAGAGAGACAGACAGACAGACAGAGAGAGAGGAGAGAGAGACAGGGGGAGGAGCTGGAAGCATCAACTCCCATATGTGCCTTGACCAGGCAAGCCCAGGGTTTCGAACCGGCGACCTCAGCATTTCCAGATCGACGCTTTATCCACTGCGCCACCACAGGTCAGGCGTCTTTTTCTTTTAAATGAATTTTTATTGTGGTGACACTGGTTAACATAATTATACAGGTTTCAGGTGCCCAATTCTACAACACATCTCTGCACTCCATGCTGTGTGTTCACCCCAGTGCCTAGTCTTTTAGAGGTTGAAAATCAAAACTTTGTTGAAAATCAAAATTGCCATCTATGAGAAATTTCCAATTTAGAGGGGACACATGCAATGATTCCACAAGTTATAAAATGTAATTTACTTGAGATTAAGCACAAGATTCTGTAGCAGTGTAAATAGGGTAAGTTACTGCAGGAGGCAGGACAATTTCGGGGGAAGAGAAAGTTCATGCAGATAGAGCAGAAAAAAACAAGCTCTCTGAGTGGTCAGGAATGACTGTTCAGTGGTGGGATGATGGAGGGTGGAAAGATAAACACTAGCAAAATACTGAACAGCCTTATTTGCAGTTCAACAAAATGTAAATTTCCAGGATCTTCTAGAACACTAATATTAGGTTCACTAATATTAGGTTTACTAACAAAGATGCAGAATGGTGAGTTGCTCAGAGGAACACACAGGATGCAATAGGCCTATATCTTTGAAAAATGTTTTTAGATTTATTTTAGATATACAAAGGATTGCTTTTCAAAATCGGAACTTCTGCTGTGTTGTGGGTACATCCAACAAAACGGGTGTGTGACCTATCAGAAGAGTTGATCAAGCAGTAAGTACACACTGAAAATCAATACTGGCTCTGCAAGGAAAATGCCGCTGAGGGCTTGGGATCACTTTTCTTTTCCTTCCTTCCTTCCTTCCTTCCTTCCTTCCTTCCTTCCTTCCTTCCTTCCTTCCTTCCTCTCTCTCTCTCTCTCTCTCTCTCTCTCTCTCTTTCTTTCTTTCTTTCTTTCTTTCTTTCTTTCTTTCTTTCTTTCTTTCTATTCTGTGAAAATAGGGGAGGCAGAGACAGACTCCTGCATGTGCCCCAACCAGGATCCTCCAAGCAAGCCCACTAGGGGGTGATGCTCTGCCCATCTGGGATGTTGCTCTGCTTCGCTCAGCAACCAAGATCATCTTAGCACCTGAGGCAGAGGCCATGGAGCTATCCTCAGCACCTGGGTCTAACTCGTTTCATTTGAGCCATGGCTGCAGGAGGGGAAGAGAGAGAGAAAGAGAGTGAGGTGGGGAGGGGTGGATAAGGTGATGGGTACTTCACCTGTGTGCCCTGACAAGGAATCAAACTCAGATGTCCACATGCCTTGCCAATACTCTACCACTGAGCCAAGTTGCCAAGGCCTTGAGATCACTTTTCAAATTCTCTTGCCAGAATAGTTCTTACTGTTGTGAGGAAATAAGAGCAAAAGAAAAAAAAAAAAGGAATCAAACCCTTATTATTAGTGTCCATGTCTTCCTCAATCATCCAACTGATTGATTATATGGCCTTCTCTACAAGAGGCCCTTTTCTGTGGCACCAATTATCAAGTGTGCCTATATGTATTAGTTAACAAGTCCCTGTTAAAGTCCTCAATCATTAGTCCAGCATGAAGAGTCTACCATAATCATGGGATCATTTGAGCTTACCCCCTGCACATTTCTATTAGATGAGCCCTCTGGTCAGAGCAAACATGGCCCCTACCCCTTTAGTATCCCTTCGGAAAAATGTGGCTCAGCAGAGAATTGTGAGCTTTGGTTCAGCATAGCTCAGTGTGAATCTTATTTCTAACTCTGTGACCTTAGGCTAGTTCATTAACTTTGCTGAATTGATGTCTTCATTTGGAAAATAAAATGAGTCATACCTACCTTGCAGAGCTATTGTGAACATTAGAGATCATTTTATAAAATGACAAGCAGTGTGCCTTGCACATAATAGCTTCTCAATAAATGGTGGCTGTTATTGTAATTCCTTTCTCCAGGTTCCTATTCAGCAGTTCCCAAGCATTTCTGTACTCCCCAAGGTGCTGTCCCAGTTTCTGCTCTATGTTCAGTTGGTGTCAATTAATTCCTTCTAAATTGTTACCTGGTGGGGAATCAAAGGCCCTGGTTCAGACTCTGCTATTGGCACACTTAATAACCTTGAACAAGTCACCTACATTTTCTGAGTTTCTGTTTACATAACTGTAAAGTGAGCATTTGATTAGATGATTTCTAATATTTCTTCCAGCCCTATGATTATATATTCCTTCAATTGGCCAGGTAAACACCCCTTTCCCATTCCTCTGAGTTCTGTGAACTCTCTAACAATTTCTTATACTTTACTGTGTCCTAAGAGTCTCCTAGATATCTAGTCCTGATTAACTGGTTACTTTAATAATAATTATGGTAATCAATGAATCAAACCATTGGCTTTTCTTGAGGCCATGCTGATAACAGACAAGGAATAAAAATGGCCATATATAAATATATATAACTTTAGGATTTTATTTTGATCTTTTCAGATTGGTTCAAAAATACTGTCAAAGCCATTGTGAAGATACTGAGATATGACCAAAGTACTGAAGAGAAGAAAGTTGGTGTGTTTTCTGAATAGAATTTTAAGATCATTTCCTTTTGACCTTAGCTTTTTATAGACAGAAATGAAAAGAAAGAAAGAAAGACAGGAAGAAAGAAAGAAGAAAAAATTAAAAAGTATCTACCAAATACATGAGTTATAGAAATTGGTTGTCCAGTTAGGATCTAATAATAATACCATTTTGGCAAAAACTTCACATATGTAGCTATTTAACCACTGGCAGCAGAACTAGGAGTAATTATGCCTGTCAACTGAATTGGGGAAGAAAAAGATAATTATCTCCAATGTCAAGATGGTTGACAATCAAGAAATAGACTACACAATCTGAAATAAAGGCAATGATCTGAATAGAGCCACTCCCAATATCACCTTTTCTCATTTGTCAAATTTGACTCCAGGCCACGTTCACCTGCCCAGAGTCTGTACAGCCTGGATCAATTTGTACCATAGAACTCACTACATCAGTCACCTATAGTCAGCATCATCTTCTGTGCCCAAACTCACTGCAAACTTCATCCTTTTCTATCTACTTTAAATATACTAGTTGTTGCTAGCACAATGTTTAAATTTAGTTTAAATTTAAAATTTTGTTTTTAAATAGAAATCAAAATCTGTTTAGAGTTAATGTATTACATATATGAGATTTGCCCAAAGGTTTATTTTTATCATTTTCTTCGCCATCATCTTGAGAATTTAGATGAATGAATAATACATAATTTAATAATATTTATTTTAAAATATTTTTCTATTTACCTTTGAAATACAAAATTCCAATAAATATTTTTTGTTTGTTTGTTTTTTAAATTTTTCTGAAGCTGGAAACGGGGAGGCAGCCAGACAGACTCCCACATGCGCCCGACCGGGATCCACCCAGTTTGCCCACCAGGGGGCGACACTCTGCCCATCCGGGGCGCCGCCCTGTCACGACCAGAGCCATTCTAGCGCCTGAGGCAGAGGCCAAGGAGCCATCCTCACCGCCCGGGCCATCTTTTGCTCCAATGGAGCCTCGGCTGCGGGAGGGGAAAAGAGAGACAGAGAGGAAGGAGAGGGGGAGGGGTGGAGAAGCAGATGGGCGCCTCTCCTGTGTGCCCTGGCCGGGAATCGAACCCGGGACTTCCGTACGCCAGGCTGACGCTCTACCACTGAGCCAACTGGCCAGGGCCCAATAAATATTTTTTGAATGAATGAATCTGTTAGAGAATGAGCTATACTCTGGTGGTACAATAAGGAATGAAACCATCAAAGTCCTTCTTTTATGGGGTTTTTTTTTTGGTCTAATAGGGAAAACAGAAAATAAAGAAGCAGGTAAAATAAATGATTACAAAAGAATTGCTATGAAACCAACAAAAGGCATGCTGAAGAGTAGACTAAGTTCTTGGCAAGGTTGAACCATGTTTTAGATAGGCTGTCCTATCTGGCCTTATTGATACGGTGACATTTAAATTGAGACCTAAAGTCTGAAAATTGGCATTACCAATCAATTGGGTAGGGGTCTTGTGTCAAGAGTGAGTAACACCAGAATGTGTAATTCTAGATCCATGATCTCAGAAATTTCATCATATAAGTAGGGAAGTGGGGCATGTAAGAAAAATAATAAATACCGATCCTGGGAAAATTCCTGAATGTTTCATCAAATTGGACATGAGAGGTGAGCAGAGAAAGAGAAAGAGAGACCGGTGAGCACTGGAATAGCAGAGCAGTGACTAGGACCTGAGGGAAAGTCTGAATCTCGATAAGAAGAGAGAATCAATTCTCAGAAGATGATGTTCAGTTAGAGTTCTGATTATGATTTAGAATCCGATGTGTGTATTAACTCTACCTAGAATATCCCTCCTCTAATCCAACTTTAGAACTGGGAACGGTGCTTTGCTTTGCTTATACATTCAGTTTCTAGTAGGCTGCCCTATTCACAGAGGGCAGTCAGCAGATGTTCTCATTTGCTAACCCAAAGAGTTTAACACCATGATGCAGGCTCCAACCACCCTTGTTTATTGCAATTGATAAAATAAGCTGTGTTACGGACCAAGTAGTAAAGAAGTCAGTGCAACAAGGCCAGTATTCCAAAAGAGACGTGGTTGGAATGGCTGGGGGAGCAAATGACCACAGATGAGTTGATGGTTCAAGGCAACTTAACCACTTTCCTTTATTGAACATTCCATTTATGAAGAATAATATTTAAGAGACTTTAATTAGCATGGTCACAGGATAGGAAAACTCAAAAAGACTGGCTTCATAGTACTGAACCCAAATATATCAATAGTTTGAATGAAAAATATATAACCAGCTGTGGAAGAAACATCCTAGCTATGCTAAACATCTTTACAAGTTAAACCCAAAAGCAAGAGGAACAGTATTTTCTGTGCTGACTTATAGCTCTGCTCAAGATTCCTTAAATATTTGAGGAAAGATATGGCCAATCTTGTGCTTCGAGGTCCCAGAGCTCATAGGTGGTCTCATGATGGAAATACTAAGAGCAATTGTTTGACTGTAAAACATTTCAGGACGCATAGATTTTTTTCCAAATACAGTTAGAATGTATTCACATTGGAACTACTCCAAATCTGCACAGTGACCCATATGATTTAAGACCACAGGGGAGCGGTTGATGGGTGGTCAAGGTTCACTTCATTATGTCAGCTTTGGATAGCTAAACGATCCCCTAACACCCACACATCTCATCAGGCTGCCTGTTAACTCCTCTTTCCTTCTCATGAAGCTGTTTTGTCTTTATTTTGGATACCTTGTCTCGTTTTAATAAGATAAGGTAGATTATTTTTATTAAATATAAAACCAATCATTTCCATTTTAGTGAGTGCCTCTCGATTATAGTACCTATAATTTGTTGAACAACAGTACACATTGCTTTATAATTTTAGACACCTGTGCATTGATTTGATGAGCATCACAGTGATCTCTGACCAATGTTTTCCTTACCCCACAACACCAGAGAGTGATTTTACCATCCATTATTTTAGTCTCTACTGATTTCTTATTTAGATATAAACATCTCACTGATATCTAAGATTCTAAGTCACAGTTAGCTAGTCCCCTTTTTCAGGTTATTAGTTAATAAGATCTCATACAGTATAATGTAGCTAAGGGTCAGAACAAAAGGGCGAGGACAGTGAATCTGGTGGGGGAGAGTGAAACACTGAGCTGGTCTGCAGCCCAAAAATAGCATATCTGGCCTAACTATAAAATTAAAGAAGAAAAGAACAATTGGGGCCCTGGCTGGTCAGCTCAGTGGCTAGAATATTGGCCTGGTATCTGGATATCCTGGGTTTGATTCCTGGTCAGGGCACACAGGAGAAGCCACCATCTGCTTCGCTTCCCATCTCTCTCCCCATTCTCTCCCTTTTCCCCTCCCACAGCCAGTGGCTCAGCTAATTCAAACAAACACTCAGGTGCTGAGGATAACTTGTTTGATACCAGCTTGTCAGCCTCGGGTGCTAAAAATGGCTTGGTTGATTCAGCATCGGCCCAAGACAGGGTTCAGGGTGGATCCTGGTCCAGGTCCATGTGGAATTCTGTCTATCTCCCCTGTTCTCGTTTAACAAACAAACAAACAAACAAAAACCAGTTGGAAACTTGGAGTTTAGATGGGGCACAAGGGGATGATGAGAGAAAAAAGAGGTGGGAGAAGGAAGAAGACAAATACTAATCTCAAAATTTGTATAAGTTCATACCACTCCATCAGTCCACTCCATGTCCCACCCTTTAACCCCTTTCTCCCAACAGGAGGGAATCTGAGGCTCTTTCCCTTTGCCAAGAATCTGTTTGGTCTCTGACCTTTCTTCTTTCTTCCTCAGTTTGTGTGTCTACCCATTCCTATTTTGATGTTCAGGAAGCATTCATCAATAGAAAGGTATTTCAAAATAAATGTGAAATCATTCAATACATAAAATCTCTAAAACGATAATATTATTCTTGCCTCAGAATATGCAACAGAGTATGTGGTTAAAAGTAAAATATGCAAATGTATGCAATCTGTATTGAACTGACCATGTAGACCTAACAAGCATTTACACCTGCAAGTGGGCACACAGGAAGACTTGAGTGTGTACATTTTGCCCTGCAGCACACTTTTCTGCCACAGTTTTGAAAGCATAGGTCAATTCTGCAATTCCACATCATGAGAGGCCACATGCAACTTTTCTTTTTTGCTGCTGAACTTTTCCAGAAATGGGCAGCTTGCTTAATCACCTGAGAAAGAGGCAGGGGTCAGATGCAGACACACACCAGCAAGAACCCAGGAACACCATGGCTGGCTGTTGGAATCCACAGACTCCAAATCTGCAAAGGAAAGCAATGGGAGCCCATCCAGCTGTGCTGACAACAATGCTAACGAACTCTCCTTTATCCCACGGTTTTGCTGAGTTCAGGTGATTCCCTCACTAGGCCCTGCTTGTGAAATTGCAGTGGTCAGGGAAATGCGGGGTGGCTAGGAGCTTGTCAGCTGGATAGCTGGGGAAGCCTGTTTCAGAAAGCTGTCAGTTGAGAGATGTTTTCAACATATCAGCGCTATGATGTCCAGATAGCAGACTGCGTAGCAACTAGTGCAGCAAATAGAGTGATTTTCTCCCCCCACCAGAGGAAAATCCTTGACGCGAGGAGATGAGCCCTTGCTTAGGCAGACTTTCTCCATGTGGGTCCTGCTGGACTCAGCCCACTGGCATGCCAAACAGAAGGCAGGATCCAAAGTGCCAGGCAATCTTCTTTTTAACTGGAAATTAAAGATGAGCCCCAAAATATAAGAACATATTTCCCAACAAATCTCTCTCTAAAGAAGCCAATAACCTCGTGTCTTTCAGAATCTGTATAATTTTGAAACACCTCAAAGTACTTGCTACATATTTTTGCAATGCACGCTTAGCTTGAAAATTGTTTTTTTCCTTTTTCTTATAGTTTTCTAATTTTACTTTATTTTGCCTTTTCCAGATGATAACTTAATAATATCAAGCCTCTGATAATGACATCTTTAATTTCTTTTAAAGCTATTTTTCACTGCGTGGGTTTTTTTTAATACAAGTTATGGTGCAGCAGAGTTGATAGAATTCTAAAAAATTAATTAATCAAATTAATCAAACTGCCAGATGCTTAAATATAAAGTACTGTAAATTAGATATTGTTTTTGACAGCCACCAAAATAGAGTGTAATGATCAAATGGAAAATATGTTATTTTTCTTCCCACCTTGTTTTCTGGTTTTTGATTTTTTTAGCGTGTAATTTTGGATTTAGTTAGGGCAGGAATAAATTATTGGATTCAATTATGGAAATAGTTACTTTCAGCCAAAAAAGACTATATGGTGGTAAAATGCCAGCTGGATGTCTATTGATTGAGTTGATGAAAACTAAGTCAGCAATGTTCTTCAAAGACACTGAAAATCATGTATTTCAGAGCTCTGAGTTATTTCAAGATTGTGTCTAGTTCAGAGTGCTGCTTTCAGGAAGTTAAATAATACTTTTGCTTTATTACACCTAATAGTCAGAATGAACAGTTAGATTAGCACCTTGAGGTCATAGAATTATGCTGGAGAAATCTAGAATTCAGGCTTCTTCACAATAGGACACAGTTTTGGTGTGCCTGCATAACAAATGGTCAGCATGCAACCATTCTCTTCACCCATGTGCATGTCAGTTGTTCTTAACCGACTATGACCTGCTTTCCCACTGCCAAGGGAAGCAGCATCAGGAAACGCTGCATCTCATCAAAATAGTTAAGCAACCCACTTGGCAGATGGAAATGTACCTACTTCGTGCCTTTGGATCAGATCATGCTCCCTTTAAGAACGACCTTGGAGTCCTCAGATTCAAGCCTTGTGGTAGGAAATGGCTTCTAACTAAATTAGAAAGTCATTTGGGCTTATCAGTTGTAACAAATGTACCACACTAAATACACGATGTTAATACTGGGGAAAAGTGTATATTCAGATGAAGGTGGGAAAGGGGCATATGGGAACTCTCTCTGTACTTTCTGCCCAATATTTCTTTTCTTTAATTAATTTATTGACTATTAGAGAGAGAGAGAGGAAGGAAAGAGAGAAAACATCAATTTGTTTTCTCACTTTATTTATGCATTCATTGTTTGATTCTTGTATGTGCCCTGACCAGGATCAAACCCGCAAGCTTGGTGTATTGGGATGATATGCTGTAACCACCTGAGCTACCCAGCCAGGGCTCTGTTCAGTATTTCTGCAAACCTAAAACTCCTTTAAAAAATAGTCTATTTCTGCCTGACCAGACAGTGGCACAGTAGATAGAGCGTTGGACTGGGATGCAGAGGACACAGGTTGGAAACCCTGAGGCTGCCAGCTTGAGTGCAGACTCATATGGCTTGAGCACTGGCTCATCAACTTAGTGCAGGGTTGCTCACTTGAGCCCAAATGTCACTGGCTTGAAGCCCAAGGTCGCTGGCATAAGCTCAGGGTCACTGATTTGAGCAAGGGGTCACTTGCTCTGCGGTAGCCCCCCAGTCAAGGCACATATGAGAAAGAAATCAATGAGCAACTAAGGAGTGCAACGAAGAATTGATGCTTCTCATCTCTATCCCTTCCTGTCTTTCTGTCCCTATCTGTCCCTCTCTCTGTCTTTCTCGCTGTTTCTGTCACACACATGCACACACAACTTTAATTTCTTAAAGTTAGTAGATTGACCTAATCCTGTTGTTGATCTAAATGATTATCACATGGTACATTTATGCATGGTTATTACTAGGAGCCAGAAAGGCCACTCTGATGGACATGTCAACCACAATTCTCATTATCTGTTCAGTGTGTTATGAAAATGTGTTTGGAACAAGAAAACTAAATGCACATTCTTCAAGTTAAACTGTCTTTGATGTATGTCCACAGTGCAGGTATTTTTTCCTGATAATGGAATAATTACTAAGGCATAACAGTTGTTGTCACAATACTCCCCCCCCCCCCTTTCAGTTAGCAGGCTTAACCTGTGGATCACGGAAGGCAATATATTTCAAGTATGTGTACTATGATTCAAGGGTAAACAGGTCCCATAAGAAATGTTCATAAAAGTGATGTTGTTTAGCTTGGCAAAGAGGAGGCTAAAGGGTGCTCTGAGAATTGTGTTTGAAATATGATGATATATTAAATGGAGGACAGGAACCAGCTGTTCTTCATCTCCAGTGAGGAAAGAATAGGAAATTGACTCAATAGAAGATCTGGACTCAAGTTCAATATGCCTTCCCTCATTAACCTCACTTTTTTTCTGAATATTACCTTATCTTTTACTAGAGCTTGGTATCAGATTCTATATATATTAATATTTCGGACCTGGCTGGTTGGCTCGGTGGTAGAGTATTGGCCCAGCATGCAGAAGTGCTGGGTTCAATTCACAGTCAGGGCACACAGGAGAAGCACTCATCTGTCTCTTCTTCCCTCCCCCTCTTGCTTCTCTCTCTCTCTCTCTCTCTCTCTTTCTCTCTCTCTCTCATCTTCTACTGCAGCAATGGCTCAATTAGAGCAAGTTAGCCCTGTGCACTGAGGATGGCTCAATGGCTTCCATCTCAGGTCCTAAGAAGAGAGCTTGGTTGCTGAGCAACAGGGCAATGCCCCAGATGGGCAGAGCATCGCCCCTTATTGGGCTTGTCAGGTGAATCCCAGTCAGGGAGCATGAGGGAGTCTGTTCCTGCCTCCCCTCCTCTAACTGAATTTAAAAAAAGTATTTCTGTTTATAATTCTTCCCGAGATATTTTAGTTTTTATCTACCAAGAGGCATACTGAGTACTTGCCATGAGCTAAACTTAGCATATAGGATTGATTTCCAACTCTTCAGTAAGCAACCCAATGGCATAAACTCCTTCCCTAAATATCAGGTTAATAAATGCTTATGGTCTATTTGGTGTCCTGAAACTTTATAATACAAAAACAAACCTAAACTTAACTAAATTCTCTACGGTGAGTTAAACACCAACAAACACCTCTTCTCTCTTAATCACATCACCAACCCATCACACACATGCCCCACAGAGAGCTCCTGCTCATTTTCTGAGTCCTAACACATCACCCCACTTATCAGCCATGTGCCATATTCCAAGGCAAAGTATTTCCACAGGACAGAAGACAATCCAGGAATATCAATGTTAATCTTTGAGGAATATTAATTAAGTCCAAATCATATCA
Source organism: Saccopteryx bilineata (assembly GCF_036850765.1). Taxonomy (NCBI): domain Eukaryota; kingdom Metazoa; phylum Chordata; class Mammalia; order Chiroptera; family Emballonuridae; genus Saccopteryx; species Saccopteryx bilineata. Next base: position 29,215,749 of record NC_089500.1, on the reverse strand, counting down.
CTGAATAAATACATATACGGTAAGCCTGTCACATGTAATAATATAATGATAAAATATAAAACATAAAATAGAGACACAAGAAAGACCTAATGTCCCCTCTTTAAGAGCTTACCCCTCAGGGGCAAAGGAAGAAACTCTCAAATGAAAATATCCCAGTTTGCGGCACAGGCTGTGTAGACAAAGAAGGTTTTCTGAAAATATAATTCATCATTGAAAACAAAGGGAGCATCATTGATTGCAACATTGGGACCAAAGGTGAGGAAATAAAGCTTTCAATAAGGAGAGATATATATTGCTCCTCCCAAGGCAAATCAGGAACTAGACAGGAGAATTTGTAATCTCCACATTTCAGAATCAAATCCCATTGCAGAAACCCATTCAACACAACCAGTAGGAAGAGGAGCAGGCATGATTAAAAGAGCCTTAGAAATTAGAATAAGCTTGTTCTATGTATTTCTTATTTCCACTTCCCTAAGTCTGCCTTCCTATAACCAATAAAACTTCTAATGTGAAATGGTTTGTGTACTTGAATAAACAAGCCACAGAGAGAAAAACCTAAGGAAAACGTGTCTGCTGCTAACATCAGGCCTAGGAGAGAAGAAAACATGTGGGAGAGAAGGAATTAGTATAGAAGACTAGAAAAAAGAAAAGTTGCCTAAGTGCTATGGCCTTTCATGAATACAGTGGGTCAGACACTTGAAAACTCATGGTTCTGTGCTGAGAAGTGAAAAGCTTTCTATAGAGCTGGCAGAAGTGCATAGGAAAACACAGGTAACTCTAAAATTGGAGTGAGTTACTTTAAAAGTAAGTGAAACAGTGCTGGCCAGAGATTGCTGGTTTGATTCCCAGTCAGAGCACATACAGGAATAGATCAATGTTCCCCTTCTTCTTCTTTTTCTTTTTCTTCTTCTTCTTCTTCTTCTTCTTCTTCTTCTTCTTCTTCTTCTTCTTCTTCTTCTTCTTCTTCTTCTTCTTCTTCTTCTCCTCCTCCTCCTCCTCCTCCTCCTCCTCCTCCTCCTCCTCCTCCTCCTCCTCCTTCTTCTTCTTCTTCTTCTTCTTTTTTTTTTTTTGTATTTTTCTGAAGCTGGAAACGGGGAGAGACAGTCAGACAGACTCCCGCGTGCGCCCGACCGGGATCCACCCGGCATGCCCACCAGGGGTGATGCTCTTCCCACCAGGGGGCATGCTCTGCCCTTCCGGGACGTCGCTCTGCCACAACCAGAGCCACTCTAGCGCCTGAGGCAGAGGCCAAGGAGCCATCCCCAGCGCCCGGGCCATCTTTGCTCCAATGGAGCCTTGGCTGCGGGAGGGGAAGAGAGAGACAGAGAGGAAGGAGGAGGGGGTGGAGAAGCAAATGGGCGCTTCTCCTATGTGCCCTGGCCGAGAATCGAACCTGGGTCCCCCGCATGCCAGGCCAACGCTCTACCGCTGAGCCAACCGGCCAGGGCCTTCTTCTTTTTCTTCTTCTTCCTCTTCTTTTTTCTTCTTCTTCTCCTTCTTCTCCTTCTCCTTCTTCTTCTTCTTCTTCTTCTTCTTCTTCTTCTTCTTCTTCTTCTTCTTCTTCTTCTTCTTCTTCTTCTTCTTCTTCCTCTTCCTCCTCCTCCTTCTTCTTCTTCTTTCTTCTTCTTCTTCTTTTCTCTCTCTTTCTAAAATCAATAAATTAAAAGATATTTTAATAGATAATACATATAGCCTGACCAGGTGGTGGCACAGTGGATAGAGTGTCAGACTGGGATGCAGAGGACCCAGGTTCGAGACCCCGAGGTCGCCAGCTTGAGCTCAGGCTCATCTGGTTTGAGCAAAAAAAAAAAAGCCCACCAGCTTGAACCCAAGGTCACTGGATCCAGCAAGGGGTTACTCGATCTGCTGAAGGCCCACGGTCAAGGCACATATGAGAAAGCAGTCAATGAACAGCTAAGGTGTTGCAACGCGCAATGAAAAACTAATGATTGATGCTTCTCATCTCTCTCCGTTCCTGTCTGTCTGTCCCTGTCTATCCCTCTCTGACTCACTCTCTGTCTCTGTAAAAAAAAAAAAGATAATATATGTAAACAAAACATTATACAATAAGAAGGAGTTAGGGAATCTTGGAAGACTCCCTGTAAGAAGTAGCTTTTGACCAAAGGTAGAGAAGGAAGTATAGTAATAGATTTAGGGAGTGGACAATTTTTGGAAAATTCTAGAAAGTGTTTTACCCATTCCAGAAGTATCAGCTAAAGCTTTGTGTAGTAAGAGATGAGGTTCAAATGTTGGCTTTTTAAAATGTTAGCTTCATAACTGCTCTCTAGACCCGACTGAAAATCTTAGAATAAATTAAGAATAAAGAGTTGATGGAAATAGTGGTGGGTTATGTATATGGAAGACAAGTTACAGAATAACACCTATGTGTGTTATTACTTGAAAATAGTCCAGTCCTAAATCTGAGAAGGATAGTAGATAAGTGAATTTTTGAAGATCCCAGAGTTGGAAATCTGTCTTATCATTAGGCGTTACCCTTAGTCAGCCTGAGATAGCACAGCTAGGGATGTCCCATATAAATAGTCCCATCATCCAACAACCAATAGGAGGAACAGGTGGTAGATATTGTCAAACAACTTAATCACTTTTAAAATGAATCTTTTTTTAAGTGTCTACAGCCATACCACCCTGAATGCACCCGATCTCATCTAAAATGAATCTATTTTTTCCATGGCACTGAACTGACTGTCTAGTTGAAAATTAGTTGATTTCTTTACCACTTTGCTTTTTATCTGTATCATTTCAGAACATTATAAGAGGATATTTAACTAATTGTTAAGTATGTGAAATTTAGCACTAAGAACATTTTAATCTGATTCTTATCCAGAAAATTTAAGCACACATACACTCATGTATTATGCATTTGAAGTCACAATAAAAAGCTGAAATCACATTAACTTTATTTCTGATCTTGGAACTATCTTTTCCCAAAATAGTGTAGAAATTTTGGACAACATATTTATCACTCTTTTGACATGAGTAGATATTTTAGAAACTCTATATCTTGTTCTGGGTATCTACCGTGGTCAAAGCATTTGATATAGACTCAATCTACATGTCTCCTGAAAGAATTAAGACATATTAATTATATCAAGTTTATTTTATCTATACAGGTTGACATTTGATAGATTAACCTTTTTTATCCTCAACCTCCATCAAGGTCTTTTTTTTATGACTGATTTTAGGATGTGAGTCAATACCTGAGTTCAAATGTATTCCCGGTTCTCCTTCCAGCTCCCCTGGGGTCCTTGAGCAGGCTCTTGTTAGCACCTGCAAAGTTTGGCACACACTAAGGCAATTAGCTTTTTTTGCAACTAAATTTACCTCCACCCCATGCAAACTTGCAGCTGTTCTCTTGCATTTGTTACTCAAATGATCTCACTGATAAACACTGAATCATGAGGTTGAGGCAACAAAACCTTATTGGTCTCCTGGGGGCCTGGTCCTATCTCCTTAAAATGTTCTCTTCAGTACTTTTACTTGGGGAGTCATTTTCCACATTTAGCATTGGAAATTTTGAGGGTTTACAATAATACCTTCCCACATAATAATAGTAGAAAACAAATAAACCCCTTTGAAGTGATTAGTTCTAAGTGTTAGATTTTTTTTATTGACTTTTAACTGTATTTTAACTGGCAATTAGCAAATAGTTATTTCATCAAAGTACTTTTTGTTTGTTTGTTTGTTAATATATTAAATACTGTGTACAAAATAACACATCTTTGACTCTGAAAAATCAAAAGTAATTGAAACCTTATTTTTACCTGTTAGATATATAGATATACACAAACTATGCCTATGCACAATATAAGTAGAACAATAGCTTTTATTGTGGTATTTGAGAAGTACAATAGTCCACAAATAGATTCTGGAAATTGCAGATTAAATAATATTTTTGAGGATTGGGTTATCAAGGTTGGTCAAAGAAACTGAAGAGGAAAGGAGTAAGCTAGACATTGAAATTTGAAAGTATTTGCCCATTCATTCCTTTGAGGTTCAAATTCAGTATCTTTTTATCAAGAGCCTACATACAATGAGTGAACTATGGGACATTGTAAGTGGCAGGTTGGTTTGAGTAGATTCAGTTAGATGAAAATCTAGACCAGTATAATAATAAGAGAACTGACTTGACAGTAAGGATCATCTGATACCCAATACAAGTAAGGATTTCCTGCCGGTAATGTTCAAGGATGAGAAAGGATAGAAGTCAGAACATTTTGCACATAGAAAACCAAAATAGAAAACCTTGATTATCCAACAAAAGCATTAGGAGTCCCGAATGCCTGGGAAGGGAACCACAAGGTACAAGCCTTCCACAGAATCAGAACAAGAGGATTAAGCTACAGAATCAGTGACTGAATGCTACTCTTCCTGAGAAATCACCACTTAATCTTTGTCCAAGTTTCTTTTTTATTGTATACCTGAAGTCCTTGTAAACTATTGGACTAGTGTAGTGAGTCATTTTCTAAATGGATCCTTCTTATTGAGTTTTCTATATTAAGTGAGTAGAGTTAATTATGGCTGTTGGGCAAATAAGTTTGTAACAAATATTTTTTTAAATTTGCTCACTTTTATTGTTAGAAAATGGGGCTGGGTAGCACCAGGTATATGTGGTCTGTGAAATTGCAAATTACCTTCCTGCTTGGGAAGGGCCATTGTTTTGCTAATGTTTGCTGGAGGAGAGATTTTTGAGCCAGAAAGTTTTTGAAAAGAGATTAAGGAAAAAAGGCAGAAAAAGAAGCCACGTTTGCAGAGTGAGAGTGCAGAGAGAATGCAGAGTGCTGAAGAAGAAGCCAGTTTGTGCAGAGAGGAGAAGGTGTGCAGATAGGGAACCAGAGCTGAGGGGCTCTGGGAGCTCTGCTGAGACTGGTAGGGCCTTTGATTCTAGGAGAAACCGGAGAAGATTCTCCTGGTTGTGGAACTGGGCAATGTGTAAGGGCTTTGGGAGCTCTGAGTGAGTGAAAGGAAGTGTTTTCCCTGTGTGCTTGCTCGTAGGCCTGTGGGAGACTTTAATAAAGGAATGGCCCACCATCCTCTGGCTCCACTGTTTCTTTACCATCTGCCCAAATTCAATGGGAACCTGCATGTGAATCACCATGATGGTGGTTGTGACTGCTGGCCTTACAATGGGTAATAAACAAAGATTATAGGTACCTGTCTTGGAAGTAGCTAGTTACAGCATCACCATTACTGAACTGCTTCCAAGCAAGGGGCTGGCCCTGCCCCTGAACCATCCAGGATCTTTCACAGGTCAAGTAGTCTCCAGTTTCTTGACTCACCCAGGAAAAATTCTGAGGATAAACACAAGTGATAATAAAGCAAGTTTTATTCAGGTAGAGAAAAAGAATGAGGCCAGGGCCTGGGTGCCACTGTGCAAGAGGCAAAAAGTATGCATCGCAGGCCAATCTGAGGGTAAATTGTATGCATAGTTGGTTAGTTTTGGGGATTCTATGTGTTTCCAAGCGGGGGTGGGGGGGTTGTCTCCAAGCTTTGTGGCACCAAATTCTGAGTCCACATTCTGGTTGAGAGGGGCCCTTGTTGTGACTTCAGCAACTACTGCTAGGGGTTCCTGCCATTTACTGTTTCCCTTTCATCACGCCTGGAGGCCCAGGCTCTGGTGAGAAGATGTTAGCTCCTACTTCCTTATTCCACTTGTAGGGGATTCTTTCCTAACCTCTTTCTATCCTACCTCAATAAGACAAGGAAGTCTTATTGGATATTGAATTTAAAAGGCAATGTTCAAAAAGTGTGGCTAGTAGTGCAAACTTTATAAGCAGTTGAAGATAAGCTGAAACTTGAAACTTGAGAAAGATCCATTAGTTGTGAACATTATGTTCAAAACTCTGAGAATGAGTCATTCATATTTACTTTTTTTTTTTTTTTGTATTTTTCTGAAGCTGGAAACCGGGAGGCAGTCAGACAAACTCCCGCATGCGCCCGACTGGGATCCACCCAGCACGCCTACCAGGGAGTGATGTTCTGCCCATCCCGGACGTCGCTATGCCGGGACCAGAGCCACTCTAGCACCTGAGGCAGAGGCCACGGAACCATCCCCAGCGCCCGGGCCATCCTTGCTCCAATGGAGCCTTGGCTGCGGGAGGGGAAGAGAGAGACAGAGAGGAAAGAGAGGGGGAGGGGTGGAGAAGCAGGTGGGCGCTTTTCCTGTGTGCCCTGCCCGGGAATCGAACCCAGGACTTCCGCACGCCAGGCCGACGCTCTACCACTGAGCCAACCGGCCAGGGCCTATTTTTACTTTTTTTTAAGGTTTATAATAATGTAGATGTGTGATAATGTTCATAATATAAAATAAGTCATTTCCATTTTTTAAATATTTATTTTATGTGGATCATTCTGTGTTCACATAATAACAAAGTCAAAATAACTAATTTGCTATAGTGGTTTATAAATAATTGTGTTCTATTTATACTCAGAATTATCTTCTACTATGAATCTTATTTTTCTCCTTCCTTTCCCTTCATTTTCTCCCTTTCCTTCTCCTTTTCTTTCTTTCTTTTTTTTCACTTATCTTACTTATTCTGTGTTTTTCTTTCCTTTTATTTTTACTGTGCATTAAATATAAATAACTTTTGTTTTCATTCATTCTCTTATTTCAGGGAAACACCTATGTGAAAAGTAGGTCAATATTCATGGTATAAATATAGATGCTTTTTTAAGACTTGTAATGAAACCAGAGTTTCTTTAAAACGCCAAAAATTACATCAACATTTCTGTATCATCCTCAGACTCCTTTTCTACATTTCCAGCTGTCCAGAGTATCTTTCTTAAGACTATAAAAGAAGATAAAATTCTGTGTCTGTAGATCTGACTTTCGTCTGATCTTCTTCCAAATTTTCTTACATTGAGATGTTATTAAGTTAAAGTTTTTTTAAAAAAATCCATGTCATTATTCTCATAGTTCTCAGTTATGGTTCTTTAATCAAAATTATTAGGAAAAATTCTTTATTATAGTCAACATCCTCACTTTTCTTACCTACAAAGAGGGTGTATTAATTTTATATGCTTTATAAAAAATTACCACACACTTAGCATTTTAAAATAGCACAAATTTATCTCACAGTCTTTGTGAGTCAGAAGTCTGGGCATACATTAGCTGGGTCCTTTGCTTTGGTTTCACAAAGTTATAATCAAGGTATCTTTTGGCCTGATTGCATTATCATCTGGTGGCCCAACTGGAGAATTTCCAAACTAACTTAGTTAGTGACAGAATTCATTTTCTCGTGGTTGTGTTACCCACAGAGACTGTTAAACTTCGATTCTTACGTTTGATTAAGAAAGAATTCAGAGCCAAGAACTCTAATGTAAGAAGTTTTTTTAGAAAATCACAGAGGTAGAAAAAGTAAGCCAGATGGGCTGTGTGGACTCAGGAAATGAGTTACAGAAGCAAAAGAAGGGCAATTGGAGATTAGGAGAAAAAAACAAAGGGTATGTGCCTAAGGAAAAAATGGGGGAAAGGAGCGAATACACGTGAGCATATGTGCATGAGAAAAAGAGAGAGAACACTGGGTTCTTCTTCTTAAGTATTTTTATCTATTTTCTAAAGGTGAGATTTTAAGGAGGTCTCAGGGGAGGATCACAATAGAATATTTATTAGCTTTCTAGGTGTGTTTTTTTCAAGGTTGTGATCTTTACTGATTGGTCAACATTAGGGCAGAAGGTCATTAGTCATTGCATCTGGTCCTGATGTGAACCATGGCATTGCTTTATCTGACCTTGCTGCTTTTCTGGGTTTGGAGCTAAAACCCAAGTAAGGCCTAAATGTTATCTCTTGTTTGACCAAAACTCTGTGTCTGTGGTCAACAGGCCCAAGGCTTTGTTCCTAAGATTATTTGAACTCCATTGTCCTGAGAGCTTATGGCTTAAGGGAGTATTGTATAAAGGCTTGCGTGACAATCATATGAGGTTGTTCTCTATCCCCTTGTTCCTTCTTTAAGGGGTCTAAGTCACATGACTAACAACATGCCACAAGAAGAAAGGTTACCCTGAAGGTGAGGTCCTATCCTCTAATAGTGGTTTTCTCTAGTTTTGCCTATTGCTAGGCACATGGGACTTTCTGCCCTGGTGATATTTTGTGCCTGGACTATAATTCCTGTTCTGCACATGCCTAACAATCTCCTTTATCAGTTGGATAGGACTGAAAGCCCCAGCTTCTTGCTAGCTGTCACCTAAGGCCATTCTGAACCCCCAACTCCCTGACATATGGCCTTCTCCATAGGCTGTTGATGGCATAGCAGTTTGCAAGTCCACTAACAAGATAGTCTAGATCAGGGGTCCCCAAACTTTTTACACAGGGGGCCAGTTCACTGTCCCTCAGACCGTCAGAAGGCTGGACTATAAAAAAAAACTATGAACAAATCCCTATGTGCAGTGTGCATATCTTATTTTAAAGTAAAAAAAAACAAACAAAACGGGAACAAATACAATATTTAAAATAAAGAACAAATAAATTTAAATCAACAAACTAACCAGTATTTCAATGGGAACTATGGGCCTGCTTTTGGTTAATGAGATGGTCAATATCCGGTTCCATATTTGTCACTGCTAGCTGTAACAGGTGATATGACGCGCTTCCGGAGCCGTGACGTGTGTGTCCCGCGTCACTGGAAGTAGTACTGTACATAAGTGCCGCCGCCACGCTTTGCAGCGCCGCCACATCTTGTGCTCCTCTCACCGACCACCAATGAAAGAGGTGCCCCTTCTGGAAGTGTGGTGGGGGCCGGATAAATGGCCTCAAGGGGCCACATGCAGCCCGCGGGCTGTAGTTTGGGGACCCCTGGTCTAGAGATAGCATAATGTAATCATGTCCCTTGCCTTTGCCATGTTCTGCTGGTTTAAAAAAAAGTCACAGGTTGCATCCACACTTAAGGGAAGGCAAGGCCCTGGCCGTTTGGCTCAGTAGGTAGAGTGTAGGCCTAGTGTTCAGGAGTCCCGGGTTCGATTCCTGGCCAGGGCACACAGGAAAGGCTCCCGTCTGCTTCTCCACCCTTCCCCTTCTCCTTTCTCTTTGTCTCTCTCTTCCCCTCCCGCAGCCAAGGCTCCATTGGAGCAAAGTTGGCCCAGGTGCTGAGGATGGCTCCATGACCTCTGCCTCAGGTGCTAGAATGGCCCAGGTTGCAACAGAGCGACGCCCCAGATGGGCAGAGCATCACCCCCTGGTGGACATGCTGGGTGGATCCCGGTCGGGCGCATGTGGGAGTCTGTCTGACTGCCTCCCGGTTTCCAACTTCAGAAAAATACAAAAAAAAAAAAAGTACAAAAGAAAAGGGGGGGGAAGGCGATTATATAAGAATGTGAACATCAGAAGTTTGAGGTCACAGTGCCGCCTTAAAGTCTGTCCACCACAGAGTGCATTTAACATGCAGAGAACCCTCAGTCTTGGAAAACAAGCAATCAGAGTGGTTCTATCCATCACCGTTCAGCCAATTATCCTATCTATTGCACAGTGATCCCCAGAGGTAAGCAATATACTGCTATCAAATAAAGATGATATTGGAGGGCAACTTGCTAGGTGACTGGTGAGTGATGAAGTTGCTGTTAATCTTGTTCTTATTATTTGCGGTGTGAACTTCTGATTTCAAATTCTAGCCATGATTCAGGGCCTATTAATGATGATGGGTCCAATTCTTCTTCAGCTTCTTCCTCAGCTATCAAAGTATAGATGATGATGATGCACATCAATCTGAGAAGGGCAGTATAAGCTTTAGCGTGTAAAGAATTCAGCCCAATTTTGTATAAAAATACTTTTGAGTAAGAATTCAGCAGAAAGCAGCATAAACCTTCAAGAAGCTGACACAAAACAGTGCTGGGAAGGAGAGTTCTAATTTAATGGAGAAGTAAATGCAATCTACAAATATAGGAGAAATCTTCATGAGAAACAAACTATTTTACATATTGAAGGAAGCTCAAATTAGATTAAATAAAGTAAATAGAGGATGTCATTTAGCCAACACATTTTTTAAAAAAGCTTTGAAGAGATTCTACAATCTTCTCTATGTGGGCTTTAAAGCTAAAATTGTATGTTTTAGGATGAACTGGAAATGTCTTTGATATTTTAAAATTTTTCTTGGATCCTATTTATTAAACATACATCATCAAAAAGTATAAATTTCCTTCTAAAATAAAAAATGAAGCAATTTTTAATTTAGAAAAAATTAGGTAAACTGTTCAGAATTTTGGTAATATAAACAGTGCCATCACACTGACCAGGGAAGGTAACTTAACATAGAAGGGAATAAAGGTACCCTCTGGTACTCAAGTTAGGTCTGAATCTATGGAACATCTCCATCTGTGACTATGCTTTCATATAAGAGATAAATAACTATTATTCAAACATTGAAGTTGAACTAAGAAAAAAAAATTAGCAAACACAAATAGAAAGAAAGAGAGGGAATAAATGAGAGAAAAGATAAAGGAAGAAGGAAGAAAACAACTAACATGATTATTTGGCCAGATTGAGTGGCTGGTTCATGGTTAAGACTATTAGATGTCAAATAATGCTTATGTCACGGATTCTAACTGGGAAAGTCACCAAGTCCAATCTCCCCCAGCAAATTAACTTCAAGGCCCCTGATTCATCCAGATTCCTCTGGAATGATTTGCTTACAAAAATCACAGTATTTCCTCAACTAATTTGTTTCACTGTTACATGCTGAAAAACTTATTTATTTTGTCATCGTTATTCTTTTTCATAGGATAATATCTTTTTACTGGAGCAGTCTATAGTTATTTTAAATTTTACCTTAACATAGATAACCCTTCACATATGTGAAGATGGCCACCAAGATCTTCCTTTAATATTCTGTTTTCTGTCACCATCTGAAGCTTTTCAACTGTTTAATTTATTAAGCAGCCTTTAGTTTTTCCAGAAGATTCTCCTGTCCTTGACACTGTATATAGCAGAGCGGAGATGAGCTCACAATGGGCCAAAGTCCTTCGCTAAATATGGATGAAGTGTTGACTTGCTTACGAATTTAACTTTAAAACCAGTTGCTTAATCAGTTCATCACAAAGACACAGGCTGACTCATAAAACAACAGATGAGTGAGCACACAATAAAATCTGAGTTGCAAAGGCCATTAAACACTAAAGATATATTGTAGAGTAGAACTTGCTTAGGTAGGAACTTCCTGCCCAGTGCCATGCCATGATGATTAATGTGTGCATATGTGAACTCTATGAAAAAGATAATAAATTGATTGTGTTCTTAAATGATGCCATTTTAGACCTGTTTGGCTTCTTCTCCTCCCTTGGGAATAAACTGACCACAGTCTGTTAGTTAAACAAATGAACATTTAATGTTGGCCATTCTGCCAACCAAATTGGGGTAAAATGGAATAATTTATCAAGGGGAAAAAGAAAGAAAAAAGAATGAAGTGGCTGCTTTGCTGGGAAGTAGGTGAAGGCCAGTAGTTAGTGAGGAAGAGAGGCCGCCACAGTGTCTGATTAAAATACAGCGGAGGTGAGGCCTCAGGATTGCTCTCACGCTTTGGTTTCTGCCTGTGTCGGTATAAGGGAGATGATTCTAATCCTGAGTCTTTCTCTCTTGTCCCTCAAAGACAACTTTCTTTGGCAACTTTAATTTTCATAAGAGCACCTGTAAACACACCTGCTGCTACTTGGTGATCATCTGATTATGAGTGGTAGCAAAATATTAGGGGATCTGTAAGTAGAAAGTGCAATTTAAGGGTCATTTGTGACAATAGTCTAAAGACAATCTTAGCGGCATATCTAACATTTAACGTCAATCCATCAACCAACTGATACTAATTATACTTGGTACTAGGCTAATAACTGAAGCGAATACATGGCACATACAAGTCACAACCTCTGCCTCAGGTAAGAGAAAGGCAGGAGCCATTATCATTGGATAAAGTATTGAAAAGTGGTCTTAAGAGGCTGAGAAAAAAATAATCAGTATTCTTCTGTGTGATTATATCTATATCTGTATCACACACACACACACACACACAGTTAATTGATGAATAGTCACAAATCCTTTTGGCATAAAAGTATCCTGTGGGATAGAGATTTTTACTCTAATCAAGGCATTCCACTCACACTATGAGTAAGTGTGACAAGAAGGACCAGGTAAATGGATGGGGAAAGAAATATTGAGAGATGAATGCAATTTGAAGGCTTTTTTTCATGATAGGTGATGATGGTTTAGCACCTTCAGCTGAGCAAAACATGGTAGATATAAAAATTCCCTTAGAATATTTTCTTTTTTTTAATTTTTATTCTATCTTTTTTCTCTCTCTCTTTTAGAATATTTTCTATATTTTCTTATAAACTGAACACTTATTACGGGCCATTCACACATTTTCTGGAAATAAGGCAGCTAGAATGGCAACTCTAAAATTAGACTTAAGTACTCTAACAATTGGACTTGCCTATGGTCTTGCCCCACTGCAGGTGGCTAGAGGAGAGAGGACCAAGGTCTGGGCTAGGTGCTTTGCTATGTAGCCTGAATAGAACGAGCAGAGAAACTTGTCAGTATTGTTCAGAGCAAGAGTTTATTAGAGGAATAGTTGAGAACATTAACATTAACTAAATCAGTAAAGCCAAGAGAAGTTAGAACTTGGAAAAGATAAAAGACAAGACAAGAAGAGAAAACTAGCAAAACTTTTTAAAGTCCAAGAGCGAGGGTATGAATACAAAAAATAAATCCTGCTAGTTGATGTTAGAACTCTCTGCAAAGCCATTCTAGAATGTTCTCCTTTGTTTCCTTTATGAGCAACCAGCCAGTCTGCCTGGGGTGAGGAACTAAAAGAAAACCAAGTGGATTTTAAAGGATCAATGCTTGTTTCTTTTTAAGAGGCACAAAACATATTAACATCTGCTTGTATATTTTTTGACATAGTAATTGAGTGTGAAGATATAATACAGGAGAAGAGAAGAATAATATATTAAAATGTTTACAAGAAGTATATTTATAATAAGAAAAATATTGCAAACATTTTTATATTCAACAAAAAGAAAAATACCTAAGAAAATTATGGTATATACCCACAATGCATATGTCAAGATTGATATATTTAAAGTCTATGTTACCATGTAAAAAATATTTTTACCTAGTATAAGAAGTTGTTAAAATATACTCTGTCTTACCTGACCAGTGGTGGAGCAGTAAATAGAACATCAGCCTGGGACGATGAGGTCTCAGGTTTGAAACCTGAGTTCTCTGGCTTGAGTGCAGGCTCAGCAGCTGTAGTGCAAGGTCACTGGCTTGAGTGTGGGATCATCAATATGATCTTATGGTCACTGGTTTGAGTAAGAGGTCACTGGCTCAGCTGGAGCTCCCCAGGACAAGGCACATATGAAAAGTAATCAATGAACAACTACGGTACCGCAACTATGATTTGATGCTTCTCATCTCTCTCCCTTCCTGTCTCTTATATACATATGTATATATGTATAAAGTGAAATTGTATGTTACAGAAGTGGCAATTTCATTTTATTACTTCTAAATTTTATTTTCTTTTTAATATATTCTGTTAAAAGTTATAAGTCTATTTTAGCTTGTATCTCTAGTTATATTCACACCAGAAGTTAAAGTAGGAGTTTTTTGGGTTTTGTTTGTTTGTTTGTTTTCCTAGAGATATAGTCAATTCTTTACTGGTCTATAGAAGATTAATATTGCTCAATCTTTCTTTTCTTGGAAGATCCATTTGGCTACAATTTTTACAGGTATGCTTATGAGATGGAGTTTGAGAGAAGGAAGAATGGGTTATAAGAGCCAACAACACAGGAAAGTTTCTTGTGTTGGGCATGAGGAGAAATCAAGAACAATAAAGCTGTTTGGCCTTGGTTGGGTAGCTGAGCTGGTTAGAATGTCATCTTCATAGAGATCTCTGGTTAGGGCACATATGAGAATCAGCCAATAAATGCATAAATGAGTAGAACAACAAACTGATGTTTTTCTGTCTCTGTCCTTCTCTCTCCCTGCCTCTCTAACATCAGTAAAAATAAAAAAATAAAAGAGAATAAAGCTGCTTAAATTTCTAATTTGCTGTAGATGTTTTTGAGACACTCTCAAATCTAGTGAATCTTTCAGGCTTCCCCAGGACCAATTTGTCAAGCTTCTCTCTAAGCCTGCTGCCCATTCCTGCTGTATCCTATCTCCCTCATCCAAGATGGCGGCTCCATAGCAACTGCAGTCTTCCAGTGGCCTCTCTCCTTCCTGAGTTAGAGGATTGCCTTAGCTGTCAGTGCCGAGATAGTTTCCACTTCCTCAGTTTCCTTGGGTTTCTCAAATGACGTGAAAGACCATACCAATATAACTTAGATATATAATACCAATACTTATTTCTCTATCGTGAAAGACCATACCAATATAACTTAGATATATAATACCAATACTTATTTCTCTATCTTCCAAGGAAAGAAAATGGTTGTTCCCACACAGAAATAATAGAGGAAACTCCCACCACACTGCACTGTAATATCAGATAATCATTTAATCACTAACTAAATCTAAGGCACTGAGATCAGAGGATCCAAGAACTCTGGGAGACTTTAAAAAGCTTCCCAAATTAAGCATTTATTGTTACTTCATTGCTCCCTTGCTACTTAATTTTTCTGATTCTCATTTTAGAAGAAATTTGCTCCTTTAGCCTTGCACACTTCATCTCAATCAATACACTATTCTCCCTGGAGATCCCAAATTATTCTTTTCAAATGTCTTTTTTATCTACCCTTGGAAACAACACAAGCAAATGGAGTTTGACTTCCAGCTGTCAAATCAAGTGTTGAGGCAAGTCTTGTGAGTGTGAATCACTCGATCTTGCCTTGTTCAATCTGGGTAACATGGCACAGTCCCAAGAATTCTCCCCTACCACCAAGATAGAGAAAGGAGTCAAAGACAAATGGTAAAATTTCACAAAGCTGTATTATTTATTTATTTTTATTATACAGTACTCATTCACACACAAACTGGTAGCTAAATCATGAGTCCTTATTTTGTTCCTTAGATACCTTTGGTAAGGCAGGGTTAAAATTTGGATATGGTGGCCCTGGCCGGTTGGCTCAGTGGTAGAGCGTTGGCCTGGCATGCAGGGGTCCCGGGTTTGATTCCTGGCCAGGGCACACAGGAGAAGCGCCCATCTGCTTCTCCACTCCTCCCCCTCTCCTTCCTCTCTGTCTCTCTCTTCCCCTCCCGCAGCAGAGGCTCCATTGGAGCAAAGATGGCCCGGGCGCTGGGGATGGCTCCTTGGCCTCTGCCCCAGGCGCTAGAGTGGCTCTGGTCGCGACAGAGTGACTCCCCGGAGGGGCAGAGCATCGCATCGCCCCCTGGTGGGCAGAGCGTCGCCCCCTGGTGGGCGTGCCGGGTGGGTCCCGGTTGGGCGCATGCGGGAGTCTGTCTGACTGTCTCTCCCCGTTTCCAGCTTCAGAAAAATACAAAAAAAAAAAAAAAAAATGGATATGGCCTACTCTACGTGTACTTATTATTGCAGTTTAAGAATTGAATGTGGACCTCACTATAATTCCATCATTGGAAATTGATACTGTGGAAAACATGGTGCCAAGATTTCTCTGTTTGTTTTAGGGACTAAAACTTCCTGGTTGATACAGGTTAATATTCAAAATGTAAGGTATTGATCACATTTTTTTTACTATAAAAATAAAAAAGGTATTTTTTTTTAAGGCAGCATTATATGAAAATCTTGAGGATCATTATAGATTGCTACTTATATGTGAGTGTATACATTGTCTCTGTTTAGGTCCAATTCTTCTACTTCCTACTAGCTTCCAGAAGATTCACTGCTTTGTAAGGTGCAAAACAAACAAAGAAATAAAAAAACAAACCCCTGTCTTTTGCCCTGATGATGGTTGTGGAGGGGCGGTGATGATGTCAGAAATTTCTAAAACTGTATTCCTGATCAGGTTAAGGGACATTACCCATATGCATTTTCTGTGCTTTCCATGGTACATTCTGTTTTTTATTTTTAAATGAGGTGGTAAAACAGCAACAGCGACTCTTTATTTTCTATCTTCCACTGTCCCAAATCACAGACTCCATCAAAGCACACCTCGAGCTCCACCTCCCACATTGTGTTCCCCACTGGTGCCAATCTTCCAGCTAACTCCATTTCCCCTTTGTAAACGCTCAATGTGCTGACCTATTTAAAAATATAACTCAGGTGCCTGGCGAACCATGATGCCTGCCAGCTCTTCAGATAAAGAGGATCCACTTATTAATCTGCTCTGTCTCCATCTGCCTGCTCAATTGGGATTGACTGCTTGCTGTCCAGACTGATACCAGAGAAATCTGATTGAGGACAAGAATCTCTTTGTACATTTCCCCCACTGATAAGGCACAACAGGTCTGTTGCAGCCAGGGAGTTAAGCTGATGTGACATGATGTCAGATGGCCTGCCATTGTACGTCAGAAATTAAAAAGAAAATATTCTTTCAAACCAAAATTCCTTATGTGATTTTTATTTCCTTGGGCTTTGAGCAGATTGAGTATTGAATTGCTTGACTGGAGCCCATGGATAATTTAATACCTGCAACACTCGTCCCCGGGTGAATTTCAGCCACATTTGACTTGTTCAGCATGGCGTCTCAGTTCTAACCATTTCATGGAAATCTTGTAAATATTGATTGATGAAATCCCAAAGAAATACTTTTTTCTAACTCGGACTCTGAAATGCTCCAGAAAGAAAGACCTGATTGGTTTTGTCCTCCCTACTTTACATCTAATAGTGTGAAAGGTAAATAAAAATGTGGACTTCTTTTATACTTCTCAGGTTAGACCACTCAATTCTTACAACTTGAAAAATAAATAAATAAATAATAAACAAACAAACAAGGTGATGTGACATGATCCACTAAGCTAGAACCGAATAAAATTAAAATATTAATAGGCATGAATAGCAAACAAGTAAGCAAATAACAAATAAACAAGCACTAACAATGTCAGCAGAATCAAAATACTATTTCTTGGGAAGTTCTTTGAGTTTCGCAACAACAGTCGCTGTTGCTGTTTTACCACCTCATTTAAAAATAAAAAACAGAATGTACCATGGAAAGCACAGAAAATGCATGTGGGTCATGTCCCTTAACCTGGTCAGGAATACAGTTTTAGAAATTTCTGACATCACCACTGCCCCTCCACAACCATCATCAGGGCAAAAGACAAGGGTTTGTTTTTTTATTTCTTTGTTTGTTTTGTTTTGCACCTTACAAAGCAGTGAATCTTCTGGAAGCTAGTAGGAAGTAGAAGAATTGGACCTAAACAGAGACAATGTATACACTCACATATAAGTAACAATCTATAATGATCCTCAAGATTTTCATATAATGCTGCCTTAAAAAAAATACCTTTTTTATTTTTATAGTAAAAAAAATGTGATCAATACCTTACATTTTGAATATTAACCTGTATCAACCAGGAAGTTTTAGTCCCTAAAACAAACAGAGAAATCTTGGCACCATGTTTTCCACAGTATCAATTTCCAATGATGGAATTATAGTGAGGTCCACATTCAATTCTTAAACTGCAAATTGGCTGAATAATGTTAATTATTCAGATGAATGTAAATGTAGGGTATGTATATATGGTTCTCAAGCACTAAATACAGTAGTTAGCATCCTATGGGGAAATATTTGTATTTTAGTATGTGGTTGTGCTTTTATTGAAAATGCAGGCCAAACTAGCTTTGGGTTGCTCTGAAATCAAAACTGAATGACTTAAAACATTTCTTTTTGTTCTTTCTTTCTTTTTTTTTGGTGACAGAGAGAGAGAAAGAGAAAAAGAGACAGACAGATAGGAACAGGCAGACGGGAGGGAGAGAGATGAGAAGCATCAATTCCTTGTTGCAGTATCTTAGTTTCTCATTGATTGCTTTCTCCTTGACCAGGGGGCTACAGCAGACCAAGTAACCCCTTGCTCAAGCCAGCAACCTTGGGCTCAAACAACTGGTGAGCCACGCTCAAACCAGATGAGTTTGCACTCAAGCCGGCGACCTTGGGGTTTCAAACCTGGGTCCTCTGCATCCCAGTCTGATGCTCCATTTACTTGCCACTGCCTGGTCAGGTATTTCTGAAAAGCATTTATTAGTGGAACAATGAACAGAGAAAAGAAACAAAAGAGTTAAAGATCTTATAGGAAATTGTGTTTACTTATAGGAAAGAAAATATCACTTTTTAAACATTCAACTTTTACTCTTTAGATAAGGCTAATCATTTGTTAATTTGTGTAAGCTCCAGTGTGTAAAAATTTACATGTGAATGAAATGTGTGGCCGATCCTTACTCCTTATTATAAATTAAACAGTATGAAATGTAAATACAATTGAAAATAAAATCTCATTCATTCAATGTAAATAACAGTAGATAAATTAATACATTGATTGACCTGGCCTTTCTTTGATAATCATTTGTAATGAGTGTGTATGTGTGTTCTTGTGTGGAACTGTGTGTATGTGATCACATAAAATATTTGAAGCGCTGGAAAGAAAAAGCACATGCCTAAAGAGATGAAAGGGTACCTTTTTTTTTTTTTTTTCCTGTATTTTTCTGAAGCCGGAAACGGGGAGACAGTCAGACAGACTCCCGCATGCGCCTGACCGGGATCCACCTGGCACGCCCACCAGGGGGCGACGCTCGGCAACGCTCTGCCCACCAGGGGGTGATGCTCTGCCCCTCCAGGGCATCGCTCTGTTGCGACCAGAGCCACTCCAGCGCCTGGGGCAGAGGCCAGGAGTCATCCCCAGCGCCCGGGGCCATCTTTGCTCCAATGGAACCTCGCTGTGGGAGGGGAAGAGAGAGACAGAGAGGAAGGAGAGGTGGAGGGGTGGAGAAGCAGATGGGCGCTTCTCCTGTGTGCCCCGGCCGGGAATCAAACCCGGGATTTCTACACGCCAGGCCGACGCTCTACCACTGAGCCAACTGGCCAGGGCCAAAGAGTACCTTGCTACAACAAAAGGGATATTAGTAAAGAATATTTTTTTAATTCTAAAAATTCTTCAAACAGGTAATAATTATATAATAGAATATTTTCTCAAGATAATGTACCAAAATATTTTAACCATAAATATTTAAAGTCTAAAATATAAGAAGGTGAATTTGCAAAAAGATCAATATGAGAAAACAACAGTGTTTTTGTTTTGTTTTATTTTATGGAGGCATAACTGACAATATTATATTAAATTCAGGTGTACAATGCAATAATTTGATATTTGCATATATTGCAAATGGTCACTACAATAAGTTTAGTTAACATCCATCACCATACAAAGTTACAAAACATTTTTCCTATGATAAAAACTTTCAAGATTCCCTCTCCAAGCTACTTTCAAACATGCAGTACATTATTAACTATAGTCACCATGCTGTATATTACATCCCCATGACTTATTTATTTTATTATTAAAAATTTGTACCTTTTAACATCCTTCACCCATTTTATCCCCCCACCCTGGGCAACCACCGGTCTGTTCTCTGTATTGATGAGCTCATCACATTTTTGTTTTGTTTCCAGTGTTTATGGTTTTGTTTTAGATTTTACACATAAAAGGAGATCATATGCTATTTTTCTTCTTCTGCATGACTTATTTCATTTAACATGATGTTGTCATGGTCCATCCATGTTGTCACAAATGGCAAGATTTTATTATTTTTTATGGCTAAATAATACATACACATACACTCTTTCTTATCCATTCATCCACTGATGAAGATATAGATTGTTTCTATGTCTTGGTTATTTTTAAAAAGCTGCAAAGATAATGGTGCAGTGAACATGGGGGGAGGGTGCACATATCTTTTCAAAGTAGTGTTTTTGTTTCCTTTGAATGAATACCTAGAAGTGAAATTTCTGGATCATATAGTAGTTCTAGTTTTCATTTTTACTGTTTCCATAGTGGCTGGCTGCACCAATTTACATTCCCAGCAAGAGTGTATAAGGGTTCCCTTTTCTCCACATCCTCACCAAAAGTTGTTATTTCTTGTCTTTTTGATAATAGGCATTCTAACAGTAAGAGGTGATCTCTTATTGTGGTTTTGATTTACATTTCCTTGTGGTAATCTTGCCATATTGATGGAAAATTTATGTGGATGTTGAGTGTTTTCCATTCTCCCTCAATTTAGAATAGAAAAAGATAGTCCATTACATCCCCATGACTTATTAATTTTATTACTAAAAATTTGTACCTTTTAACATCCTTCACCCATTTTAGACTATTTTCTTTATACTATTCAGAAGTTGGGGTGGGCATTTATGCACCTTTTCTGGGCAAATTGAACTGAACAGAGGAAACATGAGAGCAAATTAAATTTAGAGTGCTTCCTAATGTCACATACCCCAAAGTCTACTTCCAGCATGTTACTCCTTGCTTATTCTCCTCTGGGGACCGACTCAAAGGAAATTCCTCAATAAAAACAATTGAACCCTGCCCTGGCCAGTTTGCTCAGCAGTATAGCATGGGCCTGATATGTGGAAGTCCTGGGTTCGATTCTCAGTCAGGGCACACAGGAGAGGTACCCATCTGCTTCTCCACCCCTCCCCCTCTCCTTTCTCTCTGTCTCTCTCTTCCCCTCCTGCAGCCGAGGCTCCATTGGAGCAAAGTTGGCCCCCGGCACTGAGGATGGCTCTGCTCCATAGCCTCCACCTCAGGCGCTAGAATGGCTCGGGCTCAACAGAGCAACGCCCCAGATGGGCAGAGCATCACCCCCTGGTAGGCATGCCAGGTAGTTGGGCGCATGCAGGAGTCTGTCTGACTGCCTCCAGGCTTCTAACTTCGGAAAATACAAAAATAAAATAAAAACCCAAACAGAAAAAATATGACAAAAATAAAAGTATCAGAAAAGGGCATATCACTGGAATCATGTAATTCTACAAGTTCTTTGGAAAAACATGGATGTCCATGACCAAAAAATAGTATTCAGAATGACCTAAAACAGAAGTATTTATACCAAAAATCTATGAGAATGCACAGATATTGGTATGGTGTAAGAAAATTAACTTTTATTTTGCAGCATAAAAATAAAAAATTCTGTCTCTTCTATTTTGTAGGCCAAGGGTCCCCAAACTACGGCCCGCCGGCCGCCTGCAGCCCCCTGAGGCCATTTATCAGGCCTCGCCGCACTTCCAGAAGGGGCACCTCTTTCATTGGTGGTCAGTGAGAGAAGCATAGTTCCCACTGAAATACTGGTCAGTTTGTTGATTTAAATTTACTTGTTCTTTATTTTAAATATTGTATTTGTTCCCGTTTTTTTTTGTTTGTTTGTTTGTTTTACTTTAAAATAAGGTATGTGCAGTGTGCATAGGGACTTGTTCATAGTTTTTTTATAGTCCAGCCCTCCAACGGTCTGAGGGACAGTGAACTGGCCCCCTGTGTAAAAACTTTGGGGACCTCTGTTGTAGGCCATGCAAAATTATATAGCTTGATATGCAATGCATAACAATCAAAACCAGGCATGAAGAACTCATAGAAGCATGTTTCTGTTTGAAGGTAGTGAAATGTCAATCTGAGCCAGGTAAGTAAAATAATTTTTTAAATGCATCTAGAGCGAAAATTACTTTTTAGACTCCTAAAAATACAATCACTGAGAACAGCCTTCCTGGAGAAGGAGTGGAAGAGAAATGAATTAGAAAGTAAAAGTCTCTCATTATTAATTTGCCATTTGGTTCAAGGAAAATGTTTGCAGGCCAAGTTATTTATATCTTAAACTGAGTATTTTGCTCATCCACATGATATTATTCTAAGAGCTTTTTTTTCCCAAGTTATTTTTTTTTCTTATCAAAAAGCCTTCCTGAAGTCAATCAAAATGGGAGGCCAGTATGTTGATAAAAAGGTCATTCTGACAACGCAAGTAGAAGATACAAACAATCTATTTCAAAGAGTAGGCGCTATTTCCTATCAACATTTGCAATATGACTGATTATTTGGCAATTGATAGTTCCCCCATTCTTCTATTCTTATCCCCAAAATGCTCTGTAGTAGAAAACTTTGACCTTGCTGAGAAAAATAATAACACCACATATCTGCAGCATCCGTGTGATTAATACCGCCCTCTGAAAGGAACATCTCAACTGGCAAAATACAACTAAATGCAAGAACACACTGGGGAACTTTTTGCCTTGTTCACCTTCTTTCTAAATAATTCATCAGTTTAATGATAATGGCATTCAAATATCATAATTACAGCCGACTCTTTAAAAAACATCAATTCCGGGGCCAAATTGGAGTAACCAGCCCCCACTCCTTTTCTCACCATTAGCTGTTAATGCCAAAATATGATCTTTATTCATATCACTGACATAATATAAAACCAATGTAAATTTCCAATTTTTCATAAAATTTCCATCTGCACTATTAGTTTCACTGATAGCAGACTGCAAAATGTTGTTAAGCTACAAGATGGAAGACACTGCAAAAACCTCAGCATGTTAAGAAGCCATAAAATTTTATTCAGTTCATTGACTGCTACAGTCCAGTAACCCTATAGTAAGAGTGTGCTATTTTTATTGTGTATTTATTTAAAGGTTGAATATTTTGTTCCCTGGACTAGACATCTAACTGAGTTAATCTGGATTCCTAATACACTAAGTTGTATTCTACTTTGGGGTTTATCATTTTCTTGAAAGTGTTTTTATAATTTAGTTGTTGTGGAAGAAATGATAACAAAATATTGCAAACAAAAGCTTGGCTCTGGCTAGGTGGCTCATTTGTGCTCAGAATTAAATTACCAGTGTGCAGGCTTCACATACAGCTGAGGAGAAAGACTCATTTTCCCCTCCTCTTCTTCCATCTTCTGTCTCTTCCAAAGCAAATCTCAGGGCACAGTGCAATGAAACACAGTGTAACAGACCTTGTATTGGATAGTCTGGGCTTTGGCCAGAAGTGCTTGACTGCTCACACAATCCTGCAAAAATCATCATATTTTGCATTTATTGCTTTGTCAGTATGTCTTGACATTTTGACATAATTACATAAGATAGTTTTTTAAAATAGCATGAAGCAGAACCTGTTTTAGGTCTACTCATGAAACCATAGCCATCTAAAGTTAGCTTGTCTGGACCCTGGTCGGGTTGCTCAGTTGGTTGGAGCATCATCCCAGTACACCAAGGTTGCAGGTTTCTTCCCTGCTCAGGGCACATACAAGAATCAACCAATGAATGTACAAATATGTGGAACAACAAATTGACATTTTTCTGTCTTTCTTCCAATCTCTCTAAAATTAATAAATAAATAATTTAAAGTTAGCTTGTCTGTTTTCATACCAGGTTATATTACATTATTTATATTATATTAATCATACTATACTATACTATACTATACTATACTATTGTATAGCATAGTTTAATATGAAAGTTGCAGCATCGGTTTTGCCAATATATGGAATACATCTAAACATCCCAAGGGGCTTCTACAGACTCCTTTAACTGTGGAGCCATGACAATGACACAAGTGGAAACTCTATTGTGAAAAAAAATTTGTCAAGTAAAGCCAGAAAAGCACAAAGAAGGACAGTAGAAAGGGCAGTTGTTGCAGTGGGATCCGAGCTCTCTCCTTTGGCACTGGGGTGTTGGTTGCGTGAGGCATAGCAAACTCTCAGGCTGTGCATATTTCTTAGGCCCCAGGAGTAACTGTTACCTGCTCAGTCCCAATTAAAGGCCACAGGGAAACTCCAGGTGCAGTAAATAGATAAACTAGCAACAAAAACTACAATAGGAAACAGGCCAGACAAATGATCTACAGCATCCATAATACATTCCTTCTGTGTCTGTGACTTGTTAGGAACCTAGAAGACAAGCCTGTCCCTACTTGCTCCCCTCATCTATAATACTGGCTGATAAGAGAACCTATGCCAGTTGCAGTGTTTTCTCTCGAAAGTGCAAAATATAGGGTCGATAAAAGCAAAGTGTGCATTTTTAAAGGCACATGAGAGAGATTTAAATCACCAGAGATAGTCTGTATTTATTCATTCCAAAGAGGTACAAAGGCTCTGTCTGGGTAGCATTAAGGAGTAAAGGTTCAAAAGGAATATGTGAGAGTCCCCAGGAGACAGGAAACATAAGAATGCATTAAAATGAGATGGTGAATGTGTCCCAAAATAGCCAAATAATGACTATTCGTAGTTACTATCTTGTTAGCATCGATTGTGGAATATTTGAGGGCCTGGGAGAATCAATGTATATGGTAAACAATCACCTTCTAAACTGAAATGTCAGAGATACGATACAGAATAATGAATATAAAATCTAGACAAAACTAATGAACAAACAAGATAAACAAATTAAAGCAGATAAGCCGAGAAGGGTGAGTGACTAACGACTGAGTTAGGCATAACCCCAGGGAAGATCTGTCCATTCAAAGAACCTTTGCCGTGCGGCTTCAGCACGGGCTGACAGCGGAGCCCCGCACGCCTCCCTTCAGCCTCTGATATAAAATCTGGACTGTGGCTGTGAGATGCAGAAGCCAGGGACTCAGGCAGTGGTCGGGAAAACCATTTCCAGACTGTACAATTTCACCACCACCTATCTATCATTCCCGGAGATGAAAGGTTATGTCTTTCACTAACTGTGCACCTGGTACTCTGGTCCTGGGCTCAGAGACTCCCCCCCACCCCACCCCAATGGTTCCAAACCAGTTTTCCTTTTCTCTGTTTTTCTCTTTTTTTTTTTTTTTAATTTTCTTTTTCTTTCCCTGGTTTGCTTTAAATTTTTTTAAAGGGTGCTAGAAGTCTTCCATGATATCTTTTTCAATTCTTCGTTATTTGGTGCACCTTTCCTGTTTTCCCATTTTTGAATTGATTTGTGAACCTCTTTTTGTGGCTAAATGAGTCAGCAGAGATGAGATGTTGATGGATCTCATTGGACTTGGGTCAACGTTGTTCTGAAATAAAAGGAGTCAGTGTGCTTTAATGGTACACTCCATCACTGAAAGGGCTTTGGTCCCCGGCTCCAATCGCTTACAATTCCTTATGTCCTAAAACAGCATTATTACGCAAAACTGAGATTTTGACACAATCTGATCTTGAGAGTGTCTTTTTTTTTTTTTTTTTTTTGCCCTGAAAGTTTTCTGTTGATGTCTTGTATCCTTAGACTACAATTTTCACTGTCATCTTCCCTGCCCCATACATTCCTCCATTTTTATATTTGCCCCATTAGAGAGTTCTTTCTTTATTATGCTGTCTTCAAAACTGATCTCTTATCGGTCTCATTTCATAAAAAGTTTCTTTTAAATAGATGCTGTCACTGTGGAAAAGATCTCATATTAATTGAAAATGTGTGGATAATAAACACTGACTGAGAGCATTTTTCTTATTAAGGATATTTGTTTTGAGCAAAAATCTCTCCCTTATATATAGATATATCTTATTTATAGATATAAACACATTTGTATTAATGGTGGGACTTTCAGACACAATGGCAGGCTAGTGACAGGCATTTATTTAATCAGAGTGGCTTATCTGCCTAGCATGTGGGAAAATACCTATTCTGCTTACAAATAGGTCTTGCCTAATTTGATGTTTGTAAACATACCTTATCATTTTTTTTTTGTATTTTTCCAAAGTGAGAAGAGGGGAGGGAGACAGACAGACTCCTGCATGCACCCAACCGAGCTCCATCTGACATGCCCAACAGGGGACGATGCTCTGCCCCTCTGGGCCGTTGCTTCTTTGTAACCAGAGCCATTCTAGCACCTGAGGCAGAGACCATGAAGCCATCCTTAGTGCCTGGGCCAACTTTACTCTAATGGAGCCTTGGCTGCAGGAGTTGAAGAGAGAGACAGAGAGAAAGGAGAGCGAAAAGGTAGAAAAGCAGATGGGTGCTTCTCCTGTGTGCCCTGGCTAGGAATAGAAAACAGAACTTCCATATACCAGGCCGATGCTCTACTGCTCAGCCAACTGGTCAGGGCTTTTGTCCCAGGTTTGATTCCCAGCCAGGTCACACAGGAGAAGTGCCCATCTGCTTCTGCACCCTTCCCCCCCTCTTTTCTTGGAGAGGAACAAATTTTGCACCCCCTTTTGTTATGAGAGATTCCAAAACCATATCTAATCATGAAATTGCTAGAACAATGCCAAACTACGTATTATAAATGATGCATTTCATTTCCTGTCTAAATATTATAATTTAAAGTTTCTTCTGCTGAGGCTTCTAAGTGAAAGTCTTATTCTTTTATAAACTCCTGTGTGCCCTGGCTGGGAATAGAAAACCAAGTTTACTTTCTGCCATGGAAGACAGAGATAGAGTCTTCCTCCAGAACATAGGGCAGTCGTGCTCCCTGCCCAGTGAAATAAAGACAATGATTCCCTCTGGGACTAAGGGCAGACTTGCTTAATGTCCATTATAAAAGACTTGGCTTCCCTAAGCTAAGGGTTTTTCTCTTAAAATGCCACCCAGTTCATGTTCAGGGTCATTTGGCCCTCTTTATGTCACCCTGTGGGATTGGGCTTAAGAAACTAGCACAAGAAATGTTGATGTTCTTGCTACTTCTATTCTCACTACTCCTATTGCTGTGAGTAATAAAGCCTTTTGTCTCTGGCTCAGGAGGGTCATGTCTTCTGCCCATATCCATGAAACTGGGGCAGGCTAACTTGTTATCTGGCAAATGGTAAAAATCACATCCCATTCGTAGTTCTTGACAGCCCCTGATGGTATAGTAGAAGACTGTCTTCTTCCAGCCCTCCACAGTCATTTTGGGAAACAAGCATTAGTATTTCTTATATGTTGTAGCTTCTATGCATGCTTTCAAGGGATATTCAATCTGGATGTGATCTTACAAACCAACCCTCATTCTACAGGTGAGAAAAACTGAGGCTCAGGTTTGTTTACCTAAAATAGTATTGCTATTTATTGGCAGAATTTGAGCAGGTGCCAGTTTTTTTTAAAATTTCCTATTTGATATTATTCCAAATATATTCTATTAACTATAATAAAAATAAAACTCAGAAGTATATTCTCAGATACTTGAGAGATAATTTTTTTAATGACTAAAGCATGCAAATGGTGAAGGAATATTGCCTATCCCATATCATGAGAATGTAATGGCTTCACTTACATCTTAGCCTGGCACTGGCCTTGGGTTGGATCAAGCAGCAATTTTCAAATCATGGATGGGAACACATTTGACATGGCACATTTTCTTCTTGGTTAGCTGCAATTACATTTGTAAATGCTCTGAAGTATTTGTTGAACCTTAAATATGTCATGAACATGGACAACAGGAATTAGCTCTTTATGCATTCATCCAAAATACAGGATTAGTTTCAGCCATCTTTTAAACTCTTGGGGAAATCTTCTTTGAAGTGACAATATTTTAACCAAATTTTTTATTTTCTTTTGAGCCTCTACACTCTGATCTCTGAAAACTAATAGCTTGTTTTATGTTTTTTTCCTTTTAGTTACTATACTCTTCAGAGTAGGCTATGTTATGTACTGGGTAACAACCAATCTCCAAGTCTCAGTCTTAACACAAATTTTATTTTTTGCTCATTTTACATTTCTACCACAAGTCTTCTGGAGGTTTTGTCCTGATTTATCCTCACTCTGGGACCCAGGCTGACTGAGCTTTCACTACCTTGATTGAACATATTAAATGGTCATGGTTGCAGCTCTTGAAACACTCGTTGAAAAACTACTGCTGTCACTCTCATTTCCCTGCTTGCAAATGCACTATGCTCATACCCAACTTAAGGTAAGAGGGAAACGCAACAGTATCATGTGCCCAGACAAGGAAGCAGAAATACATAGTGACTGGTACTAATGACAACCATGGTTATATTGACTTTGACCACAATGGTTGCTTAAGGCTTTGACTGAATGTTTCTTCTCCTTCCATGGCTTTCATTCCTATTTTGGCTATTCTCATTACTGATGTTAATGACATTTCCTTTGCTCCAAAATCTTCCAGTGTATTACCATGAGGAATTATTGCATGATGGCATTATCTTAAGAAAAGTTTGGGTAAAGGTTTTTAAAAGAGTAAAATCAGAGGTAGAAGGAAAGTTAGAAAGAGGACAGAAGGAAAGCGAAAGGAAAGGGTGATTGAAAAGAAGGTTTAAAGAAAAGAAGGCATAAAAAGAAAGAAGATAAATAAAAGAGAGGAGAAAATCTTGAAAGCAAAGAAGGCCAATGGGAAATGAATACTGAGAGCAAAACTTGCACATTTCAATATGCTTAGAACTCCCTGGAGGAAAAAGGTATGAAAACCTCTAAGACATTATTTAAATCTTATGATGTTGTGCCCCAGGGCTGAAACCGAGTCCTGGGCTCATCATCTCCAGTTCCTTGCTGATTTAAAGAGAAAAGAAAAAATTTTTAAGTGGCAATAGAACAGAAGTTCTGAATCTCAAAGTAACTAATGAAAACACACACATAAACTCTCAGATTTTTTCTCTTCCCCAGGGCTCACTTTTTCTTAGATGGATAAAATGTAAGAACCCAGCTGAGATCTGAATTTTTTTCCTCAATTGTACAGAAAAAGAGGTAGAATATTGCTGGCCCTAAACTTCAAATACCAGGAGACCAAAACGACACTTCAATAAGTAGAGAAATTCTTGAATATATTCTTTGGTTGCAGGATTTTCTTCTCTATTCATCTTTTTATCTTTCTGATGGGTGTGTGTGTGTGTGTGTGTGTGTGTGAGAGAGAGAGAGAGAGAGAGAGAGAGAGAAGGAGAGAGAGATTGAGGGAATTAGTGGTGACTGAAACCTGCTCATACGTACTCATGCAAGTCAAATTAGCCATGAGAACATTTACACCATGGAAATTGGCAATGCCACAAACACACACAAATCAGGTTTGTTTGTTTGTTTTCCAGAGAGTTGGTTGCTATATTACCAGCACACTTATTGGAGAGATAGACTATAAGCTAAAGAAAGAAGATGTAAAGAATATTTGTGTAGAACGAGAAAACGGAAACTTTCAGAGGGAGAAAGAAAAAGGAGTTGGTTTGGATTTGGAAGGACAAAAGAGTTGACCTTCCTAAATTGCAGCCCATAAAATCCATTTTTATTATAAGAGTTTTTGTTTATTTGTTTGTCCTAAAGGTTTAATTTATTTTTTAATAGGCAAGTGAGCATCAAAGACCTAAACCAGTACCTTTCTGGGAAGCAGACCCAGCTACTAATACAGAGTCTCTAAGGGGGAGAGCCAGGCAGGTAAAAATGCTCTGCTTCAGAAAAATGTATCTGGTCTGACAGAGCCTTAGGAACATTAACTCTTCCACCTGAAAGATGAGCAGATTGCCCGCTTAGTCTCTTTCCAGAAACACTGAGCACAAATTCAGTCGTGTTTCTACTGCCAACATGGAAGCACCTATTCTTCCAGGATGATTTGATCTCTGCATTTCAATTGCAAAAGCTCTTACTCATTAAGACTTTAAACATTTACATCTAATGTTGAATGATCAACCGATATTTTTTAGATGGGGGAAAAAAATAACAAACATTTAAATGCAAAATTTGCTCATTTTATTTGTTTACCTAAGTAATTCAGATGCCCCCACTTATAAATATTGAGGGGGGCAGAAGGGATTGCCATTCCAGAGTGGCCTGTTCGCTTCAACTTCCCAGTGTATGTTCAGAACCATAATCTTAGGGAACTTCTATATGTACCTACATAATAAATGTGGCCTTTTCTTCCTGTTAGTTTATCTCATTTTAAATTGATTATTAATCCATCTAGAAAAACTTAGGAGGGTAGAGGAAAATTATTTTTAACTCCTCTGCATTATCAAAAAAGAACATAACAAAAAGAGAGAAAATGCAATTTTTGGTGGCAGTGCCTTAGAGTTATATGAAGAGATTTTAAAAGTCTCATTTCCTTGCTTGCAAGCTAAGCAGGTAAGCATTAAAGAAACAAACAAATGAAGAAGGATAGATTTTATATCTTTCCATGATAACCTATATCAAAGTTTAATGACTTCCATATAATATATATATTTTTTTCTGTTTCCTTCCTATTGCAAAAACATAATGCTCATGTTTCTTTGTTATTGTTTGGGGAAGTGCAGGGACCCAGGGATTCTCAATGGACACTGGATTTGTGTGTGTGTGTGTGTGTGTGTTTCAATGACAGTATTTGGAGGAGGAGTAACCCACGCAATGCCTACTATACTACAAGACTAAACAATTGAAACTGAACCCTTTGCTCCTGGCTGGCTGCTCAGCTAATTTTGGTGGTTTCTTGATCATTCTGAGTTTGTTAGTCCCTCTGCATAACTGGCTTCCATGCAGGTGCATGCACACATGTTTGATTCTCTCATTCCTAACCATTCCTAAAGGCATTCCTTAGCCTCCACTCCATAATCAAAGCCCTTGTGCCCAAGTATTCTGCCTTCCTCTGAACTCTTCTAGAGTACACTCTCTTAGAACTAATCTGCCACCTATATTCTGCCTTGAGTTACAATTTGACTCTGTTTTTATGTAGGTCTTATTTCCTTACTTATGAGAACCTTAGAAATATACACCACAGTTTGTTCATCACTGTATCTCCACAGTGCCTAGCAAAACCCTGTATATAAAGTAGCTCTTTAATGAACATGTGATAAAAGGAGGAAAGAAATAATTCATTCATTACTCAGGTAATTGAGTTTAACTCAGTGGCAGAGGGTTACGCTTTCAAAGATATAATAATTGTCTTTCACATACTCTTTTGTGAATAGAATATACAATCTGTGTGATTAGGATAGTATTTCTTCCACTTGATTACCTATTTTGAGTGAAATTTGCATCATTTCTTAAGGTCTCCTGCTCAAATTAGATCAAATTCAGTTGGTACCTTGATTTACATACCTATTAGAGTCTTCTTCTGTGCTAAATATTATGTATACAATAAAAAATGCTAAAAGTTCTTGCATTCAATGAACTCATGTTGTAATGTAGAAGATAGAAAATAAGGAAATAAATTATTGCAGTACTACAGAGATGCTTTTATAAAAGTGTGTGAAACAAAATGTTGGGAACAGAAAAACCAACACTCTCTAGGATCTGCTTTGGAATGGGGAAGGGAGAAACTGGAAGGGGAGAGTTAATCATCTAGTATACATTGTTTTCTTGCATATAAATAGCACCTAGAAAAAACCAATCAATCTATCAGTATCTACCAAATAAATAAATGTATTATTTAATGAAAGATGAAAAATTCTATAGTTTTGACTAGTAGTTATTTATTTTTTATTTTTCAAATATGTAGCCTAATGTATAAAATAGTGATGGTGGAAATATCTGGTTAGATTAGGAAGAAGGGACTCATTTCTCCTTTTTCCCTCTCTTTTTGCCTCAACCCTAGAAAGGGATTGAGAAGCATAATTTAAAACCAATTACAGCTAGTGCTTGACTTACGACCATGATTGGTTCTGACAGAGTGGTCGTAACACAATTTGGTCGTAAGTTGAGTAGGCTATATGTACAGTACTGTGAAATGATGTTATAAAAATCTTTAAGTCATACTTTATCATAATTTTCTCTCATTATTGTTATATATCATAATTTTCTTTGTTCATTTTATGCCATTTGTATCATCTCTATACCATTTTGTTTCTTATTTTTACATTCGTCAGGTTTAAGTAAAACACTGCATTACCAGTACAACTGGTTTAATATTTGCAAAGACAATTTCCTCTTGGTAGACATCTTGGGAGGGTTTTTATGAAAAATATCCAATACACAAAACACAAATTTCTGTACTGAGTCTGGGATAACAGTTGAAATGGTGCACGGGGAGATGGTAGTGCTGCCGGAAGCTGGTCCACACTGTCGTACGCCCAGCTGGGCAACGCTTGCGCTGCCAGATGTGGAGCAGTCGTGGCTAGTGACTGTGGTCATAAAGTCAAATGGTCATAAGTTGCATAGGTCGTAAGTCAATCAATATTTGTAATAAAACAAAGACTTAGAGTGGACCTTTTAAAATTCTGTTAAATAATGAAGACTGAGTAGTTAAAGTTAGAGCATGTCCATATAATAATGAAGTACATGATTTGGAATATAAATGTCCTCCTCAGTTATTATGAGATTAAAATAAAGTTTAAAATTAATAAACTATAAGGTGATCTCTGTGATTATTAGAAAATAGAGAGATAAATATCATGATCCCCAAAAGTGCTAAAAGTAAATAGTGAATATATAATAAATTTGAACAGTGTAAAATGACACTAACATGGATCATGAAGAAATATATCCATAAGAACAGCCATCGGAGTGTTGAGGTTGATGTCAAGAGCGACAGTCATTTCCCAAAAAAGGGGTATGACACTCAGGAGAGTTGTACTCCAAGACTGAATGAACCATGTGGCTCACTTGGGATCATTTTCTATGCTCTGATTGTTTAGAAAGAGAGAATTAATATTACCATGGGTAGAAACATCATAGTAGTTTTTTATTTTCAACTTCTATTTCCTCTTTTTCTGCAGAAAAAAAAATGAAGTTGGCTTCTCCTGTTGAGATCATTATGAATAGAGTCAATCAGAGTTTGAGCGGTCACACATTTGTTTCAGTTTTTGTCTCCTCAGTCCTCCCTGGTAACAAAAGCCATGGATGAGGTGTTAATATTGGATTGGTTATGTACACAATTCATAAGGTTCTAAAGGAAAGTGAGTTGGCTACTTTCTTAAAACTGTGAAACTAGTAGCATTCATCTGAAGGTGGTGTGAGTTTGAGATTTTCATCCATTATGCTATAATTAATAGCTCAGAGGGAGAAGGCATGAAGATAGTCTGAGACTACATATTGCTAGGAAAATTGCCTGTTTATTTTCAGCTGTTTACAAATTGTGTGGAGAAAAAAACAACAATAGCAACCTATATGAAATCTTGAAAAAAGAAATGAGTGACTGAGGAAAGCTTTGTTCCTTGCATTACAAAACATCCAAAGGCTCTGAAAGTGAAAGAACTTAAATTTTTTTCTGTTTTGTTTGTTTTTGTGTTTTTCCCTTTGGGCCATCTGCAAGTGAACCAGTCTAAATTGGTTTAATCAATCAATAGGAATTTGCAATTCTATGCTAAGTGCAGTGAGAGATAGTAAAAGACTATAAAGTACAAAGAAGTAATTCTGTGAAATTGGGGTGTATAAAAGGCAGGCTCAACTGATCCCTTTTTTTCAGTTTAGTAAAATTGATTTTTTAAAACAAGTGCATAAATGTTACATTGAATTTGCTTGCATTTTAATATTGTGAAAACACGCTCCTATATAACGTCTCAAACCTGTTGAAAGGAAACAAAAGACAGATATGATGGCTAAGCCATCCTTTTAACTGATCCTTTGATCAAGCTCTCAGAAACCTCCTGTGGGGCTGATTACCAGACCTGTCCGGTCTTCCAAACACCCCTCCAAGATTAGCTGCCACAGAGGAAAGATGATACCCCGGTCAGTGATTATAATCTAAGTTTACATTTATAGGGCTAAGTAATAAAGGTCCATAGAAAGTAATAAACATTCACAAAAGGCATCAAAATATGCAAAAAAAAAGAAAAAAGAAAAGAAAAAAGCTTGTTTTAGGTAATTAAGAAAAGGCTGCTCACATTTTGATCAAGTATCTGTTTTCTTTGCTCTGTGTAAAAATCACATCAACTCATAGGAGTAACCCTGGTTAAAGTAAGTTACCTTGTTCTAATCATAAACTTTGGTAGGTCCCTACTATAATTAGTAAAATGTCAAAAAGCACACAAATTAAAACATACAGTCTTAGAGGAGAATGTGTGTGTGTGTATGTGTGTGTGTGTAACAGAAACACAACCTTGAGTGCATCATCTTCCATATTAAACTCTTTATATGACTTTCCTAAATACTTTAGCTCAAATATGAATGTAAATTTTATTCCATTCCAAGTTTGTATGTGTAGAGTACCTTTCTAGATTTAGGGACTTATCAATAAAGGTCATGCAGACTCAGATCACAAGAATTCATATAAGTGCATAGGACCATCTATCTTTGAAAACTTACCAAGGAAATAGTCTGTTATAAGAGGTGATGGGCAGGGTCCTAGCTGGGTAACTCAGGCCCTGACATGGTTAGAGCATCATCCTGACATGCCAAGTTTGTGGGCTGATCCCAGATCAGGGTACATACAAGAATCATCCAATGAACACAGAAATAAGTGGGACAACAAATTGATGTTTCTCTCTCTCTCTCTCCTCCCCCTCTCTCTAATAAATTTTAAAAAATAAGAGATAGCAAATATTACAATGTTTCTAACCTTTATCTGGGAGATTAAGGATATATGTCACAAACACAATGTTACATTAATACTAACCAACTGTATTAAGAGAGAAAGATGGGCTCTCCTTTACATCCAAGCATGATATCCCAGGTGATACAGAGCAGAATTCTAGATGGTGGTTAAAACCACAGAGACCTTTCTTGAAGGATCAATATATTTCATTATTTGAAGGAGAAAAATTTTTTATCAGCATAGATTGCTATGGGAAGAAAACAAAAAATGCACAAAAGGTTTTAAAATTTAATATGAGACTCCAGAAAAGCTAAGTGTTTGTATCAAATTGCTTAAGTCCAAATGTGTGATTTCTAATAGTGTATGTTGCCTCTCCTCTAACTTTAAGCAAATAATCAATAACATTTATTGATTATTGTGTGCTCATCATATGCTCAATCTCTCCACACAT
The DNA here is from genome assembly GCF_036850765.1 of Saccopteryx bilineata. Classification (NCBI taxonomy): domain Eukaryota; kingdom Metazoa; phylum Chordata; class Mammalia; order Chiroptera; family Emballonuridae; genus Saccopteryx; species Saccopteryx bilineata. The sequence goes on along the minus strand of NC_089500.1, from coordinate 29,181,142 downwards.
TCATCATTATACTTAATTTTTACAATAATCCCAGGAAGTGTAGTATTACTCCCATTTTTAAGTTATGGAAACTCATAAAAATGTTAAGTAGCTTTCCTAAAGTGACTAGTAATTTATGGTACTGAGATTCAAAGCCAGGTTTGTTTGAATTGAAGGTATTTTTCTTAGTAAAATTAATTACTTTAGCCTGACCTGTGGTGACTCACTGGATGGGGCATTGACCTGGAATGCTGAGGTTGTCAGTTCGAGGCCCCGGGCTTGCCCAGTCAAGGCATGTATGAGAGTTGATGCTTCTTGCTTCTCCCCCCTTCTCTCTTTCTCTTTCTCTCTCCTCCTAAAATGAATAAATAAAATCTTTTAAAAAAATTAAAAAGAAAAAAAGACCTTGCTAGGGTCCTATCTGTTTTTTAAAAAGTTAATTACTTTAAGAACATGAGAATTACTGCTTAACTCATTGCCATGAAATCTAGACTTAGAGCTCCATTACTAATTTTAACATCTTGACCAAGTTGTGCCTTGATGGACAATTAGTTTAAGATGTACCATAATGAATTCTCATTTCAAGTGACAAACAGGAATTTTGGCCATTAAAATATATTTTTTTGTCATTGTGATTAAGATCAATCAATGTGGAAGATACACTTAACCATAAATTAAACAGAAATGGTTAAACATTGCCAGCTTAAGGACTGAAGACAAGATCTGTACTCACATTAACTCCAGTGAAAATACCAGAATGATAACTTTATGCTTGACTTAAGCAACCTGTTTGCATATTTTGGTGTTGAAGAGTTTGTTGCTTTTATAATGAATGTCGATCATCATCCCTTCCCTATAGACTCTCTCCTGCATCCTCCAATCTCACATAGTCCCTTTGCACTAAAAAAAAAAAATCGACATCCTGTGATTTTCTGTTCCATCTGCCCTGTATGTTCTTCCTTCTGATATTTTCATGAGTGATCTCTTCCTAGCACTGGCAAGGAGTGACTGTGAGATAATTAATTGTAGTGTAGTTTAATATTTATTCATATCTGAGGGAGAGCAATCTTATAATATTGTCTCTTCGAGGAAAGATAAAGGTAAGTTTATGAAGGTAAAAACTACAGACTCTCTGTGGAACAGAGTTCCCTGCGTGTTGGTTTATTTTTGTCCCCCTCCCCCCACGGTGGGTAAACTGATTGGATGAAGGTTATAAGCAGGACAGTTGGCCCTGGTGTAGGCTTAACAGAGTGGTCAGGAAAGGCAGACTGTGTTTTGTTTTTCAGGTTTTCTGAAAGTCATGAGATTTCAGCTGTTGTGTTATATCTCTATGTATATCTCTTTGCTTGGTACCTTATTTGGTACCTTATTCACTTTTTTTTTCTTTCATGACCACCTACATCATCATTGATATCACAGCTACATCACCCTCTCAGAAAGGCATTCCCAAGTAGCAATGATAGCCACACGTTTTATCTTTTTTGCTTCCCCTTATTTAATTTCCCTCATAGAACATCATTTCATCTGCTATGAAAAATTTATTTTATCATGAATTACATATATGTATAACATACCCTCTCTCTATATGGAATTTATGTTCCAAGAAAGCTCAGCTATTTTCCCCAAGAACAATGCCTGTGAGAAATGATCAATAAATATGTGTTGCAGAATGGTGAATTAACTAATGAATATTGGCCATCATGTGATTTCCATTAGTCAATGAATTTTCAAACTTAATTTCTTAAACTGGAGTACAAATTCTGTTACTACACCACCTCTCAACACACCTAATGGAATCCTAGCCACCAACCACCTCTCCATTCCCATAATGCTATGCAGACATCCAGTCCCTGCTACTTTGTTCAAACTGTCCACTTGGCCTGTAAACCATAACCTACTGCTTTTCTTATAACTGTACCCATTATATATAAATTGATTTTTTATTCTAAAAATTTTAATAACTGAAGATGTATAGAGAGCCAACTTTAAGACTCTTCTAGGTTGAACACCATAATCTTACAGCTCTTATCACAGAAAAACACTATTAATAAATAAATCTCAGACTCTGTTTTTTTAATGAATGAAAGGTTTATTTTCTCATCAATGTCTCTTCCATGCTAGTCTCATTTCCCAGGGAAACTTTCTTGATCAACAGAGCTCAGAAAAGGGTCTCCCACATTCAATCAATTCATCTTTTTCTCTATACTGTTCTTTTGTCATGAATGGCCTTGAACTGGAAATTAACTTTTCATATAAAAAGGCCATTTTATCCCAGCAAGTATGTGAACTTTACTAGTCAGGACAATTTCTTCCACTTTGACTTTTCCACTGTTCCTGGGCACAGTCATTTTTTAAATAAAGAAAGTTGATATCTTGGACCACCTGTGAGATTTCTAGAGAAAAACTGAAAGTGTGACCTAGAGTCTTGAAATCACAAAGAACATATCAACAAAGTCCACACCCTATTATGGGCTTTTTAAATCAACAAATGCTTTAGATTCTCTGGACCACTTTTATCTGAAAAAGAGGTAGTAAAGAGTGTTTTTATATCCCCTCCAATACATGCTTAATCAAAAAAATTATTTAAAAATTGGGCTGAAATAAAAATGCATCTTTTGAAAGTTTAAGAATTTTGGTAATCAAACCATTACTATTCGAACTTTCAGACTGAAGCCTCAGAATAGGTACCTCAGTACACCTTATATTATAGACATTGATTATGTTAATTTACTCTTTTAGAGAAGATATGGTTAGTTTATTGTTGTTCTTTTTATTTTATTATTCTATTATTGGCTAAATCATCAGAGAACATCCGTAAGTGCTTGAGAAAACTAGAGATTTATTCAATTTAATCAAAGTCTGTATAACTTGGAAGTCTGGGAGGATAAACACACACTTATTTTAGACTTTATATGTATGGATTTATTTAGACATACAGGATACAGCATGCGGTAGGTTTGAGAAGTGAAAGAAGGAACCTAGCTTTAGAAGTTCTGTTGTTTCATTCTAGTGTTTACACTCACTGGTCTTGTGACCTCAAACAGCATCTCTCTCTCTCTCTCTTTCTCTCTCTCTCTCTGTCGGATCAATATTCACTTGCAATAATAGGAGAGTTGGAGACCAATGGGCTAAGTAGCTAAACTTGGCTAAATATTCAGTTTTTGAAATTATACAGATGGAGAGTAGATTTTGACTGAATATATTATTGTTACCTGACTTTACTGCAAAATCCTATGCTTGCTACTTATTTTCACATCACTTCCTTCAAAACTAGAAAAATAACCTTATTTTCCCTTTGACTCTTGGCATGACTACTGGCGACAATCCACTGCTGAAGTGCTTGAATAAATAGAGAATAAGAAATTTCTTAAACAAGTGAATTATTTAAATCTGCATATGCAATGAGACCTGTTAGGCAAAACTTCTGCTCAGTAAGACCCCCAGGCTCTTAGGAAGATATTTGATATGTAATTTCCTAAACTGCTTACTGTAGTTTTTGCATCTTCTTGTTTATTTTGCACGAAATTGTATTGTCAGTAGGAAGGTTCCCAGAGAGAGTTTTGATTGAAATATGCTTGAATGAGCATTAGGCTTTATTTTTTTGTGCATGTAATAATATTAAATCTTCAAGCTATTGAAAGTTGGATATTTGCCAAGATTTGAATCAAAATGGTTTCTTTTCTCTTTTGTGTTTTTATTCTGTTTGGTTTTTTAAAACAATGATACACATTTTCTTCTTAGTTAAGCAAAAAAGATGTAAAGGTAAATGAAATGTATTTAATTAGTGAGCATGAGCTTTCTCCTAAGACATGCTTGCTGCATTTCTGGGGTATGAGAGTGGTTCCTCATTTCCTTTGTCCTCACAGCTTTAGCCTCATTTGTCTCCACCAAAAGTGCACTTATACTGACCCTGTGTATTCAGATCAATAGGTTAGCAGGTAAAATGCTTAGTATTGGACAAATAAGTTTTTAAATATGATATATATGTTTGCTCGCTTATAGTTTGTATTGAATGTTGGGGGACAGGCTGTAAGCAGGCAGGATTCTTATAGCCTAAGGCTTGGTTTTAGGACTAAGCCTTTCCCACCCTTTTTGATGTAGGGTGGTGCACTCTGATGAGGAATCCCATCTTTTTTATCCAATCCTCTATCAAGGGACACTTTGGTTGTTCCCATGTGTTGGCCACCATGAATAATACTGAAATGAACATGGGGGTGCATGTGTTTTTGTGTATCAATGTTTTTGAGTTCTGGGGGTAGATACCCAGTAGAAGGATTGCTCATATGGTGATTCTATTCTCAATTTTTTGAGGAACCACCATACTTTATTTCATAACAGCTATACCAGATTCCATCCCCACCAGCAGTGAATAAGGGTTCCTTTTTCTCCACAACCTCTCCAACACTTTTTATTATCTATCTTTTTGTTTTTCTTTTTTCTTTTTTTTTCTTGAAGCTGGAAACGGGGAGAGACAGTCAGACAGCGCCCGACCGGGATCCACCCGGCACGCCCACCAGGGGCGAAGCTCTGCCCACCAGGGGGCGATGCTCTGCCCCTCCGGGGCTTCGCTCTGTCGCAACCAGAGCCACTCTATTGCCTGAGGCAGAGGCTATGGAGCCATCCTCAGCACCCGGGCCATCTTTGCTCCAATGGAGCCTTCGCTGCGGGAGGGGAAGAGAGAGACAGAGAGGAAGAGGGGGGGGTGGAGAAGCAAATGGGCGCTTCTCCTATATGCCCTGGCTGGAAATCGAACCCAGGTCCCCCGCACGCCAGGCCGATGCTCTACCGCTGAGCCAACCGGCCAGGGCCTTATTATCTATCTTATTGATAATAGCCAGTCTAATAGGTGTAAGGTGGTATCTCATTTGCATTTCCCTAATAGCTAGTGAAGATGAGCACCTTTCTATATATTTGTTGGCTATTTTTATGTCTTCTCAGAAGTGTCTGTTTAGGTCCTCTCCCATTTTTAATTGGATTGTTTGCTTGTTTGTTGTTGAGCTTTGTCAGTTCTTTATATATTTTGGATATTAACCCCTTATTGGAGCTGTTGTTTGTGAATATCAACTCTTACTTGGTTGGCTGTTCATTTTGTTGTTAGTTTTGTTTGCTGTGCAGAAGCTTTTTAGTTTGATATAATCCCATTCATTTATTGTTATCTTTACTTTCCTTGCCTTTGGAGTCAAATTCATAAAATGTTCTCTGTAGCCAAGGTTCAAGAGTTTAGTACCTATATTTTCTTCTATGTGATTTATTGTTTCAGATCTTATATTTAGGTCTTTGATCTATTTTGAATTAATTTTTGTGCATGGGGACAAACTATAGTCAAGTTTAATTCTTTTGTATGTGGCTTTCCAATTTTCCCACCACTATTTATTGAAGAGCCTTTCTTTTCTCCATTGTGTGTTTTTGACTCCTTTGTCAAAGATGATTTGTGTATATATATGTGGTTTTATTTCTGGGATCTAGATTCTGTTCCATTGACCTGTATGTCTGTTTTTCTGCCAATATAATACTGGTTTGTTTTTTGTTTTGGGTTTTTTTTTTATATGTATAATACTGTTTGGATTATCATGATTCTACAGTATAATGTGAAGTCAGATAGTGTGATACCTTTGGCTTCATTCTTTTTTCTCATGATTGCTTTGGCTATTCAGAATCTCTTGTAGTTCCATAGAAATCTGGCGATTTTTTTGTTCTATTTCTTTAAAAAATAACATTGGGTTTTCAATAGATGTTGCATTAAAATTGTATATTGCTTTGGGTCAGGGGTCTCAAACTCGCAGCCGTGCGGCCCGCCCACCAATTTTGTGCGGCCCGCAGATTAATCAAACTTCGTGGATTAGTCTGCGGGCCAGTCTGCGGGCCGCACAAAATTGGTGGGCGGGCCGCGAGTTTGAGACCCCTGCTTTGGGTAATATGGCCATTTTAACTATGTTGATTCTTCCAACCCATTAGCAAAGGATATTTTTTCATTTTTTTGTATATTTTTTAATTTCTTTTAATAATGCTTTGTAGTTTTCAGTGTATAGGTCCTACACATCCTTTATTAAGTTTATTCCTAGATTTTTTTTGTTGCTGTTGTTATTGTTGCAATAGTATAAGAAATTATTTATTTTATTTTATTTTCTGAAGTTTCATTGTTGGCTTATAAGAATGTAGTAGACTTCTGTATATTGATTTTATATCCCGAGACTTTACTGCATTTGTTTATTGTTTCTGATACTTTTTCAGTGGAGTCTTTGGGGTTTTCTATATACAGGATCATGTCATCTGTAAAAAGTGATACTTTTACTTCTCCTTTCCCAATATGGATGCCTTTTATTTCTTTCTCTTCCTGATTTCTCTGGCTAAGATTTATAGTACTATGTTGAATAAGATTGGAGTGAGTGGGTATCCTTGTCTTGTTCTTGATTTTAGAGGAAAAGCTTTCAGTTTTTCACCATTTTAATGGTTTGGTGAGATCACGGAATATGATTGCATTTTTGTCTGTTTCTATTTTTAGATCTGTTAGTAGATGCCATATATGTATATTTGGCTCCATGACTCAATGCATATATATTAAGTGTTATATCTTCTTGATATAGTGTCCCTTTTATCATTATGAAATGTCCATGTTTGTCTCTTGTTGTCTTGAAGTCGGTATTGTCAGATATAAGTATGGCTACACCTACTTTTCTTTGGGTATTATTTGCTTGAAAAATCATTTTCCAACCTTTCACTTTGAGTTTACTTTTGTCCCTGCAGCATAGATGTGTCTCCTGAAGGCAACATATGGTTGGGTTTCGCTTTTTTGATCCAGTCTGCTACTCTGTGCCTCTGTATTGGTGAGTTAGTCCATTTACATTTAGGGTAATTACTGACATATGAGGATTTCCTATAGCCATTGTATGTTTTGTTTTCTGGTAGCTCTGTATCACCTTTGGTTCTTTTCTTTTGTGTTTCTGTCAGTTGTTTTTGTTTGGTGTTATTCCATGTTTCTTTTCTCTATTTCTTCTTTTTTTAAGCTATGTATTTCAGTTTTGGTTTTTTCATGGCTGGTTATCATTAGGTTGTTGAGAAAAAAACACTCATATACACAAAAGTCCTTTGTCTTATGAATGCTTTTGCACTCCATCCTCCTTTGCCAAGTCAGACCTTTATCCTCTCCCCTTGTTTTGTTGTCAAAGATTATCCTTGTTTATATCGTAACCTCACTGGAGTTTTTACTTGTAGTTTTGTGTTGTTTTGTTCTTTGTGTCCAGTGGAATAATTCCCTTGAGTATTTCCTGCCATGGCGGTTTTCTGGTGATAAATTTCCTAAGTTTCTGTATTTCTTGAAAAGTTTTTATTTTTTTCTTCATATTTGAAGGCCAACTTTGATGGATATAGTATTATTGGCTGGTAATTCCTCTCTTTCAAGACTTTGAATGTTTGGTTCCACTCTCTTCTGGCTAGTAGAGTTTCTGCTGAAAAGTCTGAATATAACCTGATAGGCCTTCTTTTATTTGCTAAGTTCCTCTTTACCCTAGCTGCCTTGGGGATTCTTTCTTTGTCATTTATTTTTGATATTTTTATTACAATGTGCCTTGGAGAAAGCCTGTTTGGGTTGAGGTAACTTGGTGTTCTGTTTGCATTTTGGATTTGAGGATTTAACTCTTTCCATAGGCTTGGGAAATTCTCATCAATTATTTGTTTGAATAGGCTCTTCATTCCCTTCTCCTCTTCTTCTTCTGATATACTCATTATTCTTATATTATTCTTTCTGATGGAGTCCGATAATTCTCAGAGCTCTCTCATTTTTTTTAAATTATTGTGTCTCTCTCTTCTTCCCTCTGTATCATGTCTATTTGCCTGTCTTTAATGTCACTGATTCTCTCCTCTATCTAGCCTATTCTATTAGCTAAACTTGCTGGGTCATTTTTCAATTCATGTATTGAGTTCTTCATCTCAGTTTTTAAAGTTTCAATTTCCTTGGTGAGGTATTTATTTTGTTTTCTGAGCTCATTAAGTTTCCTATTGGTGTTTTCTCATTGAGTATTTTCAGAACTTCAGTTTTTAATTCTCTATTGTGTAGCTCCAAGGTTTCTATATGATTGAGATTGCTTTCTGGAGATTTTTCATTTTCTTTCTGAATGTGTTTCTTTCTTGGGTAGTCATAGTATTTCTTCTTTTATGCCTTTAGGGCATATGAGAGTGGTATTGTTAAAAAATCAATCAAAGAATAATAAAAAATATATAAAAATAAATTTTAATATTAAATTAAAAATTAATGAAAAAGAGTGCAAAAAACAAAAACACAACAATCAAACACAAATGATACAGTAACCACAAAAAGAACTAAAGAAAAACAAAAAATTAGAAGAAAATATTTCCAAGATGTTTTCTATCTTTTTCCCCGTAGGTGGTGCTGGATTACAAGTTGTAGCTCTGTAAAACCCCATGCTGAACTGGCTGAGAAAGGGCTGTGGCGAAGGTGGAGGCGGGGCTGCAGTCATGATGATGGGTGGGCTTGTGAGGGCTTTACGACTTTAGCAATGGCAATTTCAGGCTTCTGGGTGCTCTTTCCATGCGTCTCAGGAGAGCAGGGGACCAGACACAGAGCATCTGTGTTCTTCAGCTGTGGGGTAAGTCTCTGCTACTCTCTGTACGGAAACAGGAGGGAGGTGGGATCTGGAGGGAGGCTAGGAAGCCGCACCTGTCAGAATGCAGCTGCAAGCCGACCATGGGAACACTGGCAGTGACCCCATACTCTGCTGATTTGGCTCAGTATCACACCAAGTTCCCCCCAATCTCTCCACTCCTCCCAACAGAAGGATACCCAGTCCCTGAGGTTTTCTCCCCTCTCCAGAGTCACTGTGATGTGTCTTATCTTCCAGCCTGTTTTTTTTCCCCTTTCCACCTTGAGATGCTTTGTGTGTAGATCTTTCAGGTACACCTGCAAGCCCAGCCTGGGTTCCTTTGCTGACTTAAAGCTTTTCAGTTTGTGGAAATTTCAAGGGGAGAGATCAAGAGTATCTCTCACAGGGCCATTACTCTGATGTCATCTCTCAGTTTGGGTAATTCTTATAAGGCTCTTCCCTGTTACCCTAGTAATTGAACAGTTGGTTCTTGTAATAAAGGTAGGATCACTGTTCATTCAATAACAAGCCAGGAGATTTTAATTGCTTGGCAATAATGTTGCACCTTAGAAAGTACAAGTTATGCATTTGGGGGGAAAGGCTGATTTCTTCAAATTTGAAATCTATGGCAATTTTTGTTGTGTATTTTTCTTTCACTGTGGGTTTTAAGACTGCTTGAATGAGCTGTTCCAGTGTTCTCATCTCCAAGTCCCTCATTACTCTGAGCCAAAGATTTATTGTTTGCTACTTGGGAGGGTGTTGCTTGCATGCAATTATGTTGGCTTAATTGTAGCTCATCCTTCCTCATAGGTTGTTGTGTGACCTAATGCTCTCTTTATTGTGGGCTGTCTCCATTGAGCCTAACCCCTGGAAAGATTACAAAAAGAAAGAAAAGAAACATGCAAGTTGGGGCAGAAGAAAATTCACAAATGAGGAAGCAGCTTAACTTGCTGCTACTTCTTTTAAAGACAGAAAAACCCAAACCCAGGATAAAATGGCTCCCAGTGCAGCCCTAATGCAGGGCTGCCATTCATTAGTCACCAGTGCGTTTGATCATGGAAAATATTAAACTTAAACTAGAACCAAGCTAGAGAAAATGGTAATGAATTTGACTTCTTGCAGTCCCTCAAACTTTTCTATTCTTTGTTTCTAGACTTTCTTTACACTGCCCACATTCCCCCGCCACTTACCCTTTCTCACTCCCAACTCCTAGCATGACCGGCTTTTATTCTAGCCCTTCCTCCATGACATGAAAGTCAATTTCAGGAAAGCATCAGAAACTCATTAACTCTGAGGTTAATCTACGTATTGGGTGAGCCTGCACTGGAACTGCCAGGTGGTTCAGTGTTTCCTAAACTTGAGCATGAATTAGAATCACCTGGAGGTGAAGGCGTGTTGAAACACATGGTTGGGCCCCCCATATTCAGGTTTTCCAGGCAGCAGTCAGGAGGTGGGGCCTAAGAATTTGCATTTCTACCAAGTTCTGAAGTAATGTTGATACTGCTTATCTGGGGGCCACACGTTGAGAACTAATGAGTTGATGCTCTGCCTGCCACCTTCAAATGTTAGCCTGGTGGGAGACAAGCCGACCTCACAGAAGAACCTCATCCAAAACTGGCCTTTCCTCACTCTAACCCTTATTCTAAGGTTGCGCACTCACCATGCAGAAGGTTGGGTCTCTGATAACCCAACCCTCAGCCTGCAATGACTTCCAGCAGATTACTACTCCTCCGAGAAATAGCTGTTTACAAGGCAAGTGACCATGGTGGATTCTGATATAAAAAAAGAATGAAAGTCTTAGGGTACAATTCAGTGACCGAAGATTAGGAGATATTTCTGGACAAAGGAGACTGAGGCGTGGCTTTTCCATCCTGCACCTGGACTCTCATGCTGTTACTGTAGACAGACAGGGAGCGCAGGGAGTCTTCCCACTCGCCAAGGTAATTCGGGTGGAGTCTCTTACACTGAGCACGTCAAAGGCTAAAAGATGAATGGACAGGGCCGGAACACACAAAACACTAGCAAGATAATTGGATAGGAGAAAGAAAGCCCTCCACTCCCTATCCCTATAAGAATGGCAGGCTTGAGCAGGAAGGGGAGATGGTCTTTGAGACGGGAGTCCTTGTTCTCCCAGGTTGCAGCATTGGAATAAGCCACTTTCCTTTGGCACCAGCACTTATTTCACGAGCTAGTTTTCCATTGGGGCAGGCGGCCGAGCCCACTGGTTGGGTCACAATACAGCAGGGCCTGTCTTTCTGAGGCTCTCCCATACCACCGTCTGTCATAGAGGAGAACAGAGACATGCTTCTGTGCATAAGAAAAGATGGGGGTCTCATGGAATATTGTAGTGTCTAAAATTTTATGTGACTGTCACTCATATATCATACAGATATACAGTTTATATAAATGTTTGTTTAAAAAGTATAAAGTAATGTTTAGACTTTCTCACCATTGCATAAAACTACATTTTAAGAATGTGTTTATTGCTGTTGACAATCTCTTGAAAGAAGGCTTATTCTAGATTTAGACTCATTCCTTCTAATCAATGTGGATGTGTTCTTGTACTTTCATGAACAAGTTACTGCACTGAATCCTTTGTGTGCCTCTGCCTTCCCCTTCTCGCTTTAGAGTTTATGTCCATGCTATGTATCACATCGTTTCAGGTATAGTCGACCTGTACTGGTCAATTGGACTTGTTATTTTTCTTAAGCTACCAGTGTTTCTGGACATATGGGCAATTGAGAAAATACTAAACTGTTGAATTCCACTGTGTCATTTATAGCTTCTATTGACATGTAACAAGAAAGCCCTGCCTAGCCCGTGGCATGCATGTCAATACATGACTTAATAATATATAAATGAGTGGATTTACTTATACCAAACTTTGCTTCAAAATAAATTGTCTGGTGTTCTTAGACTGCTGGCACCTAAAGCTGGTTTCCCTTACATGCCAATGTGAGGAAGGCTCTAAGAGCCAGTTTTGATAGCAGTGGCCCCTTCATATTCAAGGTAGGAAGGAGAAGTAGGAGAGGCAGAAACCAGACACAGAGATCCTGGAATTTGCACTCAGGCTTACCTCTACAGTGGTTCCCACCTGTTATGATCCTGCTCTGGTTTTCTGTCTCCTGTGATTTGAACCTGAGACTGATTCCAGTTAGCTCTCTGGCTCCTGTTGCTGAGCATCTGATCACAAAAGGACTGGTTAAATGCTAGTGAAATTATATCTATCTGAAATAGATGTTATATGTGAAATTTCGTAGCCCAACATCTAATCTGTAAGTAGGCATGCAATATACACTAGATTCATTTCAATCAAAGCATTGTCCTCCTTCGGTTGCTGCTCATCTTGTTTTTCTTGACTCTGTTTTTGTTAATAGACTTAGTCCTAATCTAACTGGTGATCTACTGAAGAGGGGGTTGGGGTAAAGCAGGAGGAAAAAGGAAGTGGGAGCCTATTGCAATAAAGTCCAGCAAACTTAAGTACTCAGAAAGTTGCCAGACATCACTGGTCAACAATGAGAAGCAGATCTATATTCTGCATTAGGCTTCTTATGAGGGTCTGAACTGTGGGAACTCTGACCTCAAGCAGGGCAGTGACAGTTACACTGTGTCATTCTTAAATACTAAAGAAAATATATTTTATGCTCCTTCTCAGCTCATTTCTCTGTTTCCTCCTTTACCTCCGTACCCAGACTCTGGTCATCTCACAAGCTCAAGTCCCACTCAGACTCATTACTTCAAAGATCAAGCGAGTGATTCTATTCTCCCCTGCCCTGTTAGATAAGTTGTCTGACTCAAATGTTTCTATACCTCAACCGACTTTATTTTTCTCTCAAATGGATCATGAACAGACCCCATTCTCTCTCTCTTTCTCTGTAGTTTACCAGTAATAGCTCAGGTATCTCCCATCAGACAGCTTTTCACAACATAAACACATTCACTTCAGTTTTACTGCCTCCTCCTCTGTCTGTTAAAACTCTTCCCCAGTCAGCACAGTGTATTCTCTCTTTCCTTTTTTCTAACATATGGGCTTTCTTATTCTCACCCTCATATTGCCATCATGTCTTCAACAATGGGCTAATCATCGCTTAAAATTTTAAAGTAGTCTTCGTGATACACCTATCGTAAGGTAAAAGTCATCATGCAATTTGAAATGGCAATTAGGAATAATTATATTCCACTGCCGATAACGCATGAACCCTTGAAAATTCTCCTAAGTCCCCTTTAAAATATCTGCAGAATCTTTATCTACCTTTTCATTCTTCTGTAATTAAAAAGGGTTGTCCTTGGTGTTAGCTTAAAATATACATAACAAATGGTTTGAATTTCAGCAAATTTTTTTTATTGAATTACTAGCATTGTAAAGGTGGTGTATTTTATTTTATACTGTTTTATTTTACACTGTTTCATTTTGAGCATACAGCCTAATGAGTTAATTAGGCATTCAAATATTCTCCCAGAAATCTTAGTTGCTATAATATTGTCCCAATGGGGAAATATAAAATATTTTCAAACAATTAATTCATAAAGAAGTATTTAGGAAATAAATCTATTGGTAACTGTGCTCTGCTGAGCATTAAAGTTAACTTTCTTGATATTGTTTGTGCCCTGTTTTGATTGCAAAGATTTTTTTCCTTGAAAATAAGATTATACTGTATATTATATATATTGAATGATTTTTGAACAAGTTGATTATTAAAAATGCAATAAAAGCAAATAAATTATTGAGCAGAATATTGCCTTGTTTCACTTCTTAGTTCCAGCAGATAAACCTATAGCTAGAATGTCTGCTGTACCTAGAAACAGGGAAGACAAATTCAGCATCAGTAAGGGATATCCAAATGTATATAGGAAAACTGTAGGCAGATTTTGAAGCTTTTATTGGAAAAGCTAGTTCAGAATAAAAATAAATATAACACCTGTGTCTTCAGAGTATCTATATAAATATAATTTATCAAATCATTTTTTATCATCTTGAGTTTAAAAAAATACTTGTTTTATCCAAAAAAGTACAAACAGAAGAGAAGGGGTCACTTCTGGGTGGAATGTTTAAAGGCTAGTGAGCAGTTTGACACATTCTCTTGTCCTCAATTAAGGTGAATGGTGACATTTCTGCCTTGATCCCAGAGAAGAGCCTCTAGCTGACATAGGTTGTATATTTTGTCAAGAAGAAAATCAACTTTGATTGTTCAAAGCCCCTAAGATATGAAGGTTTGGTATTATAGTGGAAACTAACCTGTACTGTGTAACAAAAATGTTTATTGAAAATACAGATTTCTGGGTCATAAATCAGAATCTGAAGCAGATGAAGCCTAGAATTTACAAATTTAGCAAGATTTTAAATGCTAAGTTTTCTAAATTTTAGTACTAATAGTGTATGGAGATGTTAGTTTAAAATATATATATATATATATATCTCAGATCCAAATTATAAAAAGTCTTAAATGCTAAGCTTGACTTTAGCTTCTGTCCTTAAAATAGTAAAAAGACTACATATAATTGAGCAAAGGACAGTTGTGCAGCATATTATATACAAAGTATAGTTTTACTTCTTTGTATCTGTGAGAGTATGTAATGTCCACCTCCAGAGATATAACAGTGTAGGATGCTGGTGACTATCTTTGCTGTCATTTTAGAATCTTGACTGAGAATGAGGACCACAGAGATGGAGAAAAGAGATGATATCCCAATGTTATATTTGCCAAACTGAAGGTACATCTGCCACTGGAGTGCTGAGGTTCATGAGAAAATACAGTCTTCCTTTTTTTGTTTTTAACACTCAGCCAATTTGTATAGTATTGCAGCTTACTTAAACCATCAGTGTAACCCCATTCACCAATTTGGTGATCTCAAGCAAATGATTTATCCTTTTGATTCTCAGTCTTTTCATCTGTAGAAGTACTTCACAATTTTTTTGTAACAGGATAGATAACCAATGCAAGTAATTTGACACATTAGCTCCCTAAACTTATAGTAGTTTGTTATTAATGATAATTGCTAGTCATGTAGCAAGGCAAATCTTCTGAACGATAAAACATTTCTTGTACTTTTCTGCCAAACACACATAATTTTTAGAAATATCCTGTTTACTTTCTAAATGGTAACAGTCACTCTCTAAGTTAACTCAATGGTAAAGATGTGGCTAAAATGCTATGTTTTCCTCCATAATTGCTTGGTCAACAAAACTTTCTGGTTACCATTTCTGGACGATTCCTCTTGGCTAAAATGACATTTCTTTTTTGAGAGCTCAACGTATTTCTATATCACTAAAATCTGAAGTGCAAGAAAAAACAGTTTAAATTATTTTTTTCTGGCTTCTCACTACAGTATAACATAATTTGGCTGAAATAATGAGATTCAATTGCTCATAAGTAAACTGCAGCTTAAACAATGACAGTTGGGCAGTATTTGTTGTTGTACCTCCTGTTGCAGAGTCAAGCTTTGTTATTGACTTGTTTTTGAATTATTTTCTACAGATTAAAAATCTGGGAAAATGAGCTAAGAATAAAAACTACCAGAGAGCTAAACTGAATTCTTACAAAGTGCAAATTCTTTTATATTAAGTTCCGATTTTCTTTTCAAGTATTTCTCGACTTTACTGTCACCAACTAACAGATGTCTTTTATATCATTTATCTTCCAGCTATCTAGCTCCTAGACTCAAATATTTTGATCAGCACAAATTCCCATTAAGTCTGATTATGCTTCTTTGGAAGAGTCAATTAAATTATTTCTTTTACTGTTGTGGAAGGCAAATGCCAAGCCACATGGATTGCAAATGACCTTTAGGACAGTTAGAGCTTTGCAATATATGTGACACACCCATTTACTGACATTCCCTCCCTGCTGTCTTTGAGGCATAGAAAGAGCAAGTAGATTTCACTTGAGTGACACTTCTAAGTAGAAAAAGATCATTTTCATCGTCTCCAGTCTCCTTTGTGAACTCATCTCTATGTTTTTAAATGTCCTGATAATCTTGTCATTTAATAGCCATTCTTTTGGTGTGGTTATAAGAGTCAGAATTGAAAATCCTGTCCTGTTGCATCTTTCTAGGAAAAATGAAAACAACCACCTGTAAATGTGGATAGGTAAATGGAGGTTAAGGACCAAGTAGCCGCATAAGATAGCAAGATATCTGGATTCTTGGAGTCCTCTTTTGCCTCCCTCATAGGGAGAGTAGACCCTGCTTCCATTTCTTACCAATGTTTTTGTGGGTTTCCTTGGTAGTGGTGATTGGTGGTGAGTGAGATTCTACTTCTTTACAAAAATGTTGGCCTTCACAGCCAAGAGAATTAAACGTGTTGCCATCCCTCTGGTACTCTACCCGCTTCAGTCTGCTCTGGCTGGGGCTCCTGACCTTGACCTTTCGGTCCTCCGCCAAGACAAAAGCTTAATTGTCTTTTGTCTAGTTGCTCAGAATTCAACTCTTCCCTGAGTAAAATCTAACTAGCATTGCCAAGTTTTCCCTTCTGCTGAAGTTAAATATATATTTTTCATTCAGATACTAATAGAAGCTAATAATCTCTCCAATTTTCAAAGTCTAGAACAGATTTTATCTTTTCAATTTAACTTTCTCTGACTTTTCAGGCTTTTGTAAGGCTTATGATGTTGCAGCTCTCACATGTATTGTTACTTAATATTTTTGTGAATGAAATATGCTATGTCACCATTTTTTGTCATATCAGAACTTACCCCTTCAAATAACTTTTCTCCCTTAGGCAAGTATACAATTATTTTAGGTATACTGCTATAGCTCAGAATGCTATTTGAACTCTTCTTTTGTAATTTTCTTCAAAGCCTATATCACTTTTTAAAAAAGACCTCAATAGTGGTAAATCTTCATCTCTTGCAATTGGATTAAATTTTTGGAAATAGCTAAAAGTCATTCAGAGTTTTAAGTCTGGTGAATAAGATGAGTGATCAAGTTGGGTAATGCACTTTTAGTTGAAAACATGATTTGATTATAATCTAATGAGACTTATATTGCTATGTTGTTCATAAATTGACACTGAGAGGAATTCCTAAACAGGGGTCTAGAAATGAACCATGGTAGTTTTCTTTAAATAGTTGACTAGCCTTTGATGGTGACTAGGTTCATACTGGATGCACCGAAATTGGAATCTAAACCTCTCACTTTGTAGATAAGAACACTGACTCTTAGGAAGAGGGAATCACTGGTTCATGTGCATCAAAATAATAAAACAATGTCTAACGCTAGCAATATTCCAATAATGAAATCAGGTATCCGGAAATGGTAAATAATCATCTCTGAGAATATAGATTAAATCAGGAGGAGGGATTATATATGTTGCAATAAATCAGGTAGGCTCCTTATTACTGATGGGAATGCTAAGACTTTGGCTGGGATGTAATTTAAAGAGCTCCAAAGCCATTCTATCCTTACAAATCATGGAGCTGGCATCTAGCTCCAACAGTCACCGTGAGTATAGAAAAATCTCAGCAAAGCTTATGAAATCTCAACTTTAAAAGGAACCATGAAGTTCATTTGTTACATTACTCACCTGAGGATTGATCTGCTTTGATATTGAGGATCACATTAATGTTTTCTCTATTTTAAACTTCCTAGGAATGAACAACCCAAAATCTCCCCCTTCTCTCTTGCTCTCTGCCCTCCACCCTCCAGCAGCCATGGCTCTGTTGGCTCAAGAACATCATCCCAAGTGCTGAGAATGGTGCCATGGAGCCTCTGCCTCAGGTGCTAAAAGTAGCTTGGTAGCAAGCATTGTCCCAGATGGCCAGAGCATCGGCCCCAGATGAGGGTTGCCTGGTGTGTCCCAGTCGGGATGCATATGAAAGTATGTCTCTATATCTCCATTCCTCTTCTCACTTGGAAAAGAAGAAAAAAAAAAGAAAAAAAGAACTGAAAACTTTTTGAAAATTTTGTCTCATGTTTCAGGATTTTCTGTTTCGAAATACTGAAGGCAACCAAATCCTGACGCTGGCCTCTATTTGATAATATTTTCTCTGGGTTTGTATTGTCTCTCATCCCAAACATTTTAAATTATTTTCAAAAGACCTTACAGTTCTAAACTTTTTTAATTTACAATTTTACTTGATGTATTAAGAAAAGTCAAGCATTATTATCTTTTCTTTTTATGGGTAAACTACACTAAAGTTGTGAAAGTAGAAGTCAGCTACTAGGGGTTAAATAAAGTGTATACTTTATACAGGTTGTTAAGCAAACACTATTTAAAAGAAATAAGGCAATGAGTATAACAGGTTTGTATGAAAGAGCTGTTTTTGTTTTTATTGATATAACATTGGTCTATAACATATAACTTTCAAGGTACATTATAATTGAATATCTGTGTACACTATAATGTGCAAACCATCAAAGGTCTAGTTTTACCCATCACCATGCATTTGACCCTCTTTATCAGTTTTGCTCTTCCTATTCCTTCCCCTCTGGTAACTGCCAGCTTGTCATTCATATCTTTGAGTTTGTTTTGTTTTAGTTTTGTTTGTTTCTTTTTTTATTCCACAGTTTTTCTACTCTTCTATCTCACTTATTTCACTTAACATAATACCCTCAAGTTCTATCTATGATGTTGCAAATGGCAATATTTTATCTATTTTATGGACAAGTAGTATTCCTCTGAGTGTATGTGTGTGTATGTGTCTGCACGTGCACACACACAACATCTTTATCCATTTATTGGTCAAGGGACACTTAGGTTGTTTCCATAACTATACTACAAAGCTATAATCATCAAAACAATATGATATTGTTAGAAAAACAGATACACTGACCAATTGAGCAGAATTGAGAACCTAGAAATAAAACCACACATATATGGACACTAATTTACAACAAAAGAGCCAAGAACATACAACAGAGAAAGGAAAGTCTCATCAATAAATGGCATAGGAGAAACTGGACAGCCACATTCAAAAGAACGAAACTATACTATTATCTCACACTATACATAAAAATTAACTCAAAATGAATTAAAGATTTGAATGTAAGACCTGAAACCATAACATTCATGGAAGAAAACATAAGTGCTCAGATTCTGGGCATCACTCTTAGCACTGTGTTTGTGGATTTGACTCCAGTGGCAATGGAAACAAAACCAAAAATATTATAAATAGATGAGGTTATATCATACAAAGACATTCTGCACAGTGTAAGAAACCATCAACAAACCAGAAAGGAACCAACCATATGGGAAAAGATATTGGCAAACAATACTTCCAATAAGTGATTAATATGCAAAATATATAAAAAGCTCTCATAACTCAACATTTAAAAGAACAAATAATCCAATTTTAAAAATGGGCAGAAGATCTGAATAGACATTTTTTCCAAGGAAGATATAATGGTTTACAGGCACATGAAGATTTGTTCAACATCACTAATTGTTAGAGAAATGCACATCTGCATCAGCTCTGTTAGAATGGCTGTTATGAAAAAGAAAGAAATAGGTGTTGGAGAATATGTAAAGAACAGGGAATATTGGTATAGCTATAATGGAAAACAATACGGAGCTTCCTAACATCCAGAATTTCCTTTAGTCTTGTGGACTATAAATTAGTTTTGTCATATATATGACTTTTTCATATGTTAACCCTATAATATATTATTATTATTATTATTATTATTATTGCTTTAAATAGTCCAGCATATTTTTTAAATATTTAAGTAATGAGAAGTGTTTCTATTTAGCTAATTTTCAGTCTTTTTAATTTTTTTTTTTGTGTAGATATAGATTTTTCTTCTGTTTATAGGATTTCCTTTAACATTTCTTATACTGCAGATATGTTGGTAAATTCTTTTAGTTTCGTGTAACTGCAAGTCTTTATTTCTCTTTCAGTTATGAAGAATATTTTCACTGGATAAAGATTTCTAAGTTGAGTTTTTAACTCTTCTTTTACTATTTTAAAAATGCTGTTCTGCTGTCTTCTCTCTTACATTGGTTCCAACAAGAAATTTATTGTCCTTAACTCTACGCACCCCACTACTTTTAAGGTATTTTTTTTTAATTAATAGTTTGAGCAAATAAATTATGATGTAACTTGCTAGCTTTATTCAGTTTTGGATGATTGGAGGTCATTGAAATTTTTGGATTGCAGGTTTTGGTTTTCATCAGATTTGAAATATATATGGGTATTACTTTTCTAAGTACTGTAGTTTGTTCTTCCCAATTCCTTTAAAAATTCTAAGTATTGCTCATTTATCCCCACTTCATTTTTTAAAATTATGCTTCTCTTCCTCTCTCTCCCTCTCTTTTTTTCCTCTTTCTCTCTGCTTCATTTTGCCAAGTTTTTATTTCAGTAACTTTAAATTTATTTTTTTCTTGCAATATTAAAGCTGCCATTAATACCATCTAATACATTTGTCCTTATGGACTTCATAATTTATTTCCATCTCTCAAGTTCCATTTAGGTTGTGTTTATATCTTTAATGTCCTTGCTTACCATGTTCAATATTTCCTCCCATTTTTGAACATTTGAGAACAGTGTTTTTATTCTCTTCTCTTATTAATTCTCTCATCTGTGTGATTTCTGGGTCAGTTTTCCTTAATGGATTTTTCTTTATATTATAAATTTTATTTTCTTGCCTCTTTGCATGCTTGATAGTTTTGATCCTATACCCTACAGTGTAGATTTTAACTTGTGTGCTGAATATATTTGTATTCCTATATTCTTATGAATGTTATTTACTTTTGTTCTGGGGTACAGTTAAGTCACTTTGAAACATTTCAGTCATTTCCAAATCTTGCTTTTAAGGTTGTTAGGTAGGACAGAAACAGCATTTGGTCTAGGGTTAATTTTTTTTACTACTGAGACAAAGCTCTTCTCTACCTGATACCCCATGAGTTATAAAGAATTTCAGTCTAGCTGGTGGATACACAAACTATTTCTGGCTCTGTGTGAGCTCTAAAGGTTCTTCCCTCTGATCTTTTGAAGTAGTTTTTCCCCAGTTTTAGGGAGTTTCTTCACATTCATGTGCTGATCAGTAAGTACTCAGCTGAATCCTCAAAGTGGTACCCTCTGTAGAACTCCCAAGTTGTCTTTCTGTGCAGTTTTTCCTCTCAAATGTTCTGCCTTGCAAATTCTAGCCACATGGTATCTCTGGATGTTCAGCTCCACCTCCTCAACTACAACAGTGCACTGAGCTCCTTCCAGGTTCTCACTCCCTGCGTTGCAGGCTGGACACCTCGTCCAGCAGTAAGTAGGGACAATCAAAGGGGCTTATCACATTTGATTCCCACATATGTACAGGGATTGCTCTCCTGTATAAGTTGTGCTCAGCATCTTGAGGACCACTGTTTTGTATATTCTGTCTATATATTGTTTTAGATGGAAGGGTAAAATTAACCATTACTGTCTAGAGGAAAACTTACCCAAGTCACAGTATTTTTGACATGACTTAATAACTTTCACCCCATTTGATCACAATGAAAATCAACAGAATATTTATTTAGTTTGCTACTAATTTTCTGTGTTTGCCATCAATTTGTTCTAGTATTTCTTAAAAGTCTCCTAGACAGACTGGTGTCTGCTGGAAAAGGGCTGTTCTTTTCCCTTCTTCTCTTCCTTTTCCCTTCCTCCTTTCCCTTTTCTTTCCTCCTTTCTCTTTCCCTTCCTACTTCCTTTTCCCTTCCCTTCCTCCCTTCCTTTCTCCCTTCTTTCCTCCCCTCCTTCCATCTTTCCTCCTTCCTCCCTCCCTTTCTCCCTCCTTCCCTCCCTCCCTCCCTCCCTCCTTCCTTCCTTCCTTCCTTCCTTCCTTCCTTCCTTCCTTCCTTCCTTCCTTCCTTCCTTCCTTCCTCCTCTTCCCTCTCTCCCTCCCTTCCTTCCTTCCTTCCTTCCTTCCTTCCTTCCTTCCTTCCTTCCTTCCTTCCTTCCTTCCTCCCTTCCTTTCTTCTTTCCAACAAAACTTGAACATAAAGTCAATGCAAACAATTAAAAATAAATGATTAATGTATTATCCAACTGAAAAATATTGATAATATTTTAGAAAAATAAAGAAATTGGCCAGACAAGTACACATATAAAAGATAAAGGGGAAATATGATGTGGAAAGTTTAGATTATGAGAGGCCTAAGGAATGGGAAAGGTAGACTCATTATGGCATTGTGTAAGTGACAGACTTCAATATTGCTACATACACAGAACTTGAAACTTGACCTACATTATTAAAATATCTATAGTGAAATACTTTGTGAGAGGATTTATTCCCATATATTTCACATTTGCCAAGTCACAAGTTCTGATAAAGTACTGATGGAATCCAAAAGAGGGAGTTTATTAAATTGGTTTTGATGTGTGTTGGGAACTCTTTTCAAACTTAAAATATCTCCAAAATAATGGCTCTCCAACTCTTATTTAAAACAGTGCCTTGAAAAGTAGGAAAAGGATGAGTCATTCACTCTTGACCCTTTGTTCCTGGGAAGTCTGAAGAAGGTACTTCTTTTTGCATCATGCCATGTCAAGGTGCTCCTTGTTCTAACACTGCTCCCATCCTTTGTCAATACTGCACATTTTGTGGTTAAGATCAGCATTTAAATATAGTGGGAGGAGATGTGTGGAAATGACGTGTTGTGAGGCTCAGAGTTTCTCATCTTGGCTTGGCTGAACAGCTATCCTGGGAAAGCTGAGGATCATTGCCCTCAAGGTGCTTTACTGGGCTCCCTGAAGTATTATTATTGTGTCCCAGTAGGTGAGGCTCCTGAGATCGGCTGGGGGGAGTAATGGAAATCATTGCAGTTTATTGTATTCCATTTATCATGTCATGCTTGTTAGCATGCTGTTTTATAGCCACATTGCTCCGCAGTAGAACCATTTTAGTGTGCAAACTCTACGTGTTTACTTTAATTTGCCACAAATATGATATAAAGATAAACTAGTTTATGTTTCTCATTCACCAACAGGAATTGTTCCCAGTAGTTTACAGGTGATCAGTCAAGATAGGACTGGCATCTTCCCCATTGCATATTGAATGATATTTTCAAAGGGAAATGAGCTAACAAGCAAGCACTACTAACAAATGTTCGATTTTATTTAACTTTACAATTCCCAGAAAGACATGTCTGAAAAGTCATGGGCAGATACAGATACTTCAAAGAACAATCACTGGCTGGTTTATTGGATAGCCAATGAGGAGGGGGCACACCACTTTCGAAAATGGACCTTCTATGTCAGATGTTTCCTGGTCAAGGCCCAATTGAAACCTTTCCATGCTCTTCTTAAATGACTGCTTGTTTTTGTGAATTTCAAGCAAATTGACACTGACAGATCAATCCCTTTCCTTACATATTTTTTTTAAATATGAAGAAAGAGGACAGCGTAGGCACCTTCTGCTCGTCTTTGCAAAGTGCTTTCAAAACCATTACATCAATAAAAAAAGTATTTATTTAGTATCTGAGATGTGCATATCCCAGTAGTATATGCAGTGTGAATTAGTACTCATTGTAGAATAATATACACTGTGACTCTGATGTTAAACAATATTGAAGTTAAACATTGTTAAATGCTTTTGGTAATGAGTAACAATGGTAATAATTTATTGAATACATATCATTGCCAGACATTGCATTAGATATGTTAAATTCATCTCATTCTCATAACTTTAGAGTATATATAACAATTCTTATCTTAATAAATGAAGAAATTAATTAGTAGAGGTGGTTAAGTAACTTGCCCCATCATACAGTCATACAGTCATTGAGTAGAAGAGCTGGAATGCCTGCTCCCATTTGTCTACTGCTCAAGTATAAATTTCAACACAGCACATTAACTTTTTGTATTAGTCTCCTAGGGTTGTTGTTAACAAGATACCAAAACTTAGTGGTTTAAACAACAGAAATTTATTGTCTATTTCTGGAGGCTAGATGTTTGAAATCAAGCTATCAGCAGGATTGATTCTCACTAGATGGTCTGTGGGGGAATCTATTCCATATTCTTCTAACTTCTGGTGCTGGTTGCAGGTAATTCTTGATATGCCTTGTCTTCTAAGGCATAACTCCCATTCCTGCCTCTGTCTTCACTTGGCATTCTCTGCTTTGCTTGAATCTGTTTCTTCTCTTCTTCTTATAAGGATATCAATTATGTTGAATTAGGGCTCACCTCAATCCAATATGATCTCATTTTAGCTTGATTACATCTACAAAGGCCCTATTTCCAATATGGTCACATTTCTAGGTATTAGGGATTAGGATTACAACATATCTCTTTGAGGGACACAATTCAACCTATCACATCCTTCAAATCTGCTCTATATTATATTCTTCAAGTTTATGGTTCAATTGAAAAAGTTTTAGAGCTCTTTAAAACCCTTGCACATAATAGATACTCAAAAATTCATGATGACTAGAATTATCCTCATTAACACAACATCTTCATGCAATAGAAGCTGAAATTAGTCCCAACATGTCTCCTGGATCTATGACTGTAAAGAGAAATCAAAGGGTTTTCTATTGAGGAAAAAAATAGCTTCTGCTCCTGTGATTTATCACAGTGCATTAATTATTCAAAAATAAATGAACAGTTTCAGACTAGACTCTACCCATATGGAACTTCTAGAGAGACACTAAACAAATAGGAACACATATAATTGTACTGTTAGGAGAGTAACTACTGTTATAAAGAAGATATGCATTGCTCAGATTATAAAAGTTCTGGGTCACAAACTTTTATCTAATTGAAAAGTGAACTTTGGCATGAGCGAATGCAAAATATTAAATATATATGGATTTGAGAGTATTCTCTATAGAATACCTCAGCAAATTTTATCATTGTAATTAACTTAATTTTATGAAAGGTATCTCCTGACATATTTTTTGATGATTTGTAACAAATACCTACTATGGCTTCATGAAAGCCTCCTATTTGTTGTTTCCTTATGCAATTAAATACCCATCTGAAGGTTTGGGGTTGTTTACTCCTCTAAAGATTGATTGTGGCTTTAAATAAAATGTAACAGTTAGAATGTGAACGTAAGTCCATGTTGGATTTTTAACATTCTGAAATTTAACAAAATAAAGAGAAATTACAGAAAATAAGGGCCTACATAATGCTGATTATTAAGTAGAATGGACTCTGGATTTAAAGTAATATGCAGCCCTGGCTGGACAGCTTGGTTGGCTAGAGCATTGCCCTGGTGTACAGAGGTTGTAGGGTTCATTCCTGATCAGGGCATATACAGGGACAGATCAACGTTTTTCTCTCTCCCTCTCTTTTTCTCTCCCTTTCTCCCTCCTCTCTCCTTTCCTCTCTCTAAAATCAATCGATAAATTATGCACACACACGCACATACACATATATATAATAAATAAAAGCAATATGCAGTGAGGCCAAAATCACTTTAATTTTATTTTGTGACTTGAGAAATGAAAGGGATTGAAAGAGATATTCACTAAAGATCCTTTCAGCTTAAATATTCCATGATTAAAGTTTAATTATTCAAATTAAAGGGCATGCTATTTACCTTATTGGTAGTGCTATTGTTATTTATTTATTTGTTTATTTCTTTCTTTATTTAGAGAAACTAAGGGAGCATGGAGGTAATAGTCAGAACACAGAGGCCTCCAAGTTGACAGAGCAAGGAGCCAGCCCATCCGCTCCAGCCAGGTGAGTGCGGAGCACCTGGGGTCTCATAGAGACAAAATGTGTTTCTGTTGTTGTGATTTTGTTTTAAACCTAGTATACAACAGATGTTCTGTCACACTTTTCTGTCAGAATGTCTAAATAAAGAGAATGGATTCTGTTTTTTCCTTTACTATCTCAATTTCAGAAGCCTTAATTAGGACATTGGAGTAGACGGTTATTTCTGCGTTGGAGATAGAATTATCATGAAGCCATTCCCAGAGGTCCTCGTCCTCACCCCAGCTGCTCAGGGACACTCACGCCTCATCCACATTTCATTGCGACAGGAAGGGCATCAGCTCACCCCTGGCAGAGTCGGTGTCAGAAGATGAGGTTTTGTCTGAATAGCTCAAATCATTTCCCTGAAATCTCTGGCCATGTGTCTGATCAGTCTGATTTTCTATCCACAAAAATGAGAAACATAATGTAAAGAGTGGTCCTTTTTAGGTTTTGGTCTGCCAATGATGAATTTACATTGCATTCACTTCATAGAAATAGTTAAAAGTAGATCACAATGAGCAATTCTAACCCCAGAGATGTTTTATTCAAAGACTATGCTTGTATCTCATTAGATATCGTGTATAATGACTCAGTGTACCAAATAACATAGGAATTGGGGGATTTGTGTCACTGATGTCGTCTCTTCAAGTCTGCACTCTCCCATTTATAATATGGGAAGACTCAAATGATAATGCTGTGAAATCAGCTTCAGGAATAGAGACTCATTCAATATGGCTAGCTCTCTCAGATGTTTTCCAATTATTCCTTATTCTACCCAATGGTATCATAACTGTGGAATGTTTCAACCATTGTTTTTATACTGTAGAGACAATGGAATCCGTATGATTATAATCATTGTTCTATCACAGTTTTCCAGCAATTCATCTTTGTTGTTGATAGTACTCAATTTGTTTCCTGCCAGTGTTGAATAGAGGATACTACAAGTCTGAAAGACTATTGTTTTTAGAGTACATAGCCTTGAATATACGGACTCAAAAATGGATATGCCAGTTTTGTACTTTCTAAGAGGAGTCACCTCCTGGATACTGTGACATTGTGCTGCCAATTTATGAATGCATGCTTATCTTCAGGATTCAGGAAAAGTAATTTAAAATTTCCAGGAAGCCTCAGGAATTTCTGGAATTAAATATTCTATATTTTTCATAGAACTTTATTTACATATTTTAGAATTGTTGTGAGCCACAAGAATAATAAAGAAGGAATTATTTTCTGTGACAGGATTATATACAATATTAGGGAAATATCTGTTTAGAAAAAGGAAAATATATAATAAGTGCATTGAATTATATTATTATTAACCAGTATATTGTGACAAAATTACCTATTTCAGTAACACATAAAAATGTCTACCTGATACTGTCACTTAATAATGGAAGTCATTAAAAGAAACAACTCTTTATGCAAATCAAGTAATTTAAAATATTTAAAAACATAACACACCTGACCATCGGGGCGCAGTGGATAGAGCATCGGACTGGGATGCGGAAGGACCCAGGTTTCGAGACCCTGAGGTCTCCAGCTTGAGTGCGGGCTCATTTGGCTTGAGCAAAAAGCTCACCAGCTTGGACCCAAGGTCGCTGGCTCCAGCAGGGGGTTGCTCGGTCTGCTGAAGGCCCACAGTCAAGGCACATATGAGAACCAATCAATGAACAACTAAGAAGTCGCAACACGTAACGAAAAACTAATGATTGATGCTTCTCATCTCTCTCCGTTACTGTCTGTCTGTCCCTGTCTATCTCTGCCTCTGTAAAAAAAACCCCAAAAACCAAACAAAAAAAATATAACACATGTATGTAAAAGTCACTTTTAGAATAAAAATTTAAAAATATTAAGTGTTCATTTCCCTGTACCGTATTCTTAATTTTTGCATTGTGACAAATATTGCAGCTGTGGAAATTTATTTTTTATTTTATTTCATTTTAGTTAAGCAATGTCAATGTGAAGAGTGAATCAAAAGCATCTTCAAGTTTCATATAAACTCTTTATTAGTTTCCTATTGTTGTAACAAATTACCACAAAATTACAAGCTTAAGGTAGCATAAATTATTATCTTACAAGGTCGGAAGTTTTTATTATCTTTGAAGGTCAGAAGTATCACTGGGCTAAAAGGAAGATGTCAGCAGGACTGCATTTTTTCTGGAGACTCTAAAACATCTATCTTCCATCTTCCAGAGGCCACCTGCATTCCTTGGCTAGTGGTCCCTTTTATTATCTTCAAAGCCAGCAGTGTAGCATTTTCAAATCTTGTTCTCTCTGACCATCTGCCTCCCTCTTCTTTTGTTTAAGAACTCCTGTGATTATATTGGGCCCAGTTGTATAATTCAGGATAATCTTCTCAAGAACTTTAATTCAGTTGCATCTGCAGTGTCCTGTTTCCCATATAAAGTAACATATTCACCGTTTGGAAGATTAGGATGCAGGCATCTTTGGGGAACGTTATGCTACCTACCACAAGCTCATTCCCTTTTTCAGTGGTGAAAGTACAGCATTGTGTCTTCTTTTCAAAGAACTTTTTTTTTATAGCAAATATTCAAACATCAGGAAACATGATTGGGCAACATTAGTTAATGCGACATATAGATGTCCTAGCATCACTAGGAATATCACATAAACTCACCTCCTGGAATTAACAATTTAAGGACTTATTTTGCTTCCAAAATTCTTTTTAGAACATCATGCATAGTATTCATGTAACATATATGCTTCGTGTAAATTTATTAATTTATATTTTATTTATAAGCATGACATTATTTATCACAGACGGGGCCACAAACACACTCATAGTATTAGTTACAAATAAGAATACTGGTTAGATTGTGACCACTTCTCTACTGTGCACTCCTGTTCTGACTCCCAGAAATAGCAACGTTATTCTTCCACTATACTTGTCTCTCTCTCTCTTGGCTTGCTTCTACTTGACAGTAGCCAATTACTTTGAATAGGTAAGGCATCGATGCTGATTATTAAATTTTAAATTTCATGAAGTCATAATTATTTTCCCAAATCCTTAATTGATCTTTCTCAGAAGACAAAAAATCATCTAAATTTTCTGAGAAATACCAGGCTCAATTCCTACCTAGAAACATTGATTACCAGAGCAACCAGATCCCCGAGTTGACTGGTTGCATAGAAGTTCCTCAGACTTTATGGTTCACAATAAATTGTTAATTCCATTATATGAGTGTATTATTTCACCTGAGCTAAATATCTGGCTATCTCTCTGTTTAATTTCAGGGGCAATGGGGATACTATTGGTTGAGTGTTTTAAATCAGTTAGAAATGGGTTTATAACACCTTACACTACCAAGTAATGGAAATAGTTTTCTTTTTCAGAAGGTACTAGAATATTGTTAACCATTTGGCACGGTGTGTTGTATTAAGAGCATTGGGGGGTGTGATGCAGTGTGTCGATGGTGTTGTATTGAGTTGTACAATTGAAACCTGTGTAGTGTGGCAAACCAGGTCAGCACAATAAATTAAAAAGTTAAAAGAAGAAAGAGCATAGGTGCTGGAGCCAGATAATGTGCAGTCATGGGGTGGGGCTTTCACTTCTCTGTACTTTAGTTTCCTCTCTGTAAAAAGAGGTCAACAGTATATTATTTGCTTTCCAGAGATCTATTTTGTGTCATAACTTAAAATAGCTACATTTGGCTCCCTCCTGGGAGGTAATCTTCTTGAGCATTTTTTAAAATATATTTAGTTTAGTATGCATGTGCAGCCACAAAATATACATTTGGCATACGACATATATATTGTTTTAGTTATCATTCTGCAGCTTGCTCTTTTTATTCATTTTTATTTTCGATCAAACTTGGCAGAGTAGATTCCATTTGTTCTTTTTGATTAGTATATAGTATTTCCTTATTTGGATACAACTCAGCCCTATGAAAATGTTTCTCTAAGATATAGACTAGAAATGAAACTGTTGGCTGCTAATTATATAATCTTCACATTTATTATGTATTAGTAAATCACTTGTGGTTTTCCATTTGGATATATACATTTTCACCAATGCTTGACATTTAATATCTGTTTGTTTCTTTTTTTACTACGTTATGTGTGTGAAAAAGCATCTCATTTTTATTTTAATTTTCATTACCTGATTCCGGGTAAGGTTACTCAGCTTTCCATAGGTTTATTGGTAAACCAAGTTTTCTCTTTAGGCATTGTTTATAGACATAGGCCATTTTTATATTCTTTTCTTTTTTCTTAACTTTATGTAGGAATACTTTCTTATAAATAAGTTCCCTGAAGTTTAAATTTGGTTTCAGTATTCAGAAAATAAAAATATGATACCTGATTTCAGCCTCAGTCTCAGACTTTGAATGACAAAGTAACCAAAGACTAACGTCATTTTAGGCACTTTGATCAGCTGCCTGCTGAGTGACCACGTGGCCACACACACTCCTACCACCTCTACTCAGTGCAGTAGTACAGGGACATGAACCCAGTGTGGCCCTTGAGTTGATGGTCAAAATCTGATAGTAATTAATATTTATTTTCAAATCTATGCGAGCATTCTAGATACAACATAGAATGAAATCTCTGCATTTTCTTTATGCAGTTCAATTTTAAGCATATTTACTTATTACAGTAACAAAATGTTGAAATAATGCTGATTTTGAAAGCTGTTAATGTGGATCACAAAAATGATTAAGAACTTTTCAAGAGTTAAACAATATTAGCAGTTATGAATAAGAGAGAGTGTATTAGATAGATAACATTAACAAGAACATAATATCCATTTTGAGCCAGCAAATGTTTATAAAAATTTAAATGTTAATAAAGAGGGATAATAGAAATTAGATTATATCACAATGCTAATCTTTAGAAGCATTAGGATCTATATTTTATTTTTAGTGATATAATTCAGAGGAAGCCAAGAGTGTTTCAAGAAAAACATCCTATTTGAGAAGTTTTCACATCTTGTGAGGATGAATTAAAGGCAGAATTTCAACACTGCCACCTCTAAATGTCACGAGGAGAAAAAATTGCAAAATCATGTGCAACAAGATCCATGATAAATCATTTTTGATCTTGACATAGTGAAGAATATAAGAAGTATAAACACTAGAAGAATGGTAGGAAAATAAAATAGCTCAGACAAATTTTCTTCTCACTTATACAACTTCAAAATATCATTCTTTAAAAGTGCTCTTTACAAAAACAATTTCTTATCCCTTTGAATCTGTGGAGGCCACAATGTTTAACAATGTTGAAATAATTTTTAGCGACTTCTATTTTCAATATCAACTGTTGAAGGATTTTTGAGCTGTGCCTAAGCCTATTAAAAAATCTAGAAGTTTTACTGATTTTCCACTCTGAAGTACAGGACGGCATTTATATATATATTAGTGGTGTTACAACATGCCTGCTTACAAGTGAACTTTGCTTTTAGTGTATCGATGTGACTGTAGGAGCCATTAGTAGTCAATAGTGCACAAAAATTACTTTTCCTGCATCATTCTGTCAAACTTTTCATATTAACCATTCAAATCTTCAATAAATAAATTGCCACAGTCATTTATTTTTGCAAAAAAATTT
This sequence comes from Saccopteryx bilineata, assembly GCF_036850765.1. Taxonomy (NCBI): domain Eukaryota; kingdom Metazoa; phylum Chordata; class Mammalia; order Chiroptera; family Emballonuridae; genus Saccopteryx; species Saccopteryx bilineata. Next base: position 29,150,394 of record NC_089500.1, on the reverse strand, counting down.
TTTTTCAGTTAATCTTGTACCAAAGGAATTGATTCTATAATATTTACAAACAAAGCTGATCAAATATTTGTTATTCAGTCATAGTGGGTATGTGGTAAACTTCTACCTAGTGGATATATTTGTGTATTATTATTTGCTTTTTATATGTCTTTTTCCCCCCAATCTATTAGCTTACTTTAGGATTTTGTTTATGGTATCTTTTGAGTAAACTTCAGCACTTTGATGTTTCAATTCTGTTGTCTTCTGCACCTGTTATAGCTGACTTTGGCTGTCAGTATAATTTTAATCCTATTATAGATAATCCAGAATCAGATCAGAATCAAGTCTTCTGTTGGAAGCTCAGGGTTCCTGCACTCTTTGGTGCATTATAGGAGTAATGAAAGTTGGTGGTGGTGTTTAGTTTCTCAGTATTCATATTGTGGTCCCACGTTCTCTTAATTTTCCCAGGATTTCTAGGTGTCTTCAGTGTGGTACTTCTGTTACTATGTAATTTTGTTTTGATGACCTCCATGCTCACCCTGATAGGAACACAGAAGTCTGCAATGTTCAGGGCACAAATATTGTCCATCGCAAAGATGAATAATAAAGAGCACTGCCCTCCACATCAGAGAGCCCCAGGGGAGGAATAGACATGTGAGAAAGTTACAAATCAACATGTCTTCATTAAAGTAAATGTGTGTGTGTTTATTTATTTATTTGTAATCATTTTCCTGCCTACATAAATGCAGGATCTGATTCCTAACAGATTGGGAGAATTAGCCAGTTTGGAGACTTGGCCTAATTCTTAGACATCTGTATTTGAAAGTTTTAAAAAAATCTGAGTGTTTGCTCTCTTGCAGCGACTAGAATCTTGTGTCAGACAAGATTGCATCCTCTACAATTGTAACACCTTCCAGCTTATTGTCTCTGTAAAATCACCAAGCCGGCATCAGACCCCAGGCAAATTGCCCTAGGATGCTATATCTCAATCTCTGCACTTGGTGAGCAGGTTCCTCTTACAGAGTTTCTATAGCAGCTCAGGAGTAGGGAGTGGAGCTTTAAAAAACCTTTGGAAACAACAAGTGCAAACTTCTTGCATCTGATAAATTTCTTATTTAACCTAGTGGTAATGACAGCATCTCAGTGTCCTTATGATAAACCTTAGGACTTTTAGCAAGTCTCTACACCCCCCTGCCCCTGAGAGTATGCTCCTTCTTTAACTTACCTTCTCCATGTCCTTGAACTTGGTCTGTTGGTATCTTCCCATCAGTCACCTCAGTGTCCCATTTCCACAAACACAAAATGCCCCAACTAAATATTAGTTATCTAATAGGGTACCTAAAAGACATTAAAATCTTCATAAGTATGTGGAAGTATACAATTATAAGTATAATCAAAACATTCATCATTATTAATATGTAAAGAACCTCAGACATGATGTCAAAAAATTCCAACTGGAAAGTGGGTCATTCACTTGAGGACCCTCTTTTCCAAAGCTGCATATTTGATTTTGGGCAGCTTTTACTGTTAGAACAATTCTCCTTACTATTCAATCAAAATCTGCCTTCTTACCATTCTACCACCAAGTTCCATTTTGCTGTGTGTATGTTTTCAGGGTAAATCTTGCCTACATGAATCCTTTAAGTATATAAATATAATCATCTATTATCTCTTTCTATTTCTTTTTTTTCTTGGTCATATTTTATTAAAAGACTAATTTTTTTTTAAGTGAGAGAGACAGATGGGGTCAGATAGGAAGAGAGAGAGATGAGAAGCATCTGTTCTTCGTGGCGACACCTTAGTTGTTCATTGATTGCTTTCTCATATGTGCCTTGACTGGAGGGCTTTAGCCAAGCCAGCAACCATGGGGTCATGTCTATGACCCCACACTCAAGCCAGCGACCTCAGGGTTTTGAGCCTGGGTCCTCTGCATCCCAGGCTGACGTTCTATCCACTGTAATTACTATATTCTTTCTTTTTTCTAGACACTTTGTGTCCTGGAATAAACCTCAGTTGCACAGACCCCTTATTCACTATAATCTGCCTATTGGTGACTAATACTGAGTTTTTGTTTTTGCCAGCACTCTGGACATGCCTCTATTTTCTCCTCTTTGTACTGTACACCAGCCCTTGGTATAAAGAGCAGTGTCTGAGATCTTTTAGAAGAATGGTAACACATTGCAAGTTCTACTTCCCAATGCAATGTGAGGCACCTGTCTGGGTATCATAACTCTAAATGAGTAGATCACATATACATTAATAAATGAAAGATATAGTTCTTTGTTTCTAATGTTTACTGCTATTCTATATGCAACTCCATTTTTGCTTCTAAGTATGGTATTTGAGCATTTTCTTATGTTTTAATGGCTCTAGATAAAGTACACAGAACTGAGGTAATCAGGCTCTATAATTCATGGTACACTACTGTCATTGGCCAAGGACAGACTTTTCATTTGCTTCTGCCAAATTTTAGCATGGTGTCTTGCATCCATTACTCCTGACTACCGTAATCTGTATTTTCCATGATTAGCTATCTCAAACAGCTTTCTATCATTTGCAGTGTTGTTAAGCAGAGTAAGAGGATTAAAATACAAGAAACAACAACAAAGAATAGTTGATACATTAAGTGCTGAATTGAAAGCTACAGACTTTTACTGCTCTAGGAATCTGGCAGAGATGGAGAGCTTGAGTGTGTGAACTAGATAAGAGCAGACTTACAGAGATGTGAGCTGGTCCAGAAGTCTGAGTGTGACTTAAAATGAGAACCAGTGAGTCAAGAGGAAACAACAGCCCTGCACATTTGGCAGGTGGCATTGGGTGGGGCGTCTGAAGGCAAGTGGTGGGATCTTCATTTGGAGAGTTTGAATCAGGATCGATCCCTCTTCCCCTTTCCCTTTTAGGGCAGGTTATAGGAGAAATGTTGTGAAGACTGACCTTGATCTTTTGCAGAGCTTTCCTGCAGACATTACTTTGGAATTTCTAAATTTGTTTTAGAAGGAATGCAAAGAGAAAAAAGGAGGACAGGCAGCATGCAGAGCAGTAGAAAAACCAGCTGTATCTTGCTGCTGCTGGCCCCCTCCTTCTGTTCCAAGCAGCTCCAGCCTTTCGGAGAAGACCTCATTCCTAATTTTTACCCTAAATTATACTCTACCCTTGAGGAGTTGTCTGCTTGCTGCCTATAAAGAAGTCACACAGATAGATACCATTTATGGAATCTGGAATCTCGGGAGTCTTTAACTGGGTGTGGAGACTTCATTATTTTATATTGGAGTTTTCCTTAGCCACTGTGATACTGCTGAGCCTCTTAGATGCTGGACTTCTGTCAGCTCTATTTCTATCACTATAGACTTTCTAAACAACATGCTTTTTCACTTAACACTGACAAAATATAGAGTCAGATTTGTGCCTGTTTACCATCAATATTGGTATCATCATATAATTCATGTTTTACTTTATTACTAACATTTCTTTGTCCTCACCCTTGTTTTACTTTTGTCCCAGTATTATGTCATGATGTAATCCTCCAATTTACCTTCATATTCTGGGTAGCCTAAGAACCATTGATCTAAATAATTTTGTCTAAATATGGTCATTGATCTAAATATAATACTTGACTTGTGGCTGAAATAAATAAAAATTGACTGATCAAATTATAGAAGTTAAACTTCTATGAACATCAAGTCTTAAAGCACAATTTTCTTCATTGCATTATAGTCGCAATGTATCACATTGTGTGAATAATTTGTAAATGATAGATTAATAAAGTAATAAAAGAGCTACTGTCTGGGTTTGTGCATATATACGAAAATATTCTCAATTACTAAAACAATAAAGATGAGAAAGGATTTTGCCTTCATGTTTCCTTTTAGCTTACCGTATGTACTTCCTTAATTATAATCAAAACCAGGACTCTGGAATTTGGTTCATGAATTATGTGGTGGTGACACTGTCAGGAGGCACATGGTTTCAGAAGTAGATCACTCACATCCAGACTCCTGGTTCTCCAGGGGCACTTTCAGAGACAAAGAACTTTGTAATAGCTGATTTTCTTTCATCAAAACATTCCATGCAGCCCTGGCTGGCTAGCTCAGCAGTAGAGCATTGGCATGGCGTATGGAAGTCCTGGGTTCGATTCCCGGCCAGGGCACACAGAAGAAGTGCCCATCTGCTTCTCTACCCTTCCCCCTCTCCTTTCTCTCTGTCTCTCTCTTCCCTTCCCGCAGCTAAGGCTCCGCTGGAGCAAAGTTGGCCCGGGCGCTGAGGATGGCTCCATGGCCTCTGCTTCAGGCGCTAGAATGGCTCCAGTTGCAGCGGAGCATCACCCCTGGTGAGCATGCGGGTGGATCCCGGTAGGGTGCATGCGGAGTTTGTCTTTCTGCCTCTCCACTTCTCACTTCAGAAAAATACAAAAAAAATAATAATAAACCCAGAAAAAATAAAACAGTCCGTACAGATTTTAAATACACACAGTCTATTTAGTTCAATCTGTGAGGACTGAAATGAACTTTGAGAGGATGTTCTGTTAAGTATAAAATAGTACATATGATGATGAAACATTCCTTAAGTCCATGTCTATTTTTGACATCTGAAGTAGCTGTTCAACACTGGGGACTATTCAACATAACACTCAATAGTTTGTTTCCAAATAATGAAAATTCTACCTTCTCAGTTACAGAACAATAATAAAAAATAAAACAAGCTGTATTTCTGGTTTCCTTGTAGCTAGGTTCTACCAACCAGGTACTCCTTCACAAAAATGATTTGTAATTGAATTATGTGGGGGAAGTAAAATTGTACAGAGAGCCTATTTGCTAGAGTGGATCAAAGCTGATTTGATGAAGTAGGAAGCAGCATTGATCCAGGCTTCCTGATTCAGTAACTACCTGCCCACAGCCCAGATAAAGGGCCCCAGTGTGTTTCTGGAAGCTAGAGTCTTTTTCTACCTAAGCTAAAGGAAGTGAATTCTGCTGTTGGCAATAAGAACTCTGGCTTTTACAAGCTTATACCATGGATCTATCACACATTGATTTATCTGAAACAGTCTTCAAGGTGTGACTGTTTTATCTCCTTTAGGATTTAATTATTTATGTTTCCTACTAAAAATGTAAATACAAGACAATTTTCTGTCCATAAGCCATCAGAACTTAATGAGACATATATAATAATTTATATATTTAGAAACATAAAGTATGGAATAAATTACAGAGTTCAAAATAAAGGGAGAGGGGTTCAAGCATATGGTGATAGAAGGAGATCTGACTCTGGGTGGTGGGTACATAATGCAATATACCAATGATGCATCATAGAATTGTATACTTGAAACCTATATACTTTTATTAACCAATGTCACTAAATATAGAGAACATTGTCAGCAGAAGTATACTTTGCTTCTATTACCCTACAATTATACTCTAATCTTTACATTTTACATTTTTAAATATCACCATTCTCTATAAGCAATAATTATTACATGCACAAGTGGGCACAGTTATATGAGGTAATTAGACTATTTAAAGCAATCTATAAAGTAATCAATAATCATTTATGGAGACTATTGTGCAGCAATCTTGGCTATATGCAAGTAGTCCAATACATCACCCACTCTACATTCCAATTGGAAGAATCACCATACATAAAACCACAGCTGTGGCTGCATCAATACTAAAAGGAGAAACAACTGACCACATTGGAAGAGAAGAATAAGGTTCTATGCCTGGCTCCATCACTTATAAATGCCATGCTTTGGGGATAATATTCTGAACCTCAACCTTGACATTTTTGAACTGAGAGAGAATGAGATAATATTTGGACTATATCACTGTGGGCTCTAAAATGTCTTTTTTTCCTAACTATTTCACCTGCAGACAATTCAAAATGCATTTCTAGCCCAATTCACTTTTTGGGCCAATCTTGGCCCCCAAAATGGAGAACATTATGGCATCATCATGGAGACACAATGAGGAGTGGGATTGCCTCAACTGTCAATGGCCCAGTACTTGGTGCAGAGTGAACCTGAACATCTGTTTGTTTATCAAGCCCCAACCTTCCCCTAAGCATTATCATATTCACTTTGGATTCCTATTCAGCCTTTTATCACCATCCCCTGGGGGTTGGACCCCATCACCTTGACTTCCAGCCATGGATATAACCCTTTGCCAAAGGACCATCTGGAATCATACTGCTGCCATCCACCTGATTGTCATTATGGCCTCTGCCTGAAGCTTTCTGCCATGTGCCCCAGCAGGCAAGGCTGGGCACCCTCAGATATGGACAGTGGCCTGAATCAAGCTTGAGATAATGACTCATCTTAGAACATCGCAATGGATGCTGCTAGTTGCATGCCTCAGGGTCAAATCTGACAAAACTGCTAATGTTTATTAACTATTTCCTATGTGGCAAGCACATAGAAATAAAAACACTTTTATATTATTTCACTTTACAATAACCATGAATTAGATACTATAATAATTACAATCTTTTTTTCATAAGTAAATTTGACAGAACATGATCAGGTAATTTACCCAAAATGTGGCGAGCTTACTCTGAGTAAGATCTCAATGACTAGGCCATGATAATTAATACCTCATCTCCTGTATTTTGTGGTCTTGGCTCCAGTTGTATTTTTCCCTATCGGCTGGTGGCTGAGGTTTTAGCATTCCAGACATGCTCTGAAAGATACTAATTACTGTTACAATAGTATCATACAAGGCAACATTTATATAATACAATACAAATCTATTACAATAATTTAAACCAATATTTATTTATATTGAAAGGATTTCAGTCATGTACGTTGTTCAGACAACTAAGATTTACTCTTTTAAGTATCAAAATGTTTTAAACTATTTTTATTTGAAAGTTCTCTAAAATAGAGTATAAATTTTCCAAAGCTAAAAAAATTTCAAGGATAAACATAATATATTATTTTCTGACCTCTGAGTAAATGAAATGAACTAGGCCTTGAGAGAGGGTACCTTGTAAGGTGATGAGATTTCATGTATAAATAGTGTGTCCATTACTCTAAAGTCAAACTGTTTTTCTGGTTCTTTGTTCTATTTTAGGGCCTGGGGTGCCACAGGAAGTAGGAGAGACATCAGTGGCCATGCCGCCACCAAAGAAGTACCTTGAGGGAAACATCATATGGCCTCGGATGAAGCACATGTTTCTTTATCATTTGCCCTTCCTCCTCCTTCTCCTATTCCCTCCTCCTTCCTAATGTACTTATATATGGAGCCTTCTTTTGCAACAGATTGATATGCATCAACAATTAAAGTAATCTTTAAGTGTCCCCAAATAACCATATTAGAGTAAACATTTTAATATAAAAAAATAAGACAAGAGCAAATTTCTCCTTTTATCTCTTTCATGTCTTCTGCATGGGTGTTTTTCTATAATTCTTCTGTTCCCTCTTTATGTCGTTACATGAATGTGCTACAGTGGATCCTGGCTACCTTTCATATTAGGTTACTCTTCCCCTTTGGATGCCAGATGAAACAAAGGGATGGGGTTTCTTTGACTAGGGCATTCAGTTAACTGGGAAGCTTCAAATTTTAACTTAGTTAGAAAAAACAAATGATGCCCTTGAGGGCCTATCTGACGCATGAAAATAAAAGTTTAACTTCAGTTTGGAGGCTAATATTATAGCTAGTAATAATAGATGATTGCCTTAAGCATTCTTTTTTTTACATATTTCTCCTAATATGTAAAGATGGATTGCCAAGAAAGATAAGCAGCCTAGGATTCAAATGCTGGTCATCTTTTACTTTATAAGATAATAATATAAAAAAATACTGTGTTTAATACATGTCTGGACCAAAGCTTACTATTTTACGCTCATGAGGCAATAGGATGATAGATTTTTTTAATCTTGATAGATTAAAAAAAATTAAAGCACCCAACACACATGTGACATGAAACTGGGAGACACATTGGAATATGAAGGTGAGACAGAAGATCAATTCTACTAGGAAATATGTAAATTGGGTACAAGTAGCACTAGATAATAGTACAAACCAAGTTTAGGATCCAAATTGATAAAGTGAATGTGGAAGAAGCAAAAGAGAGAAAGACAGACAGAGTCAGTGTGACTCTCCACAGTCAGACAAGAAAGCAGAGAATTTCAGGGGTATTTGGCAATATGAGGACACAGCTATATTATGGCTCAACAGAAAAAAAAAATCAGTGTTTTCTGAGCAGACTCAATTTCTGTTACCTCTCATACTACCAGGAAATTAGTTTCCTGGCTCTTTTATTACCTCCTAAATTTTAAAAATCACATCTTTAGTTATCTGTCTGCCTAATTAGTCACTGCTGGTGAGAAATGTGTAGGCATTTTCACTTTCGCTAGGTCCAGCTCTAGCCTCGTGACTGGAACAGGATACATCCTCAGTAAGTCATTAAACAGAACAAAACAAAAAATTGAAGTTCCAAAGTCCAAACAATGTTGATTCCTGGTAAACCAGTTGGTGGGTGGGGGAGGGTGCCTATTTCTGGTTTTTCCTGGAGCATAAGTGGCCCTAAAACTTGGAAAACAATTAAAACTGTAGGTGTGAATAATGATCCTTACTGTATAGTTTCAGAGTTTCAGAAAACATGCCCTCCTCCCTCCATGAAGAATGTATACCAAAAAGCTACACAAGCAACAATTAGAAAAAAACTATGCTAGAATGGAATGCAGTCTTGACTTGTAAAAGATAGCCTTGAATATTAAGCCCTCAATAAATATTTGCAAAATGAATAGATGACCCTGTCCAAAGGGGTTAGTCACTGAAATGCTCAGAGGAGACTTCAGCAGACTCTTGACAGATAGACAGGATTTCAAGAGGTAGAAATGAGGGTGTGGGGTAATGTCACAGCATTTACTGAAAATGTCTTCTGTGCTAAGAGGCATATAACTGCATGGGCAAATTCAGTACTGATAACTTTTTTTCCAAAATTCTCTGTTACCTTCTGTTGAAGCTTTCTTTGACCTCTGCCCTCTATGTTTATTCTATGGGGATGCCTTAAAGATATGATTGTCATTGAAATTCTTCTTCAGACATAAGAACTTTCACATCTTCGGATAGGGATCTAAATAAGACAGGAACCAATCATACAGAAATATGACTTCCTTGCCTTCTAGTTTTTCAAACCAAGAATATATTGTTATTGTTGCTCTTTGACAAACAAGGAGATTAAACTCGGTACTATAAGGAATCTGAAAGCAGATCTTCTGGAGCAATGAGGAGCTCAAACTCTTCCTGTCTTCTACATTCCACCCACACAAAACTTTCTCCATTGAGCCGTTAGTTGAAAAAGACCATTCTCTCCTTCAGATACTACACTACTTTGTAACACACAAATTACATTCTTACAATAGGACAGAACCAGAATTTAACTAAGGGGAAAGAAGAAGGGTTCTAGAAAACATATGCAGGGATAACTTGCATAAGGATTTGACCAACAGCAACAACAAAAAATGTTTTAATTCACTATGCATTGCCATGTGAGTTGCTTTTTCACAATGCTTTGATATGACATGTGGGATGAAGAATCTATTTTTAAAAAGAAAGACAGTTCTAATCTCCTGATCTAGGCACCCTTTGCTACAAATTTCCTTAACACATTTGCCTCTGAGAAGTTTGCAAACAAAGCCAAAGACAGACAAAGAACATATGCTAAATTGATCATTTTTGTGTCTGAATATTCACTATTTGAGAGACAAGAAGCTGTTCAATCTGATCTGGGGTATGATTATACTGTAGTCCAAATTGAAGTGTCTGTGGAAATGAATTGGGCGAGCTTCTTGGTTGTCAGTCATATCACTTATTTCGTGCAGAGTGAGATGAGGGCACTCATGGGAAACAGGGGAAGTGGTTCTGCGTTACACCTAGACGGATGGGTGTTGCTCTGCTGTGTGGGGGCCCGGGGTGCCTCAGCAGCCGCTGCGATGAAGAGCCTGAGAGCCCTTTCCAGTGCTGCCAGTGTCGCACGCCCTGCTCAGAGAGAGCTCCAGGCGATTCCAGGAGTTCAGAGTCTGAGTCAAGTGTTTGTTTCCACTCAAACCAGCAAGCCTGCATCTGCAGGAACTGGGCTGGGACTGGGGATGGGGATGATGGGTGGGTTATGCAGAGGGTGCAATTGTAAAAATTTAAACAATTAAAGGTTCCAGTAGCAGTTTAAAATAACAAAAGAAAATATTTGATGCAGCAAAGAGTGTTGTGCAGAAAAGGAGGAATTTCTGGGCACAATGTTGTTTTTGAAAGGGATCCTTGTCACTGACAAAAATAATTTAAATCATGTATACCAATTTTACCTGGAAATGTAAGGATACAATTAGCTTTGCTCTCAGGGCAGTGGATGGAAGATTCTCTCTTTCCACGTGTTTCAGTTAAGGTTCCACAGAGGAACGTAACCAGTATGAAATAGATATATAGATTGTAGATACACACATACATGCATACAACCATAATAGATAGAATTTAAGGAATTAGTTGATGAAATCATGAGGCCTGGCAAGGTGAAGTCTGTAGGGCAGGCCAACAGGTTGGAAACTCAGGCAGTATTTCTACTTTGCAATCTTTTTTTTTTTGTATTTTTCTGAAGTTGGAAATGGGGAGGCAGTCAGACTCCCACATGCGCCCGACCGGGATCCACCCGGCACACCCACCAGGGGGCGATGCTCTGTCCATCTGGGGCATTGCTCTGTTGCAGCCAGAGCCATTCTAGTATTCTAGTGCCTGAGGCAGAGGCCATAGAGCCATCCTCAACCCCCCGGGGCCAACTTTGCTCCAATGGAGCCCTGACTGCAGGAGGAGAAGAGAGAGACAGAGAGGAAAGAGAGGGGGAGGGGTGGAGAAGCAGATGGGCACTTCTCCTGTGTGACCTGGCTGGGAATCAAACCCGGGACTCCTGCATGCCAGGCTGATGCCTTACCACTGAGCCAACTGGCCAGGGCTCTTATTTTTCAATCTTGAGGCAGAGTTCCTTCTTCTCAGGGAACCGTTAGTTTTTTACTCCTAAGGCATTCAGCGGATTGGATGAGACCCACAGACATTACCCAGGGTAATTTCCATTATTTAAAGTCAACTGATTATAAGTGCTAAAGACATCTACAAAATACCTTCAAAACACTACCTAGACTTCTGCCTGATAAAGACAGTGGGGCATCAGAGGTTAGCCAAGTTGGCATATAAAAGTAACTATCACTAGCACGCTGGAGGTTTCTTATACACAGGCGTGCGCACACACACACACACACACATACACACACTCAATAGCAGTCTATGATACAGTGTAAGTCCCCTAGAAATTTTTGTTTCAAGAGACTCTATTTTTCCCTTCTTAATACTCCTTTTTTTTTTTTTTTTTCTTTTTCATTTTTTTCTGAAGCTGGAAACAGGGAGAGACAGACAGACTCCCGCATGTGCCCGACTGGGATCCACCCGGCACGCCCACCATGGGGCGATGCTCTGCCCACCAGGGGGCGATGCTCTGCCCATCCTGGGCGTCGCCATATTGCGACCAGAGCCACTCTAGCGCCTGAGGCAGAGGCCACAGAGCCATCCCCAGCGCCCGGGCCATCTTTGCTCCAATGGAGCCTTGGCTGTGGGAGGGGAAGAGAGAGACAGAGAGGAAAGCACGGCAGAGGGGTGGAGAAGCAAATGGGCGCTTCTCCGTTTGCCCTGGCCAGGAATCGAACCCGGGTCCTCCGCACGCTAGGCCGACGCTCTACCACTGAGCCAACCGGCCAGGGCTTAATACTCTTCTTAACATTGTTATTGTTCATGTTTGCTATTGTCAAATATTTACATAATTAATTCCATATTTTTCATCATATTATTTGTCTCCATAAAACTGGTAGAGGTCCTCAATCTTTTCCTTGATGACACTCTTAGGTTCTCTGCAATCTGAGCCCACTCAGACTCATAGTGTCACTGCCTGGCATCCTCCAAACCAAGCTCTGGCTTCCGTTGGCTGGTCCTTTTGGCATCCCATGACTGAGACTTTATGGCTTAGATGTTTTGTTTATTTCCCTTAAGAGGACTTTCATCTTGTTTTCAGATATTGGCATTTTCATCATGGATACTTTCCTGTTTTGCTAATTATATACTTGTTATTGTATGAAGCACTGGTGAAGAGTGTGCTAATTAATTTTAAGGCACCTTGGCATCTGACTGGTATAGAATTATTCATGTGTGTATATATTTCCTCATTCTTTTGAGCAATAAGAACAATGAAACTTGGGCAGCTTCCCATCTTTCAGAGTAATTCACTCAGAGGCTGATGTGTGTTAGGTCTTCAGGATGTATTTTTAGAATAATTAAAAAAAAAATAGGGCCTGACCTGTGGTGGCGCAGTGGATAAAGCGTCGACCTGGAAATGCTGAGGTTGCCGGTTCAAAACCCTGGGTTTGCCTGGCCAAGGCACATATGGGAGTTGATGTTTCCAGCTCCTCCCCCTTCTCTCTCTCTGTCTTTCCTCTCTCTCTCCCTCTCTGTCTCTCCCTCTCCTCTCTAAAAAAAAAAAAAAAAAAAAAAAAAATAGGAATAAAGCCCCAGCTGGTTGGCTAAGTGGGGGAGCATCAGTCCAGTGTGTGGAGGTCCTGGGTTGGATTCCCGGTCAGGGCACACAGGAGAAGCAACCATATGCTTCTTCACCCCTCCCCCTCCCCCTTCACTCTCTCTTTCCCCATCCTCCTGCAGCCATGGACCATTTGAGCAGATTGGCCCAGGGCCTGAGCCTTGCCTCAGGTGCTAAAATGGCTTGGTTACTGAGCAACAAAGCACCGGGCCCCAGATGGGCAGAGCACCACCCCATAGGGGCCTGCCATGTGGATCCCAGTCAGGGCATATGCAGATGTCTGTCTCTGTGCCTCCCCACATCTCACTTAATAAAAAATAAGATAAAAAATAAAAATGAAGGAGGGAAGGACAAAGAGAAGGAAAGAGGAGAAAAAGAAGAAAGGAATGAAGGCAGGTAGGAAGGAGAGAAGGAAGAATGAGAGAAGAAGAAAAAGAAAGTAAAGAAAGAAAAATTGAATTGTAAATGGAATAGAGAACACAAAATCTTAAAATTTAAGAATTTTAAAAATAAAAAGGTCTTTAGTGATCATAATGGTTTTTTCTATTTTTTAACAAGAAAAAAAATTGAGTCTCAGAGATTTTAAATAACTTGTCTAGAAAGAAGATAAATGGTATGGGTAAAGTTAGCAAGTAGAATATACCTAACCCAGAGGGCTTTCTATGACACCATGCTGACAACAAATAAGACTAACGTCAATGGACCGTTAAATTACCTCCTCTAATAACCCTCCAAATCTGCAGACATTTCATTATCCTGCCCGTTCATAGGGTGTGGTAGAGTAATCATAGTGCTGTCCAGAAATACTCTAGTCTTCCTCCTTCTCCTTTCCTGAAAATGGACGAACTGCATTCCCTGTCCTGTTTGAAACTGAGCCTGGTCAGATGCCTTGCTTTGGCCAGTGTAATGGAAGGGAAAGTGAATGCCAGAAACCACTTTGGAACTTGTCTTACCTCCACCAGAGAAGCTTCTGGCGGGTCCCACAGTAGTGCAGACTTTGTAAGTCCAGTTTTGAGTTTAAGTATCACATAGAACAGAGGCTCAGGACAACCTGTGAAGGGACAGATACAAGGATCAAAAAATAAATTTTGTGTTTCAACTACCAACTGAGAGTTTAAATTTACTAGTAATTATAGTTTAATACAGTGATCATGCTGAAGGTGAGTATATTAATTTGCTATGGTGGCCATAAAAAGAAAAATAACACAGACTAGGTGGCTTAAGCAATAGAAATGTCCTTTTTATCATAAATCTGAAGGCTAGAAGGGCCAGAAGTCCAAGGTCAAGGTGTTCGTGAGATTGGTTTCTTCTGAGGTCGTTTTCCTTGGCTTGCAGGTGTCTACCTTATGGCTGTGTCCTTGTACGTTCTTTCCTCTGTGCAGGCACATCCGTGTCTCCTCTTTGTCCAAATGTGCTCTTTCTTGAAGGACACAAGTCAGACTGCTTTAGGTCCCACTCCACTTATCATAACTTATCACATCTTTACTGGCCCTATCTTGAAATATAGTCACATTCTGTGGTCCTGGGATATATTGATTCAACATATTGATTTGGGGCAAATACATTTCAATCTGAAATGGTGAGAAATATCATAATCTGTTTAAGATGTTGAGAAACACATTAGCTAATGAAGGCAATTGAAGTAATTTTAAATTGGTTTGATGCTTGCTGTGGCCTCCACTAGACACTATAGCTACATATGGTTTCTATTTGATAAGATTAGGTTTATTTTTATTATTATTGAGAGACAGGAGGCAGAGAGACAGACACCCTCATGCACTTTGACTGGGATCCACCTGGCAAGCCCCCTACCATCAATGTTCTGCCCATCTGTGGCTGCTACTCCATTGCTCGGCAACTGAACCATTTTAATGCCTGAGGCAAGGCCATGGAGCCATCCTCAGTGCCTGGGGCAAACCTGCTCAAACCATTTGAGCCATGGCTGCTGGAGAGGAAGAGAAAGAAAGAGAGAGAGAGAGGGAGAGAGAGAGAGAGAGAGAGAGAGGGTAGAGGGGTGAAGAAGCATATGGTTGCTTCTCCTGTGTGCCCTGATCAGGAATCGAATCCAAGACATGCCAGGCCAATGCTTTACTACTGAGCCAACCAGCCAGGGATGATAGGATTAGTTTTAGTGTTACTTACCCAGGTCTGTTTTAGGATAGGCTGGGGATCAAGAGTGAGGCATAGTTACTGCTCACTAAAACTTCTCCCACATTTCCTAGCCTCCTTGCGATTAGATGTAGCCATGTAGCTAGTTCATGCCAATAAATAAAATAAAATAAAATAAAAAATAGACAACAGAAAACTGTGAATAAAAGTGATAAATCTCCCTTCCAGGCCAAAGCAGCAAAAGCTGGTAGGCAAGACTGCAGCCCCTCTTGCCCTTTGGAGTGACTGTGGAGCATGCGTGTTCAGATGGCAGAAAAAAAGACGTAAGCACCCTGAGTTGCTAAGGTCCCCCTTGGAGGAGAGCTGCTTTGTGGAGTTGTTGGACTTATAACAGGTTTGTGTGAGCAAGAAGTAAATGTTTTATGTATGAAGCCACTGAGATCTGCAGTTGTTTGTTACTGCACCACATGCCTGAATCCATTCTTACCCTAAAAAGGAGCACAGGGGACATGTGCAAATTGTTGGTGTATGTCTGCAATAGCAACTACGGGCAACAGCATAAAATGAGGACACTGATCCCTTAGCAGGTTGAACTTTCTTTATGTTTGTTCTTTTCTTTTTCATTTAGGATGGAAGGATACCAAGAAAAATCTTCATCTGCTTCACTATTTTACCTGGGGCTGGTCTCTGAACCTAACAGAACCATCTTTTCTCCCTGGACAATTTGCACTTCAGAACAGCATTTGGAACTAAGTTTTCATAAGGTAGAAAGTAATTTAATGTTGAAAAGGTAGAGCCAACCACACATGAATAAATGCATATCCATTGCATATTAATAATGCAATATAATAATCTACCCTTCTCACTTTTAGAAGACTCCTCTGAGCCCTTTCCCAATGTTAAGATGGCTCTGAGCTCCAGGCCAATTCTGACTTTTTTCTCCTTGTTTCTAAGAAGTGTTCAGGAGAGTAACAAGCAGACTGCAGGAAATCCATTTGAAATGGAACACTGACAAAGTTCTTCAAAACCAGAGAATGATGAACCAAACTCTGTGTATCAATGTCATCCCTGAAGTAATTAAATGAATAATGCTTATTTATTTCAAATAAGAAAGAACTTAGACCATGCTAGCCATTTTTAATTATCTCAAAGAGTGCCATGCATGTGATTTTAATGGATAAATTACAAAATAATTTGGGTTTAACATACATTTTGAAACAGTAGCAAACCCAATTTTGTCATGGATTAAAGTAAAGGCAAAATGAATAATGTAGAAGAAATTTCTGTGTTTGGTCCAATGAAAAAGTTGCCCTCTACAATCTGTAGGATCTATTCATTATTCATTCAACAAACATATGACCAATATTAGTTTCAGTGCTGTGTTTACAAAGATCAAACAAGTTATTGTCTCTGGTCTCAAATAGCTCATATTCTCATAGGAGAAACAGGTAGATGACCAAAAATTCTACAACAGAAAGAGAGACAATGTATACTAGCACACAAAACGAGATACAGATTTTCCTGGAGATTGCTGGAAAGTATTGTTGAAACTTACCAGGCAGGTATTCAATCAGCATGTAATTTAAGTTAGAATACTTGAGATCAAGATCAAGCCATGACACATACCAGCTGAACTATTTACCGAATCTAAGACTCCATGTACTCTTGTGTAAAATAAGCACTACAATATAATACAGTGGCACCTTGAGATACGAACAGACCAACATACAATTTTTTAAGATACGAGCTGCGACTCGGTTCATATTTTTGTTCAAGATCCGAGCAAAATTCCGAGATACGAGTCGTGATTAAGGAAGCTGCCGCTAGTTGGTGTGTTGGCATGTTGGCACACCGGTCCAGTTGGCACAGGGTATCGGCAGTTTGATATATGAGTTGACTGACTTACGAGCTTGGTTACAGAATGAATTAAATTCCTATCTCAAGGTACCACTCTATTTATTTCACAAGGCTTTTGTGAAAATCTGAAATGCTCTAAGTGATATTGTTGTAATAATTATAAAATAGTACAATATTTCTAGCAATGTGGATGAAGATGATGATGTTAATAATGAAGATAGTAACAATGAATTTGCAAGTAGCTAATCATACAAAAATGTTTTCCACTCATATAATTTAGGAATAAGCATGTTAGAAATGTCAAATCTTTCTTCATGGTGTTAGGCCACGAGATGCTATCTAAACCATGGTTTGAATTTGGTCAGTGGTGTTCCCTCCAATGTAGCTTCCAGTGGAAAGCCATATTGCATATTGAGCAAAACAGAATGTTGAGTCAGAATTGCTTGGTGCTGGTTGTGGCTCCATCACTTTGGCTTTCATACCCATGAAATGGATAGGAATATAATTTTGGCCTCCTCTACTGGATTAAATTTCTGGTCAAATTAAAGCAATCAAAATATACCACCTTATTTGTGCAAACAAATATATGATTCTTACAAATGTAATATTGCTTGGTGCAGCATAAAACTCAATAAATGACTTCTGTGAGCATTCTTAGACCAAGAATGCTGAAGCTGGGCAACTCCCAGTTATAACCCTCAACCACATCATCTACACCCACCTACTCTAAGCCCTATTTGTATACACAGAAATCTTATGCATAGAAATGTTTTTCCCAATCACCAGGATTGTAAGAGTGAGGTTATTGCAGCAGTATGGGCACATAAAAAAAAGACAGGAAATGAAATGTCAACAGCAAGTGTAATGCCTCTCTAATATATGTCCTTCACTTATTGAGACAGTTACCGGGCTGTTCTTGAAAGAAGAATGATTTGTTTATAAACCAGATACATTATTTCAGCTCTTTAGAGGAGGGAAAATGTCTTCATCATATTTTTTTTTCTCTTCCCACATCATCCAAGAATATATTGTCCATTTATTCATTAACTCACAACTGATTTCTGGGCACCTACTATGTGCTGTTTACATGTGAGAATATTGGTGCTAATTGACTTGTCCCTGCTCTTAAGCACCTTTCAATTTTGTAGGGAAAGTCACTCATGTAAACAAATCAGAGCAGTAAAACATTATAGTTGTTATGATAGAAATATATGCATGCACAGGGAGACACAAAAGGGAATGTTTAATTCTGCCTAGGGAGAAAGAAAAGACTTTATGAAGGAGGTGGCATTTGATGTGATTGTTAAAATATGAGTGATTTTACAGGCAGACAACAGGGAGAATAGCTTCCTTAGCCAAAGCGAATGGGGGACTTAAAGCAGCTCAGTGCAGAACGGGTCAGAGGAGGACATGAACAACTTACTGAGTAAATTATGAAGCCAGACTGCACAAGAACAAGTCATGAAAGAGTTTGAGAATCATACAGATCATGTGAGCAATGAGAAAGCCTTTGAAGATTTTAAGCCAGAGAGAGAGATGAACAGCTTTCCATTTTAGGAGGCGACTTTGGTGGTTGGTGTGATAAGAAATGGGAGTTAATAGACTCTTGCCGTGGTGGCCATAAGTGAGGATGGCCTAGGAGGCAATGTCAATGTTTGAGGGCCCACATTCGGCTGAATTATTACAAATCTCATTTCTTTAATTTCAGCCTCTGCCCTTGTTTTTATCTATCAGCATTTAAAGATGTGTAAAGGCTCATCTTAAATTCAAATCAAGGCCCTGATTGGTTGGCTCAGTGGTAGAGTGTCAGCCCGGCATGTGGATGTCCTGGGTTCAATTCCCAGTCAGGGCACACAGGAGAAGCAACCATCTGCTTCTCTATCCCTCCCCTTCTCACTTCTCTCCCTTTTGCTCTCTTCCCCTCCTACAGCTATGGATGGATTCAAGTGCATTGGCCCCAGATGCTGAGGATGGCTCTGTGGAGCCTCTTCCTAAGGTGCTAAAAATAGCTCAGTTGCGAGCATGGCCCCAGATGAGCAAAGCATCAGCCCTAGACAGGGTTGCCAGGTGGATCCTCATTAAGGTGAGTGAGGGAGTCTGTCTCTCTATCTCCCCTTCTCTCAGTTGAAAAGAAGAAAAAAAATACAAAACAAACTTTCAGCTACCCACATCATTCTATCTTCTTCTCTACTGCTAAACTTCTTCAATATATTATCTTTTCTCAAGGTCCTCATAACCTCTCCAGTTAATTGGAAGTCCTAAGAAATCCTCTAGCATCTGGGAGGCAATATAATGGTAGTTAAGAGCTCAGATTCTAAATGCAAAGTTTCAGGTATGGTTCCTGGCTCTACCATGTCTAACTTTAAAACTAGGGACAACTTATTTTAATCTCTCTCTCTGCTTTTATTTCCTTATCTGTAAAATGGAGATAATAGTATTTCTTTGGAGCATTGTTGTGATTATTAAAAATTCAGATACATTAAAAGTATTTAAAACAATGCTTGGTACTTGGTAAGAACTCTACAAATGTTTGCTAATTTTGGGACTGGTCCGTCAACAATATAAATTTGTGTGTATCTAGAAAAAAGAGAGAATAGAGTAGATTACTATTGTCCTTATAAGTCTCATAGAAGAAGAGGGACTACAATAGGACCTTAAATAATAAGAGAAGTATTTAGAGAGCTACCAAAACAAAGGCTCCATACAAAAATCAGTCTCCAGTGTTGGTTGAGTAAGCATATATAGAATATTAAACACATGCATAGCACTGGGTTAGACCCGGTAAAAAATGGAAGAATAACTCAGATACAGAGTCTGTTTGTAATATGTACCTCACCTAGGAGGGTTATTCATATTTAAAAAAAATAAGTTCAAAAGGCATATGTAGAGGGACAGCCATAGTCAAATATCCAGAGATGAGACATAACATGCAGTGTTTACATCACACTGGTCCACCTCTAACCTTGCTGCTCAATGTTGAGGACAGACATCATTCTCCCAGACTACAGACATATTTCCTGGTCCCATTATTGGAGCACAGTGTCTTTGTTAATTCAGTCTTTGGACATGTTTCTCAGCTCACTTGTTTCTGTCATCAAGCTTTGCCAACTTAGACACTGGTTCTGCACTGAAAAAGGATGTTACACCAGGGCATGTGCCTCTAGCTAGCCAGTGTCACAGAGTTTGAATTCAGGTAGATAAAGTCATCATTCCTGGAACCGAAAGAGGATTGTGCCTGGCAGTCTTTTCAAATGGAAAGCAGTATGCACAGCATTAAGGTCATGGCATCAGGCAATAGTACATATTCAAACCCCAGGTATGGGATCAAAGGGAGGACCCTTCACCTTCTTGTGTCCTAATGCCTTTTATCTAGATATAATAATAATATCTACTTCACAGAGTTGCAATGAGACAGCTATCATGTGGCAAAAATTAACTTCTGTCATTATCATGATTTCTCCTAGGCAAAGCATTGAGATATTTGTCCCTAGTGCATGATGACTAAGGCAAAGCTGTTATTTATGGAAACCTCATGTATGCCATCCTGCCTAACTGCTTCAACCAATGTTTCATCAAGATCACATGATAAGAACTTGATGTGAACTTCTCTGAATGGTTAGTGTTGGTTTTTACCTAAACATTTTGATTTTTAGGTACCTAGAGGTAAAAGAAAGTAGCTTATATTAAATGTTGGTTAAAGTATTTTTCTAATGATTCTTCTTATTTTTTTTAAATCACACTCTTCATGATATTAAATTACTTAAAATTCACATACAAAAGTGGTGACCTCTTTCCCATAAATAAATAAAAAAATCTCAGCATGGAAATGCATTAGCTAGAATAAGTGTTTGATCCTTTCAACCAAAGCTCATTTCCTTCTTCCATCCAGAAAGCCTTGAAGTGTGAGTATTACACTACTTGCAGATTTCTATGTAGGCAGGGGATAAATAGTCCGCTTCTGTAATTAATAACTATTAAAGCTGTTTGACTGATCATATCTGTGGGCTGCTGAAATCTCTTCTGTGCAGGTGTGCATTAATGGAATCCATTAAATTCATATATTTCAACAGATAGTAATTTACGATCTTTTATAAGATCTGTCAGTAGCCGCAGCAGGAGAGACAGGACTGTCTCAGGGCATTACAGAACAAACCAGGCTCTCGCCCTCAAAAACGACTTGCCTTTGAGTACTAAATATGAATGTCAATGCACCGGGCAGTCACATTAGGTGCCTTCTATTCCATTTGCTGTCTGGGAATATGCAGAATAAGCTTTTTATCACTCATGAAGCCTTGAACGGGGTTGAACAGTTTTCAGAGATGCTGAAGGAATAGTGTGTGGGAGTGCTAACCACTTTATATTTGCCATAAAAAGGGAGAAATTGAGAATATAGCAGGGCTCTTGGAAAGTAATGGGTTTTCCTGGAGGTGAGTCACTCTCCCCAAACCCAGTGTACCTGCAAGTTCTCTTAATGGAGCAGCCTCCACATTCCGACTGATGTTTCCAAGGGAAATCAAATCAACCTTGACTTTTTCTGGGTCCCACAGGCTGGCTCATTCCAAAGAGGTGCACTGCTCTCTCAGAGATGGAGTATCCTTTCAGCAAGGCTGGATTTCTGAATAGTGAAAATAGCCAGCTACCTTTGGGGACAGCTGTCAGGGGGATATATTTCAAGAGTGGCAGAACCATGTTTACAGTAGGAAATTCTACTTGAAGGCTGTTCATAATTAATTGAAAGCTGAAGACAAGCCTGAGAGAACCTGTCAAGATATTATGTAATTATCAATTAGTATCTGAAGGAATGATTAGTGGACAGTCAGCTTAAAGCAAAGATGGTGAATGAGGACCGGTGAGGGTAGTTAGAAAGTTGCTCCGAGCTACGAGCTACGAGGGGCAGAGTGATGAGAACAAACAGGGAAACTCAAAAGGCAACCAACTGAAAAGGTTCCTTTTATATTGTTTGTAGACAAATCAAAACTGTTTTCTGGTGATTTTGAAAGTGGAGGAAGGATCCAGTTGAGATCAAAGCCCATGTGATAGCAACAAATCTCTTATTTATGGAATGTTTTTTATCATTCAAAGAATTTTTTTAAAACAATTAGGTTGAGATTGGTGGGGACTGTTTTGAAGGAGTTAGCTGTCCCATATCCCAATTCAAATGTTAATTTATGTCCTCTAGGACTCAGTGGTGGTGTCTAGAATTTACGCTTTCTTAGAGATTTCTACAGAAACACAAAGACTTCTGCTTTCTGTGCCTACCTAACAAATCATGACACCACCATCAAACTGAACCCAATATGTGAATGGCAAGTGTCTTTGGAGGAGGGGAGGGATATATATATATATTTTTTTGGTTTTTGTGTCTTTGTTCAAGATTACCTATATATGTGAATTTCTCAGTATATGATGGAACTTATTTTATGGAAACTTACTATTTACTAAGTTGATTATGGAAGTGATATGCTTGGTTTAAATTCTTTGTTATATAAACCAACCTACCATAGGAATGTCTGTAGATAATCTACACCCCAGACTTTTCTACTTCCAGTCGTTAAAAATGAAATTGTTCAAAATATAATTCTTGTATGAATATGGAATATAACTATGATGTAAATCTATGTAGCTAATATACTCGTATTTTGGTTAGGTTATAGTTAGAATTTCTGTAATAAACTTCTTTATTGTGTTCAAATATTTTCAGAGATAAGATTATTTAGTGTTAATGACTTGTATTAATGGTTCAGGTTAAATATTTCAAACAACAGTTTGTCAAGTAAGCATTCCAAGATACTTGTTAAATGCTAAGTTTACAAAGAAAAGTAAAACATAAACCATGGTCCTGACTTTTGAGAAACTTAGTGAAAACATCTAAGAGCCAATAATTACAAGACAGTATGATAATCATTAATGAAGGTGCAACAATGAGTGCTGCAGAGACATTAGACAGTCACAGGGTATAACAAGGGTAGGGCTGAGCTTCAGAATCCCGAGGACATTTGATCTGAGTCTGAAGAGGTCTTTTATTCCCTCAACATGTATTCATTAAGTGTCAATTATGTTCAGATACTAAGTGAATGGAATTGAATTTTGTAAGAAGGGAGAGGGAAGGTCAAAGCAGGAAGACTGTATCCAATCTGGAGTCCACGAATGGACAGTGAAAGAGAAGGAATTAATATTTGCTGCACATGTATTATCTTCCAGGTGTTTGAGCCTCCCAGCAAGTTCAAGTATTTTTATTCCCCCATTACAGATGAGAAACCTGAGTTTCAGAGAGGTTAATTTGCTTTCCCAAGCTCACAGATCTAGTGTGAAACAGAGCTGGAATGTAAACGCAGCTGGTTGCTCTCCAGAGCCATGATCATCCCCATCCCATAGCAGATACCTTCTGATACATAGAAACAGAGTTAAATAAAATAGAGACAGTGTAAGGGATGGCCCTAGAGTCAATGTGAGTTTGGTAACTGGATATATTATGCTTCTGCTGGAGATGGAAGCCTCAAAGGCTGCAGAAATAATGGAAGAAGCAGAGGCTTTAGAATCAGAATCAGCTGGGTTCATATCCTGGTCCTACACCTACTGGCTCTGATTCTCAGCCTAATCAAGGTGAAATGGGAATAATAATATTCATGCTGTCAATGTGTACTACAGTCCAGTGTTTAAGTATATACTACATATAGTAGTTGCTTAATATTATTTTAGCTTTTCATTCTGCTCACCTATATTACCTTTATGATACCACTGTTAATTTTCTACAATTGCATTTAGATCACTGTTTCTCAGTACTTTGGATAAGATTTTGCTGAATTGAGCGTGTTAGGAATTGTCACTTAGTTCCCAGTTCAATGGTCTTTCAATACTAATATGGGTTGATTCCATGACCTTGGCCATAGTTGAGAGCACCCACCACTTCCACTGGAGCATTAATCAGAAGTAATCTCTGACATTGAGCAATGTCATACAATGACTACATTGGAGCAGAGGAGCAGAGAGACAATTACCTTAAGACCAGGGCCCTGAACTAAAAGAAGAAAAAATGAGTTTTTAAATTGGAGAGTGGCTGTGTATAATCAGATTAAGTATCCACTGCTTGCATAACCCGTGGATAGACTAAAGGGTGATTCTTAAGGACAACAGCCACAACAAACACACGTGTTACACAATCAGAAGTGTGACCTTTCTGGAGAACTTCTTTAAGGTCAGGCTAGAAACTAGAAGAAAAACGAACTGGGTAGTACTTCTAAGAGACTGACCCAAGTTCAAAAGCCGGTAGACTCAAAATCAAAAGAGTGGAACCATTCAATTGGAGAATATTTGGAGTTAGATATGATCTCTTTGGTGATGGTTAAATGCAGACCAGACATGGCAGTAGCAAATGCACTCTAAGAAAAAATTTCGGCAGTAGGAGCAAGTTGGCCGTGTTGCCTTGATGGGCCATCTTTCTCTCTATCTGCTGTGATATGGAAGCTGATGAGAATCCTGCCTGAGGCCGCGGGACTGTCTCAACATGGATTGTCTCTCCATTCATAGGAGTAAACACTTTACTGGGAGATTTAATGTGAAATTTAGAATTACAGGAGAGTACCTAGGAAACGAAGATTTTTTTCCTTCAGTGAATTCTTAAGAGGGCTTGTCAGTAAAGTTCAAGCAAGCAGGTGTGCTGAAAATTTCTTTAAAACCAAAGAGACAGTAGGAGGCATGCATATGCCAGAAATCATAGCCCCCATGAGAGAGACGAGCCCATTTTTCAGCAGGAGCAGCTGTTGGTGCATCTGCAGACAGGTTGTTGTCAGGAGTGTCGAGCAGAGAAATTTTAGGAAAAAAGGTGCTTATGAGAAATAAAGAGGCGTGAGGTCCCTAGTGTGTGGAATGCAGCAGGGGAACTTGGGTGTGGGGCTGAGTCCTGCGCTGACATTGTTAGAATTTAGAATTCCATCTGAGTTTGAGAGGCTGGCATAAAGTGGCACTGAGACTTTAGATTGGAGTTTGTTAAATCCTGAGCAATAAAAATTGCAGTTCACTCTAATGAAACTTCCTGGGAACACTATTAGTATTAAACAGGGTGACTCTCCCCCCCAGAAATAATGCTAAATCACAGTCACAAATAATTCCAAGTCCAGTTCGGCACAGGGCAGAACATGATTGCACTTTTTAAATTAAATTCACTCTTATTGCTTTGGAGGTTGCCGTTTTCTGAAATTAACAGGAATTGCACATAGGGGCCAAAGGGCCACAGGTGGCCCAACTATATAGAGCGCATAAAGGTACGGATGAAAGAGATGGGTCGGGACCAAGATATCTTTGTGAGGCATTTTTTTTTAATATTTTATTTATTGATTTTTTTAGAGAGAGAGGAGTGAGAGAGAGAGACAGCGAGAGAGAGAAGGGGGAGGAGCAGGAAGCATCAACTCCCATATGTGCCTTGACCAGGCAAGCCCAAGGTTTCGAACCGACGACCTCAGTGTTCCAGGTCGATGCTTTATCCCACTGCGCCACCACAGGTCAGGCCAAGAGGCATTTACTTTATGAGGGTGTAGATTAAAATGTCTACTAATGTCAATCAAATTTTACAAAATCACTGTTGATTTTAAGACTCAAAACAGAATTCTGTGTTATGCTACTTAAAAATTAACCATTTCTGTTAATGTCTCTATGAGCATCAAATAGGCCAAAATCATCTTACATCCTTTATGTGGTCAATAGTTGGTACCATATTGTTGTCCACCAGGTAGGTACCCACTTCTTACTTTTAAAATTAAATTGAAACTTTTAAAATAAATCTTTTGGACTCTATTTAGTGTTAACCATCTTTATTCCACAAGCCAAAAATGTGAATCATTTAGTAACATTCAAAAGCACTTACTTGTGAGTTTAACAAATATTTGTTGAGCCTGCTCACTATGTACCAGGTGGTTATTTTTCTGATACAGAAATAATAGCACATGGTTCCTAACCTCAGGGAGATATATTTTAAATTGGGCAATCAAAGCAAGGAGGAGTAAGTGCTATAGATCTGTATTCATTAACATGGACAAGGAGCCTAACCCGAGCCTGAGGATTGGGATTAAGAAACACTGCTAGAAGGAGGAGATGTTGGATGTCCTGCTGGATTTGGGAGATGAGTGAAGAGCAGACAAATGGACAGTGTTGGGCAGGATGTTCTAAATGGCAACAGCATAGACACAAGCATGGAGGAAAGAAAGAATACAAACAATTAGGGCACTAAACAGAGACCGGGGCAACAAAAGCAAAGGTAGGGGGAAACTCACAGATTGAGAGAAGCCTAAAGAAACAAGTTGGGGCAGGAGCTAGAGTAGGTCATGTGAGGATTTATGAAAGCCATTAGAAGAATTTGAAGAGTAGTGATGTGAACAGATTTTCAGTCTAGAAAATAATTTTGGCGGTGCTGTGGAGGATGGATCAGAATAAAATGAAGTTAGAGTCATATAGGACATTTACAAAAGTATTAAAATAATCCAGATGAACAATAACCAAAAATTGAGGTAAGAAAGCAATAGGGTACATAGTAGGGTGTGATTTGAGATATTTGGAAAGTAATTTTAAGAAGACTTGGAGAGTGATAGGATTGAGGTATATGGGGAGAGGGAGGATAGTTTCAGGAAATGTTCTTTTAAGCAATGAAAAATAACAACCTATTTAATATTATTAGAAATCCAATTAATTAGATACACAGGTGATGTCCATGATACAGATGCAAAAATGAATGCAAACCCAGGCAGGTTAATTCATTCAACTATAGTGATCAGAGAACATTGTTGCAGATCAGAGTATTCCAATGCATCAAAGAAAAGAATCAGAATCATGACAAAAGTGTATGTTCTTTCAAGTACACCATCATGGATACAGTAGTTTGAAAAAGATGAAATAAATGATGAAGTGCACATTCCATATAAAGTTTATTGAACTAGCCAGTGGAAGAAAGAAGCAATACTATAGAGAAAAACATGGGCTCCAATCCAGATGGCAAGTGAGTCCATGTTTATCTTATCTCTCTTTCTTTAATACTATACATATCACTGCCATGTGTTTAGTGCAGATCTTAAAGAGCTCTCAAACACAAAATTAAAGAGAATAAGAACAAACAATGTTCAAAGCAAAGTGGCTGTATTATTTTTAATTCAAGAATTTTAAGTTCAAGTCTAAAACTTGAAATTTGAAATAAGTTTTTTTACAAGGGGGTGTGGCCTCCATGTTCTCATCTGTAATATGAGCATAACATATGCAAGGGTCCCCAAACTTTTTACAAAGGGGGCCAGTTCACTGTCCCTCAGACCGTTGGAGGGCTGGACTATAAAAAAAAAACTATGAATAAATCCCTATGCACACTGCACATATCTTATTTTAAAGTAAAAAAACAAAACAAAACGGGAACAAATACAATATTTAAAATAAAGACCAAGTAAATTTAAATCAACAAACTGACCAGTATTTCAATAGGAACTAGGTTCCTCTCACTGACCACCAATGAAAGAGGTGCTCCTTCCAGAAGTGCGGCAGGGGCCGGATAGATGGCCTCAGGGGGCCGCATGTGGCCCGCGGGCCGTAGTTTGGGGACCCCTGACATATAGTATGTAACTCAGTAATAAGAATCTAATGATATTAAATAGGTTGAAACCTTAAAATACTTGAAAGAATGTTTTCTGGACCACTCCCCACACATCTTATTTCACTTTTTTCCAAGTCCTATAAATGAAATATAAAGAACCTACTCCAAGAAAGATAATAGTAAAAATGACCAAAATCAAGCTTTAGAAAAATGAAGGGAATAAATGAGGTATCACAAACAAAGAGACAGCAAATTGGACTGAGAACAGACTTGTCATTGTCCTGGGAGCTGTCACTAAGAATGTGGGTAATGATGTCAAATTGATGGGTGAAAAAAATCATCAGTGTAGAATTTTATACCCAGCCTTATAGAACAGTAAGCAATACAGCTATATTTTCTCTTATATAAATGTTAACTACCCACAGCTATTCAAGGAAAGCACAAGTAAAGGATAAATTGTATTAAGGGTTGAAGTGGGATCCAAAAAAAAAATGGCAAATGCTGAAATAGATAAGATATACTGACAAATTATTTAACTAGTAAATGTAAAATGTGAGTAACTATTTTGTGTATTTTAAAAGACAGAACTATGCCTGACCAGTGGTGGTGCAGTAGATAAAGCATCAACCTGGAATGCTAAATTTTCTGGTTCAAATCCTCAGGCTTGCCCAGTCAAGCCAAACACAAGAAGCAACTACCTACTATACACTATGAGTTGATGCTTCCAGCTCCTCCTCTATTCCTTTCTCTCTCTCCCTCCTCTCTATAAAAATCAATAGATCTTTTTTTAAAGGCAGAACTAAAATTGTAAACAGTAAGTAATAAGAATGTCTGATATGATGATTTCAGTCTGTAACTGAAATATAACATTTCCCTCATCAGATTATGATAGAGAAACCAATGAGCAATATACATATTAATAAAAGATTATGATATATATTTATATATAAATACATATATATATGACTAAGTATTTGAAAGAACAAAAACATAATGCAGCACATATGCACCAGAAGAAAAAACAAAGAAAATTTAAAAATACAAAAATTATAAACAAAAAACACTAATTATGGTAAAAATCAGATCAAATGTATCAACAAGTGTCATAATTATAAACAGGTTAAAATTTATTATTAATATAGAAAATATAATATAAATTTTAGAATCTATTAGGCTTCTTGAAAAATATGCATTAAAATAATGATACAGAATGATTAAAAAATTAGCGAAAGAGAGAAATAATAAGACAAAAGTTGCCTGGCAAGGCAGTGGTGCAGTGGATAGAGCATTGGACTGGGATACGGCGGACCCAGGTTTGAAACCCCGAGGTTGCCAGCTTGAGTGTGGGCTCATCTGGTTTGAGCAAAGCTCACCAGCTTGGACCCAAGGTTGCTGGTTCAAGCAAGGGGTTACTTGGTCTGCTGAAGGCCCACAGTCAAGACACATATAAGAAAGCAATCAATGAACAACTAAGGTGTCACAACAAAAAACTGATGATTGATGCTTTCATCTCTCTTTGTTCCTGTCTGTCTGTCTGTCCCTATCTATCCCTCTCTCTAACTCTCTGTCTCTATAAAGAAAAAAAAAGACAAAAGTAACCAAAGGAATGTTATCTATTAATAGAGCAATATTAAAGTCATACAACATATATCAAAAAGCAAAGTAGCCCTGGCCAGTTGGCTCAGTGGTAGAGCGTCGGCCTGGCATGCAGAAGTCCCGGGTTTGATTCCCGGCCAGGGCACACAGGAGAGGCGCCCATCTGCTTCTCCACCCCTCCCCCTCTCCTTCCTCTCTATCTCTCTCTTCCCCTCCCGCAGCGAGGCTCCATTAGAGCAAAGATGACCCGGGCGCTGGGGATGGCTCCTTGGCCTCTGCCCCAGGTGCTAGAGTGGCTCTGGTCGCGACAGAGCGATGCCCCGGAGGGGCAGAGCATTGCCCCCTGGTGGGCAGAGCGTCGCCCCCTGGTGGGCGTGCCGGGTGGATCCCGGTCGGGCGCATGTGGGAGTCTGTCTGACTGTCTCTCCCCGTTTCCAGCTTCAGAAAAAAAAAAAAAAAGGCAAAGTAAAACAGCAGCCCAAATAATACATCATAGGCATAAGTATGTATATTGCTAAAGTAATTACATCAAGATAGAAAGTGCAATTTAATATAATTAGAAAAATCAAAATTTGTCATAGTGAAGATTTTAATATAAACCAATCAGATACTGAAAGATTAAACAAAAAGGTAAAAAAAATCAAATAATTATAACAAATATATTAAGAAATTTGAATATATTTCTCTAAGTTTATGTCTATATTTATTTCTTTAAAAACTATAAAACTATGCTTTAAAATGGACTACTTTTAAATTTACATGGAGCATTTATTTTTAAAAATCTATATTCTAGAAATAAAAACATTTTATACATTTTAAAGATTCAATATCATATCAGTCATGTTTTCTGATAGTATTTCAAAAACTTTAAACATCAACGATATAAAATTAAATAATAAAAAGTTTGGATTTAAAAAAAATAATTCCATACACCTATATAAGTCCTGAATAAAAGGAAAAATAGAAGTAAAGTAGTATTTGTAAGTGAACAACAGAGAAGTCATTAAACATAAACAAGAAGTAAAATAGTATTTAAATTAAAATTTAGCATCCTCCTACAACCACATCAAAATTACAAGTAAACTACAGAAAAATTATTTAGAACACCTGACATCTAGCTAAACAGAAGTCCTACAACTAAAAGCTTCAAGAAGCCACATCAGACTGGTAGGAGGAAGAGACCTAAGAGCTGGTCTCATACCCATGTGTGGCAGATAAAAACTGAGAGGACTAGCTCAGCAGCAGAGGTACTGCTGGAGGGGAAAGGGGTCACAGGCCCACACCAGACTCCGCAATTCAGGATTCCAGTGCCAAGAAAAGAAGTCCCCATAACTTCTGGCTGTAAAAACCAGCAAGGACTGTGGCTGAGAGAGACAGAGGGCTGTGGGCATCCCAGACAGCTCCTCTTGAAGGGCCCATGCAGAGGCTTACTCAGAACCACTCACTTTGATCTCTATCACCGGGGCAGCAGCTTGAAAGGCTCCAGAGACACATGGGGATAAACTGAATTGCCTGGCATCCAAGAAAAGACTGGAGGGCAGCTTTCTCCCAGACAGAAGTTTTGGCAGAGGCCATTGTTCCTTCTAAGAGCCTTCTCCCCACAGGTGGGCAGCATATCCGAGACTGCATCAATCTGACTCACACAGTTAGCTCTCTTGGCCCTGGTGGTTCCCTGAGCCCCCCATGCTGTTTCCAGTGGCTTTTTCATAGGAATGGACTGTTGGCTCATGCTCCAGATTTTTCTAAAATCTCTCAAAGAAGCAGCATCTGGCCTCAGAGGGCTCCATACCTCTTGTTAAGCACCCACAAGCCTGGCACTAACAGCAGTAGGTTATGGCTCACAGACTGGCCTTGCTTGGGCACCTCTAAACCCAGCACAAGTAGCCCGTCTGCAGATCACTTAAGCCAGGTGGCCCCAGGCAGAACCCAGGTGTTGGCCGACCTTGGCCTGCACCTTCTGGGAGGCCCCAGAGCCAGTGAACCCAGTGTGGACTGCTTCAGACCATGTTTAAGCATCACCACCAACCACCTCCACTGGGAGGGGCAAACTCAGTGAGCACCAGAGCCCCACTGAAGTAAGTCCTGCTCCGTGGAGTGCACCCCTGCACAGCTGATTCTCCACGGTGAGCAGAAGTTGCTGGCCAGTGGTCACACCCTGTTCTTACAGCTGATCAGCTTGGGGTAGATCCTGCCCATTGATGTGCCAGCAGCAATCAAGGCTCCACTGGAAAGACGAGTGAACACAGTCCACACAGGGGGCTCACCTTGAGAGCCCAGTTTGGGTAATCAGGGAGGCTGTGCCTCTACACTCCATGGAACACCTATACTACCATGTATACCTGACACTAAAATAATAATGTATATCAATTGTACTTGAAAACTAAACATGATTGAAGCGAACATTTAATAGGTAGATGGCTCAAAATTATGTTTAAAAATATTGACAAATTGAGTAAACTTTCAACTGAGAAAGCTAGAAAGATAATATAATTAATAAAAACAGTAAAAGGGAGAAAATCATAATTAAAGATTGCACTAATGAAAAAGAACACAAAACCAACAGAACACTATGATAAGTAAAGTAAAGTTTGCTTCCTAAGAAGTATCAGTGAAAAAAAGATTAAAAATCTCTGGTAGAAATGGACAAGAAATACTATTTAGCCCAACTAAATAGTATTATGAATAAAAGATTGACTATAACTGCAAAAACAATATTAATTTAAGAACATTATAGTAAGTATATGTAATAAAAGTATAATAAAAATATGAAGATGCTCATTAGATTAAAAATATTCATTACCCCAGAGGAGGGCAAGAGCAAAATGGGTTAAGGAGTGGTAAAGGTCATTTCCATTGAATTTGCAACAATTTCACTTTTAATAAATCTGGATAATAGAACACACTTCTTCATGTTTTAAATTTTTCATGATACATAATAAAAAAGAAATCATAAATCTGTAGAGTATAAAAGATTGACCCTACTTCTCAAGTCAGAAACAGCAACACAAAAAGACTGTCATGATTCATGGAACTATCCAGGCATATTCCAAGAACTCTTTCCTATTAGTCTAATATATTATCTTAAAGCATCAGTTATCGATGATTATTGATTATAGTGATTACAAGCAATTATCCTGTTCTGTTTTGTGGTCATTATTTAAGATATTTTACAATGCATCTTCAAATCACAAAGTTTAAAGAGTTCTTACTGTTTATCAGATACAGCCATCTACCAAAACTGAGGGTCCACCTGCACCATTCTGAACACTTCCCATTTTTTTGTTAAGGAGCTGAGATCACAAGAAATATCTAAAAAACTCCATAGGAGAGGTGCATATTGGAAATGGCTCTTTAATTTATGTAGTTTTTTTGTTTAAGAAAAGGTTGTCTTTGTTAGATTGAAAGAGAAGGTTTAAGATAGTTATAATTCATCTCTTTCAGGTCCTTAGCTGACTTGATAAGCAGAAAAGGTCAACACCGGAGACTTGTGAACCAGAATGAGGTAAGCAATATGAGAGATTCTGCAACTGCAATCGGGCACTTGATATGGGGAAACTAGAGAAACACAAAGGCCCCTCCCCAGTTAAGGGAAAAGACTACCCAAGAGTTAGATGTCTATTTGTCTAAGGAGGGAACATAGGGTCGGACTCCATTCATTGTGGCCAAGGGTTCAGTGGCTGAACTCAGAACAACTGAACACAAGAGTTATGAGGAAAACGAGCCATCAAAGAACCGTCAAAGCAGATGCCTACTCTTGTCATTTCTCCATCTTTCCCTTCTACCTCTTCCACAAGATGTGTTATTCCTGCTGAGGGAGCACATTTACAATCATGACACAACCCTGCTTTAAATCCATCTGTCAATTAGAAGTGGATTCTCCTTTATAATCTCCATCCGCACACTTCTATCTCCTTAGAGGAAAAATAATGGGAATGCAAAGTGCTGATAACATATACATCCTCAACTCTTTCACAAGGGTATTGTAAAGACTAGTAAGTTACTTTTCTGAAAAGACCTTAGCTGCCTTCTGATAAAAGGTGGTATATCCATGGAGTCTTGAAGGTTTTATTTTGTCGTCCTTGTTGTGGATAGAATTAGAATAGCTGTATAGTCTATGAGGCACACTGTCAGCCAAACATCTCCTTCCTATTTATCCTTGAAAAATAAGCCTGTCACATTCTACAGGTCTTGGTTGTGTTAATCACTTTTTACTATGATGTAAGCACTATGGACCAAACTTTGGATTATTTATTTAGCTGAAAGGCCAAACTCAACATTTGGAAAAATTTTCTGACCTTCATAACATTCCTCTCTCCCTTTTCTCACCCCTAAAAAGTTATCTCCTCAAGCATGCTAGACTTCCTATTTTCATAGTTTGTCTAATGAGCTCCATTTGCTTAGACGGCTCTGGGAAGCCATGGTAAGCAGCCAAGGAAGGTTTTTCCTGTCCCTCCCCCACCCCAAAATAGAAGGTAGCCGTGTTTACAGACCTCGAATAAAGTACACATTCATGAGCTCAAAAGTATCAAAGCATCACTCAAGGTAACAGTGCATAGGTCTTTGTTTATCTGCAAGCTGATTTCTCTAGGGCTTCTTCTACCCTGGGTTCTGGGGGCTGTTTTGTACTTGCTGAACAAGTACACTTTTCCCCTGCTGCCTGCCTCTCTCCTGTTATATATGGGCTGTCTCGTTCTAAAATCCCTTATGCTGATTTTCCAGACACATTTATTTATGTTCACTCACTAATTGAAAATCTCATATTCAAAGTTATTATTCTGATTGATGTCTGTCATTTTGATCAAGCAGTAGCTCACAGATGCTTTGTTAAAATCATTTTACAAGTGAGTTTATCATCATGCCTTTCTCTTCTGACCTTCTGTATGGCTGGTAGCAAGAATACTCCATGGAGGCTCAGAAAGAGGAGATGTTTGGCAAGCCTCCCAAATTCAAGTTTCATTGTATCTTCACTACTAAAAACAATTCTATTTCAGTTATTGTTGTCAGTAAGGCAGAAGAGACAGAGCAGTTAGACTCAGTGCAAGGGTACAAACACAAGTGGAATGATAACCTCCTTAACCAATTGGAGCTACGTCTCTCTGTCTCCAAGTCAAGCCCAACCTCTCATTCTCCTACATAGATTATCTTGTGGGATGGGGATAAGGATGGGGGTCAGGCCCAGTTGTACTGCTATTAAAAAATGCACTGCGTTGCACTCTTATGTGAAGTGCCCTGACACACAGTTCATGCACTCTTAACCAGCAGACACCACCACATATACTGATCCTGCAATGCTTTATGGGGGTCCATTTGGAATTCATGCCATTGAACATAAGGACAAAGATATTTACATCCAGGATCTGGTGCCATCTTTAGTAGTTCTGGAACAAGAACGAGCCATTTTATATCTGTGAGCCTTCATTTTTTCCCTCTGCAAAGATTATCATGCCTGCACTCTTTCTCTCTAAGGCTAAAAAGTTAATCACATAGAAGTTTATTAAAGTATACAGAAAGATGAGTTATTTTTATTACCATGTAAGTCTTACTTACAGTATTACTTACTTAAATTATTACAGTAATTACATGGAATAATCTCTAAAACAGATTTTAGATTGTACAGTATGTCTGTAAGTCATGGTGCTCTTTTGACCAGTCACAGGAAAGCAACAAAAGACAATAGAAATGTGAAATCTGCACCAAATAAAAGCAAAACTCTCCCAGTTTCATACCTATTCAGTGCAGTTTGATGTGGGCTCACGCACAAATTTTTTAGGACTCCTTAGGTAGCTATCCCATATAGCCTCTACAGACTCGTCACTGACTGATGGCCTACCAGAATGGGGTTTCTCCACCAAACTGCCAGTTTCCTTCAACTGCTTATCCCACGAATCATGTTATTCCTATGTGGTGGCACTTCGTTATAAATGCGCTGATATTCACGTTGCACTTTGGTCATGGATTCGAATTTAGCAAGCCACAGAACACACTGAACTTTCCTCTGTACCATCCACATCTCGACTGGCATGGCCGTGGGCTGCTCCGCTGTATACACAATGTTATATCATCATCTGCGCATGCGCACATGCTGCCACATCATCCTCCAGAAACTGGGAGGGTTTTCCTTTTATTTGGTGCAGATTTCACATTTCTATTGTCTTTTGTTGCTTTCTTGTGACTGGTCAAAAGTGCACCATGACTTTATGGACACACTGTATTTCAAAATAAAACATTGAAAAATATTTACCAGATTGTTTTCAATGATATGTGAAGTTCAGAAAAGCTTGACATTCTGAGTGAATTTAGGTGGGAAGACACTGGAAGGTGGAAAGGAACCCCTAGAAAGAATTGTGGGACAGCGAAAGCAACTTCCCAGGCACTTTGCATATTTACTAAGTCCTATCAACTCACTTGTTTTGTTAGTAAAAAGTTTCAAAGTATATAATTTGCTATGTATATAACAAAATATATCACATTTAAACGAATCTCGGTAATGCTTCAAATGATATTCCCGCTTTGAGATTAACACCGATTCTCATAGTTGAATTCATTCTATCAACAGGCTTCTTTTAATTTTTTAAATTCAAATTTCTCACTGTATTTGAATCATAAGTTTGTATTTATCACAATGATTGAGGCCTAAGAAACTATTACATTCTGAAACTGGTTTTAAAACCCCGTATTAGACCAAAAAACTTCCTGTGATTAGAAGCTTTTGTCTATATAATTATGAACTATTAATATTGGAAGGACTTTGAGCTTAATTATTTCAACTCTGTGTCCAATGCATCTTATTATTATTATTATTATTATTTGCTACAGGAGGAATTCTTTGTAACACATGAAAACTCAGAATTGCTTAATTATCTTCTAATATACTGCATCATAAGGCCAGAAAGAGAAAATCTTTAATTTTTGGAAAGTGATTCAGATTGAGTGAAAATTTTGAAGTCTGATCATCTTCTTAAATAATGACTATAATTTCTCTTAGAACTCTTCTTCCCATTCGTTTACTAACTTAGTTAAAAAATCACAAAGGTAATTTTTGTCACAGGCACCATTCTAGACATGGAGATAGGTTAATAAACAAGGCCAAGAACGTCTCTGCCTTCACTGAGCTTATATTCCATATATGAAAATGAGCCAGCAGGAAGCAAGGACATTGATAAAAATGCAATACCAGGCAGTAGTAAATGGTATGGAAAAAGTAAAGCAATTTTAGAGATAGAGGGGAAAAGCAGACAGAAGGAATCTGTTTGAAATAGTAGGGTGGGTAAGTCCTCTCTGCACAGCAGATATTTGAACAGACACTTAAAGCAAGTGAGAGTGAGAATCGCAGCAGAAGTGAGGAGCAGGGTCCTGAGGACACGGAGAAACTGGGTGAGTTGGAGGAGTAGCTGGATGAGTTGGAGGAGTAGCTGGATGAGTTGGAGGAGTAGCTGGATGAGTTGGAGGAGTAGCAGGAAGGCCCTCCATGAAAAAAAAGGAGGAACGGGAGATGAGGCTGGACAGTTTTGAGAGGCCCGGTTGCAGAGTGTGGATTCTGGGGTAAATCCTGAGGATTGTGTTCAAGGTGGGATGGAAACTACACCAGGATCTGAAGAAGAGGGATGGTATTATTAGCATCAAGTTTTCAAAAGAACCACTGTGTGTGGAAAATAAACTGTAAGGTCAGGAGTAGAACCAGGGAGACCAAGTACAGAGACCATAGCTGAAGGTGAATATGCCCCCGATCCCTCATCCTTTGTAATGTCGACCATTCTCTGGGCCCGTGTGCATCTGTACAGTCTTCTACTGCAGCAGCAGTCATCTGCGGTTGGCTTGTTTGTCTGCAAACCCATCTCGACCACTCAGCTCTGCAGGGACAACGGCCATGACTGACTTTCCCCCTCTACCTAGGGCCAGTCCAGTGCTGGGTACACACATGCTCAACTAAGATCAGGCAGAATTTCTCTACTCCTTACAGACGTCAGGCCTGAAAAGTTTGCATTTAAAGGCATTTATGTTAATTTCTTTATCTAAAAAGTTTCTTCAAGTTCTGTCGCCTCATTTCCACATACCAGGTAAGTTATGACCTCTCTTATGGGATCATCTTGTAGTAGGCAGTTGGACAGGCATAGCAACACAGAAAGGACAGGCCAGGTGCAGAGGACCACCAGGGTGGAGAGCCCCAGATGTCTAGCAACTGTCAAAACAGCAACTGCTTGCATGACCACTCCTTTAAGCATGAACCCCTGGAAGGTGCCATCTAAGCCTCAGCTTTGTTCTTAGCTCCAGGCCCAGAAAAGCAGCAAAGCCAGACAGAGCGACACCATGGCTGACATCAGGACCAGCTTCTTCTCCCTCTGTGACTTTCTAAATAAACTTTCTCTTATTATTTGAGTATTGACTCTGAATTCTTCTCTTAGCCAGAACCCAAGAACTGAGGTTGCCAAATTGAGGTTAACACCTGGTTCCATTTTTCTTTTTCTCTTTCTTTCTTTCTTTCTTTCTTTCTTTCTTTCTTTCTTTCTTTCTTTCTTTCTTTCTTTCTTTCTTTCTTTCTCTCTCTCTCTCTCTTTCTCTCTCTCTTTTTCTCTCTCTTTCTTTCTTTTTTTGTTTTTGTTTTTTTTGTTAACAATCCATAGCTTTACCTGTGCTACAAAAGCATTTCCTTACCTTATTGTAATGCTGGTGGCCGAGGCCAGGCAGGTCCGCATTGGATTTGGGCAGATGGTTGAGGAACTGCAGAGCCGGAAAGCATTTGGCTGAATATTCCCATTTATTAGATTCTCTCAAAGGCGGGCGAGCACACAGGCAAAAAACACTTCTCCCAGCAGCAGGTGGACAGAGGAAAATCAACTCTTGTAGTGGCAGAGCAAACAGGAAAATGGACCCTTGCTGTGGAGGGCAAGAGATCCACCCTAAGGGAAGGCACCGGTAGCCTTATGTAGACTCACGTGCTAATCATGCAAAGTGCAAGCAAGGAAGCCTAACACAGCTGCTTACCTTACACTTACTTGAAAGTTGTTGTATTGGAAATCATTATTCTTTTACTGATCTTGTTCAGAGTTTGTGGCCATAGAAACCACATACCGTACATGTATCAGTTCATCACCAGACCATACTGAGTAACCCAAGTAGGTGACTAAATGAAAGGAAAGGAAAAGAGTTTGAGAAATTTAACACTACACATGATTCTCAAATTACTAGAGGTCTTTGGTTCAATAAAGAACTCTCTATTTGGGGGATCAAATAATGTTACACTGTTTCAAAGTAGCTAAAGAAAAGTGGGGGAGCATGGTCAGTCGACCGAAATGAGAAGGCAAAGTATAATATGAGGGGTTTTTTTAATATTAAGTAAGGGTTTGTTTTTGTTTTGTTTTCTTTTTGCGGTGGGTGTTAAGAGATATGTTGTAAAATATTTCATATATTTGATATAGTTTGAATAAACTCTTTCCAAATATAGTCAAATTGGACTTTTTTCAGTGGAAAATAGTTCCAGAATCAGAGAATTATTTGGCCTGCATAAATGAGAGTGTGACAAGTGAGGTCCAATGTAATATCAGAAGTTACAAATAGTATTTCGTCTTTTGAGTACGCTAAATCAGAATTATTAAAACTTAGTTTAAAAATCCTCTTTAAACATGACTTCAAAAACCATGAATGTTTTCTATTCAATAACAGCTTTATGAAATCATTGAAATTTATGTAGTTCAAAAATCTAGAACTTTTGGATAAGAAAGGGATCATGTAAGAAAACAATATGGAATAATATATCTATCAATAATATTTGTGGTTGTATTTAACTACATTCCAAATCCCCTGGCTGATGAAATCCAATGTGTGTTGTTTTTTTTTTTAATTTTTCAGGTTAGAAATCAGCTGAGCTTTTAAGCCAGTCAAGGGAAAGTATATTATTTCCATCTCTTTTAAACACTCTGTAAAGAACTCACTCGTTCATAATAGCTTTGTTTACTGCGTAGTACAGCATGTTCTAATTATCACCCTTGCCTCACTAACCACACGGCTTAGGTTCCCACACTCATCCATTATTTTTATGCCTCCTGCAGAAATGAAGAGAACATTAATAAGAATAATACTTGGGGAATAGCATTTTTGATAAAATTAGAAAAAAAAAAGTGCCTGGTAATACAGGAAATCAGAGCATTTCAGTTAAATTGAAATGACCCATTTCTGACAGCATACTTTTCTGTTCGCTGTGATTTGCTATCAGTCCTTAATCTGAGTCTTTCCTTCTTTCTCTAATAATTTA
This sequence comes from Saccopteryx bilineata, assembly GCF_036850765.1. NCBI lineage: Eukaryota > Metazoa > Chordata > Mammalia > Chiroptera > Emballonuridae > Saccopteryx > Saccopteryx bilineata. Next base: position 29,111,479 of record NC_089500.1, on the reverse strand, counting down.
TTAGGTTATTATTTGATTTTGTTGCTTTTTTTTTTTTCTGTCACTGAGTCTGCTTCACTCTTTTTTCGCTTTTTAGTTGAAAATTCATTCCATCTTCCTTGCTTTTTCCATATTTCTCTCCTACTTTCCTACTTCCAATTTCTTTGCTATAGAGTCTTCTCATTTCCTCCTTTGCTCTATCTCCCTTCTTTTCACCCTCTCCTATTTTCTACTTATAACTTCTCTAATATATACACAGAAAATATGTTTTCTACCCCTGACTGGCAAGAATATATATACATATATATTGATATGGGAATTAATGCATTTTCAGCACAAGAAATGAGACCAGTGGGAATGTCAAATAGAACATTAGAACGTTTTTAAACCACCACATAAGCTGAGTAAGGCTTAAATAATATTTGCATGGAAAAAGGGCTAAATAAAGGAGTAAGAACAACTAAGTCAGAGAAAGGGAAAATGGCTATAAAAATGATCACTTCAAAGGTAATATTTTAACACAGAATTGCAAGAATCTTTACAATCTGTAATAGGTGGAGTCAATATGCATTTTTCATAGGAGGTTTTCTAATGTTTAAAAATATACGTGTGCCACAGATGCCCATGGCTGACTTCAGAACCAGCTGCAATAACTACTTTCTTACCTGGCATTGACCAATCAGTGGAACTCATGACTCTGAATGGACACACCTGGAAAACTGATGAATATTCTGTTGAGATCCTCTCCTAGGACCTCCCCTGAAATTCCTGCTCTTTTTTTTTTTTTTTTTTTTTTTTTTTTTACAGGGACAGAGAGAGAGAGTCAGATAGGGACAGACAGGCAGGAATGAAGAGAGATGAGAAGCATCAATCATCAGTTTTTCATTGCGACACCTTAGTTGTTCATTGATTGCTTTCTCATATGTGCCTTGACCATGGGCCTTAAGCAGACCAAGTAACCCCTTGCTTGAGCCAGTGACCTTGGGTCCAAGCTGGTGAGCTTTTTGCTCAAACCAGATGGGCCCACACTAAAGCTGGCGACCTCGGGGTCTTGAACCTGGGTTCTCCGCATCCCAGTCCAATGCTCTATCCACTGTGCAACCGCCTGGTCAGGAGAAATTTCTGCTCTTAAAAGCCCTTATGCCGCCTGACCAGGCGGTGGCACAGTCGATGGAGCGTCGGACTGGGATGTGGAGGACCCAGGTTCGAGACCCTGAGGTCGCCAGCTTGAGCATGGGCTCATCTGGTTTGAGCAAGGCTCACCAGCTTGAGCCCAGGGTGGCTGGCTCGAGCAGGGGGTCACTCAGTCTGCTGTAGCCCCCAGTCAAGGCACATATGAGAAAGCAATCAATGAACAACTAGGGAGTCGCAATGAAGAACTGAAAAAATAAAATTAAAAAAAAAAAGCCTTATGCCAGCTTGAGTTCTCTCTGTCTCTCTCTTCCTCTCCCTCCCTCTCCCTTCCTCTTCTTCCCTCTTCCTCCCTCTTCTTCCCTCCCTCTCCTTCTCCCCCTCCCCCTCCCCTCCCTCTCCCCCTCCCCTCCCTCTCCCCTTCCCCTTGCCCTTCCTCTCCCCCTCTCCCCATCTTCCTCTCTTGGCCAGTGCTTTTCCTTACCTCCTTCCTTCCCAGTGCATGGGGAGTGTGGGTGTGTGCTGTCTCTGATGCATGTGGGAGCCCTTCCCCCTCCCCTTCCCCCAGATGTGTGTATCCTTGCTTGCTTTCTCTTCAGCTCCAAAGGTCCTTCTTTTCCTCTGTAACTTGTTTCCTGAGCCCACACAGCCTTGTTAGCTTGCTTCCTTCAGGGCTCACTTATTCTACCTCTGTAGCATTATAAATAAACATTTTTTATTGAATAAATAAATATATAAATAAGTGACAAATATTTCTTATGAGATGAGGAGGCAACACATCTCTCCTCATATTAAGAACCACGTTTGCTGCAGTGTTGATTTCACCATTCAAATAGTGGTTACTGTTTGTAGTAATCTTTTCTAGGATAGAAACCTTAAGTGAATTGGGAAGAAAAAAAACCCACATGCACAAGAGAGGAAGATTGCTAATTAAAAGGGAAAGAAAAGGCAAGGCAAAATACAGCAAGCAGTCTGTGGATACAAACATTTTCAGTGATGACTCAGTAGCACGTTTGGAAAGATTACATCACCTCTTCCCTCAATAGTTGAACATAATCAACCTTGTGAATAGACTGAAGTCTGAAAAAAAATAGCAGCTAAGACTTCTTTCACATGCTTATAATCAGCTCCTGGAAATATTCCACTTTAGAAAAAATGGTTACCAAGAAGACCTTGGTATGATGCAGAAATATTTCAGTTGCATACTTATGGATTCATTGCATTTTGGGGTGCCTTTCCCAATAGCCACTTATCCCAGCCCCTAAAGGAGGAACCACTTTGCTGGGATGGAAATGTAGCCTGGTGATGCCTCTGTCCCCTGCCCACTGTCAGGTTCTGCTCCGCAAGGCTCACAGTATCTCCAGCCTCTTCCCTCCACACCAAGTGATCATCGCTTCAACAAGGTTATCATGATAAAACAATGACAAGAACAACAAAAGATGAACAGCCTCTCCCTTCCTCCTAGGACATCTCTGGCCTACGACAGCCATCATCTTCCTTTCGGAGACCCACTGTGGAGCCAAAGGAAGTACCATGTGGAGGGACAGCTCACAGACAGGCAGTAGACTCTCACTTCCATGCAAATGGTGCAATTAATAGATTTGGGACCCAAAACTAAACAAAAGCAATTTTGAACTTTGTTTAATTTTCTGGACAAAAGCATTGTAGTGTCATGGCCACAAATGATCTGAGGAAACAGGAGGAGGCTGAGATCCTCAGGAAGCCCACTCACCAGGCCAGTGGCCTGAGTTTCCCTGCTGCCTGGCAGGGAAAACTGTACCCACTGTACCTGTGGCAGGGAAAACTCTCAGACCTTGTGTCCAAAACACACTCACAGGCAGCCAAATCATGCAACCACCACTATTGAGGGAATAGGAAGAGACAGTCACCATCACACTACATCCATGCCTGCCAGATAACTGTGTGAGCAGAGAATGGTCCAGTGCTAGAGAAAGACAAGCTCAGCTTCTCCTGAGGAGGGGCAGCTTGAGAAACGGGGGCTGGCCTAGGAGAGTGAGACAAGAACCTAAGCCCATCCTGTAGCTGAGGACAAAATAGAGCAAATGGTTAATGACTGAGGTTGTTTACAAGGGCTCAGGGTTCCCGTGGAATCAGCAACTAAGTCTGGTTATCACAAAGAAGAACTGGGAGATGTCTGTTTTGGGAAAAGAGACATTACAGTGATGGGAAGTGTGAAGGAACGAGGAGTTGGGCATAGAAACCTTACCCTTATCTGGGACCTTGGCTTTTATGTCAGGGCCTGGGAGTGTAATTCCAAGTTCCATTGGATTTAAATCAGTGTAGAATCATGGGAGGCCATTGATTATTGCTTGGAATTTTTTCAAACATTACTTAGAACCAAATCTGTGGCTAACAGTACCAGTGCCTGGCAAAGACAAGGGGAAAATTGCAGAAACTGTCCAAGGTCCACCCTTGTGTAGTATGAAAAGGATAAATTACATACCACAGCCAGAACTTCCCCTTCTCTTCCCAGCTTGAAACAGGAGTTACTGTCCGGTCCCGTGCTATTTGCCTGCCCTCTCCCAAATTAAGACACTTAAGAAGAAACTTGTTGCCATGGTTTCACACACAAAAAAAACTAGAGCATTCACGCAGTTACATTCCTTTGAGAAACATATTCAACTGTGACTCATCAGACTGGTTTGCAGAGGAATCTGTAGCACCTTAAAGACAGTTATGAAGAAGGAAATGTTTGTGTGTTCAGGCTGATGACAAGGAGCTGCCTTGCTTGATGTTAGCAAAGAAAACTATTTCCTGATTGTATATACAGGAATAGAAGGTTTGCCTTGTCATAAAATCCAAGCATTTGTCCAGCAGAACTGAGCATATGCCCCTTTAACTAGTACAAAGTGTATTTAGGAAAATACATGCTACCTAAGCCAGCTCTGCTTGTTCCTGCCCACCCTCCATGGATAAGACTAGCAGTAACATCATCGCCTTCTTCCCCCTGCCTCTGCTCCATTAAAATCATTTCTTGGCCTATGAGGAAGTATCTCACAGTCCTTGCTAATGCTAGGACAAGCAATTCTCATGCTAAAAAAGTGAAAGGATAATTCATTCTGGTATCTTAAATTAAAGAGCTTATCAGGAGACATGTTCAGGCTTTATTTTCAAAAGGAAATAAATGCATCCTCTATAATTTCATATAGTTTACACAAATATACAGAATAACCTTCAGTTCACTCCATTCATATGCAAAAATAGTCATTTGTGAAAAACACATACATATTTTTCGCCTCTGTTAAATAGATTTAAGTTGCTTTAGGTTTTTCCCCTTTCTCTCCTCAGGTCTTGCTGTCAACTGTTACTATCAGCAATGATTAAACAGAAGCAAGCATTGTGATCCATCACTGATGGACTCATCACTGATGTAAACATTGTTTAGTCCCAAGGTCAGATCAAGTAGGGAGTTGGGACAACTTCATAACAGATCTATGAAGCTGAGTTTATGAAAAATCATTTATTGTCATATCATTACTGAAACACACACACATATCTAAACCATCATTTTATGAAATATAGAGGCTTGGAAAGAAATTATTATTCATATAGCTATAGAAATGTTTGCATTCTTACTTCTTGGAACTTCAAACACAGAGACTAAGAAACACATAAAGTAATTTAGCCTGCTTAGCTCACCATCTTTCTAGAGCTCCTATGGAAATCTCCCAGATAAAACACCACTATATTATTTGCCGCCTCCAAATACGCATATGAGACTCATAGCAAAATATTTTGTCTTAATTGTCAGAGAACAGAAGAGAGCTAACTTTGGCTCTATATGTCAGGAAGTTCAAACTTCTCTTTGTGTTTGTGTAAGAAACTCAAGTCAGTTAAAATTTTGTACACCTTACTCCCCTCATCTTTCTGCATCTCGAACTTCCAATGTGAGAGATAATGGGATTTCTGTGACTTTTTTTCTATACATTCTTTTGAAATTCTCTCCTCCTTTCATTTCTATGACTCATTGAACACTCTTGATTTACTCTTTAACTTTCTTCTCAATCTCCTTCTTCTCTTCCTACAATATATTTTATATATACCAAAACATGCAATAGGTTTCTCAATGCCCTGGGTCTCAATTGTTGTGTGCATCAAGCTAAAGTATTCCCAACTTTATCCAGATGCACACTGCTTTCTCCGATATGATAATCTCTATGTATTAGAATCAAGCCTCCCCTCTATGGGCTTCCTGGTGTGTGCACCTTGACATGCCCTCTTCTACGTTCTCTCCTTGGAGTCTCCCTCTAATGCCTCCTCATCTGTAATGCTACCTCTGATCACTCAAGTCAGCTACCTCTTTCCTTCAAGTCAAACTATTTTATGACAGACTCTCTTACGTCCATTTAGATGAGTATTTGGTATTCCAAAAATACTTCTTAAATAGATTAACTAACCCTTGCGTAGAGGAAGGTAACAAAGATGGGATGACTCATAAAACCTTTACCATTTCAAAAGTTTGCCGTGTGTATCTTTTTGAAAAAAGCCAGATATAATATTCTCAAAGCAATATTTAAAAATTCTCTCACATGATTTTTTAAAATTATATTTAAATTTCCTTGGGCATCAGTTTCTCAACTTACCTTGGTCCTGCATTTCAGAAGCAGGATAGAAACTTCAAAAAAAAATTAAAGTTCTGCCTTTCTTTTCTTTTGCACATCATTTGAGTTTGATGGATACCAAGAGACATATATCAGATCCTGAACGGGATCCCACTGAGAGTTCCCACAGCACTTCAGTCACTTAGTCATGATCTATGCTCTCAACAGTTGAAGATAATGACTTCAGGAAAAATCTTTCATGGGTTTCATATTAAATGAGACGAAAGTGCAGGCATGGCATTAAAGCACCTTGTTATTTGCAGAGTACTTAGAGTAACCTTAAATATGGAGATGATCAAATTTCATGACCTTTAGTTTTAATTCTTCCATCATATCTTCTCGTGCAATTTCTATTTTAATAAAGACGTGTGTGTGTGCATGCACGTGTTTCTGCCTAAATTAACTCAGACACTTAATTAAACATTAACACTTTAGAGTTAAACACAGAAGCCATGAAATGACAATATAAATATACTTATTTTTATTGTAAGCTTATCTATCTTACCTTTATGACCGTATACTTTCAAGAGACTATTACTTTCAAAGTCTGTAAGCGGCATATTGCAATGTTAAGAGCCTCCATCTTTGATTTTCTTTCCATTGTCTTATATGTTTCAATTTATTATAATACAATGCAGAGCTCATTAAGTTCTACTTTTGACAAAATGTTTTCTTTTTACTATTAGTCACTAATAGAAAACCTTCTCATGACAATAACGAAATAACTTTCTTCAGAGTATAAAATAGTCCCCAAAAAGTGGTAGAGAATTTGGAAAAAAAAAAAGAGCCTGGAGTAGTGAATATGTGTGTATTTGCCCAGAAAGAACTATATATCTCTGTTAAACTTCATAAACACATAACAAATAGGCACTGATTACTTCCGGTAAACCGATGTACATAGGTCCATTTAGAATCAATGAGAGAAAGTATCACGCCAGATACCTGAGGAAAATGATGTTTCTCAATGCCTATTTCCAGTGAAAACTGGGAAGTGTTAAGGTCCCCTGGAAGATACTGGACTAAGTAATATCTTGTGTTTGAAGATCTTTCTCACTAAATCTACCTATCTCATAGAAATCACATACTGCTGACTGCAAGACGGTCCTTCAATAGCACTCTATTTGTAGAAAGTGTCTGAATTAAAGAGAGAGGCAGAGAGAGAAAGAACAGTAAACCTGAGTTGACCTAAGTAAAAAATATATTTTTTAATCCTTTGAAGTGGAAATTAGTTTGACTGCTTTTTTGACTTTTAAATGAGATTTAAGCAAAGCATGCAAAGGTCAAATGTCTCATGATTTTTGTGTAATGGGGCTCATTGTTCTTCCTCTCCATTTCTCACTATTGGAGATAACCTGATGTATTTGTTTTATTCACAAACTTGCTCTAAGTAAATGAATGATAGGAGAGCATAGGCCAGGGATTCCCAAACTTTTTACACAGGGGGCCAGTTCAGTGTCTCTCAGACCGTTGGAGGGCTGGACTATAAAAAAAAAAACAACTATGAACAAATCCCTATGCACACTGCACATATCTTATTTTAAAGTAAAAAAACAAAATGGGAACAAATATAATATTTAAAATAAAGAACAAGTAAATTTAAATCAACAAACTGACCAGTATTTCTTTTGTGTGTGTATGTGTGTGTGTGTGTGTGTATGTGTGTCTGTGTATTTTTCCAAAGCCAGAAACGGGGAGGCAGTCAGACTCCCGCATGCGCTGGACCGGAATCCACCTGGCACGCCCACCAGGGGGCGGTTCTCTGCCCATCCCCAGTGTTGCTCTATTGTGACCAGAGCCACTCTAGTGCCTGAGGCAGAGGCCACAGAGCCATCCTCAGCGCCCGGGCCAACTTTGCTCCAATGGAGCCTCAGCTGTGGGAGGGGAAGAGAGAGACAGAGAGGAAGGAAAGGGGGAGGGGTAGAGAAGCAGATGGGCGCTTCTCCTGTGTGCCCTGGCTGGGAATTAAACCCGGGACTCCTGCACGCCAGGCCGACACTCTACTACTGAGCCAACCGGCCAGGGCCCTGACCAGTATTTCAATAGGAATTATGGGCCTGCTTTTGGCTAATGAGATGGTCAATGTCCAGTTCCATATTTGTCACTGCTAGCCATAACAAGTGATATGATGCACTTCCAGAGCCCTGACGCGTGCATCCTGCGTCACCGAAAGTAGTACTGTACGTGAGCGATGCTGCACTTTGCTTCACTGACCACCAATGAAAGAGGTGCCCCTTCCGGAAGTGTGGCGGGGGCCAGATAAACGGCCTCAGGGGGCCGCATGCGGCCTGCGGGCCATAGTTTGGGCACCCCTGGCATAGGCTATCTGTACTCACTCATGAAGCTGTTCTAAAAGAGCTGTTCCAATCTACACTCAGTTATATATGGACCTCAACAACACCCTTATTAATTCCCTTCAGCAGTTTGCTTTTGAAGTTTTCATATTATTTATATATTTTTCTCAGTGTTTTTTTATGTCCTTTTCATATTTGTTTTCTTGTTTGGCTATTAAAAATGTAAGTTCCTTAAGGGAAATCACTGTATCCTACATTCCTCTTGTTATTTTGGGCTTTATCAATAAAGGCTAGAACAAATATCATTTGCATGCAATGAATGTTGTTGACTGACTGGCAAGCATTTATTTCCTGAATAAAAATGTCACGTTCAGAAACAAATTTCGAGAGACTGAAGATTACTCCTGATGCTTGGCAACTCCTCCAAGTGAATACTGTCACATCTATAGGACTGCAGGTACACAACTAATACACTGCCCAACTTGTACACTTCGATTTAAAGATCTTCCCAAGACTGGTTCTCTTTGGGTCACCACACTTGCCAGTTTGGACTTTTGAAACCTACTAATATGGACTGACATAACAAATTAGTAACAAGAAAAGTTCACGGAAGGACAAGTGTGAGAAAGTGTGCCAAATATATTAGCATTCGTTTTGCAACCTTGTCTCCAGTTTGTGTGAAGTTGATGGTTGGAGGTTACGCTTTCATTAAAAATTGACAACATTTTAAATGCTAATCAAAACTGCTTGTCCTTTCTACTTCTATTTATCTTGGAAGGGGAAAAAAAGAGAAAGAACGGGGGGGGGGGGAGACGGCTTGCTTTGAACTACAACAAATACTCTCTCCATTGCCCCCAGACCCCTTTGCCTCCTCCTGTGCAGGACAGATAAGGACCATGCAGTGTCAGGAGCTGTGTCTGAAGTGTGAAAGAGCCTCAGCGAAGTGGAGATGTGTGTTCTAGGAGGAGGAGGAGAGAAGAGTCGTGTGTGTGTGTGTGTGTGTGTGTGTGTGTGCACGCGTGTGTGTGCCCTTTTCATGAATGTTAAGAAAGAATTGTGCAGTATAGTTGTTTTTACAGTTGGTAAAAAGAAATATATTTTCAGAAAAAAAGGGTCATGTGAAACATGAGGAAATAATACAATAAAAAATGATAAAAAGAAAAAGAAACAAATCTGTTTCAAGCATGGCTAGAAAAACTTGATCACTGATGAACCTTCAGAGGTAGCATACTTCACTTCAGAACATTTTAAGGAAGGGAATAAGAGGGAGAAGTAGATGCTTGACTCAAATGTTTTCACACACCCCAGCTTTATTAATATATAATTGATGTACAGCATTGTATAAGTTTAAGGTTTACAATGTGTTGATTGATTTGATATATTTATATATTGTTAAAATGATCAACACCATAGCCTTAGCTAACTCTTTCATCACATCACATAATTACAATTTCTTTTTGGTGGTGAGAACATTTAAGATCTATTCATTTAAGATCTATTCTTATTATACAGTAAGAGTATACTGTATAATACAGTATTATTAGCCATAATCTTCATGCTGTAAATTAGATTTCTGGAATCTGATAATATTATAACTAGAAGTTTTTACCCTTTGAACAGACATTTTTTTCCATTTTCCCCAACCCCAGCCCCTGGTAACCCTCACTCTATACTCTGTTTCCTTTGAGTTCAAGCTTTATTTAGATTATACATATAAGCAATATTTATCTTTCTGTGTTTGACGTTTCACTTAACATAATGCCCTCAAGTTTCATCCAAATTGTCAGAAATGGTAATATTCCCTTTTTTATGGCTAATGTTCTAATACACACACACATACACACACACACACACAGTGTGTCCGTAAAGTCATTGTGCACTTTTGACCGGTCACAGGAAAGCAACAAAAGATGATAGAAATGTGAAATCTGCTCCAAATAAAAGGAAAACTCTCCCAGTTTCATACCTATTCAGTGCAGTTCGATGTGGGCTCATGCACAGATATTTTTAGGGCTCCTTAGGTAGCTATCCCATATAGCCTCTACAGACTCGTCACTGACTGATGGCCTACCAGAACGGGGTTTCTCCACCAAACTGCCGGTTTCCTTCAACTGCTTATCCCACTGAGTAATGTTATTCCTATGTGGTGGTGTTTCGTTATAAATGCGCCGATATTCATGTTGCACTTTGGTCACAGATTCGAATTTAGCGAGCCACAGAACACACTGGACTTTCCTCTGTACCATCCACATCTCGACTGGCATGGCCGTGGGCTGCTCCACTGTTATGTCATCATCTGTGCATGCGCACATGCTGCCACATCATCCTCCAAAAACTGGGAGGGTTTTCCTTTTATTTGGTGCAGATTTCACATTTCTATGGTCTTTTGTTGCTTTCCTGTGACCAGTCAAAAGTACACCATGACTTTACAGACACGCTGTACACACACACACACACACACACACACACACACATCTTTTTTACCATTCATCCTTAGACAGACTCTGAAGTTGCTTCCATGTTTTGGCTATTGAGAATAATGTGGCAATGAACATGGGAGTGCAGATATACATATATATATATATATATATATATATATATATATATATATATATGGTGAGAGAAGGGGAGATAGTGAGATAGACTCCCATATGCACCTCGACCAGGATCCATCTGGCAATCCCCTCTGGGACCAATGCTTGAATCAACTGAGCTATTTTGAGTGCCTATGACTAACATGTTTGGACTAACAAAGCTATCCTCAGCACTGGGGGTCAATGCTCAAACCAATCAAGCCACTGGCTGTGGTAGGAGAAAATAGAGGGGGGAAGAGGGACAGGGAGAAAAGCAGATTGTCACTTCTCCTATGTGCCATGACTGGGAATTGAACCTTGGATGTTCATATGCTGGGCTGAGACTCTATCTACTGAGCCAACTGGCCAGGGCTGAGGTATGTTTTTTAGTGTTTGATATTGAATTACTTTTGTTCCACTAATTGTTTTCTGGCTTTGCAGGAGGAGGATAAAACACAATTCAAAGAGAGAAATATCTCAGAGTTTAATGTATACTGAAATAGTCTATATTTAGAAGAAAAACTAATCAGTTGAGTTGAGTTACCTGGTTAAACTTACAAAACTATATATGTAATTTCTTGCTAAACTGAAGACTCACTACATCAAAGAATTGAAATATGTGTATGTGTGTGTGTTCATGTGTCTGTGTATGCATGTATGCATGTGTTTATTTATGTATGTCAGTACAGCTTAGTAACCTATAATTAGGAGGACTATGTATAGAATAGTTTTCCTCAGTGTAGTCTATGGTCTAAGTCTATGTTTCTCAAATGGGGTCTTACGTGCATTTTGATCAGTCTAATTCTCTGTTGGGTAGAATTGTTCTGGAAATGTGAGAAACCCCGTTCAAGATTCAGCTTGAAATGGCAAGATATCAACCTAGAAAGATTTCCTCTTCTCTTTCTCCCCTTCTTCTTCCCCTCTCTTTTCTTTCACCCCCTTCTCCTCTTTAGTTTTTGTCCTCTTCTCCTCTTTCACCTTTATTATCATCATGTGCTACCATGAAGTTAACATGCCTCCTCTCATCTAATCATTCCAACAACCCTAAAATGATAATATTAATCTTAACTCCCTGGCACCGTGCAAATCGAGGCCTTGCAGGTTAAGTCGTCTCTCCACCAAGGGCTGTACTAGCAGTTAAAACCAGGCTTGGATGATAATAATGCAAAGGCTCCCAACATTAAACCAAACTGGAACCTTCCCTAGTAAACCATTACCGATCTTTATTCAGAAACCAATCTTTATCTGGATCTATTTATATTTTTTTAATGAATAGCAATAGTTGGCATAATGAGTTCTATAAGTTTATCCCCTACTGTGTTAAAAAATAGTTCCATTTATCCTAAATCCTCCTTTTTCCAGCTTCAAAGAGGGCCTTTTGTTCTGGAGTTTGATAAATAAGTCCATCTGAATCCTCTCTCTATTCTTTTCAATTTTGTAGACTTCAAGTCTGTTCAGCTTTGATTTTTACAGACTGAAGAGCCTGATTATACAATGCCCCCAAAGAAAATATTTTTACTCATTCAGTCATTTTCATTGCTGTATTCCCTAAACTTTCTCTAACTATCTTTGAAACAAAAGACAGTTTAAACATCACACAACCAAACAAAGCATAGCTAATTCCTGAAGGGGAGCCCGGCCAAGTGGACTTGACTGAGCTTCCGTCTGACTTTTCTAATGATGCAATGGAATAGCTGATTGAACCCACGAGGCTCAATTCCTGCCTGCACAGAGAGAATCATTTTAAATGAATGGGAATTATCCAGGGCTCCATTTTTTCCCCCAAAATTTTGAAATCTGTTTTCAAAGTTGTTGATCTATATTAAAATGCAAATGATCCAAGAACAAGGTAATGTATTGGTGTTTTTGTGGCTGTTCTTATTGTTTCATTTCTAAAAAAGTCACTGCAACCTCAACATTATTTCAGATTTCTGAAACTAGTGCCCTGAATTATGTGGAGAGAAAGAGGCCAAAACATGAGGAGCTCTTGATTCTACCTGGGAAATCTGGATGGGAGAAAAGACTCCCCTGGCTTTTTTGGAAATAAGATGGTGCTACAAAGCTGTTGAATCTGACAGGCAGTGAAGGGCATGCCAGAAGTAAGGAAAGAGACAGTGAATGTGAAGGTAAGGCTAGAGTCCACCCAGGACTAACATTGTCTTTCCTTCCAAGGCATCTGATGGTCCACATACTCCATTGACATTCACTTTGTACGCTGCTATGTGCTGTGCTTGGCTTAAAACCATCCATGCTTGAGTTTTCTTAGCTCAAATACCATCTGATTCCTGGATTTGTGTGACAATCAAAACAGCTTGGAAAAATTATCGGGAGGTGCTTTGCATCAATAAATGCAATTTATATGCTAAATAATCGCATCAAATAGATAAAGCTTCCTTCCCCATTCTCAAGACTATTACAATGTTTAAATTTCAGAACCAAAACACAGTGAAATATACTTTTTAGTGTTTATTAAGGAGGGGCCCTTGGAAACATCACTTGGATTGTTTTTCCTGACATTATAATTGCAACAAGCCTGTGCTGTTTTAATCACCTCTTTCCCTTCTCAATGACATAGGACGTGCTCTCATTCCATTAATATAATTTTATATAGAGAGAAACTCAGGATACTGAGAGGTTCAGCCATTTCCCCAAGGTTACGCTGTCAGTGCTGGGAATAATGCTAAGCAATGACAACTAATTCTTAATTCAAAGAATACTATTTAACTTGATGAGATATTCCTGTGATCAATAAAATGGGGGCCCAGGCGAAATGTGGACAACCGGAGTGGCATGCCAAGATATAATAAGCGAGAGACACAGCGGTGGAAATATCCTGCTGCTTACGAAAATAATAGAGAGTAAGATCAGCATATTCAGTACCTGGAAACTGTTCAATTACGTATTCATTTCATTTCACAGTCATTTTTTTTGAAAAATAAATCTGTGTTTCTTTATACCTTTAAGCTCAGGAGTTTTATGCATTAGGTTGATATGCATAACAAAATGTGGACTATTTTTTAAATTGGCAGATAAGAGCCAGTATGTTGTTACTATTTATATATTGAAGTTGTAACAATCATGGGCTTTTAATTCATTTCACCTTCAAAGATCCGAATGTTTCCAGTTTGTAATATATGGCAGGATGTATTAGGTACACTGAGTCTGTCTGATTCACAGTTTTCTAATCGGCTATTTAGAGTTTACACCAAGCAGAAAATCAATGTATTCAAAATGTAGTAGCTCTCTTGTTAACTCTAGTCATTTGCTTAAAGAGTAATGTCAAGCTGATAATTGAAATATGGCTTAAACCATGCATTTTAATTCAAAAGAAAATATGTTGAAATAGTACTTATTTGATCTTTCCCTCCTCCAACCCCAAAGGGCGTATTTTGCTTGCCTGGCTCATAATTGCACTGAGAAATAGCTAGTCCTTACACAAGTACCTGCTCATGCCAACGGCAGGACTTGACCCCTGTCTCAGAGACAAGATGGCCTTGGTGGAAGGCTGTGGGGCTTCCAATGACTATTTGGTTGCCTCTTTGGAAACTCTGGTTTATATTCTGTTTGTGGGTGAGGAATTTGCTCTACTGACTTTATGGAGGTGGGTCCCACTCTCTGCAATATGGTCATATGATGTCAGATGGTCACTGCAGGCTTATGTCTGAATTTGAACAGTTAGCATTTAGAGACTTAATATGATCTTTGAAGTATAGTCTATATGTAGGGTACTGAGTCATGTCACTTAATAAACTTAAAAATATTTAGGATGAGAAATACCACAATAGTCACATTCCAATATTCTGTAACTTATTATGTATAGGAAGGACTTCACTTATTCTGTGAGGTCCAATATAAAAAGGGGTTGAGGCCCTGGTCGGTTTGCTCAGCAGTAGAGTATGAAAATCATGGGTTTGATTCCCAGCCAGGGCACACAGGAGAAGTGTCCATCTGCTTCTCCACCCTTCCCTCTCTCCTTTCTCTCTATCTCTCTATTCCTCTCCCGCAGTCAAGGCTCCATTGGCACAAAGTTGGCCTGGGCACTGAGGATGGCTCTATGGCCTCCATCTCAGGCATTAGAATGGCTCCAGTTGCAATGGAGCAATGTCCCAGATGGGCAGAGCATTGCCCCCAGTGAGCATGCTGGGTGGATTTCTGTTGGGCAATGCGGGAGTTTGTCTCTCTGCCTCTCTGCTTCTCACTTCAGAAAAATACAAAAATAAAATAAAAAGGAGTTGAAAGTTTCACAGAGTGAATTAGAAAATTATTAAAATAATGTACAAAGTAAAATGAGATACCTTGGTGATAACACTTTCCTTGAGATAACATTTGCCTTAATAAACTAGATGCTCAGGGGTTGTTTTAAAGACTTGATCCGAATACAACTTGATGATGTTTTGAGAGAGCTGATGTCTGAGGTATCTTTCAGTCTTTAGACTCGGGCAGGTGGTGCCTATACTCACTACTGTCTTATTGTCCTCTGCTTGTTCTGAATCTATCCTTTACCATCCTTCATTGACATTTTTGGTGCCCACTGTAGCACTTTGTACATAGTATGTACAAATGAGTGTTTAGGGACCTGATGATCAGAATAGAGTGGATGGAAAAGCAGATGCCACTGATAGCCAGATGAAGAATAAAGTACTGGAGAAGCTCTGAGCTACTTCATAATTTACCTTTAGGTCAGCCACTGGTGCTCTTATAGTAGATATATCTAAGTAAAACTGCTAATTGCTAGATTTGTGTTAATTCTTTCAAATGTTGAATGCCAGCTACACTGATAAACAAACAGGAAGTGACTTAATATATTGAATATATGTTTTGGAGCTGAGAAGCAAAGAGAAAAAACAAGTGTATCCTGTTGAATTTTCAGGAAGGAAGGCAAAGAGATAGAACACCACTATCACATAAGAAATACGGTCAAAATGTTGAAGTGAGAGTTTCCATGCCTGGTTCGCTGGATTGGTACCCTGCAATAAAGGTAAAGTGAAAAGTAAGCCATCTTCCTGAACCTCTCTCAGCTTTAAGTATATGTCCCTTCCAAAATCACCTTTTCTGTTAGGTGGGACAAAGGGTATAACAAAGAAGCAATATGTACCAATCAAAAAAGGAGCTTTTCTTACAGGCCTGATGTATAATGGTTCTCAAACAAGGGGTGATGTACCTCCATGAGCTATTTGGCAGTATCAGGACATGTCCTTGACTGTGAAGGCTGGGGGTGGGTGTAATACTGGTATCTAGTGCACAGAGGTCAGGAACGCTATTTAAGATAATACAATACATAGGATAGCTACTTTCAGCACAAAATCATCCAGCATGAAATAATGGTGCTGAGATTGAGAAATTTTGGTTTATGACTATGAATGTATTTTACATAGTGAGGAAGCAGACAAGAAACTATCTAGATAATTTAAGTCATCAAATTAATTTCTTTTTGAAAAAAAACACACAAGAGAGTTAACTATGGGAAGTGTTTCACCTATTATTATGTATTTTGGGAAAGTTATTGAAGTATTATTCATTCTTTGTAAATGTTGAGTAGCATTTGTCTATAAAGTCATCTGGGTCTGGCCTTTATTCTATAATTACCTTAATTCATATCTTTACTTGTTATTGTTCTATTCAAATTGTCTATTTCTTTTTGAGTTATTTCCATAGTTTATATCTTTCTAGGAATTACTTTATTTTAACTATGTCCCCTAATTGATTGGTATATGATTGTTTATATTTCTTTAAAGTAATTTTTATTCCTTATAGGATATCTTATAGATAAGTAATAATGTGGGGGTTTTTTTCATTGCCAATTCTAGTAATTCAAGTCTTCTTTTTACTTTGATCAGTCTAACTAAATGTTTGTCAATTTTGTTGACCTTTTCAAAGAACTAGCTTTTTGTTTCACTGATTTTTAAAAACATTTTTCCTTTATTAATGTTCACTCTAATTATTTCTTTCCAACTGATTCCTTAAAGTTTATTTTGCCCCCCTTTTTTAGTATCTTAAGTTGGAAACATAGGTTATTTATTTGAGTTCTTCTCTTTATAGTACAGACATTTATGGCTATGTTTTCTTATGTGCGTTGCTTTAGCTGCATTTCATAAATCTTGAAATTTTATGTCTTCAGTTTCTTTTTAATTAAAAGATATATTTATGTATATTTAGTATTTTTAGTCTTTGGCCTTTAGTTATTTAGAAATGTGTTTCTTTTAATTTCTACATATTGTATTTGAGAGTTTTCTAAATTTTATTCTGTTATTGATTTTTAATTTTATTCCATTGTGATCAGAGAACATATTCTGTATCACTTCTATTCTTCAAAATATGTACATTGAGGTTTGCTTCATGGCTCAGCATATGGCCTATCTTGGTAGATGCTCTGTGTACACTTGAGAAGAGTACATTGGGGAAAGTTCTGTAGAAGTCTGTTTTGTCTAGTTAGCCCTAGTGGTGTTCAAGTTTTCAATTTCTTTTTTTTATTTTTATTTTTTTTATCCATTTTTAGAGAGGAGAGGGAGAGACAGAGAGAGAGAAGGGGGGAGAAGCTGGAAGCATCAACTCCCATATGTGCCTTGACCAGGCAAGCCCAGGGTTTCGAACCGGCAACCTCAGCATTTCCAGGTTGACGCTTTATCCATTGCGCCCCCACAGGTCAGGCTCAATTTCTTTATTAATTTGCTACCTACTTGTTCTATCCAATATCAAAATTCATTATTACTGAATTGTCTATTTCTGCATTTATTTTGTCAGTTGTTATTTGTTTGGACATTTCAATTAGCAATAATTGCACCTCATATAGACCTCATTGGCTATGATACTGCCACTGCGCAAAGCTTGTTTGGGCATTTTAAAATTGCCTTTTAATTGTATGTCTTCTCTATAAGGCAAATGATTTATTTGTTTTATTTATTGTTATATGCTTAGCACCTAGAACAATGTATGTCACATAGTAGGTCATCATTAAATAATTAAGATAGTAACATATAGTGAATTCTATTGCAGGAATTCTATTGCAGTGAATTCTAAAGGAAGGAATAAAAGCAAATTTTAGTTTATTTTGAAACTTACACCAACACTTAACAACAAGCTTATCCATCAAACATTGGTCATTCATCTCTTCAATGAATGCTATCAACCATACAGAGAGTAGAAAGTTCCACACCACTTATTCACTGAGTGGCAAAATAGGAAATCCATGGGGGCACATGTTGGGAATGTCTATGGTAGTAAGGACAGTGTAGATTTCAGTGTCCACCTTGAGTGTTTAGGCCATTAGAAATTGTGAGAAGAAGACAGTCAAGAACCAGGAGTTTGTAGTCGAGGCTCAATGATAACGAATGTTCTAAACTAAGAGAAAATCCTCAAATTTGTTTAATTGTACAATATTAAACCATGAGGGGAGATTTTTTTTTCTGACCTCAGCTGGTGATCTGTTTATGCCCTGATGTGTGAGATTTAATGGTCTGTATCATTTTTATCATGTCACTGCAGATGTTATTTTTACTCATATAAATGCCTAATTCTCTTGTTAGATACTTATCCCTGCTAATTATTGCTACTGAGTCTAAAGCAAGCCACTCACAGCTAAAGCTTAAGAATATGAGTGCCTTCTCCCTGGAGGCAAAACAGAAGAAAAAGAGAACAAACACACCAACCAAACTCAAAGTTTCTGGTAAAATATAGTTCAGTTTGTTGTATAGAAACTCAAGATGGAATTTTGGTCAAGGTGATGTAGCTTTATTAAAAGAGCACATTCTCCTTGTTTATTTTATGCCTCCTTGTTTATATTACACTCAAGAGAGAAATAAACCACAATTTAATTTCTCAACAAACTGAAATAAAAAAAAAGATACCTACATGTCACTTCTTAGGAAGGTCAACAAACCTATTAAATGCCCATGCATACACATATACCCTATGAATATGTGTAATACAAGGAATGGAGCACTGAGAATGGATGAGACCAGGCTAAAAATAATAGCAATTAAAATATTTAACACGTGCCTAGAGAGCCAAGATGTAACCCTGCATTGTGCTAGCTCTTTCTATATAAATATGAAGTGATGGTTCCATGTTCTGCCAGTAAGTTTGCAGGAACATGGAAGAGTCACTCCACTTCTCTATGTCTCAGAGGCCCCTTTTGGCTTAATTTCAGGGCCCAAGAATAGGCATAATTATAGACACAGGAAAAACAAGGTGAAAGAGACATCCGTCTAGTCCTCAAGGAGATTTAAATTAGTGGGTCCAACCAAATGTCCCCTCTAATTCTAGTTGTCAAGGTAAACATGGAATCTTAGTCATAAAGAGAATTTAGGACTAATCTAGTGCAAAGTCCTCATGTATTGATGAGTCTCTATTCTAATATTCTTTAAAGTGAATTGAGGTCATCCTGAGAGCCTCCTCAGAGGTAGAGATTTGTTTTTTATAATCTCACTAGATAGCTGTTTCCAGTACCCCAAAATACCATCAATAGAATTCATGTTGAAGAATATCATTCAGGAACAAATAAATCTAAAACATTATCTTAGTGAAAATGATGAGTAGCAGCTGAGATCCAGCTAGAAGCAGACACGATCACAGTGCAGCTTTCAGGGGACAGTGAGGAGATTAACACATTTTGGGGGGGGGTTCCTGGTGCTAGACACTATAGTAATTTGCTAATAAAAGCCTGGTGGCTCTGATAGGACTTGTCTACATCATGTAAAAGAACTCTGAGTTCAAGACATGGAACATCTTGACCATTGCTATAGAATTGCAGGTAACAGAGGCAACGTTTAAATTTTTGCTCTCCAAATCTCCTGAGCACAGTCAGTAATTCTGTATCTCTGCTTATTGTGCCCCCATCTGCTTGCCTGATTTTCTGTATAATGTGGGACTACTCATTGAACCTCCTGGGGCCTCATTTTCCTCTAGCTTAACACTGGTGACATTCCCCCAGCGCAAATTATAATATATACAGTAAACCTCAAATTTATTAGCTGTACAGTAGTTACCACTTCATGAGTCTATTTCTCATTAGAAGTTCTGACCATGTAAAAGCACCCAGATGTCCTGATGCAATTCTCATTCTGGGTAGGGATGACTTACCATGGCTTAATATTGTGTGGCCAAGGTATAACCACAGACACCACAGATGATATATATTGGCACGAGAGATACAAAGTGGGTGATGCCTATCACTTATTTAATACCAGGCAGTGGCCAGTCCACCGTGCATTAAGACTAATGCTAAAACAATATAAAAAGTGGTCATTGTAAATTGGAGATCGGTTATCAAATAATGCAGTCATCTCTACTCTGGCATATTTAAACATTCTTCATTCATTGTGAGGTCTGCTTCTGTGGTTTTTGAAGCATATGACACATCTAATAAAACTGCTTCACAAAAATAAGCTTTACTACTGAACTTCTGTAATTAAATACGTTTGTTATAATAGGGATACAATTTACTGGATCTCTGAAAGCTAGTCGGTATAATTAATAATGAAACATGTTTTAATGAACATTTATTAGCAGTATGAAATACAAATATCTTGTAGATCAGCTACCATCTAGGAAAACTTCATCTATTCCCTGAGATTAAAAAGCCCTGTATTACCGCTATCAGTGTTTTGGTCTTGACAGCTCAACAATCAGCTCTCTAAAAACTCATTAATTTAAACCCCCACCAATATGGACACTGTGATAATTCAGAAGGTCGTGGAACTGAAGTTTGCCCTTGTACTATCTATGAAAAAGAGTTTGTTCAATAAATTAGTTGTGTAAACAAGATTATATAAAGTTCTGTTTAACCACTTAAAAGAATATTCTTTCAACTATCTGAGCACCATGATTTGCATATACACAGTTAATATGCCAGTTATAAATGAATCCTATTTATTTCTTCAAAGGGACTCAGTCCCTAGTTTACCAAAAAAAAAAATTAAAAAAAATATATATTAAGAACTTGAACTTGAATAGATATATTTCACATATGTGAAATCATATGGAACTTGTCTTTTTCTGACTGGCTTATATCACTTAGCATAATGCTCTCCAGGTCCATCATGCTGTTGCAAAGTGGTGATTGCCAGGAAAAGGAGATGGGAGGATGTGGAGTAGAGTATAAGGAGGATAAATGGTGGTGGATGGAGACTTGACTTGGGGTAGTAGACACACAATATAGAGTACAAATGATGTGTTGTACAATTGTGCACCTGAAACCTGTATAATTCTGTTAACTAGTGTCATCTTATAAATCTAATAAAAAGTAAAATGGATTACAATTTGTTCTGAAAAAAAAGGAACTTAAATAGATATAAACAAATATAGGAAATGAATAGTTCTATCAAGAAGGTTGTATTTTAATCTAGTGGTTTCTAACATTGGCTCCATATCAGAAACATCTGGTAATATTTTTAAAAATGTTCATGTATAGGCTCTATCCCTAAGACTTCTGATGTAATGAATCTGGGTTAGGGCCCAGGCAAACATTAGAAAGTGATTATTTGGAGTTAACGCATTACAGTTCTTCAAATAGAGTCTTTTAAAATGCAAAAGCTCCTGTGAGTACTAATATATTAAGTTGTTGTCAGACTTCTTGTCTTCCTGAACACCATTAATCAAGGCTGCTTTCTTCTAGCCTCTTAGTTTTGTGGCCAGCAAGGACTTTATATGTGTGGCCTGTATTATCCTCAGGGTGAGCATGCGTCCTTGGTAGCCCAAGACAGTCCTGGTTTATGCCTGTCATTCTGGCATAATTATTAGTAGTATATCCTCCATACATTCTCAAAATTGTCTTGGTTTGAACATTAAATTATGTCACCCAAACTCTCCTATCAATCTCTAAGTTCCTCTTACTCATCTCTTGAAACCACCCCTTTCCATCCATTCACACAAATGCTCTTCTAACCCAGGACCATTTTATTTTCTGTACCCACCCTTGTCATGTCCCAATATCTCACCATGGGATTCTCTCCCTACAATTGGTCAAGTTGTCACTGTTGCCATTAAAATAAACCTTAAACTACTTAGTGTGGTAAGGCAGGTCCTCTAATGACTTGTTTCCTGCCCAGCTTCAGACCTGTTCTCCAGTTCTTCTGCCCTTCCACAGTCCACTGGATCCCCCTTTCTATTTCTCTGTGCTCTGGGCATGCTCAACTCTCTGCCCCCAACTGCTCACCCCCCACTTCAAGTGCAATCCCATATTCCCTGGAGCACTAAATACAAGAATCACATTCTTAATGATGTATTCTCTGAATCTCCAGGAAATAGCCACATTGGACTGATTTCTTTGTCCATACCTCTCTTATGGTTGCGATCACATTGTTCCTTGTTTGTTGACTTGGTTGTCTTTATATGCCTGTAGCGATCATCCCTATTGAAGAGTGAGACTTATATTTTTGCTTCTCCAACCTCTCCACTTAGTTTCAGGGTCTCTTCTTAGTAGAAAATATTCCTCAGTATTGGAGATAAATTCAAAATGCTAATTAACATAATGGATTGTCCTGAGCTAACCACTATACTTTTCCTGTACCCTCTGAGTCTGATAGTGTGTGAAGTTTCTAACATTTTCAATGACTTTGAATAAATAATTTCCCCTGTATCTAGGTTTAAATCACTATAAAATAAAAATTTTAGTGTGGCTTATGTTCTTCCACAATGCAGAGGGTCATCTTCAATTGACTTTATTTGACTGGTTTTGTCAGAAGTCTTTTAATTTAGATTTACTACTGTGTCTAGTTAGAGTCAACTTTTCAAACTATAGAAATGATCCCTGAAAGTATAGTCTTAGAGTCAACTTTTCAAGGAAAAGTTATTTTCAAAAAATTAAAGTAGGTTTGTGGTAATTATTTAAATGATGTATATTACTTTAGTGTGTGTGTGAGTGTGTGTATGTAGACATGGTTTCAAGTGTTCCACTCAATATAACACCCGCTATACCCTGCATCATTTATAAAAGGTGCTATGTGTGGTAAGGAGGGAGGAAAAAAGAGATAGAAGAGAGATACTGATTCAGAAATAGTGAAAGTATGGTTTCTAAATACATGATACACTATGTGACAGTGTGGATTGAAAAATTTACAATGACAAATTAGTTTTATAAAGCTCATCATAGTTCTGCAAGCATTTACTTATTTAACTATTATAAAGATATTAATAACTAAAACCTTTGATAATCACTAACATTTGAAGCACAGATTTTGCTGTGAGACTATGTGGCTCTATCACAAGAATCTGAAATTTGGCAAGGAGCAGAGAAAGAAATGAGTTAGTAATTCCTGTACTTAAAGAACAGAAAAGCTGATGTTTGCTAATTCTGTGTGTCTAAGAGGAGACAAGTAGGTGACTTCATGATGAACACAGACTTCTGAGAGACAGAGTCAACAGGTTTCCTCTATAGTGCAGACCGAGAATATATAGATCATCGTAAAATTTTAAATTAGAACACTGGGTCTAGGTCTTGAGGAAATTGGCAGGTGGTTGCTAATTTGTGCAGCCATCATCTTGAGGGCTCATACTTCCCCGCCTTCATACTGTGAGGCAAATTTACGTTCTTGGCTGAGCATCATCTGAATGCATTGATAATGAGACAAGAGATAAAAGTTATGAACCAAAAGCAGATAAACACACCCTAAAAAGAAGAAACAAATTTTCTACCAAGCTTATTAACCACTCCAGAATGTGATCTCAGGGGCACTGAGACTATGTCTTCTAAATCACTCTCGTGTTTTTTAAGCCTAAGCATCCCCTTCTTTAAAATGTGAGTTCCCAGGACAGATGTGTTGTTGGATCCTTATCAGCCTCAGAAAAACTCAGTGTGACTAAAGAATTAGAGAAAGGATGGCAAAAGAAGGGAGTGGGCTGGAGTGAAAAAGTGTCCCACGATGACCTGAAATAAGAAAGAGAAAGAACACACATTGGTGAACGGAGGGGAAGACAACTTTGCCAACTAGATTTTAATGTGTTAATAAACTAGTATATGGATAAAGCCCTTGACCAGAGGCTTTGTTTAAAATTTCCAAGGATAGTAAATTGGGACAACTACAATTTTGCTCTGCATCTGACCTTATAAGTAGCAAGCATTCCATGGTTTATTCATATCTAGACAGATGACAGTGTGGTTGTGACTGTGGGAGGCAGGCACCATCTATTTCTAAAACCACCTCCTCCCTCCCCTCAAACCAACCATGTATTCAAAAACTTTCAAAAACCAGACTTCAGCATTCATATACAAACTATTGCATTTCTAATGAAGGGGAGAGGTGAAAGCCCGAAAGGTGGACATCCTTTAAAATACAGGAGTTGGGGAATTTCCAGGGATCTCATCCATCAATTGAATTAGGAAACTTGGTGCTTATCAAGCTCCAATGAATAGCCATAGAGGATTAACTTCAAGGTTCTCTAAAAATAATTCATTACCTTGATGTACAGTCCAAAATTAAAATTTCTGTGGCCTGCAAAAATTAATGTAAGCTATGGACCACACAGCCATGGATAGTGTTTATTCAGTTCTCATAATGAAACTGTCTATCTCTATATGCCTTTACCCATAAAGAGCTTTTGTGGAACTAGGCCCATATTTTAAAGCTAGTAAACTGCCAATCTGTTTATGCAGAAATCATCTATAGCATAGCCACACTTGCGATCATCAAAAGTAACATTGCAGGAAGCTATTTAAATTAACAGAAAAAAAATCAACTCACATGACATTTTCAGATTAACAGATGGCAGCAGATAGCAACAAGAACCCATGGTTTGGGGCTAATCACCAACTCTAGAGTGGGAATATGGAGCCTCTCTTCCTACACTGGTGATTCCTCAGCCGTGTCCTTGGCCACATATCCTGCTCTCTATGTGGCTATCATTATACCTCCTGACAATTCCTCCATTAAAGCTTTTTTAAAGGTAACTTAGATCCCTCTTGAAAATACAAACATTCCTTGTGCTCAATCCTCACCACAACCACCCTGAGCTCCTCTAGCAAGTTTGCCTCGAGCTCTCTGGACATGTTTCTCTGTTCTTCAGAAGAGTGGACTTGGAGGCTACCTAATCACACTTGGAACCCAGAAATGGCAAATTTTATTCACTCTTGCATAAATACCTATAGAACAAATTGAGGGATAAAATCCTGCTTCCTGAAGCAACTAACCCCATAAATTGACCATTCTTTTCTCTACTAAAGTATTTACTAATTTAAGAAACATTAAATCTTTTAGCTGTTGAGTGAGTATAACTTTCCTTTAGTTCAATGGATAGTTTTGTACCATTATCATTCAAAAGACATGAATAAGACCCAACATAAGGCACAATTAAGTAATTGTCCAAATTCATACCCATTTTCCAAGTTTCTTCTGACCTAGGAGTTCTTTTTATTCTTAGATATTTTTTACTGTGGTTCTGAAATTGACCTTGGTACTGACAACTCTGAATCTTTTATAGACTTATAATTAACATCTACAAAACTATCTCCAGAATACCAGAAGTGGATTCAATACATAGCTCCTGGGCCAGAATTTTACCCATGTAAGGCTCAATCCAAAAGCTCAGCTGACTGGTCCAACTTTTCTTAGAGGCAAGGATAACCATTTCCTCAAAGTAAGGAAGGAGGGTGAGATTGACTGCTAGGTAGGCATGCAGGGGTACTCAACATAGACACTTAAACATATGATGAAGTATGTTTTGGTTTGATTTTTTACCCTACAAGGATGTCATGTAGACCCTCATTTTATCAGGTAGAGGTCTGAATTTATTCCCCTGGAAAGGCACTAAATATCTACTCCAACTCTATATTCACTCCCATTTATACCCCAACTTAGGAAGGAACTGGCACTGGGTTCTCTTAAAGGAAAGACTTTCTGCAAATCTAAACTAAGAATGAGGTATTCCGGAGAAAGTAGAAACATAAAAGTCATTTCCTCTATCCACAACTGACATCAATTCTGTTAATTTCATCGTATTTCTGATCCAAAGAATTTCAGTCATGTAAGGAAATAGTCACAGATCCAGTTGCTAACTTATCTATTACTCATGTGTTGCACTCAGGTAGTTAGCAGGTCTCCAGCCCCCTGCTTTTCCTGAGAGTCTTTGCAGGAGACCCGGCTGTCTGTTTCTTTGCTGTAAACTAGTCAGTTTAAAAGCAGTCCTAGGAATGGGACCTGTTCAGGAAAGAATGGATTTTATGCCCTGCTTATTGCTTTCCAAATGCCAGGAGCTTTTCAGAGTAATAGCAACTGGTGTAAAAAGAGAATTTGAAATAAAAGAAGCTTTTATTGCCCCAGAAAGAGGCTGCCCATAAACTTTCCACCTGCCTTAACCACTGGGGAATGTATGTGTGTGTGTATATCAACAATTTCTGGCCAATGAGAATTTACCTTTCCTATTAGCTGCATATCCTGAATGATAAAAACAGAGCAGGAAAACAGGATCAAACCTTTTTAATTGCAGTTGTCAAATGTATTTCAGCCTAACGCTTTGTGCCTTCTGTCATCAAGAGGACATTCTACTGCTAGTGCCAATGCTTTACCCTTCTGCGAAGCCTTTCATCTCAGAATATCAAAGATTTCTGCAAATACTAATTCATTAATTAAGCCCCTCGATGACTGTTAAGAGAAAGGGAAAAGAAAAATGTCTTTCAAAAGGAAAGATATTTAAAATTCGGTTTGTTTTGGTGGCAGCTTCAGGGAACAAAGGATGCCATTTCACTCATGTCATTGTGACCCCCCCCCCCCCAAATCAGTCACTGAATCCAGAACAGATATTTCCATGAAGATGCAAACATTTTTCAGTGAATGTAGGTTTTTTTTGTCTTTAGTTTCTAATGAACCTTCCTCGTGGCACTCGGTCGCATCATTTGTCTCTGATTCTGTTGTTTCTTTGTTCTCGTTTTCTAATAGGATGTGAAACCTTGTGAACTTGCTGAGATTTATCAGTTCACTTCCGAGTTGCCGTAGAAAACTGTGATGCTAAAAACTCCACCCCTAGGGAGACCTGCCTTAGATCTAAGCCAGGTTTTTAAGAAATGGTCCTCAGAGGCAAAGCCAATCAAAATGTTTGACCATTTTGTTTTAATTAGTTGAAAGGCTGAAACTCAAAACAAATCACAATAAAACATTATCACCCCAAATCAATACATAAATAAAAAAGACTGGAGAATATTTTCTACTCTTTCTACCACCCAACAGGTGTACTTTACTTTCTACTCTGTCTACCTCCCAACAGGTGTACTTTACGTAAAGTCACAGCCAATCCAGAAACAGTGTGTAGCTGTTTCTTAGGGTGTTTTAAAAGTATAGCTTGTTTTTATTTTTTTTTAATTTTTATTTATTTATTCATTTTAGAGAGGAGAGGGAGAGACAGAGAGAGAGAAGGGGGGAGGAGCTGGAAGCATCAACTCCCATATGTGCCTTGACCAGGCAAGTCCAGGGTTTCGAACCGGCGACCTCAGCATTTCCAGGTCGACGCTTTATCCACTGCACCACCACAGGTCAGGCCCTTATAGCTTGTTTTTAACATAGGTCCTTATCATCTGCTTTGAAAGAAAGAATTAAGACCTAGTACAGGAAAAAGGTACTAGAAATGTGTGCCCAAAATCACACTGTTACCTTTCTAATTGGAATTAGACAAATTTGAATCTGATTCTTAAAATTTCTGAATCCATCTCAATGCATCTGATGGTTGCCAGTGTCATCACTGGTAATGTCAGAAAGAATTTTATTGTGTTCATTAACATCCAACAAAGTAGTCTGTAAACCCACACTTAAAGCCACCATTACCAAGCCACTTAACCAATATTTAGTAAGTGCATATAGGGTATAAGCATTGTATTGATATCTCATTTGATGCTTTCAGTGTTCTGAGAAATTTAAACTAGTATCTACAAAACCCACACTATTATTTAGTTATTTCTATTAATAAATTATTATTATTATTATTATTATTATTTTGTATTTTTCTGAAGCTGGAAACGGAGAGAGACAGTCAGACAGACTCCCGCATGTGCCTGACCAGGATCCACCCGGCTCACCCACCAGGGGCGACGCTCTGCCCACCAGGGGGCGATGCTCTGCCACGACCAGAGCCACTCTAGTGCCTGGGGCAGAGGCCAAGGAGCCATCCCAAGCGCCCGGGCCATCTTTGCTCCAATGGAGCCTTGGCTGCGAGAGGGGAAGAGTGAGACAGAGAGGAAGAAGGCGAGGGTGGAGAAGCAAATGTGCCCTGGCCGGGAATCGAACCCGGGTCCCCCACATGCCAGGCCGACGCTCTACCGCTGAGCCAACCGGCCAGGGCTCAATAACTTATTTTTTAACTCTTTCTTTCTGTCTCTGATCTTTCTTCCAATAATGTAGTAGAGTAGTTAAAAGTGAAATACCACAGTGAGGATGTGCATCTCAGCTTCATCCCATCCAATTTATGTAAACTGGGTGAAATTTAGTTAACTTCTCTAAGATTCACTTTCTTAATCCACAAAATAGAAGCAATTCAGTAATTATCATGTTGAGGGGCACACAGGGGCACTCAATAAATGTTTTTAATGTGGACACACAGAGATTCACATTTACTTATATCCTTGTGCTTCTTAGAGCAGATCATACCACATTGTGTAAAAATTTGAAACCTTCATGAAAGAGAAGACTAGACTTTGAGTCTAGCCAGAAATAATATATAATGCAAAATATATTTCAACATCAAAATATGTTAAATTGCATTTATCTATCAAGGGATAAAATGGCAACCATGCTCAACAAGCAACATTATCTTTTGAAAATGAGTGAAGACAATCCAGGGACAATGCTCAGAAGCACCCTCTTCCTGTGCAATACCTTCTGCGGTGCAGCACTTGAGACACAGATCACATTATCCTGAATGGAGAGAAGGCCTCAGAAATCTAAGACAAGTTTTATTTAAGGTGAAGCTCAAAGTCTAGTTTCCTCCTACTCACCAAGATAGACAAATCTCTTTCATTGTTAACATTTATCAAAAGTTCATTCAATGGTTTTTGTTTGCTTGATACTTTTTCTTTTTTTAAGTGAGAAGAGGGAAAATAGTGAGACAGACTCCTGCATGCACCTTGACTAGGATCTACCCAGCAACGTCACCTGGGGCTGATGCTTGAATCAAGTGAGCTATCCTCAGTGCCCTGGGTGAACCTCAAACCAGTCAAGCCACTGGCTGTGGGAGGAAATGCTGGAGAGTAGAGGGAGAGGGAGGGGAAGAAGCAGATGGTTGCTTCTCCTGTGAGCCCTGATCAGGAATTTCCAGGATGTCCATACATTGGGCCAATGCTCTATTCACTGAGCCAACCAGCCAGAGTCTTGATACTTCATTAAAGTGTGTTAGGAAAGTTCAAAGAATAAAAGCCCCCTTTTCAAACATTTTATGTTCTAGTTGGTTGGGCTGCCAAAGTATGTATTTGTGAAAACCTCCACTATAATATAGAACTATGTGCAATTAATCTTAATGTGGATTGACTATTTGGCTATGAAAATTCAGAGGAAAGAGTGAGAATGCTGTGAGATAGCCTGAGCAGGAAGTACAATATGATGGAAACACGTGACCTGTGATTCAGAAGTCCAGTAAGATTAGAAGGGTTAGAATCTGGAGGAAACAATTTAGGTATATAAACCACAGTAAATCACACAAACACAAAGAACTAAATAACTGGCCCTGGCCGTTTGGCTGAGTGGTAGAGCGTCGGCCTGGAGTGTGGAAGTCCCGGGTTTGATTCCTGGCCAGGGCACACAGGAGAAGTGCCCATCTGCTTCTCCACCCCTCCCCCTCTCCTTCCTCTCTGTCTCTCTCTTCCCCTCACGCAGCCAAGGCTCCATTGGAACAAAAATTGCCCCGGGCGCTGGGGATGGCTCCTTGGCCTCTGCCCCAGGCGCTAGAGTGGCTCTGGTCGCAACAGAGCGACGCCCCGGAGGGGCAGAGCATCGCCCCCTGGTGGGCGTGCCGGGTGGATCCCGGTCGGGCGCATGCGGGAGTCTGTCTGACTGCCACCCCGTTTCCAGCTAAGGAAAAATACAAAAAAAAAAAAAAAGAAAAGAAAAAAAAGAACTAAATAACCAATGAATGTAAAGTGTGGGAAATGAAAGGAGGCTCTGCTAGACAGGGTGGACAAGCAAAACATATTTTGGTTCCTTTGAACTTTATGTCAAATACAATTACCACTTTCTGCTGAAGAGATTTCTAAAATTTACATGAAGTAATTAGACACATAGTAAAAGACAGTTTGACTGCAAGATAATATGAGTCAATGATGAGGTATGTGGTTATTTAGACACCAACAAAATTTGAGTTATATTAATAGAATTATGGTGCCTTGATAACTAAAGAGTAATATAAATCATGGCTAAGGAACTGCACTTAATTTCAGATATCACATTTTAGTTATGAACCAAATCCATCAAAAATGAATCCAGGCAAGACAAAGAACTAGTGACTGGTTTTTATAATTAAGCTACTAGAAACGCCGCCTTATGAGGAATGGTTCAGGTGCTCACAGGTGTCTCAAAATATGTTGAGGACATATATGGAAGGGTTATATGTATAGTGAGTACTCACAAAGAGAGTAGACAGAGATCACTGCAGGAATCTATTGGACCTCTAACTTCAATACAAAAGAACTTCTATTACTTACAGCTTCACAAATGAGAGATGATAACACTATCACTGGAAATATTACAGGTGAACTAAATGACTATATTTATCTGCAACAAAAAGGACTTCATATTAACTGGGGAATTACACTGTAAGAATCCAATCGTCTTTCTGGCAATACAATATTATTAATATTTTAATTCCATCTATCAAACTTTCGTTGCTGGCAAATGACTCTCCTATGCACAATTTTAATCAAGCGCTAAATTGTATGGCTGGTTTCCACAGCAGACACTTGCTATAGGAATATTCAGGGTCAATCCACTAGAAATATTCCAGTTGTAATGGAGGGCATCTTCCATGTTTTCTCCACTTAGAAAATAAGACAATTTCTGAATGTAAACCCAAATCAACACAGAGTTAAGATTTTAATCATGTTATCTGGTATTTGTTTTTGAAGAAGGTAGAAATTTAAAAAATATAACTACTTCTCTGTCTTTGCACTTTTATAAAGATGAGATTGCACAATTTAGTTCTATGTCAGCTATTTATAACTAAAATATTTCCTGTTACCTCATTCACAAAACTTGCTAATTGTTCTGGACTTGTTAGCGTAACTCTAACATCTTCAAATTCAAATGGTTTTATTATCATTATTAAAAACAGAAACACCTATTTGTGAATTGGATGATCAAACAATGGCTATATACAGTAATAAAGTTATTACATTAATATAAAGTCATTAATGTAAATGCAAATGACCCCAGGCTGCAAGTCTGAGTTTAATAAAGCAGCAGGAGAAATCCATTCAGTCTGGGATGTTGAAATCTCACTCATGCACAGATTGGGATTTCCATTTATCTATCATGTATGGCTTCTGGTACTCAATTCTGCATACCACTCTACAGGTAAAACTTCCCTGCTTTTATTTCCCTCACTTTTCCTTCCTTATGAACGTGTTGGCTTATGCTTCTGTGAATTAAGTTGTGCTGGTTTTCTTCCAGCTTATATGGTGACTTATAAAAAGAAAATAGCTGAGTTATTTGCATGACCTTTTATATTCATTTTCCATAAAATAAAATCATGTGCTTTGCTTGTAAAAGGTACTAGTGCCACTCAGCAGTGTAGAGGGTTAATTATTATTTTAATGAGAGTGACATGCAGCACTGGGTAAGAATATGATTTTAAAAGCTACAAGCTATAAAGGTCACATATCAGTGAAGTGGCAAGTTTTTATGACATATTGCTCGAAACCTGGTCAATTCTATGCTCACAATGATGTTATTCTTTGCCAAGAGCAGGCCATATGCTTTGACAGCATACTAGAAAATTTTTTACTAGAAAACATCGTGTTTTAAAATCTTTCCAAATAACTCAATGTCCAACCATGGGATTATGTGATTGGAACAACCTCAGATGCAGACAGCATATCAAAGATTAATAGCTAAACTAATAAAGTTATAATCCATTGATAGAAGTTCAGATGAGATTTTATTAAATTTCTACAGAGATAATCCTGTTGGGTAAAAATTATCATTGTCTTTGTGTTCACAATTCCTAATAGCACTGAGTGTGACAAAGCTAGTACACAGGATTACGTCAAAAACAGTAACACATTGGTGAATGTAGAAGGCCATCCAAAAGACAGAACATTTGAACTAAAATGTCCACGGTACCAAGGAACCAGAAAGGTTAAACTCAGGCAGAGGAAATATAAGGCCTAAGAATGTAACTAAAGTGTTCTGGTAAAAGAAAAAAAAATGTAAACAGTTGGGGGAGAATATAATAGAAAAAGCAAGAAGTGGCTCATCATGGGTCCTGGGAGGCCACCAGCACATGGAATATGGAGTTGGAATTTATTCTAAGAAAAACTGGAAGTCTTTGGTGAGGTTTGGACATGAAAATGACATCATTCTAAATAACTGCTGCTATGGAGAAAGAGCCGTAAATTGGCAAGAGTCGAAAGAGAAAGACCCATTGGAAGGGTCTTGATGTTGTCCAGCTAAGAGCTAATGGTAGATGAATGGAGCCTCAGTGGAGAAGAAATGAAGTAGACAGATCTGGAGTAAATTCTGTTGCTAGAGCAGAAAGGACAGTGGCTGCATTGCTTCAATCAACACAGAATTGCACCTTTGCAAAATGAAATTCAGTGTTTTGGTCGATCTTTCAGCGGCATTGACCTCTTGCACAAACGTCTTGGAGAGATGTGATTAAGAATCATTTTCCCTTGTATCTTCTAACAGAATACAAAGATAGATATTTTATGCCAAGAATGAATTTGTTTTAGCAGTCTGTTTCCACAGGAACCATGGTTTTAAATGTCATAGCTTCTATAAATTTTAAATTAACAATTGGTGAGCTTAATAATCACTGGAATTTATACTTAAAAGATCTTTGGGAAGATGAGTTTTGCAGAAACTAACCTAGGAATTGACATACATTCTTCAGCAACCAGTAGAAAATAAAAATAAGAGGTAGTTTAGACACTGCTGATAGAATGAACAAAGGACCTTTTAGTGAAAGCATCTTCCTTCGGTTGCAACAGGTCAGGGTTCAGAGATGTAACCTAGTAACCAAAAGAGATTTAGATTTGAAAACAGACTAAAAGACACGATGACCATAAGAATAGACTGATAAGGGGCTCTGGCAATTCGTACAGAATTCCTAGCTGCTTGTTCCATAAGGATAATTTCATCTGCTTTTAAGCACTAAAGAAAAAAAAAATCAGTCTCTGCTTTTGTGATTTGCCAATCTTTCTTCTGCACAGCCTGCTTAGCCATTGTCTGGTTATAGGAGACTGAAGCATGTCTGAAAAATCAGCCCATTGCTGGTCTTTTCTGGATAGTGACGTTATCTTCCCTACACAGGGGCTGTCACAGGCTTCTAATAGAGCCCAGTGGATGGTGGAGATAGGAGGCTATTGGGCCAAGGACCTTGTTTCTTTTTAATTCGTTCCTTTTACAAATGATTAAAGATAAGTTTTCTTTTTCTTTTTCTTTTTCTTTAAGAGACAGAATCCAGAGAATTTCTAATATGCACATCTGACATTTCCCCCCGGCTCTATTTTTCCCCTAAATTCTTATATTTCTCTTGTATTTCTCCTATCAATAATATTATTAGTAATACTATTTTCAAATCATGGATTACCAAACCTTTCTGAGAGTTTACAAATAGTAAGTCATGAGACTCAATAAGCTCCGTTTGGATCTTTATTCTCAAAGACCATACACAAGATTTAGGAAGAAGAATAACTTCTATGCATTCCTGTTGGTCTTTTGTCTCTTACCTAAAATTTGGAGAAAAAAGAAAACATCGTCCAGGGTGAAAGTCAGAACTGAATATGTTAAGTAGCTCAACTGATGCTACCTTCAAGAAGCTGCTTTCAGAAATAGCCTGGTTCGATCAGCTACTGAGGCTAGCCTCTTGTAACTGTTATAGTAAAAAACATGCCTAAATTCTCCGACAATATTTCTTCAGTAGTTGAGTAAGGAACTGTCATTAGAAACAAGTGATGTAGTCAAACACATTGTTCCCACCCCATTAGTAGAGTCCTTGACAATACTACCCTCATCGACATGGTTAGGGTGTCCATGGGTTCAGGGGTTCATACCTAGACTGAAAAGTAAAAGAATGGCACAAAACTAGGTAAAATTAAACAACTGTTAAGAGTACAGGAGAGAATTGTTACTTTTTCTGAGAATGGAGCCTGGTCTCCTGCTCAGAACTAAAATGCATGGCTCCGTTTCTTTGGATGCAAGCATACTTCACATCATAAACACATTTTCTCCTTCTGTTATTACTACAGAACATTCTTTCCACAGAGATGGCTTGGCACCAGCTACTTTATTTGTCCTTCAGAAGTGCCAGTGTCTGAACCAGAGGAAGTCTAGTGACTTCTGGAATGAGCCTTGTTCAGACACTCAAGTCACAGTGGTGAATTCAAATAATTTAACAACTGGTTCTCTGCCCTAATGATCATTTTAAATAGAAAAAAAACTGATATACCAAAAGGTAGTTTATTATTTCATGGAATTAATACTTAAATAAGAACAATAGAACAAAGGTAGATTATAAGAAAGAGTTTCAAACTATTAATGAAAAAATATTAAATAATACCTGATAAAAACCAATAAAACTGTTATTTAAGATATTTCCATATTGCTTCTTGATTGGCATACTCACTTGCAATTTTTTTTCACCTGTGGATGGAATGAACATTACTATGGATGCTGAGAATATGTTTTTGCACAGATGAATGTTATAAAAGAGTAAGAAATGTAAATTTGTGATTTTCACATTGGGCAACTGCCCAGGCGCCTACCTTAGAGAGAACCCTGATTACAAGTGCCATTCTAATAAGTGGTCTGCCAAACCCAATAAAAAATTAGGTATGGTTCTGCTAAACTGATGCAAACCAGCTGAATCCTACCGCTGTCAAGACACGTGTCAGAGCTAATTGGTCATGATAAAAAAGCTGGAGGATATGTTTACACACATAAATATATAAATGTGTTTATACACATATATATATTTACATATTTATATCCACATATATATAAACATAAACATGCACATGAAGAGACATATGCAGCTACATATCCACATAGACATGCAAAAGGCTTTCAGCATCTGGAGCCCTTCTGAGAGCTGGAGGTCTAAGGCAGGAACATATACCGGCAATAGAAATAAGGAACCATCAATAACTCCAACATTGTCAAGTGGGCGTCACAGAATTCAACTGGATTGTTGTGCTAATATCCAAACTGAGACAGGAAACTGCTTCTATGGAAATTTCCCCCAAAGTATGGTGTAACAACGAATAGTTCTACCCTCTGCAGGCATTGTGACATCACAACGCATAGTGCTGATTCTTCATTAGGTTGACTGTCTTTGCTTCATGAAGTTTCTAGACCTTCAAGTACCTATTTTGAGAAACAAAGTTCTGTTCAGGGATTGAAAGTGGGCCTGAGATGGAGGAAGACTTTGCTGGCCCTCAGTTTGCTTAGCTTTCCCTTCTTTGTTCTAGCAGTACCCCATCCTTTCCCTCATCATAGTACTGACCTCAAATTATCGCAATATGTGTCTCACTCACCACTAGTCTAGAGGCTATTGGAAGGCAGGGATTTCTCATATTTAGTTCCTAATAAGGGCTTGCACAGTGCCTGGCAGATAGTGGGTTCTCAGCAGTTGCTAAATAAATCACATATCCTACATATTATTTAATGCTTTTATTCAATATGAGTTCTTATCCTTAAAGATGTATTCATTCATCCACAAAAAGATATTAGCACATGCCATTATGCATGGTGAGTCAGAAGGAAAAAGATAAAGAAAAAAAAAAACTTGATCTTGAAAGATTTATTTACAAAGAGTGTGTGTGTGTGTGTGTGTGTGCGCGCGCGCATGCAACACTGGGAGAATAGGTTTAGATGAGGCTTAACTAATTGCTAAGATTTTATGCACTTCATTCTGTAATAAAATTTATAAAATAATTTAATCTATGTTAATTTGAATAATATGCTGTATTTTCCAGACTCTGATTTTGATCATCACCCCCCAAAAGAGGGAGAGGTTCTTACAATAGTTTCATTTCTAATAACAGAACTTCATTACTTCATTATGGGCTGGAAGTCAGATGGGATAGATTTAAAACTGACCAGGATCTTCTTAAAAGAAAGCTACATGGCTGTACATTTGTTTGTGTTTCCCCATTTTATGCATCTTGCTCATTCCTGGTCCCCGTGGGCAGTCGGAATGAAAGGTCAGGTTACTGTAAACTGTGAGGAAGTCTGTTTCAGAAACATTTCCAGCTGATATCTCCCAGGAGATGTCACACCTTGACATGTGGAAGAAGGTCTTAGGAAAATGCTATTAAAATCCATATGTAAATATGTCATGTCATTATGTGCATATTAGCATCATGTTTGTATGAGTCTGTGGAAGCATGCATGTGTTATGTATGTGAGAGCATATAAGTGTATGCATTGTGTGCATGTGTATGTTTTGTGTATGTGCATGTGTGTTGTGTATAATGTAATCTTTATGTGAGTGTGTTACATTGTGTGCGTGCTGCATGTGTGTGCATTGCTAGCATATGTGTTGTGTTTAATTGTACATTATATGTGTCGGTAAGGGTGTGTGTGCTGTCTGCGTGTGACAGTTTTCCATTTTTTTTACAAAAAGTATTCTCAGGAAGTGAAAGAGAAAATGTGTCATTATCTGTGGAGAATATAGCTGCAAATTAAACAGATTAAAAACAACCTTTCCTAGGCTGTCAGAGAAAATGTTGAAGGTTTTCAAAAAGGAAGGAAATCTCTTGGGTAACCATATCTATATTTGCATTGCGTGTTTCAGAATAAAGACAAAAACAAAACCCAAACACATTCACACCACACGCTCCTGATACAGAGTCATTTTTTGAAAAAATGCTGGTTGGTAGCACCTCCGTGATGTGCCTGTCTATGACATTTTAAGATCACAAATTGCTGCTAGGAAACACTCTCTCTTTTCATATTTACACTTAAAAACCTTTTCTTCTTAATGGTTAATTAGGTCACTAATCAAAAGAAGCTCTTAAGAAGAAAATGAAATGTTGACATTTTGCAATTATTTGCTACTGTGAATAATACATAAACATATTACTTATGGAGGAAGTGGCTTTCAACCTCTTTTTCTGACATGAAACTCCTGCTGATGGCAGAATCCCCGAGTGTATCAGATGGCCACAGCACCTCCTTTACTGCTTGCATTCACTGTGGGGCATTTACGCGTCATTGTACTGGGCTCTTCCAAAATGCAGAATCAGTGATGGAGTGTTTGCGTGTGTGTGTGTGTGTGTGTGTGTGTGTGTGTGTGTGTGTGAGAGAGAGAGAGAGAGAAAGAGAGAGAGAGAGAGAGTCTGTGTGTGTGAAAGTTTATTGTTCTCGTCTTCTTTCCTTTACATCATGAATGTCAACACACTGACACATCAATAATTACTTGAATAGAAATGCCTTTAAAAATGACTTTAATCAGAAATAGATAATATCCTAATATTTCCATTTTGTAGCAAGCACTTCCTGAGTTCTGCCTTAGGACCAGGATTGTGGTAACAAAGTGGGATGGGCCACAGTGATTGTCCATAAGGAGCTGAGGGAAAGATAACATACAGCACCCAGCCACATCCAGGGACTCAGAAGCATATATAAAATATTTGGCTTGTCCTTTAGTTTTTCTTTTATACTTCAAATGATCTCTTCCTTTATGGCACCTCAATCATGTCATCTTGTTGCCCAAACCACCACCAATAACTTGACTGCCCCCAAATCTTGATTTCAAGTATTCCTCTATATAGACTCAACCTTCTGTTATTGCAGCTCGCTCATCCCTGAGACTAAACACCAGTACACTGTACAACCAGACACCCCACCCTACCCTTCTCACCATCTTCAACACTACCCAACTGGATTCACCCACCGTCATATCTTCTCTGATTATTCTGTAGTCTCGTTTCTGGCTCCCTTGGCTTCAACTTTGTTTTTTATTGATTTGTGGGACTTTTTTTTAAATATAAATTTGGTCCTGTCAATTACCTAAACAAATGGTTGTAGAATAAAAGAATAAATTCAAGCCTGATCAAGTGGTGGCACAGTGAATAGAGCATTGAAATGGGACAACAGAGGACCCAAGTTTGAAACCTCGAGGCCACCAGCTTGAGTGCGGACTCATCTGGTTTGAGCAAGGTTCACATGCTTGAGCTCAAGCTGGCTTGAGCAAAGGATCACTCGGTCTGCTGTAGCTCCCGGTCAAGGCACATATGAGAAAGCAATCAATGAACAACTAAGGTGCTGCAACAAAAAATTGATGCTTCTCATCTCTCTCCCTTCCTGCCTGTCTGTCCCTATCTGTCCCTCTCTCTGTCTCTCTGTCTCTGTCACACATACACACGAATAAATTCAAGTCTATTCACCTGTGTTGTCCACTCTGCCCTATCCTAATGTAGGCCAGTGGTTTTCAACAGATGTGCCATGCAGGCACACAAGTATGATGCAAGAATATTTAAAATATGCAATACCTGACTATGTAGTCAGAAGCACTGACTTCCCTTAGATTGACTGTCAAAATAAAAAAATGATAACAGCCAACTCAATGATTTTCATCTCCAATGAAGAAATAAATATTATACCTATTTTTTTGTCATATTGCCAAAAAATATAGTTTGTTGGTGTGCTGTGGAATGTTAGTCATTAGTTTATGTGTGGAATGAGATTAAAAAAACTAGCCCTGGCCAGTTGGCTCAGCGGTAGAGCGTCGGCCTGGCATGCGGGGGACCCGGGTTCGATTCCCGGCCAGGGCATACAGGAGAAGAGCCCATTTGCTTCTCCACCCCCCCCTTCCTCTCTGTCTCTCTCTTCCCCTCCCGCAGCCAAGGCTCCATTGGAGCAAG
Organism: Saccopteryx bilineata; assembly: GCF_036850765.1. NCBI lineage: Eukaryota > Metazoa > Chordata > Mammalia > Chiroptera > Emballonuridae > Saccopteryx > Saccopteryx bilineata. The sequence continues at coordinate 29,072,889 of NC_089500.1, read as the reverse complement.
GATGGCCCGGGCGCTGGGGATGGCTCCTTGGCCTCTGCCCCAGGTGCTAGAGTGGCTCTGGTCACGGCAGAGCGACCCCCTGGTGGGCAGAGCTTCGCCCCTGGTGGGCGTGCCAGGTTGATCCCGGTTGGGCGCATGCGGGAGTCTGTCTGACTGTCTCTCCCTGTTTCCAGCTTCAGAAAAATACAAAAAAAAGACCAAAAAAAATATTAAAAAAAAAAAAGACTGAAAATCACTGCTCTAGGCTAACATCTCAGAAAGCATGGTGCGAAGATCTTGGCCTCCTAGTAGTTGTGCTAGGTTCCTGGGGCTGCTATAAACAGAATGCCTCAAACTGAGTGGCTAAAAACAACAGAAATTTACTCTCTTACAGCTCTGGGGATCAGAAGTCTGAAATAAGCATGTCAGTAGAGTACACCATCTCTGAAACCTTCTAAGAAAGTATCTTTCATTGCCACTTCTTACCTTCTGGTGGATGCCAGAAATTCTGAGTTTTCTTTGGCTTGCAGCTACCTGTCTCCAGTTTCTGTTTCTGCCTTCACATGGTCATCTTCCCTGTGTATCTGTGTGTCTAGGTCTCCTTTCCTTTTCTATAAGACAGTAGTTACTAGATTTAGGAGCCCACCTGTATCCAGTGTGACCTCTTCTTATCTAAACTCATTATACCTGCAAAAATTCTATTTCCAAATAAAGTCACATTATGAACATCTAAGAGGAAGTGAGCTTTGCAAGGACCCAATTCAACTTGCTACCATAGTAAATGAGCCCTGTGAAAACATATGCATTTGCAAACACGAGTCATTCAAATTCTCAAAGTCCAGGTGTTCACATTTTCAAAGGGAATTTCTATTTACCCATCATCTTTTTCACACAGTGATCATAATCATTCAGATGAAGCACTTTGATGGAAAATAGTTGCACACTGCAAGGATTCATACACATATATCAAACACTTCTATTATATAGGAAGCACATTAAAATGTATAACTTTGGGAATATATTCTCTTATGTGTAAATATGAAGTGAAACAAAATATTCCTGCATGTAAAACTCTGAGTGCAATTCATTACCTTAAATCTCACATTTCATTTCTAGTATATTTTCAAATATATGTTAATTAATTACCAGTGTTTTATGTCAATGGGAGAGTTTTGAAATAATTTCTTATGCTCCAACATTTTAATGATTGGGCAACTGAGCCTGGAGGAAACAAGTTACTTTAGTTCAGCCCATTGGTTGCAGAGTGAAAACCCACTTCTTACTTCCAAGTAAAATGAACAGCTAACACATGAAGTCAAATTATTTAATTGGCTCATGACCCTCAACCTCTCCTCTTTGCAGACATTTTTCTGGGAATGATGCCTTTAAGACAGAAGGCAACAGGTAGACACTGGAATTGAAAAGGCTGATTTGAATGCAACTGAGATGTTGAGTAGTCACTTAATATTTTTCTTGTTTCTCAACTTCTCAGAGTTGGTTTCCTCGGCTATAAAAGGAGAACAATAATCTTTACGCAAAGAGTTAATGTAAATATTATTTGTTTAAAGGGAATGAATTAATTTATTAACTATATACATATACAGAGACTAAGGTAGAATAAGTATGTATAAATAGATACACACACACACGGGTGAGTGAGTGTGGCAAATAATTTACACTGAATAAAGAAGGAGTAACGAGGACAACAATGATGATGGTGATGATATGACCAAAATGACAGAAAAATAATCATGTTTTGGGGAAGCAAATATAGCACAGTTTTCCCCTCAAGGGATTAATACACAAAGGACCATAGTTTGACCTTGCCAGGTCTTCTGCTTATGTCATCTTATAAAATTCTCCCAACAAAACTAGGTAACAAAGACCATGAGTTTACAGATAAGAAAATGAAGGATAAAAGCATTTAAGCAAATCACTTGAAGCCATCAATTTAATATGTGCTAACGGTGGATTTCAAATAGGCATCTATCCAAGAGCAAAGGTTAGGGTCTGTCTTGGAGCTGATATACACAGACTGTGAAATATTTAGGGATGCAGAAACTAGAACTGCAGTATTGACTAGAGCAGTTATTTAGAAAGCCCTATTGGCAGCCAGGCACTGATGGACGAGTCGGTAAATGTATGCTTCTGTACCTGGCAGTTTCCGGACACCTTCCAAACTCAGATTCTGCCTCCCCTCTGCCTCTCGGGATGACTGCTTGATTAATGAGCTTCCATTCATAAAGCCTTATGATGAGAAGCGCATGCCATTGCTGCGAGTGGTAAGTCATATCATTGTTTGGATTGGCACTGAGACATGCCAGCAACATCTCTACCCCTGTGGCTAGGGAAATGGAAGGATAATATAATCAAGTATGTGGATTCACACTCGGCAAGTCTGTAGGCTTATCATACGGGGCTACTCTAAGTGAAATTCAATTGGATTCATTGCTAGATGTGATGTGAGCTAGCTTCCTATGTTTATTAAATATTTTCAAGATTATATCTTAACCTAATCCTTTTTGAGTCTTTGGTATTCATTCTAGTACAGCTCACAGATGAATGAAACAGAAGTTAAAGAAAATGCCAGTGCATTGGTTTTCTCTGAGTTTTTTTTTAAATTTGGGCAGAATCTAGGTAGGCATAATAAATTTAAAAAATTATTAAGAGATATAGAGAAAAATATATAAAAATTGAGGCATAAACTCTTGTGTATGAACCTCAGTGAAAAACTTATGAAGAAATATTGTATATTTGGTAGGCTTTCATCATCTCAGGGTATATACCTGAAGGAGTATCTAGTTTTTATTTGTCTGCTTATACATCTGAAATATCTAAGAGTGTGTTTACACAGTGGTAAGATAACAAATTGATATTTTTTTAAGTTTTAGTCAATTTAAAGTACAATAGACACTGTCCAAATGAAAGCTGGCTTTTAGTCCCTGCCAGGTTCATATTTTGTTTTCTTTTTTTCTTTTTAGTGAGAGAGGCAGAGACAGAGAGAAACACACACAGAGGGCCAGATAGAGACAGACAGGTAGGTAGGGAGAGAGATGAAAAGCATTAATTCTTTGTTATAGCACCTTAGTTGTTCATTGATTGCTTTCTCATATGTGCCTTGATCAGGGACCTAGAGCAGAGCAAATGACCCCTTGCTCAAACCAGTGACCTTGGGCTTCAAGCCAGCAACCTTTGGGTTCAAGCAAGCAACCATGGGGTCATAGTCATGTCTATGATCCTATGCTCAAGCCAGCAACCCTGCGCTCAATCCAGAGACCCCACACTCAAGCTGGCCATCTGTGCTCAAGCTGGCCACCTCGGGGTTTCAAACCTGGGTTCTCCATGTCCCATGCCGATGTTCTATCCACTGTGACACCACCTGATCAGAACTGAGTCTATATTTCTGAAAGCCAATAATTTTAATTGTTCAGGAGTTTTTTTAATAACCCTTAGACTTGTGCACAACATATCGTTTCCAATGAAATGAAAGTACTTTTGCAAATTATAGTATGCTAGCTTGCCAGACCAGTCTTATAATTTTCTCAGTCATTCATTTAACAAATGTTTATGAAACAACCATTATATATAATTTCTGGCTTTATGTCCAGTGGGTCTGTAAGAGTGAAAAGTCCACAGAAGCTTCAGTATTGGCTTTGAGAGTTTCTGTAGAGCTATGATGGTGACATACATGGCATGTCCTCATTTCAGTGTCTCACAGGCTACATATAACAGGTGCCACATGAACAAGACTCATGAACATACACTTAAAGAAGTTCAAGGGATTCACTAAATCACACCATCGTTTGATTTTTTTAGTTTTTTTGGTTTTTGTATATTACCTGTTTCTATTTCTGAAATGCCACCTTAAGTAAATTTTGATTTCTTTCATCTTAAAGGAGATCTAATGTACTAGCTACTTTTCATTTAAAATGAAAATACCTCCTTGATAAAGGAGAATATGCATATGGACTAAGCTCCCTTCACCACACTAAATGCAGGAGACACGCACAGCACATATCTACATTCCCTGATAATACATTTATAAAATTGTTTAAAATACCCAATACTTAGTAAATTCAAAGTATTTTGAATGCACATCACAGTGGGGCAGCTTGTGGACACCTGATAGTCAGGTAATCAAAGTGAGAATCATTGGTAATGGGATGACACCCTGTATGCACAGGTAGAACAAAGCTAGAAGCAGCATCCAGCTGTGCATTTAGCATTGAGAGAGAGTCCCATCAGGGATGCATGTCCAAATCTAATCACAAAGAAACATCAGAAGAATCCAAATTGATGGTCACTCTACCCAATAATTGGCCTGTAATTATAAATTATAAAATTATAGGTAACAAAAAATTAGTTTCTACTGCACTTTTTTTCAAGCACATGAAATCATTTACCACCAGGAGAGTCACAATAGTTTGGCAGTAACAGCTGCTCTAGAAAAGAAAAAAATAGAAAAGAGAGAGAGAGAAATAAGTCATTCTTAATGAATTGTGCCAATTAAGTATTAAAGCAAAATATAGCTCAGTTGGGCAGGGGTAGAAAATTTTCATTTGGTTGGAAAGCATTCTTTTTCCTAGGAAAAAAGACAATTGAATGCCACTAATAGAAACTCCACAAAACAAAACAAAATTTCTTATCTAATATAAAAAGCTAGTTAGTGAACAGTAAAACAAACAAACACACCAAAATAGTTACTAAACAAAAAAATTTATATATCAGATGTCCCTGAAGTACAAGGTGCTGGGGGTAATAGAGTTCTGAGATAACCTTCCTTCTCAACAAGTTTATGATCTAGATGGGAAGAGAGAGATACGCATAGATATTCTGAAACAGATAAGAGGGCCTTGACCTCTTTCATTCTTACTTGGCTTGACACTGCGAGCTGCCAGATCTCTGACCTAGATACAGTAGATGCACATCTGGCAGGTCTTGATTATTCCAGAGTTGCCTCACTTCTTGACCCCCTGCATGTATGTGTTCAGCTAAAATGAGCTTACCCAGCCTCCAAAGAGCCGCCATGGAACCCTCTGTCCATTTCTGCTTGGTCTGCCTTATTTTCAGGCCCTTTTAGGATTCTTGCTTTGGAGCAAAAGGCTGGGTTGTGGGAAGAAGAGAGAGCTGGAGGAACAAAGAGAAATGAGTCGTGATTATCTCTTTGTTGCCCTTTTCTTTGACATTGTCTTGTTTCCCGGACCACAGCCTTGTTCTGCCAGATACATCTCATTTTCTGCATGACTTCATCTGGATGTGCATTTCAAGCTGTGATTTCCGAATTTGCTTGCCCATTGTAGACCCTCTTTCTACTGAAAAAGAGGCTTTCAAGTTCAAAGTGAGTTAGAGTAAGCAATGTCTTAGAATTCATGTCTTTCTGATCCTTATCTGCTGTTGGCTGCTTCAAACAATATCATATTATTGTATGTTGTATAGCAAATGTCTCCAGTGGGCATTCTTTTAAAATGCATTCAGGAAGTCAGTCTTCCAGCTCAGAGATCTGATGATGAAACCTCTTGTTGTTGATGTGAGAAACTTATTCTGTGAACAGAACTTCAGCGGCACGTATTTGTCCCACATGGCTCCCAGCTCATGGTTCTTGTCCTCAAATAGCAACTGAGGTGATCTCATTGTTTCCAGATTATTTGAGGTCACAATTGGACTGTTTTATCCAAATGCACTGTATTCCCAAACACTCTCAGACACCAAACTGCTCCAGAGATGCTTTTGCATGCCCTCTCTATTCAATTCTAGGTATGCCTTTAAAGCAAATGAAACAAATCTCTTTTTTTAACAAAGCATACATATTCACCATCTCTTTTTTAAAAAAAAGACTTATTTATTTATTCATTTTAGAGAGAAGAGAGAGAGAGAGAAATAGAGAGAGAAGGGAGGAGCAGGAAGCATTAACTCCCATATGTGCCTTGACCAGGCAAGCCCAGGGTTTTGAACCAGCAACCTCAGCATTTCCAGGTTGATGCTTTTATCCACTGCGCCACCACAGGTCAGGCTTCACCATCTCTTATTCTTCCAGAATTTTAACCACAAACCATTCTAGAGGGAGTAGTCAGCGTCTCTGGATCTGAGCTAAATAAGCACTAAATTCCTAAATAAGTATTTTTATATAATTCGGTGAACATTGATTTTAAGGTTCGGAAAAATCACACCTAAAAGAGTTTTGAAAATACATGCAAGCCTTACCAGGCAGTAGCGCAGTGGATAGAGCGTCGGACTGGGATGCAGAGGACCCAAGTTCAAGACCCCGAGGTCGCCAGCTTGAGTGCGGGCTCATCTAGTTTGAGCAAAAAGCTCACCAACTTGAACTCAAGGGCACTGGCTTGAGCAAAGGGTTACTCGGTCTGCTATATCCCATGGTCAAGGCACATATGAGAAAGCAATCAATGAACAACTAAGTTGTTGCAACAAAAAACTGATGATTGATGCTTTTCATCTCTCTCTGTTCCTGTCTGTCTGTCCCTATCTATCCCTCTCTCTGACTCTCTCTCTGTCTCTGTAAAAAAAAAAAGAAATACATGCAAAAAGGAAAGTGTTTCAACAAGTGTTGGTTAAAAAACTACTTCGTTTGAAACTTTCATTGTATTAAATATTTTTAAAAAGTGTTCTGTATTTGGTTATAATTTATAAGCAGCTTAAACATTGTATTATGATTTCCACATAAAATTAAATTTCCTAATTGGGAAAAATAAATATTTCATAAATGGTGATACTATAAGCTATATAAGCAAAAGCAAGCAAACAAAAAAGGTAAAATTAAAATATGCCTAAAATAGATATGTCAAGAAACTTCATTAATGTGGACCTAACATATTTTAAATGTGAGATTACACAGACACTGACTAGGCTGTCATTAGTCATTTCAATATATAAATATAAAACCAAATATTTTTAATCCAGTTAAAATAAATAATATTGAGGAAGTAGAGGGAAAATAAATGCCTCTCCAAAAGTAAAGTCTTTAGAAAATCATTAGTACCTTTATTTTTAAATGTTGGTACAAGTAAAATGATAATTATAAATCTTAACTACTCTTTTTTTTTAATTTTTCTGAAGCTGGAAACGGGGAGAGACAGTCAAAGGCTGCGGGAGGGGAAGAGAGAGACAGAGAGAAAGGAGGGGTGGGGGTGAAGAAGCAAATGGGCGTTTCTCCTATGTGCCCTGGCTGGGAATCGAACCCAGGTCCCCGGCACGCCAGGCTGACGCTCTACCGCTGAGCCAACCAGCCAGGGCCTCTTACCTACTCTTAAAGTGAGTTTTTCAGGAACATTTTGGCAAACACAAAAGCAAACTGGCTTCTGAAAAAGTTACTACAATGTTCTATGGTGATCTGAACTAAGTACATTATTTAGTTATTGTGATTTAGTCCCAACTACATAATAAATACATTAAACAAAAGTTGAGAATACTGTGTTCTTCTATTATTTTGGAAAAATTAACTTAGCTTTTTTTGTTTTTTAAAATGTTTTATTGTTGTATTAATAGTACATTGTTCTGAGTCCCATCTTGTTTATTCCCCCAGAGTAAATTGTATCCTGGCAATAACTTTTGCAAATCCCAAATAAACTTTATATCACCAATTTAAATGTTTGTGCTAAGAAAATGCACTCTCATTTTAATATTTTTTAAAATAAAACATTACTCATTCTTTTTTCTTGCTGTGGACTTATTTGCAAATGAATTAAAAAGTTCCCCTTCCTCTTAGGATGTATAAAAATGTACAAGTTTCTCCTTTCATCTCCCATGTCTAATTATTTTTAGAGTTTCTTCATGCCAGGGGAAAATTCATAGCTTTTTGTATTTCTGTTCACAGGAAGTAAAAAAATACAAAGTTGCAAACACAAATGTGAAAATCCTCAAAATGACATTGATTTATAGGGATGATTGAAATAATACTGCTGGATATCTTTGGAGAGGTAAGGTCTTGGTGCTTTTATGGGAAGATGCTGAGACCAGTCTGAGAGAAAGCTGGTTCTCTGAGCCTGAAAAGACAGAGGGGTGGTGGATTCTGTGATTGGCCATGATGCTCATACAGTATACAAGAAGTCGTAACAGTGTCCCCGTTATAGCAGGGTCTTGGGATATGCATAGGCATTGAACATTAAACATTATAGCCTTGGGAGCCATAGTAAAAGAGCAGCGTGGCCCTGGCTCATAGGTTCAGTGGTAGAGTGTCAGCCCAGTGTGTGGATATCCCAGGTTCAATTCCTGGTCAGGGCACACAGGAGAAGTGATTATCTGCTTCTCCACTTCTCCAACTCCCCTCCCCGTCTTTTCTCTCTCTTTCTCTCTTCCACTCCTGCAGCCATGGCTCCATTGGTTCTAGTGCATCACCCTAATTGCTGAGAATGGCTCCCTGGAGCTTCTCTGCCTCAGGCACTAAAAAATAGCTTTGTTTGGAGCATGGCCCCAGATGGAGATTGCCAGGTGTATCCTGGTGGGGGCGCATGCGAGAGTCTGTCTCTCTATCTCCCTCTCACTTGGAAAAGAAAAAAAAAAGAGGTGGTGCCTGTACATTTTAATGTACTATGGGGGCTAAAAACAACAAACAAATTTATGCTTCTAAGAAAGATCTCAGAAATAGATAAAATTTCATTAAAAAAGATAAAAGAGTGTGACATTTCTTTCATTCTGCATAGTGATGAAAACATAACTGTTATAAAAATACTGTGAAGTAAGAATCTGAAATATAAGTTTTCTTTTTTGGAAACTATAGTTTTTTCAAGACCCTTGAGTTATTATAACAACTTTATATTGATTTATTAAGGACAGAATTAGTGCATGAAAATTATTACAGTACATGAAAAGTATTACAGCTTTGCAATATAGTTGTTTAGATGCTGTCTTGACCCAGTTTTGAGGCTGTAGTTAGAAGCTGGTTAGTTCCACTTTTTAAATAACTCATTAAATCATTAAATCCACACCCCCACTTATGTTCTATGTTGGACTCTCATACTCTGGACCTCTATCAACCCACCCTCATCACTCCAGCTCCAGGCATCAAAGAATCAGGACCAGTCCCTGTTCCCCAGAGCCATCTAAAATAATTCAAATTACCAATCCTAATCTGGCTGAGCCTGACTCATACATTCCTCTCCATGGAAATCACAATGAAGGTGTTTGTCCACAGCACCCCCCCTCTCTGTGCCTCATGACAGACCGGGTGCTTCCCCAAGGAGCTGGGCACTTTGAGCTTGCCTGGGAACTTAGAGACCCCCAGAGAATTCTGAGTAATAAAATTATAAAAGTCTGTCTTTCTCTTTCTCTTACTTAATGTGCATCTGATTTCACCATACTTTACCCAAGGTAATGTGTTTAGAGCACGTTTTTCATGCACAATAACATTCACCAACAAAACTCATTTCTGTGTGCATCTGAGGTTGGGAAGTGGGGTCTGTAACCTTTTGCTGGGTCCTAGTGCAGCTTCCAAGTGATTATTTCTTTCTACAACTGCTCACAAAAATTAGGGGACGTGCAGATACTCTAGTACTTTCAGCCTTTTGTATAGTGCATTTTCACCAGTGAAATAAAAGTTGGTTTTGCATCTCATTTGCATAATCAAATAACTTTCTTTGACTTGTTGTTTGCTTTTCTGATGTTTTTGTTTAATGAAAAAAATCAAATGCTTCTTTTTTTTGCTTCATATTCATTTTGAAATATCCCCTAATTTTTGTGAGCAGTACATAATAAGTCCTTCGCTTTTGAAGTTCTTGCAATTGGAATTAATCATTCTTCAGTCCTACTTTATTTATTCAAGACACTGAACCCAGTTATGCTCTTGGTTATTTTCTTCATTCCAAGTCTTGCCTTATCGTGGATGACTTCAACAGTCATTTGTCTATGTACTTCACACTTTAGCATATTGCTTCACATGTGTTCTTTGACCTGCCCTTGTCTATAGATATCCACCTTTATTTGTCTTCAAATCTACTTCTAAAATCAGTTTTGAATGTCAGAAATTCAAAATCACTTTCACTGGACAACAAAGTGTCAATAGTGAACCAAAGGCCACTTTTAAAAAGATCAGCAAAATTAATAAACAGCTACAATAAAAATAAAGAGAAAAGATATAACTCATCAATATAAAAACTAGAGAGGAATATCACTAGAGATTACACAGACAATTAAATGATAAGGGAATATGGCAAAAAACCCTATGCAAATAAATATGACAACTTATATAAAATTGACCAAATTTTTTTAAAATCACAACTTAAAAAAATTCACACAAGAAAAAATAGATAACATGAACAGTTCTATTCTATTAAAAATTTTAATTTATATTAAAAGTTTCTGGAAGAAAGAAATCTCCAGATGTGGAAAGTTAAAATAGTGAGAGCTACTAAACATTTAAAGAGGATATAACAAAAAAAGAGGAGTAAACACTTCCTGAATCATTTTGAGACAAGAATTACCCTAACACCAAGAACAGATACAAAGAGTACAAAACATAAAACAAAAGCAAAAGCAAAGAAACCTACAGATCAATTTGTTTCATAAACATAGACACAAAAATTGTTAATAAAATACTAGTAAATATAACTCAGCATTATATAAAAAGAATAATACACTATGGCCAAGCAGGAATGCAAGGCTAGTTCAAATCTTGAAAATCAATCAATGTAATCTACTATATTACAGAATGAAGATTATAAAAACCGCATGATTATATCAGTTATTGCTCAAAAAAATATTTGAAAAATTCAACCTATATATATGATAAAAAAAATCAGCAACGTAGGAATTGAAAGGAACTTCCTTAACATGATAGTGATCATCTATGGGAAAACTATAGCTGAGAATATTTCAAATAATAAGAACCAACATTATTTTTCTCAAAGATCATGAAGAGATTAAAAGGATGTCCACTTTTATCTCTCCTACACATCATACTCAATATCCTAGTCAGTGAAATGAGTTAATAAAATTAATCTATAAGTCATACAAATTGTAAAGAAAAAAAAGGAACTGTCTATTCACAAATTATTTTATTTTTATAAAAACATTTTAGAAATATAAAAGGACAAGAAGAAAATATTTGCAAAAAGATATCTGACAAACAGCATGTATCTGGAACATACAAAAAATGATTTACATATACCTAAATTTTGTGTAGTAATATTCTGGAGAGAAATACATAAAATTACTAACAACAATTACAAAATGATCAACCAACAACCCTGTTAAAAATAGGCAAAATGTGTGAATATACACTTGGCAAAAGGGACATACAGAAGGCAAATAAACCCATGAAAAGGTGTACTATAGTATTAGTCATTAGGGAAATGTAAATTAAAACCATGGTAAGATACTGCTCCATATCTGTTAGGACAGTTATCATATAAACAAAAGCAAAAACAACAACCCCTCCCCCCCCACACAACACCTAGTAACTATACTAGTATTGATTGGGATGTGAAACTAGAACTCATATATTCCAGATGGATTCAAATGTTACAACCATTGTGAAAAACTGTTGACAGTTTCTCATAAAATTAAACATATACTTATACATCACTGTGATTTACCATAGGTAAAAATGTACATTCATACAAAAACTTGTACATGAATGTGGATAGTAAGCCCTATTCATAATTGAACCAAACTGGAAAGAGCCCAAATATTCTTCCACAAATGAATAGATAAACAAATTATGGTAAACATAGGCAACAGAATACTCTGAATGCTAACACTAATAAAAAGAAAATAAAAACCTGCTGATACATGTAGCAGCGTCAATGCATCTCAAATGAATGATGCTGAGTAGAACAGCCAGTCTCCCAAGGTGACATACTGTATGATTTTATTTATATGACAATCTGGAAAAGGTGAAACTAGAACGATGGAGAGCAGATGAGTAGCTGTCATGCTTTAGGGATAGCTCCTTGGTGGTTCTGAGGATGCTGAAACTGTTCTGTATTCTGATTGTGGTGAACCTATGTATTTGTTAAAACTCAGAGCTCTGTACCATAAAAAAGCCAATTGTATTGTATGTTAGTTTAATCAGTAAAATGTTTGAAAATATCTGAGTCCACAGAGGAGAATTGTTTTTCATTTACTTCCAGCATTTCACTAACATGCTAGGCATATCTGAAAATTTTTCAATATTATTTTGTTCATATCTCATCTTGAGTGGGAGAGTCAGAGTGTGATTAACTGTTTTATGATCAGGCTCCAAAATAGGGTTGACATTTATATAACAGGATTTCAAGGCCATGATCATGAATAGCACAGCAATGTTGCCCCTTGTAGTAGCACTGACTATAACTGCCTTGCCATCACAGAACAATATCCCCCACTTCTACCCTTCAACCACAAATTGCTTGTGATAATTAATTTATTTATCTTAAGACTAATGCTTATTTGGAATTCCAAATGAGAGAGAGGTCACACTCATTCTAAGTTATTACATATTGACCTGAGCATCAATTAATGCCTCTTTAGACTTTGTTTTGCTTATTTTTTCATTTTATTTTTTAATGTGGGAGCGAATAAAGACACTAGGTATACAAGGAGAGTCAACAACTGGGTTGTTTTACCTAATAATAGTATCATATGGTAGTTAAAAGTTTCCAGTAGCTTAGAAATCTAAGTAACACATGATTTTCTTATTTCTAAATGGCAATAGCAGTACCTACCTCATAGGAATGTTGAGTGTAACATTAGTAGGCAAAAGTGCCTTGTAAGCTATATGCTTCCAACAAATAGACATTATTTTAGTTGGAAGGAAGAGACACAGGAACACTGGAGAACTGCAAAGTTCTTGCTATTTATTTTGCCTAAAGCTAGAGCAGTAGATCTAAACTAATCCAGTTGTAAGAAGAGCTCTATATTTCATGATCTCTGGAATGATTACCAGATCTAGTACCTGCTCAGTTTAATGGGCTGGTGGCTATTTACAAAGCTAGTTAAGTATTATTGGATCCTAAAAAAATAAAATAAAATAAATAAATAAATATAAAATGTCTCTTTCTGTTTTTTAATCCTTCAAGTTGTGAAATCCTATGCAGTCTAATCTTGAAAAGGATTCCCATGGTGTGGTACACACTAGAGCAATTAACTGATTACTGCTGTTCAGAAAATGTAGGCTGGGGCTCAGTAATAGCCATCTCCTCCCAGCAAGTCACAGTCTTGTTTACCATTATTGGTTTGGACTCTTCTGAGAGTCTTTGACGCATATGACAAGGTTCATTTCCAAGCCAATTTAAATTAATTTTTTCCCTGAGATTCTGTAAAGCACTGGCAAATGCTTTCCAAAAACCAGAATCCCTTACATTTTGCTTTCTTCCTCTTGCTTCACCTCCTGTTGACATTACCTAGAATTATGTATCCATATTGACCAGAAAACAGCTTCATTGTTTTATACAGTTATGGATGATTTCCTTACACATTCCTGGGTAGAATAACACAGTCATTTAAAACTAGAAGTGATGGAGCAAATTATGGATTTATTCTTGGATTTGAAATAAAAACCATTTCTTAAGTTTATTTTTAGTAAAGATCACATGTGGAGATGACGTCAGAGTAATGGCGGGGTAGGAAGCGATTCCGATAAACCTCCCCCAAAACTCAACAAGATCTTCAACCAGAAACAGAAAAACCTATACTTGGAGCCTCCAGATGCTTCGCAATACACCCAAAGGTATGGTCGAGTGAAAAATTGGCTAAATATATAACCAAACCCCGAAGGAAATAGGGAGTAAGAAATGCTCCGCCTTCCTCACTAACCTAAACAGGGCGGCTTTCTCTGGTAACTGTGAATATAAAAACTGAGGCGGGCAAAGGGGGTGAATAGATCCAGGCCACTGCACAAATGGCCGAACCAGGCTGTGGCACGGAGATCCAAGCCGAGGAAAAACTGATCCTGTGGCAACCCGGGCAATACAAGCTAACACTCGCGCCAAACCCAAACAAAGAAAGACAAGCGGGGCGGCCATTTTACCCGGTCTCCTGGTCGGTGCGCAGTTAGTGGGCGAGAGATTTCTTCCTAGGCCCCGAGAGTGGGTGCCCGTGTTGCCCCACGGAGAGGCAGGGTCAGAGGCCTTTCTGTGGGCCGAGGGCAGAGTCTCTGGGCAGCCCCAGCACCCTGGGAAAGCTACGCACGGGAGGGAGTGAGAACTAATTCCAACGGTGGAGATTTTCTGTGCTGGAGGGTGTTTCACTCAGAGGGAAACGCGGCCGGCCTCATATCCTGGTTTGCACGCGCAGATAAGGAGTGAGCGATTCCTCCAAGTGCCTCTGCAGTGCGCGCCCGTGTTACCGCACAGAGGGGCAGAGTCAGGGGCCTTTGTGTGGGCCAAAGTGGAATCTCGGGCCGCCCCAGCGCCTTGCAAAAGCCATGCACGGGGACGGAGCGAGACTCAATTCCAACGCTGCAATTTTTCCCTGCGGTTGGGGGTTTCACTCAGAGCGTGAGACTGCTGGCCGGATATCCTGGTCGCAGACAGTGAGTGAGAGTTTCCTCCAAGCGCCCCGGAAGTGGGCGCCCGCTTGTGTTACCGGACAGAGTGGCAGAGCCAGAGGTCTTTGAGTGGGCAGAAAGCCCGCCTGATTATGCTAGCAGCTCTGACTGACTGAGCCTTACCCAGAGCCCTGTGCTGAGTGGAAATAGAGTGGGGAATTGCCAGCTCTTCAAAGAGATAGCCTCTTACTATCCAGGCAGAGGCAGCAGCAAACCCATAGCTGGATTATCAGGCTACTAATTGAGGAAGGAAAGACTAGGAGAAAGGCTCCAGGAACACGGACTCTCTCACTGTCGGAGCCTATAAATGCTAATGAGCCTCGACTGCCAACGAAACTAAAGCACAATACATGACATTGCCATAGAGACTTATCAACTGCAAACCTCTACCTGAGCATGCCAAAGGGGCAGAACCTGGGGTACAGAGTCACTGACCAGGAAGAGGGAGAGAAAAGAAAAAGCAAGAAGATAACCTCTCAAAATCAAGAATAATCTGCAGACTTTATAACCTATCCCATTTTATTATATTTGTTCATTTGTTTCTCTTATCTTCATTCTTGATACTTTTTTTCCGCCTCCAATTTGGCCGATTAACTCTCTGCCGGTCTTACTCTCTCCTCTCCTTGAACTACACTACCCATAAGTGTTACATCTCCCACTATCTTTTCTCTTCTCTTCCTTTCTCTCTATGAGGGTTGCACTCCAAAACCCTTAACTCTCTCTCTCTCCTTTCTTTTTTCTTCTTTTAGTGGTTCCCTCTTTTTTTTCTCTCTTTCTTTTCTCCCTCTATATTAGTTTCTTCCTTTCTCCTTTACATCTCCTCTCATTCAAACCTCAATAACAAACAAATTATCTTATCTGGGACTCAAACTTATGTTTGTGGCAATTCAGGGGGGTTTTACTTCACCTTTTAAACTCACTAGCAGTGCTCCCATCCCTGGCTCTCCATTTTATCTAGTTCTTGTTCCACTAAATACAATAGTAATTTTTTAATTTGTCCCCCCATTTTTCCGATTTCCTCTTATTCCTCTCATCATAACTCTTAGACAACCAACACCTAAAAACAAATAATTTTATTCTTGACCCCAATTTTTTTCTTATTTGCTTTTTGTGGGTCCATACGCACTTTTTTTTTTTCGTTTTTCTTTTGTTTTCTTTTTTTTTTTTTTTTGCCCCTTTATTACTTTTCCCCAATTCAGGCCCTCCATCACAGGCATTGTTTGTTATAATTCACAGTTCACCACAAGATTTTCTCAAGAAAGAGGGGAGAGGAGAGGAGAGGAAAAAAGGAGGGGGGGAATAATTTCCTTTTTTAAAAAATTTTTATTTTATTTTATTTTTCTTTATTTCATTATTAATTTTTTTAAAAAAAACAACTCTTTTCAATTTTCTATTTTTTTATTATTTTTTAAACTTTTAATTCTTTATTAAATCTCATTAATAATATCAACCATACCACCCTCAGATGCCATTAAGGAAGAGAAAATCGAATATCATGGATACAAAAGAAAGAGAGGTAACACAGCTAGATGAGGAAAAATCTATGGAGAAAAAATTTAATATATTGGAAACCTTGGAGCTAAATGACAGAGAATTCAAGATAGAAATCCTAAAAATCCTCCGAGATATACAAGAAAACACAGAAAGGCAATTTAGGGAGCTCAGAAAACAACTCAATGAACACAAAGAATATATGTCCAAGGAAATTGAAAGTATAAAAACAAATCAAACAGAGATGAAAAACTCAATTCACGAGCTGAAAAACGAAGTAACAAGCTGAGCTAATAGAACAGGTCAGATAGAAGAGAGGATTAGTGAAATAGAAGACAAGCAACTTGAGGCACAACAGAGAGAAGAAGAAAGAGACTCAAAAATTTAAAAAAATGAGATAGCCCTACAAGAATTATCTGACTCCATCAAAAAGAATAACATAAGAATAGTAGGTATATCAGAGGGAGAAGAGAGAGAAAATGGAATGGAGAACATACTCAAACAAATAATAGATGAGAACTTCCCAAGCCTGTGGAAAGAACTAAAGCCTCAAGTTCAAGAAGCAAACAGAACTCCGAGTTTTCTTAACCCCAACAAACCTACTCCAAGGCATATCATAATGAAATTGACACAAACCAACAGCAAAGAAAAAATTCTCAAGGCAGCCAGGGAAAAGAAGAATACAACATATAAAGGAAGGCCCATTAGATTATCATCAGATTTCTCAGCAGAAACTCTACAAGCTAGAAGAGAGTGGACCCCAATATTTAAAGTCCTGAAAGAGAGGAACTTTCAGCCACGAATACTATACCCATCAAAGCTATCCTTCGTATTTGAAGGAGAAATAAAAACATTCACAGATACAGAAAAGATGAGGGAATTTATCATCAGAAAACCCCCACTCCAGGAATTACTAAAGGGGGTTCTCCAATCAGATACAAAAAACAAAAAAAAAAACAGAGCCACAAGTAAAAGCTCCAAGAAGAACACAATAAAACCAAATTTAAACTGTGACAACAATAAAAAGAAAGAGGGGGAGAAGATGGAGATTAACAGTAGCAAAGGACGATGGAGTGCAAAAGTACTCACAAAATAGTTCGCTACAATGAACAGGGTAGGGATACTTTTCATTACTCAAAGGTAACCACCATTGAAAAAACCACCACAGAAGCACATGAGATAAAAAAGATAGCAACAGAGGAAAGATGTATGGAATACAACCAAATAAAAACAAAAGATAGAAAAACGAAAGAGAAGGATCAAACAAGACACAAAACTAACAGAAAGCAAGATATAAAATGGCAATAGGGAACTCACAAGTATCAATAATTACACTAAATGTAAACGGATTAAACTCACCAATAAAAAGGCACAGAGAAGCAGAATGGATTAAAAAAGAAAATCCAACTGTATGCTGCCTACAGGAAACTCATCTAAGTAACAAGGATAAAAACAAATTCAAAGTGAAAGGCTGGAAAACAATACTCTAAGCAAATAACATCCAAAAAAAAGCAAGTGTAGCAATACTCATATCAGATAATGCTGACTACAAGACAGGAAAAGTACTCAGAGACAAAAATGGCCATTTCATAATGGCTAAGGGGACACTGAATCAAGAAGACATAACAATTTTTAATATATATGCACCAAACCAAGGAGCACCAAAATATATGACAGCTACTTACTGATCTTAAAACAAAAACTGACAAAAACACAATCATACTTGGAGACCTCAATACACCGCTGACAGCTCTAGATCGGTCATCCAAACAGAGAATCAACAAAGACATAGTGGCCTTAAACAAAACACTAGAGCACCTGGATATGATAGACATCTACAGGACATTTCATCCCAAAGTGACTGAGTATACATTTTTCTCCAGTGTACATGGATCATTCTCAAGAATTGACCATATGTTGGGTCACAAAAACAACATCAGCAAATTCAGAAAAATTGAAGTTGTACCAAGCATATTTTCTGATCATAAAGCCTTGAAACTAGAATTCAACTGCAAAAAAGAGGAAAAAAATCCCACAAAAATGTGGAAACTAAACAACATACTTTTAAAAAATGAATGGGCCAAAGAAGAAATAAGTGCAGAGATCAAAAGATATATACAGACTAATGAAAATGACAATACGACATATCAGAATCTATGGGATGCAGCAAAAGCAGTGATAAGAGGGAAGTTCATATCACTTCAGGCATATATGAACAAACAAGAGAGAGCCCAAGTGAACCACTTAACTTCCCACCTTAAGGAACTAGAAAAAGAAGAACAAAGACAACCCAAAAGCAGCCGAAGAAAGGAGATAATAAAAATCAGAGCAGAAATAAATGAATTAGAGAACAGAAAAACTATAGAAAAAATTAATAGAACAAGGAGCTGGTTCTTTGAAAAGATCAACAAAATTGACAAACCCTTGGCAAGACTTACCAAGGAAAAAAGAGAAAGAACTCATATAAACAAAATCCAAAATGAAAGAGGAGAAATCACCACGGACACCGTAGATATACAAAGAATTATTGTAGAATACTATGAAAAACTTTATGCCACTAAATTCAACAACCTATAAGAAATGGATAAATTCCTAGAAGAATACAACCTTCCTAGACTGAGTCAAGAAGAAGCAGAAAGCCTAAACAGACCTATCAGTAGAGAAGAAATAGAAAAAACCATTAAAAACCTCCCCAAAAATAAAAGTCCAGGCCCTGACAGCTATACAAGCAAATTTTATCAAATATTCAAAGAAGACTTGGTTCCTATTCTACTCAAAGTCTTCCAGAAAATTGAAGAAGAAGCAATACTTCCAAACACATTTTATGACGCCAACATAACCCTCATACCAAAACCAGGCAAGGATGGCACAAAAAAAGAAAACTACAGACCAATATCTCTAATGAATACAGATGCTAAAATACTAAACAAAATACTAGCAAATCTAATACAACAACATATTAAAAAAATAATACATCATGATCAAGTGGGATTCATCCCAGAATCTCAAGGATGGTTCAACATACGTAAAACGGTTAATGTAATACACCATATCAACAAAACAAAGAACAAAAACCACATGATCTTATCAATAGACTCAGAAAAGGCTTTCCATAAAATACAACACAATTTTATGTTTAAGACTCTCAACAAAATAAGTATAGAAGGAAAATATCTCAACATGATAAAGGCCATATATGATAAACCATCAGCTAACATCATGTTAAATGGCACTAAACTGAAGGCTTTCCCCCTTAAATCAGGAACAAGACAGGGTTGTCCACTCTCTCCACTCTTATTTAATGTGGTACTAGAGGTTCTCGCCACAGCAATCAGACAAGACAAAGAAATAAAAGGCATCCATATCGGAAAAGAAGAAGTAAAGCTATCACTTTTTGCAGATGATATGATCCTATACATTGAAAACCCCAAAGAATCCACAAAAAGACTACTAGAAACAATAAGCCAATACAGTAAGGTCGCAGGATACAAAATTAACATACAGAAGTCAATAGCCTTTCTATATGCCAACAATGAAACAACTGAGAAGGAACACAAAAGAATAATCCCCTTCACGATTGCAACAAAAAAAATAAAATACTTAGGAATAAACATAACAAAGAATGTAAAGGACTTATATAATGAAAACTATAAACCATTGTTAAGGGAAATTGAAAAAGATATAATGAGATGGAAGAATATACCTTGTTCTTGGCTAGGAAGAATAAATATAATCAAGATGGCTATATTACCCAAAGCAATATACAAATTCAATGCAATTCCCATCAAACTTCCAATGACGTTTTTTAAAGAAATAGAGCAAAAAATCATCAGATTTATATGGAACTATAAAAAACCCCGAATAGCCAAAGCAATCCTAAAGAAAAAGAATGAAGCTGGGGGCATTACAATACCTGATTTCAAACTATATTATAGGGCCACGACAATCAAAACAGCATGGTATTGGCAGAAAAATAGACAATCAGACCAATGGAACAGAATAGAAAGTCCAGAAGTAAAACCAGATATATATAGTCAAATAATTTTTGATAAAGGGGCCAACAACACACAATGGAGAAAAGAAAGCCTCTTCAATAAATGGTGCTGGGAAAACTGGAAAGCCACATGCAAAAGAATGAAATTGGACTACAGTCTCTCCCCCTGTACAAAAATTAACTCAAAATGGATTAAAGATCTAAACATAAGACCTGAATCAATTAAGTACATAGAAGAAGACATAGGTACTCAACTCATGGACCTGGGTTTTAAAGAGCATTTTATGAATTTGACTCCAATGGCAAGAGAAGTGAAGGCAAAAATTAATGAATGGGACGACATCAGACTAAGAAGTTTTTGCTCAGCAAGAGAAACTGATAACAAAATAAACAGAAAGCCAACTAAATGGGAAATGATATTTTCAAACAACAGCTCAGATAAGGGCCTAATATCCAAAATATACAAAGAACTCATAAAACTCAACAACATACAAACAAACAATCCAATAAAAAAATGGGAAGAGGATATGAATAGACACTTCTCCCAGGAAGAAATACAAATGGCCAACAGATATATGAAAAGATGCTCATCTTCTTTAGCTATTAGAGAAATGCAAATCAAAACGGCAATGAGATACCACCTCACACCTGTTTGATTAGCTGTTATTAGCAAGTCAGGTAATAGCAAATGTTGGAGAGGCTGTGGAGAAAAAGGAACCCTCATCCACTGTTGGTGGGAATGTAAAGTAGTACAACCATTATGGAAGAAAGTATGGTGGTTCCTCAAAGAACTGAAAATAGAACTACCTTATGACCCAGCAATCCCTCTACTGGGTATATATCCCAAAAACTCAGAAACATTGATACGTAAAGACACATGCAGCCCCATGTTTATTGCAGCATTGTTCACAGTGGCCAGGACATGGAAACAACCAAAAAGCCCATCAATAGATGACTGGATAAAGAAGATGTGGCACATATACACTATGGAATACTACTCAGCCTTAGGAAATGATGACATCGGAACATTTACAGCAAAATGGTGGGATCTGGATAACATGATACGAAGCGAAATAAGTAAATCAGAAAAAAACAGGAACTCTATTATTCCATACGTAGGTGGGACATAATAGTGAAACTAAGAGACATTGATAAGAGTGTGGTGGTTATGGGAAGGAGGGCGGAATGGGAGAGGGAAAGGGGGTGGGGAGGGGCACAAAGAAAACAAGATAGAAGGTGACAGAGGACAATCTGACTTTGGGTGGTGGGTATGCAACATAATTGAACGACAAGATAACCTGGACTTGTTATCTTTGAATATATGTATCCTGATTTATTGATGTCACCCCATTAAAAAAATAAAATTATTAAAAAAAAAAAAGATCACATGTAATTTCTTCTACCTCTTAGCTAGTACATCTTGTTTAACCTAACCTCCCTTCTTCTTCAACATACAAATTTTTAGCAATAGTACCTAAATGTCTAGTTACTTCAACATTTCCTCATGCAGTTATGCATGTGTTCTCAACCACTTCCTAGCTTTCAAAAAGAGTAACACCTCTTTTACCCATCCAGAGATACAGTATACATCCAATCTTGGTCTTCTGTCAACATCACCCAACTAGCCCACCTCCTCAAGTACATACCTCTCTATTATTTGGTGAGATCATAAGGTCTTTAAGGCAGGCAGCATAATGGTATAATATGACACTTTTGTTAGAGAGCATTAATTTTGTGATTGACTCATTGCTCCCTACTGCACTAAGGGTATAAACTTAGACGAGTTACATAATCTCTTGGAGCCTTTATTTACCCATTTATAAAATAAAAAGGAAACTACAGTTGTTACCTGCCTACTGCTTGAAGGCACTTGTGTTTGCTAGAATCCTTAGATCAACTGTTTCATATCCAAATACAAAGTTCAATACATAAATAATAATTGGTAAAGAAGAACCACTTTCTCCAATGATATATGCCTCTGTTGGTGTGTAGGGCCACATTCTTTAACCACCGAAAAAATAGCTATTCCAGGACAGTCACTGATTTCATTTGTCACTTTATTGTCAGAGTCAGAGAAGTGAATTAAAGCCGGAGCTGTCATTGTCATTTTTTAAGAACATTCCTTTTCCAGGCCCAGTTTATAGATTGCTGTTTCACTGGATAGAAAAGCATTTCTTAGGAGAAAATGTGGTCTTTGCCTTTCCTCATGACCTTCCCATTTTCTGAAGCATCAAAATACCTTATTCACAAAGGAAGCCCTCCAAAAGTCACGATTCCAGTACCAGACCATATACACCAGGCAAAGAATGACATTATCTTCTCTTATACATGAGACCTGTGCTCAGTTAGAAGCAAGAATGGATCAAAGATCAGAAGAGTCTGTTGTGTGTTGACACAATTGCCAGGAATGAAAAGTTATTCTCAATTTTCAGGAATTTCTAATAATATGAACAAATGTTTAGCAAGATCACTGCTAGGTTATAAGGCATCTCATATGAATTAGCAAAGATACTCCTTTCTGATGGACAAAGCATGACTTGGAAAGCTTAAGTCTTGTTAGATGTTAGTCTGCATTCACCTTAGCCAGTGATCAGTTTACATTAACAATGTACAGAAATATGCATATACAATATATATAATATTCCTAGTGGTGACATTATATATAATAATTTACTTATTTATTTTCATGTCTTCTTTATGCCTAAAGAATTAGCTGTCTCTGTTCAGAGAAGAAAGCAGAAATATCTGCTAAAATAAAGGAGGGGGAGTTCCCATACCAGCACCCTTATTCATAACACTTGTGGAGGGATCTTCCTGTTCAAAGGGATCATTAAGAGAAAGAGATATAGTGGAGAAAGTCAGGGAGAAGAGGCCCAAGCAAGGTTTGACTGGTTCCAACAAGAAGAAGGTTTCTGAACTTTCCTAGCAAATTCCTAGGAAGATATACATATATGCATATGGCTCTGACTGGACAAAAAGCTGTAACACTCCAGGTTCTTACTGGTACAGTATCAGCACAAATTCCTGCACATAGTGATGAGATCTGGAAGCCACAGACAGTGGCCATATAGGCGAGAATAAAGAGCTTCTCAATGGTGACCTCTGTGGTTTAATACATAAGAACCAACCTCCTCTCAAATAAAAACTGTTTTTCAGTGCTAAGACTCACTGAAACCTGGCTCAACCTTAGGAAACAAGGATCCAGCAAGGTGAATCCCAAAAGTTCCTTCAAGTCCATCAGATGGTAGCTCGGCTGTAAGAAAAAAGAAGAAGGTGGAGGAGGGTGTGAGGGGATAAATGGTGACAGAAGGAGACTTGACTTGGAGAAGTGAACACACAGTACAGTGTACAGAGGATGTGTTATAGAACTGTACAATTGAAACCTATATAGTTTTATTAACCAATGTCATCCTGATAAATCCAATAAAAAGAAAAATATGTAAGGAAATGTGAGTGATTTGAAAACAAAATGATATTCAGGCATATCTTAGTGGTTGGATGATGATTGCTACCAGTAGACAATCTAGATTAGAAGATGATCACTCATGTCAATTGAGAGAGAACAGTTCCTGTCATAGTAGGACTCTCTCAAATTGTGGGGACCTTGTTCCCAGATAGTAGAAACTGTAAAGGAAAGGAGAATGTAATACTTTCTTATCTTTTGTACCCTTCATAGTGATCTAGTTTTGGTAGGTTTTTTTTTTTTTTAAAGAATGATATATTATTTATTTTATTTTATTTTATTCTATTTAGTGAGAGAGAAAGAGAGAGACACGGACAGATATACAGGAAGGAAGAAATGAGAGGCATCAATTCTTCATTGCAGCACCTTGGTTGTTCATTGATTGCTTTCTCATATGTACCTTGACTGGGAGACGCCAGCTGAGCCAGTGACCCTTTGCTCAATTCAGTGACCTTGGGCTCAAGCCAGCAACTTTGGGATTTTGAAGCTGGGTCCTAAGGGTCCCAGACCTATGTTTTATTTGCTGCACCACCACCTAGTCAGGTTGGGTACTACTTCTTAAAGTCAAAGGTAATATTCAATAAATATAGGCAGTATAGGTCCTCAGCCAGCCTGTGGGAGAGATGCATTAGGGATAGATGATATTCCACATGCCACTTGCATGCTGCTTTCTCTTTTTAATTATTTTATTGTAGTCAGAACACTTAACATGAAAGCTATCCCCAACAAATTTTTGTGTCCCATACAGTATTATTAACTGTAGGCACAGTTTCACAGCAGAGTTCTAGAACTGATGTCTTTTGCATAATTGAGATTTTTCTGCCCTCAGGCAGGGGTTATTCATGCCATCTCCTCTTCTGTTCCAAGGAGAGTTCTGGCTCTATCTCAAAGGACAAATTCCATTTCAGTTGCCCTTGCTCCTGGTCTGTGCCACCATGCGCTGGCACAGGAATACTTTCCTGACAGAAAAGGCCTAAGATGTTCTTGACGCAACTGCCTGCCACACTATTGGCATTGCAGAACTTAGAATTCTGGAAGAGAAAAATGCAACGTATGTACCCATCCAAATTTCTCTTGCAGGGAGAGAAAATATTTTGTCATTTCTCAAAGTCACAGCCATTTCAGGGAACTCCTTACCTCCTCTCCAACCTAGTCAAGAAAGGCCACAGGCCCGGAGGCCAGAAAGAATTGATTAAATGGCATATTGTTTACAAGAAGCCTGAGGTGGCCTCTGGGTGACAATCATAAATGCTGGATGATGTAACCACATGGAAAATACATGAAAATGAAGTGAAAATATTTACCTCTCCCTTTGACTTCTCCTTTCTATTTCCTTACATTCCCTAGAAGGAAGGAAATATAATTAAAGTAGACTATGTCACCTACCTAGTTTGAGGGACTGTGTTCATTCACAGTATAAAAACATTTTCTGGACCAAAGCAATTTAACTCCTTCCAAATCTGAGTGAGTACCTTGTCTGGTGAGGTTTGAGCCTCTGCATGGAGAAAGTGATAGCTAGGGGGAGTGAGTGACCGGATACTCAGTTGAATTACCACATTTCCACAAGAATAGATGTGGCTTAGTGATTTACAGAGTGCCAGAACCTGGCCTTGAAGATCCTAGGAATCAGTATGCAACAAAAACTTTGTAAACAGAAAGAGAAAAGAATAATCCCTCCGCCCGCACTCTTTGTTGGCATGCAGGTGGTGCAACATGGCCCGTTTGCTTGCTGAGCTCCTCCACCAAGAGGCAGGCAAGAACAAGCTGCTTTGGATAACAACGCCTTTTACACAATCCATGAAACCTGTCATTGTTTGGAATGTCATGCTCTACCGTGAAAGAACTGGAAAAGCAGAACAAAAGCAGACCTTCCTAGTAAAATAGTTACTGCGCTCCCCCCAAAGCAGCTTAGATCGTCCTGTTTTAAAGAAATATAAAAATTCACTGAAAAAAGTGGACCCCTTCAAGATACCTAGCAGTATTCTATATTGCAGGCAGACTGCATGTTGTGATGAATGTAACACTCTTTGTCTTTCTTTCTCTCTCTTTTTCTCTCAGTTCCTTTTAAAGTCATATCTTACGATTCGATGAAAAAAAAAGTGAAGTTTATGTTCTTGAGAAGCATTGTATGTGGTACAAGATGGTAGGGGAGGGTGAAGAAACTAATCTTTTGTTGTCATGTAAGGATGTGCATTTGAATAAGCCATTCTAGAGTCGTACTGCCAAGCCTAATGTATGTATTTTTTTTTCCCCAACATGACTCAAAGTCCACTGCTATTTCCAGTATACTTTATGGCAAAAAATGTGTTTCCCTTATGGTCTAAAAGTTGCAAATACCACAAAGTTCTGTGTGAGAGGAAATGTGTGAAAAAGATAAGGTTCTTTTGTGACCAGATCCTTGTGCTTGTCCCACTACAAACAGATTATGTTTGTGAAAGCAGCAATTCCTGGCAAATACTACCAGAAGCCTGTCTCTCTGGAAGATATAGAGTCAACTATGGACACTACCGACTGGAAAATATTTAGTAAAAGGTTATATATTTTTGGGAGTCTGCTGAAGTAGTTTTCACTTGGGCAAACTTCGGGCTTGACTCCACAGGAGTCACGTGAATTTGAAAGAGAAATGTAAGAAGTGTAGGTGAAGGTGGGAAATGAAACTATTACAGGATGCAACACCCTCCTGCAAAAGAAAGAGGAAAGAATATCTTGCAGAGGAGGATAGTTATTTTTCTGAGGGAGAGAAAAATATCTGTCATTGTGTTTAGATCTTAAATAACTGCCTTCTAGTTACTTGTTTACTCCTCAGTCTCTTGAAAATTGTGATGAAGGCATTCATTCAATATCTGTTAGTTAGGGACTTCAGATGTTAAATAATTACATCCTTCCTCAGCCCCTATCATTCTTGTTTCTTTTAAAATTATGTATTTCCTATTAAAAAATCAATGATTTTGTGTCTGAATATTGTGGCATTTATCATAGCATACTTAATTCAATGGGGGAAAAATGATAGCTATTAGTAGTGAATATCAAGGACTCGAAATTCCTAAAATATGTAGTTTTGAGTGTCTTGTTTGTGGATGGTGACATGCAAAAAATTCTGATAGGTTCTAAATTAAAACAACAGCAGCCAGAGAGTAACAGAGACAGAACAGTTAGCCTGTTAATAGCTCTGACAAAAGACTGCTTGCTTACATCCCTGGATATCTGTTGGAATTGTGGATTGATTTCCAGGTGGCTATTTCTTCGATTATCCAAAAGAGAGAGTAGTCAGGCACCAGCGAATCCCAGGAGCCTTTACTTCTTATTTACAAGTGAGTTTTACAGACTCTTGTGATTCCACTACACCTATTTCAGAACCAGACCGGCTTCCCCTTCCCCCTTTCCCTGTCTACAGATAACAGAAATCCTTTCAGAATGGCTTGCAAAACTCCTGGGCTTTGGGCATGTCTTTCCTACCTAGCCATGCTGCTGGTGGTCTAGACTTCATGCCCTGAGACCAGCCTTCTTGTTGTTTCATGGGGTTTTTGTTGTTGTGGCAGCAATGGCCTAATAAACCTTTCCTTTGAAAGAAAATTGTTTTTGTTTAACATTATATTGTATAATCCCAGGCAGCACTAGTCACTATGCTGATAGTAGGAATAGAGTCCCCTGGAATTGTACAATGTGATAGCCCTGATCATCATTAAATATGGGGTATCACTTATGTAGGTGCCATGACCACAGCTTTAAGAGTCACTTACAATAGCACTGTTTAGTCAGGTTGAAGGGCCACTCGCTCCATTACCTATTATCTCCTCCTGCACATTGGTTGCTGCTTCAGTGCCCAGCATTACCTGGAAGGAGCAAAGGAGCCCCTCTGTCTCCTAGGTTGTGCCTCTGGGTCCCTTGGGGTTTTTAAGTGGAAACTCTTAGAGAAAACAAAACCCTACTCTGCAGAAGGGAGTTGGTAAGTAGCTCCAGGTTAGCATCCTAAGACACCTGGATTTGTTTTTCCAGGAATGGTGCTTGTTAGATCCTCTCTCCTGGGTTTGAATATATAAACATTGGGCATGGGGGTTCTGCAGGTCTGCTAAATTCTGACTTAAAGAAGAGGTCAATACTTATAAAAGTTTCAAATTATATAAATTGAAGTCATTACTTCTGGCCTCGTCAAACTTCAGAGCCTTATTTGAACGTCACCAAGTTTTTTTGAGTTTCAAGGGAACACGGAGCATTTGGAAGGTATCGAATGACTGGCTGCCTCCAGTCAAGAGAGTGAAGCTTTTCTAGAATTAGTCACCTAGATATAATATGACCATTGGCCCTTCTGCTGTTTTAAATGTTATGGCTTAGGAAAAAGGAATACTTTTTAAACCTTTATCTCACAGCATTCAAGATGTCCAAGTCAGTGAAGAGACAATTACCCATACTTTCTCTCAGAGCAGAGAATTTATTCTATGATAACTTTTTGTTAGCACCATAAATACAGCCTACTGATTGGGATTGTCTTAAGATAAAAGTCTTTATTATGGTAAAAATAATGGGATAGCAGATAGTTTTAATGTTTCTATATTTTCTGAAATTTTTGTAATATTTTATAATTATTCTGACCTGTGGTGGCGCAGTGGGATAAAGCGTCGACCTGGAACACTGAGGTCGCCGGTTCGAAACCTTGGGCTTGCCTGGTCAAGGCACATATGGGAGTTGATGCTTCCTGCTCCTCCCCCTTCTCTCTCTCTCTCTGTCTCTCTCTCTCACTCCTCTCTCTCTAAAAAAAATCAATCAATAAAATATTTAAAAATATATATATATATTTTATAATTATTTTAATACCATATATAAAAAAGTTACAGTATGAGAGAAGCAAGATCTCCTAGATACTAAGATCTCTTAGATATTAAGCAACTTTGAAAAGGCAATGCCATGTTGAGTAACTATAAATAACTGTAATCACAATGTTATTTTATGTGCTACATATATATTATTTCTAGATATGACTTGGAAGTTATGGGTCCAAAAGTTTAGTTGTTTCTGAGGGGCCTCTGGAGATATTATGCTAATTATTTTGATAAGCATGTTTTTATAGGTAGGACATTGAACCTTTCTACTGTCAATATAAGCCAGAGAATTATAGGATAACTTCTTATGTTGTTTTTTTTTTAAAAAAATCAATTTATAAGAAATTCAGTGAATTAAATTCTCTGTCACTGAGGATCACATTTTTAAATTTCAAAATTTGATGCTACAAAATTTGGAGTTTATTTCCATGTTTCTATATGGAAATTCTTATAAACATCATTGATTTACTTTTCTTCCTTTTTCTTCTCTGTCTCCCTTCCGCATTTTCTCCCTTCCTCCCTTTGTATTTTTTCTTTCCCCTTTTCTTTTTTTATTATTTGGCCAAAATGAGTGCAAGACCTCTGCACATCACTCTGAATCTGATTTTATAAAACATCCCCAGGCAAAGCCTAGAGATGATTTTCTTATGTCTAAATTCAGCAGTCACCACACCTCCCTTTGCCCCCTTATCTCTCTCATTTTTACTTTTCTTCTTTACCAAAACTCATATTCCAAATAAAAATAAATCTAGCCAATATGTAGTTTTAATTGAGTGTTTCAAATGATAGAAGTTTTTATTGCAAAATACATTTTTATGAACCAGATTTGTTTTTTGTATATGTGATTCTAAGCATAAAATAAATCAAAGTTTACACCAAAGTCTCCAGTTCTGGCACCTGGAGAAAGGGAAAGAGAACGGGTTTCTATCGCAGACCAGCAAAGTCCCACCTGCAGCATAGCTAGACTAACCTGGCATTGTGGGATGACTGGAGGCACCTCATCATCCCAAGACATCCTCGCTTCCAAGTCCCCCTTTAAAGTAAGTTTCTATGACTAGAAACATGTTCTGTTTAGTTACTCATGTGCCCAGCAAGGAACACAGGTTAACCCAGAAGTAGTTCATGTTCCAATATTTGCTACTCTCCTAAGATTCTTTTCTGAAAGCACATTCTTAAAGGTTTGGAAGTAAATATGAAGACACATGTTGTCCAATTTAGAACAAGACTGGGTGATGGAATTATTTCATATATGTATTTATGAAAATTCATAGCATGGGCAGCCCTGAGCATAATCATAAAAAGGAGTAAACTTTTATTTGACGTCCTCTACTTCTTTTAGCACCTCTTTTCTACCTGAAATTTAGGACCAACAGGGCCATCGCTTGCTGTTTTATTCTACTTTTGCTCCCCTACCAGCCTGGTCTCCACCACCCACACAGGTCTTCCATTCACTTACATGCTTAGCTAGCTGATAGGTTCAATAGATCTAATAACAAAATTGCCACCAACTAGAAAACAAAACAAAACAAAAAATGTAGTCTCAAAGATATATCCATTTGTCTTAACACATGAATGAGATCATCTCTTTAGTGAAAGGACAGAGCTGTGCTCTTTTTAGACAGAGAGGTCCTCATTGTCGTCCAACAAAACACACCCAATACATAAGGGACCATTTCTTTTAGCTCTTCGCAAAGTCCACTGGTGCTGATACACCCTGAAAAATAAAATATGGGGTCACGTGGAGTCACTGGAGTTAGTGGTTGGAGTTAACAAAAGGGGTTTGCTGTTTCATATTCATCAGGGAGATTCTCAGCTCAGACCCAGAAAAATACCTTGAACTTTTGCCGTTAAAAGTTTAATCTAGTTTTATTAGAGCAGTTTTCCAGTTTGTAAAAGTTTATAAGTGTTCAATTAAAAACGGCTGCTGTGAATTTAGGATCCTCTTGCATGTGCTTTTCCCCCCTTTTCATTAACAGTGGCCCTGAGCATATCAACCAACTCCTCGGGCAGCAGATTTGGTAGGGGTTTAGAAATCTATTTTCCCTACTGCAGTTTCCTTTAAAGCTAAAAATGCCTCTGCTTACAACTATCCCTGGCCCTTCTCATAGTCTGTCATGTAGGTCCAAATGTAGTAATCATTTTTATGGAAGGTTGTTGCTTTCTATGAATGTAAGAGCAATGGTCCATCAGATGGTTCTCTACGACCACTAGATCAAAACCCTGGTTTGTGGCGAAGGACTAGTTTTTTTCAGATATGATTCTTGCCATTTGCATGTCTTTCTCCTGCTTCCTGATTCTCCTACACTCTGGCTTGTACCCAACACTCTTCTACATAGATGATCTAATAGGATGGCTTACTTCTCATCCAACATGGAAAGACCACATTAATGGGCCCTGGCCTCTATTATGTCCAACATATAAGTGTCTTTGGCTGGAACTTTGTCCCTGGTTGCATCCAGGGTACTTGGGTCATTTAACAAAAGGCCCAAGAACTTTGTAGGAGGCAACATCGCTGGACTTCTTCCTTTACAGTGTGCTTGCAGCAATGACAATATAAGATTCTCACCAACACATTCCTTTCTCTAACTTGTTACAGTGTTTATTTAAGTTGTTGGGCTACCTGCCTTTTCTCCCTCACTAGTGAGTAATTTCCTTGGGTAATACTCCAGTCTTCCTGTGCTTAGTACAGAACCTTTCAGATAGAACAGGCTTGATAAACACGGAGGGAACTAAATTTAATAAATTGAGAGCCACTCATTTGAGTTTCTAATACAAAATGGCCTGGGCTATTCTGTTTTAAAATATTTAGCAGTTCAGTTAAAAACGCCCTTGTGAATCTTTTATGACATCATTTATCTTTCTATTTCTTTTCAGCTTTAAATTGTGCTGCCAGATTTATTTGCTGTGGTATTAGGTTTCTGTGTCTTCCCAGTTCTGGTCTGGGCTCGCCTAATGCAATTCAGTCTTTTTACTGCAAGATTCAGACTTGAATATTAAATCAGCATTTGCCATTAAGACTCCACATTTGTCTATGGGATGATGATTGGATTCATCTTTTGGAAAGGAATCTATATAAATACATCTTCTCTAATAATTTCCAAAGATAATCCACCCCCCCACCTCATGTTTCTTAAAATGTGGACTCCGGGACTCAGCGAGTTGCTTTCCTCTGGGCTGCCTTCTCATCTCCTGGCATTTCATTACCTTTACCTTGCGATTTTCTGATGTTAGCTGCCACATAAATTGTTTCAGAGCAATGCTGTGTGTTTTGCCATTTTTATTAAAAGCAGGATCTGATCAACAACGTTCCAATTATAAAGGTAAAAAGAGAAAAAGATAATCAGACTTCGAATAAAATTGCACCCAGACAGGCCTGTTGTGGAGGGCGCTAATAATATATTGCATATGTATTTGTGCAGAACATGCCAGAAGTGAATCCCACATCATTAACAAAGTTCTCTATCGATCACTCACAATCTGGCAGCTGTAACCAGCAAGGTGCAGAATCAAGTCTTCCTTGCTACTGAATATGTATTATCATGGCCCATGCAAGTCCCTTCTCTGCCTACGGGGTCTGCCAGCCTCACAGCTGCTTGGAGAGCAGAACCAGGGTTTGCATTAAGACCCTTCAAGTCATTTCTCTCCCAGACAGGGATCTTGCATTTTAAACACCGCTGCACAAAGAGCTTGGAACTCTTTCCCAGAGTCAGTTCTCCTGGCTCACTATGGAGAACAGAGAGAAATATGTCACCCCTGGAAATAGCCACAACCAGTCCTGGGAAGGTAATGGGCTGAATGAGGCATGTGTGGTTGCTACTGGCTCTCTCTGCTAATGGTAAGAGGGATATAAGGGTTGGAGGGAGGCTAGTATGGCTCAGCTTAGTGATCACTTACATTTTTAAAGTACCTTCAAAATTCCTTATCCCATTTTTGAAAATAAATTCTTCATATAATACTTCTTTTGATTTTTGCAGCAATCAGCAAGAGGCAGTGCTGTGTGTGGGTTAAGAAATGGGGTGCGAGAGGCACACTCTCTCATCGAATCCCAGGGCAGCTGGCTGCCAGTTCTCTGAGCTGTGGCAAGCCATTTAACACCCCTCTCCACTTCCTTATCCTTTTCTGTTAGATGGGGAAACAATAGCGCCTAACTCCCAGGTCCGCTGTGAGAAATAAATGCCTCAGTACATGCAAAGCACTTAGGGATGTGCCTGCCCCAGAGAGAAACAGTAGAAGCTATCAGAATTCAGGAGAACTAGGGTTTCTCTCACCTGATCTGAGCGATGACTGAAATTGGACTTTCATTTTCCCATGATCTCACAGCTAGCTAAGAGGCAGAGGGGTACGAGGCGCTGACGTCTGCAGATGTCTGAAGTTTTGGATGATAAACACTCGCTGCAGCTGGAGCAAACCCTTTAACAGATATTTTTGGGGAGCTAGGAAGCATTGAGGTTTATTAGCAAACACACATTTTAATCTTTGTTGGACTATCTCATCTGAAGGCTTTTTATGATAATCAGCATTATTATCAAAGACTTACTACGTACCTGCTCTGTGCAAAGCTTTGATAAAGACTTGAAATAAAAAACTGAAGTGTTATAGCATGGTTCCTATCTATCTATCAACAATTCTGTGTCTGAGCAGATAGCACTGACCACGTGTGCTAGAGAGGTGAAGGTCCACTGGGGCGGGGAAGACCTGTGCAGAATCCACGTCTCTTCCTGAGGGAAGTGGAAATAGGAATCCTGCACATAAACTAGCAGAGGACTGGACAGCATATGGCCAGAATAGTGATGAAGACTACTGACTTTGCTCCACTATGTCAAGGAGAGTGGGTGGTCACAAGGCAACATTTGGGCTTTTTTTGGACCAGAAACTTTCCTAAGGAGAAAAAGAATCAAACTAATTCTCTCCTTCCTGTATCTAATACGTGTTTGTCACGTGGTCAAATATGGCAAATCCTGCTGAAGCATCATGGGATATACAAGCAATATAAGACTCAATTCCTACACCTACACTACAACTTGTCATATAATTAGAAAGCAGTACCTGACCAGGTGGTGGCATAGTGAATAGAGCATTGGACTGGGAGGCAGAGAACCCAGGTTCGAAACCCCGAGGTCACCGACTTAAGCACAGGCTCATCTGGTTTGAGCAAGGCTCACCAGCTTGGACCCAAGGTCACTGACTTGAGCAAGGGGTCACTTGGTCAGCTGTAGCCCCCTGGTCAAGGCACATATGAGAAATCAATCAATGAACAACTAAGGTGCCGCAATGAAGAATTGATGCTTCTCATCTCTCTCCCTTTCTGTCCGTCTGTCTGTCCCTATCTGTTCCTGTCTCTGTCTCTCTCTGTCTCTGTCACACACATACACACAAAAAAATAGAGCTGTAACTTATGGATTTAACAACTCCAAGTATAATACAGAAAACTGCTCCTAAGAAACAACATCAATGAAAACAAAAATCAGAAAACAACAAACAATACCATGTGAGCTAAGAAATAAAAGAAACACATATATCCCAAAGCAAAAATTCTCCTGCCATCTTAGATTTGCTTTTTTGGAGAAAAGGGAAATATGGTGATGGAGGAAATCTATTTCAGGATGCAAGAGATTCCTTAAGTAAAAAAAAAAACAAAAAACAGCCAAAAAAAAAAAAAGTTCAAGAATTCCCTCTGCTTCCCAGTAGCCTCTTCTTCAGCCCCGTTTTCTGCCATGACAGGTCACTCCTCCAGTCCCCTATCCTCCACCATTAATTACCTCTCTTGGTTTTTATTTACTTCTCATCTCAAAGGAGAAGGAGTTGGACAATGAGGGGTATCTTTTTCAGCAGTTCCTTTCTTGTAGCACATTTTACAGTTTTACAGATTTCCACCCATGCACCACCTGCCTGAGAAATTGAAGAAGGGGTGGGTGGGTGGAGGGAGAGTGAGAATCAAAATAAAGGGAGGAGAAGAGTGGTTAAAAACTTAATTTAATATACTACACTAAAGATGCTGAAAAATGCATTTAGTTCAGAACCTCCACCACGGAGCACCGTGAAGTAGCATTTAGCTCTAATAGGGTTTCTGCTTCATCAGCTA
This sequence comes from Saccopteryx bilineata, assembly GCF_036850765.1. Taxonomy (NCBI): domain Eukaryota; kingdom Metazoa; phylum Chordata; class Mammalia; order Chiroptera; family Emballonuridae; genus Saccopteryx; species Saccopteryx bilineata. Next base: position 29,038,587 of record NC_089500.1, on the reverse strand, counting down.
CAATAATTATTTTCCTTAATTTGCCTTGGACATTCTGTATAATGATCTTCATGTTTGGGGGGGCTCCTTTTATAAGTGAAAACAAAAAGCAAGTAGGTGGTTTGCTTCACTTCCTGCATCTACCTTGCCTTCTTCCTTTTCACAAGCTTAAAATGTGTCTTTACCTTCTCTCTGTTGCCAGCATGAATTTCTTGACGTTAAGATCACCCATCTCTCCCCCTCACCCTCTTCCCCATTCACAATCTAACTGGCAATTTGTCACATCTACCCTTTTCTTTAAAACTAGATCAGCTTCCCTTCAACTTGCCGGAATATTCCATTCCTCGCAAGAAAACCCAGAGAGGCTGATCTTGAAAATGTGCAAATGCATTATTTAAAAAATGATATTGAGATCAAACTGCGATGTGTGTTTATATCTTTTTGATCTCTATTTTTGTCCTTTATTAACTATCCCCCTACCCTGTCTCTCCAAGTGTTAGCTACAGATTTTCAATCACACCCACTGGCAGAGCCAACCCACAGGGAAGCTCTCAGCAGTGCTATTCCAGAACCAGCCCAACAGACGAAAGGCAGATGGAAAATTCCAGGGGTTCCGATCTGAACATTTAAATGATCATTTATCGTAACACAAATCTGCGAGATATGTATTTTTAGTTTCCTGTGCAGAGCAACAGAATTGAGACAATGCAAAGGAGCCCGGTGAGGATATTGCACAGAAAATGCTTTGAAGGGACTACAGTCAGCAGGGGATGAATCTGGGGAGACCTGAGAGGGACTCAGGACAGCAGGCATGCTATTTATAATCAACTCTCCCCCCGACACTCTGTCTTTGGAAATTCTCACGTGGGTATTGGAGTGGTAGTATAGTTCCATGGTTTTACATCCATTTGACAAATCTTAAATGACTTGGGCAATCAGTGGCAGACCTCTCATCCCAATGAGGGTTTTCTTTGCACCACTTTGTATCCAAAATGTGCCAACATATTACCTAGCAAATAAGGCTATATGTGGGAATAGATTCATTACTTTAATATTTAGATGTTACTCAAAGACAAAATTTAAAACAATATTTTAATATAGCTGTCAGCAATCTCGATGATAGACAGCAAATGATTACAAATACCAAAATACATGATTTATGTGATTTAAAACTATTCAAGGTATACTTTCCACATCCTAAAAGAAATACAAGCATGCATAAGACACTCCAAAGGTCATTTAGATATCTGTTGGCTAACCAGCAAGTCTAGTCCTAAGTAACTGACCTCTGCCACGCTAACCAACCAATGACAAGTTAAAATAGCTTTTCCTAAAGCCAGCACTTCCTGCTCAGGCAAGGACAGTTTTGACACACATGAAATACCAGAAAGACATTTTTAAACCAGATATATATTATCTGTATAATCTTGTCTCCATTTTCACAATGAAGAACACATTAGCTTCCAAAATGAAGCCAGATCCTACAAACAGGCATGAATGTTGCTGGGAATTTGAATCAGGTGTCAATTACAAATATTTGAAGGAGTGCTTGTAAATAGCTTGTCATTTCACAGTGGGCAATGTGTACCCTCTCCTTGTCTTTACTGTTCATTGTCATTGGCCGTGTCTTTGGCTCTTGCACTCTGAGAGAGCCTCCTAAAAAAAGAAGCCATAGATGCCCTGACTGGATAGCTCAGTTGGTCAGAGCTTTGTCCCAAAATGCAGACATTACTGGTTCAATCCCTAGTCAGGGCACATACAGGAATAGATCTATGTTTCTGCTTCTTCCTCAAACTAATAAATAAATAAATAAATAAATAAATAAATAAATAAATAAATAAAATGCACTTAAGAAAAAAAGAAGCCATAGAAATATGGAGTTTTCAATGAGTAAAAGGATTTGTATAAAAAGGGGGAGAAGGCCCTGGCCAGTTAGCACAGTGGTAGAGTGTCAACCCTATGTGTGAAAGTTCCGGTATGATTCCCAGTCAGGGCATATAGGAGAAATGACCATTTGCTTCTCCTCCTCTTGATTAATTCAAGTATGGCCCCAGGAGCTGAGGAAGGCTCCATGAAGCCTCTGCCTCAGGCACTAAAAATATCTTGGCTGTGAGCACTGGACCGAGATGGGCACAGCATCGGCCCGAGAGGGGATCATTGGGTGGACCTTAGTCAGGTGTAAGTCCAGTAGCCGCAGCCACCATCACAGCCACCGGGCACATGCCTGTTCACATTAGATTTGGATCATAATGAAACAACAGAGCCGAAACTAGTGGACCATTTCTTTTATTCTAGTCTTGCACTCAGCTGGTGAGTAAAAACAAACACATGGGGCTCCAAAACCCACTCACTCAGCACTCACAAAGCTACTGACACATCTGAGTTTTCCTAGAATCAAAGGCCCCACAAGTTCCAGAGCTCCCAAAGATTTCACCTCTGTTTCCCTTCAGCACCTGGCCATCTTACTGCTTTCTTTCCAACCACCATGTGGCCTCTCTGTTCTGCAACAATGTGGTCTCCTCCCAAAATAGCCTCCTAGCTCCTCCTTTTAAAACTTTTAGGTGGGGCGACCCCTCTTCCAGCACACATTAGCGTAACCAAGCCCCTTCCCAAGCATGAAGGTATTAGTTGTATCACGTGGGAGCATCATCACATGAGTAGTGGTCATTTTTAGCAATAAAAGTGAGCAAAACCAGAAAATACAGATTTTACAAACTTATTTGACCAACATCAGGGCACATGCAGGAGTCTGTCTCTCTATCTCCCCTCCTCTCACTTAAATTTTAAAATACATACATACATACATACATACATACATGGAGGAAAAACTCCCACTTCCTTAATCTCTTCTTTTACTTCAAACTTTTCTGCTTTTCTATCCAGCTACTCTTTTACACATTTTAGAGCTACTTGTGCTGCTATAAGGTTTTCTGAATTATCATTTACAATTGTACTTGGCTATGTGCCTCAAAAAAAAGCAAATAAGTAACATATTGAACATTTTTACATGGCAGGCACAGGACATAATTCTTTACATATATGATCTCATTGAGTATGCATAATAATTGCATGAGGTATATGCTGTTATTCCCATTTTATGACAATGATAATACTTACCTTTTCTCTTGATTTCTTCACATTGATGTCTAAGAGAGAACACATAGCATGGACTCTTAAAACTACTTTTATCCTTCTTCTTTATTTTATTTAGTAAATGAGATCATCATCAAAAATCTTGGTATTTTTCTCCCTTTCCTTCATGTCCCACATCCACTATATCAGCAGTCCTGTTGACTTTGTTTCAAAAATATATTCTAAATATCTCTACTTCTGTTCAGCTGCTTATATATCATCCTGGTTCAACCCACCCTCATTGCTTGTTTAGACATGTACAGTCTTCTTACTGCTCTGCCTGCTCACCATTTCTGTCTCATTATAATGGAAAAAAGTGATCTAAAATATAAATGAAATTTAATGTTCTTACTATAAACCTTATAATGGCTTCCTATTACATTTAAAATAAAATGCAAACCCCGTATCTTGGCCTTAATGATCTGACCCAGGCTAATTTTTAGACTTAATCATTCTCTACCTAATTCTTTCCTTCTTGAGAACAGTGTTTCTTAAACCTTCCAATTCACTCTTTCCTTAACAGCTTAGTACCTGTTTCCTTTACCAGGGATGTTCTTCAGCCTTTGCATGGTAAGTTATATCATTCAAATCTCAGTTTTACATGTAACCTTAAAAGGCTTCCCCTGACCTCCAAATATAAAGTTGTCACCTAGGCATTCATAGCACTTACCATTGATATTTTTCTTGTTCACCTCCAAATGTGCTTGTTTACATTTGTCTCACCATGAGAGCAGGGACTATGTTTATCTTACTCACCATTAGGACTGGCTACATAATTTCAGGGGCCAAGGGAAAAGTGAAAATATGGGTTCCTTGTTAAAAAATTATGAAGAATGTCAAAATGATGGCAGTAGGCATTAAGCCAAGTGCAGAGCCCTTCTCAGCTCAGGGCCCCGTGTGACAACCCAGGTCCCAGGCACATAAAGTTTTTTCAGCATTGTATTCCCCACTCACAGTAGTTGCTTGAATTAATATTTTGAAATTGTTAAATAAACTTTAAAAAATTTGTTCGTTGAATCAAACAAATTCCATTAATTTATGAAAGAATAGAATTAATGGAAGAATGGAATTTAAAAAACTGAACTGAACATGACAAATTTTTAAACACAGAGAAAAATTGCTGAGTTGGAATGGGAACTTGGGCAGTGTGATCTAGCATTTCCTCTCAGCCACTGTGCCACACTGAATCCCAGAGCAAATAAAATCCAGTCTCTGGTACAAAAAAAAAAGTCCATCCTCTGCCTTCAACTAAACTTATCATACAGATATGACCAATGGCACCAAACAGCTACTACTCAAAAGAAGGGTGGGCTGAATATGCTAAGAAGAGTATGAAAAAGTTATAGGAATAGAAGTGTGAGGAAGGTGAGTGGTTTGAAGTTGAAGTTGCCCTGTCCAGGTAGCTCAGGTGGTTAGAGTGTTGTCTGATATGCTAAGGTTGTGGATTTGATTCCTGGTCAGGGCACATACAAGAATCAGCCAATGAATGCATAAGTAAGTGGACCAGCAAATTAGTGTTTCTCTTTCTCTCCCTTCCTTCCTCTCTCTAAAATAAAAAAAAAATTAATAATAATAATAAAGGAGAAGGAGAAAAAGAAGTTGCAATTGAGGTGGCTTTGAAGGCCTAAACGAGTTTGGTATGTGGAGAATGAGGAAAGTTCATTATAGAAGACCCAGTAATAGAGGCACTCAGAATGTTTGGACATGTGGTGAGAAGTCCACTGTGACCTAGGAAAGACTATGAGAAGGGTAGTGGAAGGAATAAAGCTGATACAACAGCTAGGTCCCAATTATGGTGGACACTTAATGTTTAGGACCTTCACTTTTTCAGTACAAAATAGGAGCCAGAGTTTTGTCATTCCGAATGAAGAACTTGAGAAAAATGAGTCTGTGGACAAAAGGGGCAAATGAAAGAAACCACAGGCCATTTGCATGAGCTTCAATATGGTGCTGGCTGCTGAGTTTTCAAGGAAGAAAAGAATAATGAGAATCACAGATAAAATAAGAACCTAAGTGATTAATTGAGGTGGGGGAAGGAGTAGGAATCCAGGTGTTGGTTCTTAATCCCAGTTGTTGATTCTTAATCCCTGGTGAAGTCTTATATCACTAGTCTACCTATTATGTGCTTGCTGATGATGTACAGGCATTATTTTTAATCCCTATAACAGATCAGAGAGGGATACCTTTTCATTTATCAACAAACCACAACAAAAGAAAGCTTAAGTCTCAGAGAAGTGACTAAGGGCCACACAGTAAGTGCAGGAGTTGACTTAAGAACTCACACCAATGTGACTTTACTATAGTATATCCTGTCCGAGCAAATGAGGAAATCAAGGTTGCAGGCAAGGAAGTCAGGACTTGCAGCTGATTAAGAAAGGTGAGTATTTTATTTATTGTTGTATAGCAATCACATTTGTTTCATATGTATATATAATGTTCCTTTTGTTTGTTTTGTTTTCTTTATTTCTGTCTTTATTTTGTGTATGTGTGTGCTTTTGCAGTAAATAGCACAGAACTAGTAACTTGATAAATATTCTATAAATTCATTATAAATATTATTAAAAGTTGCAACTCATAGTTGGGAGTAAAAAAATACCTGGATTTCAGTAGAACAAGATCTAATTAACTTGGTAAAATAAAAACCAGTGCTAAGAAATTTTTAAAAAGTCATTTAGTAGATTTATGATTAAAAATAAAGAATTCTCTCCAACCTATTACTTTGTCCCTAGAAGAGATAGAGAGGTGAGGAAGAAATATTCAAAGAAACACCAGCAATGTTTGCTGTGGTAACACTCTTCTCACTTGAACATTATACTTAGTTACCTGCTATGAAAATACCATGATCTTTGGAATATTTTTTTAATAATATTGCTCATTAGACCAGTATAACAATTCATTTCCTTCCCCATGTCTCATCAGAGACTATTCCAATTTATTCAAAAGTTACTTGCTTTAGAGTAAGCCACCGTGGTATCAGAATCTGAATATGTATGTCTCCCTTTGGGAACAATATGACCATTTAATTTAATTTAATTTAGGGAAAAACTGCATCAAATATTGTTTTATTCCCCTGGGGGGATACATGCTTCACAAATGAAGAATTTCCACCAAAGAAGCTCTAAATTTTACATCCTGTCAAAAAGTTCATTTACATACATCGTCTCTCATTCTATTGACAGGTGAAATTGAGTTTATATTTATCCTTCACCTAAACACTCCTCATTAAATATCAACAGCAAGGAAGGAAAGGTGAGAATCATTTTCTATTCTTATTCCTAATGAGGCCACCATGGAAAATGAGAAGGAAAGAATTCAGGCACAGTGAATTTACATGCTAGGGGTACCTAATCAACTTTGGGGTAGGATCAATGAATCAATAAAACAGTTTTGACGTAAATATGAATATATATATGACTGCTAGGTACTGGGGAAGGGGAAGGGTAATACAGAGAAATATTCTGGCATTCATGGTGATTACTGTCTATTTGGGAAGGTGACATAGCCATTAGAAAAAGCAATTATTCAAAACAAGAGAAATGAAAGTTTCATATGCAAAGAAATAACATTTTAATTATTTGTATACTTGGACTACAAAGATGATTCCACAGTGTGTCATTTTGGAAGTGTGGAAACAGTACAGCAGTGTAAAATGTAGAACACCTGTAGAAGGCAAATGAGCAAAACCTGTCATAAATATAAATGTATTTACTCTTTGGTTCAGAAATTCTTTAAGATATTTACCCTATGAATATACAGACAAACATTAAAAAATTATGTGTGGGCTCTGGCCTGTTGGCTCAGTGGTAGAGCGTCGGCCTGGCGTTCAGGAGTCTCAGGTTCAATTCCTGGCCAGGGCACATAGGAGAAGCGCCCATTTGCTTCTCCACCCCTCCCCCTCTCCTTCTTCTCTGTCTCTCTCTTCCCCTCCCACAGCCAAGGCTCCATTGGAGCAAAGTTGGCCCAGGCGCTGAGGATGGTTCTGTGGCCTCTGCCTCAGGCGCTAGAATGGCTCTGGTTGCAACAGAGCGACACCCCAGATGGGCAGAGTGTCGCCCCCTGGTGGGCGTGCCAGGTGGATCCCGGTCAGGCACATGTGGGAGTCTATCTGACTGCCTTCCCGTTTCCAACTTCAGAAAAATACAAAAAAAAACCAAAAAAAAAAACAAACAAACAAAAACTATGTGTGAACAAGAAAATTCCATGCACTTTTCATATATATATTTGTATATATTTGAAAAGATCAGAAACAATCTATATGCCCATCAATTGGAGATTGCTTAAATATATTACAGCACATTATCTGAAGAATTTTTGTGGCTATTAAAAATAATGGGAAATCTCTTTATCTATGAATATGAAAAGATCTTCAATAGAGGCAAAGTATAAAACAGAGAGTACATGTGATATATAGTGTTTCCTCACAAACTATATTATAGATATATATAAATATGTGAATCGTGAACTAAATAAACACATAATAATATATATAAAAATACATAAGTAATATAGATACCTAACATTTCTCTCTTTCCTTCTCTCTCTCCCTCTCTATCTCTCTCACATACACCTCCCAACACACACATGTGGACATACCCTGTAAATGTTAAAAACACTCAACATATTTAACAACCATGTTTGCTTCTGAGTAGTGAAACCAAGACCAGGGATCAGAGGAGGAAGAGAAACGTAACCTGAGCTATATTTGCTTTGGTGAAGGTGGGATTCAATTAATTTGACAACTGGTTCTTTGCCCTAATGACTGTTTTAAGTATAGAAAACCGGTATACTGAAAGGTAGTTTATCATTTCATGGATTTAATACTAAAATAAAAACAATAAAAGAGGTACACAAAACTAGATTATGTTATAAGAAAGAGTTTTAAAATATTAATCAATACTAAATAATGCTGACAAAAAACAATAAAACTGTTATTTAAGATATTTGCATACTGCTTCTTGATTGGTGTCCTACTTGCAATTTTTTTCACCTATGGACAGAATGAACATTACCACAGGCACTTAGAATACACTATTGCACAGATGAACATTAATAAAGAGTAAGGAATGTAAATTGGTGATTTCCACATTGGGCGGCTGTCTAGGTGCCCATCTTAGAGAAAACTCTGATTACAAGTGCCATTTAAACAACCAGTTCACTGAACTCAACAAAAAGTTAGGTATTGGTTCTGCCAAACTGGTGTGAACTGACTGAATCCTGCCACTGTGCTTTGGATATTTACAAATTTGTTTTGAGTGCATATATATATATATCTTTAAAAAGGAATTCAAGAGAGGGCATTGGAACTATAAAATCAAAATTAGTGAAGCTGGTTGGCTGATTATAACAGACTCTCCCCTATTGGATTTCAGCAAAGTGAATGTGCACCCCAAGGGGAGGTACAAAGAAGTCTTTGGGGAAAAACCTGGTCTCAAGGTTGATGGAGAAGAGGTGGGGGTGTAGTAGTATGTTGTGAACATGACTGCATTTACCCTAATTTCCAGAAAAAGAGTGAGCTTCTAGTTCTAATAAGCCCACTTTCTAGACTGGAAGCCGTTTCCCCAACTGAACTCTGGAGGACCTATAGAAAGATAGAAGGGAAGGTATCCTAAAAATTAGACTATAGTTTCACCCATAGTGAGAGAGCCTTCTTTCATCCCATGTTGCTTATGGACATCGAGATTGGGGGTGAGTGGGAATCCAAACTAAAACATCTACCTAAGACCCTTCTGTCTCCTGAGTCAGACTCAGAAGCACCTTGCAGCAGAAGAAATAAAGATTTTAATAGCTTTAAATTACTCTTACTCCTGTCTTCTTCCCTGTTTAAAACTTGATCATTATCATTTCCTAGGTGATGGTACTACTGAGGAATAAATCTTTATAGATTTAATTGGTACTCTTAGAAAAAAAAAGTATTGTTGTGTAAAAGACAAAATGCACCAGGGAAATAAGGAGATGCTTTTATTTAGATTATTGAATAGTGAGAATGTTCAGTAATAAAAGAAACCTCAATGAAAGAATGGGGGGTGAGATCTTACAGAGGCAGGAAGGAGGTAAGTCGATCCATGAGTCTCATGGGAGTATGTGGAAGAATGAAAAGGGGTCACATATTAAATATGCTAATGCAAACTTGTCTTTTGTGGTTAGCCAAAACACAAATGGGTAGAGAGATTTCTTATGTGTCACTGTGTTCTGGTAGCACAGGGCTCAGGTAAAGTTTGATGTGGTTATTTGTTTGTATCTCCAAGCAAAACCCTCCCTCACACTTCTTCCAGCTTTACCTGTGGCTTTTTCTCGCTTTTTTCCTTAGTTTCAACTCCAATTCTTCATTGATTATTTTCAGTATGGTCTGACTACACATATGAAGTATTCTTCATGTAATTTTCTTCTTTCTTCCTATATATTTCACCTAAATGATTCCTAGTCTGCTTCACTGATATATTCTCTTAATATTCTTGATGATTTGCTTTGTCACTGAGGAACCATTGTCAGTACTTAAGTAACTAGATAATCTTTTACCTAAATATTTTTTAATAACATATGTCACTGAGCCTTGCTTGGCATTTCTCACAGTGAAAGAAATTTCCCCAACTCTGGAGAAATGCTGGCAAGACTTCTTTGCCACTGGGTCTGAATTGGAAAGACAGACCCATGACTAAAAATAATTGGTTATAGAGGAAAACAGGGAGCTTAACTGTCTTTCAGTTTCAACAAAGATAGATTAGGGGGAAATGAACCAGGAGGGAAAAAAGAAGGATTTAGGTGATCAGCCTGAACAATAACTATTGACATGAGTGGAGTTATTATTAAGTATTAGGACAGGGTATCAAGGATGGTTATTAAAAGTGAAGAAACTTCCAGGCTGCAAGAATCCATCATCTAAAGCAAGCATAGTATATACTGATATTTCCTTGATAAAATATATAAAGAAAGAAACATATTTGTTTTACAGAACCTCAACCAGAATATAGTAGCTTTTCACTTCTCGTATCCCAGTGATACAATCTTAAACTTCCCAATTGCACCAAAAAATCTCTGGCTTCCACCCCTGGATATTCAGAAGCACAAGGCATTAAATTATGAGTAGAAATCTAGTCATGGATTTAAGATTGTGGACTACTATTTTTTCTTTTAAAGTGATTTTAGAGTATATTTAAATATTGTTACCTTCCTACAAAAGGGATTCTTTTCTTGGATATACTTTCACTATTATTGCTGTTGTTATTGGGAGGAACCCCATTTCACTTATATGTAATGAATTCAGGCCTAATGCATGAGATCCTCAAAACACTATGCTAACATCTGAGTGTGTCTCTAAGGCTACAGGTTTTTTCCATGTTCAAAACCTGAGTATGTCTGAACTTTGATATTCGTATGCAAATAAAGTGCAGCTACAAGGATGCACACATCTACATCCACAGCTAATTACACTCCTAAGGACTTTTCATTGTCTTTCATTTATGCATAATTAAATCTCCTTGCTCTTTATCTGCTCCTGTAAGCTTTAACAGAGAAATACAGAGAGAAAAGAATAACAATGAGTGCCACCCCACCCCCACCAAACACAACCCCCAATCCTGCTTGCTGGGTTTAAAGGAGAAGGCTCCATTTGCTCCTGTTATCTATGCCAAGTGTTTTGCAGTGAAACACCCCTACAGTGTGTTTCAATGGATTTTCATTTGGGGAAAGAGAATGTTACAGAAGGGCAATGGCACTTCCCATGCCTATTCCTGATCCAGTTTAAAGGGAGTAAAACATGCAGGAAAATGTTCAATGAATTTTATAGCAAAGTGTCCTGGTGCTATTATCAGCTTTCTTGCCGGAAATGGTAATGTGTATTCATTTAAACACAATGGGGTTGAACATCACCTTATATTCATTTGGATGCCTCCCCATATTCAAGCAACTCACACACAAATGTCTATTTTCTCCCCCCATAGCTCTCAGCAACCAAGGCTTCCTAACCCTCACACAGGCCCTGCTGCTGCCCTGCAGCTCAATTGTTGATGGCAAAATGGCATCAGAATGTCACCAGTGATTGGTCCTTGGTTCAGCAACCTCAGTTATTGAGTTCTGGCTAAAAAAGAATTCAGAGTCAAGACTCAAACTATAAGAGAAAGGTCATTTAGAAAGTTACAGAGGTAGGAAAAGTGAGTCAGCTGGGGGTGGGCTCAGGAAACAAGTTACAGAGGCAAAAGAAGGGCCTTTGGAGTTTAGAAGAAAGAGAGAGGCAATGCACTTAGCACATCCTGACTCCTACCATTAGCCAGAAATTTGCTAAATTTTCATTCTTATCTAGACTGTTTACTTAAGATGATGGATGGCCTCCTTCAATTTTTTAAAACCTCATAAACACAAAAGAGCAACAGTTGTTTTCTTATTTTGTTTTTAATCAAAATTACAGGAAAGTAAGCAAATAGAAAACAAAAACAAAACAACACCAAAGAATAACAATTAAGAATCAAGAACGATGGCACAAGTCAAGAAGAGAAAGCATAGATTAAGGTGCCCAGCTAGAACACCCATTTGACAAATTAGTGGTTTCATAGAGATTAAAGAAAACCCTGAGATTTATGGACAAGGTAAAAGTGAAGTGGTTAGGCCCTGGCCGGTTGGCTCAGCGGTAGAGCGTCGGCCTGGCGTGCGGGGGACCCGGGTTTGATTCCCGGCCAGGGCACATAGGAGAAGCGCCCATTTGCTTCTCCACCACGCCTCTCCTTCCTCTCTGTCTCTCTCTTCCCCTCCCGCAGCCAAGGCTCCATTGGAGCAAAGATGGCCCGGGCGCTGGGGATGGCTCCTTGGCCTCTGCCCCAGGTGCTAGAGTGGGTCTGGTCACGGCACAGTGACGCCCCAGAGGGGCAGAGCATCGCCCCCCTGGTGGGCAGAGCGTCACCCCTGGTGGGCGTGCTGGGTGGATCCCGGTCGGGCGCATGGGGGAGGAGGATGTAGCGGAGGGGATGGGGAGAGAGGGTGGGGCAAGCATGTAAAGAGGGACAAATATAAGGTAATGGAAAATGATTTGACTTGGAGTGATGGATATACAACATAATCAACAGTTCAAATGTTATAGAAATGTTTACCTGAAACCTATGTACTCTTATTGATCAATGTCACCCTGTTAAATTTAATTTTCTAAATTTTTTTTTAAAAAGACCCTTAACTAACCTGACCAGGCGGTGGCACAGTGGATAGAGCATCAGACTGGGATGCAGAGGACCCAGGTTCGATACCCCGAGGTCGCCAGCTTGAGCGCGGGCTCATCTGGTTTGAGCAAAGCTCATCTGTGTGGACCTACAGTCACTAGCTTGAGCAAGAGTATATTTAGTCTGCTATAGCCCCACGGTCAAGGCACATATGAGAAAGCAATCAGTGAACAACTAAGGTGTTGCAGCAAAAAACTGATGATTGATGCTTTTCATCTCTCTCTCTTCCTGTCTGTCTGTCCCTATCTATCCCTCTTTCTGACTCTCTCTCTGTCTCTGAAAACAACAACAACAACAACAACAAAAAAACCAAACAAACAAAATCCTTAACTGCTAAATATCTTAACATGTTCGAATAACTGTGCTGAATATTCAGCTGTGGTTATATGAAGGCATCTGGCTGTGGTGGATCAATTTTCAGACCCTGGATACAACTACTGGGAGGCAAGTCCTGGTTCTCCCACTACCAAGTTAATCTGAACAACAAACAGTAATTGAATGTAGAGACTAATCTTGACAAACTCATTTTTCCTGACCAAAATGTCATTGCTTGTAAAATGAATAGAGCTATATCTGACCTAACATCTATCAGAAATTTTGGAGAAAATCAAATGAAGTCAAATCAACTATAGAATATATTCCATATACATATGTTAAGCCACACTTTAAATAGACTCTTCCAAGTAGAAGGGCTTTGGGATATTGATATTCTAAATCTTATAGCATCCAGGCTAATGTCATAATTAATCAAGGAAGAAGACATATAATAAGATATATAATAAGACAGTCTTGAGGCTGAAGTAAATACCCAAATTTTTGTAACAGCTGGTTTCTGTATCACGCCTCATGGATCTTCAACTACCTTGTTTGATCAGTGTTTTGTGTTGTTAATTTGGGGTCATTATATATATCTGAGATTATGAAAGCAGTTACTGACAGTGTCTTCTATGTTAATTAATTAATTTATTAAGAAATCATTTATTGAGTAATTATAAATTTCTTTTGCCTTGACTATATAAAGATGAAAAAGTTGCCACTCACCTTTAAAGAGCTCAGATGTCATTAGGGAGAGAAATATATACATAAATTGTTTGATTATGGCTGATAGGTGTTTTAATAGACCTTCATAAAAGATACAATGATAGCCTACAGGAAGACATAAACACTTCTCAGGGTAGAGAATAGAGAGAGGATTCAGGAAGAATTCATAATCAGGTGAGCAATTAAGATAGGTGTTGGAACATAAGAGTTTGACTTTTTTTTTTAAATGTGAGAGGAGGGGAGGCAGAGACAGATTCTGCATGTGCTCCAACTGGAATCCACCCAGCAAGCCCACTAGGGGGTGATGCTCTGCTCAATTGGAGCCCTTGCTTCATTGCTCAGGAATGGAGTCATTTTAGTGCTTGAAGTGGAGGCCATGGAGCCATTCTCAGCACCAGGGCCAACTTGCTCAAACTGCTTGAGATTGAGCCATGGCTGTGGGAGAAGAGAGAGAGAAGGGGGGGAGTGGAGAAGCGATGGTTACTTCTCCTGTGTGCCCTGACTGGGAATCAAACCCAGAACTTCCATATGCTGGGACAACACTATCACTGAGCCAACTGGCCAAGGCGAGTTTGACATCTTAAAAAGGAGGAGAATGTGTGTGCGAAGAGAAAAATCTAAGAAATACCTTGGCATGTACAAATAACCATGAACAAATTTTTTAAGGCAAATAAGGAAAAATGGGGTGGAAGTGAGAAAGGTAAGAAATAATCTATATAGGTTGAGGATATTGAATAGCATAGAAAAGATTAGGTTATGACTTTGGTGAGAAGAAACCACTGAATAAATATATTAGAATCATCTTTCCAAGAAGAGTGTTTCCTGGGGTATATGTCTACCCAGGTGATTCTTAGGAAGAAATGAAATTTTCAGAGGCAAAATCATAGCCTCATCCTCCCTGGTCTTCTCATTTTCTTTATAAATGTGAAGTCAAGTGTATTTTACATCAATTAAGTTTATACATGGAAAAACCACAGCCAAGACAATTCAAAAATTATCTGACAAGTAGAGAATACTTTTCCTTGGTGCTCAGGTAATGAGGCTGGTTATAATGAGACTGTATGAGTACAAGTTTCACATTTTGGGAACTACCCTGATGAATCAGTTGACAGTCCCTATTCTGGCACCAAGGAATATATTTCTAATTGCCCAACTGAGAAAGCAACTTTGTAAATAGCTTAGTTCTATTTCTACACTCAGAAATAGTTGATCAGGTGTCAGATTGATAGTCATATGTAATTGCACTTTCCTTATCCAATAATCCTCTTGGATTAAAAACTAAAGAAAGCATCATATAAAATATTTAAACATTTTTTTTCCTTAAATAAAATGAAGGCTAGAAACCAGAGAGGTATAGGGTATAAATGTCTACTTTAATTCTGAATATTTCAGTATAAGTCATAGTACAAGAGATGGAACATATGCTAATTCAACATGGAGAATCTACCACTTCATAAATTTAGGAGCTTCAAGGGCTCCACTCACTGCACGCAAAAAGAGAAGTTAAGAAAACTTATTGGTCTTGACCTTGACACTGGGTAAATGAAAAATAAAGAAAATATCCACCTAACCTATGGTGGCACAGTGGATAAAGTGTCGACCTGGAGTACTGAGGTGGCTGGTTCAAAACTCTAGGCATGCCCAGTCAAGGCACATACCAGAAACAATTGCTATGAATTGATACTTCCTGCTCCACCCCCACCTCTGAAAATCAATAAATAAAATCTTAAAAAAAAAAAAAGGCTAACATGTCCTGCCCATCGCATCAAAAAAAAAAAAAAACTCTTGAGAATTTATGATTATAAACTAGCCTTCATATACATTTGTGAACCTATTTTACTCATCTTGTATCTTTAAAAAAATGTCAAGTAGAGAATTTAGTTTTAAATGTTCCTGAGCTGGAAGAGCCCTCCCACCCCCATGTAACATATACCAACCTTCAGTAACTATAAGTAATTGTAATTCAGCAGTTGTACAATGCTATCTTTACTACTGACAAAAGAATTAACACAAAAATAATACTCAGAGGAAAATGAGAAGCTCATAGTAAAAATGTTGAGATATATATATATATATATATCTGTATATATATTGTAAGGTATTTTTCCCTGCCGAGAAGGAAGGAAGGGGCCAGAGCCATGAAGTGTGGAATAACAAAAGGCTTTATTGAGTACAGAGCACGCATCCTGCCCGAGGAAGTTCCCTGGCTCTGAGAAAAGATAGAGGCCAAGGAAGTCACAAGTGATGACCTGTGTGGGAGATATTTAAAGGGTCCCTAGGGTGGTAGAGCTAATATGACATGGTGAAATCTCACTGGCTGGCAGATGGTCGCTTTTTTCCAAAGGGTTCCTGCAAAGTTTCTTTTGGCGCACTTGGTTGTGGGAGGTCCTAGCCAAAGTTCCCAGGCCTGAGCTTTCCCCATTATCCACCGACCTTACATTCTGACCTTTCGTGTTAAATAGAATAGGGGTGCCATTTATTCATCTGGCTACTTCCTGCTGATTAGGGGCGTTGTGGGGAGGGTGAGATCGGAAGGTGGTGGCTTTGAGGGGTATCAGGAGGAATATTTGTGTGGCCATGAGTTGAGAAACTTCGTGGATGCAGTCCTGTAAGGATTTTTAAAAAAAGAGGAATAATAGGGGGATTTGTAGGGTCCAGCCTTTTGGTGAGCTGGAGATGGATGGAGTCCAGTGGTTCCAACTGCCAGTGGTCCTGTAAGGAGGCAAGCTTGAAGCAAAACTGCATGTCAGGAGTGGCGTAAAAAAGGGAAAGGTAGGGGTCCCATCCATTCCCATAACCAAGACCTATGAGGGAACTAGAGGTCCAGAGTGTGATGGGAAAAAGAGAAGGTAGCCCCAGTGTCCATAAGAAATGAGATGGACTTACCCACTAGTTGCAGCATACCCTGGGTTCTCTAAGTCCATGCTGTGTCCTAGGAATTTGAGCAACGCACCCACCTAGCTGTATTGGCCTTCCCATTTGGGTGGCTTCTCCTCCACGTAGAGGCACTGAGGAAAAGCCTGTTGCCCAAAGGGGCAATTAGTCCACCAGTGACTAGTCTGCTTGCTGTCAGGGCAGGGCTCAGTGGGCAGCGGTGGGCAGGAGCCCTGCCAGGATCAGTGACCCTGCTTGCCACACTTAAAGCAAGCTGCTGGTGGGGTTTCTCTGCAGCTTGAACTTGGGTCGGGGCATCTCCTGTGCCTTGCCTCTGTTGTTTTACTGCCCTCAGGGCTGCCACAAGAGTTTGGGTTTGGAGCGTTACCTTCTGCTGCATGTGGGCCTGATGAATAGCCTTGCCCTGTTTCTACTAATTGGGACCATTAAAAACTTTAAATGCCGTGTTCACAGGTTCCGGATAGGGGTTTGGGGGTTGAGAATAAGAGGAGGGGGGCTCGTGGGGAGCCCGGCACCCAGATCCGGCAGGAAATGCTGGAGCCAAAGGCAGGACAGGGCCAGAACTTCCTGTAAGAAAATTAGGGTTGGGCCTTAGGGTCCTGCAAACCAGTGTAAGAGCCAATGCCAGGCTGAGAAAGACCTGACAGAGGAGGGACTTAAGAACACAGTGGAGAAGGGAAGGGGCCCCTGGCCAGCAGGGGAGGAGAAAGAGATGGTAGTGGTGAATAAGAAACAGGATTTTGCAAAGGGGGGGCTCTCAGAGGGAAGAGACCTGAGCAAAAAAGAGGTCCACAGAGGGACCAGAGAAAAGTCCTGAGAGAGGGGCGACCCCGGGGGTCATGCAAGAGGGAAAGAAAGTTAGGAGTCCACAGAGAAGAAAAGATCAGGAGTGGAGGTTTTAGGTGAGGTTTCTCTGGCCAGAAAAAGGCCTGCACAGTGGAACAGGCGGCACAGAGATTAAGGATGGGCACGCGAATAATTAGAAGCCATGTATGTAAGAGATCTCCAATCAGTTCCCAGTTTTTTTGGCAATAGTTAAATTGGTGAGGCTATTAAAACCGAAAGTCCCTTCAGGAGGCTAATTCAGTGGGTTCTATGACCTGGCCACAGCAGAGAAGAACAGTTTCTTCTGATTTAGGGAGGGAGATTCCTGTGCCCCCATGGCCGCCCTCAGTCCTCAGAGTGGTCAGATTTGAGTATCAGCATCCTAAAATTCAAGCTCTGGCCGCGGATGGAAAAGGTAAAGTGGATGTGCTTGGGATGTCTCCATAAGCACACGCACTCGGAACGGAAAGACTTCCCTGACGTAACTACGATTTCAGACAGGGAGTCTTGGTGGAAAGAACTCAAGGGTGGCTGGAGGCAGAGGACTTACCACACTCTGCGCTGAAGTGGGTGGAAGGTCAGAGATCCTGGTTCTTTCTCGGAGGGGATGGGAAGAGGAGCGGTCCTTGCGGACTTCAAACTCCTCCCAGATTTTGGCACCAAAATGTAAGGTATTTTTCCCCGTCGAGAAGGAAGGAAGGGGCTGGAGCCACGAAGTGTGGAATAACAAAAGGTTTTATTGAGTACAGAGCACACATCCCGCCCGAGGATGTTCCCTGGCCCTGAGGAAAGATGGAGGCCAAGGAAGTCACAAGTGCTGACCCGTGTGGGAGATATTTTTAAGGGTCCCTAGGGTGGTCGAGCTAATATGACATGGTGAAATCTCACTGGCTGGCAGATGGTCACCTTTTTCCAAAGGGTTCTTGTGAAGTTTCTTTTGGCGTGCTTGGTTGTAGGCGGTCCTAGCCAAAGTTCCCAGGCCTGAGCTTTCCCCATTATCCACCAACCTTACATATATATCTCACATATTTTTATTTTATATATCAAGTCACTATGAGTTAAAATAGAAGAAACAATAAATAGAAGCTGACTCACAAAGACTTTATATATTACAAGTATCAGACACAATATAAAATAAGAGATGTTTAAAAATAAGAACAATGCCTGACCGGGCAGTGGCGCAGTGGATGGAGCGTCGGACTGGGATGCGGAAGACCCAGGTTCGAGACCCCGAGGTCGCCAGCTTGAGCGAGGGGTTACTCGGTCTGCTGAAGGCCCGCGGTCAAGGCACGTATGAGAAGGCAATCAATGAACAACTAAGGTGTCACAACACACAATGAAAAACTAATGATTGATGCTTCTCATCTCTCTGTTCCTGTCTGTCTGTCCCTGTCTATCCCTCTCTCTGACTCTCTCTCTCTGTCTCTGTAAAATAAAATAAAATAAATTTTTAAATAAAAAAAGAAAAAGAAACTCCTCCTAGGGCGAAAAAAGTTCTAGTTTTAGAAAAAAAATAAGAACAAGAAACAAGAGAGTATATATTACTCTCTAAATTTCAGAAAATGGTATCTACAGAAATAAAATAAAATATTTAAAAATAAAAACAATAGATACGAAAAATTGGAAATGTGGAAAATCGGCAACTTATTTATTTATTTATTTATTTATCTGTAATACATCTCAGAGACAGCCAGATGATAATAACTTTAAGAGAACCAAAGTCATGGAGGATAGAGTCGAAGAAGTCTGACATAAATGCAATCAGAATTTCAAGAAGATGTGATAGAGTGAGAAAGGAGCTCACTTAGAAGAAAGAATGCTGGAAATATACTAGATTTGTTGAAAAACAAAATCCCAGTGAATCCCAAGGAATATAAATATTCAAGGGCCTTCTGGGGTTCATACTAGCATCTCTATACCCAGACATATTAAATGGCATACTCATGCACTCAGATTTCCAAAATATTCAGTTTCTAATAGCTAAAATAAATCATTTAATTTGTTTTTCTAGTGGTAATAAAGAGATCCTTGAAATTCTTAGTATACAGAGTTTAAGTTTTTAGAGTCCAGAAGGCCATAAATTAGATAGCAAATGTCAGCAATCCATGAGAGTCTTAAAATATTTTAAAAGGAGAAGGGAAATAGTTGAACAGATTTTCTCCCATTTTTGCGACAAGCACATTTTCTGTTACCAATGGCCTGCTTATTCTTTCCTTCCTACTTTGCTTTGCTGGTCAAAATGGAAATGACAAGGTGTTGTCCTAAGCAGTTTACAAAATTGATCCGGCAAGACTAATATAGACCTTGGTCCCTAATCATTCATCAGTACGCTAAATTAAAGCAAGAAAAGAGCAAAGGTTGCTGGACACATTATCTGGGTTCCACATTAGCAAAGACTCGGTGATGGAAGACTGGGGAAACTTTCCTTTTCGCAGAAGTGAAATCATTCTGTAAAAGCAAAACCTGATATGGGCAATCTGTTTGTTACTCAAGGAAACCTTAGTTTTCTTAAGGTCATTAGACATTCATGATGAAAAAGGTAATTACCAAATAATTTTTTGTTGTTGTTGGGAGGGCAGGGAGGAAGACAGAAATAGAATAATTGATTGAAATTGTTGAGGGATGGTTTTTATAAAACAATTTCAAAAAGTGTATCTATTTTTTGTGATGTCAAAGTCTAAAATAAAGCCCATATCCCAATTATTCAACTTCACTATAAAATATGCTGGTTTTTAGCAGAGAAGTTAAACAAGCCTTGATGTGTTCATACATACATCTATCTTTCTTTATACTGTATCTTAAGCCTCCCATCACTGATCCATCATATTCTTCTTAACTTTTTCAGCCCACACTGATTTATTATTCTGAACTTCTACAATACACATTTTCTGTGCTATTTTTATTCCTACGTGATGCCTTATTTTTATGCCTTGTTTATTTTGAGTAAATTTCACATGTGAAACATTTCAAATTCTTTGAGGCAAAAAAACCAAAACCCATATATACACTTCCAGACATCGTTTGGTGCCTAGGAAGGAGTTGTACTATAGAAATTACTCCATACATTTTCATCTCAGATTGTATGGCAATGATTTATTGGACATGTTTTATTTTATTTGTACAATGAATACATGATAGAAATAACAGATTCAATTTTATAAACATGTCATCTCCCCTAAACTAAAATTTAGTATTGCTAAATGATCACAAACCCAAGTGTTTTTCTTAGGAGAGTCATGACTTTCATTAGAAAAACAATCTCTGCCATCAAGAAATAGACAAGTTAATTAAGCAATATCATCTTTAGCATCGATGTTAAACATAAGAAAACTCTACTTTAGAACCAATGGATAATTCAAAAGGAGTACTTTAAAATTAAAATGAGTTTTAAAACAGTTTTTTTTCTGTTTCACATTTGACAAATATGAACTAGTGTTACCCAATGTTGCCCATAATTAAAGTAAATGAGAGAGCAAAAGCAATTATTTGGTTCATCAAATGATTGATTGCACCAGTTTGAAGTCACCAAACACAGGATTAAATTTTCTCTGAAATTATCAGGGTTGTCGAATGAGGGAGCTGGGGGAATTAGAAGCATATGAACCAACTTCTCTTTCAAGTTTAATAAACATGTTTTAAAACTTAAGTTTAATCAATTACTAGTTACTTGTTTTGGGATAAGTTGCTTAATTTATTTATATTTCAGTTTCCTCATCTCTAAAATGAGAATAGAAATATCTATTTTGCAGAATTGTTTTGGAGATTAAATAATCTAATAAAAATAGAGTTTTCATCATTCTCTGAAGCATGATTGACATAATAAACACTTTATCACACAAATAAGACACCTCTCTTGCAATGATTTAAGTAAACATAGTCCCCCTTTCCTGTTAGATCTCTCAATCATCATGATAGAGCCTTTTTAAAGAAAGCTGACCTCTCCATTGATAATCTTTAAGGGAAGAACCTTAATGTTTTATACCACTCCCTGTGTCTGCCTTTTTTTGGACATGAAGTATTCTAAACTCAAAAGCAGCCAATTCCTATGCTATTCAATAATGTATGAGTAGGCTATAATCAAATATTACCTATTTATAAGATGCCCAATTGAGACTTCCTATCTTCCTAAACACTGGCTATACGAATATTTCTAGACTAATTTCCAAGATTATTTTGTAATACTTAATATTACCATATGTTATCTCTTATGCCTAAAATTTGCAGTTAGTTTATTGTTATTTTAGTTATTCTTTGTGTATATCTAATTCACCCTCCAAAAAATAAGAGTTCTTGAGAGCAGGTACCAAGGCAGATGCATTTTTTTGAATTCCCACTAACACATGATATCTCTGAATGGCAGAATAGAAAAAAATAGTGTTCAAGAAAAATAAAATGAATGAAAGATGAGTAAATTTATTGTAGTCAAAAGACTTAGATAACTTTGTTTATAGGAACAATATAGGAAAATTTCCTATTTCTTAATGAGTAAAGCAGTAGCATTTTTGCATTGGCTTCTTTGAAATGGGGTTTCTCTATTCATCATACAAAGGTTGTTAAAATTTAAGATTATCACCATCATAAAAAGTGATGGGTGAAAAGTTTACTTAAGATACTATAATGTAATAATTACAGCCTATCAGAACAATGCAAGAGCCTTTAAGAGTTTCCTGTGCATCTGCTGGTGTTACAGAGGATGTCAAAAGGAACTGACTTACTATACCAAGTCATGCGACAAGATGGGGCAGAGGAGGTCTTGACATAAGCCAAGGTATTCACTTGGAATAGTTTGTTTCCAGTTCTCTTTAATTCCAGGGGAAAAGAATCTTTCATTCTTCTCCACACATGAACAGCAGGTGGGCAGACGCTGAAATTTTTCAGGAGAGTGAATGTATGGGTAAGTCACTTGGAAGAAGTTCAAACGTCATGTATATTACTGATGTTGACAACTCTAACTGCAGGACACGGGGGAAGCAATCCTAGCTGGGGTAGAGCTGGCATTTTCAGGGTATTTTTTAAAATATAAATGCTCTGACACTGATCTAAAACCCTAGTTCCCGAGGGCTTTGGTATGTAACCGTGATGTGTGAGGCCAGGCAGACTCAAGGCTGGGATGGAAGATTTTGCTAGAATAAAATTGGGAGCAGCTTATGTGTTCTGCCACTTCTCAAATCAACTGCGGCTTCTTGAGTTGGAAAACACCAGATTTGCTATTCATTGTTTTGTTGTTGTTGTTGTTTGCTTCCACTGCTGCCTTTGCCTTTCCAGGGTTGAGATGAAGTGAAGCCTGTTTCAGAAGCATAAAGGAATAGTTTTGAAAGCATTCGGTTGAGTTTAATGTCGCTCTCCTAAATTTCTTGTGGCATGTGTCCATGATGACTGTGTGTGAGTGTGTATGTATGTGTGAATCCAACTCATTTGCAGATGGCTGCATTCATTCTTACAAATAGATATATAACAGCCTAGTCCAAAAGTAATTGTTTAAGATCATTCAGTATGAGCACAGGAGTTTAGCTTATGGAGTAAAAAAGTAGTGAAGGTGTGAGGTTAACTGAATTTATTGTACGTACTTGGTGTGTACAGGAAAGACCATGTGGCCACATCTTTGAAAGAATGGACTCTCTTTTTTCTTTGTTTTTTTAATTTATATTTATTTTAATATCTTAGTTTACTTACAAATGTCTTCAAATAATTACAGAAAGCATTTAAATGTTGTTCTATTACTAATGTAAAGAGACTTAACAAATTATAAAGATGTAGACAATCCTTTTCTTCCTTCCTTCATTCTTTCCTTCCTTCCTTCCTTCTTCAATTTATTACTACCTGTTTTGTCTTTTACACATCAGAACTCATCAATCACTTTTGTGCTTCTGTGGTTATTTATACCTCAGGTTAGCTTTATGTTTGTTTTTGTAAAAAATAAAATAAAATAAAATAAAATAAAAGAGAGCCTCATTTTTGAATCATCTTTAAGTTCATGGATAGTGCTAGTTAGCTCTTCTTTGTTGTAGAGATATAAGTTGTCGGGAAATGAAGTGTTCCATTTGAAAAACTAGGAGAGGTAATGGTGCAAAAGAAAACAAGAAATAGAGAAAATGAAAATATGTACATTTCGCACTGGTAGCATAGTTAAAGCCACTGTTTGGGAAAATAGAAATGTATTGTGTGTTCAACGACTGAGTCTTTAGATGATCTTATTTGTCATGTCTGTAATACTATGATGAAGACACAAAATAATGATGAAGAAAGAAAGGTATGCTTGTGCCTCCTCTCCCCCCCCATAAAACCATATATCTTACCTTTCCCACACATTCTCCTCTTTGTCTTCTTCTCCTCTCTCCTGGCTTCCTCACAACTTGCACCCCTTATTTTAGCTTGCTGTTTTTCCTGATAAAGTTCTTTCTTTGCATTTAATCATCTCAATTAAGTAAATTCACTGTCAAGAGGATAGACACAACTTCAACTTCATTTGTGGTCCGTGATAGGCCAGAATTATTCAAGAGAATTCTGGGGATAGTGCTCAGAGACCCTCACCTTTCATCTACCCCAGAACAAGAGAAATGGAAGAGGCCTGGCTTCCCATTCCAACCCAACTCATATTGAAGACAGATTATTTTTGGACTATAAACCTCCTTCAGTCTCCCAAAAAGATATGCACATGATAGATTGTTTCATGAACTGGGGAGCTATGAGGTGAAATGAAGAGTTTGGATCTCAATTATTTTCCTTCTTAAGAGTATGGCCTCAGGCCAATGGGACTATTTCCTTTATTTATTCAACTAATAATGAGAATATCTGGCACAACTCTTGTTCTCAGGCATGTTAGAGGTGAGCAATGCTGACAAGGCCTATGTTCTCATGGAGCATGTATTTAGTGGGAGAGCACAACTCATACAAATATATGCAAATAGAAAAGAAAAGCTCTGGAAATGTAAGAGCTAAAAGAAAAACAATGGGGGTGATTTGCTAAGTTAGTGCATCAAAGAATTTGAGTACAAATCAACTAGGTATGTTGTTACAAGACATATACAATGAGTATTCTAAATCAGTAGTACCAGGGTTAGGATCAAAACCCTTCACTTCTAACAAGATTCTATTTTTCTGTTAATTCCACCAAAATATATATTCAACCAGCAATCATTTGTAACCCATTTAGTACCCACTGTCATGGTAGCGCCAGAGGTGTCATTTGCATCCTCTCAAGTTCCGTAAAATTTTTGCCACCAACATGTTTGAGACAGTGACAGGAAAAAAAGTAGTATTTATTAAAAATATCTAAGGACTGATGTGCTAAACTAAATATTATCAACTGTACCAATGAATAGAAAGAAATAATAGAAAGAAACTGCACAGGTCAGCTAGGAAGGGTAAAATCAGAGCTTTATTTCCCTGACTTCTTTGGGTTTCCTCAGGTGGCTGGCATTGTTTGCCTGCTGATTAGTGAGGTGTCTCTAGGTACATTAATGTGGAAGGTTGGATATGTTTGACAATAAGTCAATGATTCTTTTTGACACGACTTTAATAGTACTGAAGAAGTGATTGTAAGATGATGCCTTTTAATGGGATATAGATATAAGCGACCTGCTTTTTATGACAAAGGTCAATGGTATTGATGGGTAGTGTAGAGAAGATAATTTCCTTGGCATGGTAGGAGACAACTTGCATGATTCATGAAGGTATCTCTCTCTCTTTCCTTTTTTTTTAAAATCTCTCCTACAAGGAAGAAAGAAGAGTGCCCCTGCCAATTTCCTCCAGCTGCCACTTCATTTGAAATAAGGAAAAGGTGATATCCCACAATAAAATGAGTC
This sequence comes from Saccopteryx bilineata, assembly GCF_036850765.1. NCBI lineage: Eukaryota > Metazoa > Chordata > Mammalia > Chiroptera > Emballonuridae > Saccopteryx > Saccopteryx bilineata. Next base: position 29,013,710 of record NC_089500.1, on the reverse strand, counting down.
ACTGCTCAACAATTGATGGTAACCTCTAGCTGGCCGAGGCCTTCAGAATCTGACAATCATATATGGAATGAGGTTTTTTTTATTATGAAGGAAGTGAATGTGTGCCATTCCAGTGGGACAGGCAAGCAGTCAAGGAGCAAAGGCTGAGCAGCAGAGACTGGAGAAGGGCAGTTGGCACATGAAATGAATGCAAGAGCCCATCCATATGTGGTCTACATGGTACTCACAGGTCGAGCAATAAAGTACCAGCATCAGCTTGTCAGAATTACATTTTGTTAAAAGGTCAAGGGCAAGCAAAATGAAGGATACCTTGTGGGCAGAGGGCTGCTTCTGGAAGCAGAGCCAGCTGGCCTTGGGCTAGATTGGAACCACTGGTTAGTCATGGGTCAGGCAGGGAATACTGTGGATCCTTCAGTGCTCACAGAAGGGCAAAGAAAGTCTCAGCAGAGATTCTTCTACTACCACTTTATATTCCTGAACCTTATTGAATCTTATATTTTATGGTGGAGGAAGAGATAGGAAATAGAAGAGAATGTGGAGAAGAAAGAACAAAAAGAGAGAAAAGAGAGCAGGGTGAGAGGGAAAGAGAAGAAGGGGTGGGAGAGGAAAATGTCTACAATAAAAGGGAGAGAACAGATTTTACACATAGTAAGTGTTCTGGGAACTAAATAGTCCTATAGTCTGCCTTTCCTACCAGAGTAGAAATCTCCCCTAAACCACATTGAGTTAGTTTCACCAATGACTCTTTCCAGAGAGGGTGTGTGTCCCACTCTGTCTCCTGCCCTCGGCCCTCTCACTCTCAATTAGAACATTGCAGGAACTGTTTATTGTGGAAAACTTTGACTAGTTGATCTTACCCACAATTCTTCCAATTTCCAAATCTAAGTCCCTCCATTCACCTGGTCTCTTCTTGATTTTTATTCTAACCTGGACTGTATTGTCTCAGATGATTCATGCCCCTTCCAACTGTCCTACTGCATGTCTGCCTCTCAAATTTTCTCTGTGGGTTGTGGATGTCCTCCCCTACAGTTAACAATGAGGGGACATGATTGAACAATGGTAGTTGACAGTGAGAAGAGCGGTATTGTGTAGGATGATAAAATATTATGAGCCTAATACACAAGTTTTGTTTTGTTTTGTTTTTTGCTTTTTTGCCAGTAATCTAAGTTTATTGTTAGAATTCGGGAAAAGATAGTTTTGCCACCATTCACATGACATCAGTGTCACTCATGCAACTCACTCATTTTTCAATTTCTGAGCATTTCTCATCTCAGTGAGTAACTGCATTCATTTTAGCTATCCAGTTCCAAAGCCAAAATATCAACTTTGTCAGTGAAACCAAACCAAACCAAAACAACTAACTAACCTGCTGTACTTCTAAAATATGAAATTCTGTTATATCCCTATCTGTTGTACTTCAGTTCTCTTCCTTGGTTATCATCACAATTCCAATTTTACTAATACTCTGTTGTATTTACGTGTTTAATGTTTTACTACCATACCTCTTGTCTCCTTGTCCCGTATCATTCAGTCTGGCTTATGTTTTCCAACACATCAACACTATTGTCCATCTGAGAGTCCTCCTTCTCAAATAGCTGGTCTTACATACTACTGAAAGAATCATTCAATATCATGTTAATCTAAATTCAGCATATCCAACAACAATTAAAACCTTTGTGCTGCTAGGAAATAGTGCTATTTATAGCATTGTTTTCAAACATCTTATCACCTCAGACTTGGCTCCATCACAGAGAATATATATAGGGTATTAGACAGGCCCAACATCAACTTCCAATACCTGCCTGTAAGATAACCTTGTAATTTCATTTTTTTTACTTGAAAGAGTTCCCTCTTCTCTATCTAACCTTAACCCACTTTTAGTCAAATATACTTTCTCTTAAATTGCTTTCTACTTAACTTGATCCCAATTACTTTCCATTGGTATTCATTCAAACATTAGTGTTATATAATTTTAAAAATACCCAAAACAAAAACTCTACAACTTCCACAAACCCTTCTTTCCCTCTAACCTACTGCATCTTTTCTCTATATAACAATCCTTTTAAAAATATTTGTCACCTTTTTTTTACATTGTCTTTTGTATTGGGTCCCTATCATTTAATAAAATACCTCTGGCCAAGGATACAAATGACATGGGTGCTAAGTCCATCATCTGTTTTCTGGTTATTTTCTTTCCTAACTTCTCTTCACTCTTCAGCTTTGACAATCATTCTGTTCTAGAAATTCTCAAAGACCTTGGCTTTCATAAAAGAATGTTTTCCACGTCTTCCACCACCCCTCTGCTCAGGCTTCTTTTCCCTTCTTTTCCCCCAAATAGCCTACACATACTGATACTTCTCAGAATCCCAAACTTCTCTCCAACTCCAGCTTCTTGCATAGATCTCAATTTACAAATCACTCTCACAAGGGACCTTTCAAGGACTCCAGAAATGAGGCTGTATCCACTCTTAGTTACCCTTCCAAAGTGCCTCAAGCTTACATCCTTTTGCATTTATTACAAAACTTGTCATTGCTATTTTACAGGGTAGCAGTCTCATGGTAGTATAAACTCCTTGGGAACAAGTATTGTCTTATCTTTGCTCTTGTAACTTCAATGCTTAATACCATGCCTGGCAAACCTCAGTCACTTAACAGATATATACCAAATGACTGAGATTGCTTATTTTGCAATGGAAGAGACTGATTTTCTGAAACTTCTAGGCTTTCTGGCCTGAAATTGAAATATTTGAAAATTAGTATATTTGTAGGTTCAGTAGGGTGGGTAAGTCTAGTGGCAGTGCAATTATATGACTCTATACTACCAAATTTTGTTCTCATCTCATTATGTTTGCTGTACAATTCTGAGTAAATATAATACCTCAGATTTTCTGTGTGTTTTTTTAAATTTTTTTATTTAAGTATTTAAATAATTAAACACCTTGACTCAATTCTTCTTAAAGTATTTAGAAACACGGCCTTGAGACAAAATTACATATACAGTCATTTCAGATTTTTATAGTAATTATAGATTTCTGGCAGTACAAGACAAAGTATATATCTGGATATATTTATCTATATCTTTATCTATTTAGGTATAAGTTGATTGACATTTTGTTGATGAAAAGATAGACATTACTCCTAATTATGAGGCTATAAACAGCACACATAAAGTTCTACTGATGAACAGAGAAATGAGCATGTTGTTTAAATAATTTTTTTTCTTTTCATATATATAGTCTCCAAATTAAATCTTATTGGCCTAGTTTTTCATTGATAAAAAATAATGACTAATATTTACTTGTTTTTTCACCATTATATCCCCACTAAAATATCTTACCTTCCATTTCAGGAAATTAATTTCAATTAACATTTTAATTTGCTAAAATATTTTAAGCACAAGTTGAGAGATTTCACACTTTTTTAAAATAATTGAACTGTAAACAAAAATAAGTATAAGCAATTATCTATGTTTTTCTCTTTATACCAATAATAGATACCATTTCAATAGCTAAATGTTGTGATTGTGTGTGAAATATGTCTCATACCATAGCAATTTGCCAAATATAAATATTGGATAATGGAATCGTTTTCTCCTACCAAAGAGAATGTTGACTCATGCATTCATGCATACTTTCATGTATTTTTTTCAAGGTACCAAAAATTCATAGAATCACAGAATCTTAAAGCTAGAAAAGGCCTTGGTGATTGTAAAATCTAAATACTTTATTTTACACATGAAAAAACTGAAAACTGATTCCCCTATCTCCACAAAGGGAACTAAGGAAGTGCTTTCTAGTTTCTTCTGCCACAGGGAACACTATTCCATATGCCCAAGTCAGCACGGTCCACTTCTAATCCCTTATTTTCTGTTTTACCCCACCATGGACATATTGAGCTCCAGACATGTGCAAGAAAAGTGAAATTCTCTGGCATAGCCTCTCTTTCTCTTCTGTGACTTCAAATATGCTTGCCCTTTTGTTTAAACTTTCTCTCTTTACTTGTATAGTTTCTACTTTAAGACTCAAATAAAAGTGTTGCCTACTCCAGGAAGCTCTCCCTGATCTAAAAGACTTAGACAAATGTTTTATTTTAAGTATGTTTCTAATACATTCTTCTTTCTACCATAGTGTGCATATGATTGAACTGTAATCATGGACTTATTTCTCTGTTTACATGTTCTCCAGACATATGGTGGCCAATAGATGTGGCACAAAGAATATTCAATTAATAAATTCATGAATAAAAGCTGAATACTCTTACATGCTGGAACTAAAGTAAAAATAGAAAGGGCATTCATTATACTGAGCAAGAAATAAAAAAATGGTTTAAACTGTTATTTTCTCCAATTAGTATTGAAAATTAGCTTATTGTTAAGCTTTATTTCACTTAGGTACACACATAAAGGCATGCACGCACATAAGATATATACACAAGAGGGCTTAAAAAGGAAGAAACACATTCAATTAAAAGTCTACCTACCTGATTGACTAACTCTCAAAAACTGTAGAATAACACTTCAGGGCAAATACAATAGAAGAGTGCCTTGAATGACCATGTACCCTTTTGAGAATGTTGTAGCTAAGCTGACCAAATACCAAACCCACTATTGAAGCATGCAGGGTGAGGATCAGCTGCCTCTCTGGACTGCTTTTCCTGATCAAAATTTAGTTTAGGAAATTCTTAAGCCCTGGCCTTGTCTAGATCTTGGATAGGTACTTACCATTCTTTGTCAGCAATCAACTTAAAACCTCTATCAATTTCAAGGAAAAAAATAAAAACTACATGATCCAGCTGACAAAATGATGTATATTATGAATAAGAAATTTCTCAAGGGCTTCAGTTCAGATTATTTACTAGGAAACCATCATTTGCAATGTTTACTTAAATACTGGCTCTCCACAAAACACTTTAGAAGCACTTAGCATCTTGTCCCTGAGCAGTTTGCATCTGAAATTTGGACTGCTTAATTTGGTTGCATGGAAAGAATTTTAGTATGCTGCTACCCCCTCCACCACTAAGACTACCACTATTGGCCCTATCTGCAGTCATAACCAGACTACGATGACTTGGAAAAGCACATCAGACGTCTTGGAAGCAGCAACTACTATGGGAGCAGATCAGTGTCTGCCAGAACCCACTACCTCATGAAAGGCAAGTCCTCGCCATGACTCCAAGAGAAAACATGACACATTTTATATACAAGCAAGGAAGTCCCAGCTGGAATACTTTCTTTAACCTCTAGAGTCTTATTTTTTTTGTCATCTGATACACTTTACTGGTTGCTTTAGCATTTAAAATGAATTAAGTGCTATTAAACCCCATTTTTAGGTAGTTTGATCAGCACAGCCTAAGGGAATATAAAGCAAGGAGCTTTCTTCTGGCAGAACTCCAGATACTAATGGTGTTAAAATGCCTTCTTATTGCATTTAAGTCAGTAGTTAGGTCAACTGGACAAACATATTTTAGAATATGTTTAAATAAGCACTCCATTTAGTGTTTCTTTTCAACTCACACATTTTCTCTTCCTTATTCTCTTTCTTGGCTCATACAGTAGGTGACATGGTCACAGGCACAGAGGCTTTTGTGTCTGGACAAATTGAATTTCTCAGTTAAACTATGAAGACCTAAGTCTAACAGCAATGATAATGATTATGATGAGGATGTCAAGGGAGACAATAAAACAGTCGAGAGAACTAAAAAGATAATAAAGGTATGAGATCCTCATGGTATAGACAGGCACAATGGGGACATGTCCCAGGACACTTGACTGCATCTTGTTTGCAAAAGTAAAAAAACTAGCCATGAGTTTTAAACATAAATTTAGGCTTTGTTTGGTCTGTGAAGAAAATGAGTCTCAAATCTCATTTACAGCTACCATGGTTTTGGCAGAGAATGATATCACTAAAGCAACTTAACAAGGGCAGTGGCATTTTAATTGTAAGCATCTAACTATAAATGAAATTGGGATATATATTTTTGCAGAGCGTGGAGGGACTTAAAAAAAGACAGGAAATGAAGGCCATAAGGAGACATTTTTGTTGCTAAATTGAACTGAGCAAAGTGGTGCTTCTAGACAAAAAAGAGAGATTAGGCAATTCTAAATTATGATTTAGGTGGCAAGTAGATTGAATAAAAACAAAGGAACTCTTAAAGCAATTAAATTGTGCTCCCCAAAATAATCATAATCATGTGGTGGAAAATAAAATGAAAAAATAATGAAAATAAGAACAGGATGTGATTTTTATAAAATGATGATTTCTATAAGATGAAGGGCAATTTTGAATACTTTTTATGATATATATATCTATACACCTAGCAATATGTTGGGCAAAGAGTAGGTAGGTGTTCAGTAAATAATTTTTCAGTAAGAGGATTGGATGGATGGGTGCATAGATGGATGGAAAAAATTCTGCCTATGCAATAGTCAGGACAAAATCAAAGATAAACACTAAGATATGGAAAACTAAAGAGAAAAGTATCTGAAGGTAAGAAGTTAGTTCCTAGTGCTACACAAAGTCTCACACAAATGCTTGAATTAAGTTAACATATTCTTCATGATCAAGGGGACAATGTCATATTGATATTGCCCATTGACAAGCCTTGGTCAGCATCTGCTAGGATGAATGTCTTTTAAACATTCACCTAAAATTCAGTTTTTAACATGAAAATCATTTGAGGTCCAAATGTAGGCTGTAGTTCAGAAGTAGTTGCTTTATTTAGAAACAGATATGTTTGGGGAAACTTTATTTTCTGAGTTATACAATTATTCAAGATGCTATTTAGAAAGTGTCTAGAATCTCTCTCTCTTCTCTCTTTTCTGAAACTATGCAACAGAACTATATGACCCTGACCAAAATATCAATCTTGATGTTTTCACTGTGTTCTGTATCCTAGTTTACACTTGTTGGATCTCTTCTTACATTTTTTAGTTCTATTATTCTTCTGGACTTACTAGCTCAAGTCCTACTCTCCCTCTACTCTCTACCTCTTCACTCCTGCTTCTCCCTGTCTCATAGGTATGAATTTTCTTTTTTACTCAATTTCTATGGCCTTCACTTTCTGGAACCACAGTGACTGGTGGTCATGTTTAAAGTTTTCTCCTGTTCAATGTACTACCTCAGGAATAGATACTCACATTTCAGTGATTATAGCTCCTTGTCTTGGCCTGAAGAATAGTAAATAGGTGTTTACTTCACCACAAGATAAGCATCCAACATTTTTTCTTCCATACCTATCTGTATGTGTTTGTGTGTATATATATACATATGTGTATATATATATATATACACACGTGTGTGTGTATATATATATATATATAGAGAGAGAGAGATATTTTCATAAAGGTCTGCATTCACTGCATAGATGGAAATTTAAAGACTACTTGCACTAGGTTCCCATCAGTTGAATAAGTTAACACATGTGTGACCTTGATTGTATGTCAGGTGATTGTAAAATTCCATAGGATCTTTGTACCCATAAAGGTAAATGAAGAAAGTAATTTTATGTATTCTACTGTAGTCCATTTATAAAATAAAAGTAGTTTTTCAGAACTATACAGATAGCACTTGGGCTTTTAAGAACAGGGGAGAATGGGTGGTTCCAGATAGGAGTTCTGTTCCATAAAGTTAGGTTGACACACCTGACCTTCACATTCACACGACAGACTTAGGAGTTTTTGAAATACTTTTAATGGGGTACTAGGGCATTTGGCAATTTAATTCTCCTGGAGAAATATAAACCTCAATGTGCACAGAATTCATTTCCCCCCCATTAATGTAATATTCAATTGGACTAAATTATCCTGTAGCAGCATTTGATCGTGCAGCCGCTGGATCTGACTTCATTTACTTTAAGGTTAGTAAAGTCACAGCTTAAATTGCTGAAGAGTTGGCAGCATCAAAGTTCCCTCTTTTTCTTTTATTAACTTTTTACTTGTAAAGAGTGGAAAACTGGCACAGGAAGTGGGAGGTCAGTATGGAAGAAATACCACAGGTCATCACCTCTTCTTTAGAAAGGTCAATGAGATGAGGATGTAAAAAGAAAAAAAAATGAGATGTTCAAGACTTTTCTTGTTTTAAGCTAGTTTAATCCTCAAAGGAAAACCTAAAATATTAAAAAGGATAAAAATGTAAGAACAGTAAAATGAAAAAAATATCCATTTAGATTATTATTTTACTAAATGTAATAGAGAGTCAGGCATGGCATTAGTGTTTGGGCTTTGGAAAACTATTACCATACACCTTCTCATTTTCATTCTAAGTGAATTGAGGTGACTCTTTAAAAGGACATGAAGAGAATCATTCTTCTCTCTGTAGGAGAACGTTAACTTTCTGGAGCCAGATATAAAATGTTTACCTTCAGAAGATAGGACAATCATGAAACTAAATTCAACGAGAAAATCCAGGAATAATAAGGAAACTAAAGATGAAGGGCGTGGCTGTCACAGAGGCAGAGCCTCAGGGGATTCTGGGAGTGGAGGAGCTAGGCTTTGCTGAGAATGGCCTCAGATAATCACAATCAGACCATCAGACCAGAAAGCAGGTTGGAAATATAGGCAGGAAAGATAAGAAGATCAGACTATATAGTATTGGAAGCCAGAATAGGAGCAGAACCAGAAGGCAGTTCTGAGGAGGCAGGACAGTGACTCCCTTCTCCCATGATTTTAGTTAATTCCCTGTCAGAGTCAGAATGAGGCATTGGGTATGAACAGCAGGCAAGGCAAAAAAAAAGTAAGACAAGTGTGTGTGTTTGTAGTCAAAACCATAGCGAGGTATGGGGAGGTTGAGAGGTGTACTGCAGGACACAAATACGGCTAAAAATCAATGCAGCTCCATTTTCTACCTTCTCTCCTCTAATTGTGACAATGTTGTATTTTACCCAGCATTTTTAGATATTTAGAAATCTACAAAATTCCCATGCCACCAACTATAAAACAGTTCAAATACTCAAGACAGCCCAGACCTTCCTAAAAGATGCAGTTCCTTCTCCTGACAAAGATAATATGCAATCATGAATCGTGATGCATTCAGACAGGTTGAAACAGAAAAGATTTTGTTCAAGAGCCTCAGGCTGTGAAACGTTCTCTAGGACTTCTATTTCCCACACAGAGCACTGAAGCTGGTAATTTTGAAGGCGCCAGCTGAAAGACCCCTTACTGAGGCATAGGGCATTGGTCTATTTTAGGACAATAAAGGGTTGAACTCTCTTTCCTAGGAAATAAAAGTTGGGTTCCACGGAGTGCAGTGATTTCAGACCTGCAGCTGGAAGACCTTGGAAAGACGCTATGCTTCGGAACTGGGAGTTACTCAGGATGGAAGGCACCAACCACTCTTCAATGAGCAGCGTAAAGAAGATTTTAGTAATACTGAGCTGCAATTGCTCAGTGACAAAGGTACTCCAGTTGTACTTTTTAGAGGGTTTAAACTCATGAGGGTACAGTTCATAGAACATAATGTTCATTTCCTTCTAAGTTTGGAAAGATAAAATCACATGCATAGTTACAATCTATTATTAGGAAAGCCTGAATGACAGGTGATGTCCAAAGACAGACAGAAATGGTCTCAAGTACAAAGCAACATTCAAAAAGTCCCCCTTAAACAAATTGTATAGCTATGTGTAGTTTTATATTATTTTTATCAAACTTACTTATTACTCTATTTATGACCTTTGGGTCATGGGGACTAGAGAAGATTTCAAGGAAAAAAATAATGATTGCTTTGATTTGGCTTAACTACTCTTAAATAGAAAACTTCTGAAATTAAATCTGGTTAAATAGAAAGACATTTATTTAAGGAAAAATACTGCTCTCAGAATTTTGAAGTGCCCAGGGCCTCATTCTTGGGATCCTTTATCTCCTCTCCATAGGTATAATCTCACCTACTCCCATGGCCTCAAATTCATCTATATGATAATGACTCCCAAACTGTATCTCCAGCCTTGACCTCTTCCCCATCTCCAGAGTATCTCTAAGGCATTTCTAATATGCATCTCAAATTTACCATATTCAAAACAGAACCCGTCAATACCATTCTCATCCTTCGCTTTCAGTCTCTTCTTTCCACAGTTTGTCTCATCTGCTCTAGGTAATTATTCCACCAACGAACCAATCCTACTGCTCAATCCAAAAAAAGCCCCAAAACAAAAACATCCTTGATTCTCCTTTTGCCTTCTCTTTTGATACAAAATGCATAAGCAGGATCTGTTGTCCCTGCTATCAAATCATATCCAAGATCTGTCCAGTTCTCTTCATTCTGTTTCTGCCACCCTCACATGCTGATTCACTCTCATTTATCCCCTGGGTTCTGCAGAGCTTCCTGACACATCGTCCTGCTTCCACTTGGTCCATCTTCTCAAATAGTCTATAAATATTGTAAACAGGATCACATGTTGCCTGCTTAAAATCCTAAAAATGTCTTCATGTGTTTAGAATAAAATGTAAATTTTCTGACTCTGGGCCTTGGCCGGTGGCTCAGTGGTAAAGCGTCGGCCTGGCGTGCGGAAGTCCTGGGTTCGATTCCTGGCCAGGGCACACAGGAGAGGCGCCCATCTGCTTCTCCACCCCTCCCCCTCTCCTTCCTCTCTGTCTCTCTCTTCCCCTTCCGCAGCCGAGGCTCCATTGGAGCAAAAGATGGCCCGGGCGCTGGGGATAGCTCCTTGGCCTCTGCCCCAGGCGCTAGAGTGGCTCTGGTCACAATAGAGCGAAGCCCCAGAGGGGCAGAGCATCGCCCCCTGGTGGGCGTGCTGGGTGGATCCCGGTGGGGCACATGCGGGAGTCTGTCTGACTGCCTCCCCGTTTCCAGCTTCAGAAAAATACAGAAAAAAAAATTTTTTTTCTGACTCTGGCCTTTGAAGACCCACATAATCTGCCTCCAGTCTATGTCTAACCTCTCCTAGACCAACATACTCAAGTCACAGAGCATTCTTTCTATTATTGAAACATGTAAAAACTGTTCATACCTTCTGGTTCATTGTTTTTGAAGTTTTATCTGCCAGGAATGCTTCCCACCCACTAATTTTTATGAGGCTGATTCCTTCATATAATTTAAGACTTTGCTATTTTAATTCTTTGCACTTTTTATTAAGTCATAATTTCTAGTTGAAGAGGGTCATTGCCTTTATTACCCACTGTTGTGTGCTCAGTGCTTAGGAAAGTGTAGTCACATGGTTGGTTCTTAATAAATATTTGCAAAATAAATAAATGCCCTTTAGAGTTATGCTGATTCTATAACTATAGGTGTCACTGCATTTGATGCAATTAGCTTCTTTAAGAGTCACCTTCCTAAATGATAAATCGTTAAGTTGGACTATAACCTGATTATTTAAATACATTGCAGATTTAATATTAAAATATTTTGAAGTTTATAATAATGCCATAACTTTTCTCTGATACAAATAAAGCAGATTGGGTTAGGGATGAAAATAAACCAAAAATATAAATTTGATCAATTTTTTTTTTCTGTCTTGTACTTTGGCAATTAGATAATTTGCTACTAGGTTAAATGAAATACTTTGGTACTGGTTTTATAGTTTAAAACCCACAATTTTTTTTAAAAGTTTCTGTTTAATTCAGATATAAAAAATGGTTACCTTCTTAAACAGCAATTGAACTTTAGATTAAAACACTTAAACATAGTTGTTAACCAGTATTAAAATAATATTATATTTAAATAACACATGGGCAGGTCTTTGCTTAAATTCTACCCCTGCTCCTCAGTAATGGCATGATTTGGAGAAATCTTTAACCTTTTAAACTTCAGTTTCCTCTTATTATAAATGATAGGATAATACTTAAGTCATAGGAATATTATGGAGATAAAGTTCCTAAGCAGTTCCTAAGAAACACAATTATAATCAATTGTCTTCCTCCTTCCTTTCTTTTTCATTGCGGACACTTCCATTCAGATATCAAGGCATTTTCTTTCTCCCACTTTACTGTGATCAGTGACTTCTTATTCTAACAGTACTTATGAAACCAGGCTGCAGAAGACTATCACAATGAGAAGAATTATGTACTAAACCTGTATGGCACTTTGCTAAAGCTTCTCAGGAATCTCCTAATACCCAACCCATGCCCCTGCGCAATCATGAAATATGTTTCAGCAAGAACATTTTAAACTAGCTTAAAAACTAGAGGAAAAGATTTCTATGCTTATATTTAGCTTCTACCAGGACAAGAAAATAGATAAAAATTACGCATAACCACAGAACTCCTTATCTGTAAGAAATTCTATTGTCTTTTGCCCAATGAGGAAGGGAGTTTTCTCAAAATTGATTGCTTTCCTTGTCTTATAATTTCTGCTCTTAAGGCACTCAGAGCTCTCCAATCTAATCTATGTATTTCATTTGCATAAATTTTTACCCATACCAATTTCCCAGTACTAGGATTCATTTGCTAACTCTTTCGATTCCTATTTAAAGTGACTTTAAAGTTTAAAATCTTCAGTTCTATCAGAGAATCATCTTTTAAAGAGAAACAGAATATGGAATCAAACCAAATCATAGAAATAAAGTAGACAAAATAAATACCTCTCATTTCCCATCTCCACAAACATTTCAGGAGGTTAGGTAGCATAACTAGTTAATGACAAATTGGTGACTTAAATCAAGTTCCACAAATTTCTATTTAATGTTTTTGATTCTGACACCATGGTCTGATTTCTACTTTTGAAGTATAATATACAATTACTGCATGTGCAAGTGTGAATAACATTGTTGTGCTCATAGTTTTTGCTAAGTGCTGAGTGATGGGAGAATGCAGGACACTGTCCCTCTACTAAGCAGGAACACCAAGTGAAAAGAAAAGAAATGAGAATGGCCTGTCTGGATCTAAGAGATATAATTGTCTTTCAAGTAAGAGAATTCATTTATTTTATTATGAGAAATTTATATCAAACACAATATATTTTTTAAAAAATTAACTGAGCATACAACTTTTTATTTTATATTATTTATTTAAACTTATTTATTGAATTTAGAGAGTGAGGAAGGGAGAGAGAGAGAGAGACAGAAACATTAATCTGTTTCTGTATATGCCCTGATTGGGGATCGAACTTACAAATTTTGCATATGGGGACGAAGCTCTAGCCAACCAAGCTATCCAGTCAGGGCAACAACAAGATTTTTCTTAGCCAGTCAAAGAAAGACAAGTACCATATGATTTCAACAACAATATTTTTTAATGCATTCAGTTCAACAGATAATTATTGATGGAGCAAAATATGAGTAGCACAGCTCCTGGTCTACTAAGTGCTTAGTAAATGTTAGTTATCATTGCTGTTAATTCTCTGTATTTTACCTAATGCATAATGGTACTTTATAAAACATTTTTTATTTAATCCTCTCAGCAATTCATTGGACTATTATTATTATTACTGGTATTGTTATGAGTAGCATCATCCCTATTTTACAAGTGAGAAAATTGAGCAAGGCATAAATCTCATCTCTACCACTCTAAACCAGTATAAGTTTGATGAGAGTGTAGAGATCACCTATTAGCGTCTTGTACCCAATTCAACACTCCCTCTATAACTTTTAGCAAAAGATCACACAGTCCTGTTATGAACCACTGCAGATTCAGGGATCCAATACATAACAGAACAGCCTTTTTTAAGTTTTACTCACTATCATCTTCAGAGGTCTTCACATACTGAGCCCAGTTCTGTTTCCCAATAATCTCTATCCACTAGGCTTATGTTAAAATCTCTCTGGAACATCAAAATATAATTTTAATCTCTCTCTTACGTGGGTAAAATGATGGTAAACTGCCATCACACGTTTTTTTCCTCTTCTTCAGGCTAAGCATCCAATTACTTCAACAGTGTCATGTCTGATATGTCTTGCACTTTACTGTCTGGGTTGCTTTTCTTTCTGTGTACTCCCATTTATCAATGTCCATTTTTAAAAGTGGCAGTCATATCTTTATAAAATACTTGAGTCATGAGGTAGATAGTGCAGAGCATAGTGGGACTGTTAGCTCTCTCAATCTTCATCCTATAAAAAACCTACACAACTTTCAAGTTTCAGCCCAAATGTCACTACTTTGATATGAACATTGTCTTCATTCAGCTTGTGAGTAGACAATATTTTTATATTCATTCATATAGCAAATATGTCATCTACCACATATATAGAGCAGGTCCAGTTATTGAACATACTATAAAAAAATAAAACAAGATAATTTTATTCCTTTTTTGATCATACAGAAGCCATATATTAAACAAATATATACAAATTTATGCATAATTACAAATTCTATGAAGTCAAAGAGCAGGGTTTTAAAAAAGTAAATAGTAGAAGTTCTTGGGTGATGGTGTTTTCTATAAGCTTTGGAAGATATCTAAAACATGTTCCAAGCATTATATGAGTGTTTGTGTGTGTGTTCATGGCACTTGGGTATGTGGTAGGCAGTTGATGGTTTATCTGGGTGGGATAAGTATTTTTGGATGAAAATATCAGGTCCAAATCCTGAAGGCAAGAAAGTATGTTGCATTTCTAAAGAAGTAGAATTCAGCGTCCCTAGTGTGTAAGGAAGAGATAAAATGACACATGAAGAGGCAAAAGAAAGGACATCTACTCATAACATAACACATTTTGACTTGCATACACATTTTATATCCTCTTTAGAAATGTATTCTCATCCAGGTTAGTGATCATGCTTCATCTTTGGAGCCCCCACAAAATTTAAAAAGATATGTCACATACCTGAAGCCAATACTGATATGTTGACTTCAAATGAATAGGTATCTCTAACTATACATCATATCTATATACTGCCTACATTTTTGATAAGCAATCCAAGGTTAGCTAACATACTGATAAGAATATTGAACAGAAGTAACCAAGTATAAATTTCTATATTCCAAGAAAATGACATTTCTTCTATTGCTAGTGATTTATACTTTTTGAATACAGTTGTTGAAACATTTTCAATCAAACCTTAATTTCTCCATCTTACATATTAAAGAAATCACAAATGATATTTTTATTTGCATTGCTATAAAAGCCACTGGAAACTCCCTCAATGATAAAGAACATCTTTTAAAAACATAAAGCTAACATAATATTTAATTGTGAGGAACTTGAAGCTTTCCCACTAAAATAAAATACCAGGCAAAGATACCCTCACTTACCATCCTAATGAAATAAGTCAAGAAAAGAAAAAAAATTCTCTTTGTTCAGAGTGACATGATTGTCCATATTGAAAAATCTGAAAAGGTTGATAACAAATATACTGGAACTAATAAACAATGATAGCAAGATTGCAGATACAAGGTTAATATAGAAAAATGAACTGCTTTCTTATATATTAGTAATGAACAAGTGGAATGGGAAACTAAAAACTCAATACCATTTATATGAATAGTTCAAAAAAAGAAATAATTAGGCTTACATTTTACAAAATATGTACAAGATATATATGAGAAAAAACTATAAAACCCTGATGAATAAAATCAAAGAACTAAACAAATGAAGAGATATTCTATATTCATGAAAAGAAAGACCTAATATTGTCTAGATGTCAGTTCTTGCCAGCTTGATCTATAGACTAAAGTATGTTTTCTTGCAGATACCAACAAGTTGATTCTAAAGTCTATGTGAAGAGGCAAAAGACCCAGAATAACCAAAACAATATTGAAAGAAAATAAATTTGGAGGATTTATGCTACTTGATTCCAAGACTTATAGTCAAACTATAGTAATTAAGGCAGTATGGCATTTTCAAAAGAGTAGACAAATATGTCTGTCAATGGAACAGAGTAGAGAGCCCAGAAACAGTCTACTTATCTTCAACTAAGGGGCAAATGCAATAAAATTTAGCAAAGATGGTGGTTTTAACAAATTGTACTGGGACAATTGAACATCTCCATGCAAAAAAAAAAAAAAAAAGTTGAAAGTCAGATGTTGTACTCTTCACAAAAATTAATTCAAAATAGATCATAGACCTAAATGTAAAACACAAAACTATCAAACTCCTAGAAGATAACATAAAAGAAAACTTAGATGACTTTGGGTATGGCAATTCCTTATTCAACACAATATAAAAGGCACAATCCATTTAAAACATAATGAATAAATTGGACTACATTAAAATTAAACATGTCTGGCCTGATCAGGCAGTGGTTCAATGGATAGAGCGTCGAACTGGGATGTGGAGTACCCAGTTTCGAGACCCTGAGGTCCCCAGCTTGAGCGCGGGCTCATCTGGTTTGAGCAAAACTCACCAACTTGAAACCAAGGTCGCTGGCTTGAGCAAGGGGTTACTTGGTCTGCTGAAAGCCCACGGTCAAGGTACATATGGGAAAGCAATCAATGAACAGCTAAGGTGTCGCAACAAAAAACTGATGATTGATGCTTCTCATCTCTCTTTGTTCCTGTCTGTCTGTTCCTATCTATCCTTCTCTCTGACTCTCATTGTCTCTGTAAAATGAATGAATGAATGAATGAATGAATGAATGAATAAAAATAAAATTAAACATGTCTGCTCTGAAAAAAAGCAATGTCAAGAAAATAAGAAGACAAGCCACAGACTGGGAGAATGAGTGACTTCCTGGCTTATAGTAAACACCAATCAATTGTAATTATTAATTTACATTTTCAATGAATGACTTGTTAACTTAAAAATACACCTTAGTTCATGTGTTATTTATCAACTAATAAATCATTTGAAGCCTGTCTTTGCAATGCCATTATATGAGAGTTGTCCCCCTTATCCACTGAGAATACATTTCAAGACCCCAGTGGATGCCTAAAACCCTGGATAGTACCACTCTCTATATAATGTGTCTATATATATATATATATATATATATATATATATATATATATATTATATATATATATATATATATATATATATATATATATATATATAAAGGTTAATTCATAAATGAGATACAGCAAGTGATTAACAATAATAACTAATAATAAAATAGAACAATTACAACAATATACTGTAATAATAGTTATGTGAATATGGTCTCTCTCTTTCTCTCTCTCTCTCTCTCTCTGTGATAACCAATCTGATAACCAAGACAGCTACTAAGTGATTAATGGATGGGAGCATACACAGTGTGGATATGCTGGACACGGGATGATTCATGTTCTTTGTAGGACAGAACAGAAAGAAGTAAGATTTTATCACACTACTTTAAACAGTGAACAGTTTAAAAGTTATGAATTGCTTGTTTCTGGAATTTTCAAGTGAATATTTTTAGACTGCTGTTGACTGTGGGTAACTAATGCCATGGGAAGTAAACACATAAAGAAGGGTAAACTAAGAAAGAACATCAGTGCTAATGTAAACCTGCTAGCACACACTGTGAGATCTTGAGCCAGATTATTATCTTAAATCTGATCAAGTATCTGTTCATTAGTTCTGCTTTCAAAAATTCAGCTCATTGAGGGACCCTTATAGCTCTTCTTGTCTCCTACAGTCTATCTCACGACCTTAAGGTTTCTGCTTCCGTCGCCAGCTTCTTCCTTTTCTCTGCAGGATCTACTTCAACTATGAAATGACTCCTTGACCACATCATGATTATTTGGGAAGAACTTTCTGAATCAGGCCATTTTATAAATAGATAAGTGATTAGTTAGATTGGCTGACCATGAGATTAGCATTCAGTGCAGTCCAAACAGCTGAAATGAGGAGAGGGGTCAGATGATACAGAATATAATTTAGAGGGCTTTCTATTCTGCAGTGGGGGTGTGAGCAAACATTTTCTTTAGAAGTCAGTATGTATTGATGGCAATATAACTGATATATCTAGAACAAAATTTAGTGAATAAAGTTCTCACTTAATGTTGTTGATAGATTCTGTGATTTTAAGTCAAACAATGTATAACAAAACCAATTTGACCATACACTAATTGATATAAAGGAGAGTTAGATTCCTTCAGTATCTCATCAACATTATAATGAAATGACAGTGAATGAAATGACAATGAATGAAATAACGTTATTCATGGACATGCTGGGACTGCATTTGGTACAAAACAAAAAGATGAATAAGACACATTCTTACTTTTTTTGCCATTGAGAAATTTATATTCCAGTGTGTTAAAAAGAAATTTCACACAAAATGAGAAAAAAATCAGTGTGTAATGGCTATTATAAAGGTATATGCTCTCTGGTAGAGCAAAACAAAGGAAGAGGACTTAGATTGTTTTGGATGTTAAGGAAAGTTTACTTCATAGGATATGGTTTCTGAACCTGAATCTTAAAGTATAAGCAAGAATCAGAAAGAAAAAAAAAAGAAGTGTAAGTCATGCTGAAGCACAGAGACACGCATGAACAAAGACATGTGTGTGGCAGAGCACTAGAGAGTGTGCATGTCCCCCTACAGCACTCAGCACTGCCAGACATCTACAGAGTACTGCAGATGACTCTTACATGTATGAAAATTGTGTGTGAAGAGGAAAAAAAAAAGAAATGAAGGGAGTTAAACAGAGTGGTTAAAGATGCCGGAGAGAGAGATGTACTGATGAATTTAGGTCCTAGAGCAGGGGTCCCCAAACTACGGCCCGCGGGCTGCATGTGGCCCCCTGAGGCCGTTTATCCAGCCCCCGCCGCACTTCCAGAAGAGGCACCTCTTTCATTGGTGGTCAGTGAGAGGAGCATAGTTCCCATTGAAATACTGGTCAGTTTGTTGATTTAAATTTACTTATTCTTTATTTTCAATATTGTATTTGTTCCCTTTTTTTTTTTTACTTTAAAATAAGATATGTGCAGTGTGCATAGGGATTTGTTCATAGTTTGTTTTTTTTTTTTTATAGTCCGGCCCTCCAACGGTCTGAGGGACAGTGAACTATCCCCCTGTGTAAAAAGTTTGGGGACCCCTGTCCTAGAGGAATGAAGAAAGATGGGATTAAGGAAATTCCCGGGAGAGGCGCTTTATAGCAGATAAAGGGTCTCACTCCCATGGAATTAGATTAGCAGGAAATGAGGTCCATTCTCCCTAATGGCTTTAGTTCTTCTGTGAAGACTTTGAGGGACTCGGCTGCTATAGAGTAGGGATCTGGAATGAGAACCTTGAGGTGAAGGCCAAAGTTTGGGCACACCCACTAAAGACATTTAGAAGGAAAGAAAAATTATGGAGAAAAACAAGCAAAATAATGAGTGATTAATAATACTGAATAAATAAAATATCAGACAACATAAAAGGTTTGTCTAAAATTGTATGCTATAACTCAGTGACCATGAGGAAGCCTGGGTGAGTTTCACCAACAATGTCTTATTCTCTGGCTCTGGGAGAAGAGAATGCAGATTGGGGTATTGATCTATTTCCCATTTCCCTCTATAAAAAGTTCTCAGTATTCTGTTTTTTCAGGAAGAGAAAGTAGAGGTTATAAATGATGATTCAGAGATCAATCTTGGGTTTCAGGCTAGCAAGGTTTATGGGGAAAGCTGGGTGAGGAGCAGGAGAAAGACAATTTTTGTGATGGTGAGGGGAATCACTGAAGAGAGTGAAGGACTTTATGAGATAGAACTGGCCCAATAGGAGTGACTATCAAAAAGCTACAAGGATGAGGTTATGTGAGAAGTCAATATATAGTATTATATAATATTGCTGGAATAACTGATAGGATAATGTTACTGTGACAGATGCAACAGGAGTCTTATAATGACACTAAATAGGGTTAGTATTCAAACAAAACAGGAGAGAACTCAAATGACAGAAATCTATCTTCTGTGCCTCCTACCACATGATCTGGCAGACTTTTTTTTAAGGAAGGGATAATGTCCATGGCTAGACTATGTTTAATATCTTCTTGTTGTTCCCCACCCCTAGTCACCTCAATATGACTTTGGAGCAGCTTTGGTTTGGGTCTAGAAAACTCCCAATAAACAAAGTTATAGACTGTGAAGCTATACTTTCTCTGGTGTAAAGAATCAAGGTGAGTTAAGGTTGTAAACATATTACATAACCAAGGCAGGAGAGGGTCTTTCTCTCCCTGGAATATTTGCTGAAATTGTGGATCAGACGAGAGCCAAGGAAACTAGAGCCCAGACAAGATAAAAGAATAAGCATCAGAGATCTTCATCCTCCCACCCCTTTTGTTACAAAGGTTGCCATGGTGTTAGAAGGGACAGAATTCATGGCAAATAAGAGAATGTACTGTATTATGAGGATTAAAAAAAATTTTTTTTGAATAGGTTTTTCTCCCTGAGTCAGCCTTGGTGAGAAAATTTTCTGACTCACACATGTTAACAGTTATATCCTCCAAAATACCATTCATCATAGTCTCCGCCTTTTCTATTTCATCCTGAGACCCTCCGGGGCCATAACCATTGGGCCACTGTGTGTAGTTTTTGGTGATAAAGATTTCTGAGGTATAGGTTTTCCAGGTGCTGACAAGATCAACCGTGGCCTGTGTGCAAATCGTCAAAATGGTTTAGAGATAAAGATCATGGACTCTCAAGTTGTGAAAGCACCTCTGCCCTTTGTTTTCAAATACGTCATTTCTGGCTGATCACAGTAAACACTGTAGCACCATTCAGATGTACCCTCTGAAGGAAAACTCCTGTTTTAAGCCAAAGGCTGCAGCGGGGTGACTGTACCTGCCAAAGTGAGTTTTTCCCTTCTTGGTTCCTCTTGATCATCCTGACCATCTCGTGTATGCACACAGAGCTGAACGCTATAGTCATTCCGATTTTATAGATGATGTAGCTGAGGTTTAGGGAGAGAAAGAGCCTTAGCCCAAAGTGTACAGGACTGTGGAGGGGCAGGAGCTGAAGGCTCAGTCTCCAGGCCCTGCTGCCTGGTCCCTGGGAGGGGAAGACCGTGTTTGCCCATGAGCTCTTGTGTACCCTGTGTTTGTCTCCTGAGTGCATTCAGGCCATTGAGGACTTTTGTCAGCATCTGGAATCACTGGTCTTTACAAGACAGTCTCTAAAGAGACTGAACTCCCCTATATATTTTTTTTACACCATACTTTAAA
Source organism: Saccopteryx bilineata (assembly GCF_036850765.1). Taxonomy (NCBI): domain Eukaryota; kingdom Metazoa; phylum Chordata; class Mammalia; order Chiroptera; family Emballonuridae; genus Saccopteryx; species Saccopteryx bilineata. Next base: position 28,992,774 of record NC_089500.1, on the reverse strand, counting down.
CATCTATGTGCGAAGAGAGGATGTGGTGTCCCTAGCTACAGCAGCTGACCCCTGAGGCCCTGCCAGCTGTGTCTGTCCGGCTTGCTCTTCTGCTTGACCTGCACTCCGGGGAGGCGCGAGGCTGTTTAGCCCGCGTATCCCCTGGCAATCTGTTCAGGAAAATAGAGCAGAAGGGCCGCCCAGGGCTGCGCCAGCTTCAGAATCCTGCTGCCATCTAGGGATGAAATGCTGCGTGTTCCCCAGCGCCGCGCTGAGCGGACCTCGCGGACTCGGGCGGGCGGGGCGCCCGCGGTCCCGGTCCCACCGGCCAGGAGGCTCCGCCCGGTGAGTCCCAGGTTACACCCAACACTGCCGGGGCCGCACCTGCCGCGGGGATGGCCCGCTGATGCCACCTGGCCGGGACTGCACGGTGGAAGCCGGGGAGCAAGAGGAAACGCAGACAAAAACAGCGAGAAGGAAGAAAGAGCGAGAGCAAACAGCTAGGGAGTGAGGGACAGACACGCTGCAAGGACAGGGACAGAAAGGGGGAAGGAAGCGGTTCGACAGGGTCCATCAGCGAAACCGGATTGTGCCTTAATACTGTGACGCGCCTGTGTTTAAGGTACCGGGTCACCGTCATCGTGCTGGTTACCCCATGCAGCTTAATCAGGGTCGCTTTATCAAGCGACGTTATTTTTCATATATTCTATTTAAAAAATTTCCTCTTGCAAAAAAGGGGGGGGGGAAAATACCAGCTTTACAAAAGACTATGCAGAAAATCCAGACAGAGGAGACTTCACTGCAGAGTTAACTTTACATATAGTGTTATGGTGTAAGCATCTTTTTCTGCAAACAGAACAATGAGGCTTTCAAAGAAGCGAAAGGGAGAGAGTTGACTAGAGGGGAAAGGAAGAGGGCGACGGGGATTGGGGAAGGGGCCCCGCTGTTGACTGGGAGGCCCTGCTGGGAAACTTCAAATCAAATTCTTTCTGAGAGGAAGTGTTATTAAAAGTTACTTTAATCCTTCCAGCCAGAAGGCTCATAAAAGCATACAATTAAGTCACATAAATGACAAGAGCATTTTCTCTCCTACCTGTTTCCTCCTTCTGAGAGTAATTACTACAGGCTACCCTGGTCTCATTTTGTGCCAACAGAAGCAGAGAGCTTCCCGTAGGTAAGTGCCAGGTTCTCTCTTACCCACCTACCCGCCTCTTCCTTCCCTGCTGCCCCACCCCAGACCCATTTGGAGCTTGGTACCAACCAGCCTGCCTGCAGACCCAGTCAAGAACAAAGGGGCGAATTTCAATATTTCCTCTTTGTGCAAGGTTAATTGAAAATCAAAAAGTCACTTTTCAAATGTCATATTAAACTCGTCACTGCATCAATTTCCTTTTGGTTCCCATCTCCACACTTCATTAGAAAAGTGTTTGGGGGATGGTGGGGAGGCGGAGAAAGTAGGGACACAATGAAGAAAAAGAGGAAGAAAGGGAAGTGAAGGGATTAAAAAGAAATCACAGATACACACAGACTTTGATTGCAGATATGCTAACATGCAGTGGAAAATTGTTTCCCAGAGTGTCCTCCGTCAAAGGCAGCCTTTGCATTCAATACTGTTACTTGTCATTTTGGAGACAGAACTGCACCCTGAACCCAGGGAGATTAGGCCTCCATGTTGTTAGGTATTAGTAGATGGATCACAATATGATCGTCATAAATGCCACGTTTTAAGATCTCAAAGAATAAGATCATCTTTGTTCCTGTACCCAATTTTTATCCCCCCTGAAACACACACACACACACACACACACACACACACACATACACACACACATTCTGTGCACACAAACACATCCTCATAGATTGAGACAGAGCTCCAAGGCTTCAGACAGGCCACGTTTTGTCACAGGGTATTTTGGAAGCTTTGTCTGGAGTTTAGGTACCCAGCATCGTTAGCTCTACCGCTGTTCCACTAACTGCCTTTCTCTAGCTTTCCCCAAGACTCAGTTCCTTCATCTACAAAATGGGGCATTGGATCTACCTCCCCAAATTACTGCTCAGACTCTTGAGGTACCACATAAAACAGAACAAACACATATTAAATATTTAACCAATTCTCAGTTTCCCTCGACTTGGTTTTGTTCTTCCAGTGTTGCCAAGCTCTAGAATAGCCAGGGACAGGACTCTTGTCAGGTTTCATTGTGTCCACTATCTGTGGGTCTCCTACACTCCCTGCTGCTCTGTTCTAGTCATTTACCAATCCTCCCTAAAGCCAGTTACCACCCAGCTCAGTCACTCTAGTCTCTCTATCTAATGCCTGTCACCTTATTTCCCAAATACTGCGCTGTGACCCCTCCTATGATGCACCAATGAATCTTCTCTCTAGGGACCATACTAATCATGGTAGGCTTGTCTAGTGGGAGTCAGTGGACTTCCCACAGATAGAACTTTTTAATATACAAATTACGTTTTAACTAGACAGGGTAAAGAAGCAGAATTGTGGAATAAATTCATTCTAAAATAACCCACTTGCATTTAACTTTACTCCTTCCCTTTTCAATAATATTTCAATATTGTGGTGATAGCAAGTATGTCCACCAACCCTAAATGAAGGTAGGTGAGAAAAGATGGCAGCTATCTGAACTCATTAGAATGAATATACAGAGAGAAGCACTCTATAACATTGGCTTTCTAGCTTGTGTCAAAATTCTAGCAGGATTTTCTTCTTTGGTAAGATGAACTAGATAAGTGCTGTGTTTTACCCTTTGGGTTTTTATGAATCAAAGCTATATGAAGACATATTGTGTCCGGTTGAATTTCCCTTTAGTTAAACATTTCTTAAAAAATATTCAATTTATACACAAATTTTCTTAGTATAGGATACCAAGATAAAATTGACCACCTTTTCTTTGGGCAGAACTTGTTCCATATAAGCTTCTATTGGAATATATGTAACAATTTGTAGCACATGTTTTTGTTAAAATTATGTGTCTTCTCCTCATTTCACCCAGGAATTTAGGGATAAATGCTTAATAAATAATTGTTGGAATTTGAGGAATTATGTGAAAGCAAATGGATCTTGGACTGTATCAGCATAATATCTAGATAATTTCTAAAGCAATTTAGAAATAAAAACAAAATAAAAATTTGATGATTGTGTTGGGCTAGCAAAAAGGTAGTCAGTGCAATCCAGATGACTGGATAAATTAATACCTTCAAGCCATCATGTTAAAATTTGTAGATATAGTCTAAATAAATAAACTATGTATGTATATCCCAATATGTTTTTTATTGGTGAGGCTGCTTATTTAATACACACTTACACTGAAAATGTGCTGGCATGACCTAGTATTTTCTTAATCCACTTGGGTTTCTTAATGTTATCCAGAACTCCACTCCCATATCACCTTCCTAAAAAGAAAGAAAGAGAAGGAGTGAGTAAGGGAGAAAGGGAGGGAAGGAAGAAGGGAAGAAAATAAATAAACCAATTATATTAACTGATAACTCTACTCTGGAGTTGGAATGGAATTCCAACAAACTAGTTGGGGACATTTCTAAAGAGTATCTTTTAAATTCCTACATTAAAATATTGGTATAGAATAACATATCCGTGTTTCTTATTACTAATTACTATTGTATTTTACTTCCAGAAAGAGATTTTCTAGAATTTTAATAAGGCTCTTATGAATGTGAATTGACACATAAACACAAATGAAATTTAATTACGATGCTTGTACCAAGTATTGGGATCTCTGGTTATGCATAATGTAGAAAAAACCTGAGAACTTGGTTTTAGTTAAAGTGGAATCTTGTCCTGACACTTCCTTTAATCTTCTGTATAATCTTAGGCAAAAAACTAAGTCCCTCAGAAACTCATTTTTTCCCCCCCTGGGCAATGATGTGATAATCTTGAACTAACATGTGGATTGTATCAAGAATCAAGTGAGTTAATGTCTGAAAAAATTGTTGTGAAAAAGTTATATGCACAATGGAATTCAAAGATGAATTTATATGTACTATAATTTAGTAACCTATGAGAATATAATGAATGCTTACTGCATGGTGACTTTTTCTTCTGTTCTGGGGCCAAGAACTAGTGCACAGTTGGTTTAAATCTCAAATTAAAGATCCCAAATTAGAGTTTGCCATATTACAAGTAATTTTTTACTGTGTTCCAATGATGCACACATAGGGTAAACTCTCAAGGAACCATTCTTGTTGAGAAGGTGGATATAAATGCTGCCAGGTCTAAAAGGGAAGGAAAGGTTCTAGCCGGTGGCTTGGATATAGCATTGGCCCAGTGTGTGGATTATCCGGTTTGATTTCCAGTTGGGGCACATAGAAGAAGTGACCATCTGCTTCTCTTTTCCTCCCTCTTCCCCGCCCCCTCTCACAGCCAGTGGCTCAACTGGTTCAAGCATGGCTCTGGGTGCTGAGGATAGACAGGCCACAGGTGCTAAAGTACTTTGGTACTCAATCATCAACCCTAGGCAACGATTGTCAGATGCCTACTGGTAAGAGTACAGGAGGGAGTCTGCTTCACTATCTCCCCTCCTTTCACCTAAAAAAATGGGGGGGGGAATATGGTGAAGTTGGGACAGCTAGGATTTGCCAGACCCAAGTCTCTGTTCTTGCATGTTTTTTATTTCCTTCTCTTACTTATTCTCTTTTAAAAATTCCTTGTATCCCCCTTACTGCTAGTATATTGTGAGATATTCAGAATGTGTATTTAATCCATCCAAGTTTGTAGTTTCCAATGTCAAAGCTTCTGCTTAATGGTGAGTTAATACTTGGTGGTGCCAAAGCTTGATACTTTCAACATAACCCCAAACCAGCTGCGACATGTCACTAACACAGAAACTTCGACTCAAGAGATTGCTGCTTGTATGGAGTAAATGCATCATTTTTTAAAAGTTTTCTCAGAGCAATCACAGGGTCCTGTAAAGTGTAATTGGGCATATGTGAAAAAAATATATACATTTGAAACCATTTTACAAGAATTACCTGCAGTGGGGAAGGGTGGTGGGAAATGCTTCCTTTAAACTTTGTCTTCTAAACATATCACGGTCCCCAAAACAGGTCTATCACTCTGGAAATTTTCTATTTTTGATCACAATGTGTTTCCCCTCTTCCCTTAGCCATCTTTCTCTTTTCAGAGAGCTGAGTAAATAAGTGTGATAAGGCATAAATTTTTCTATCTATAGTCTTAGAATTGCTGGTCTTGGAAGGAAGAAGAATTCTGGGATACCGTAACTTCCTCCAAGTTGTTCCTCCAAGTATGGTCCAAGGACCAGTGATATCAGCATCTCCTGGAAGCTTTTTAGAAATGGAAATTATTAGCTGAATCTGTGTTTTAACAAGACCTCTGAGTGATTTTTCTCAATACTAATGTTTGAGAACCAGCTATAGACTCTCAGGATTCAGAAATTTCTGATATTACATCATTGGGTGATGGTCATACATTCTCACTCAAAACATTTTAAAGATGGGTGACTTGCTACATTAAAAACAACCTTTTCTATTATTAAAAGCTGTTATAAAGTCCTTTTAAAATCTATTGAGCAGATATCTGCTTCTATACCTTTTATTGATGCTTGGCATATAGTAGGTGGCCAATATACTTGCATTAGAAGGAAAAAATATTGATCTTAGTTTTGTCTTCCAGATATACCTAATTCAATAAATCCATCTAATCCTTATTCCATGAGGCAGCCCATCACATAGTGAAAACTACTGAGATGCCTACATGCTCTCCTCTTCTGAGTTATGTATGGCAGCTAGAGCTCTCACTTTTTACTTCTTAAGAAGATACTGGGTCGAGGCTTGGGTATTTCCTGCTGACTCTCCTCCCAATATGGGCTCTTTCTACATGTGGAACAATGAAAACCTCACTACCTTTACTTATCACCTGTTAATAAATAATATTTTCCTGTCTTGTACAGTGCAAAAAAAATTTTTTTTTAAATTTATTTTTCTGAAGCTGGAAATGGGGAGAGACAGTCAGACAGACTCCCGCATGCGCCCGACCGGGATCCACCCAGCACGCCCACCAGGGGGCGATGCTCTGCCCCTCCGGGGCATCACTCTGTTGCGACCAGAGCCACTCTAGTGCCTGGGGCAGAGGCCAAGGAGCCATCCCCAGCACCCAGGCCATCTTTGCTTCAATGTAGCCTTGGCTGCGGGAGGGGAAGAGAGAGACAGAGAGGAAGGAGAGGGGGAGGGGTGGAGAAGCAGATGGGCGCTTCTCCTGTGTGCCCTGGCCGGGAATTGAACCCGGGACTTCCGCACACCAGGCCGACGCTCTACCACTGAGCCAACCAGCCAGGGCCCAAAAAAATTTTTTAGCAAACTAAAAATTTTAAATTTAAATGTTAAAATTGATGTTATTAATTCAAAGCTGTTGAGCTTTTTTTTTATTTCTTTGTTGACCATACTTCCCCTATACTTTATTGATCTAAAAAATGGCAAAAAATAATAAATGCTTCCTAAGAAAAAATTTAAACTAAGAAAGCATAAAAGAGAAACGAAACACCCAAGATTACCCAATTCAGAAGAAACAACAATCAGTTAAATCTTTCCTCCTCCTCCTCCTCTCCTCTAGAGGAGAGTCAGCAGAGATAAAGGTGTGAGATTTGTGTCTGCCAAAGGGCAAGAACTGAGTTAATTTGAAATATATAATTTAGATCTATTTTGATAAATATGTAATTTTATAAAATTGGGATCATATTCAAATAATTTTATAATCTAGTTTTATTTTTTTAATTTTTAATTTTCCTGAAGTAAGAAGCAGAGAGTCAGAGACAGACTCCCATATGCACCCAACCGGGATTCACCCAGCATGCCCACCAGGGGGCAATGCTCTGCTCATCCGGGCTGTTGCTCCATTGCACCTGGAGCCATTCTAGCTTCTGAGGTGGAGGCCATGGAGCTATCTTCAGTGCCGGGGCCAATTTTCCTCCAATGGAGCCTTGGCTGTGGGAGGGGAAGAGAGAGACAGAGAGAAAAGAGAGAGGGAAGGGTAGAGAAGCAGATGGGTGCTTCTTCTGTGTGACCTGGCCGGGAATCAAACCCCGGACTTCCACATGCCAGGCTGACACTTTACCATTGAGCCAACCAGCCAGGGCCTATATATCTAGTTTCAAAATTAACTTCTTACCTTGAACATTTTGTTACATCAATAAGTACTCACAAAACATCATAACTCTTAGTGACTGCAGAGTATAAAGTACATGAAACATAATGATTTTAATGGATTTCCTATTCGGTGACTATTATCGTTTGAATTATTTCCCTCTAAATTCCTATGTTGAAGACCTAAAGCCCAACATCACAGAATTCCACTGTATGTAGAGATAAAGCCTTTAAAGAGAAATTAAGTTACAATGAGATCATTAGGGTGGGTCCTAATCTAACATGACATATGTCCTTGTAAAAAGAAGAGGTTAGGCCACAGATGCACACAGAAGGGAGGCTATGTGAAGACAGAGGGAGAAGTTGGCCATCTACAAACTAAGGAGATTAGACACAGAGGAAACCAACTTGGCCAACATCTTGATCTTAGACTTCTATCCTCAAGAAATGTAAAAAAAATAAATATTTGATGTTTAAAGCACCTAGTCTGTGGTACTTTGCTATGGTAGCCATAAAAACTAATATAATGATTAACAGTTCTTTCACAATATTTGCGTTAATAAATAATGCTTGTACATCCTGGTACATAAACAGTCATTTATTCACTGATATTTTCTCAAAATTTATGCCTTGAAGTAGAGTTATTTGGACCAAAAGTGATTAGTTAGTTTGGAATATTAACTAATCCAGTGTTAATTAATTTAAATGTTAATTAGATTCATTATTTAGAATGTTGATTTTTTTTTCTGTAAAGGATATGATATTCTTTATATTTTTTGTCTCCCAAATGGAATACATTTTATTCTTTATCTCCATGTTAAAATATACAATTTTCTATTACCTTAAGGACAATATTATAAAATCTTTGTTTTATAAATAATATGCAGTCACAAAATGTAGAAAAAATATTATGAAGAGGTAAACTATGAATACATTTATACAAGGGAATACTACACAGCAATACAGAAGACAACAGATATATGCAACCACTTCAATAAATCACAAAGGCATTTATTTTTTAAGTAGAAAACATCAGTCTGAAAAGTTTACAATAGTATATGATTACTTTTGTGTGACATTCTGGACACATTAAAACAAAATGGAAAATTAGGATTTTGGGGTGGGTTTAACAATAAAGGTGCAGTATAAGGCAATTTTAGGAGTTTAGCTGATTGTTCAGTGTTACATGAATCAGTATCTGTTAGAATTTATAAACTGTACACTTAAGGTTAATTGTATGTCAATCAAACTTAAAAATATTTTAAATATAAAATATTAAGATCAATATTATTCATATCTGTATATAGGAATATGTAGCTTCTAGAAATTATAATTTGCTTGATTTATTTTATTATGCACATAAATATTTATTTTGTACCTGAAGTTTTGTTCATAATATTGTAGTGTTACTTCTTTATTTCTGTTTGTTTGTTTTAAATTTTTTTTCTTAAAGAGTTCAAGAGACTGTTCAATTTTTTTTTTTGACAGAGAAAGAGAGAGAGATTCAAACAGAGGGACAGCTAGGGACAGACAGACAGAAAGGGAGAGAGATAAGAAGCATTAATTCTTTGTTGCAGTACCTTACCTGGTCAATTATTGCTTTTTCATCATATGTGCCTTAACCAGGGGGCTACAGCAGAGTGAGTGACCCCCTTGCTCAAGTCAGTGACCATGTGGTCATGTCTATGATCCCATGCTCAAGCCAGCAATCCCTCACTCAAGCTGGAGAGCTCATGCTAAAGCTGGATGAGCCCACACTCAAGCCAGTGACCTCGGGGTTTCAAACCTGGGTCCCCCATGTCCCAGTCGGACGACGCTCTATCCACTGCACCACCACCTGGTCAGGCTAGACTGTTCAATTTGACAGGCTTTAACCGCCCCCCCCCAACCCAGATCTGCTCTTAAAGTGCAGGAAAACTCATCAAACTGGAGACACTTGTGTAATAAGAGATTAATTAACCTATATTTGTCTGTTTTCCAGGGACTTCACTCTAATATCCTAACATCAGTCAGTGGTATATACAAGTGCAGTATGAGCTTTGTATGTACCAAAGGTGGACTGAGGAGATCTCTTAGATGTCATGACCCTATGGGCAAAGCCCTACAGAAAAATGTGTAATGAGAGCCAGAGGCAAGAAGGCAGGGTTTAGTGATGACAGAGTAACAGTGATGACAGTGTTGCTTTGGGAGTAACAAACGGTGTCTATTTCTAGGCAGAGCCTTCCCTTGGCCATGCCACAGAAGTTGCCTCTCAAGGGCTTCAACCACAAAACATATTTGGAGGACATTAAAGGCTATGGTGGCAAACGATGAAAGAAGTTTCATGATGGAATTAGGATGAAATAGGTTTCCATTTGCTACTCAATTTCCATATTTGCTATAGAAAGTGGTTTTTATTTTAAGTGAAAATAAAACACTTCAGCAAAGACCTACTGAAAGAGTAATATAACCCAGATATCAATGAAACACTGTGGTCCTGCAGCATTTTGTTTTAATTCTTGGCTTAGATTAAGGGTGATGTGGAAAAGACAGAGACCCCCAAAGGAGGAAGCCTAGGAGTCAGAGAGATTCTGGGGCCCTTGGGCTTTCATTAAGTAGAAGCGGGAGGCTTTGGAATCTGATGATTTCTCTCAGGCAGAAGCTAGCTACAATGGGTAGGAAATATGGGTCATATCTACTATTATGTAAAGGAGAATGATAGTATATGTACTCTGAGGGTAACAACTACTGGCATCCATGCCCTGAAGTGGCTCAGAACTGGAAACGGGACAATGACACCTTGCAAACAAAGCAGAGGAGCAGATGGGCTCAACTAAGGAATTATACCTAGGGGTCTTCAAGGGATATTAGCAGTAGGTAAATCTAGCTAGAATCTGTGGCCCCCACTCAAAGAATGATAATATAATCACATTGTGAAATTGAAGCACTAAGGTGTCAGCTCACTAAACAGGGAAGAGGCACGTTACCTACAGTGTGGTGCTGAGAGAAATACACAGCGGTCCACAGGCTGCAGTCAGACTGCCTGGGTCTGGATCTGATTACCCGACAACTGATTATTTCTATAGCTCTGCAAATGAGTTAATCTCTTTAAGTCTCAATTTCTTCATCTGAAACAAGAAAAAAGTCATATGAACTCTCTCTCACTGATGTGTTGTGGAGATTAAATACAATGATGTGTACAGAGCATTTGAAACAATACCAGCCATATAGAAAACACACAATTGCTACTATATTTGTTGGTTTTAAACATTGGATTTGCCACCTCCAATGGAATAAATCTGATCCATACGTGTGTTATTATAGTCATGTGCTGCTGAATGATGGGTATATGTTCTGAGAAATGTGTTGTTAGGAGATTTTGTCGTTATGCGAACATCATATGGTGCACTTACATAAACCTAAATGGTATAGCCTACTGCACACCTAGGCACTATGGTACAGCCTATTGCTTCTAGGTTACAAGCCTGTACAGCATGTTACTGTACAGAACAACATGAAATTAAATCAAGCACAAAAGAAAATAATACGATCAAGAGATGTGGTGAATGCGAGATGTATGAGGCTGCTGCAGGTATAACGGGCACACTGTTTTATAGTAAACTTCTTTCATAATAGTAGAAATGGTATCCTCTAAAATAATGACAAAAAGTATAGTATAGTAACTATGTAAACCAGTAACATAGTTTATTATCATTATCAAGTATTACATACTGTACCTAATTGTATGTGTTATATATTTTTTTATAAATAAATTTTTATTAACTTTAATAGGGTGAAATCAATAAATCAGGGTACATATATTCAAAGTAAACATGTACAGGTTGTATGTGTTATATTTTTATACACTGGCAGCAAAGGTGTGTTGACATCAGCATCAGCACAAACACAAAAGTAACGTACTTCACTATGACATTACAATGACTATGATGTTAAAGAGGGATTTTTCACCTCCATTACAATCTTATGGGACTGCCATCCTATATGAGGTGTGTGGTTGACTGAAATGCTATGTGGCACGTGACCGTATAATGTGCAGTTTATGATGTGTCTAATGCATGTTTGTCACATAGGAATTGTTTGAAATATAGGTAGCTTAAATAGGATATCCAATGGCTCCACTGGGGGATCCTGGGTAATGGCCCTGGAACATGCATTCTACAAGCACTGGTATTGGCAGTGGGTGATCTTGGAGGTCAGAGTTCATAAATTTCACTCGGTGGAGTGACTCTTCACTGTAGCAGGTAGTGTGTAGTCAGTGGGTGTTATAGGAAACTATGTTAGAATGTCAGAGAGAGACTCATCATGCTTACCCAGCAGAATTCTAGGGCTCAGCATTTCTACAGGACAGGAGAAAGAGAGAGAGAGAGAGAGAGAGAGAGAGAGAGAGAGGGGGAGAGAGAGAGAGAGAGAGAGAGAGAGAGAGAGAGAGAGAGAAAGAAAGAAGAGAGAGAATTAGGGAGGTAGGAAGTCCTTCTAGGTAGGACTCCAATCAGATAACCTTGAGGTTCTAGGTCCATTAGGTACAGTGAACAATGTGTATCATCTTCGGTTAAGTTCTAGAAAAACCCATTCTCACAAGCTTTTCTTTAATTTTTCTTTTCTTGGGTACAATAATTAAGTTGCCAGTAGCTTATGTCCAGATGTAACAAGGTGAATTCCTTATTGCAGCTTCCCAAGATGTTAGCAAATAAGAGCTCAGACAACTCTCTTTTTCAGTAATAATCTTTGCATCCATTTCATTGATGTAAATTTTTTTAAAAGAAGAAGAAACAACAAACTTGTGAGATTAAATAATGATTTTCTCATTTTTATATCCCATACTTCTTATTTTATAGTATCAATATACGAACTTGATGAAATAACTCCTAGCAGCTTTCTCTAGGGGAATAAAATTTTTCTGACCATCTCAGGAATATAATTACCAGAAACACTACTACTAATCAGCAATTATACAAGATATTGATTGTGCTCTTCTCATCCTTCATCTCAGCCAAAATACGTAACCATTGGTGTATAAATCACATTTATCCTGTTCTCTCAGTTTGACATAAACCTCTGCAGTAAAGATTCTCACTCTAGTCCTGCCAACACAGATGCTCCCGTTTTAACCTTAACCAGCTGAATAACAAAGCTGGAAACAACACAAGGCAAGTGAGCACTAGCCACAGAGGCAAGGTTGCCCCCGTGGAGAACTTGAGGCATCCAGATTTAGCCTTTTTCCTGTAAGCCAACTGCCTCCCTTAATTAATCTTTCAAACACACCTAGGAGAGAAAACAGTGCTCTCTTGTGAAGGCAAATGAAAACTGAGGTCCAGTGAGCTTTAAAATTTATCTGAGGTAGAAAGAGCAGAGTTCAGAGGGAAGTTAGAAATGAGTTATTCTTTATTATAGCCTGTGTAATTTAGGGAACTCGTGTGTCCAACCAGTTATACTTGAGAACCACAAAGGCCTGGATATATGGGGCTTGTATTTACACTAGCTAGGGACCTAATAGGAGACTCTAACTACTTTCACACTACCATTATTAGTGTAGTCATCATCCCTCTTTCACAGAATTTACTGAACTGCTGCTATTTGTCCATTTATTTGACTTCCACACTGGATTCAATGGCAAAGATGACATTTGTCACATCTATTCAACCAAAAAAGTGCCAAGTCATTTCACAAGTGCTTATGGGACAAGTAACATTCCCATGTTTGGCCCTGAATATTTTACACAAATTTTAAATTTTAATAGGGATTTACAAATGATTCAAACTAAAAGTAAAAATTTTGATTTGCCATATGAGACATTTATTTTCACTAAACAACATTGGAATTTGTGTCCAGTGAGTAACCAAGTACCCTATTCTGAATGAAGATGAAAAAAGATACTTTCGGAAACTTGATGCAACATACAAGGCTAAGCAAGTTCAGGGATGTTGGCTCCACCTGGCCAATGGTCTGATGGCAAGTTAAGCACATTGATGGTTATAGCCATTGTATGAAATGGTCTCAGAGATTGTATCTGATTTTAGCTTGGAAAAATTAACAGAAACTAAGAAGATAACTGAATGGAGGAAATCTGTGGGAGCTTATGTATGCCAGAAAAGTAGAATCCACTGGAGGGAAAATGTACACAAATTAATGTCTGGTACTCAAATAGAGTGAGCATAGCTCTATTTGGAGCATTTGGGGAACAAATCGAGTTAGAGTTAGGGACTGGGATTTTCTTGAAGGAGGGTTACTCTCATAAAGCCACGGGAAAGCTACATGAGCACCTTGCTTCTTTGTACTTGAAACAGATAATGGTCATTCCAACTTGTGTTATTTGAAAATTTTGGAGGGTTTTTTTTTAAAACATCTTCATCCTTTGCATCAAAGATATCTGAGTTGTCTGTCTTCATCTTCTCTCCACTTGCCTACACTCAGTTTACTATGTTTGGTTTTCTTAGGCAAACACATCCTTAAATATATATCTTTACCTAATTATCCTACTTGTACTCCAAAAGCAACCACCAGGCTGCTTCCTGGGAAGTCATGTTTATTTGATTATTTCCTGAACTGTTCTCTTTATCATAAATTTCTCTCTTGATCTGATTTTTCTAGTCTGTTTTTCATGAACATGAACCCTCCACACTAGTCCTTGCAAATTTAAGTGTGTGCACATGCAGGTACATATACACACACATTCCACTGGGTTTTTCTTCTTCTTTTTTTTTTTTTTTTGTATTTTTCTGAAGCTGGAAACAGGGAGAGATAGACTCCCGCATGCTCCCAACCAGGATACACCCGGCACTCCCACCAGGGGGCGATGCTCTGCCCCTCTGGGGCTTCGCTCTATTGTGACCAGAGCCACTCTAGCGCCTGGGGCAGAGGCCAAGGAGCCATCCCCAGTGCCTGGGCCATCTTTGCTCCAATGGAGCCTCGCTGCAGGAGGGAAAGAGAGAGACAGAGAGGAAGGAGAGAGGGAGGGATGGAGAAGCAGATAGGCGCCTCTCCTGTGTGCCCTGGCCGGGAATCGAACCCGGGACTTCTGCACGCCAGGCCGACGCTCTACCACTGAGCCAACAGGCCAGGGCGAATTCCAAGAGGGTTTTTCTTCTCTTTTTAACTTGTCATTGGTCTGAATTTCCTCATGAACACTTCATGCTGCCCTCAGATATGGGAGTTCTACCAGCTGTCCTGGATGTAACATGTCCCCTCTTATAGAGAAAGCCCAGCCTCCTGGAGGAGGCTGCTTACTGGTCTACCACAGTGAGGAATCTGTTCAATTAGAGATCAGCAGAGGCCCTGGCCGGTTGGCTCAGCGGTAGAGCGTCGGCCTAGCATGCGGAGGACTCGGGTTCGATTCCCGGCCAGGGCACACAGGAGAAGCGCCCGTTTGCTTCTCCACCCCTCCGCTGTGCTTTCCTCTCTGTCTCTCTCTTCCCCTCCCGCAGCCAAGGCTCCATTGGAGCAAAGATGGCCCGGGCACTGGGGATGGCTCTGTGGCCTCTGCCTCAGGCGCTAGAGTGGCTCTGGTCGCAATATGGCGACGCCCAGGATGGGCAGAGCATCGCCCCCTGGTGGGCAGAGCGTCGCCCCTGGTGGGCGTGCCGGGTGGATCCCAGTCGGGCGCATACGGGAGTCTGTCTGACTGTCTCTCCCTGTTTCCAGCTTCAGAAAAAAAATGAAAAAAAAAAAAAAAAAGAGATCAGCAGAATCACCACATTCCCCACTGCACCACAATGCTTGGCTTCATATATTGCTCTTGATGCCAATCATTAGTATAATGCTTTAAGTGATCTCTTTAAAATTTTCATATTCTTTGAGCTTGGAAATGTCCACTTGACTTCTTAATTTTTTTGGACAATGAAACTGTCACATTCACCTTGCTCTTTACTCCTATGTTAAGAATTGTGAAAGCACAAAAATGGAGCCGTCCTCAGCTCATCTTCTGTATGGGTACATTAAGAGTAGAGCCATCCAACTGACCCATTATGGATAATAACATGAGTAAGACATAAACTTTAATGTTTCTTGTTTTGGAGATTTTGAGTGGTTTTGTATTTTTGCATAACCAAATCCAACCTGGCTGATATATTCTCTAAGACCTTGGTGTCCTAATTTACATTACAATAGGACTGAAGCACTTAGAAGCAAGAATCCCCCTCTATTTCTTTAATATCTTTTAAATATTCAAAAGAAGGCTGGAGATATGTAGGCAATAATTCCTTTGTTCAATACCAATTGATTGAATATACATCCTCATTTTATCTTTTGTGACAGCAATTCTCTTTTCTTTAAGAAAGAAAATTGGTTGATGGGAGTGCTTACTGAATGTAGTCAAGGTCATTTGGCATAGAAAGATTGGCCAAAATCTCTAGACCAGACATATGTATTAAGTACTGGCAAATAAACAGTAAACAAAATAGCCTGTAAATTCTGACTTACATGACTTAAGATTTGCTGGCAAAACCAGACAAATAATAAGCAATCATAATGCAATGTCATAAATGACACAGATGAAAACGATCAGGTACATTAAAATCACAGAGGAAGGATATTTAAGTAGGTAGAAAGAGATTAAGGAAGTGTTTCAAAAAAAAATGTAGCCACAAAGCTGAACTTTGATACCTGAGAAGTCAGCTAGATAAAGAGTGACTAGTGGGTAGATGAGGGAATGATGACAAGCTTTAGGAAGTAGATTCCAATAAGAAAGAGTAGAAAATGTTTGCAAAAGTCTGATGTGTGAGAGAGTGTTGCATTTCAGAGAGACATTGAGGTTTATCAGTATGTCTGTTACAGTACTTAGTTAATGACATATATATATATATATATATCCATATATATTGTAAAGTAGTTCTTAAAATGAATTCTCTTTGGCTTGTTGAACTATAAACCACCTTGAGTTGGGATATGTGTACATTAATAGAATACATAAGTCTAAAGTAACCCTCTGAGTAGAATTCTCTCATTATTTCATTCTTTTTCATCTTTGTTGCCTCAAATTTTGGCCTCTGTTAGCAAAGTTTTGTAAGAATGGAACCAACTCTTACCATCTGGGAATGGGGACACACACACACACACACACACATACATATAATATTTTTATTTTTCATAATTTATTCTGTCACTCCCTGATAATTTCTCCATATGAAAGAATGATACCATGAAATTTTACACACACACACACACACACACACACACATACACACACACACACATGTTTGGTCATGGTTCATTCTAGCAATATTTAGACTATATAAGTGTCTATTTTATAGAGTACTTTGATGCAGTCCACAATGTTTTAAAATATATATTTTTTAAATGTGGTAAAACATAAAAAGGACTAAGAAACATAAGTGTGGTTTAAAAAAACATCCAAATACACTCATGGGGTCCTATAACTAGCCTTTTTTTTAAAGAAATACACAGTTATCTTAAATAACATAACAAGGTTCAGATACTCATACATTGTTAAAAATGAATGAATGCTCAAGTATGAATATTTTAAAGTGAAATCCATTGCCCTAAACTTTTTGTTCATTTTGACAGTATTTTTCCAGTTCTGTTTTTTAATCTGAAACTGTCTTATCCCCTTCTCATTGGCAGGAGGTAACAGGTGAGGCTCTACTGAAGAGGATTTTAATAGAAAGTCACCTAAAAACTCTAAACTGAATGCCAGGGTGGACTTGTATTCATTTTAATGGGTTTCCACATTCTGAACATTGGAATTTGAATACAGATGGAAGTCACTGTATATTTGAATTAATACTGGCTGTAAGCTGGTCAACATACAGGTCACACACACATTCTTTGTGGTGGTGAAGTTGGGGGTCAGCTTACAGGGGAGTCATGTTGTGGAAGACCCAGGAGTGCAATAGGTTTTACTTTTTAAGCAGTAACCCATTAAAAATGAAAACGAGAAGAGGCCTTTGATCTGTACATGGAGCCCTAGAGAACCAAAACCAAAAATGGAATTAGAATTCCACAGTTTGAGGGTTTGTGACCGAACTCATAATCCACAAATCCACAATCATACTTCTCATTTCCTTATTCAGTCCATCTTTTTTAAGATCTGAAATCAGTTTTCTTTATGTCACAAATGGTTTTACATTAACCTTCTCAAGTCTCCAAAAGTACATAAAATCAGATACATAAAAACAAAAACTTACTCATTGACATGAACTCTTTTTATAACATGAAAAAAGCAAAGAATCAAAGATTGAAAACATTCAAATTTAAATCCAAGTTAAAAATGTTAAATTATGTTTCCCCTTCATGGTTTTTCTATTTTAGTTTAAGAATTAAAATGGAGTATGTAAGATTTCCACCTACATAAATACCAGAAACTTTCCATAAAAGAAAAATAATTTTTCATTATTCCTGAAGGTATTTCCTTGATGGGTTTGCTTTCATCAATAAACTACATCTTGTTTCAAATCATGCAGAAATGGAAGGCTGACTCTACAATTTCAGCAGCTTCTGAGAGTGGATTCTATAGCAGCTGGTAAGAAATGGAGGAGTAGGAAAAGAATATTACAGTTTGCCTATAAGCAGCATGACCTCTGCTGAATTACCTAACCTCACCTCTCCTTTCAGTTGACTCAACTGCAACACAGGGATAAAAATATGGCCCATTTCATTAGGTTTTTCTTACAACAGAATGAGACAATGCTTGCCAAACATATAAAATCCAGCCTATTATTTAATAACTAATTGATAGATTTGTTGCTGATATTGTTTATGTGATTTTTGTTGTTGGTAATTATACAATTTTTCCCAATAGAGTTGATAACTTTCTGCTTTCAGAATAATTGAAAAAGTATAACATCTCAACTAAACATGAGACACCAGATAGCTGTTAGTAGTCAAGCATGGAAAAGAGGGATAAACACTGCATCAAAGAGGGTACATTAAACACATGAATCAGAAAATGCCTGCCAAGCTGTGGAAAGGAAACAAGAGAATTTTTGCTTAGATTTACAAAGACCAGCCTGAACAGTACGGCCTCCTTGACACAGAATGTTGTGTCCTTATATAGAAGTTGTATCATCTGATCTCGATTGAGACCAGTCACTTCATCTTAAAAAATAAAACAAGCACAGACAATAAAAACAAAACAAAAAAAATCAAACCATATAACCGTAGTGATAAGATGATAGTTATAATTGAACCAAAATGAGTTATTAAACAGCACAGGTATTCTAAAGGGACCACACCATTTCTGTTATTATCCATCATCCTGGGGATGGCTTAAGTCTTAAGGAGGCAGCATGAAGATAAGGCTAGTTCTGTTTCTGAGAATACTCTGGCTTTCTTTCTCTGATTAACAATCACAATTGTGTCTCAAAGTGTATCTCAAAGCCACCCGTGAGCTGGGTTTGCATGTATGTTCATTTTTACAAATAAAAAAAAAATGAATTAAAACCTGAGCAAACCTTTCTCTGTGCATTAAGCCTTCTGACCTTTACTGAAATAACATAACAGTCATTCAAAGGACATGGGGATGAATTAAAGGTAGCTTTCTATTTACCTACTTTCAAGGGGGGCATAGCTTGCCTGCTTGCCTCAGAGAGCTGTTCAGAGAGAATGTTTACAATACACTCAGTCCTCTCAGGAGGGTTTTTGAAATATCTTTTTTTTTTAATTTAAATGTCTGGATATAAAAAAGTTTGATATGTTAACAATGAAAAACTGCATTAGCAAATTGAAGATGGCCTTGCAGAAACAACACCAGAAATGTATGGGAAAGCCATTTAGAATCTTGAATTTAAGTAGCATGGTGGACTTGTGCAAGCCAGCTAGAGGAATCAGTGTTGTTGGTGATTTTGTTTTCTTTTCCAGAATTGTACATAAAATTTACAAGGTTTTGGGAGAAAGGGAATTGGAAAAACCTAAGAACTCTCTGAAACAGCACTTATATTTATTTACCCCTCTCTTTTCTGTCCCTAGGTCAGGTGTAACAACTGTAATAGTCTTTGAATTGAGCTTTCGCTCTAGCCAACTCCCTCTTCAATCCATCTAATGTATTTGTTCCATATTTATCTTTATCATTTCCTAATTTATAAAACATTAATTATGAATTATTTACCATTGCTACAAAATCAATTATAAAAGTTTGTTGATATTCAAGTGTCATAAAATATGGTGCCATTTTCACCCTTTTTTTAAAAGCAAGAGACAGAGATAGGAAGGGAGAGAGATGAAAAACATCAACTCATAGTTGTGGAACTTTAGTTGATCATTGATTGCTCTTTATATGTGCTTTGGCCAGAGGGCTCCAGCCGAGCCAGTGACCTCTTGCTCAAGCCAGAGACCTTGGGTCCAAGTCAGCGACCTTTGGGCTCAAGCCAGCAACCATGGGATCATGTCAATGATTCCATGCTCAAGTCAAGAACCCTACTCTCAAACTGGATGAGCCTGTGCTCAAGCCAGCAACCTCAGGATTTCAAACCTGGAATTTCAGTGTCCCAGATCAATGCCCTATCCAATGTGCAACCTCCTGTGGGCAATTTTTACTTTCTATGTGACATTTTATTCTTATATATCATATCTTATTTTCCTGAAAACTGGGTACATTTCCATTCTTTAAATACTTCTCCCATTTTTTTTCTTTTACACCTTTGATAACATGGGTCCTTTTTCCCTGGAGTGCTTATTATGCTGCCCTGCACAAAATACTGGCAACATACATACAAAGCGTGCACGCGCGCGTGCACACACACACACACTCCAATTGAATCAACTTTAGGAAGGTGCCCATGTTGAGAACTCACTAATTTCACTGTTTCAAAGGCAGTATTTTGTCTTAGTGATAACAGTTGTTCTGGAAGCTGTACCACTTCATATTTACTCAATAGTACCTTGGGAATCAGTCAGAGACATGACTTTGCCATGAGACATTTGATCTTACATTACCTTATTTTCATCTTAGTTACTGTACAATCATTAAATCACATTGTGAGTGAACACTGTATATGTAAGATTATTCGCTGTCACAAATGTGGGGGGAAAAAACCCTCTTGAGGTTTAGGACTGAATGGAAGATAAAAAAGTTCACTAAGTTACTTTTAGAGAAATTCTGAAGTTGACCATATAAGTACCTAATTATTCATTATTTTAGCAAGAGAGCTGAGTGTAGAGGAGAAGCCCAGAGCCTTAGCTTCTCACTTCTAAAGGAACAGATTTCAACTACATTTAATGTTTCTCCTAATTAGAAACCTGGAGGTCATATATTAGTTGCCAACTATAAGAAACATAATTTGTTTCTAAAATTGCATTTTATGTCACATAATTCTTACTTATTTTATTGTTATTTGTTTTTTTTTTCTAAGATTTCAAGGGAGAATGAAGTAAGGCTAGATGGAAATGATAAATTTATATCAATAAATCTAAATTCTAGTGATACAACTGCCACTGCTTTATTTATAAACTTAAAGCAGGCTTTTATTCTATGTGAACATGTATTTCCACTCATAAAATGGGATAATAATAATTATCATACAAGGTTATAGTAAATGTAAATTGAGATATTTGACTCCATATATAGATATAAGTATTATATATAGATATATGATACATATGTACTATCACTGGTTATATCATTGTTAGACTTTCTCCCCTTAATAAAATTCATATGTTGTAAAACTCTGAACATATTTTCAGTAATTGTAAGAGGTATTATCCTATACACTATGAAAATAAAATAAACATCTGTGTATTTCTGTGTGATATAAATAAATCACATCTTTTTCTCTGTTCTTTTTGACTTGCTTGAATATAGGATGGCTTTTGACTTTTTAGTAATGGAACAAATGTAAGAAATTATCTCTCAGATGTTTATACTGAGATGATGCTGGGCTATGCAGATTCAATATCTTGATAAATTTATGGAGTTATCATAATTGCTAAAATATTTTATGTCTCACTTTTATAGGGAAGATTCAAGATTGGTCCAGGACTGTGTTATTTTAACCATAACAATGTGTATTACCCAACCAATCTTTATAAATCAAGGTATGCCTAATGAGAGTAAGACACCACACTTGAAATAAACCCAATTTATGGCTCCTTGAAAAATTAAATAATTTTCATTCAATTTAAACAGGAAAGAAAGAGGCATTTCCTAAAGATCAGGAGAGTCACTTGGAACCCAAGAAGAGCAATTTGACCTAGCATTAAGAACAATTAGAAAGAACCTCAAAATTCAAATTAATTTCCTCTCAACTTTTTCTCTGTATTTTATTCTTTTCTGAAGACTGACTTCTTATGTTTCTCTAACCTAAAAAATGTAAGCAAATTCACCAACAACTCTCAAAGTATGAAATAGAACCTTGATCTCTGTTCACAGATTCCCTGAAACTTCCTTGAGTCAAAGAGCAAACACTCGTGTCAAGGAACGTCCAGCATACTGACACGTGTTCATCCAAAAATCAGTTCACTGATTTCAGACAACTGAATTAGCTAAGCACATGGCAGCTCTTGCTGGAACTATTTGGATGATTTGGTCAATGGGGAAATTCCCAGAAAGGGTAATGATGTTTATTACAATGAAGAAATCTTCTCGAATTTCATTATCCAAACAAAATTCTCTTTAGGATACCTCATAGTTTTTATTTCTGTGATCCAGACATATTACCATATGCTTGCACATGATCAAACATTGTTCTTTATTATACAGATACTTTGTTCCCAAACCAAGCTACAAATGCTTTCGTGTAAGACTGTATCATATTTCTGTAGTATGTTGCAAAAAAGGCTAACACAGGGATGCATACATAAATAATAGTCACTTTCTAATAATACTTAACTAGATTGCCTTGCATGGGAAACTTACAAGCATCTGTTTAGTTTAATAAAAAATGGCTTAACTGAGTTTATTTTTCTGCATCTATTTTTTTTTTTTATTTCACAGAAAGGTCAGGTAGTCAGATCAATACAACCAATCATTCATGTTGAAGCAACTACAAACCCTTTTCAATGATATTTATATTTTCAGTTACTCTCTCATATGTGTATGAAGGGTACGAGGGGGCGGGATTTAAGATAGGTGCAGGGAAGACATTGAGAGGAGAAAGAAATTGACTTAAGTAGTTAGATAAATGATATGACTTCCCAAACCTCAAAGGACAAAAGTACTAGTACAGGCAGGGTAGACTAACAGTAATCATGAATTATCATATTCAAATCTTTTAAACAATTATGCATAACCCAGATAAGATTTAAATTCTTTTTGTGATAGAGACAGACAGAGACAGAGAAAGGGACAAATAGGGACAGACAAACAGGAAGGGAGAGAAATGAGAAGCATCAACTCTTTGTTGCGGCACCTTAGTTCATAAATTGCTTTCTCATATGTGCCTTGACCGGGGGCTACAGCTGACTGAGTGACCCCTTGCTCAAACCAGCAACCTTGGGTTCAAGCTGGTGAGCCTTGCTCAAACCAGATGAGTCCACGCTAAAGCTAGCAACCTCCCGGTTTCAAAACCTGGGTCCTCCGTGTCCCAGTCCGACGCTTTATCCATTGTCCCACCGCCTGGTCAGGCAGATTTGAAAAATTTTGACCAAAAAAATCATTTATTTTAGAATTGTACAGACCAAAAGTTACTAAATAAAATATTAGATTATAAATATTTTATACAATTGTATTTCCATTTATGCATGTATTGGTTAACATGATGGCTAAAATATATGCCCATTTTTAGTTAATATATTTAAAAGTGAATGTGTATTAACATCTTAATAAGACTAGTTTTTCAACAATTCAGAGACTTTGTTTTTCTCTAAATTTCTTACAGACATTTTTACTTACAAGTTTTAGCAAGCACATATCTCTGGTGGAGAGAAATATAGAAGTTATTAATTTTGCTGTTAGTATTAGATCAATATTATTGCTGATTACAGTCATTTGTGTCATTATTTCTATGAAATATTAGACTAGTAAGCTGATACTAGCCACTTTATAAAATGGTGTCTCCTATAAAATGTTCCATGTCTGCTTTTGTGAGTTACCTCCCATTGCTGTGCATTTGGTATTTCAAAAAAAGATGTGCTTCTGATTTAATTACCTTCTTCTAACATGCTCATTTTAAAATTTAATTTTCTCTCTGTTCCCAGGAATACTTTTTGATCTGGCTAACACAGGGATGGTAATAAATGTATGCTTTCCAAAGGATCAGACTGTTTCAGGAACCATTAAAAATATCTTTATTATAACAATATGATAAGTTGAGAAGAACTTGAGTCTTTTATAAAGTTTTAGAAATGTTTCTCCTATGAACGATAGCTTTTACTTTTTAGAATAAATCAGGGCTAATGTGATGGGTTCTGCTGGCAAACAGATGAGTGGGAGTTGGGAACTCAAGTCTAACCTACTTAAGTCAGAGGGAGCATTAGCACAAATATTCTTAAGTAAGCATTCATTGCCTAATCAAACGAAACTGGCTTACTCAATGTTCAGTAGCATGTCTTTTCAAATCCTGGCTCAGGCTCTTGACTAATGTGGGCTGCTCACTCTGATCCCGTTGGGGCTGCAGAAATCTCCTATTTCCTTTCATTTTCGGGTATGCAGCTGCATTTTTAAGCCATGACTACATTGTTAAATGAATCATTGATTTGGAAAATCTGAAGTGACCTTCAGCTTGTTCTCAAGCTCTACCTCAAGAGAAGAGAGGCAAAATCAGCAAAATATTGGAAAGAGGAAGTTTTTCTAAAAGAATCTGCAGCAGGTAGAAAGTTGGAGACCACTCTATGTGTGCATAAGTGTGCACATGTTTGTGAGAGATTATGTTTGATCGTCAGAAGTAACATTCTTCCTAATAATCTGTGCTTTGGGTATGGCTCAACCAACAAAGACTTCTTCTTACAGTACAGAGGCAAATGCTTCCCGTAGCTTCTCAGCTGCCCCATTACAATACCTGCTACTCATATAGACTCACTTTCTTCATTAAAGTGGTTTGGACCAATCCTGGGTACTTACCTAGTCAGCACCATGATAGTTTTTCAAGCAGTCAATACTATGAAAAGTTACATGACTTGAAATTCCACTTCCATTAGTTTTCTTTAACTATGTCTTGAATTTTCAGTTATGGTTATGGGGAATGTTTTGTCAATAACTGTAGACATACACCAAGCCCCATGGAGCAGTATAGCATTCCTTCAACACTGACTTGCTCCCCTTCATGAGGGGTGACCCAGCTAGACATATCAGTATTCAATGAGACATATAGATTACCCTGATGGAACCACTCGATGAAGTTTACATAAGGTCAGTAGAAGATGCAAGTATCATATTCACTGAGTCACTAATTGGTCTCATGCCAGAAGTGTCGTTTATCAATATAGTCCAGTTAACCTCAATCTCCAATTCCCTGAGTCCTTTTCCCCTTAGGTACTGAGTGTTTCTAAAGGTTTTTCTAGCTAAAACAGGTATTGGAAAAAGAATTGATAAAAAAAAAACAACCCTTAGGTATAAATGACTGACAAGTCTCCACTCTTTTAAACCTGAAAGTATCTGCAGTTTACTATGCCTGAGGGTTTCTACTGTGTTGTTGGAGCCATAATTCAAGTTTCCTGAAAGTTGACCTAAAATGAAAGAGTAAGTTAGCCTTACTTCCATGTTCTTTTTAATTGAATTTCCTAATAAGTGTAGTTCATTTATTATTAACTCCATTTCAGAGCTGAGGAAGCAGAGGCTCAGAAAGGTCTAGTAGCAGACCAGAGTGCAGCCTTCTGACCAATCGGTTTAGTCACATTCCTGATCCAGAAGCTGCCCCATCCTTCTTATCTGTTGTGAGGCACTAAGTTCCTTTCATAAACTTCCAAAATCAAATCACTTTGACAAACTTTGTTCCTCCCTCTGATACGTCCTGTCTTCTCACTATGAGTCATTTTTGCTCTCACCCATTCCATTCTTAATGTTCAGGTGGGAGGACGTGATGACTATAAAAGGCAAGCAATCAATATCCGGTGTTAGACAAAGCTCTGTAAGCCAATCTGCAAGCCAGAGCAAAGCTCCTGGTGTCCTTAACTGTAACCTTGGCACATGAAAAGCGACTTCCATTCCATTTTACCAACGTTTCGGTCAAAGATCAATTGCTATTGTAATTATATCATATATC
Source organism: Saccopteryx bilineata (assembly GCF_036850765.1). NCBI lineage: Eukaryota > Metazoa > Chordata > Mammalia > Chiroptera > Emballonuridae > Saccopteryx > Saccopteryx bilineata. The sequence goes on along the minus strand of NC_089500.1, from coordinate 28,967,581 downwards.
ACAGGACGGGGAATCAGTGAGAGGGCAGGCCCTCTAAACTAATACATATCATTAGCATTTAAAGGACATGAAAAACAAATTGAACATTAGTCCTCGTGTAACTCTTTTTTCTAGAGCAAATAATTTTCCAAATTAAAATGAATAAATTAATGAAATTGCCACATGCCCGAGAATAAACCACATTGGTAATGTCGTCAAGCCCTCAGCAAAGTTTAGCTCATTGTACTCTGTGTCTGATCATTATAACATCTAATCAAGGGGAGCTTAAATACTTCAGTGAGCTCTCAAAATAAATTTGATCTGTGCAGCTCAGGTCTTGTGGATTCCTAGGGTTATGGACTAGGTGAAACATGTTTTTGTTTTAATCCCTGTCTCAGCTCAAAGAGGATTAATGTCCATAATTCTCCTATCCCCATTTAATTGAGAAATGAAGTTTGAAGAGGCACCTCCTGGAACACTCCACTTTGAAGTATGACCTAGCCACTGTCTACACAATAAATCTTCCTCTGCTTGCACACACTTAAACACACCCTTCCTGTCCCAAAGAGGGAGGAAAGAAAAGCATTGTGTGTATGTGCGAGCATGTGTATTTGTGTGTGTCTATTCTAAAGCACACAGCGTTGTTGTTTTCTCTTTTCCATTTTAGAATTATCTTAATGAAGGCATTGTCTGGGAAACTCAAACAGCTCTGACCTTACCTTTCTCTGACACTTTAATATCCCCATTGGTATAACTATCCCTTTTATTAGAACAACATAATTCTTGGCATTCATGTTGTATAATTGGGATTACTTTTGTTTTTCCACACCAGTAGAGGCAAATGTCTGGAGGAAAAAAAGAAAGTAGACACTATACCTTGGAACTATTTTCTAAGCAGGTAGATAGGCATTAATAGAAAAGGGCCAATGTTCTGAACACAGACCCCTCCTTATGTCCTTAGATAGACCTAATGCTAAGATCTAATACAAGAAGGACAAGGAGAACACATGAAGACTTAATGTCAATCTCACTTTTTCTATCCAGGTTGATGTGAGGATTTAATGAGGCAGTACCTGTGAAGTGCTTAGCATAAGGCTGAGTACACAGTAAGGTGTCAGCAAATGCTAGCTTCTGTCATTTATATAAATAAGCATCTTCTTACAGCTGAAAAACCCTACACCTATGACTTAAGGCTTCAGAAGGACTATATCTGACACTCAATGTCTTTTCTAACCCAATCTCAGAAATGACATACCATCACTTTGTCAACCATAACCTATTGTCATACAGACCAACCCTAGTCCAATGTGAATGGCATTACATAAGGGCATGAACACGAGGAAGCAGGGACTACTGGAGGCAATTTTTAAAGCTGGCTACCACAACTACCTAAGGGCTGCTGAAACCTTTGTCAAACTGTTTTTTTTTTTTTTCTGAGATTTTGTCCTTCAAGGACCAGGTTTGTGTGACACTGTTTTGAGTGGGATTTCAGCAAATGATAATATACTCAGAAATAATAATACTTATAAATTGAATATCTGTTACCAATTTACAAATATTTTATGTGATATCTCACTTGAGCTTCAAAATAACCTCTTAAGATAGGTGACAGAATAGATGCTATTGGAATATTTTCACTGATAAGGAAACTGAAGATCAGAGAGATTTTATGACTGACCCAAGATCTCAACTAGATATCCTCCTAGCATCCTCAAGGCAACAGAAGAAGTTCTGCTAGGCTAAGCTGCCTTATATATTTGTTAAATGCTAATTGCCAACCTGCTTATATGCTGGGCAGAGGGTTTGCAACAAGTCACAAGTGTGTGATTTCTATCTCAGTGGTATTCTCTGTACTTTCTAAAAATCACTAGATTTCAGCAACTGATATCTGCTTCTTTTGTCCCATTACTTGTCACACACAAATGTGCACACACACATGCATATATACTTACAGACACTCATGTACACACTACAATTTCTGGTCTCTTATATTAATAACAAACTAAATTTCTTTCAGAAACTGCTATGGGTCATTGTGTCACAGAAAAGTCTTCCTTCCATTCAAGTTTATACACACACACACACTTAATAGATTTTCTCTCTTTATTCTAAAATAAATTATGAAAGATTATATGTTCAAGCTTCAGGAAAAAATTTTTCCCTTTGGGGGAATTTTTAAACTATTTTTATTTGAATTGGTAGCCATTTGTATGAGAGGAAAATGAATACTAGTGGAAAAGCCCAGATAGATTTGGAAAATAATTACAAGTATTCTGCCATAGGTTTGGGCCTTTGACAAAACACCTATTCAAAGATAGAAAATCCACAATTTTTCTTTTGTATTTCTTTTTCTGAATAAAGCTGGATTGAATAGCTAGATCTGGTAAAGGATTCAGAGCAATTGCTGTAATAAGTAATAGTAAGCCCATGTTTTAACCAATGGGACAGAAGCTGGCCTTCCATACATCTAAGTAGGCGGCCTTTCATTGACAGATTTATAGTCATGGAGCAGATAGTTAAAAAAAAAAAAGCTAGATCCCTATAATTTTCATTCTTTCTGCAACATCCTCTACCTCAGCACCAATTAGGATACCCCCCCCACCTAAATTCTGCATACCCGAGGATTTATGTGTGTGTGCTTACAATACACCCTTGCCTTATTTCTGCATATTGAAATTCTACTGACCCTCACTGAAGCCTCCTGAGCTAGAAATATGTTATCATTTACATCCTTGCTACTGCTCATGAATTTCAAAGGGCTTTATTTTAACATAAGCTAATTTCATGATTCTCACACAACCACAGAAGTTTTGTCCCACAAATATTGTCTTACTGTTTTCATGGATGAGAAAAAGATTGGGTGGTTCAACTAGCAAACAAGGTCATAGAACTAAAAAAAAAAAGGTAGTGATGGAGTTGATTTGTCATTCAGTGAAAGCTACAGCTTCACCTGTATCTACAACACACACCTGCATGAGATGTTCCTTTCTAAGTGCTTGACTCTTCACCTCAGGGAGTTCTTCATATTCTAAACTAGCCTTTGCGTCTTAACTGCCTGGTTGCACATATAACTCACTGATGACCTAGAAAAAATTGATCCTCCACTATTTACATGGAGCTTCACCAGTGCATGTCTTTCTTGTGCACCCAAAGATGGCATCATGAGAGCAATGAAACTAACAGGGAAGAATTAGTTAAACATTGTGGGCATTTTTCTATCCTGCCCCAGCAATCCTTGAAGTAGAAAATAGAGTCAATTGGGATTTAGAATTATATACTTTATTCATTCATTCATTCATCATTCATTCATTTATTCATTCATTCAGCTAACATAGTTCACCTACTATGTGATATTCTCTGCATTAGGCCCTGGAAACTCAACTTGCATGTGGAATATTCTTGATCTCCAACAGCTAAAATTGAGTAGAGGAACTTTCACTCTTTTCTCTGAAATAAAAACGATATGCACCAATGTGCAAGAGAAAAAGAAATTACTCATTTCTTCCAACTACATCGCATCAGAAATAAGCACATGAATGTGACTGAACCAAGTAAAGTATAGATCCCTCCTAGAGGACACTCATTGAGTTTCCAAGTTTAATGGCTAAATTATATTTCCCTGTAACTGATGAGCATTATCTGTCTTGATTTACATTTGTAGCTTGAGGATTATGAATGTTAGGCTCCCTCCCCTTTTCTCTTTCTGACTGGAATACACACACACACACACACGTGTGTGTGTGTATGTGTGTGTGTGTGTGTGTATTTGAGGATTATAAAATACTGTAGAAAGTCTGTCGTGGGTAAAGATTAGAGAAAATCATGTGTTCTACTTATATCTAAAGTATTTAACAAAAGATAAAAAATAAACTAGTTTTTTTTGATAAATCAGGAGTCAGGTCTTAGAAATTTCCATCTGCTTTTTGCCTAGTCAACCATGGACCAGTAGAAATGTACCTTCCATGAGTGCATTCAATAGCCACCCAACACTTTGTGCCCAGCATGTTGCCTTTTAAAAAGTGTGATCCTATGGTCAAAATTTATGCTCCTATTCTCAGAGCTTCATATCCTCATCACTTATACTAGACGTGAACTCTGTACTGTTTCTGGTTGATAATTTATTAGGTGAACAGTCACTGAACAACCACTTTTAATAAAACACTTTGGAAAATTTAGTAATGAGCCTCCAACAGGGGAGATAACATAAAAACAATAGCAATCACAAAGCTCAATATAGTCCTCAAAGGAAGTAGTATGAATGGAGATGAGGCACTAGGGGTGAGAAGGCAATTACCTTCATCTCAGAGGATGCTACAGTTAAACTGAACCCCCCAAAATAAATAGGGTTTGGCCTACAAGAATTGGAATGGGAAGATATAACAAGCTAACAAAACAGCCTTGAGCAAGTAAGAACCCTGAACATGGTTTTATTCAATTATGCATTTTTTAAAAACAACATTGATATTGATTCTCTATTCTCTGTTTCATATACTTAGTATGTTCCGCAGATCCTTTGTTTTGTCCAAAATGTATTTTGTCATACAAAATCTTCTACACAATTTGAGAATTATTTAAAGAGAGTTGATATATTTTACAAAATTATACTCTATATACAAATTTCAGAGTTAAAATCAAGGCACATTTTTTTTTACCATGGTAACAAGGCTGTGTTATTGGTAAATTCTTATATTCCCTGAAACTTTTATCTGACAATGACATTTTAAAACTACCTTCATAAAATTAGAGTGATTCCAGAAAGCTTGAAGACAGAGAGCAGTTATTCCCATGATATATGATCTTTCTGGACCTCTAACTCATAAACTCCTAACTTCCTTTCAAATCATATAGAAAGGGCAATTTTTCCTTTTTTGTACACAACGTTCATTTTTTCCTCTCTCTGGGCTATTATTTATTATTTAACTTGGTTACTGTATTATTTAAAGAAAAAAGTAGTTTGCAATATTGCCTTTTGGGAGATGCTATACAGGGTAAAGCAATATTGATTGCATTGTAGCTATTAACTACCGTTCTGAAAACAAGGGAAAGGTGTGAGATAGTGAATCGGCAAGAATTATCTTCACCCTTCCATAAGCTAAAAGGGAAATAAAATTAGCAAATCACCTTTCAAATAATCCAAAAACTTTAGAATTACTTTTTTAAGATTCATTTTTCTAGCTTCCAAGTTTAAGATAATGGGTGAAATCACAAAAATAAAATAGCCCTCAAGGAACAAAGAATTTTCCATATTTTTAGAGGATATACAAAAAAAAAATCAAGCTGTTGTAATTTAGCTGCAGTCCACATTTTTAATATTAATTACTAAGTCCTCTGCATAAATACAGTCTTGTTAGACTCTCGAATTCTTCATAAATCTTATCCTGGTTCTTGTCGATGACATTTTCTTCCCTAAAAATGCTCATATTTAATAAAAATATGAGTTTCCATTCTCTGGTCTTCCTCCATGTGATCTTCCTTCACATGGAGGAATGTAGATCTTGCTGTGAATGGAGATGTTGGTGGAATAGTATTGTCAGTGAGGGTTCACCAAGCAAATAGAGATTCTGTAGATTAGGTCAAAAGAATATTCCTGAATGAATGTGTAAGAAGACTTGGGCTCCATAAATAATGGAGTAAAGTAAGTGTAGTCAGTAAGACACAAAACGGAAAAACACATTTTTTAAAATCAAAATGAGAGAAAAGAAGCAAATGTGAAAAGCTCAGTAGGAAATCAAAGCATAGAGACCATGGAATTCAGAGTAGAGAACAGAGGTTGAAAGGTTAAGTTGAGAGATTATTTCTGGGAAAAAAAAATCAAAGAGAGGTGTAATTTATCACTGACATTTAATTGGCTTCCATGGTGAGATGCATAGAAGTACCACCAGTATTTAAAAGCCTATAGATAGGGCAGACAGAATTAATTACATTTCCAATTGGAACTATAAGGTGTTGTGGCAATACAAAAGATATGGTTCTTTAAAGGAAGTTAGAAGACCAATGTACACAGAAATCAAATAGAAAAGACTGTTTTATAGCTCAGAATATTGGTTTCCATAGACCAGCGGTTCTCAACCTGCGGGTCGCGACCCCGGTGGGGGTCGAATGACCAAAACACAGGGGTCGCCTAAAGCCATCGGAAATATATATTTTATTTAAAAATGTATTGTATAATAAATATGTATTTTCCGATGGCTTTAGGCGACCCCTGTGTTTTGGTCGTTCGACCCCCGCCGGGGTCACGACCCACAGGTTGAGAACCGCTGCCATAGACCATCTAAAATATCTTGCTCAGAAAGATTGATCAGTAAATATTTGTAAAATGAACATAAAAGCTGTTGGTATTTTCTAAATTCTATGTACTACAAAATTTGAGAAGAATAGAAATTCAATGAGAGATAAATAATGAGAAAGGTCTAAAAGATGGTGGAGCTTAAACTATGCTTTTGATAGTAAAAGAGGAAAGAAGAAGAAAGACTAAATTAAAAAAAAATTTTAAGAAGTAATTTTACCAATAATTAAGTCATTACTCAAGTACTGAACCTGAATTTCAGAGTCAAAAATCCCAATTGTCTAATATCATTTATTATTTCTTCCAGAAATGCACCTGATTTCTCTCCCTGTAACACCTCACTAACATATGTTTCTGATTTTTAGTAATAAATACCACATAAAATTTCTTTCCCCCTGCCCATGTAAGAACAAAGTCTTGTCTCCTTGAAGCCATGGCAGAGCTCAAGAATGACCTTGAACAAGCTGCTTTGTGGACTTCAGTCTCTTTATCCTGTGAAAGGGGAGGACTATAGTCCTAAACTTCATGGTTTCTAAATCTGAAGCAAAACCTTACCTCATTGTACCACTGTTTGTATTTAAATGACATCAATGCAAAGACATGCATGCATTATGGCTAAAATAAATATATTAATTTCTGTACATATTATGGTTTTTGCTAATTTGCCCCAATACAATTGAAACAATAAACTTAATGATAACAACCAAATAGCTAATTAAGTTGATGATCATTTAATTTTACTTTTGATAATGCATATGTTTTTATGTAGATGAATACAATGTAAATTATAAGCAGCTAGTTTTAACTATCTCATTCAAATTGCATGCTCAATGAAGGAGAACTGCTGAAATGTGAGCTCCTCATGCTGCTGTTCATTGTGGGAAGAGGCAAACATGGGCCCTGCAGTTGTTGTGGCCTGACCATGGAACAAATGAGCACCTTGTGAAATGAGAAACTGATGTTTGATTATATCTGCGTACACAGAGACACACTAATGGGCATGCTGTCAAACTGAGAGAAAAGCACACATACACTATGCTAACAGCATTCATTCATTCATACACTCATTCATTTATCTAGTCATTCTTCTGGTCATTTATATGCAAGATGCTTGTAAAATAAAATTGAAAAAAGATCATATAACATATCATCAGGAATATCACATTCTTGGAGCACAAATAAGTCAAAGGAAACCAAATGTTATAAAGTATGAGGAGCAAACACTTTGTTGTGTGTCTTGCATATAGCATTGTATTTAATTTAAACATCCAAAGAATACAAAGGCAAACCAGGGAGTTGGGTGTGACTTTTGAGGTAAATCTTAATAATAAAAGAATGGTTATTAAAGCAAGAACTAAGATGTAGGACTTGAATATTATTCCTACTGTATTGGAAGGATTTGAGAAAGTCCTCTATGTCTTAGAGAATAAAGCACATTTGGCATTATGATGGAAGAAGAGATGAAAATGTTAACTGGAGCAAGTACTTAAAGATTTCGAAATTTATTTTAAAATAGAAACTTCTGCTGTGAGCAAAAGGAAAGAGTAATTAAAACCAAAATGCTAAATAAGTTTTATATTTTAGAAAGAAAAATATGATGCAATTGATAATGAGAAATTGGAGAAGAAGAAGACTGGAGGTGGAAACTGGTGGGCATACCCCATTACATGAAGGGCTGTGAGCCAAGGTAGTCCAAATAGAATTGTCAAGAAAGGGGTGAGTTAAGAGACATTTCAAAGAAGACAAAAAAACAAGACAAAACTGTATTCCACAACTATTTGTGCTAGAACTTGTGATTGCTCTCTGACGATTAGACATGTAGAATAAAACTATCAACTCTATTTCACGAAGCCAATTGACTGAAGCACTTGGATTAGATCTGTAGCTATAGTTTCCTAATAAGTTACCTTAGTACTTTACTTACCCTAAACAGTACAATAATTTAATACAGGTCTTCTCAGCAGGAGCCTGCCTCATGAAGTTAATATCATGGTAAAATACAAACCAGAAAGCACCCTTCTTGCAGGCAGGGAAACCAAAAAAACAGTCCAGAGGTGGTGAGCCAAGCATGCTCTGATTCTTCTACATTCTTAAATCAGGCTATACTTCCACCTCCACTTGAAAAAGATAAAGTGATGGTTGTACAGCATCATCACTAGTGTGTAAATCACCTGGGGATCTTGTTAAAAAAATAGATATTGATGAAGTATATTTTGGTTGGTACTTTAGAATTTACAGTTTAACAAGCTACCAGGAAATTCTTATGCTTCTGGTCCATGGAGTCGTCAGGGTGGTTACTGTGAAGGCTTTCCAGTGTTGAAGCAGGCTCTGTGAATCTAACTATTTATCTTGGTCAAATAGGGCTCTATTTCTCTGATTTCCTGCAAAGTTCAGGACCAAGAAAAATATTTTTTTTCCCTGTACATTATAATTGGGTAGGCTCACAGTAACTGGTAATTGCTGAAATTTTGATAAATGTGCCCCAACATAACTATAAGAGGATAATTCAATTAAATACTCATAAACCATCCAGACTTAGATATGTTGATTTCAGCTCATTCATACTTTTCATATATTCTTCCTTCTGGCTCCAGAGGGTTTAAATATTTTAAGTTATCTCATTCTGCCCCTAGAGGTCTTCATTTGTTTTATTTGATCACATTAGCTGATAAGTTGACTCATATATTTTTGGGATGTGTTTGGGGACAGAAATACAATAATGAAATTAGTGTTTCCTCCCCTAGAATTTGGGCTTCAGTGTGGAGTCTGCTTAACTGTCATCTTCATTTTCTTCATCACGGTGCTTTGTACATAATAAATCATTAAAAAGTATTTTTTGATTGATGTATACATTTGAAATTTTCATTAGTTACGTGGGTATGAAATATTTGATTTCCCAAATCTGTTTTTTTCTTTCTTCCTTAAGAACTTTATTCAATTCTTTCTTCTTCAAAGTGTTAGTAAGTATCTCAAGTTTATCCTTCCAGCTTGGAGGTAATATTTCTTCATTTGGGGGGATGTGGGATGCTATGCTCCAACATTTGAACACTTAATTAAAGCACAAAGAATGCTTAATTAGGGTAATAAATGCAATTAAACTATTTATAATGTAGAAACGGCTGCTCAATTTTTAAAGCAACAGAGAGGAGATGACCAGATGGGTTAATTAATCAGTGTTAACTCTCATTTGATGAATACTTTGAAATTCTCGGATACAATAGGACTATAAAAATGCCATACACTGTTGTTTTTATGTCTAGATACAATGTCATTGGGACCCTACTTCCTTACACCTTTCCATTGAACAAAATTTTCATTTGCAGAATTGACTTTTGCTCTCTCAGAGTGTAATTCTAGTTTCCATCTCCCAATAGTAATTTAAGCTATACTACAATAGAAGATGGCAAAGGTAAATTTTCAAGATTTTAAAAGAAATTTGTTTATATATTGAGCAATGCATGACTTTATTCCTTTTATTTATGTTTTAATCTTATTTTTATTAATTTTAATGCAGTGACATTGATAAATCAGGGTACATATGTTCCGAGAAAACATCTCCAGATTATTTTGATCTTTGATTATGCTGCATACCCCTCACTCAAAGTCAAATCGTCCTCCGTCACCTTCTATCTGGTTTTTTTTGTGCCCATACCCTCCCCCCACTCCCTACCTCTCCTTCCTCGCCCCATCCCCATCCCTCCACCCCACTCCCTGTTACCATCACATTCCTGTCCATGTCTCTGAGTCTCATTTTTATGTCCCATCTATGCATTGGTTCATATAGTTCTTAGTTTTTTTCTGATTTACTTATTTCACTCCATATAATGTTATCAAGGTCCATCCATGTTATTGTAAATGATCCGATGTCATCATTTCTTATGGCTGAGTAGTATTCCATAGTATATATGTACCAAAGCTTTTTAATCCACTCGGACCTCTGACGGACACTTGGGCTGTTTCCAGATCTTCGCTACTGTGAACAATGCTACTATAAACATGGGGGTGCATTTCTCCTTCTGGAACCATTCTATGGTGTCCTTGGGGTATATTTCTAAAAGTGGGATGGCTGGGTCAAAAGGCAGTTTGATTTTCAATTTTTTGAGAAATCTCCATACTGTTTTCCACAGAGGCTGCACCAGTCTGCATTCCCACCAGCAGTGCAGTAGGGTTCCCTTTTCTCCACATCCTAGCCAGCACTTATTCTGTGTTGTTTTGTTGATGAGCGCCATTCTAACTGTTGTGAGGTGATATCTCATTGTGGGTTTAATTTGCATTTCTCTAATGATTAATGATGTTGAGCATTTTTTCATATGCCTATTGGCCATCTGTATATCCTCTTTGGAGAAGTGTCTATTCATTTCTTTTGCCCATTTTTTGATTGGATTGTTTGTCTTTCTGGTGTTGAGATTTACAAGTTCTTTATAAATTTTGGTTGTTAACCCCTTACCAGACATACTGTCAAATATGTTCTCCCATTGTGTAGTTTGTCTTTTTATTCTGTTCTTATTGTCTTTGGCTGTGCAAAAGCTTTTTAGTTTGATATAGTCCCATTTGTTTATCCTTTCTTTTATTTCCCTTGCCCGTGGAGATAAATCAGCAAATATATCGCTGCGAGAGATGTCGGAGAGCTTACTGCCTATGTTTTCTTTTAAGATGCTTATGGTTTCACTTTTTACATTTAAGTCTTTTATCCATTTTGAGTTTATTTTTGTGAATGATGTAAGATGGTGGTCTAGTTTCATTTTTTTTGCAGGTTGCTGTTCAATTTTCCCAACACCATTTGTTGAAGAGGCTGTCTTTACTCCTGACATACTTCAAAGATATAGATCACGTATTCCAAAAATTTATATGGAACCAAAAGAGAACTCGAATAGCCTGAGCAATCTTAAAAAAGAAAAATAAAGGGGGAGGTATCACACTTCCTGATATCAAGCTATACTACAAGGCCATTGTACTCAAAACAGCCTGGTACTGGCATAAGAACAGGCACATAGATCAACGGAACAGAACAGAGAACCCAGAAATAAACCCACAGCTCTATGGACAACTGATATTTGACAAAGGAGGTAAGGAAATACAATGGAGTAAAGACTTTATTCCTTTTAAGAGAGAAACATCTTTTGCTATCACTATTGTTCAACTTTGTGAGTGCCACTATTTTTCTGTGAGTAGAAAAGGCTACCATTCACCACATCATGCCATTGAGTCTCAAATTTCCATCAGACATTGTTTTTGAAACACCTACTATATATCTTCTAGTAAAACAAGCTTTGGCTACTTTTGATGACTTTTATTAATATACTTTATAAAAATGATTGAGTTTCTTTTTCATACCTTATGTACCATGTTTTATTTGTTGGAGCAAATTTCTAGATGAAAAATGAATCAACCAGTACTTGATATTTAAATGAGTAGAGTAGTTAACTTTGGCCCCAAAGGCACAGTCGGTGACCTCCTCTCTCATGTATGTACACTGATGATATCCCAGTGGCACTGAGTGGCAGGAGAGAGAAAGGTCTGTTGCTACCATTGCTCTTTGGAAAGGCTTTACACAGAAGTACCGACTGTGCTATAATAGGAAAGCAACTTGCCAAAACATTACAAGAGGCTGAAGCTTCTATCTCACTGAAATTCTACTTCACTTATTATATGCTTGGATGGTTGCAAGAACAACAGATAGCTATGTAATTAATAGAAACAATGTCAGCCTCCGCCACTTCCTTCTCGTCTTCATGCAGACCAGTAATGAGGTGCCTCCTGACACACAACCACAACACGCTGACAAACCATCTTGGTGTGTGAAAAAGACACAGAAAAACCAGAGAACCGTGACAATGCTAGCAAGCACCGTTCCTCTTCACCAGAGAGTTCACATCATTGCTGTCTCTGAGGCAGAGACTCTTGGCTGGAGAAGTCCCTGTCTCCCGGGCTCCAGATGAACTTTCAGGTCTGAAGGGCTCTCAGGCTATCATATAGAAAGCCAAGGTTGTCATCTAGATGAATGATTTCCTTCTTTCTTAGGTTACTCTTCCCAAGAAAATACTGAAAATGAATCGTTTTCTGAAGCTATCACACATTCTATTGCTTATTTTCACCATTATATGATGAACATGCACCGGACAAGAAATTAGGTAGTTTATTTGCTGTGGCCCCATCCAATATATTTAAAAAAGATACTGATGTTAACTTTTGTTATGAATAAAAAATGGTGGAATTTCACCTGCTATCCCATCAAATGTAATCCTCCCCACTGTGTTTTATTGAGTCTGTCCATCAGCATCACCATTAACTGACAGGCTCAGTGCACTCTTTCTTTTTATAGCTGTGCGAGTTGCTACAGGTAATATTAAAAGCATAAAACACGGTATTTGAGCATGTACTTTACATTACTATAATTAGTAAAATAAAATTTATATGTAAAAATATGCAGAATTATTGAGTGCAACATAGTATAATTCCAAATAAAAAATACAAAGAAGATGCAGGATGGGAAATCAGTGACTGAGACTAGGATACTAGGATTACTGTTGGAGGGAGCAAAGCATGTACACTTCCTCCCAGAATAGTAGACTCCAAAGGAAGAGATTTTTAGACAAGAGGATACATGTGAGAAGCAGGAGGATTCTATACTTATTTAAAAAAAATCACCACTACGAATATTCTCATAGGTAGTAAAATTAAAGCAACAATGTTCTGCACTGAAAATAAAATTGGTTATTAAAGGAAGGAAGACATAACAAATAGAAGTCATAGCTAGCATGAAACTTCTGTTCTAGATTTTAAAGAAATCTAACAGGTGAAACAAAAGTGAATAATTTGAAAAAATATATATAAGACCAATTGCTAAATCTCATGATATAAATCTAGTCTTGATGAGGGCTTTCATTAAAGAAATATCAGTATAAAGTAGAACAATACAGTAGAGCATCCTGAAGGTGATAGGTCTTGACTTGTATTTTGGCTAGTAGCTAACATTTAAATTTATAGAGAGCAAAGAATAAATGCCAGATGGAAGACAGTATTAGATATTGCATGTTTATGGGGCAATAAAGATCTTAATTTAAGACATGATGCTGTATGGAATTGTGATCCACTGCAGTTTAAAAAAATAACTGATAGAGAATGTTATTTAAAGTATGTTGTTTCATTACTGTCTGTCTGAATCAAATGTGAGCCTGCACGGGCCAGGTGGCTGTGATGGTGGCCGCGGCTACTGGCCTTACATTTGGCGTAGTTTGTGGCAGGATTTGGATCAATTCGGTATGAAGCCACCACTACCTTTGAGCAGTGGAGTAGAGGACTGGCTGCTGTTATGGTTCCTCATGGCTGTCCTTTTGGGAGCCATAGGTTGGCTGACTTTTACAGCCATGAGTGAGGAAACCAAGAGCTCTGTGGAAGAGGCTGCCTGGGACCTGCAAACAGAGCAGTGGAAGGAGCTAGAGCAAACGTGGGAGAAAGAGATGCCGACCCTGGAGCTGGAGCAAACACTGGAGGAGGCAGACCAAGTTTGCGAGATTTGCCTGGAAATAGAGCAGCTGCTGGAAAAGGAATCACAGGTTTGTGAGTTGTAGATTGCCTTGGACATTTTGAAGAGCCAGCAGCAGTGGGAAGCCGGGGCCAGGGGTGCAAGGCCCGTGGAGCAGAAGGCGGCGGCAGCCCAGGGCTCAAGCCCAGTAGCAGGAGCTGGTGTTTCCAGTTCCTCTTTGGAAGATGAGAAGAATCATGCTGGAGTTGCAATCCACAGTCTCCAGAAGGTGAGAGCTCAGCAGCAAGGAGTACCTACTACACCCCTGATAAGTCTGCGATTTTGGGACATGGGGTGAATGCCATCATGCTCTCCAGAGCAGAGATGGAAATGCTGACTGCCATTGCCACGTGCTCCTCTTTGGGACAGTAGAAGACCTGCCAGGATGGCAGGGATGAGGGGGGTGGTTGAGGCCCCATGTGCGTGGACTGATTCCTGGGCTACGACTGGAGTGGGCACTGGTCCTTTGTTGGATGGACTTACGGATTTTGGAGAATGTGAAATACCCTGATGAGGGCAGAGGGCAGCTTTGCTGGAGGCCCTCCCCCTGCCCCGGGAAGCTTTTCCTATGGCTAGAAAGAAGTCCGAGGACATTGTGTGCTTTTGGCAAAGTGCTCAGAGACTGGTGAAATTGTACCTTTGTAATTGTTGAAACTGTATGATTTGTGCTGTTGTTGTAATTTGTGTAATGTGCCTAATTTCCTTGTGCAGGAATATCTGTGCTTTAGATCATAAGCAAGCAAAAGGGATGGAATGTGGGTCAAATAAATTTGCAAATATGATTGATGTATATCAGGGGTCCCCAAAGTTTTTACACAGGGGGCCATTTTACTGTCCCTCAGACCGTTGGAGGGCCGGACTATAAAAAAAAACTATGAACAAATCCCTATGCACACTGCACATATCTTATTTTAAAGTAAAAAAAAAAAAAAAAGAGAACAAATACATCATTTAAAATAAAGAACAAGTAAATTTAAATCAACAAACTGACCAGTATTTCTTTTTTTTTATTATTAAATTTAATGCAGTGACATTGATAACTCAGGGTACATATATTGAGAGAAAATATCTCTAGATTATTTTGACATTTGATTGTGCTGTATACCCCTCCCCCAAAGTTAAATTGTCTTCTGTCACCTTCTATCTGGTTTTGTGCCCCTCCCCTCGCCTAACCCCTCTCTCCCTCTTCACCCCATTCCCCCTCCTCCAACCCCTCACCCCTGTTGCCATCACATTCTTGTTCATGTCTCTGAGTCTCATTTTTATGTCCCTTCTATGTATGGATTCATCTTAGTTTTTTTTCTGATTTACTTATTTCACTCCGTATAATGTTGTCAAGGTCCATCCATGTTATTGTAAATGATCCGATGTCATCATTTCTTATGGCTGAGTAGTATTCCATAGTATATATGTACCAAAGCTTTTTAATCCATTTGTCCTCTGATGGACACTTGGGCTGTTTCCAGATCTTCGCTATTGTGAACAATGCTGCCACAAACATGCGGGTACATTTCTCCTTTTTGAGCCGTTCTATGGTGTCCTTGGGGTATATTCCTAAAAGTGGGATAGCTGGGTCAAAAGGCAGTTCGATTTTCAGTTTGTTGAGGAATCTCCATACTGTTTTCCACAGTGGCTGCACCAGTCTGCATTCCCACCAACAGTGCAGGAAGGTTCCCTTTTCTCCACATCCTAGCCAGCACTTATTCTGTGTTGTTTTGTTGATAAACGCCATTCTGACTGGTGTGAGGTGATATCTCATTGTGGTTTTAATTTGCATTTCTCTAGTGATTAGTGATGTTGAGCATTTTTTCATATGCCTATTGGCCATCTGTATGTCCTCTTTGGAGAAGTGTCTATTCATTTCTTTTGCCCATTTTTGGATTGGGTTGTTTGTCTTCCTGGTGTTGAGTTTTACAAGTTCTTTATAAATTTTGGTTATTAACCCCTTATCAGACGTATTGTCAAATATGTTCTCCCATTGTGTAGTTTGTCTTTTTATTCTGTTCTTGTTGTCGTTAGCTGTGCAAAAGCTTTTTAGTTTGATATAGTCCCATTTGTTTATCCTGTCTTTTATTTCACTTCCCTGTGGAGATAAATCAGCAAATATATTGCTCCGAGAGATGTTCGAGAGCTTACTGCCTATGTTTTCTTCTAAGATGCTTATGGCTTCACGGCCTACATTTAAGTCTTTTATCCATTTTGAGTTTATTTTTGTGAGTGGTGTAAGCTGGTGATCTAGTTTCATTTTTTTGCAGGTAACTGTCCAATTTTCCCAACACTATTTGTTAAAGAGGCTGTCTTTACTCCATTGTATTTCCTTGCCTCCTTTGTCAAATATCAGTTGTCCATAGAACTGTGGGTTTATTTCTGGGTTCTCTGTTCTGTTCCATTGATCTATATGCCTGTTCTAATGCCAGTACCAGGCTGTTTTGAGTACAACGGCCTTGTAGTATAACTTGATATCAGGAAGTGTGATACCTCCCACTTTATTCTTCTTTTTTAGGATTGCTGAGGCTATTCGTGTCCTCTTTTGGTTCCATATAAATTTTTGGAATATCTGTTCTATATCTTTGAAGTATGTCATTGGTATTTTAATTGGTATTGCATTGAATTTATAGATAGCTTTGGGTAATATAGACATTTTAATGATGTTTATTCTTCCTAACCATGAGCACGGTATATGCTTCCACTTGTTTGTATCTTCCTTGATTTCTTTTATCAATGCTTTGTAATTTTCCGAGTACAAGTCTTTAGTCTCCTTGGTTAAGTTTACTCCTAGGTACTTTATTTTTTTGGTTGCAATTGTGAAGGGGATTGTTTCCTTAATTTCTCTTTCTGACTGTTCATTGTTAGTGTATAAAAATGCTTCTGATTTCTGAGTATTGATTTTATATCCTGCCACATTGCTGAATTCATTTATCTGGTCCAGTAGTTTTTTGAGTGAGACTTTATGGTTTTCTATATACAATATCATATCATCTGCAAATAATGATAGTTTTACTTCTTCTTTTCCAACTTGAATGCCTTTCATTTCTTCTTCTTGTCTGATTGCTGTGGATAGGACTTCCAGGACTATGTTAAATAAGAGTGGTGAAAGGGGGCACCCCTGCCTTGTTCCTGATCTTAAGGGTATTGCTTTTAATTTTTTCCCATTGAGTATGATGTTGGCTGTGGGTTTCTCATAGATGGCTTTTATCATGTTGAGGTATGTTCCCTGTATTCCCACTTTGCTGAGAGTCTTGATCATGAATGGGTGCTGGATTTTATCAAATGCTTTTTCTGCATCTATTGAAATTATCATATGGTTTTTCTCCTTCTTTTTGTTTATGTGATGAATCACATTGATTGATTTACGAATATTGTACCAGCCTTGCCTCCCCAGAATAAATCCCACTTGATCATGGTGTATGATTTTTTTCATATATTGTTGGATCCAGTTTGCTAATATTTTGTTGAGGATTTTAGCATCTATATTCATCAGAGATATTGGCCTATAATTTTCTTTCTTTGTGTTGTCTTTGCCTGGTTTCGGAATCAGAATTATGCTTGCCTCATAAAAGGAGCTTGGAAGTCTTCCTTCCTCTTGAATTTTTTGAAATAGTTTGAGAAGGATAGGAGTTAGTTCTTCTTTAAATATTTGGTAGAATTCCGTTGTGAAGCCATCGGGCCCCGGACTTTTCTTTGTTGGGAGTTTTTTGATAACTGTTTCAATCTCATTTGTTGTAATTGGTCTGTTTAGGTTTTCTGATTCTTCCAGATTGATTTTTGGAATATTGTATGTTTCAAGGAATTTGTCCATTTCATCTAGGTTGTCTAGTTTTTTGGCATACAGTTCTTCATAGTATTTTCTTACAATATTTTGTATTTCTGTTGTGTCAGTTGTTATTTCTCCTCTCTCATTTCTAATTTTATTTATGTGAGTCCTCTCTCTCTTTTTCTTGGTGAGTCTACTTAAAGGTTCACCAATCTTGTTTACATTTTCAAAGAACCAGCTCCTAGTTTCATTGATCCTCTGTATTGTTTGTTTAGCCTCTATGTCATTTATTTCTGCTCTGACCTTTATTATTTCCTTCCTTCTACTACATTTGGGCTTTACTTGCTGTTCTTTTTCTAATTCTTTTAGATGCAGACTTAAGTTGTTTATTTGAGCTTTTTCTAGCTTCTGAAAGTGTGCCTGTAGTGCTATGAACTTCCCTCTCAGCACTGCTTTTGCTGTGTCCCATAAATTTTGAGTTGTTGTATGCTCATTGTCATTCATTTCTAGGAATTTATTTCTTCTTTGATCTCATTCTTAATCCATTCATTATTTAACACCCTGCTATTTAGTTTCCATGTGTTTAAGAATTTTTGAGCTTTTCTGTTGTGATTCATTTCTAGTTTCATGCCGTTGTGATCAGAGAAAGTGCTTGATATGATTTCAGTCTTCTTAAATTTGTTGAGAGCACTTTTGTGCCCTAACATGTGGTCTATCCTAGAGAATGTACTATGAGCACTTGAAAAGAATGTATATTCTGCTGCTTTAGGGTGAAAGGTTCTGAAGATATCTATTAAATTGAGTTGATCTAGTGTTTCCAATAGGTCTGCTGTTTCTTTGTTAATTTCTTTCTTGAGGATCTATCTAGTGATGTTAGTGGGGTATTGAAATCCCCTACTATTATAGTATTGCTGTTGATCTCGCTCTTTAAATCCATCAAAGTCTGTTTTATATATTTGGGTGCTCCTATATTAGGTGCATAGATATTTATAATAGTTATATCTTCCTGTTGGATTACTCCCTTTATCATTATGTAGTGGCCTTCTTTATCTCTTACTATATCCTTTGTTTTAAAGTCCAATTTGTCTGATATAAGTATTGCTACCCCAGCTTTTTTTTCATTTCCGTTTGCATGAAATGTTTTTTTCCATCCTTTTACCTTCAATCCATGTGTGTCTTTTGTTCTAAGGTGTGTCTCTTGTAGACAACATATGTATGGATCCTGCTTTCTTATCCATGCAGCTACCCTATGTCTTTTGATTGAATCATTTAATCCATTTACATTTAAGGTTATTATTGATATGTAGTTATTTATTGCCATTTTCTTCTTTAAAGGTGTATTCCTTTTTTTGCTATATTCTTTTCCCACTTTGATCTGTTTATAACAGGCCCCTTAACATTTCCTGCAGCATTGGTTTGGTTGTAATGAATTCCTTGAGTTGTTTTTTGTCTGGGAAGCTTTTTATTTCTCCTTCAATTTTAAACGATAGCCTTGCTGGATAAAGTAGTCTTGGTTGTAGGTTCTTGTTTTGCATTACTTTGAATATTTCTTGCCATTCCCTTCTGGCCTCAAGTGTTTCTGTTGAGAAGTCAGATGTCATCCTTATGGGGGCTCCTTTGTAGGTGATAACTTTTTTTTCTTTTGCAGCCTTAATATTTTCTCTTTATCGCTTAGCTTTGGTATTTTAATTATGATGTGTCTTAGTGTAGGTTTCTTTGGGTTTCTCTTTAATGGAGTCCTCTGTGCTTCTTGGACTTGTGAGAGTTTCTCTTGCATTAATTTAGGGAAATTTTCAGCTATGATATGATTGAACAACATCTCTATTCCTTGTTCCTTTTCTTCTTCTTCAGGAACCCCTATGATGGGGATGTTATTTCTCTTCATGTTGTCACAGAGCTCTCTAAGAGTTTCCTCAGACTTTTTGAGTCTCTTTTCTCTTTTCTTCTCTGCTTTCATGCCTTCATTCCAGTTGTCCTCTAACTCACTGATTCGATCCTCTGCTCTATCTATCCTGTTTTTAATTCCTTCCATTGTGGTCTTTATTTCTGATATTGTATTTGTCATCTCTGACTGGATTTTTTTTATACTTGCTATTTCTTTATTTACATTTTCAAACTGCCCCTCCATTGTTGTTCTAAGATCCCTAAGCATCCTTACAATCATTATTTTGAACTCCGCATCTCGAAGTTTGATTATTTCCATATCACTCAGCTCATCTCTCAAAGGTGTCTCTTGTGGTTTCATTTGGGTTGCACTCCTTTGTCTTCTCATCATGGTGTTTTATTGGTTGAGTCTAGGCTTGGTGTTGTCTGCTTCTAGTTTTCAGTTGTGTTATTTCTAGGCCTTCTTGGGTTGGTATCAGCTATTATTGAAGTCTTGATTTGTTTGTTTTCTTAACAGGTAATAGTCTTGTTAACTGATCTCAGCAGGGGGCTTCCTTGAAACTGTAACCAGGAATGCTGTGGGTGTAACCTGAGACACTGAAGGTCTCTTCCACCAACTAATCTCACTGGGGGCAGGGTTTTTTCTCAGCTTCAGTAGGGGGAGGTGTATCTCAAATCTCCATGGAGACCTGAGTTACTGCCCCTCCTCCCCACTTCTTGTTTTCAGCTGTGTCTTGTTACACTGATTGGAGCTGGCTCGATGTCCAGAGATCTCTGATCCGGAAGCACTTCAGCTCTGTTTTGTGAAAGGTTCAGTCCCTCCCCCAGCTATGGCCGCCTCCAGCACAAATGAGTCAGCTTTTTTATTTCATTTCTTGCATACCTTAGCCCCTCACAGTCTGTCCCTCTCCCTGTCCTTTCCACTTGGGAGATAAGCTGGTCTTTTCAACCCACCTTGCTCCCTGGTCGCCAGGTAAGTGGCTGTGAGCAGTAGTTTCTGCTCTTTTTCCTCTGTGAAATCCTCTCTGGGTTCTCAGCCTCAGCCTCCCCCCCCCCCTTCTGTTCCTGTAAGCAGAGGAGATTCAGGCACTCCTTACCAGGATTATTGTGGCTTCCTCTTTGCTCCTTGGTTTTTGAGAGCTGTTCTTGCAGTTCAGTGTTGGTTTTTCATGCTGATTTTTCCTAAATTGATTTATATTCCAGTTTGGTGTTGAGAGCTGGGCGTCTGAGCGTCCACCTACTCTGCTGCCATCTTGGAGCCTCCTGACTAGTATTTCAATGGTAACTATGGGCTTGCTTTTGGCTAATGAGATGGTCAATGTCTGTTCCATATTTGTCACTGCTCGCCGTAATAAGTGATATGATACATGTTGGGCAGATAAAATGTATTATGCTCACTTTGTTAAAGATGGTGCTGCCCACGTGGAGGCCTGTTGCCCAGGTGATATTAATGTGTGTTGGGGGCAGGCTGTGGGCAGGCAGGATCCTTTCAGCCTGGGGCTTGGTTTAGGACTAGCCTTTCCCACCCTTTTTAATGTGGGGTGATACAATCCCATCATGCCCCAGATAAGTGACTTTGTATTAGAGACTTCCCTATTTTGTATATTGGATTAAAGGTTTTGATTTCTATACTATAAAATGGGTGCAGAATGGGAGCTTGCTCTCTTGGTTCCTGAGATTAGCATTAGAGAGCAGAGAGCAGACAGAGTAAGGCCACGTGGAGGAGAGGAGAGGCAGCCAAGATGGTGGAGTGCTGAAAGAGAAGCCAGTTAGTGCAGAGTTTGTGTAGAGAGAAGATGGGGAACAAAGGAGTATGAGGCTAGTGAGCTAGAAACCTTTGATTCTAGGAAACTCGGATAAGTCAGTAGCTTTGTAAGCACTGAATGAGTGGGTTTTGGAGCCCAGTGTTTGTTTTTACTTTCCCGCTGCGTGCAAGCTAGGATTAAAGCTAATGGCCCACCAGTTCGTGGCTCCATTGTTTCATTACTGTCTGTCCAAATCCAATGTGAACCTGCATGGGCCGGGCAGCTATGATGGTGGCCCTGGCTACTGGCTTTACAATGCACTTCCAGAGCCATGACCCGTGCATCCCGTGTCACTGGAAGTAGTACTGTACATGAGCGATGCTGTGCTTTGAGGCGCTGTTGGGCAGATAAAATGTATTATGCTCACTTTGTTAAAGATGGCACCGCTGCTCACGTGGAGGCCGTTGCCCAGGTGATATTAATGTGTGTTGAGAATCCTTGTAGCCTGGGGTTTGGTTTTGAGATTAAGCCTTTCCCACCCTTTTTGATGTGGGGTGGTACAATCCAATCATGCCTCAAAGAAGTGACTCTACTAGAGACTTCCCTATTTTGTATATTGGATTAGAGGTTGTGAAGCTACAATATAAAATGGGGGCAGAACAGAGTTTGGCCTCTCGGTTCCTGGAATAGCATTAGAGAGCAGAGCAGAGAGAGGCCATGTGGAGGAGGCCAGGAGAAGCAGCCAAGATGGTGGAGTGCTGAGTGAGATGCCAGTTTGTGTAGAGTTTGTATTTGGGATAAGGAAGGAGATGGGGAACAGAGGTGAATAAGTCTGGTGAGCTAGAAACCTTTGATTCTAGGAAACTCGGATAAGTCAGTGGCTTTGTGAGCACTGAATGTGATTGGGTTTTGGAGCCCAGTGTGTATTTTTACTTGCCCGCTGGGTGCAAGCTAAAATTAAAGACTATGGCCCACCAGTTTTTGGCTCCATTGTTTCTTTATCGACTGTCCGAATCCAATGCGAACCTGCATGGACCGGGCTGCTCTGATGCTGGCCCTGGCCCTGCCTCCTGGCTTTACAGGCGCCACCATATACAGTTCTCCAGGAGCACAGGATGCGGATGCTCTCACTGACCACCAATGAAAGAGGTACCCCTTCTAGAAGTGGAGCGAGGGCTGGATAAATGACCTCAGGGGGCCACATGTGGCCCACGGGCCGTAGTTTGGGGACCCCCTGATGTATTTGTTTGCTCGCTTATAGTTTGCATTGGGTGTAGGGGACAGGCTGTAATCTGGCAGGGTCCTTATAGCCTAAGGCTTAGTTTTCAGACTAAGTTTCCCACCCTTTTAATCCTAAAATCTTTTCAAAACTAAGCTTTTCCCCACACCTTGACTGCTGCATGATGTGGGGTGGTGCACTCTTATGAGAAATCCCACTTATGCCTCAGATAAGTGACTTTATATCAGAAACTTCCTTATTTGTATATTGGATTAAAGGCTTTGATTTCTACACTATAAAATGGGACAGACCAGTGTCTCGCTCTCTCTTAGTTTCTGCTATTAGCATTGGAGAGGAGAAGCAGCCAAGATGGCAGAATGCTGAAGGAGAAGTTAGTTTGTGAAGAGTTTGTGCAGAGAGAAGGAGATAGGAAACAGAGGTGAATATGTCTAGTGAGGTAGAAAATTTTTATTCTAGGAAACTCGGATAAGTCAGTGCCTTTGGGAGCCCTGAATGTATTTGGGAGCCACTGTGTGTATTTCTTGCCCACTGGGTGTGAACTAGGATTAAAGATAATGGCCCACCAGTTCTTGGCTCCATTGTTTCATTACCGTCTTTCTGAATCAAATGCAAACCTGCATGGGTCAGGTGGCTGTGATGGTGGCCGTTGCTACTGGCCGTACAAAGTAGATCATTCAAGGGCAGTGGTTCCATGCTTTAGTTTATAGACACCAGGGAGGTTGTGAAAATAAGCCACATGTTCATGTGGCTCTAAGTACACACTGAAACATGTACCAACAAAATAATAAATATCTCTGCAACATACATATCCTTTAAATATGTAGAACTGTGATGAGTGCAATGAAAGTAGATTTAATAAATGAACTCTCTTATAATCTTATGTCATTCTACATTTTCTCATCTAATAGGTGTGATTATTATCACATACTAAAAGCTGCATTACTCATTAAACATACTGCCAACTTACATTATTATTTTTTTTCAGTTATCAAATATAAAATTCATGTCAGGTGCTTAACATTTTCATTTATTTTACTTATTGATTATTTGATATTTGATATTTAGTATTATACCTGAGTTATACTAACATAAATATGACCATTAAAATTGATACATTTCAATGTCATTTCTTTTTAAAGTTTTAATAATTAATTCAGAATTCATTTTTAATGTCTAGAGTCATAAAATATGCACGTTTTCTAATGATCAGAGAACCTTCTAATACTATTTGTCCTGACAGAATTTGACTCTTTTCTTCATTAAGTAGCATTTGTGGTGTATTTTTGAAGACCAAAAACTAAATGCACATTCAGGACTTCGCTGAGAATGGCACATTTCTGAGCCAGACGAGCTTGTTTCATAACCCTACACTTTGGAGTTTCATCACTTACAACATGTCAACTTGCTAAGCACAAATATTCCATCCTCCAGATAGTACTAAATATTGAAGACAAGATTTGATGAGATAGAGTAAGTAGGATAGAAGTGATATAATGAAATAGCTCAAATTTACCAAGAAGTTTTATCACATACAAATAAAAAAAAAAAAACAACTAATTTCCCAACCTCGCTCCCTACCCCAGATACACAGCTGTCTACCCCCATAACTTAATTCTACATAGTAATACATTTTTCTTTTTAAAATAGAGGATGCTGGTGGATATGCCTTTGGTAGTGGGATGTGTTTAGATGTTGAACAAAATGTATTTAATTGAAATTGCACTTTGATTTGTGAGCTTTACTTTCTAAGTTTCTCTGACTGGAAAGGGTTAACTAAGAAGGCCTGGAATGATCAAAACCAGGACATTCTGAAGATAGGCCTATCTTCAGGACTAACCTTTGGCCACCTTTTACAAGATAATCCCTGAGCCAGATAATAAGATTATTTTGTATTCCTGAAGCCATGGGCCATGCACACCAGTTTAACCATATAAATTTATTCTGACCATATAATTTCTGGTCCATGCTTGTTTTCCCTCTGGAATTGAGGGGGACTGAGTCTGAGCAGCTGAGAACAGTGAACCAGACACAGGCCATATGACTACAACACAGTCAAATCCCTGGAGACTAAAGCATGGGTTAGCTTTCATGATTGGCAAATATGTGACACAATGGCTTAAGCAGTCATGCATTTTGTTGGGAGAACTAAGCACAGTCCTACAGGCAGGGACCCCTGGATTCTTACACTTGGTTGCTCCTACATTTCACCTATGGGTCTTTCCCTTTGCTGATTTTTGTTTGTATCATTTTGAAGTAATAAACCATAACCACAAATAAAATGCCCTTTTTTTTTTTTTTTTTGGTATGTGTGTCCTTCTAGAGAATTATCAAGACTAAATGTGGTTTTGGGGCTCCTCATCACATCCCTCTTTTCTAATTCTCAGTAAAGACTTCCCTAATGTGGCCCTCATTGTTATTCTTCTACTCAGAACTCTTGACACTTATAATCAATACAAAAGAATTTAAGAGTTCTGCAGAGCCCTCACTTGAATTTTTTATTATTGTTTTATATATTACTCCTTTCTCAATTAAATTAATTGCTTATTTTAGCACAAAGGCTGTGTGTGATTGCTGGTTTTTCCCCAAAACTTGCAATGTTTTCATAATGGTCAGTGCTAACTAGGCACTCAATCAATGATTTAACACTAATAATCAACCAAGAAACTGATAAAATTAATAGCAAACTAGAAACATCTATTAGTAATTGGTCTAATTATGTTTTTCAGCCTATCAGCATTTATTCAGAAATATTCTAGATTATTGTTACTGGGCTGCCAAAGTACAAATAGAGCCTATTTTGGCCAATTTGTACCTATGTGTCTTGCATATAGCAAGTATCAAATGTTTATGAAATAAATGTATAAAAAGAAAATCTTTATTTGGATTTTGCAAGAACAATAGCTGATTTTTTTCTAAAGACCTAGAAAGGCCAGACTTACAGAAATTCTGAGTTTAAATTAAATATTTTAGTTTGAAGGATTGTTTCATATATTTGAAATAATCCTGATGGCTACCTCAGTCATTTAATTTTTGTGAGGTGCTGTAACACATAATCTAGTGGATATTTTATGTGACATAACAAAATGTCTGTGCTATACTGGAAGTAAATCTTGTGTATTTTTAAGTATTAAGTGAAGGCTCTTTAATATCATATATTTTTAAAGCTTACATTTTACTGTAGAACCTTTCACAGATCACAAAATTCAACTCAACACATGAGCAGAGAAAGGATGTGAAGGCAGTAACACTAGGTATTATTGGGATAATAGAGCTGGTGAAGGGACAATGAAGTTGAGGAGAGTAAACATTTTTAAGTTCGAATAATTATGTGGCTTTTTGGCTCATTTCTTAAGACATAATACTTAGAAACCTGAGATAAGTGCAAAGTAATTTCTCAGGGAATGTGTTCCCAGTAGTAACAGGTAAGAGAGGGAGGGATAGCAAGTTGAAAAGGAAATGAAGCCAAGAAAGAGTATGGCTTTAGTAAGCAAAGTCCTACAGAACACAAGGCAGCCCTACACACAGGGGCACTAAGGCACGTATGATACGCCTGCCTCAGATTGTTGCTTCTCTAGGAAAGGGAGCTGAGCTTTCATTTCATCAAGTTATTGCTGGGGACTGCTCCACGAAGCTAAACTCCTAGGCATCCCCCATTTTTGTGAGCACAGAAGAGGCTCCTCCCTTTTCTCTAGAACACTCCTCTGAGAAGAGTCAGAGTTGCAGACCATTAAAAGCAACAACAAAAACTCTAAAAGGGATTCGAGGAGATATGGCTAAAGTACTGACAATATCCAGTACTGGTTAATAAAAATATGCTGTTGTGTTATAAAATGTGACCAGTAGATTATCTGTGCTTCAAATAATTACATTTGAATGATTGTTGAACAAGAATTTGAAAAATTTTTAATATAAATACACCAGCCTTTAATCAAGTAGTCTTGTTAGTTGTTAGCAGGTAGACATCAGGGTGCGGTATGGAGTGAATCCAATGAAAAAGAGTAAATGGGACAGAAAGAGGAGCATACAGCCAGAACCAAGAAAAATCGATGTTTAAATCAACTGTGACTTGAAAGGTCTTTTGCCAGGAATGTGTTTTCTTACAGGACAAATATTCTATTGGTCTAGAGTTAAATTCTGACATATGTAAATCTTTGAGTTGAAGATGGAAACTTGAGCCTAAAATTCATTTGATCACTGTTGTCCAAATAAATGAAATTTAATTAAAAGATTATATCTAATAAGTGTTAAAGTTGAATAGTCCAGAGAATATTATAGGGAATATTTGAGAGTTTTGTTTTTGTCTTCAACCACTGTTGATTTTGTTTATGTTCCTACTGGCAGAGTTTTCTCTCCTATTGAGTTCTAAGAGAATGGGAAGAAATTTTTCTAAGAAGAAGCCAGAGTGGCCCAGGTTATGAAATGTGAATTCCTGTGTGTAGTGAACTTCAAGGATAAATTAAAAATTCAAATCTCATATACACATGGCCCTTTGTTATGTGACTGTGCCACTTCTTTTTACCAGAAATGGTTTGCATTTCCCCACCTTTCTGGTCTGGCATGGCATTGTGAATTGCTTAGACAAATAAAATTCAGTGAAACGAATGTATGATTTCTAAGCTCAGGCCACAGAAACCCTGGAGCTTTTCTCTCACCCTCATGTAACCCGTTGCTGTCATGTGAAGAAGATTGCTCTGGCCTGCTGGTGGATGAGACCACACAGAACTGCGTCTTAAGCCTACCAACCTGTGATTGAACAGTCAGTAGATTGCAGCCACATATGTGACCCCATAAAGTACCAACAGAAGAAAAACCTCTCTAAACCTTGACAAAATTGCTGACCCACAGAACTGTGATAGAATAAAGTAGCTTAAGTTATTCAATTTTTTTTAATTTTAATTTTAATTTTTTTATTTAGTGAGATGAGGGGAGGCAGAGACAGACTCCTGCATGCTTCCCCGGCCAGGATAAACCTAGCAAGCCCAGTAGGAGGTGATTCTCTACTTATCTCTGTTTATCTGGGGCCCTTGCTCTGTTGCAACTGGAGCCATTTTTTAGTGCCTCAGGCAGGGGCCATGGAGCCATCCTCAGTGCCCAGGGCCAACTCACTCCAATCGAGCCATGGCTGCAGGAGGAGAGAAGAGAGAGAAATAGAGAGAGAGAGAAACAAGAAGGGGGAGAGTAGAGAAACAGATGGGCACATCTCCTGTGTGACTTGACCAGGATTTGAACCCAGGACATCCACACACCAGCCAATGCTCTACTACTGAGCCAATTGGCCTGGGCCAAATTATTCAATTTTTTATTTTTATTTTTATTTATTTATTTCAGAGACAGGGAGAGTCAGAGAGAGGGATAGATAGGGACAGACAGACAGGAACAGAAAGAGATGAGAAGCATCAATCATCAGTTTTTCGTTGCAATACCTTAGTTGTTCATTGATGGCTTTTTCATATGTGCCTTGACCATGGGCCTTCAGCAGACTGAGTAACCCTTTGCTCGAGTCAGCAATCTTGGGTCCAAGCTGGTGAGCTTTTTGCTCACACCAGATGAGCCCACGCTCAAGCTGGCGACCTCGGGGTCTCGAACCTGGGTCCTTCCGCATCCCAGTCCAACACTCTATCAACTGCACCACCACCTGATCAGGCTTATTCAATTTTTAATGCAGCAAATACATACATGGCAAGGACGCACAAGTGTAGTGCTTGGTATTTGGGTTTGCAGCATGGCTACTATAACACCGTGCAGGGAGAACTGCTGGGTGCTTTTATAACAGAGTCCCCTGGGAAGTTGCTTAAAAACTTCTGAAACATATGCAATACAAACCAGGGTATATTTTACTTTTCCCATTCACCCCCTTAATTAAAAAGACAACCACATGCTTAACATATACCTTAAGCAATCAAATCCCTGAGCCCATCTAGAATATCTCCTTGAATAAGCACTTGTAAAAGCCTTTTGAGAGGAACTAAGAGAAGAACAAGCCTATGTTTATTGCTTGTCTTTTTATTAACATTTTTATATGTTATCTATTCTATCTATCTATTATCTATCTCCAGTTAAAGAAAACTACTGTAGTAAATTGACTAATACCTTGATTTATCAAAAAGAAAACATCAACTCATTTAGCATTATAAATACATTTAATATGTGTCTGATAAGATACATGCAGTTAGCTATTATCTATAGAGGTGATGGGAAAAAATGGGTCATAGCTACACTTGTACTTTCCCAAAGTACTTAAAAATGCCTCGCTCAGCAGCAGATTTCCAAAATATATAAAACAGTTTGTTGGACTGAGTTTACAGTCCTCTTCATCATACACATTACAATGTTTTTGGTCGCAAATACTCTAAGATTATGAATAGATATCACAAAGGCTTTTTGACTGCCTTCTCATTCAAAAATATTTTAAAGCTGTCCACGTGGCTGACATGTTTTCTATTTATGATGTCTACACAGCAAAGCAACAACTAAATAAAAGGGAAGACTTGGGGAGCAAAAGAGCAGATAGAGACAAGTAATGTTAATTTGTTCAGAACTATGAGGCTGTCCTTAATGTTACACTCTTCGAAAGATGCTGGAATATATGTCTATTTGGCCAATTAATGCCAAAAGCATTTGAGACCCATAGTGTTGTATGTAGAAACATCTCAAGAAAAATGCTGGCCAGTTTGGATGACTAAAATTCATCCCCCAAATAGGATCTACACCATATGAAAAGATACCATAACATGCCCTCAGGAAATCAATGATCATAAGAAAAACATATCTACTTTACTGACTAGTTATTTTGTGTATTTGATGTATTTAAGGGTGTGTTCAGGCAATATGGAGAAATAATCCAATGACTAGCATAAATTAACTTTATCTATTCAGCTTTCTTTTCTCTTACTTTTTACTCCTAAACTATATGTATTTCATCTCTGTTGTAACTTTTCTGTTCAATTCTTTATTTTGTTAATCTTCTTCCCACTCCAATATTTTAGGATATTCTTCAATATCTTAAAAAAAAAATTTGTTTACACAGTTTACGGACATATGGCTAATCTCAGTAAATATACAATATATACTTAAAAAGAATTCATATACTGCAGTTGTTGGGTATGACATTCTAAAAATATCAATTAGACCAATATGATTCATATTGTTTAGATCATTTTCGCATTTATTGAATATTTTTATCTAGTTTTTTTATTAATTGCTAAAATAATGGTGCTAAAATCTTCTATATTTGCTAAATTGTCTTTTTCCTTTTTAATGTCTAATTTTGCTTTATGTATTTTGAAGTACAATTATTTAGCGCATACACATTTATGGCTGTTATGTCTTCCTGATGAATTAAATCATCATTATAAACTAACCCTTTTTATATTTGATAATATTCTTTGTCATAAAGTATACTTTATCTTATATTAATATAGCCACTCCAACTTCAGAATTATTTCTGCATGGTATATGCAATGCAATTGCTGCTATGATATATTTTATTTTTCTCTTGTCCCCTGTTTTGTATTTTTTTTTGTTATTGTCATTGTTCATCTGTATCTGCTTTCTTGCTTTCCTTGATATAGATAAATGTTTTACACAGTTGTATTTTAATTTAACTATGGCTTTTTAGATATAACTCCTCATGTTATTTAATGGTTACTTTATATGTTACAGTATGCATCTTTAACTTTTCACACTTTAATTTGAGTTAATAATCAAATTATTATAATAATTATAATTTGAAATTCAGTTATAATCACTATAACTGAAATATTGAAATATTGAATCTATATATATCCCTTCTATATATTTTTGCTATAGTTATCATATATATTGTATCTGTATTCATTACAAAGTCTCACAAAATGTGTGTGTGTGCCAGTGCTTTGAAATTTAAATAAAGAGAAAAAAATGTTTTAATAAATTATTCATCTACTTAATAATGTTTTCATTCTTTCTGGAGATTTAAAAGGCCCTTGTGAAATTGAGATTTTGGAGATGCAGGTCATCTCTCCATGAGAACTTTGCTACTTGCAGTTATAGAAGCACTTGTGGCTTCCATCATAGTAGAACAGAAATTGTTAAGACTTTTGGAGATGTCAAATTGAGATGGTATCTTGCGTTGAAGAGCTGAAGCACTTAACCTTCACACATAGGCAAGAGTCAGAAAATAAGTATGAGATAGATCCTGAGGGGGATGACTCGGGAATAAAGCATAAAATTTGATTTGTGAGCACGCTTCCATAATGTATAAAATTGAATACTCTCAGAAGAATCATGTAATAAAATACGAACATATTGTTAGGATGACTTTTGTAAACTTGGCAAAAGAAATGCACATAGCAAATGATATAGAAATGACTACTACTGTGGCAGATGGCTGAAGACGGAACAAACAAGTTTAGAGATTGAATGTTCTACACACAGCTAGAAAGACATAAATGTCCATGTACTAAAGTAGGACCCACAGAAAAAAATCTTTTGTTTATCAAAGCAATTATCAATATTCAGGTGAAAGTGACCCCAGCATCACTGAGAAGTTCAATGATGGCTATCCTCCATAAATCAGGGATGATGGTAGGAGGTTACACAACTGAGATAACTGAACATGAGGTTGATAGCACCCCCATAGAGTAAGTGTCAGGCATCATTGTTCAACAGTCATCAGACAAATAGGTGGAATGATTATAAAAAACTTCAAGGTCATAGTGACAGGGGTTCTATATCTGCAAAGAACTATGGAGATGGTTCACAGAGCAAGCCATTCCTATGAACAAGATAGACAAGCTGCCAACAAAAATATTGCTTAGGTCCTGGCCGGTTGGCTCAGCGGTAGAGCGTCGGCCTGGCGTGCGGGGGACCTGGGTTTGATTCCCAGCCAGGGCCCATAGGAGAAGCGCCCATTAGCTTCTCCACCCCCAACCCCCTCCTTCCTCTCTGTCTCTCTCTTCCCCTCCCACAGCCAAGGCTCCATTGGAGCAAAGATGGCCCGGGCGCTGGGGATGGCTCCTGCCCCAGAGGGGCAGAGCATCGCCCCCTGGTGGGCAGAGCGTCGCCCCTGGTGGGCGTGCCGGGTGGATCCCAGTCGGGCGCATGCGGGAGTCTGTCTGACTGTCTCTCCCCGTTTCCAGCTTCAGAAAAAAAAAATATTGCTTAATATATACAAAAAGAGGAAATCAAGTATGGATAATCAAGAAGATAAATGTTGCTGCTTTAATAAAAGAAACAAAAGTCATTATTCCCTCCCAAAATTACATACTTTGTCTACTTGTTATCTCCTGTAATCTAGTAACTAAAAGAGAAACTGAATCTCTGTGGAGGGAAAACAACACCATGGGAAATATATATGGAAATGCTGCCTTCAGTCTTTCCTCAAATAGATCAGATCAGATGAACAAGATGTGCTGAGGACATTGACAGCCTTTTGGGAGACAATTCTCTATGGGTCTCTAGCATTTTTGCATGTTTACAAGCAGAGGTACTGTCATTGTTCCAGACTATTTTTTTTTAAGAATGTTTGCATACTAATGAGACTTGGAAAATAATGTCTCTCTCCAGAGGAAAGGGTAGGTTTGTTTACTGTCCTTAACCTTCTGGGACATGGGTGTGGCAGGTTTACTATTCATTTTAAAAGATGTCTGTTCACAGAGCTTAGAATTTGTTAGCTGTGATGTGAACCCACTAGGTGTACACATTCACCTGGATCACTTGACATCGTCCCAATAAGTTGTGGTGTCAAGGAAAACTGAGGCAAACATAATGCTCATGCTGCTTGCTATGTTGTGAATAACACAAACCTTCATTTCTGATCCAGGGGTTTTGTGTCTTCCTCTAAAAACTGTCTAGCTTGCAAGTAAGTTGGAATCTTATGTCTTTTACAGTTAGTTCCTAAGAAGGCTCTCCTGAGATTCAGACACTTGCCACATCAGAAAGTCTTTAGGGTCCAATATTGTGAGACACTGGACATCATCACATTCCTCACCAAAGAGAATAAGGAGATATAATTATCTTGTAGGTGTCTATGGATTCCAGAATAACATTTTCTACACTCAGGAATATTCCTTTGTCATGTATAGTAGGTGACATTAAAGGATTCCAGTTTTGTTAGAGTCCAGAATTGGAAGAAACCCTACAGCTTATCTAGGCTATAGCATGAACAGTATTTCTGTTGGAATCAGATGCTGTTTGGAGTATATGGAAAGCCCCAGAAAGAAAATCACAATGTAGCCCACTATGTTTCTGGACCAAGACCATACCAGCTGCAACAGAGAATGATATGCCTTTCATAAAATGTCTCCCGGCTTGATATAAGGCAAGAGATAAATGACTTCTTCATGTGTCATGAAGCAGGCTCGATACCAGAAGTACCCATCAAGAACTTAACTCTATAGTACCACCAACTATTAACACTGGCCATTTTCAAAAGTAATCTATTTTAAGATAGAAGTAGCACATCTAGGATGAGTTATAAAAGGTGTGGAGCTCACAAGTAAGCTGCATTAATAGGTGTCCTGGAAACCTACATCACCCACTATGTTGTACCAATGCCTCTTCCTCGTCATATCTCTACTAGTATGAGGCCCACCCGATATCATTGGCTACTAAGGAGAAAAAAGGCCATGTTTATTTCATAGATTGACTGGCTCAGTGTATGGGCACAAACCAAAAATTGTCTGCAACTGCAAAACATTCCTGCTTAGAGGTTGCCATAAAAACAGTTGTGAGTGGAAATCCCCCCAGGAGTCTGAGGTTAATGTGATATTCCTATTTATGCACCATATATAGAAAGACAGGTGGTTAAGGTTTTAATAAGAATGACTTGGCTGGTTGGTTGGAGCCAGTGAACTGGAAATGAAAAGATTAGAAGATCAAGGAGAAGTAAATTTGAGAAAGAGGAGTATAGAAAGACCTATGTGTGGGTCACAATGAATGAATATCTTTGTTATACATGTGAATGCCAATCAGAGAACATCCATTTCAGAAAAGTCACCATGTAACCAAGTAGTCAGAGTAACCTAGCTGATGTCAGCCACTTCTGGTCATTGGCCACCCTAGTGCATCTGGAGGTTAAGATAGACATCAGAACTAGACAAAACAAATTTGGATTTATCAGTTTATTTAATCTACCCATGAATCATGTCTTAATTCCATCATTATGATAGGTTAACACTCACTCAGATACAACAAAACTGCCTATGCAGTGGAATTCCATCACCTCCCTTTCCACACAGATGCTTATGACAATCCTTATTTTTTTTAAAAAAAGGCAAATGATACCATAGATAGAAAGGATAAAAAAGTTACAAAGGTTAAAGAATTTGATAAAAGTCTTATAATTATGCTTCCCACCTCTCTTACCAGAATCTCTCTATATATGCTTGAAATCATTTCACACTTTTTTTGGGGAGACTAGAATCCACTAATACTAATTTTGTTCTCCAAAAGATAGGATTGAAGAGTTAGTTAATAGGATATACATAATATTAATATATAACATATTTATATAGTTAGATGGCTAACCCTGGAGATCTATAATATATAGATATAATATATACATAACAGAATCCAAATAATAATGTCAACATTGGTTATATCCTATATTAGTTTTGAACATGAACAAGTTATTTAGCCTCCCTAAATCTAAGTTTATTCATTTTTAAAGTGGTTTAAATGAGGTAATTTAGAGGAAGCATTATACGAGATTCTGTACAAAAACATTCAATAAGTATAATATAATATAATAGTAGTAATTGTTATGCTAAAATAAGGATAGTGGTTATTAAAATAGAATGTTGTAAGGATTTAATGAGATAAATACATTATTTTATATTTGATGACTAAAATATTAGATCTTAACTATTCTCTGGTGATATTAAAAGATGAGTCTTATTTGCGTTATGGACACACTTTGTATGAGCTCAATATTTACTTACAGACATTTCTTATTCTCTCACCATAAAAAAATCAACATTTTTGACTGTACATGGAGCATAGTACTGTCAAACATATTAATTCAATCTTGGACTAACTGGGATTTTGTGATCTTTCAGACAGTGAGGTATTGAAATTTCTTTCTCTGCTATGGAACAAAAGTGTTTACTAAGAAAATGGATAATATAAGTAGTAGCAAAAAAGAAAATTTAAGGCACTTGAGAGATCAAACCCTTAAATAACTTAATTATTCATACCAACAGAAATAATATTGAGAACTTACAATGCATAGGCACTATATTAGCTTTCAAATATAATTTTGATTCTATCAATGCTATACATGCCTCATTTTTATTTTTAAGTATAATAAACAAACAAAAAGTTTTACAAAACTCATAAAAAAAAACTTTTTCTTACCCTCTTCCCCCTTGCTCCCCACATTTCCTGCTACTTAGATAAAACCACCTTTTTGGCCTTTTAATAAATCCATTTACCATTTTCTTCTACATCTTTAGATCATATGCTTACATAGTCACTTCAGAATTCTTTAGGAAGATGAGGTCTTAGCAATCTTTCTCATTCATTTTTATTCTCAAACATATACATTCTTTCTATATATTTTCATCATTCAAAATTGATTGTCATACTTTGGAATAAATCTATATTTAGTAACTTACATATTAAATGGATTTTTTGTTTCTCTTAATATTTTCTTTTTTGTTTACTGTAGTTTTCTCTTAATTTTCACTAGTTTATTCCATACTTTCCTCTTTTTTATTGGAAAGTTATTTCAACGATTAATATCCTTTAGATATTCTCTCTGTCATCTTCTTGAAGGAGTTTTTCCAGAATTCTTCTGATTTGCTTCTAACTAGGTCAACTGAGCTTTAGAATCTACCTGTCATTTGGAAATTCCCTTCTCCATAAAACATGTCCTTTGCTTCTCTATTGTGTCAGAATAGTGTTTCCATTTTTCCATATCCCCTTTTTGATTCATTATCTTGTTTTTGGTAAAGCATACTATGATCTCATTCTGTAGAGAGAAAGTTTTGGGATCTCCCATGTCTAAAATGTCTTTAATTCTACTTTCACTATTGCTCAATAGTGACGAGGTTAGAAATAATTTTATCTTAGAATTTTGAAAACCTTTCTTCATTGTCTTTTCATTTACAGTTTTGTTTTGTTCCTTTTGTTTTGTATTAGAGATCTGATGCCATTTTGGTTCTTAATTCCTGGTAGGCAAACTTCTTACCCTCTGAAAGCTTTAAAAATAATCGGCTTGCCCCACAACTCTGAAATTCAAGATGCTGTATTTTGTATTGATATATTTCCATTCATTTTTGGGGGCCCTTCATAGGCTCTTTCAGTCTGGCAACTCAATTTCCTTGGTGCTTAGAATTGTTCTTGAGTTATTTCTTATTGAATATTTTCCTTGGGTTTCTCTACTCATTCTCTCTTGAACTTTGTTATGCAGATATTGTATCTTATGTACCAGTCTTGTACTTTTTATGTTGTCTCTATTATTTTTCATCTCAGTTCTTTGTTTCTTCCTGACAATTTTTTAAAATTTATCTTTCAATATTTTTATTGAATCTGTCCTTTCTTTGATTATAATTTTCATTCCCCAAAGCTCATATTTTTTCCATGAATGGTATGTTTTGATTATTCTCTCCTTATTTCATTCATTATCTATTTCTCTGAGGTTACCCAGATACTGAGGTTGTCTTTCCTTTATTAGGATATTAAAAGATATAGTTATTGCTATATCATCTATATCTATATTATCATCTATCTATATCTATTTATATATAATTTATTTTTCCTGCCTTGTCTCTTTTTCCATTTATTCTTATTTATTTGTTCTGTCTTATTCACTGATTATCAGTTGCTGTCTACTTACATTTATGACTGTAAACTAAATAATTTCCAGAACCTCAGAATTCATATGTGGGAAATATCAACTGTAATGTTCATTCAAGGTAATCTAGTTTGGCTATTTCACTGAGCAATCATTGATGACAGCACATTTAGAACTTTTTCCATGAGCTAGTTATATTTTCCAGAGAAGGCTCCTGATTTCTTCTTGCTGTAGGGCAGCAAATTGGCTAAGAGTCTGCTGGTTGGGTTAGGAAAAAAAATAGTTTTAACAGTCACCAACACCATGATGTGCAGTATAGTGTCATCTTCCACAACTATGATTGACACTGCCCTGTTTAGAGTTCACTGCTTACCCTCTTAAGAGCATAAAATTCCAGTCTTTCGATAAGAGTACAAAGGGTAGTTACTTGTCTGCATGAAGTAGGAGAAGGAATGTAAGAAGAGTCTGAAGCAGTGTTTCCCAATAGAAAAAGTGTATTGTTATTTGGAGCTGGACTAGTCTTTGCTGTGTGAGATTGTCACATATAGTGCAAAAATATATCACTGCTGATCACAGTTCTCTGAATCACAAACACCATCAATGGCCTAGATGAGGGTTTGGGAAACTTTTTGGCTGAGAGAGCCATGAACAACACATATTTTAAAATGTAATTCCATGAGAGCCATACAACCACCCGTGTACGTTACACATTTTCCAATAAAAATTTGGTGTTGTCCTGGAGGACAGCTCTGATTGGCTCCAGCCACCTGCAACCATGAACATGAGCGGTAGGAAATGAATGGATTGTAATACATGAGAATGTTTTATATTTTTAACGTTATTATTTTTTTATTATTATTAAAGATTTGACTGTAAGCCAGATGCAGCCATCAAAAGAGCCACATCTGGCTCGGGAACCATAGGTTCCTGACCCCTGGCCTATATTGAGAAGTAATTTCCAAATATATTTTTATCCACTTTTCTTCCTTTAAGCCCTGTCTAAATGCTCTCCCAGAGATAGCACCAATGTTTAGAATTTTCAACGCTTCTGCCAGGGTGCCACCAATTTTGGAGCTTCTTGGGGTTTCTTCCATGTAAATTCAATCGTTTCTTCAATTTTTCCTCTGCCATGTTGAATTTAGCTTTCAGAAGTTCAATAGATTATTTAACATCCATGGATTTTACAGCTTCCAAAATTTTATTGTTTTTTGTTTGTTTGTTTCTACTTTTTGTGGGATTGTATATTTTTTAAAGGTTCCTTTATTGTTGCTTTAATGGGGTTTCATCGGGAATGGAAGCTAATGAGCACACTCTACCTACTGTCTTTAACTGTTACAATAAACCCCTTTTATGTACTATTCCATTTATGTGCACAACAACCATATGAGGAAGAAATTCAAATTAATTCAATTATTTTTTTTTCATATTTCCTTATAATCATTCTCCAGCATGTGTCTTTTTTTTTTTTTAAATAATTTTATTTTTTTAATGGGGTGACATCAATAAATCAGGATACATATATTCAAAGATAACAAGTCCAGGGTATCTTGTCGTTCAATTATGTTGCATACCCACCACCCAAAGTCAGATTGTCCTCTGTCACCTTCTATCTTGTTTTCTTTGTGCCCCTCCCCACCCCCTTTCCCTCTCCCATTCCCCCCTCCCCCAGTAACCACCACATTCTTATCAATGTCTCTTAGTTTCACTTTTATGTCCCACCTACGTATGGAATAATGCAGTTCCTGGTTTTTTCTGATTTACTTATTTCACTTCTTATCATGTTATCAAGATCCCACCATTTTGCTGTAAATGTTCCGATGTCATCATTTCTTATGGCTGAGTAGTATTCCATAGTGTATATGTGCCACATCTTCTTTATCCAGTCATCTATTGACGGGCTTTTTGGTTGTTTCCATGTCCTGGCCACTGTGAACAATGCTGCAATAAACATGGGGCTGCATGTGTCTTTACGTATCAATGTTTCTGAGTTTTGGGGGTATATACCCAGTAGAGGGATTGCTGGGTCATAAGGTAGTTCTATTTTCAGTTCTTTGAGGAACCACCATACTTTCTTCCATAATGGTTGTACTACTTTACATTACCACCAACAGTGTATGAGGGTTCCTTTTTCTCCACAGCCTCTCCAACATTTGCTATTACCTGTCTTGCTAATAATAGTTAATCGAACAGGTGTGAGGTGGTATCTCATTGCTGTTTTGATTTGCATTTCTCTAATAGCTAAAGACGATGAGCATCTTTTCATATATCTGTTGGCCATTTGTATTTCTTCCTGGGAGAAGTGTCTGTTCATATCCTCTTCCCATTTTTTTATGGGATTGTTTGTTTGTTTGTTGTTGAGTTTTATGAGTTCTTTGTATATTTTGGATATTAGGCCCTTATCTGAGCTGTTGTTTGAAAATATCATTTCCCATTTAGTTGGCTTTCTGTTTATTTTGTTATCAGTTTCTCTTGCTGAGCAAAAACTTCTTAGTCTGATGTAGTCCCATTCATTAATTTTTGCCTTCACTTCTCTTGCCATTGGAGTCAAATTCATAAAAAACTCTTTAAAACCCAGGCCCATGAGTTGAGTACCTATGTCTTCTTCTATGTACTTAATTGTTTCAGGTCTTATGTTTAGATCTTTGATCCATTTTGAGTTAATTTTTGTACAGGGGGAGAGACTGTAGTCCAGTTTCATTCTTTTGCATGTGGCTTTCCTGTTTTCCCAGCACCATTTATTGAAGAGGCTTTCTTTTCTCCATTGTGTGTTGTTGGCCCCTTTATCAAAAATTATTTGACTATATATATGTGGTTTTATTTCTGGACTTTCTATTCTGTTCCATTGGTCTGAGTGTCTATTTTTCTGCCAATACCATGCTGTTTTGATTGTCGTGGCCCTATAATAGAGTTTGAAGTCAGGTATTGTAATGCCCCCAGCTTCATTCTTTTTCTTTAGGATTGCTTTGGCTATTCGGGGTTTTTTATAGTTCCATATAAATCTGATGATTTTTTGCTCGATTTCTTTAAAAAACGTCATTGGAAGTTTGATGGGAATTGCATTGAATTTGTATATTGCTTTGGGTAATATAGCCATCTTGATTATATTTATTCTTCCTAGCCAAGAACAAGGTATATTCTTCCATCTCATTATATCTTTTTCAATTTCCCTTAAAAATGGTTTATAGTTTTCATTATATAAGTCCTTTACATTCTTTGTTATGTTTATTCCTAAGTATTTTATTTTTTTTGTTGCAATCGTGAAGGGGATTATTCTTTTGAGTTCCTTCTCAGTTGTTTCATTGTTGGCATATAGAAAGGCTATTGACTTCTGAATGTTAATTTTGTATCCTGCGACCTTACTGTATTGGCTTATTGTTTCTAGTAGTCTTTTTGTGGATTCTTTGGGGTTTTCGATGTATAGGATCATATCATCTGCAAAAAGTGATACCTTTACTTCTTCTTTTCCGATATGGATGCCTTTTATTTCTTTGTCTTGTCTGATTGCTGTGGCGAGAACCTCTAGTACCACATTAAATAAGAGTGGAGAGAGTGGACAACCCTGTCTTGTTCCTAATTTAAGGGGGAAAGCCTTCAGTTTAGTGCCATTTAATATGATGTTAGCTGATGGTTTATCATATATGGCCTTTATCATGTTGAGATATTTTCCTTTTATACCCATTTTGTTGAGAGTCTTAAACATAAAATTGTGTTGTATTTTATCGAAAGCCTTTTCTGCATCTATTGATAAGATCATGTGGTTTTTGTTCTTTGTTTTGTTGATATGGTGTATTACGTTAACCGTTTTATGTATGTTGAACCATCCTTGAGATTCTGGGATGAATCCCACTTGATCATGATGTATTATTTTTTTAATATGTTGTTGTATTCGATTTGCTAGTATTTTGTTTAGTATTTTAGCATCTGTATTCATTAGAGATATTGGTCTGTAGTTTTCTTTTTTTGTGCCATCCTTGCCTGGTTTTGGGATGAGGGTTATGTTGGCCTCATAAAATGTGTTTGGAAGTATTGCTTCTTCTTCAATTTTTTGGAAGACTTTGAGTAGAATAGGAACCAAGTCTTCTTTGAATGTTTGATAAAATTCGCTGGTATAGCCGTCAGGGCCTGGACTTTTATTTTTGGGGAGGTTTTTAATGGTTTTTTCTATTTCTTCTCTACTGATAGGTCTGTTTAGGCTTTCTGCTTTTTCTTGACTCAGTCTAGGAAGGTTGTATTTTTCTAGGAATTTATCCATTTCTTTACGTTGTTGAATTTAGTGGCATAAAGTTTTTCATAGTATTCTACAATAATTCTTTGTATATCTACAGTGTCCGTGGTGATTTCTCCTCTTTCATTTTGGATTTTGTTTATATGAGTTCTTTCTCTTTTTTCCTTGGTAAGTCTTGCCAAGGGTTTGTCAATTTTATTGATCTTTTCAAAGAACCAGCTCCTTGTTCTATTAATTTTTTCTATAGTTTTTCTGTTCTCTAATTCATTTATTTCTGCTCTGATTTTTATTATCTCCTTTCTTCGGCTGGTTTTGGGTTGTCTTTGTTCTTCTTTTTCTAGTTCCTTAAGGTGGGAAGTTAAGTGGTTCACTTGGGCTCTCTCTTGTTTGTTCATATATGCCTGAAGTGATATGAACTTCCCTCTTATCACTGCTTTTGCTGCATCCCATAGATTCTGATATGTCATATTGTCATTTTCATTAGTCTGTATAAATCTTTTGATCTCTGCACTTATTTCTTCTTTGACCCATTCATTTTTTAAAAGTATGTTGTTTAGTTTCCACATTTTTGTGGGATTTTTTTCCTCTTTTTTGCAGTTGAATTCTAGTTTCAAGGCTTTATGATCAGAAAATATGCTTGGTACAACTTCAATTTTTCTGAATTTGCTGATGTTGTTTTTGTGGCCCAACATATGGTCAATTCTTGAGAATGATCCATGTACACTGGAGAAAAATGTATACTCAGTCACTTTGGGATGAAATGTCCTGTAGATGTCTATCATATCCAGGTGCTCTAGTGTTTTGTTTAAGGCCACTATGTCTTTGTTGATTCTCTGTTTGGATGACCGATCTAGAGCCGTCAGCGGTGTATTGAGGTCTCCAAGTATGATTGTATTTTTGTCAGTTTTTGTTTTAAGGTCAATAAGTAGCTGTCTTATATATTTTGGTGCTCCTTGGTTTGGTGCATATATATTAAGAATTGTTATGTCTTCTTGATTCAGTGTCCCCTTAGCCATTATGAAATGGCCATTTTTGTCTCTGAGTACTTTTCCTGTCTTGTAGTCAGCATTATCCGATATGAGTATTGCTACACCTGCTTTTTTTTGGATGTTATTTGCTTGGAGTATTGTTTTCCAGCCTTTCACTTTGAATTTGTTTTTATCCTTGTTACTTAGATGAGTTTCCTGTAGGCAGCATACAGTTGGATTTTCTTTTTTAATCCATTCTGCTACTCTGTGCCTTTTTATTGGTGAGTTTAATCCATTTACATTTAGTGTAATTATTGATACTTGTGAGTTACCTATTGCCATTTTATATCTTGCTTTCTGTTAGTTTTGTGTCTTGTTTGATCCTTCTCTTTCGTTTTTCTATCTTTTGTTTTTATTTGGTTGTATTCCATACATCTTTCCTCTGTTGCTATCTTTTTTATCTCATGTGCTTCTGTGGTGGTTTTTTCAATGGTGGTTACCTTTGAGTAATGAAAAGGGTCCCTACCCTGTTCATTGTAGCGAACTATTTTGTGAGTACTTTTGCACTCCATCGTCCTTTGCTACTGTTAATCTCCGTCTTCTCCCCCTCTTTCTTTTTGTTGTTGTCACAGTTTAAATTTGGTTTTATTGTGTTCTTCTTGGAGCTTTTACTTGTGGCTCTGTTTTTTTTTGTTCTTTGTATCTGATTGGAGAACCCCCTTTAGTAATTCCTGGAGTGGGGGTTTTCTGATGATAAATTCCCTCATCTTTTCTGTATCTGTGAATGTTTTTATTTCTCCTTCGTATTTGAAGGATAGCTTTGATGGGTATAGTATTCGTGGCTGAAAGTTTCTCTCTTTCAGGACTTTAAATATTGGGGTCCACTCTCTTCTAGCTTGTAGAGTTTCTGCTGAGAAATCTGATGATAATCTAATGGGCCTTCCTTTATATGTTGTATTCTTCTTTTCCCTGGCTGCCTTGAGAATTTTTTCTTTGCTGTTGGTTTGTGTCAATTTCATTATGATATGCCTTGGAGTAGGTTTGTTGGGGTTAAGAAAACTTGGAGTTCTGTTTGCTTCTTGAACTTGAGGCTTTAGTTCTTTCCACAGGATTGGGAAGTTCTCATCAATTATTTGTTTAAGTATGTTCT
The DNA here is from genome assembly GCF_036850765.1 of Saccopteryx bilineata. NCBI lineage: Eukaryota > Metazoa > Chordata > Mammalia > Chiroptera > Emballonuridae > Saccopteryx > Saccopteryx bilineata. The sequence continues at coordinate 28,925,048 of NC_089500.1, read as the reverse complement.
CCATTCCATTTTCTCTCTCTTCTCCCTCTGATATACCTATTATTCTTATGTTATTCTTTTTGATGGAGTCAGATAATTCTTGTAGGGCTATCTCATTTTTTTAAATTTTTGAGTCTCTTTCTTCTTCTCTCTGTTGTGCCTCAAGTTGCTTGTCTTCTATTTCACTAATCCTCTCTTCTATCTGACCTGTTCTATTAGCTAAGCTTGTTACTTCGTTTTTCAGCTCGTGAATTGAGTTTTTCATCTCTGTTTGATTTGTTTTTATACTTTCAATTTCCTTGGACATATATTCTTTGTGTTCATTGAGTTGTTTTCTGAGCTCCCTAAATTGCCTTTCTGTGTTTTCTTGTATATCTTGGAGGATTTTTAGGATTTCTATCTTGAATTCTCTGTTATTTAGCTCCAAGGTTTCCAATATATTAAATTTTTTCTCCATAGATTTTTCCTCATCTAGCTGTGTTACCTCTCTTTCTTTTGTATCCATGATATTCGATTTTCTCTTCCTTAATGGCATCTGAGGGTGGTTTTGTTGATAGTATTAATGAGATTTAATAAAGAATAAAAAGTTAAAAAAAATAAAAAATCAAAAAGAGTTGTTTTTTTTTAATTAATAATGAAATAAAGAAAAATAAAATAATAATTTTTTAAAAAAGGAAATTATTCCCCCCCTCCTTTTTTCCTCTCCTCTCCCCTTTTTCTTGAGAAAATCTTGTGATGAACTGTGAATTATAACAAATAATGCCTGTGATGGAGGTCCTGAATTGGGGAAAAGTAATAAAGGGGCAAAAAAAAAAAAAAGAAAAAAAAAGAAAAAGGGGGGCGGTATGGACCCACAAAAAGCAAATAAGGAAAAAATTTGGGTCAAGAATAAAATGATTTGCTTTTAGGTGTTGGTTGTCTAAGAGTTATGATGAGAGGAATAAGAGGAGAACAGAAAAATGGGGGGACAAAGTAAAAAAATACTATTGTATTTAGTGGAACAAGAACTAGATAAAATGGAGAGCCAGGGATGGTAGCACTGCTAGTGAGTTAAAAAGGTGAAATAAAAACCCCCAAAATGCCACAAACATAAGTTTGAGTCCCAGATAAGATAATTTGTTTGTTATTGATGTTTGAATGAGAGGAGATGTAAAGGAGAAAGGAAGAAACTAATATAGAGGGAGAAAAGAAAGAGAGAGAGAGAAAAAAAGAGGGAACCACTAAAAGAAGAAAAAAGAAAGGAGAGAGAGAGAGTTAAGGGTTTTGGAGTGCAACCCTCATAGAGAGAAAGGAAGAGGAGAAAAAAGATAATGGGAGATGTAACACTTATGGGTAGTGTAGTTCAAGGAGAGGAGAGAGTAAGACTGGCAGAGAGTTAATCGGCCAAATTGGAGGAGGAAAAAAAGTATCAAGAATGAAGATAAGAGAAACAAACGAACAAATATAATAAAATGGGATAGGTTATAAAGTCTGCAGATTATTCTTGATTTTGAGAGGTTATCTTCTTGCTTTTTCTTTTCTCTCCCTCTTCTTGGTCGGTGACTCTGTACCCCAGGTTCTGCCCCTTTGGCACGCTCAGGTAAGGTTTGCAGTTGATAAGTCTCTATGGCAATGTCATGTATTGTGCTTTAGTCTCGTTGGGAGTCAAGGCTCATTAGCATTCATAGGCTCCGACAGTGAGAGAGTCCGTGTTCCTGGAGCCTCTCTCCTAGTCTTTCCTTCCTCAATTAGTAGCCTGATAATCCAGCTATGGGGTTGTTGCTGCCTCTGCCTGGATAGTAAGAGGTTCAAAGAGCTGGCAACTCCCCACTCTATTCCCACTCAGCACAGGGCTCTGGGTAAGGCTCAGTCAGTCAGAGCTGCTAGCATAATCAGGCGGGCTTTCCGCCCACTCAAAGACCTCTGGCTCTGCCACTCTGTCCGGTAACACAGGCGGGCACCCACTTCTGGGGTGCTTGGAGGAAACTCTCATTCACTATCTGCGCGCGCAGACCAGGATATCCAGCCAGTAGTCTCACGCTCTGAGTGAAACCCCCAACCGCATGGAAATTTGCAGCGCTGGAATTCGCTCTCGCTCCGTCCCCGTGCGCGGCTTTTGCAAGGTGCTGGGACGGCCTGAGATTCCGCTTTTGCCCACACAAAGGCCCCTGACTCTGCCCCTCTGTGCGATAACACGGGCGCGCACTGCCGAGGCACTCGGAGGAATCGCTCACTACCTATCTGCGCGCGCACACCAGGATATGAGGCCGGCCGTGTTTCCCTGAGTGAAACCCTCACCAGCACGGAAAATTTCCACCATTGGAATTAGTTCTCGCTCCCTCCCATGCGCGGCTTTCCCAGGGCGCTGGGGCTGCCCAGAGACTCTGCCCTCAGCCCACAGAAAGGCCTCTGACCCTGCCTCTCTGTGGGGCAACATGGACACCCACTTCTGGGGCTTAGGAAGAGATCTCTCGCCCACTAACTGCGCACCAACCAGGAGAACAGATAAAATGGCTGCCCCGCTTGTCTTTCTTTGTTTGGGTTTGGCGCGAGTGTTAGCTTGTATTGCCCGGCTTGCCACAGGAACAGTTTTTCCTCTGCTAGGATCTCCGTGCCACAGCCTGGTTCGGCCTTTTGTGCGCGGCCTGGATGTATTCACCCCCTTTGCCCGCCTCAGTTTCTATATTCACAGTTACCAGAGAAAGGCGCCCTGTTTAGGTTAGTGAGGAAGGCGGAGCATTTCTTACTCCCTATTTCCTTCAGGATTTGGTTATATATTTAGCCAATTTTTCACTCGACCAGACCTTCCGGTGTATTGTGAAGTATCTGGAGGCTCCAAGTATAGGTTTTTCTGTTTCTGGTTGAAGATCTTGTTGAGTTTTGGGGGAGATTTATCGGTATCGCTTCCTACTTCGCCATTACTCTGACGTCATCTCAATTCAATTATTTTTATCCGGGGGACATGTGGCTTACAGAGCTTATATTTCTTGCCTATGTGCCCCAGCTATCAAGTACCATAGCAAGACATGTAAGCCAATGCGTTCACACCCTGCCGCCTGTGCTCAGATGTTCTTTGAGAATTTTCTTGTTTGCTTATGTGTGCCAGATAAGCATCAGGTAGAAAGAATGGTGTGGAAAAGAGGCAGTTTCAAGAACTAGAGTGTAGGTTCCTTCCCAAAGTCTCTTAGGCCCCAATTGTCAGGGGCTCCATTTTGCTTTGTCCTTAACCCTGCTGACCTACATAAGCAAATGGCCTTAGAAAGCAAGCCTATTTTTTAAGACATCTCTTCCAATTGTGCCATTCGTGAGTTACCATCAATACCCTTCCACCCACTGTTCAAACTCTATGCCTTATTTCTATCTCTCATTATTGGATGGAAATATTTTTAAATTACATTTTTTTCTTTCTTTCTTTCTTTTTGACAGGGCACAGATACCTCACAAAAACCTGACTAAAGTTAATAAACCATCTCCTAAAAATAATTCTTTTACATAAAAATTTCTGCATACATTTTTAGGGAATTTGCCGTCTCTGAGAGCTCCAAAAGTTTATAGATTCTTTCAATTTAATAATAGAACTATAACCTGAAAAGCACCCATCCCAAATTTTTACTCTTTTGTGTATAAGAACTAGAAAGACTAACATTCTTTCCCTCAGGACTTTTAAAATATGCTTTTGAAAAAGATCCTTTGAAGCTACTGTAGGCATAAGTTATTTTAAGTCACTCTTACCATATTTTTTTCCCTTTCTGTTCTAATGAACAAGTGAACTTCTAAAAATTTCAGCTCATAATAGTGACTATGAGAAGGAAGATAGGATACTGTGTGGAGGCTTACCTGGTCTCTTGGGACTTTCTCCATTGATAGTGTTATCCATTGATAGAATAACTTCAACATCCAACATTTTTCCTTTTAATGTGTACAGGCAATCCACCGAAAGTTTCTGTACTAAGTATACTGTGATAATTAATTTTGTGTGTCAACTTGATCATTCTATGATGTACCCTGATACTTGGTCCAACATGATTCTGGATATTTCTTTGAGGATGTTTTTGGATGAGATTAACATCTAAATTGGTAACCTAAGTAAAGCAGATAGCTTGTTCTTGTGTGGGTAGGCCTCATTCAATTAGCTGAAGATCTGAATACAATAAAAAGGCTGACATTCCACTGAGTAAGAAAGAATTCTTTCTCTTTGACTGCATTCAAACTGGGACATTATCTTTTTTTTTTTTGCCTTTGGGTTTGGACTGAAACATTGGCTTGTCCTAGGTTTCAAGTCTGATGGCCTTTAGACTGAAATTATACCATCGTTGTTCTGATTCTCAAATCTTTGAACTTAGACTGATACTACACCATTGCTTCTCCTACATTGTCACCCTGCTAACTCACCCTGGAGAACATGGGGCTTATCAGCCTCCATGATTGCATAAAGTCATTCTTTTTTTTTTTTTTTTTTTTTTTGTATTTTTCTGAAGTGAGAAGTGAGGAGGCAGAAAGACAAACTCCTGCATGCTCTCGACCAGGAACCACCTAGCAAGGCTACTAGGGGGCGATGTTCTGCCCATCTGTGTTGCTGCTTTGCTGCAACTGGAGCCATTCTAGTACCTGAGGTGGAAGCCATGGAACCGACCTTAGTGCCCAGGTCCATTTGCTCCAAGGGAGCCTTAGCTGTGGAAGGAGAAGAAAGAGATAGAGAGAAAGGAGAGGGGGGAAGTGTAGAGAAGCAGATAGGTTAGGTGCTTCTCCTGTGTGCTCTGGCTGGGAATCAAACCTGGGACATCCACACACCTGGCCAAGGCTGAGCAAACCAGCCAGGGCCCTAGACTAATTCTTTATAATAACTCACTGTATCTATATCTATAGATATAAAAATATAGCAAAAGTGACTTAAATTACTTATGCTTATAGATATAGATATAGGTGATATAGATAGAGATATAGATAGATAATTCATCCTATGGGCTCTGTTTCTTTAGAGAAACTTGACTAATACATACACGTTAGCGTGGAGAAAATGTATTGGGAAGAGAAGAAAATATGATTTAAAACATAAGGATAAATACATGGTTTAATAATGGCTTAAAAAATAAGGATGGTGTATATTTTCCCTTTTAGAATAAAAGATGCACAGTGTCCTGATGCAGGCTCCACAGGTAATCTCAGCATGCTTTGCAGAGCAGAGTTCTGTGTGATCTCATCATGAACTTGTTATTCAAAAAGCAACCACTTCACTGAACTTTAAAAAGCAAAATATTTAATTTATCTGCATGTAAAATCAGCATCCCAGCTTTTCTTATTAGATAAAAGTTTTTTCTACCTCTTAAATTTGAGTAGGAAGAAAGCAAGATTTTTATTTCCCATCATATCAAAGTGATTTTGAAAATTGATGGAACCACAGGAGGTGTGTTTTTAATATATAATTGTTTAAATATTTTGTTTTAGTCTCTGCCATATATCAGTACACATAAGAAAACATACACCAGAAAAGGCTGGTTTCAAATTCCAGTTCCTCTTCTTACTAGTTGCATGAGTACAACTAAATCACTTCTCCTACTGAGGTGTCATTTTCTTCTTTTGCTAAATATAGAAAGTCATACATACCTTACACTGTTTTCCTTATGGAACCCTTGAGAAAAGTAAATGGAATAATGTATATAAAATCATATGTACTAAATGTCTAATAATTACTATGAATACATTTTAATACCAGAATAAAAGAAAAAAATGAAAAATAATTTTGCTAAAACAAAGAATAGTTTTATCAGCACACACACAAAAGGAATATTATTCATTGCAAATCTTTAATGCATAGTATTTACTTTCATATATGAGTTGATGCATAAATAACTAGACCTAATATTTTTGCCTACAAACATGTAGGTATCTACATTACAAATTTACACAAGCAGATTGAACTGTTTGCTTCCATTCTCTGAGTTTAGCTGGAATGGTTCCAGAATGAGCCAGATACTGATTAATCCCTCAAACCCCCTACAGGCCTAAACATCAATGGGATTATCTCAAAAAGCCTAAAAAGAGACAGAAAGATCACAGAATGTTAGAGCTAGAAGCGATCATCAAATCCAATTCTTCCCTACCCTTTTTTGCAAACTCCCCAGGTACAGAGTTGAATGATCTGTCCAAGTTCACTTGAATAATCCGTGGCAGAGCAGGTACTCCAGGTTGGCCTCTTTACTGCCCATCTCATTGTCCAGATTTCCCCCTCATATTACATTGCTTTACTGTGGTGTCATGTCTTTGAGGGGAGTTTTGGAACTTCTGAGTATAGTACTCTTGCCTTGCTCTCAGCACAGCTGGATTTGTGTATAAAAGATTTTTTTGGCCTGGAGTTTGTTTAACAACTGCTGGGGAGAGGGCACAGAAGCTGTGTTTTGGCCGCGGGGGAAAGGTGATGATTGGCAGTAGGGGAGTATGTGTAAAGACATGAATTATTCTTATTTTCTGAGAACTCTTTTCTTGGGAAGAGCACTTTTAAGGCCCCTTGTCAGGGTGCTAAGGAAATGTTTTCCACAAATGGATACCTGGCTCCTCTCTTTCCACATATTAGGGGGTTGATCTTTTGTTAAGGGTCAAACCATCTCATTGTAAATAAAGCTGTTTGGGGTGGTGTTGAGTGTGGGTGTCTAAAAGTTTCACTGAATCATAGACTGACCTTAAAAAGGAAAAAATGGAGCCTGACCTGTAGTGGCGCAGTGGATAAAGCATCAACCTGGAATGCTGAGGCCGCCGGTTCAAAACCCTAGGCTTGCCCGGTCAAGGCACATATGGGAGTTGAAGCTTCCTGCTCCTCCCCACTTTCTCTCTCTCTCTCTCTCTTTCTCTCTCTCTCCTCTAAAATGAATAAATAAATAAAAATAATAATAAAAAAAATGGAAACGCTCCCTCTCTTAACTCTTATACTTCCTCAAAAAGCTTAGGGAAAAGTAGTAATAGAAAAAAAAATACATGGGTTGATTTTCTTAAAGACTTTTTTTAGAGCACTTTTAGATTCATAGCAAAACTGAGAGAAAGTTACAGATAGCCCATGTATGCACACATTAAATTTCCCAATTACCACCCATCGGACCCCGGAGTGGTAGACTAGCTGTAACTGATAAACTTACATAGTTTATATTAAGGTTCACTGTTGGGGTTATATATGGTATTCTTGACAAATGTAAAATTATGATATCATACAGAATAGTTTCACTGCCCTAAATTTCCCTTGTGCTCTGCCTAATCATCCCTCCCACCCCCATAACCTCTGGAACCACTAATCTTTTTATGGTCTCTATAGTTTTGCATTTTTCAGAATGTCTTATATTTGGGATCTTACAGTATGTAGCCTTTACAGGTTGGCTTTTCTGAATTAGTAAGGTACCTTTAAGTGTCCTCCATGTCTTTTCTGCATTGATAGCTTATTTATATTTATTGTTGAATAATATTCCATTCTAGATGTACCACAGTTGATTTATCCCTCTACTTATTGATGGCCATCTTGGTTGTTTCCAAGTTTTGAAAATTATAAAAAAGAGTGCTATAAACAGTAATGTTAGGGTTTTTGTGAACATACATTTTTAATATCTCTGTGTAAATACCAAAGAGCATGGCTGTTGAATCATATGTAAACAGTGTGTCTAGTTTTATAAGAAATTGAAGTTTGTCTTCCAAAGTGGCTTTACTATTCTGCGTTTTCAAGAACAATGAATGAGAGTTCCTGTTACTCCATATCCCCACCCACACGTGGTGTTGTCAGTGTTCTAGATTTGGCCATTTTAATAGGTGTTCAGTAGATTCTTATTGTTTTTTAAAATTACATTTTCCTAATGACATATTCTGTGGAACATCTGTTCACCAGACTATTTGACATCTGTATATGTTCTTTTATAAGATATCTATTAAGGTCTTTGACTTTTTAATTGGTTGTTTGTTTTCTTATTATTGAATTTTTTTTTGTATATTTTGGATACCAGTTCTGTATTTTTATGTGCTTTTTGCAAAAATTTTTTCCCCAGTCTGACTTGTCTTCTCATTCTCTTCACAGTGTCTTTTACAGAACAGAACTTTTTAATTTTAATAATGTAGTTTATCAATTCTTTCTTTCATAGATAGTGACTTCGGCTTTGTATCTAAAAGTCATCACCATAGCAAAAGCCATCTATATTTTTCTATGTTATCTTCTAGAAGACTTATAGTCTTATATTTTACACGTAGATCTGTGATCCATTTTCAGTTAATTTTTGTAAGGAGTGTATGTTCTGTGTCAAGATTTATTTTTTTGCATGTGGATATCTGGTTATCCTAGCACCATTTGTTGAATGAGATTTCTTAAATGTTTTTAAGAGAAAGAATACCAAGATTGGCCCTTGATAAAAGTGTGAATTTCATTTCCAGTGTCCTATCAGTTTTTTTTCCAAATACTGTTTTCCTTAATTGTACTATTTGTCTGAATTCTCAGGTTCTTGTGCTTTCTCAGGCCTTCCTTGGAGGGCAGGAAAAGGCTATTTAACCTTCCAAGCAAGGGGTTCAGGAATTGACATTATTGCTCTTTTAGGATTGTTTTCACTTTAAGAGTGTTTGAGGAAGATGGCATTTTTGTCTTAGAAGGGATAGTTTCTGGATGACATTTTCAGTGGTGTCATCAGGTTCACTAAATTTTGGGGAGTGGTATGGTGGTGAGATTTGGAATTTTGATAAGGAAGAAAAAATACATATATTTTTAACTATGGTCTGTGTATCACTCTTTTGCCATACACCCTCATTGAAAGGCTCAGAGCCAGAGGACAGTTGTATATTCCCTGGATAGCGTGCAATTTTCCAAACCTTTAAGTATTTGCTAAATCTCAGTAGAGAGTTTTAAGATCAATAAGTAGCTGTCTTATATATTTTGGTGCTCCTTGGTTTGGTGCATATATATTAAGAATTGTTATGTCTTCTTGATTCAGTGTCCCCTTAGTCATTATGAAATGGCCATTTTTGTCTCTGAGTACTTTTCCTGTCTTGCAGTCAGCATTATCCGATATGAGTATTGCTACACCTGCTTTTTTTTGGATGTTATTTGCTTGGAGTATTGTTTTCCAGCCTTTCACTTTGAATTTGTTTTTATCCTTGTTACTTAGATGAGTTTCCTGTAGGCAGCATACAGTTGGATTTTCTTTTTTAATCCATTCTGCTACTCTGTGCCTTTTTATTGGTGAGTTTAATCCGTTTATATTTAGTGTAATTATTGATACTTGTGAGTTCCCTATTGCCATTTTATATCTTGCTTTCTGTTAGTTTTGTGTCTTGTTTGATCCTTTTCTTTCGTTTTTCTATCTTTTGTTTTTATTTGGTTGTATTCCATACATCTTTCCTCTGTTGCTATCTTTTTTATCTCATGTGCTTCTGTGGTGGTTTTTTCAATGGTGGTTACCTTTGAGTAATGAAAAGGGTCCCTACCCTGTTCATTGTAGCGAACTATTTTGTGAGTACTTTTGCACTCCATCGTCCTTTGCTACTGTTAATCTCCATCTTCTCCCCCTCTTTCTTTTTGTTGTTGTCACAGTTTAAATTTGGTTTTATTGTGTTCTTCTTGGAGCTTTTACTTGTGGCTCTGTTTTTTTTGTTCTTTGTATCTGATTGGAGAACCCCCTTTAGTAATTCCTGGAGTGGGGGTTTTCTGATGATAAATTCCCTCATCTTTTCTGTATCTGTGAATGTTTTTATTTCTCCTTCGTATTTGAAGGATAGCTTTGATGGGTATAGTATTCGTGGCTGAAAGTTTCTCTCTTTCAGGACTTTAAATATTGGGGTCCACTCTCTTCTAGCTTGTAGAGTTTCTGCTGAGAAATCTGATGATAATCTAATGGGCCTTCCTTTATATGTTGTATTCTTCTTTTCCCTGGCTGCCTTGAGAATTTTTTCTTTGCTGTTGGTTTGTGTCAATTTCATTATGATATGCCTTGGAGTAGGTTTGTTGGGGTTAAGAAAACTCGGAGTTCTGTTTGCTTCTTGAACTTGAGGCTTTAGTTCTTTCCACAGGCTTGGGAAGTTCTCATCTATTATTTGTTTGAGTATGTTCTCCATTCCATTTTCTCTCTCTTCTCCCTCTGATATACCTATTATTCTTATGTTATTCTGTTTGATGGAGTCAGATAATTCTTGTAGGGCTATCTCATTTTTTTTAATTTTTGAGTCTCTTTCTTCTTCTCTCTGTTGTGCCTCAAGTTGCTTGTCTTCTATTACACTAATCCTCTCTTCTATCTGACCTGTTCTATTAGCTAAGCTTGTTATTTCGTTTTTCAGCTCGTGAATTGAGTTTTTCATCTCTGTTTATTTGTTTTTATAGTTTCAATTTCCTTGGACATATATTCTTTGTGTTCATTGAGTTGTTTTCTGAGCTCCCTAAATTGCCTTTCTGTGTTTTCTTGTATATCTCGGAGGATTTTTAGGATTTCTATCTTGAATTCTCTGTCATTTAGCTCCAAGGTTTCCAATATATTAAATTTTTTCTCCATAGATTTTCCTCATCTAGCTGTGTTACCTCTCTTTCTTTTGTATCTATGATATTCGATTTTCTCTTCCTTAATGGCATCTGAGGGTGGTTTTGTTGATAGTATTAATGAGATTTAATAAAGAATAAAAAGTTAAAAAAAATAACAATAAAAAAAAATAAAAAATCGAAAAGAGTTGTTTTTTTTTTAAAAAAATTAATAATGAAATAAAGAAAAATAAAATAAAAATTAAAAAAAGGAAATTATTCCCCCCCTCCTTTTTTCCTCTCCTCTCCTCTCCCCTCTTTTTTGAGAAAATCTTGTGGTGGACTGTGAATTATAACAAACAATGCCTGTGATGGAGGGCCTGAATTGGGGAAAAGTAATAAAGGGGCAAAAAAAAAAAAAAAAAAAAGGAAAGAAAAAAGAAAAAAAAGAGTGTATGGACCCACAAAAAGCAAATAAGGAAAAAATTTGGGTCAAGAATGAAATTATTTGCTTTTCGGTGTTGGTTGTCTAAGAGTTATGATGAGAGGAATAAGAGGAAAACGGAAAAATGGGGGGACAAATTAAAAAATTACTATTGTATTTAGTGGAACAAGAACTAGATAATATGGAGAGCCAGGGATGAGAGCACTGCTAGTGAGTTAAAAAGGTGAAGTAAAAACCCCCCAAAATGCCACAAACATAGGTTTGAGTCCCAGATAAGATAATTTGTTTGTTATTGAGGTTTGAGTGAGAGGAGATGTAAAGGAGAAAGGAAGAAACTAATATAGAGGGAGAAAAGAAAGAGAGAGAGAGAAAAAAAGAGGGAACCACTAAAAGAAGAAAAAAGAAAGGAGAGAGAGAGAGTTAAGGGTTTTGGAGTGCAACCCTCATAGAGAGAAAGGAAGAGAAGAGAAAAGATAATGGGAGATGTAACACTTATGGGTAGTGTAGTTCAAGGAGAGGAGAGAGTAAGACCGGCAGAGAGTTAATTGGCCAAATTGGAGGAGGAAAAAAAAGTATCAAGAATGAAGATAAGAGAAACAAACGAACAAATATAATAAAATGGGATAGGCTATAAAGTCTGCAGATTATTCTTGATTTTGAGAGGTTATCTTCTTGCTTTTTCTTTTCTCTCCCTCTTCCTGGTCGGTGACTCTGTACCCCGGGTTCTGCCCCTTTGGCACGCTCAGGTAGAGGTTTGCAGTTGATAAGTCTCTATGGCAATGTCATGTATTGTGCTTTAGTCTCGTTGGCAGTTGAAGCTCAATAGCATTTATAGGCTCCGACAGTGAGAGAGTCCATGTTCCTGGAGCCTTTCTCCTAGTCTTTCCTTCCTTAATTAGTAGCCTGATAATCCAGCTATGGGGTTGCTGCTGCCTCTGCCTGGATAGTAAGAGGCTCAAAGAGCTGGCAACTCCCCACTCTATTTCCACTCAGCACAGGGCTCTGGGTAAGGCTCAGTCAGTCAGAGCTGCTAGCATAATCAGGCGGGCTTTCCGCCCACTCAAAGACCTCTGGCTCTGCCACTCTGTCCGGTAACACAAGTGGGCGCCCACTTCCGGGGCGCTTGGAGGAAACTCTCACTCACTGTCTGCGACCAGGATATCCGGCCAGCAGTCTCACGCTCTGAGTGAAACCCCCACCCGCAGGGAAAAGTTGTAGTGTTGGAATGGAGTCTCACTCCGTCCCCGTGCGCGGCTTTTGCAAGGCGCTGGGGTGGCTCGAGATTCCGCTTTGGCCCACACAAAGGCCCCTGACTCTGCCCCTCTGTGCGATAACACGGGCGCGCACTGCCGAGGCACTTGGAGGAATTTCTCCCTCCTTATCTGCGTGCGCAAACCAGGATATGAGGCCGGCCGCGGTTCCCTCTGAGTGAAACACCCTCCAGCACGGAAAATCTCCACCGTTGGAATTGAGTCTCGCTCCGTCCCTGTGCACGGCTTTTGCAAGGTGCTGGGGTGGCTCGAGATTCCGCTTTGGCCCACACAAAGGCCCCTGACTCTGCCCCTCTGTGCGATAACACAGGCGCGCACTGCCGAGGCACTTGGAGGAATTGCTCCCTCCTTATCTGCGTGCGCAAACCAGGATATGAGGCCGGCCGCGGTTCCCTCTGAGTGAAACACCCTCCAGCACGGAAAATCTCCACCGTTGGAATTAGTTCTCACTCCCTCCCGTGCGTGGCTTTCCCAGGAAGAAATTCTCGCCCACTAACTGCGCACCGACCAGGAGACCGGGTAAAATGGCCGCTCTGCTTTTCTTTCTTTCTTTGGGTTTGGCGCAAGTGTTAGCTTGTATTGCCCAGGTTGCCACAGGATCAGATTTTCCTCGGCTTGGATCTCTGTGCCACAGCCTGGTTCGGCCGTTTGTGCTGCGGCGGCCTGGATGTATTCACCCCCTTTGCCCGCCTCAGTTTCTATATTCACAGTTACCAGAGAAAGCCGCCCTGTTTAGGTTAGTGAGGAAGGAGGAGCATTTCTTACTCCCTATTTCCTTCGGGGTTTGGTTATATATTAGGCAATTTTTCACTCAATCATACCTTTGGGTGTATTGCGAAGCATCTGGAAGCTCCAAGTATAGGTTTTTCTGTTTCTGGTTGAAGATCTTGTTGAGTTTTGGGGGAGATTTATCGGTATCGCTTCCTACCCCGCCATTACTCTGACGTCATCTCTCAGTAGAGAGTTGTGAATAATCCTGTATCTGGATCTACAATACCCATCAATATCACCATTAATAACATACACAAACACAAAATTAAAAAAAATATATGTAAAAGAAAATGAAAGAAATAATCTATTTGTTTTTGAGTCGGGCATTAATGAGACTAGTATCCCAAATGGTGAGTCCAAATACTCCTATTTCTTGACTCTTCCCCGTCATTGTTATTCTTCTCTTGACTCTGGCTCCTGTGGCCTCTGCTATTTCTTGGTTCATTCCTTCAGTGAGAAGAAATATCTAAAGTCTGAGTTTCTATCTCTCAATCAGTGATCCAACACTGTCTACCATCTATTTTTAAGGTATATATCAAATAGTATAAAACCTTAGTAAGCATCATCTGGGAAGCATCTCTTATTGTCTGCAGTAACACTCTTCGGCTTTTATCCAGTCAAATAATTTGGTGCCCTGAGGTCAATTTTGGCTAGTTTAGTAGAAGATTATGTCCTACTTATATACCATACTCAAAACAAACTTTTTTCCCACTGTCTACCCTGCCTCTTCCACATTCCTGCCATCACAATTGTAATGTTTCTTCATTGCTCATGGTTCTCCTTGGTAAGATTTCCTATACAAGACTCAACAGATATTGGACAGCAATTGTAGTTTCATTTCCAACTTTGCAGTCATTTTTAAATAGTGCCTCTTACATTTGCATGCACTACAGAACTAAGATAAAGACTAGTGCAAGGTCAGAGAAAAACTGCAAATAAAAACCACTTTCCATTTCTCTTTGCTGAATGCAAGTTCTTCCCATAAAGAGAGACTCTGAGCTGTACTCTGCAAGAGCCCAATTTATTCCCTACTTATAATCTTGACAGGGTATTAGATAACTAGAGCAATGTATGTAATGTTCGCCTCATGTTTGGAAAGTCCTGATGTTCCTTCTTTCTGATACTCTCATTTCCAACAATCTCATTTCATTTTCTTTGAAGTTAACTTAATTTAACTCCTCATGATGTCAGACCCCATCAACACCCTCAAGACTTGCTTTTTTACATTTCTAGTCCATCTAACTGTGACTACAGACTTTCCTTTCACCATGTTTACTGTCCTAAACAAAAGATTTCTCATCCAAGTCCCCAGGTCAGGACCCTGAAATGATTTCCAATTGCCTAAGAAAGAACATGTAATCTTGAGTTCTGTGACATTCACAAGGGCTGACATCTCTGTATTTTCTCATGCTCTTCCTTCCTATGAACTAGTCAGAGTATTTAGTCCCCAGTCCCACCAAAAAAATTCCTGGTGGGTTTCAGCTTTTGCATGTAACTCGTATCTACATAAATTCTGTCCACCTGAAAATTTCTACTTTTTTTTTCTATTTAGATCTAATGCATTATCCAAGTCTTAACTCAAAGTTTTAATTTTTATTTCTCTATGAAGTCTTCTTTAGCAATCTGTAAGAATTTTCTTCCTCTTATCTTCACCCACATTTATTACCTGCATTAATCATGTTGACACAACTTAATCATTAGTGATTCTAGTTATTTTTTCATATGTGTTTCTTTTGTTTACCCAGCTATACAATAAGTCCCATAAAGCAGTCAGAGTAAGCTCCCTAGAATATTTGATTATATAGTTTCCTAATTAAAATTCTCCAACAGTTTCTCATTGTGGCTAGGATAAAGTCCAAATATAAGTGCCTTAATAACCTGTCTCATGACTACTTCAATAGCTTCATCAAGTGGGTTTACCATTTCCCCATATTCAAACTTTATGACAGCAGATTAACTTTACTGATTTGTAAGTCTTACCTCCAGTTTTATATACAATCAGCTGTCAAATCCTTGCACATTTGCCTTCTAAAGATCTTTAGAATATGCCTATTTGTCTCCAGCCCTATTGCCACTAATCAAGAATGTAGTACTATTTACTTATTTTCTGGAACAGTGATTTATCCTTCTCCTGCCCTGAGTGATTTTATAAAATAGAGTATGAAGTTTGAAGTGATTCTGAGTTTTCAAAATACATATTTATAGTATAAACTCGAATACACATTTTCTGGAGTAAAACATAAAATGGGAGTTGTCAAATTTTAGCCATAGGATAGATGAGAGGAAAAAAGAAGAATATAGAGTGAGTCAAGAAGAAGGTTTAAATCAGAATACCAAAGATATTTACTCTTTAATAAATGGTATCTGAGAATTAGTGGCCACAATAAGAGAAGAGAACCAACCTAGTGGGGTATCATGAGAGACAAGAAAAAAGTGATACAAAATTGGGTTTACAACAATGAATCCTGAGAGTGGATCTAATGTGGATAGACTGAGAGGCAATATATTATAACATCTGTGAAGAGCACCCATTATATGTCAAACATTTGACCCATAATAGTTTATTTAAGTTTCCTAATAGAATAAGGTAGATTACTGCCTGTGAAGGAGTATGAGAGTGAATTGAGGTGTTCTAGTCAGATGTATGATTAGAGAGGTTATTTTTCTTTTTTATTTTATGGGTTAATTTTTTATGTTGTCCCTAAGTTGAGATAGACTTGAGCAATCTTCAAGGCTGATGGGTGAGACCTGAACAGAATCAGGAGTTGCAAGGGAGAGAGAAGATAGAGAAAGTGAATTCAGTCGAGAAGGCAGAAGGCGTTGGATGCAGATTCCAGGCAGAGGGGTATTCACCAATAGCAGGAGGACCACATCTTTTTTTCCCCCTAAGCAGTTCTAGATAAATGCATGGGGCTGCCTGGAAGTTGACAGGTAGAAAAAGATGTCATTTCTTTCTAAGGCTTCATTTTGGACAGAATGCAGGTGTAGGCTTATATACTGGCAGTCAGATGTTAGAGATAGGGAAGTCATCGATGTATTTGCAATCTGAAGATCTGGGTTCAAATTCCCCAGTTTGATGATCTTAACAGTATCTGAGCTGGCCTTATTAAAGTACTAAACCAGGATCAGATTTCTCAATTTAGAGGGTTGTTATGGCAACACCTAACCTAGGGCCTGTCACATAGTAGGTATTCCAAAAACTTAGAGTTAAAACTGAATCTACATTGCCCTCCTCTTCACCCTTTTAGCTTGTTGAATTGGAAATCAGTAATGAGCTGTTTCAAAGCTTTCTGCCAGCAGTCATTGTAGGGATAAAAAGGAAAAAAAAAAGCTTTAGTAAGTATCGTAAGTAGACAGTGCTATTTTCTGTAGAGAAGAAGGGCGCTCTGACTTAGTGCCCACCATGCCCGGGGTCATTAATGAAGCCTGGCTCCTTTTTCTCATCATTGCAGCCATTCAAAAGGAGAAAGTTCTTCTTGGCAAGGAAGTGCTATTTTCAGAGACAAGATTAGGCTCATTTTGGGCAGGAGTCGTGCTTCTTCAATCCCGGCACCTCTGAAGATTAGGTTAAAAGGTAAGAAGGAATGACTCAGAATAATTGCATTGCTTTCCTGTGAACTTTAAGATCTTTCAGTGGAGGAGTTTTACAAGCAGTGATGGAGAATCATGGAGAGAGGAAAAGTACAAACCCAAGGGACAAGAACGGCAGTGCCTGGCTGAATTTCCACACAAAAGAAGCTTGGCCAGCCTTGTTATTTTTCTTTTTTAACCACCTCCCAATTTCACAGGAATATTTTAAATAGACCTTTGTCTTTCCAGATTATGAAAACCAGAATTTTTCTCCTATCTACCTCCACTATGTAACTGCAGGTGTTCTAGAAAGCAGATTTTAGAAATTCTAAGGCCAGGTATATGAAAGTAAAGCACTATCTACATATGTAAATTTCAACTGTTATTTTATAATTAGGGAAAATACATCCTGTAATGATGTCTCTGAGTCAGAACCCAATATCTTATCTCTTACTGCTAATCAAGCAGACTATTGAAAAGCATTTATTGATTCTTTATTGAGTTTGTAGTTTGATGCTCTGCAATTCAGGAGATGCACCAAAATTAACACTAAGTGGGGTCTTTTTTGTTTTGTTTTTTGTTTGTTTGTTTTATTTTGAGAGAGAGAGAGAAAGAGAGAAGAGGGGAGGAGCAGGAAGCATCAATTCCCATATGTGCCTTGACCAGGCAAGCCCAGGGTTTTGAATTGGTGACCTCAGTGTTCCAGGTGGATGCCTTATCCACTGCACCACCACAGGTTAAGCTAGACAGTTCCTGGATGTGTGATTGTACAATGTGCTTGGATAGAAAAGGCATGGTTCAACTGCACCTGACAATAGGAAGAACACATTATCGTAGATAACTTAGGTGCTACTTGTATTTATTATTTTTAATCCCTTAATTATTTTCATTCTACATCTGTCCACTCAGGTCTCATAGATACCTGGGGGGAATCCTGAATATCTTTCATTTTCTGATCTCCCACATCCAATTGATTGCTAAGTCCTAAGGTTTCTACTCCTAAATATCTGTGGAATGGATCCTCTTATCTCTGGTTTTAATTACCATCATTCTGTTGAGCCACCATCCATTCTAATCTGGAATACATCAATCATTTGATAACTGGTTTTCTGATTTCCATCCACACCCTTTGCCAATGCATTCTACACAGTGAGCCAGAGTGATCTTTCTCAATGCCAAATATAACACTGTCCTCAAGTTCACACATAACCCCAATCTTTCACATTGTTTTTCTCACATCTATTTAAATCACCCTGTTTGAAATCATCCTGACAAAGGATGACTCTTAAGACAAAGCCTGGGCTCCTTCTTGTGGCTTTAAGGCACTTGCTGCTCTGGTCTCAGCTTGATTCACAGGACTTTTCTCCAAATGCTCAAGAGAAGGATGTACAATCTGGGCCCACTGCTTCCCTTTCTGACCCTCCTCAGTCCTTACCCCTGGCCTCAATTCACTTTTTATCTCCATCTTTGGAAAGCCTGGCTCTAGTACCTCATATCTCTATTGTTTTCTGAACTCAGTCATAACAATCATTGGTTTATTGTAATTATTCATTCAAGTCTTTGTTTTGCTCTCTATCCTTCAATAAGAGTCAGGTTCCGATTGACCTATTTGCCATTTGACCATCTGAAAATGGATCAGTCCCTGGCATTAAGTAAATGGCCAGTAATTAAAAATGTAAATAAACATGGGACTGGGGAAAGGTAAAGATAAAGTTCTGTAAGTGAAGAATCACTCTGATCTATATAGCAGCAGGAAAGGATTGAGGTTGGCTGGGGTTTGAGAAAGACACAAATAGGGTTCCATTCTGGGAAATCACATGAGGAAAGTCATTAGCAAAGAGATAAACAGCCTGATAATGGAAAAATCACCTGTATTATAGTAGCAGTATGTGGTGTCAGAAACATAGGGAAACTAGAAAATTGACCTAGATTATTTTTTATGGGGAGAGGGGCATTGTTAAGGAAATAGAAGACCTTGATAACAGGAAAAAAATTATCCTTGATGAGGATAAATATGGAATATATAAAACATTTGACCTAACATCCAGAACTTGTCAGGGAGAGAAGGAAGAAAGCTTATATGTAGGACACTAAAGCTTTATTCTTCCCCTTATGCAGATGCTAGAGCAGCAAGAGATCCTCCTTCTACAATTTTGAATTGGAAGATAATTTTATTTTTATCAGTGATTGGCAGGCAGGTTGCCACAAATCATAGCTCACAACCCTGTAGTTTGATGGTGAAGTGTACAACCATGTGCTTTATGTATGAATTATAAAATATTAGAAAAGTTATTTAACCTCTTTAAACCTCAGTTTTCTGCCTGAAAATGGGGATAAAAATAATTGGATCTACCTCCTAAAGCTGTCTGTCATAAGGAAGTAGTAATGCAATTCAGGTAAAGTGCTTGACTCATAGTAAACATTCAATGAAAGGACCTATTATTTTCATGACATATCATACTTCACTTTATTATTTTGCATTTGCAGTTTCCATTCTAAGGTAAAAAGGTTCAGTGTGAGTTATGTACCCTTGTTAAATTAGTTTTCTGATTGTGGTTTTTGATTAAATGTCATGTAAGATTCAAAGTAGAAATAAATAATCAGGCAGACAAGATGTTATACCACAAAAGAACCAGAGAACACAAATGAGGGAAATTTTACCATTTGTGTCACTGTCTAATTCACCTGAAGGACTGTGAGGCATTCAGAAGAACTTGATGTTCTGTGAATTAGTAAGTGAGTTAACTCATTTGATCAAATATTCAAAGATGATAAATCAACAAATGTTCTCTATTCATTTATGACAAATGTAATTCACACAGCACACAATAGCATTGATAACAGCAGACACACATGCAGAGCCTGTTTAGCTCTCCAAGCAGAGCCACACACGGGACCACATAGAGATAGATGAATTAACAAAAATATGCTCTGGGATAAGACATTAAGAAACTGGAAGCTCTGTGGTGAGAAAGAGATGGCTGGGACCCAGGAGAACAAGGGAAATGGAGTTGATGGAAGACATTGGCTATGACAAAGATGTTGGTTTTTTTTTTCAATTCCTAGTTCCAAGGAAGTAGCAAGCTCAGCCACAGATCATAAGTATAAGAAAGTCCAGTGGTTTTTAAAACAGAATCATTGACAGTAAAGTTTATTGTAATTTGAAAGAATACCATCTTGTTTTGAGAGAGCAATTTATTCATGGCAGATTCCCAGACGATGATGGGCCATGAAGAAAGAAATTCAGTACCTTGGAGATAAATCTAGCAGAAACTGGATAATAAAATAAGATGCAATACAAGTTGATTGACATCTAGGGCCACAGACTAAGGCTTTTCTTTTTTTTTCTTTTCTTTGTTTTCTTTCTTTCTTTCTTTCTCTCTCTCTCTCTCTCTCTTTTCTTTTACTAGGCAGGATCAAAGAGAAGACAAATATATTAAGAAGTAAATGTGGCTCAGTAGACAGACAAACCATAAATTCCAATACAGTATCCTCACAGAACCAAAAGCTCATCCTTATTCCACCAGGTATTGCAGATATCGGCTGCAACAACTACCAAGGCCCATCAGTATGTTAAGAATCTGTAACTTCATAATTCCTGGCTGATAAACTTTCCATCTCTAGCAACTTGGGCTCAGGAAATAGGACCATGATCCTGCGGTTGTATCCTTAAGAAATTTCACCTTTGGGGACCTGAAAAATGGCACAGATAATCAAAGCAGTGGCTACAAGTCTGCATTATACAAATCAGCGTAGTCAAACCTGTGTACTATCAGACAGCACCACGCTATTCAGGGAGGAATGCGCTGGAAACAACCATATCGAACCTTAGTGTTCTGAATATGAGGAACTATTTTGGTAAATTGTATGTTGGTTTGAAAATGAAATGAGTACCTTAAGTGTTTCTGATTGAACTACACAACGTGAGCACAAGAAGTTCTTGGCAACATTACTTTAGTTATTTCATAATTATATATAAAACTTTAGAAATAATGAGAATGACTAGAGAAAACCAAAGAACTATTGTTTTCTAGTTTATTTATTTCATTGGCAAATGAACGTCTCTGTTAATAGGATGGTAAAACTGGTTTTAAAAATCTAAGCATTACCTTTTCTTCATTTGTTTAAAACTCTTCTATAATAGCAATATAGAATTTGATTTTTTTTCTCCATTGTTATTCTTGCAGCGTTTTTTTTTTTTTTTGGTATTTTTCTGAAGTTGGAAATGGGGAGGCAGTCAGACAGACTCCTGCATGAGCCCAACCAGGATTCACCTGGCACGCCCACCAGGGGTGATGCTCTGCCCATCTGGGGCTTCTCTCTGTTGCAACCAGAGCCATTCTAGTGCCTGAGGCAGAGGCCACAGAGCCATCCTCAGCACCCGGGCCAACTTTGCTCCAATAGAGCCTTGGCTGCGTGAAGGAAAATGAAAGACAGAGATGAAGGAGAGGGAGAGGGGTAGAGAAGCAGACGGGCGCTTCTCCTGTGTGCCCTGGCTGGGAATCGAACCTGGGACTCCTGCATGCCAGGCCAACACTCTACCACTGAGCCAACTGGCCAGGGCCTCTTGCAGCATTTTGTATGTGAAGAATATCTAAATATGTTCCTGTCTATTGATAACTGCCATGTACTTTGACTATTTATAATAAAATGTATAACTAGAGTACTTCTTGAACTCAGTGGCTTAATATACTACTGCAAATTACAATAAAATGCTATTGAACACTTGAGAGAAGCTAATAGGTGAAGTATGATGGTTCAATATCAATAAGAATAAATTTGGTATAATCATTAGAAAATATAT
Source organism: Saccopteryx bilineata (assembly GCF_036850765.1). Lineage (NCBI taxonomy): Eukaryota > Metazoa > Chordata > Mammalia > Chiroptera > Emballonuridae > Saccopteryx > Saccopteryx bilineata. The sequence continues at coordinate 28,903,767 of NC_089500.1, read as the reverse complement.
TTAAAAAGCATATATCTTCATTAAAAGCCAATATAATGGACAAAAAGGCAACCTTCAATAATTTTTTCTCACTTTTAACTTATTTTAACTTTCCTCAGGTGACAATGTACAAACTAAGATCACATTTCTTTAGCTATTTAAATATATAGCTCTGCAAAACAGAAAAAAAAGCAAAACAAAAAATAATAACCCTGAGAAAATTATTTAGGTGCCATATTTTTGGGCCAAATGTGTCTTTGTAAGTCTTTAGATAGAACTTTTTCTTTACCAACTGGATCCCAGAACACAAATAGGACAACAAAAAAGATTTTTAGGTGTTTTAAAGAGCAAACACAGTTTTAAACTCATTACTTAAAACTGTTTTCCATAATTTCCACTTGCAAAGTGCAGGGGGTGAGACTGGCTGACAGGAGGGAGAAGGAATTACACGAGCTCCACAGGACTTGTCTGGTTTAGAATGCTCTGGCTTCCCTGCCGGGATGGTTAAGTTAAAACTTAACTAGTATATATCCCAAGTAAAACGTGATTTGGGGCAGCACAGTTCTTTGTTCAATTTCCCCCTCACTATCCCACAAATAAATAGCCTGGTTTCTGCCCAAAATATTCAAGAAAAATACTGTGCTTGCCTGGGGCAGAGACCAGATGCCTTGACTTCCAGCTTCCTTCCATCAAAGGCGTGCAGTTTGGAAATTAAAATCTACAGCAATAATGAAACATATTAAAATGCATGCAAAGTCTTGAGGGCTTATAATATGCTAAAAACTGGCAATGCATGTTTACATCCATATATCAACTTGGATGTGCTGAAAAGATTTAAAGTGTAAAATATGCAAATATGTGTCATATTGTCACACTTGGTCTCTCTAATGGAACTCCCTTTCATCTCAAGTCGTCTTAATTTCATGAATATTACATGGCCCTCACACCTTTTACTCCTGCTGTTGCTAGGCTGAGAAGATTATGAAAATATGTTAATAGTAACTTTCATCAAATAAAAGTTGCAATATTCCAAATAAAGCATTTTTTCCCTCCCCTTAAAATACAAATGGTGAAGGGTTTCACGCTATTTTGTTTCCCTGTGGGAGACTAGATAACTATAGGCCAATTAAATTAATGAGAAAAGACCATGTGAATGGCAACATTTGTGCATAATCCTGGCTGGTTGCACACACAGACAGGTATATAGTCGTATTTAAAATATCCTTGAAGAATGAAAATCATCCGAGTTCCACGATATTGATAGTATATAGGAATATTTTGTAAATTAGGTTGTCCTACACAAAAGCCCATGATTTTATATCTATTTGTTGAAACATTATGGGAATTTGAAGGAATCTGTCTTCATTTATAAAGGTGAAAAACAATGATACTATTGGGATCTCAGATAACCAACAAAAAGGGGGAGAAAAGAAAAAGTGATATATTCCACCCATTGTGGACACATTGTCCCAAAATTTTTAGAATGACAGCCTTATTCCTTTATCCTGACATCTGCTGAAAGGCACATTGTGACTTGCCTTACTGGCAACTTGAATGCTTGGTGAATAGCAAAAGCAATGGAAAGCATTATTTTCGGGACCTAATTCTAACCAATGGGTAAGAACTGGTAGCTATGTAGAAATGATAAGAATCTTAGACTGAGTGCCACCCTGGATTCCACAATAGGGAAAAAAATATCTTGGGATTTAGTTAAAATTTTATTTAGAGGAGCATTGCATTTAAAAATTTGGAGAGATCATTTTTAACCCATTAGCAATTTGTTATAAATGGTTAACAAAAGGATGGGTAACAACAACAACAAAAAGAAGTTATTCTGACAATATCTTTGTCCACAATTGAAAAGAGGAAGTTACCATTTGAAAGGAGCCAGCTCTGTGGCCCAGGAAACTTTCATGTGGGTTCTGATTCTTCAAAGTGTTTGCACAGATGATGAAAGGAAGGATGCAAACAAGAAGCCAGAAGGCTCACATTGGGAAGGCTTCCATGCAGCGTGTGCAGTGCTCCCAGATGCCAAGGTGGCGGGAATAATATTGGACACCACGTGGTGCAAGAAGACTGCAGGGAGGAGAAGCTATGGCTCAAGAGAGATGGCATAATGCTGACAGATGACAAAGAGAAGAGAAGACAGACCTTTATAACTCCTTTCCTCCCCTAAATTGTTGCTGCTGTTATTGCTGTTTTTGTTTGTTTTCTTTTGTATTGTTGTTGGTCCCCTATAAAAGGAGCTTAGACAAAAATTAAAAAGGAAACTGCAGCCCTAGCTATGTGAAACAAGAGCAAATATGCGCAGAGATACTTTCATTTGGTTTTACTCTATTTTTTTAAGTTAAAGATTCCTCTTTTTAAAAAAGTAATATATATCATTTTAGTGGAAAAATTAAAAATTTTCCCAATTTGGAGAAACTGCATCATTCTATATCTTTCTACCTCACTCAAAAGCAATGTTTCTATGTATTACACAAAATTTAGACAATAGTCTTTAAATAATTTTATATGCAATGACTAAAACTAAATATTTTATGAATAATTCCTTACATCACTGAGAGTGCTTTATAAATCTCAATCAATTACTGTATGTTTTATAGTTATAGTATGTTTTTTACCAATATTTAGATATTTAGTTTGTTTTAAATAACAAGGAAATAAAAATATTATTTATGCATCTTTGCCCATATTTAAATACAGTTTTAGATAAATTCCTGTTAAGGAAATTAACAGTTTCTAAAATAGCCATGTTTACTAAAGTTAAAGAGATATATTTAAAAAGAGATAAAATAAATTATCCTTTAAAATAAAATATTTCCTCATGTATTAGTTCTTTTTCCTTCTTGGCTTAACTGTATCAAGTAAATTTTAAAAGAGAACATAGATAAGACTTTGCTGAATAGGAATGCTGAAGTAGGTTATTCCAAATAAACTCCTTTTGAAAAACAATTAAATGGACTGGAAAAAATTAATGACATCAAAACTCATTAAAGAAGGTGTCCAGCATGCAGTTAAAAATAACACACTATTCAAAAGAACAGAGCAATATGAGTAAGGAGAGAAAAAGGCAGCTAGCAAAAAGATACTGACTCACACTTCAGATACTAGAAATGTCTGAAACAGATTACGAAATGACCCTGCCTCCTATGTTTGAAGAAATAAAGTGCAAGCTTGACAGTACCTGCAGGACAGAAGAAAGTAAATAAGGACAGATTTGAAGAACCCTATTATTATAATACAAGATTGTAAAATACAGGTAAGCACAGTCAAAACTCAGTGGGAATGTTTAACAGTAGAAATGACACATCCCAATTGAGAATGAAGATACTAGAAGATAAATAAAGAGATATTATTTATGTTCAAACACAGGGAGAAACCAAGCATAAAATTCATGGGAGTGAATATAGTTTTTGGAAACAGAATATGTCCAAGAAGAAGAGTAGAGAGAGGACTAGGTAGAAGGAATATGCGGAAAGATAATGGCAGAGAGTTCTTTGGACATGATGATAAACCATTCCACAGACTCTTCAGCCTCAGGCAAGATAAATTAAATAGATATTTGTACCCAAAGACATCATAGAGAAATTGCTGAAAATGAAAGTCAGACAAAAACCAAAGTCAGCCAGCAAATAAAACACAGTTTCTTTAAAGACGACAGATAGACTGAGTGTCCTCACAAATGCAACACTTAAAGCACCAATACCTCCCTGTCTTGATTACTGCAGCTTTATAGAAAGTGGTAGAGTAAGGTACTATGAGTTTTCCACTTCTTTTCTAATTTTACAGATTTTTTTGGTCTAGTCTAGTTCCTTTACTTTTCCATATAAATTTCAGAATGAGCTTGTTGAGAGCAATAAAAAAGCATGCAGTTGGGTCACGTATCTTTTTAATCTAATCTGACAATCTTTACCTTTTAATTAGTGTTGAGACCATTTACATGTAAAATACATTAAAATTTACCTTCTTAGGCAAACCCCCCCCCACAAAAGCCACAAAACCACAGGATGGTATCTTACAAATACCAAAAGGGATCAGTTGCACGTGAAGTCTATATGCTATAAAAATATCTGTAGTGATAGGAGTGAAAATCAGGGCATTTAAAACAAGAACTGAGAGAATTAGTTACCAGAGATCTTTATTAAAGGACTGTGAAATTATGGATTCCAGAGAGAATGGAATTCTCAATAAAAATTACGGTGATATTTTATCTGTGATGAAAAAAGGCAATGAAAATAGTACACATGTGACAAATGTAAATAGCTGTTGACTACATAAAACATTAATAGTAATCTCATGTACATTTTTAAATAGAATCAAAATGCCAGACATAATGCCAGGAGACATAATTCTTATGAGTGTAAACAGGATTAATAATAATCTCCCCCAAAAGATAAGACTTTATAAACTCTTTACTTTGATTAGACTTAGCCATAAAACAAAAAAGAGAGGGTATAAAGTATAGATTGAATAGATGAAAATCACAAAATAGGATAATCAATGTAAACCTACATTGTATTAAATGTAAAAGACAATCCAAGTAGAAGACTATCATGTCATGTCAGGATATTTTTAAAATGCTATTTATAAGAGATACATACAAAGCATAAGACACAGAGGGGTTGAGATTCAAATACCAAATGTCAGACAACATAGATTTTATGGAATAAAATACTCTGGCAATTGAAATAATTACTTTACAATAATAAGAGTTCCAGATGACACCCTTTTTCAATAGGCAGCTTGAAAATAGTTTGCAACAATAATCTACAGTTTATATGAAAGGGATAAGAAAACCATACTAGTAATACATTTCAAAATAATTTTTTTTTTGTAGAAAACAGACTCATGATACATGGACTCAATATAATTACCAGGTACCATTTAATTCTTTAAAAAAACAGAATTGGGTTGACAATCTCCTGGCAGGATTATTCACAGGTGGGCAGGATGGAGGGATAGAGATATGGCACAGATAAACAAAACAAATATTAACGCAATGAAAAAGGAAATCACTGTGGATTTTGCCATTAATTCATTTGCCAAAACAAGTTATATGACTCTCTTAACATTGATGTGACAAGAAAATACCATACATAGTCTATGAGGAGGGACAACACATATTTGTTAACTACAGTACAATCTACCATACTTGTATAATTATTTTTTGTTAATTAGTACAGACCAGTCTTCTATGGACAAGTTCCCTCACTCTAACCTTTGTTTAAAGAAAAAGAGGCAAACAGACCATTTATTGTTTATCTTTCTGTGAAAGGCTGTAGAGTACCTATCTTCCTCCCAATTATTGTATAAATGGATGACATATGCATTTCTGAAATACATAGCCTTGTGTGACTTGAAATTTTCTCCATTCACAATTATGGATGACATCTATATTTATGGTCTAAATCTAGCTGTGTCACTTTATAAGCTAGTAGAGGAATCAGTTCCAATTACAATTGACTACTGGGAGGGAGCCAAAGGCTGCTGATATTGGGCCTCTCTGCTTCCTCAACAATTAGAGCCAGTTAAAAAAATTTACATGGGCAATACCACTCTTCAACACGACTAAAATACCTTCTGCATGAGCTCGTCCACCAGGCCAGATCCTTAAGCAGAGATTATCAGTGATGGCATGGCAGACTTTTTACTTATAACGATGTACTTTTTAACTGTGTTCCTTTTATTATCTGTCATAAAGCTCATCTATTCTTTTTTAAGAGTCTTTTTTTTTTTTTTTTCATTTTTCCGAAGCTGGAAACAGGGAGGCAGGCAGACAAACTCCTGCATGCGCCTGACCGGGATCCACCCGGCACGCCCACCAGGGGGCGATGCTCTGCCCATCTGGGGCGTCGCTCTGTTGCATCCAGAGCCATTCTAGCGCCTGAGGCAGAGGCCACAGAGCCATCCTCTGCGCCCGGGGAAACTTTGCTCCAATGGAGCCTTGGCTGTGGGAGGGGAAGAGAGAGACAGAGAGGAAGGAGAGGGGAAGGGATGGAGAAGCAGGTGGGCGCTTCTCCTGTGTGCCCTGGCCAGGAATCGAACCCGGGACTCTTGCACACCAGGCTGACGCTCTACCGCTGAGCCAACTGGCCAGGGCAAGCTCATCTATTTTTAACTGCCCAGAAGCATTATAAATAAAATAGCAATGCTTATAAGGTCATGTGATCCTTGATTACTACTGCAGTCAATCAATCCAGGTTCATTTTAATGTGATACATAATTTCTTGTTTGATTTTCTTTTTCTTTTCTTTCTTTTAGTAAGGGTCCATCTCAGTGCAAGTTATTCAAACTCTAGGGTGTAGTAACTGGTTGAAAGATCCTCATTTTTGTCTCCTGACCCTGTTCTTTTTAATGTCTGCATGCAGCAAAGTGAGAATCATTCTAAGAAACAAGAACAAATAGATTCATAGTGAACACCCAGAATTAAAAATGTATCCAGAAAAAAGCAGGTCATAATTTACAGGTTTATTTTCCTTCTGCATAATTCACAACCACACTGTGCACCAGAGTGATGTCCGCAGTCAAGAGATTTACCACTGATAATGAATGGGAAAGGGGCAAATTACTGTCTGATTATGTAAGCAAGATAGAACCACTACCAGCAAAAAAGGGGAAGTTTTTATCAATGAATTGTAAGTTTGTTTGAGTTATACCAAACAACATGCAGAAAGTTTTCTTTCCCACTGTATTGATTTAGCTGAACAATTAATTTGGTTATTGACACAGGCAATGGAAAAGGAAAATAATCATGCTCATGATTGCTTATAATTTTTATATCTTCAGAATGCCAGGTAGACAGTTAATGCACCTAAAATCATTAAAGCAAATCATGTTTGCACTTCCGAAATTCTTTTTTGTAACACAACTGTAGCTACAAATTATGCCAAAGAAAATATGAACAAATAAATGTGTCTATATACACAATTTATTCCCTTGATGAAGGACCGATTATCTCAAACTTTCTGACTCTTGCATCTCATGAAAATATGCCGCGACAACTGAGCTTGACTTTTCGTGAGGTTTCTCAGGCACAGCTTTGTTAAAGCCTTTGTTTTAACAGCAGGCCATTTATCACATAGCCCATAGCTAAAGAATTATTTTTAAGAAAATAATAGTAACTCATATGATTAATATATCTTATTCATTAAACAACAAAATAAAAAAATGCCTCATCTCTCTTTTAAATACTGTATGATAGAAATTGCTGAACCAAAGTTAGTTCAGGTTTGGTGTTTTATGACTGACATATATACCACCTTTTACAGTATATCTATATCATCAACAACAACAAGCAAATCCTCTATTTAATTTTCCATTGATTGCCTTTCGCTATAATTGTCTTTGCATATTATTTTAGTTAGAAAATTCTAATATTAGGACAAATAGAGATTAAGTGCTACCATTTTAGTATATATAAACAACATAAAGCCCCAAGAAGTGACACTGGTGGCAAAATAAAAAACAAGACCCCAGTTTGCTGATCTCTCAGTTTGTATACTGAACACTGGTTTTGAACACCAATCTAAAAGAGAGTCATATCAATGGAAGATCCAGAACAGAAAGGGACTGTCAGTCACACTGAATATTAAGGTTCAATGAGAGTCAGTTTCATCTCCTAAAGGATAATATATTTTTAAATTCAGAATTATGTACATGGAGGCAAAGACTAGAAGGGCCAGATGAAAAACTATGAAAATATAGAGACAGCAAAGAAAGGGACTTTGATTTTTCTAGTTCACTCTAGAATAATACAAATAAGCGCACTTTTGAAACATGAAATAATTTAATGGGAGGTAAGCATTACTTTACCTAGAGTCTAGTACACTTATTACTTTAATGATAAAGGACATTCATCAATCAGCTGTGATTTGAGAATATGATACATTTAGCACTATATTTAGTGGTGACAGGAGTTATGTGTTCACAGGCTTACAATAGATTGGTGGAGCCAAACTAACAAAACAAAATTAAGAATTGTGAAAGAGCTTTAAATAATTGTCAATTTACATGACACTATTTTATCAGAGCCACCGTGGTTCTAAAGAAGCTTATTCAAGCTGCTAATATCAGCTCACCAAAGGATGAAACCAAAGCAATTTTGAATGGGAACTGGTAAAAGGACAGATAAAGGGAGACAGGAAGATATTCCAAGGAGGGAAAAGGACAGGCAAGGTAGAGAAGGCAGAACTGCCTTGGGCCTCAGGAGGGCTCAATGAAGACAGTCCAGATTCCAGGAGAAAATATATGCTGAAGGACATTCAGCACAGCAATAGAAAGGCTGCTAATAGGGCAGTTTATAGAATCTAACTGGAAGTACTTGTATTTAATATATGATAAATGCCTAGTAGATGATGGAGGCTGGATTTTTGTGAGGACATTGTTAAGTTATGGTGCTTAAAATTATTCCTTGGTAACAGTGTCAGAATCGTGGGCTATATAGATTTTGATATTAAATTTAATTTCAAATAATATTTGAGCACATTTTCTGTCATGTTATCATTGACAGAATGTAATAAGCAAGCCACCCAAGTTTTTGTTGAGTGGACTATTTTAAAATGCTTTAAATTGGTGACTACTGATATTTAGTTATATATCAATATTTAAATACATATATTTAATACATGATGGAAGAAATAATATGAATGCATATATTACACTAAAGTGAGATACATAATCATATTGAGTTAAAATTTTAGAAAACAGGCATATTTTCTCATTTTTTATAGAGATACATGAGATTTATGTGTTAAATCAATATTTATAATTTATGATTTGTCCAGATATGTGCAACAGACATTAAAACATAGGTTCATACTATCCTTGCATAAGAATGTTTATACCAACTTTATACATAATAGCATAAAACAGGAAAGAACAGATATGTGTATAAATAGGAGAATGTATGAAAAATTATTGATCAGGTCATACAATGGAACCCTACTCAACAGACTACCAATATATTCAATAGCACACACACAAAAAAATATTATTGAGTCAAAGAAGCTAGAGTAAATAGTATTATTTACAAAAGGATAAATAATGTATGGTTCCATTTATATGCATTCTGGAGTAAGCAAAACTAGCCCATGGAAACAGAAACCAGGTCAATGGCTGTTTCTGTGATGCAAGGATTGACTGGGAAGAAGAAGAGAGAATTCTGGGGTGTTAGAAATGCTCTAACATTTACATGCATTTATACATTTAAAATCTGACCGTTTGCTGTATGTAAATTTCACTCTAATAAAAATCAATATCCATAGTTTATTTTTTATCTGTATTTGGCTCAAAACTGGAACCCATACTGAACCTAAAGAAGCCTCCGCAGAGTCTTGATTCTGGGTCTCTACCATATTATGTTCCCTTCACTTTGGTTAATGGATGTTTGAAAAGATTCTCTTTCTTAATTTTATAAAATATGTTTTCATTGTTTCAAGGAATTTTTACAAATTGTATTGGGATTCTCTATAAAAAGAATATTAATTTTTATCAATTCATTTCACAGAGTTCTAAATAATGATTTTAATGAGGTTAGGTTTAAAGCAAAATATTAACATTGCAATTATAAAGTAGGTTATAAATGCTGAAAACTCTTGACTATCCTTGAACTATACATATGTATCCAAGTTTCTCTTAACTATTAAATATAGCTTGGCATGCCTTTTCTTTATTTCTACTCTTCTTTTTTGCTACATGATGCTATACAGCTCTGGGCTAATATCACCTGTAATTACAGTCTCCGTCTTAACATCTCAATCTACCACTCCAGTGTTCTGGTCTATCTTTCCTAGAAATTGTTGTAAGTTTATCCAAGAAGGCATAACACTACCAACTTGTACTAAAGTGACTATATTAGGACAATGAGTACTTTTTAAATTTAAGATAATACTTTTAAATTTAAGAAATTCTAAATGTTCACAATATACTTTATAGAAGACTTCTTACTCATTTAAAATGTTCTGGTTATTAGATTTAAATTCAAAGGTTTTGATTATAATTTCTAGAAGTTCAGTGAGAACAATACCCGAGAAATTAGGACACCAAGCTTCTCTTCCTAGTTATACTTCAAATTATGCCCTGCCTAGCAAGTTTATTTCACCCAAGAACAAGTTTTGTTTACATATAGAGAAACTGTTGTATTAAAAATACATCTATGGTTCCTTTCGGATCTGGTTATAAGTGTGTGTTTATTATGGCTTGAGTTTAAAAGTAAGATAATGCAAACTAAATGTTAAACCCCCCAGGTATGTGTACTATATATAAACACTTTATTAGTAAAAAACTAAACATGTATTGAATATGAATTTTAATGATTTAGGCTAGCCCCAGTGATCATATCACTGTTCTACATAAAGCAAGTTGATCATCAAACATGAAGGTCTAAAAAATAGACACTTATGTAACCTTTTTCAAGAAATCTTACAACTTGAAACACCATTGATCAAAGCTACATTAAAAACAAAACTGCTGACAAATACGTTCAATTGTCATAAAAAACAATAGATTAAATTAATACCAAGCAAGAGAAGGAATAAAAGTGAATTGCTACTCATGATGTAAAAAGTTCAAATAACAAACAAAGGAAAAACAATGTCCTAGTTTGTGTTCTCCAGAATCAGATCTTAAAACCAAAATTTAAGTGAAAGAAGTTCATGTGGGAGGTTATCTCAGTAGGGGGTATGGAGTAGACAAAGAATGGAAGTTAATCACACATGCACAGTTGGACCAGTTACTAGTGTGGCAAGCAAAATTCCATCTCCCCGGAGAACTCTGGGAGCCAATATATAACGTGCCTTCAAATTGTTCTAACCCAGGTGAAAGGCAGAACCATAGTTATCCCTCCACTCTCCTCAATCATTGTTTAGGAGCAGATTCATAGAGCACTCAAATATAGATGTAGACTATGTTTGAAGTATCTCAATAGCCTCGCTAGTGGAAAACCTCAACTCTAGTATATTAGACTGAAACAACTTAATTTTTTCTCCTCATAAAAAATACTTGTCAAAAATCCAATTCATTTTCTTAAAATCATATGCCTGAATATTGTCTGAGTCAGCACTAGAATTAAAATTTCCTCACTCAAAGGTTAGAATTTTCTAGCATAAAGACCAATTGATCTCAACGTGTGATGTTCAAAGGAATACCATTAGCATCTGCTGGAAACTTGTGAGAAACAAAAAGTCCTGGCTTTCCAGAACTCAATGAGTTGGTCCCAGCTATCTGTTTTATGGTGTCAACGTGACTTTGATACATGCGAAAGATTTAGAACCATTGATACCTGATATTTAGATTTTATCTACATACAAACAGGAAATGATATTTCCCCATTCTTCATCATCCATACAAAAAAACTATGGCAGGTAGGTTTTAAAAATGCATTGGATGCTGTATTTTTCTTTTCTGAATGAATTTAAAATATATGTATGTATTCATTAGGTATATTTTATCTAAAAAATTCATAAATAGGTAAAAATTTTAACATTGTTCCTATGTAAATATAATCCAATTTGGAAGCAATTTATTAAGAGTAAAAGACAGAAATACTGTGTTCAAATTTGTGTGACTTTCTGGAATACTATTTTTATCTTTAGGCTCAAGTTTCCTCAACTTAAAAAAAAATCTCAAACTAGATGATTTTTAAAATTTTATCTAGCTCCATATTCTTCTGCTCCAATGACCAGCTGTAAGTGAAAGATAATTCTAGCAAAATGGTGAGGCTGTCCCATGTAGATACAGCCCTCCATTGTCCCAGCTCCACTGCTGAACAATTTTTTAAGGAAAAGAAAAGCCATAAATTTATAGCATCTGGCTGGGGCTTGAATGATAGAAAACAGTCTTTCTTTATGTATCAGTTGGAATGCCAAAGTCTTTGAAGCTGATATATTAGCTTGTCTTGGTCTGGGAAGGCACAATCTGTGATACTCAACCCCCAAACCAACTCATATCCTCAGAGCCAGGGTTTTCTGGTAGACTAGCTTTAAGCACCAGGCAGCTGCAAAGATGGAGGAGAATTCCTTAGACTAGTGGTTTTCAACCAGTGTGCCTCAAAAATTATTAATCATGCAATACCTGACTACTCAGGGGCACTGACCTCTTTTCCCTTAGCTCACCAAATTAAAAAAAAAAAAAGACAACAGCCAACACAATAGCTGTCTGGTGTGAGCGAGTCAAAATTATACCTTTTTTGGGGGTGGAGGGGCGGTAAGGTTGGCAAAAATATATCCTTTTGGTGTGCTGAAGAATTTTAGTAATTAGGGTATGTGTGCCCTGAGATGGAAAAGCTGAAATCACTGCTCTAGACTCATGGCTGACTCTCTGCACTGCCTGCCTTGGCAACTCCTTTTCTGGCCTATCAGAGCTTAGCTTGGCAGAACTGTTTCTAATATTTAACTAACATTTTCCCTGATGCAGCTTCAGTCCATTACACTATGTTCTCTTCTTAATAGTGTGAGTCACTGGCAACATCTTAAGGAGGCTTATTGTAAATAAGCCACAATCAGCATAGTTTCCAACTGATGCACTGCAGCTCATTCCTCCCCCACAGTGAGCAAAGTAACTTTGAAAAGAACAGAATCACTCTTCTTCCCCCAAAGTGTCATCACTGCAGAGCTGTAGGGCAAACTAGTGGTCACTTCTGAGGCTTTGGGTTAGCAATCAGATTCATCTGGACATTCCAAGATACTAATGTGCAAGCAAACCAAAAGAATATACATTATGGCAACCTATACATGGAACGAATTCTCTATTTTGAGACAATTGAAAAGAATGTATTTTAAACAATCACTAAGTGTTCTGTAGTCAAAAATGGACCTAGTAGATTGTAAGAATGTAATAAATGCTGTTTTAATAAGTGGTCAAAATGATCAAAGCCTGAGCCCACCCCCCAGTCCTGCTGCGTGTTTGGAACACTTCCAAGAGTCAAGCCAGGGTTTTCTTGGCAGAAGAGCCAGGAAGACTAGAGGCTCTATAAATCAGGTGGCAGGGTCATTTCAGGCCACTTAGACTCCTCTTGACATATTTTAAGAGAGTCATGTATAGAAGTAAAGTTGACAAGCAAAATATTTCATTTTATATTTATTTGCTAAATCTGGCAATGCCAATGCAAGCCATAGTATTCTTACTTAAACTGAGAGTGGGAAGCTGAAGGAAGAAATAAATCACATTTTAACTTGAATAAATAATTTGCATAGAAATAGAAACCTTATAGAAACATTTTACATTATTTATTCCCTTCCCAGATGAGGTAAACATTGCCTCCATTTGACAGATAAGAAAACCGAGTGATTGAATGATTTCTCATAGGCTCCTAAGCAGTAGGAATTGGGCTCGTGTTTGTGGCTTCTGATGCTGAGAATCTTCTATCCTGTCTTAGCTCTCTAAACTAACACAGAGGATGTGAATGGCTCTCATCTGCCCAACATCCAGTGTTTCTCCACCGAAGGTATAGGACCAGAATTTTCTATGGAAAAACATCCTTATCTCATTTTTGTCACCTACTACCAACTCCAGAGATGACCATTATTGATTTAATATATCAAGATATTACAATGATTATGATGAGTGGTGCAGGGAGGTACACATGATCTGAGCTGCTCCAAATACAGTGAGCTTTGCAATTTTTTCTGAACTAAAAACAAGGAAGCATATAGCCCCACAAGCTAAGGACAGCCATTTTGGGCGGAAGACAAAAGAATTAGAAGTGTAAAAACAGTACTTATACTGTTCTCAGTGTATGAGAGCTCAGATGGTCTTGGACAAGTTCACCTTAATTTTGCTGGACCACCTTCTCACTCATTCTCATCCCAGCTTATACTATGTGCATTCTCTTTGCTCTGAGCCATCCTTAAATCATAATTTACAATTCTCACTTTATGTCCTTTCTTCTCTACAACTTTGTGATGATAACCCCTGAATACCTAAGTACAAAATTCTTAGACAAGCATGGAAACCAGTTTTGCTTATAGAACAAAGACACATAGGTTTTATTTTTAGAGAAGGAAAGTGAGAGAAAGGCCAGCTCATTGACAATTCAAGTTGACCTTACCATCTAGCACAATCTCTGTTTTAAGATCTTTCTCTAGGTTACAGTTTCTTCCTCTTCAAGGAGTGTTTCCGAGGTGATGCCAGTTTCAATGACCTCTGGGTCAAACAGCCTCTATTACCTTGTGACCTAGTATAGGAAGAACTGACTTAAGGGCAAACTAAAGATCTTTCAGTGAGACATAGCAGGCTTGCTGCTGTTCATGGAAATAACTGACTGAGCAGCCATAACTGCTCCATATTTCTAGGTTTTTGCAGTCAAATGCTCTGCTGAATTAAGTAGATAAATTCAAGGGGAAAACAAAATCAGGCTAATGTTGAAAATAAGAAGATGTGTGTAAGAACACATTGTGTTTGTTTTCTATTTCTGTTTAAAAGAAAATGCATTGAATACTCTATCCTGAATTATGGTGCCTAGATAAAAGGTGCATTTGGATTTTAAGTGATCACATCTTTCTCTGGTCCTTTAACACTGCCATTTAATACTTGTTTATACTTTCTTTTGCAAGTCCTTATGACTTGCATTATTTAAACTTGCGAAGTTAAGGAATCTGGATATTTCACTTCTCTTATATCCTCCACAGCAGGATTTTAGAGCAGATTTTTACCTAGTAGGCAGGAACAAAAGGTATCAATTCTTGTGTTTGAACACCTGGATTAAGGTGTTTTCCTAATAGTAGCTCTTACCCTATTTACTCTGTCTTATCATCTATAAAATGGGGATGACAGTACCTGTTTTTGAGACATCACTGAGTAGCTGAAGATGTCATAAAATAAAACGTGAGCTTGTACATCAGTGCAAAGCTATGCATTGTCTATTGCACACTTTCTGATCTCTCTGCTTCTTACTCTTGTTTTCTATTTTTAACTATTTTACACCTCTTTGTGAGTTGTAAGTAACTGATAAATAGTCAAATGATCTTGTCTAGTAGAGTTTCCAATTATTTTCCTCTCTACTGTGGAAAATACAGTTCTGCCACTACAGAATTTGCTATTCAACGTAAATTTGTGCATTTTGGCTTTTCCTTCGAACAAGTTATAACATCTGTCTATTCTCGCACATAAGAAATATAAAATCTTTAACCTATGTTTATTTTTTATATCTGTAAGAGGCAATTTTGCCTTATTCTGAGAATTATTTTTAAACAGTTTTCCACCAAGATGACTAATGGCTTTGCCTACCAGAGCCAGGTAATCTTCCTCACCAAAGAAGACCATTATTATTATTATTATTATTATTATTATTATTATTGTTGTTGTATTTTTCTGAAGTGAGAAGCGGGGAGGCAGAGATATAGAATCCCACATGCACCCAACTGGGATCCACCCGGCAAGCCCACTAGGGAGCGGTGCTCTGCCCATCTGGGGCGTTGCTCCATTGTAATCAGAACCATTCTAGCGCTTGAGGTGGAAGCCATGGAGCCATCCTCAGTGCCCAGGGCCATCTTTGCTCCAATGGAGCCTTGGCTGCGGGAGGGGAAGAGAAAGATAGAGAGAAAGGAGAAGAGAAAGGTGGAGAAGCAGATAGGAGCTTCTCCTGTATGCCCTGGCCAGGAATCCAACCTGGGACTTCCACATACTTGGCTGACGCTCTACCACTGAGCCAATTGGCCAAGGTGTATTCCCAGGCATATCTTTTTGTAGGTCCCACAGATGATTACAAAGAGGTAATAGCACTTTAATGACTCTAGGTTTCTCTAATGTTAATTTTACTCTTTTATAAATTTGCTTTTGTTTTGTATATTGAAATTAATTTTATAGTCTGATTATTTGATGATCTCTATATAAGTATTAATTGTCTATAAAAATCTACTTTCTGCTGGGTGAGAAACAACAGAGACATTTTGCTTAGAAGTTCAATTTTATTATCTACTCACTTGGTAATTTTTAGTCTTTATTAGATGAAAGATCAAGAATCTTGTTTGTAAATCTTATGTATTGGGTGTTTGAGCTCCAATCAAGTATGAATGTGTCCAGTGAGCAGGAGATCTGTTCTATGGTAGTTCTTTATATACTCTTGATCCTTGGATGACTTTTAGATTATATTTGTCTGTATGTACTAGTGTCTATAACTCAAATCTTTCCTTCTGATTGTATAGATGCATAATGGTTTTCTAGATGATATTGATAAATTAGGCTATAGAGTCTCTTAAAGGAACTGGCTTTGGTTGGCTTATAGAGATAAACAAGCACTTATATAAACCAAATATTCCTAAAATATTTAGAAGATAAGGAAATTGAACTTTAATACTTTAAATGGGTAAAAATGTAATTTTACAAAAATCAGTTTAGAAATATTTTAAGAATTCAAGGGAACATAATTTAGATAAGTCTGGCAAATGAAACTACTTAAATAGTTTTGGTTTATAAACAGCTATGTGTTCTCTGATTTATCAGTATTAAATATAATTCAAGTATACATTTTTCTTCTTTGTGGGTATGTGTTCATAAACTAATACAAGTCACTGATCAAACAAGGTAGCAATACTTCTCCTTAATGTTCAAGATTATGAAAAATGTAAATCTGTGCTTTGAATCTTCATTAAGATTAACTTTATTCTCACAGTAATTGTACTTTGTAGTTGTCAGCTTGAAGAAAATTTCTAAGATCTTTAGGTGACTTAAATCCTTGAGCTGATACTAAATCGAGTTAATTAGTACACGTTCATTGGCTGTTCAGAGCATTTCCAAGTTCAACACAGCACTGAAACATTGATCACTAAGCATGACTTTGAGCTTAAGCACTTTTGCTTCTTATTTTTATATGCTACCTAGAGGCTAAATCTTTGGGTCCGTTAATGACCGTGTGCATTATTGCCACTTGGAGAAGTTACACTCTCAGAGGTGTGTGTATCAGTAGAAAGCTAAGTTATGTGCACACATGATCTCTGTTCATCTGTTGCAAATTGCCAGGCTCTGACAGTTCACAGTCATCTGATTCCATTTTTCTCGGGGAAATAGAAAATACTTTAGTTTAAAGTTAGAGTAGCTCTAAGTAAATGAGAGTGCACTAGGAGTAGTACTGGCAGAAAGGTACAACTTTGTATATAAGGTGACAATATGTATTCTTGTTTAGTAAGGGAAAAAGAGAATATATAGCTTTGTTCTAAAAAAAAGTGATGGTTCCAGAAAAACAAGAGGGTGGTGAGGAACAGAACCTAAATGGACACAGAAAGTTGTGGAAGGTTCACACAAAAAGAATTCTATTTTCTTTGGATTTAGGTGTGTGATAATGAGTGTAAAAAAGCTATGAAATATGATAAAATCTTGGCAAAGTTTGCTCACTTTTAATGGGCTTGTTTTCTTCATTTACTGTATATTGCACAGATTATGTGTTCTACTAGAATAATTTTCTGTGCTTTGTAGTCACTTTACTATGACCTCCATTATTTAAAAGGAATAATAACAAAGCACCTCATTAATAAAATAGATAAGTTTATTTATAATCATGTTACTTTTTATGTTCAACTTTAAATATTTCATTAGCCCTGGCCAGTTGGCTCAGCGGTAGAGCGTCGGCCTAGCGTGAGGAGGACCCGGGTTCGATTCCCGGCCAGGGCACACAGGAGAAGCGCCCATTTGCTTCTCCACCCCTCCGCTGCGCCTTCCTCTCTGTCTCTCTCTTCCCCTCCCGCAGCCGAGGCTCCATTGGAGCAAAGATGGCCCTGGCGCTGGGGATGGCTCTGTGGCCTCTGCCTCAGGCGCTAGAGTGGCTCTGGTCGCAACATGGAGACGCCCAGGATGGGCAGAGCATCGCCCCTGGTGGGCAGAGCATGGCCCTATGGTGGGCGTGCCGGGTGGATCCTGGTCGGGCGCATGTGGGAGTCTGTCTGTCTCTCCCTGTTTCCAGCTTCAGAAAAATGCAAATAAATAAATAAATAAATAAATATTTCATTGTCACTTTCAAATGAGTAAACAAGTATTTCTATTTTATGTGTTTAAATTTTGTGACAACAGTTTTAAAATTATATTTGCCCTTTCTAAAACTGAATTTTAAATATAAAAGAAAATTTTTTAAAAAATGAAACTCTCATAGTTTTGCACTAAAAATTATCTTTGAGATTTTCTAGAAGGCTCCTGAAAAACCACCAAGATTTGTTTGACCTTATAAAAGAGAGATGGCATAAATAGATTTGATATTTTAACATTAATGAATTTTATGAAAGGAATTATAACATGTGAAGAGATACTCTTGTGTTCTTAGGTTACATTTTCATGGGTATGTTGTCATTACTATAAGGAAACTGTATGGATCTTAAAGCTCTGTTAGTGCCCTAGCTCTCCCAGACACATTTCTATTTATCAAAGTCGCAGTGCTGTTTCGCCTTATGATATTAGGTGACGATGTTTTCTATTCTGTGTTTCAAAGCATGATTGGAAACTCTTAATGAGTATTCTTATGTTCATGGCAGTCTTGTTAAATTTTGCCTATATTCCCTTAGAATTTACTATCCTTTCTCAGGACATAATTGGAAACATTGATTTATATGGCCAAGGCTCATTCTAGAATGTTATATTTGACAATGATGCTCATTTAATCAGTTATACCATCCACTTTGAATTAACCAAGTCATCTTTTTGTCAGTGCTTACAAAGACTGAAAAATCTGGCCTGGTACCTGTTTTTTAGGGTTCCTAGCCTTAAAAATGAGCAAGAAAGGTTACTTTTAGACTGATCCAGGAAGCTTATAATATTACAGTACTTTGCAAAATAAGTCATTTCCCCAATTTATACTATAGGTGAAATTTGGTAGATAGAGCTTCTTGGCTTGGCTTTCTAATGTAAAGAGGCTATGAGAGGTCCAGTCTGAAATTCTTCATTCAAATTTACATCACAACAAATATGTAAAGGTCTATGCGGTAAATTCACACCCTTGATGTACTTATGCCAATAATCACACTAAATCTAATGACACCAGTTTTATTTTGTATTCCAGAAAAGTATTTGAGATTATTTTTTATCAGAACAGAAGGGACTGCTGAAGAAAAACATTATAATATACATTTGTATTATAATGAAATACTATTCATTGTCTACATCACACTCTTCTGAATTGTCTGATTTCAGCCTGTTCATTATAGTGAACTTCTTTGCACCTGTTTGCTAATTATAAGTAATGGATAACAAATTGTCTTTTCCAGAGTTTCTGTGACCTTAAAACCTTTTAATGGAAAAACCAGTTTTGTGTTCATTTGCAATTTAATTTTTTATTCCATATAAATGTATATGTGTGTTTTTTTAACTTTTTTTTGAATTGGTTATAATATCTTCCTGCTTTCCTCCTAAGAGAAAAGCAAAACCCTGAACATATATTTATCTTTGCATCTGTATGACAGTCCTGATTTTATCTTTTTCTGAATTAGTTTCCATAGAACTATACAAATGTGACATGCTACTCATCATTATCATCATTCTGGATCTGCCCTTAGTCACTTAAGGGCTGTGAAACTATATTAGCAGTAATACAAAATATTAAGTGCAAAAACTTTATAATTGTGACTATTTAATGAAGTGTACATGACTTACATTAAATTAAATATGTTTTACTTCTGGGTGATTAAAAATTATTTTATATCTTTTTATGAATTGGAAAAGGGATTTACTAGGTATGAACTTAATTGTATCTTGCATTCCCCGTTGTCCCTCTGCCCAGGCCCTCATTTGAATAAACTGAGTGTTTGTTTGCCTTGCCTGTTCTCCTGCATGAATTTTCAGAAATAATTGTACTCCGGAATGATTTTCATTGGACCTTGCTCATTTAAGTATGTTTACATTATCTTGTTATTCTTACCTCATGTCTTCTTTCTATTATTATTTTTTCTCTTGGTAACCCCTGTTTCTGTAGCCTTATCAGTTTATCTTTTTCTTACTGAGAAACCCCAATTATATTTTTGTGTCTACATTGTTGCTATTGGCAACATTAGTATTGCTCTTGGAAAAGTAAATACCCCTAAAATATAGAAGGGGATACTGAGATTATTTCAACAAAAAGGTATGCATTTTGTGGGAAAATTTATTATTATAAAATATGTAAGTCAAGTTTTAGAAACAAGATGAAATGTACACAGCGATCATCTATGATTTGTACAACATCACATGAAAGATGAATGCAAGTATTTTATAGTCTTGGTGATGAAATAGATGATAATATTCAAAGCAAGCAATGAACAATTTTAGATTGTTAAATAGATACAGAGAGAAATATTGATCATCTATCTACCTACCTATGTACCTACCTACCTATTTATCTATTGCAGGAGTAGCTGTCTTCTAGGTTTCA
This sequence comes from Saccopteryx bilineata, assembly GCF_036850765.1. Taxonomy (NCBI): domain Eukaryota; kingdom Metazoa; phylum Chordata; class Mammalia; order Chiroptera; family Emballonuridae; genus Saccopteryx; species Saccopteryx bilineata. The sequence goes on along the minus strand of NC_089500.1, from coordinate 28,883,465 downwards.
CATGAGAGTGCTTTGGACAAACATTTGAATGGTAAGGTAGTTTGAAATGGTTTCATGGTCCCTGAAGTATCTGAATGATGCATGTTAGTGTGGGTGAATCTGTACATCAATGGAAGTGAAAATGCCAAACAGGGTGTAGGTCTATTTGGGTAGGAGCTGGCTGCCTGAGTGGCATCTATCTTTGCCATGTGCCAGGTCATGACCAGGGAGGGCAAGCTCTTTGAACTTTATTGTTATAGTCATATAATAATGAAGAGAGCACTTTCCTAGAAGATTGTTTAAAGACTTGAGGATAAAATGTATAAATGTCTTATACCTAATTAGAATTTAAAAAATAGTAGTGATCATTCTTATTTTTGTAAACAACTGTCCCAGGCTTTATTTTATATAGGTGTGTCTCTGTGTGTGTATGTGACTGTGTGTCTGCAATTCTGTGTGTGTGTGTGTGTGTGTGTGTGTGTGTGTGTGTTTGTCTATCTGGGAGAGCGCTTCTGTAATATAGAGTAATTCATTACCTTGAATTATTTCTTGTTATCTATATAGAGAAATGCACGTTAGCCTCATCCCAGTTGTTTCACTCCTGTTATCTGCTTTTCAGTCTTTGGCCATCATGAGGACTCTCTTGCCACTTTGATAGAAGTCAGTTCCAGAAACTGGAACCATCTACTTCAGGAGTTAAAGCTTGGCTGAATGTATACTGAGTACCAGCAAATGCTCTTCTTTTGTTTAAGATGGATCTGGGCCATAGACATCAGGGCCTGGGTGTAGGGATAGTTTCCTGAGCTAGGTTTCACTGTTACCTGGGGCTGAGACCAGGGCTGAGTGTGCTTCTAGCTTCTTGGGGTTATATGTACCTAAAATAAGGGGATCTTGATTTGGAAATTTCATTTGGACTGTGGGCTTTCGAAAAAATGACTATCATGTTTTTTCTGTTTCCTGGGAGAAAAATGTTTTATGAGGCAAGGAAGTGTTGGGGGTGAAGCAGATGACATTCAAGCTGGTATATTTATTAGAAGAAAGTTATGTGGAAATTACAATATTTACATGTTTTAATATAAACATTTGTGGTGAGGGCCAATTTTGGGTTATTTTGTCTTCTCTCTCATATAAGGCATAACTAGAATGAGTTGGGGAAATGGGGGGAGTTTTCTCAGATACACAGAATATCAATGAGAAATTCAGATGGAGATTTACTCAACTTTGGCCTAATCAAATCTCCAAATCAATTACTAACACTAGGCTTCACTTATTTTTTTTAATTCAGTGAAAAAATTCACTGGGGAGGGGAGGCAGAGGGACAGACTCCTGCATGTGCCCTGACCAGAATCCACACAGCAAGCCCACTGGAGAGCAATGCTCTACCTCTTTGCAGTATTGCTCTGTTGCTTATCAACTGAGCTCTTCTTAGTGCCTTAGACAGAGGCCATGGAGTCATCCTCAGCACACAGGGCCAACTTGCTCCAATCAAGCCATGGCTACAGGAGGGGAAGAAAGAGAGAGAGAGAGAGAGAGAAAAGCAAGAGGATGAGAGGGATGGAGAAGCATATGGGCACTTCTCCTGTGTGCCCTAACCAGGAATTGACTGGGACATCCACCTGCAGATCAACACTCGACCACTAAGCCAATGGACCAAGGCCAGGCTTCATTTACAAAACATATTCCACTATTTACTTATCTGTGATTTATTTTCTGCCTTAGAGAAATACTATCACTATTGCTAAGATTTGTTTGAATAATATTTGCTTAATGTCTACCATGCACAGAGTGCTATACTACATGCTGGGAAGTATACCCAGGAGTATGAATCTGAAAAGTAATTTTAAGGAGTTTATGGGCAAATTATATAAAAGGGCACCTTGGAATATTATTAGGTGTCCAGTAAGGAGAGCTAATATCTTTGGATGTTTAATGTTTACTATGTTCTATATTCTATGTGGTGTGAGTTACAGGTATAACTCATTTAATATTTACCACAACCTTATAAGTTAGATAATATTGTTATCCCTTTTTACAAATATAAAAACTGAGGTATGGGCCCTGGCTGGTTGGCTCAGTAGCAGAGTGTCGGCCTGGCGTGCAGGAGTCCCAGGTTCGATTCCCCGCCAGGGCACACAGGAGAAGCGTTCATCTGCTTCTCCACCCCTCCCCCTCTCCTTCCTCTCTGTCTCTCTCTTCCCCTCCCGCAGCCAGGGCTCCATTGGAGCAGAGTTTGCCCGGGTGCTGAGGATGGCTCTGTGGCCTCTGCCTCAGACGCTAGAATGGCTCTAATTGCAGCAGAGCGACACCCCCAGATGGGCAGAGCATCGCCCCTGGTGGGCGTGCCCGGTCAATCCCGGTCAGGCGCATGCGGGAGTCTGTCTGACTGCCTCCCCGTTTCCAACTTTGGAAAAATACAAAAAAATAAAAAAAAATAAAAAAAAACCTGAGGTATGGTTTGTTTTAGTAACATGTCCAAAGTCACAGCTAGTGAACAGGCTTCCTAGGGTGTGAGGCCAGGAGGTCTGATTGAAGAACACATGCTCTTCGTGACTTTACCCGTGGGAGAGACAATGCCTCCTTTCAGAGCTAGGCGTATTAGGTCCCAATGAATTGGGTCTCACACAAAGGGCTTTGAAAATGAAGAATCTACATTGGACTTTTAAGGATTGATACATTGGAATTTAAACTGGCACAGTAGGAAGGAAACAAGGCCAATGACCTACTTGGAAGATAAAAAGTAGCAGGGTATAGGAGTTCATTGTTTTGAAATCTGACCGTTTATCATCCTCCATTCATCCTGCACATTCCACATTTCCATCTCACTGTAAAGCTAGTCACAGCAGAAGGATAAAGTTTTAGTCACAAGTAATAATACAAGCTGCTGTAGGCTGGGGATGAGAGGTAGTGACATGAGCTTATATGCTCTTTCTTGTCATTGTGATGGAGAGAACTGAGTCCAGAGGAACTGGAGTATGAAAAAACATGGGCTCCACAACTTTCACTTCTGCCCAACACAACTCCAGTAATAGCTGGCTTGTTTAACTAGGACTTTTAGTTCCGTATTTTTCAAATACAATATGAGACATGGCCCTCCACAATAATTATGTTTATGATCGTTATTGACTCTGAAAGGAGGGAAGAAGGGATGCTATTAGAAGGCACTTTCTGTATTAAAAGTTAATCTCCCTTACTGCCACCTCTTTATTGAGAGGGTATCCATATTGCCAAGTAAAAATTATAAAGTCCACATTCCCAAAATATCCGGTATAAAATAGTAATAGAACCCTAAACTTTTAAAGGAGGAAGAAACCACAGGAGTAATGTTATTTATTGTGTTAATGAGGAAAAAACCTTCCCCAAATTGTAGCTCTGATTGCTGGCAGGAGCTTGATTGGAACAACTTCCTCTGTTGGTAGATTTCTTACTGTATATAGAGCTCATATGTCATTTAATCATGTATGCCTTGCACAATGCCTAATTCAAACTGCATTGATATTGATGTATTATTATTAATAACTCATATTTTTCAATGATTCTATAAACTCCTAGAAAGTCTCCTTATATGCTGTAGATCTAGCTGAGTATCTTGCACCCAATCGATGCATTTGATGAGCTGATCTTGGGAAGCAGGGTGGGGAGGGGCCCAAATTACTTGCTTTTGGATGAAGATGTGAGACTCGGCACATTCTTAACCTTGAGGTATTTGATGGCTACTCCAAACCTGAAGACTTGTGTGTGAAGGGAGGTGAAATTGAAAATTGACTTTAAAATGTGTGTGAACAACAGGAAGTGAATTTGAACATTTCCTTTAATCCCAATATCAAAAGGAAATTGATGGAAGAAACCTCGTATTAAATGAGACTCAACCTAAAACTAAAAGTTGGCGTGAGTACCCTTGCTAACAGAAGCCGCTGGGTCCCCGACACATCTTACAGAGACTAATCCCTTCCTACAGGCAAAATTCTAATTATAAACCATTCTAATTACTCAGGAAGTAGGACTGCTGTTTCTTTTGGAGGAAAAGGTCTAGGAAGGGCTGCTACTACTGCATGAGGACTTTTGAAACAGGCAGAGAGAATTTAGGCGTTAATGCAGGTCAGTGGGCGCATACCATAAAGCTTATTTCCTTGCATCAGTTGGCCACTGCCTGAATATTTTTATGGACAGTTTATTTTGCTGCTTTAAGTCTGCTATAGTTCCAGTTTCATTGCAGCAAGCCTTTAAACCGAAATAAGCATTAGGTAAAATATTATTTTTATTTTACATTACATGGATCTTCAAAACTTTCAAGTGCTCTAGGGTAAAAAGAAAATTTTCTCGAGGAAAGCCTTAATATTCCAGATATAATGAGTTTGTTTTACATTATCTTGCTTTTTTTTTTTCCTCTAGACTTTTTCACTTGGGTTCCTTTCATATCCCAGTTAGCAAAGGAATTGACCAGAACTAAGAACAGCCCTGGAGCAATAGCTAAAATTCCGCTGTGCTAGTCAGATACTGTCTGACCACTGATTACTGCCCCAGGGGGATTTGTTTCCTTTATAAACTTTTCGGTGGGTTTTCATCACCAGGGAAACAGCCTTTTACTCTCTCTTGAGAATCTTCAGAATGGTATTGAGGAAAGCATGAGCTTTTTAAGTATTTTTTTATTATCATTTTAAATCTTGGGTTTGTATGCCACCTTAAAGGTTAGATAAAGGAAAGGCTTCTCTGTGATGCTGAAATCAGGAAAATTGCATCCTAATTGATGATACACATGTGATCTACCTGGAAACTCGCCTCAGGCAAAGGCCTACAGCTATCATGCTGGATAAGTATAACAGGGATCTGTCCTTTTCCTTACCTTTACCTATGGAAAATATGCAAATTCATCAATTTGATACTCAGAAAAAAACTTGGGATTAAATAGGTTGAATTAATGAGAGTCTTATCAGGAAACAGAATTTACCTGAGTACAACTGCAACTAACAAAAGGACTTTTTTTTTTTTTAATTTTTTTTTTATTTATTCATTTTAGACAGGAGAGGGAGAGACAGAGAGAGAGGAGAGACAGAGAGAGAGAAGGGGGGAGGAGCTGGAAGCATCAACTCCCATATGTGCCTTGACCAGGCAAGCCCAGGGTTTCGAACTGGCAACCTCAGCATTTCCAGGTCGACGCTTTACCCACTGCGCCACCACAGGTCAGGCAGGACTTTTTATAGAGGTGTAGAAAGGTTTAGGGAGACAAAGAAAAGATATTAAGGCACTCAGAGATTAAGCACCATCTTAAACACTTAGGGACTAGCAACCAACCCTGAGAGCCAAAGACCTCAGGGAGGCAGCAGTGCTAGTGGTACCCACTGGGAACTGGAAATATGGACATGCTGTAAGAGCACAAGGGGGAGAAACAAGTAAAGAAAAGTATGTGTGTTGATGGGGGACAGATGTTAATGCAGAATAACCAACACTCAAGAAATAAATCTATGGATTAGTGGGAGTTCAAGGTAGATTTCTTTGTGTCTACTTGAATCGGAAACTTAGAAATGATAAATTTTTATTTTAGGCTTGAAATGTTTTAAAGGTTGTTTAAAATTTGCACATCAGGCTTGATGCTTTACTCTTAAGGAGTCACTTATTCTCTGATTTGTGCATGTGCAATTCAAATGTGAGAAATAGTGCCTCTTTAAATTCTGAATCCTAGGGGCCTTGTTAATTCATTTTACTTCCTATGGAATGAAGTAGTGCTATGCTCCACTCAAGCTGTAGTGGACCTGAGAGAGAGATTCCATTTGAGAAGTCAGGATCACAGTGTCATAGGAACTGGGATGTGGAACTGTGTGCAACAAAAATACCAACCTAAGAATCTGGGGAGAAGCTGCATAATTACATTAACTGTCCCAGTGTTTCTGATACTGATATTCTAGTTATATTGAACTTCCTGTTTCCTCCATCATAGTCCCAAACATTTCAGGTGCTTTCTTATTTTTTTTTTTAACAGAGACAGAGCGAGAGTCAGAAAGAGGGATAGATAGGGACAGATAGACAGGAATGCAGAGAGATGAGAAGCATCAATCATAAGTTTTTTGTTGTGGCACCTAGTTGTTCATTGATTGCTTTCTCAGATGTGCCTTGGCCATGGGGCTATAGCAGACCGAGTAATCCCTTGCTCAAACCAATAACCTTGGGTCCTAGCTGGTGAGCTTTTGCTCAAACCAGATGAACCCGTGCTCAAGCTGGCAACCTTGGGGTCTCGAACCTGGGTCCTTCGCATCCCAGTTTGACGCTCTATCCACCACGCCACCGCCTGGTCAGGCCAGGTGCTTTCCTCTTCAAATCAAGTTCTTCCATAGCTCTGGACTTGGATGTCTAATTTTTCTGCTCAATTAACCCAAACATTCTCCAGCCCAGTCTCCATCTTGAGACTCTTACTTACTCTTTAGAGGGTCAACTCAAATGTTTGTTCTTATCTGTGAATTCTTCCTCAAAAAGAATTATTTGATTAGATGAAATATAAATCCTTTAACAACTAGAAGGATGTCATAGCTGAGTACCTATTACACTTTACATAAAGTCAAATAACAAATCATCTAAATTGCAACTTGAAATGTTGGTCATCATTTATGCTGACTATTAACATTTTGAGTTCTTCTAAGGACATAGTAGGATTGTATTTCCCTGCTCTTTTGAAGTTAGGTTTGGACATGTTAGCTGCTCTGGCTAATGATATGTGATGCTAAGTGATATGTTTTATGTCATTGTAGAAGCCTTTAGAACTAGCACATGATTCCCCACATCTCCTTCCAACTTCCAAGTTATTCTAGCTCTTGGAATAAATAGGATTTACTGTTGATCCTCCCATTGACCTGAGATGGACATGTAAAGTTAGGGAAATGGGAAAATTTTTGTCTTAAGCTACTGTAATTTTGGGTTGTTTACTACTTCAACCTACCTCATTATGACTAATATAGTTGTTTTAAGAAATACCTCTATTATGATCTGAATGATTGTGTGCTTGCAAACTGTGTGTTGAATTCCTAATCCCTGATATAATGTTTGCAGGAGATAGAGCTTTTGGTAAGTAAATAAGTTACAACAGCAGCAACTTCATGTATGGAATATTCTTATAAGAAAAGACATGAGAGCTTGCTTCCACTCTCTGTTTTCTGCCATGTCGAGATATAAAAATAAGACAGCCATCTATAAACCGAAAAGCTGCTTTTTTTTTTACAGAGACAGAGAGAGAGTCTGAGAGAGGGATAGATAGGGACAGACAGACAGGAATGGAGAGAGATATGAGAAGCATCAATCATTAGTTTTTTGTTGCAATACCTTAGTTGTTCATTGATTGCTTTCTCATATGTGCCTTGACCATGGGGCTACAGCAGACCAAGTAACCTCTTGCTCGAGCCAGTGACCTTAGGTCTAAGCTGGTGAGCTTTGCTCAAACCAGATGAGCCCGCGCTCAAACTGGCAACCTTGGGGTCTTGACCTGGGTCCTCTGCATCCCAGTCCAAGACTCTATCCACTGTGCCACTGCCTGGTCAGGCCAAAAAAGCTGCTTATTACCTAAATACAGTCATATTAACACGCTGATCTCAGACTTCCTTTAGATATGTGAGAAATAACTTTCTGTTGTTGATAAGCCAAACTGACTAAGAAAACCACTAGTCTGATGGAACCCTGTAAATCCTACTGGGTGAAAAGCAAGGAAGAAACATATAAACAAACAAAAACCTTATCATACAATGTCACCTAAAATAATGAACCAAAGCAGCACATGGGAACCTCAATGGGGTGTTCTTCAGGTAAGAACAAATATATCAGTATGAACAAAGATATGGCTGTGCTTTAGTGTATATGTGTAGAAAGAGGGAGAAAAGAGCTGTGAAGGAATCTATTTGCCTCTAGTAGAAGTTTTGAGATGGAGAACTGTTCTGGAAATATAAAAGCATAAGTAAAGCTGGCTCGGATTATCAAGTGAGCAGAGTTCATAAAATCCTAGCATCAAAGGATTGAAGGAAGATATTCAAAGGTCACTTGGTTCAGTCACCTCCTTTCAAGTAGGATCACACCAAAACCATCCCAGAAAAATGAGAAGCTCTTTTATTTTTAAAGCTTGCTATAGAAAGAGATTTTCCCCGACAGAACTTTTTCTCAGCGAGTGCTAAAATCTCTGCTCTGAATGATATGCCTCGCTTGCATTTGGGGCACCTAATATAACACCCAGCATCTGTATTGGTTTCCTAGTACTGCCATAGCAAATTACCACAAACTGGGTAGCTTTAAGCACAGAAATTTATTTTCTCACAGTGCTAGAGCCTGGAAGTCTAAAATCAAGATGTCAGCAGGGCCGTGTTCACTCTGAAGGTTTTAGCAAAGAATCCTTAGTTTCTTCCTACCTTCTAGGGGCTCTCAGCAATCCTTGCCTTTTTTGTCTTGTGGCCATATCACTATTACTCTAATTTCTGCTTCCATTGTCACATGGCTTTCTTCCCTGCATGTGTCTCAGTGTGCTTTTATCTCTTCTAGTAAGGACACCAGTCATTGCATTTAGGGCACACAGTAAGGCAATGTGAACTCATCCTAACTTAATTACAACTGGAAAGACACTATCTACAAATAAGGTCACATTCTGAAGTTCTGAGTGGACACACATACTTGTAGAGATACTATTTAAAACACTACAGCATCCTTTGTACTACTTGTCCTGAAGCTGAAGACATCAATTTTTTTTTAATTGTACCCATAAATGATCTTTCTTGAAGTCAATGTGAATTTTACAGTGCATCTAATGGAGATGATTTTCATTTAATTATTTTTCTTGATGGCTTAAATTAATATAAAATCATTTTCAAGTGTCAATACAAATACAGCCATCGTATCAGCTTTTGGTGGGAGGAAAGAATCAGTCTAAGACACACAAATTGAACTTGGAAAAGTAATAATCTAGTCACACTGGTTGATTAAATGAATGAAATAAATATATTTGATACACTTAATAAGTCAAGATGTATTATGACATAGTGTATAGTGTGGGGACGTTCTCTTGGCCATAAATAATGCACAGATGTAGAGAAAGTTGAAACGAGGCATGCTAAAGGAATCAGGGAGATTTTAGGAAGGAGGAGAAAGACATAGAGGGTAGGTAGGATCTTATGAAAGACATATTCTATTGGGAGAATTACATGATTAAATAGTAGAATGGGCAAAGCAGTGTCTGTCCAAAGATTCAACTGACCACAGAGACTTAGCCTGAGAAGAGTGTTTGAAAAGAGAACAGCTGGGCTTTGGTTCATTAAGGTAAACCAGGGCCTGCAAGTGGGAGACTTTCAATGTCAAATTAACTCCAAGCATCATCCTGTAAGTGTTGGGAAGGTCCTGGAAGAATTTGAACCCTAGGGTGACATAATGTAGATGATGGGGGAGAAGATAAACTTGATGACAGAGTAAGGGTTATGTTTTAGGTACAAGAGTATAACAATTGTTGCAATTGTCCAGGAGAGTTATGAGGACTTGTATATATTGAATGTTGAGAAGTAACAACAGGGCTGCTATCACATGGAAATTATTTGCTCCATAGAAGCTATTCCACTAAAGAGTTGGTGTAGTTTTCTAGTAATGATCTTAGGGAGAATATAAGTTCCTCCCCCACGTAGCCCTGCCTTCATTCCTCAGGATATAAGAACATCACTACCAACCCCAATGTATGAAATCTGCTGCTTTGGCTACTCTCCACTTAACCTGAGTTTCATTTAAAAGAATAAAGAAAAGTACATTCTCAGCCTTCACTCTTGGGAAAAATCTCCTTATTCAGCAAAAGATAATGTAAGGTTGCCCTGTTAACTCAGCCTTGCAGAACACATTCCTGTCAGTTGGCATGAGCTTTGTTCCTTTCACCTCAGGCAGGTGGTAAAGGCATTCTGCAAAGGAGGATTCCAAATTAGGTTAAGCACCAAAATAGGGATATGGCCTGGCTCACCCTGTTGGGGGATGATTGGACTGCGGAAATCCATCCAAGTTCATCTCTTAAAGCCATGTTGCAGAACAGCAATTGGGAGAATAAAAATAGAGATGATGGTTGACTGGAATGCCATTCCAACCTTCCTTATGCTAGCTTTGCCCTAATGGTCTGGGGCTTGGGCACCCTGTAAATGATTACCTGTCTTACTCTAACCAGACATCACTTTCTCTGGGCTGTTTTAATGCCACTTCGTCACCAAAGCACTGGGTTTATTCCAGGCCGGCCATGTGTATATTAACAAAGTCTTCTAGGAGGTTGAAACTCTCATAAGTCATACAAAACTGCTATTCCCAAAATATGTGGGTGTGCAGGTATTTTATATGTGCACACACAATAGATGCAAACAGCTTAGACTAAACCAAATAAATTTAGTATCGGCTAATTTCTTAACTTCTTACTATAGCATTTTCAGGAATTTATAGGTTTAGTCAGTATCTTTCTTAAGTAGATTCACTCAGAATTGTGACTCAGGACTATAATGTACTTTCACAGATACACACTATTCCACCATGTTATTACACAACAAATTATATTATTCTGGTCTTGAAGAGAATTTGTGTGTGGTGTTACCCTGAATTTTTGCTCTTATACATGGTGCTGCTATGAACATACTGTTGTATATCTTCTGGTAAACACATGCAAGTGTTTTCTCCTGGGTATGTACAAAAGAGGCAGAGTGCTGGAGTTATAGGTTATATGAATGTTCAACCCTGTGATAACGTCAAACCATGTTCCAAAGTGGGTATACCAGTTTACCCTCTAACAGTGTTAAAAAAAATACTGAGGGTCTTTTAAAATTTGATAACATAGATAGTATTTTTTGCTAATCAAATGGAATGAAATATAAACATGCTTTGGGTTTTATTTACATTATCCTCATTACTAAAAGGTTTGAGTATCTCATGTACTTAATGACTATATGTATTTCCTTACATACACTTATTTTTAAATGAATATGCCAAATTGTCTTTAAATCTAGTGCCCTTTCTTAGTACATTCAGCCTGGGTTATAAAAGGCTAGGAACTCATTTTTATTTCTTTGAAGTTTCCCATATAGTGCCCACAAAAGACTTGCCAGCAACAGTTTTCTCTATGAGTGGCTTTTATGACATCCTGTGTCACAGCCACACAGGAAAGCCTACAGGTAGTTACCGTTTATATGGTACTATGATAGGGACAAAGAAAGAATAAGTATATCTTACCTAATTTCTGCTTTGTAGGAACTTGAAATCTTGAATAGTCACCTTGATTTTACCCTTGCCATCTCTTCTACCACTTAATTTATTTTATACTACCAGGTTTTGTTTTATTCTGGCCAAAGTGGAGGCATAGTGTGATTTTTATTTATAACTCTCAAAAAATTGAGATAATATTGATATATACTTTAACATATTAATAATAACTTTATCTTTACTAATACAATGAGGGCAATATTAATCAGACAAATTAAAAGTGATCGTCTCCACAGGCACACTTTTCCACTGCCCAGTGATTTGGTGCCTCTCAGAAGCAGCCTGCTTGACCATTTTTCATATTGCAGTGACTGAAAATGTGTACCATGTTCAAGGCTCCTGAATTCTACTTCAACTTGAGGCTTTTAGGAATCTAACTTCAAAGGTCATTCAGAAGAAGAGTTTTGTGGGTTACCCAACTTCAAAGCATACTTGAGATTATTTAGCATTATTAAACAGAGCAATCTAAGAGACAAAGACACAGGCTAAAGTCAAAATAATGGGAAAGGCATCATACGTCATTTCTTCTTCTTCTCAGTTTACTAAAGCCTGTCACCCACTCAAACACAGGCCCAAAGAGGATGTGATGGGGTGTCTTATGTGTACATGAAGGGGAAACGGTGTTCTGTACTCATAGCTTGCCCTAATAATTTCTCACATTTCTTTGTTCTATCTTGAGTGTTCCCTAATATATCTACCTCCAGCATATTGACTAAGCACCTGCATTCTTCTTTAAACAAATACAATAGCCTATTTTCAAAAGTCATACCATGAGACACAGCTGTCACAACATCTGATAAATATCCAAAGTCAAGGATATGACCTAGCAAATCTGAATGCATTCTCTCATTTTTCTCGTATTTTAACATTTATCTCTTCTTCATTCAGTAGCATTTGTCAACCTGCCTTTACCCATGGCAACCTGTCTAATTTTAATGCTTTCACTCTTATCCACAAACTAAATTTACATTGCTGGCTGTTATAAATTTTATTTTGTTGAGAAACATGGTTTCAAGAAGACTGAAACTCACTGAACTCCCAAAGATACCAATTTCAGAACAAAAAGCACTTCTTTTCTTCAAACTAGAAAAGGAAAGATTAAATAAAAAGTATTTAGATAAGATTTTGCATCAGTTTGTGAAATTGTCTGTCAATGCTCCTCTATCTATCAAAGAACATTGGTAGAGGATTGGAAATACCAATAGCTTTCTTAGCTGAATGAAACTTCGCAAAGACTTCTGAGGTATTATGAATTTATGGCATGTGGAATATAGATATATGAGCAGAGTATGACATTCAATTATATATATATTTAAGTGTCTCATTTCATGTGTGTTTTCTTCAATTAAAGTTTTAGAAGTTTACAGGAGCCAAATACTTTATAACTCATTGGTCCACCATCCTTATTTGATAGGTAGGGTGACTAAATAATTTATTGTCCAAATATAGACACTTTAGAGAATAAAAAGTGATTTTTAAATAATTAGGCAGGATAATAAGCATAAACAGAGACTACGACAGGCAATGAGAGACAAATTGCCACCCTAGTCTTAAGATACAGGGGATTTAAGTGGTTTAGTCACATGCCTTTTAAGTGGCATACAACACCAGAAACCAGATGTTTTGTTAGAAATACATGGAACAAATGATTAGGTACAATCTGAAAATGTACATTGATTATTTTGCCCAAGGCCAGAAGATGATTCACATCATACTGCTAACCTCGTATAAACAAAATTAATGTTACAGCCACATTTTCCAGTTCTTATTGTATTTAAAGAAAGCAAAGAATTCTGACAGTATGGCTTTACCTTGGGCAACCCAAGTCAGCATGATATAATATATTTTGATTTAGCCAACTTGTCAATGAAAGGCATGATGACCTTCTGCATACGTAGGTACTCATTTCAACAACTCCCTGGGTGTGGGTAGCTGAATCCTGGGTTGGATACAGGGAGGAGTGATCAGTTGAGTTGGCCTTTTCTCCATTATTATTCTCATTGCCCTTCTTAGTGCTATGGTGTATAAAAAGCATGCTTTCTACTTTTGCTTCTTTTGTCTTTAGTTTAGTATGCGCTCAACATATATTGAATATCAGGAATATGCTAGGGGCTTTCACATATACCACTGTTATATATTATGTTTTGTGGTCTGAGTAATTTCTCTTACTATGTGAGTCACATTAACTTGTTGCTGCATCTTATAGGCTTGTCACTTCACTATGGCCACTAAGGTGACATGGGAAACAGCCCTCTTCAGGACCCTTCCTGCCAGTTTTCTCAAGGTTGGTGAAAGGCTTACTACGATTTCTATTTCAGAAATCACTCCTGCTATATTCCCATCTTCATTCACAAAAGAAAAGCAAAATCAAAAAGTGAATAAATAAAATTTTGCTCTATTTCAATACTCCTATTTCAGAACAGTGAAGACGTTTAGTACTTGCTTATGTATTTCACCGAAGGAGATCTGTGGAGAAAGAGTCCAGGGTGAATCTTTGTTTAAGCCTTCCCTTGGCCTGATAGGTATCTTGTCCCAAAGATTACAATCTATAAGAAGAAATAATTCAAGGACATCAATGATTCTGTTGTGAGAAGGAGGCAGGTTGGAGCATGACAAAATTCAAGATTGTATTTTTTAGTTTCAAGTAGCAAGAGGAGACACATTTTTTAACAAGAAAAAACATTTAATGTGAGATATGAAGAGATGGGAAAAATTCTGATTTAGACAAATAAAAGTCAAAACATTTTCAAAAAATAGCATGAGTTGCAGTATGGGAATAAGAATATATACAAAGTATTACAATCAGAGAACAAGCTAAATCAAACCTTTACTGGAATTTGAGCCAAGAAATAAATGGCAGAAAATTATTGGTAACTCAAGTTACTTTTAAATCCCTTCTCAGCAGAAGTTTAAAAAGATACATTCTATTTTTTAAAAAAAAAAACCTAAATATTATTTTAAATAAAAATAACTTCTAAGAGATTGAGGTTTGTTCTTTTTAAAGTTGTGTGATGAACATTAGCTCAGTTAATTTTCATAACATATCTGTGCTATTAGTAAGGCCATTATTTCCACGTGTGGGTTGGAGAGCTGGGTAAACAGATGACTGCTAACCTGGTGGGGCAAGTAATGTCCCCCTCTTCTTCCCTCTCCCACTGGAAGCTAAGTGCTTGGTCAAAGAGCAATACCTTTCCTCACACAGGAGACTTGCTTTCCTGTTGAGATTTGATTTGAGTTTTGAAAGTGGGACAATGATTTTGTCAGGAAACTTCAGTGGATTAAGCCACCACTTTAACCATGCTAATCAGGATACGGCACTCAAACTGTGAGAGGAGCCTTGCCAACTCCAAACTGCTGCTGCCCAGCGATCTCATCAGTCCACCTGCCGTGCACCTAGCACTTCAGTCTCAACTCCTCGGCCCAGTAGACTGAAAAGCAGCTCTTGCTGCAGGCGTTGGCCTCCAATACACAGATGCTACTGCCTACAGTCCTCATTGCCATCTTCAGGCCCAGCATCCTCACCCTAACACAACTGATCAGTTTCTAGGCTGGCAGGGACAATTGGGCAGACGGGATCAGTAAGAACATCCAAGTGGAAAAGCAAAACAAATGCAGATAGGAGCACAAACTGTAGACTGGAACCATACAAATATGATGGGGGTTTATGGAGATTTAACTTGCTAATTAGTGACTTTGGAACCATCCTCATTGGCTAAATAATAAATAAAAATTTATCTGAGCTGGTTTTACTAGTAAATCCAGGTCAGGGAATATACCCAAATGCAATAGATTCAGCTATTTTTAATCCCTGAGGGTCATGTGCAGGTGCATGAAATATTGCCATACATTATTTGCCTAATATTAGCATATAATTTACACTCTTCTATTTAGATTCTGTAGTTTGTTCTCAGTCTCTTTTCAAGTGAAAATTTATTTATTTATTTTTCTTTTGAGATGATCTTGTTTCGCTGTTCCTAAGATTTTTTTTTTCTTTGCTCCACAAGTCTTAACAGAAATACTGAGGTGGAAAAATGTATTATGGAATTAGTATCAAACATAATCAAATCTCCTAGGTTTAAATTAATGAGCACTATGAGTGTTCTGAGCTCTCTGATTGTCCTTCTGTAATTGTTTTCAGAGGGCATCCATAAAAAGACATGCCAGTCTCCCAGAGTGGGAGATGTACTACTTTTGCTATAGAAGAACTTAGGTTTGAATTGTAGTTCCCCATGTTTCTAGCAAGTGAGTGGATCTCTCTGAGTTGTGCTTGCCAGTGGTATGACATGGACAAATAACTACTGTCTTGTGGTCCTCACATGGTGATTGTTGGGATCAAATGAGATAGGGCATGCAGATACATATGATGAGTATTGAACCTGTCATTAATTTGTTGACATGATGTTCATATGAAATTTAGCATTGACTTTGATTTTTAAATACATTACATAAAATAAAAATTTATCTTGATCATTGGATTTTTTCAAGACACTTTTTGTATATCTTAATGCTTCCCTCTAATCCTCACCCTGTGGTACAAGCAATATATGGTCATATAGCAGAAAAGGTTTCAGCCAACCAGATGAGACCTTCTGAATTTACCAAAGACCCTAATCAACTCAGAAGAAACTCTGATACTTCAAGACATTTAGAAAAAAATATTGACATTATTAACCCTGAATCCCTCTTCAGAAGAAGTTATTACTTCTGGCCTCTCGTTGTCCATGAGAATGAAGTACCAACTTCTTAGCCTACCTTCCAGAATATACTACAGCTGTGTTTTTCAACCTAGAGTTAACTACCTTGATGTTGTATAAAGATTATAGACCCAATAATCTTAGTTAAATTTGCTTATGCTCAGGATGATTTCTGTCTTACTGGTCCCCAAAATAATTCTCTCATTTTCACCGGTCCCAGTAGAAAAAAGTTGATAAAAACTGCACTACAGTATATTCTTCTGCAACACGTTTAATCTTAATACTTGAATCACAGCTCACCTGTCCATTTAGTTGCTCAACGTTATTGCTCCAACATCTTGCTCTCATTGCAGATTGCAGTCTTTACCCCCTTGCTCTTCCTTCCTGGATTTTTATTTTTTTTATTGCATAAAAAAATATACTAACCAGCCTACACATTTCAACTGTATCCTTACTTTTCTGAGAGGCCTTCCTAGCTAACCCCAACCCATAATGTACTCCCTTTGTAACAGACACTGTGAGTACTACCTCATAGTATAAGAGCTAAGTACACCAGTTCTCTATCATTGCTCAATTATCTTGTGTACATGTTCTGCTTAATTTTTCCTTCAACCATCTGGTAAAATCCCAATGGGCAGAGAACATGTCTTAAGCTTTAATTACCCCCATGAATATTTACATGTAAATTTTTACACACATACTCATTCACTCACTCACACCACATTTTTTTTTTAATAGGGTCTCTAGAATTTTCATATATTACAAATTACATCATTCACTCTATATAATTTCTATGTTTAAGGATTTAGAGTATGGTTATATCATGTCCTAAAATAGTTCTAGTAGTTTCTTGTGATTTAGTTGAGTTCCCTAAATTGATTATTATCTCCTCCTTGGCAGGGAATATGTTTTTCCCTTCTTTTGGGTCTTTAGTAACCTCCAAAGATCACTGGATTTTTCTGACAATGTATAACTCAAACTCCTAAGGAGTCAACAGATACCTCAAGCTGAACAAGAAAAACAAAAATAAACTATTATTAGCTTTTCCACAGGTATTTTATTTATAAAGTTTCTCCATATTTGAAAAATTCACTCTTTTGAACTTGATTAAATGTTTAGGGTATTTAAATTTACTGTGAACTTTTCTGAACCATGTAGATAAATTTTAGAGTTTAAAACAATTTTTTTTGTAAAGCCAAAAATTCGACAAGAAACTTTTCAAACATATCCTTCTTTTGTAGTCTACTTCTTTATAAGAATATTCTATTTCCAGACTAATAGAACTCTTGAAATTTGAAATACTCATAACAAAAGGCATTTTATGAACTTTGCCCATTTTTCCAGGCAGCAAAGCATGGAAACAGAAGGCATTAGGTAAAGTTCATCTGTAATTAAACTTCACAAAATATATGTTTCTCTTAAACTAGAGTTGGATCTCCACGACAGATCAATATAGGAGCTACAGGAATGGTGGTCAACTTATTAAATCTAGAGTGGTTGTCAGGACTTATTTGTATCATGTTTATAGCCAGCTTTCTTACAAAGAGTTTTTCTGACTTCATGACTTGCAATGAAATAATTCTTCCAGAAAGAAATATGATTTCCTAAATTTAATCAAGTGACCTCACTTTAACACCAAATAGGAAGAAAAAAAGACCCTAAAACAGAAAGGTTTATGCTGAAATTTCACTTTCCAAGTTGCATCGTTTCATCTTAAAGTATGAAACTTTTGACTTAAGCATATTTTTCTCCCCTCGTGGAATTCATCTTTCATATTAGTGGTCCCCCTTTTTTCACATTATCTACCAAAGGATTAACTAAACCAGTGGTATACTGGAGTGTTTGGACCTATATGCTGCAATTTTTTTTTAATTTTTGGAAATTTTAAAGGCAAGTCTTTAAACAAAGTGCTTACTTTGTCTAAATATAGTATATTAAAAATAAAAATTAATACTCAACACATATCTTCCTAAATATTTTACTATGTTGCTATTACCTATGCTTTTGAAGACAGTTATGTTTGTTCTGTCTCTATAATGGAAATGCAATATAATGGTGTGCCGTGCCACCTCTCTTCCCAACTCTACATTTAGTTGCACCACCTTGGTAGCTTGAAATTCACAGAAGTCAGCAAACACTACAAATTGGGACTTGATTTATTGCTTTGTTGATTGTCTTGACTTAAGAAGGTGATGAGGAAAGTGTTATTGCTTTTTTGAAGTTGAAGATTTTTTTTTATTAAAGTATAGTTGTCACGCAATATTATATTCACTTCAGGTGTACAACGTAGTGATTCAAAATCTATACACTTTATGATGTGATCATCATAAGTCTAGTAAACCTCTGTCATCATACAAAGTTATTAGAATATTATTGACTATATTCCCTATGCTATACATTACATCTACATGGTTTATTTATTTTATAAATGGAAGTCTGTACCTCTTATTTCCCTTTACCTTTTCACCCATCATCCATTCCCCTCCCCTATGCCATCTGTTTTTTCTGTGTAACTAAGAATTGTTTCTACTTTGTTTGTTCATTTTTTTAGATACCATAATTAAGTGAAGTCATATGGTATTTGATTTTCTCTGTCTGATTTATTTTACTTAGCATAATATCCTCAAGGTTTACCTTGCTGTCATAAGTGGCAAGATTTTCTTCTTTTTTATTACTGAGCATATCTATCTATCTATCTATCTATCTATCTATCTATCTATCTATCTATCTATATAGATATAGATATAGATATATACACATACCATTTATATATATAAATATATATACCCCATCATATATATACATATATATATATATATATATATACACCCCATCTTCTGTATCCATTCATCTATTGATGGATACCTAGTTTGTGTCCATATTTTGGCTACTGTAAACAACACTGCAATGAACATAGTGATGACAGTGTGATTAACACAGATTAAACTGAGAAATGCATTATGTCAGTAACCCAAACTTTGCGAATAGCATAAAACTGAGGAAATATTTTTCCAGCATTTGAAAACTATTTTCCAATTAAGTAAAGAATGTAATTTTTGAATAAGTGAAGTCTCTACATGTCTTTATTACTTTACTATCTTTTTACTTTAAGTAGACACAAAATATCAACCTGCATTAATATCAACTGTAAATACAGTTGCAATTATAGATTGACCACAGCTATAGAAGATTGTCAAAAATCAACAAAAGCTTCCAAGAGCATCATTTGGAATCTACAATAAATATTGCAAATTTGTTATTATTTTTATATGATGTGCCATACTTTTAGTTTCTGAAATTTATGTTAAATATATGTATGTGCACACACACACACATGAAGCTGGGATGCTTGGAGGGGAGAGGAATAAAACCAGACGTTTAACTAGAATATCATTGATAATAACTAAAGTGTTATCAGATAATTAAAACTTTTCTTATAAAGATGAAAGATGTGGCCTCCTCCTCCACCCCAAAATACCAAAGTATTTTGTTTCAATTTGTGAATTCTTGATGTTTCAAAGGGCTTCATATCATATCATAGTCAAGAAAGTTCCTAATGGAGGTTGAAATTGAAAACATTCTCTTATTCCCTTAAATCCAACCTGGTAAAATTTGCTATTCATATGATACTATTTAGTAACAAATAATTAATAAATAAGTGTATAATTTTGTATAATTTATGATACAGAAAGAAAAAAGAAAGCTTTAGCTTGAATACCAGCTCAGTTTATAGTTAAATATCAACTATAAACAACTCATTTAATTTCTCTGCAAATACAAAAAAAAAAGAATTACACTATTTTAGTATTTCTAAAACATCACTGCATATAAAAATTAACTGAAATATCATTTAAATCAAAGGATTCTTTTCCTTTAACCATACCTGCTAAAATGGTAACCAAGAAATTGGATCATACAACCTTCATACAACCCAGGCATGGAATTCCTCAACCTCCAAAACCTTTTCAGGTCATACAAGCAATGGTAAGCTGACTAGTCAAGGTGTGGATGCCAGTCACATATATATGTGGATTTTTTTCATAATTTACTCATTTTCCTGACTCATGTCTGTTTCTTCCCATATATACTTTTGGTATGTATAGCCTTCCCAAGTGGTTTTCATTTCGTATTCCCCCACTACAGAATTAGTAATCAATATTATTAGTAAGAAATTTTCAGCTACTTTTATAGAAGCAAATGGATATATGTCAATATTTCTATACTCTTTTGCATAATATTATAAGAATCATGGTAAATCCTTATAAAGCCAAGATTTACTGTGGTTGAGGCAACCCTGATCAAGAACTTGATAACCATATAAACAAAAAAAATATTTGGACAAATTTATTAGTGTAGCCTGGTTAGCTCTCTTTTTTTAAATATAGTGCTAAGCACTGCAATTATTCTAATCATTTTAAAAAATATAATTAACAATGGTTCAGAAAATATTACCTTATGTTCCCTTAGGTCTTATAGTAGAATTCCTCATTTTTATACATGACCATAATAACAAAGACTTAGAAATTGCCTTATAATGCCCACATATACCTCATGCATTTCATATATACATTTAATTTTTATAACAATCTGCAGAGGAAATGTTATGTCTTATAGGTTTGATGAAAGATAATTAAAACTCAAAAAGTCATTATAAAGAATCAGTTATGGAGATAAAGTCCAAAGTAGGTAGGTCTCCTGGTTCCATATCATATGCATTTTTTATAATTAGGAGTTATTCTTTTGGAATAAAAATAATAATACTTGTAATATTGATGAAATCATAATTATTCTATCTAATAATTCTAATAGGAAACAGTTAACCTTAGAGATTTGAACCCTATATAGTAAAGGGTCTCTTTGGAAAATTTTTGAACTTCTCTCATCTGGATTTAAGGAAAAAAAATATTTTGTTTGGCTTTGGAATTCTCAGTACTTTACATATTTTTTCTAACATGGTTGTCCAAAAAGTTAAGGAGAAAGACAGGTACTATTGCTTTTTGCTATTTCATTGGCTAAAATGGCTGTTGCTTCTTACAAATTGACTAAAACTTCTGCCATCTGCTGCTGCTGTAAATTTCATCTAAATGTAAACTAAAATAAAAATGTTTTTTGAGAAAATCTTTAAACATTAAAAACCTTGACTTATTTCTGCAGTGGTTTAATGAGTTTTCTGCCATCCAAGTTTCCCAGCTTTGAAAGAGATGTCTAATGACATCAAGCACAAGTGCCCTGTAGATAACTGTATGAAGTGCAAGGTTTAATTCTCCTATAAATAAAAGACTCAGTGGAGAGATTCATGTGTCTGTTATTCTAAAGGAAGACCATCTAGACTTAAATTAGTAAGACAAATTATATAAGAGTTGATTAGTTTATCAAATAAAAAGAAAAATTGTCTTGTTCTATTTCATTAATAGTTTGGGGATAGCCTTGACTCTATTTTTCTGGTTTTTTGTTTACTTCATATATATATAGCAGCACTTTTGATGAAGTGTGATTCTATATAGTAGTTTTAAGAAGAAGATTCCTGTTTATAAACTGTAAGGCTTTGTCTTTCCATATCTGCCAAAGGTGTATCTAATTCACTTTGAAGGAGGTTTAGGCTGTCTTATCTTTTCTTTTTAATTGAATTTACTGGGGTGACATTGGTCAATAAAATTATCAAGGTTTCAGGTGTATCATTTCATAATACATAATCTGTACACTGCACTGTGCATTCATCACCCCAAGTCAGTCTCCTTGCATCACCATTTATCCCCCCCTGATCTTCTTCTACCTCCCCCATCCCATTCCCCACCCTGCAATCACCACACTATTGTCTGTATCAATTAACTTTCTTTATCTTTTGCTTAGAGACTTAAGAGGACATATAAGCAAAAATGGTAAAAAAAAAAATATTAATGTGTAAACTGCATTAGTTCTGCCTATTTAACATAGAATCTGCTTAGTTCTGCCTATTTAACATAGAATCTGCTTTGATCTTTAGCACTGGGTGCTTCTTTGCTTCAATAGACTATGCTATGCTGGTTTCTACCTAGATTTTCTGTAGAGGTCATTGATTTCCATTAGAGCTGTTGACCTGTTTTGAAACCCACTGAAATGAAGTTACTCCCTGTCATCTCATTTGGCTTCCAAAATCCTTGTCTTTGTTGTTTTAATTTGAACATTGACTTATAATCCAGAACTAGAACTTTGCCTAAATGAATAAATATCATCCCTTGCGATATGTTCCCTCAGGAGTATGAATTTCCTGACTTATATTACACCCCTTTCTAGTCAAACACTACATGTCATAATCGTGTTAAAACCCTTGATCTAATTGATAATTATAAATCAAGTATAGATTGTTGTTTACCAACACAGGGAAGATGCTAGGTGATAAAATAGGTTTTAAAAAGTTTAAAGAACTGAAAATATACAGAATATATTATCTGAAAGAATGGAGTTAAATTAGAAAGAAATTATACATTTAGAAAAAACAACATATATTAGGGAAAAATAAACTTCTAAATAATCCATAAGTTAAAAAAGAGAATGTAGATGTTTCAAATTGAATGATAATGAAAATATAACACATCAAAATCTGTGTTTGCAGGTGATACAGTGCTTAGTGATATTTATAGCTTTAAATATTTATATTAGGAAAGAAAAATTTGACCCAGGTCAGTGGCTCAGTAAATAGAGCATCAGTCTGGCATATGTATGTCGAGGGTTCAATTTCCAGCCAGAGCACACAGAAGAAGCCACCATCAACTTACTTCTCTCCCCTTCACTCTCCCCCTTCTTTCCCTTTTCTCTTCCCAAAGCCAGCTCAATTGGTTCAAGCATGGCCCCAGGTGCTGAGGATACCTCGGTTGTTCCAATCGTTGTCAGCCTCAGGCACTAGAAATAGCTCAGTATTCAAGTGTCAACCCCAGACGGGATTGCTAGGTGGATCTTGGTGGGGCACATGCGAGAGCCTGCCTCACTGCCTCATTATCTCCCCTGCACCTAAAAACTATATTTTTAAAAAAGAAACAATCTTTATTGTATTTAATAACAAAAGGTTTTAACTTAAGAAGCTATCAAACAAAGAGCAAAGTACTCCTAAATTCGGCAAATAGAATAAAATAATAAATATGAGGAGAAATAAAGTAAAAACTGACATAAGATAAAGATGGTTATTAAAACAATTCTTTGACAATATTAATAAAAGTTATTTAAAAAGAAAGAATACAAATTAGTTTACTGCTCACAAAAATTAAAGGATGTTTCAAAATGAATATGAAGTGATAAAATATCCCCTAATTTTTATAAGCAGTGAGTATAGCAGTATCAAGAACAAAGAGAATGAACATCTGTATACATCTAGCACATTACAAGGGGACAATAAGGAAATATTGGAACATCTTTATTCCAACAAAATCAATAATTTGCTTAAACAAAAATTTCCTTGAAAAATTATGAAAATGAATCCACAATAAAACAGAAATTCTGATATTGCTAATATTATCAAGACTTTTTTTATTACTGAATTAGATGAAATATAACATCAATTCATGATAAAAACTCTGAGCACACTAGGAGTAAAGTGGAATGCCCTCTACCTGATTAAAAAAAAAAATTGGACAGAAACCCTCACAGCTAACATTACACTTACCTTTGAATATTGAATACTTTTCTCCTAAGGTCTACAACAAGGCAAGTATGTGCCTTCTTTACTACCTGTATTCTTCATTGCACTGGAGGTCTTAGCTATTGCTATAAGAGAAGAAAATTATATAAAAGGCATAGATATTGGGAGGAAAGAATGAAAACTGTTTCTGTTTGCCAACGATATGCTTACTGAAGCAGAAAATCCACAGGGATCTATAAAATAACCACTATAATCAACAAATTTATGAAGGTTATAGGATATAAGCTTAATATACAAAAACCAAAGAAAAAATTATTTGAATGGTAAAAACAGAAAATAAACTTATGAATTTATTCCCTTATATCAGCATCAAAATACATCAAATATGTAGGAATAAATTAAACAAAAGGTGTGCAAGACCTCCATACAGAGAAATGTAAAGCATTATTCAATAATAAGGCTTAAATAAATGCTAAAATACACTGTGTTCAGATGACAATTCTGTCTATATAGATATAATACAATTACAATAGTATTATAAGAATTGGTAGGCTTATTCTAATATTAACATGGACAAACAAGAAACAACAAATACCCAAAGCAATCTAAGAAAAATAACAAAGTAGAATTTACATTGACTGATTCTAACACTTGTATAACACTGCAGCATTCAAGATAGTATAATGCTTAATAAAGATTGTCAGATAGATAAAAATAGGAGAATAGAGGATCTAGAAATAGGTTCACATTTATATTATCATTTACTTTTCAATTGAAAAGCCAACACATTTCAGTGTATAATGAAAATTTAAGAAATAATTCTCAAATAACTAGATATCCTTATAAAAAGAAAAATCTGCATTTATATATATATACACACAAACATACACATATATACATATAGATACACACGTATATATGTATATCTCTATCTAATATATTCTCTCTATATTTCATATGATATATACTTCTCTATACTTCTCACAAAAATTAGGGGATATTTTATTGCTTCATATTCATTTTGAAATATTTCCTAAGTTTTGTGAGCAGAAATTAATTTAAAATAGACTTTAGATACGACATAAAAGCTAAAATCACAATGATTTTAGAAGAAAACAAAAAGTATGATTTTCTTGACTTGGACTAGGCAAAATTTTTTAAGGAAGGCACATAACAATAACCAAAAGTTAAAAAGAAAAGGAATTATTGCCTACAGTTCATAGAAACGTAAGAGTTCTGCTCGTCAAAATAAACTGTTAAGACTTGTTACTCCAAGTCAAAAGTTGGGGTAAAGTATTTTATAGTCAGAGATCTGCCAACTCTCAAGAGCAGGTAAAGAACTTCTACAACTCAAAATAATAAAACAAACAACTTACTATGTTAATTGGTAAAATTTTTGAACAAACACTTCAGAAAACAAAATATAAAGATAGTTTCTAGGCCCTGGCCGGTTGGCTCAGTGGTAGAGCATCGGCCTGGCATGCAGGAGTCCCGGGTTTGATTCCCAGCCAGGGCACACAGGAGAAGCACCCATCTGCTTCTCCACCCCTCCCCCTCTCCTTTCTCTCTTCTCTCTCTTCCCCTCCTGCAGCCAAGGCTCCATTGGAGCAAAGTTGGCCCAGGCGCTGAGGATGGCTCCATGGCCTCTGCCTCAGGCACTAGAGTGGCTCTGGTTGCAACAGAGTGATGCCCCAGATGGGCAGAGCATTGCCTCCTTGTGGGCATGCTGGGTGGATCCGAGTCAGACGCATGTGGGAGTCTGTCTGACTGCCTCCCTGTATCCAACTCAGAAAAATACAAAAAAAAAATTGATAGTTTCTAAGCACATGGAAAAGTGGTCAAGGTAAAATAAGCATCAGAAAAATTAAAATTAAAATCATAATAAGACAACAGTGTCTATGAGCAAGCATTAAAAATAATAGCAAAAATACGAAACAGTAAGAACTCTTGGGTTGAGAGATGGGGGTAGAAAATGTGGAAGGGTTGGGATAATGGCATGGACTGACTGAGAAGGGGGGTGGGGGAACTTTCTGGGGTACAAGTGATGTGCCATGTTTTAATAGGGTAGGTTTTGTGATTACAAATGTGTCTGCACTCATCAAAACCCAGTTAATGTACCCTTAAAATTTCTTTAGATGTAAATTTCAGCTCAAAAGGAAAAAAAAACTATAAAAGCATAGCACTGTAATTAATCATTTGCATGATGAAATATTTAAGAAAAAGTGTATTGATAGTTGAAATTTACTTTGAAATGCATCAAAAGTCTCAATGGTACATATAAGGGATTCAATGTAAAACTCTTTCAACTTTTTTATATGTTTAAAAGTGTTTACACAAAAATTCTAAAAAAAGTTAAGTATGCAGCTCAAGCTAACATTAATCAAGAGATTACTATGTGTGCTTCACCACTCAAAATGCTTTACATGTAAAAGCATTTTTAATCCTTACAAGGATACTTTAGGGTGGATTCTGTTTTTATCTTCGCTTTACAGATAAAAAAGTGAAGCACAAATGTATTAAATGGAAATAAATAATCAAGCACAAATCTTCTGTGTTATAAGGAATCTACACAGAATGGGACGGGATACACAGATGAGCAATATGTTCATGAAAGGTGCAAATACTGGAGAGAAAAAATGTATTCTCCTGTTTCTTTTTTTTTACATTGGAACTAGGTAACATAAGAGTAGATAACACTCCCATCTGAGAGTATAATTATATGGAAAATACAAACAATGCATACATCTTAATGATGTTAATCTTACAATAAAATGATGGTAAAATAAATTAGCAAGGGCTAGTTCAGTATAATTTATCACATCACTCCTTTTCATCTCCTTTTTTACTTTTCTTTTAATCTATACCACTCTTAGGGTATTAATTACCTCATATTTTCAGATATCTGTTTCTCCTTTTGGAGAATAAGCTCATTGTTAGAAGAACAATCAGAATTGCTATGCTTAAAAGATTTCAGTCAAAAATATAATAGTGCACACTCTTGATAGCACTGTTATGAAGTAATATGAATTAATATAAATTTAATAACTGTATATTATATTAAATTATAGTTTTGTTCATTTTTTAATGTTGTATGTCATTCTCTCTCCATTTTTCTATACCTACTATGATGCAGTCTATTTCAAAATCAAAATGGTTGAAAAATTTGGGAAAAATAATTTTGATTGGGAAGAAGAAAATTTAGCATTTATTGTTATAATGTTATTAATTGTTAACTCTATCATGTGATCCCCTAGTCCCTACATTCCTTTTCTGTCTGAGAAAGAGAAGGGTGTGTTGAATAATGGAACATTTTCCACAAAAGTGCCCTGGACATTGACGGATCCATGAATTTGTGTACTGGTTCACTAATATACTTTCTAGGCTCTTGTCCTATCTTCTCATTTTGTCCTCATCATGAGTGAATGCTATCTTCTATCTTCTCTTGGTTACTAGACAGTGTCTACAAGGTTGTATCTTCAGGGTGGATATGCGAAAGGATCATGGGGCAAGAGTTCTTGTCTTATGTTGTATAACAGCAGTAAATTTTTCCTAGAAGTCTCCAGCAGACTTTCCTCCATGTCTTGTTGGCTAGAGTTGGGTCATTGTGCCACCACCACTATGGACAGAAAGGACTAGGAAAACAAGTAACTGGCACTTGCAGCCTTCAACTTGGGGGACTGACTTTCAAAAGAGAGAAGAGAATGTTGTCTACAACACTGCCTGATACAAAAATGTGTCATGTTTCTTAACAAAAGGCATTAACTTTGAATAATGAAGCAACTACTGGTGGTATTCAAAGTTCAAAGATGAGGAATTTTTTTTTCTAATAAGGACTTATTAACCAAGGAACCCTAAAAGTATATATTAGATTAGTCCTTCTATTGATCCCTTACTTTTTTATAACTAACTTTCATTTCCTGAATTATTCTTAGAACTCTGTCTTCTTTATTCCCAACATAAAAATTAGAAAGCAAAGGAAATGTGATATGGTTGCCAAACTGAAGCAGACAGCTATAGGTAAATATAGATTTAAAGTTATTGTAAAATGTTTGCCCTTGCATCCCCCAACAGAAGAGTCTCTGATTAAGGTAAGTTCCAGACCAGGAATTATAACTGGGAAGTTTAACAAAGAGAAACAGAAAATGTAAATTTAGTTCTTTTGAGTTAAGATGTGACCCTTATTCTTTAAAAAATATAGACAATCTGTGCTCCCTGAGAGAAATAAGAACAATTAAACTATATTAATGCAATATATATATATATTGGATTATATATATACATATATATATGTACACAGGGCTATGGATATATATATCCATAGAGACATAGTCCTGTGTACATATATATCATCAAAACATCACTCCCTTGATGACAGCTTGGTGAATATTTCTTTCCTTTAGCAAAATTCTGATGAACCAACATTTCAGGTTCACACAAATTCCCCATGGAATGACTGTTTTATTTGTATTGCTATTAATATTACTCAGCTCTGAGAGCAATGCCTTCAAAAGATCCCACTGCCCTTTGTTGTAAGGGAGTGTGTGTGATTTTGATTAGCAAACCAGCATACCTCCTCTAGATTTACTTCTGTACTTATGCAGTTAAAATAATTATAATAAAATCTATTAACTGCTTGTTACTGCAGGGGGAAAAGGCACTGCATCCAAGCTTCCATCTGCAACCATTGATTCTGAAGTGGTGAGTGACAGTTCCCCACTGCCTAAGTAGGTTATAACAAGCTAGCTTCGGGCTGCAACAGCCAGTAGAGTGCAGAGGAGAAACGACTGGCCTCCAAACTTGTCTTAAGCCTCAAGAAAGAAGGAAAGGGTGGGGGGGATCTCTGCCAATAACAGTAGTGCCTGTTCTCACATTCAGCAGCAAGAGCTTTGTAATTGCCAACTCACTTTAATTCCCACTCACACCTTGGGGGGACAAGGCAGAGAACTCTCTCTAACA
Organism: Saccopteryx bilineata; assembly: GCF_036850765.1. Taxonomy (NCBI): domain Eukaryota; kingdom Metazoa; phylum Chordata; class Mammalia; order Chiroptera; family Emballonuridae; genus Saccopteryx; species Saccopteryx bilineata. The sequence goes on along the minus strand of NC_089500.1, from coordinate 28,854,995 downwards.
GATAGTAATAAAACTATTATTCATCTAATCACCCACAAACATATGTGTTTCTTTTGTAACAACTCTGTTGCCCTTGTCCCCATAAAAATACACACACACATAAGCCACGTCATGCAAATGAAAACACAATAGTGAGGACAATGCAAACCAAAAGAACAGGATGCTTTGCTGACACACAAAAACTCTACCTCCCATTCATTCTGTATACATAGCATTCCAATGAATTTCTATCAACCCCACACACCACAGTGAAGGTCCTATGTAGTGATAAGGAGAATCCACGCTATTATTTATATCTCTTGAATGAAATCACTTCTTTTGCTTCAGTGATTGGCCTGTATGTATCAGGTAAAAGTGTATTTCAAATTGAAAGCTGACTTTATTTCTATCTTTGATTTTGCATATGGCTATATAGATGAGTTATAAGTCACACATATTATCACCTGATTATAACCTTCATTTCATGTTTCTTTGCGTGTATACATCATGTCACAAACTCAAATTATCTGATTTATCTCAGTCCATTTCTGTAAAACATACGTCCGTGCACACAGACACCCTTATTGTATCAAATGATCCATAGAAATTATACTTGTGTGTATGGGTCAGTATTCCAGTATTTCTTATTAAATAATAATAGGTCAGCTATCTCAACTGTCTGTGCTGATAAGATAATGAGATTATGATATGGGTGGGGGAGTACGAGGTATATGAATACAGATGTACTGCCATCTAGAAAACAATTTATAAAGATTTGCATTTGTTGCAAGACTAAGTTCCATATCTTTGATTTGCTTTTTTATAAATGTCTTTTAAATCGCATTGACAAAACAACAAACCAATTAAATGAAGTTTGATTCAAAATAGTATCCTAACTTAGTCCTAAAACTTGTCACTTTGTAAACATTCACCATATTTGAAAATAAAATCTATAGTTTAAAATTTAATTTCCCACCACTGCATTTTCTCAAGAGAATGTGGCATTGACTACCATGTGAATTTACTTGTACCAAATTGCAAGTATTCCCTTTTTGGACACTTTAAATAGGCAGTTCTCTACAAGAAGAATATGTGTAAAATAGACAAAGTTATATTGATAATTTAAATAATTTGTAACAATCACAATGACTATAATCAGCATTTCAATATTTCAGGTAGAAATAGGTTTTAACAGAGGTTTGCATGGGCCAGTTAAGTTTTATAAATGTATTATCAATTTTTCACAGGTAAACACATACATATATATCTTCAGATTATCCACACTGGCTCAAAGTTCTTAGAACTTTTGAAAATTTTAACAATGTAATACCATTTCCATCATGTGATACTGCATTGTGTTGAATATAGTTTTACAATAGACTAGTTAGCAGGAAATATTTACCAGAAGTGAATTTCTTCCTTTATTCTCCTAAATTTGATAAAGTGCTATAAATTTGAAAGTATCCTGACTTAGAAATCTGGGAGAATAAGCTAACACCACACAAAATAACCCATGGACCCATCAATATTTTCTTATTCCTTGACATATGAAAAGTAATATTCCAGCTCCCTCCATAAGCATTTGGAACTGCACACTTTTTTAGTTGGGGCTCCATTGCAGTGCTTGTTTTCTGTGCAGTCCTGGTAAAAGGAAACCACCCACTGATACTTGGTCAGGATAACTGGGAACATATGGAACAATCTCATTGCAAATATGCTTAAAGGACAGTGAACATGGATAATATGGATAACTAAACCCTACACATACCTGTAGTTGTAGATAATATAGTAGTGATTCATAATTACATATGTACCTATTTTACATATACTTCCAAATGACTTTAGTAAATTTGCTATGCTACATTTCTACTCATGAGAGAGAGAGAACAATACAATCATCAACTGATCTAACACTTATGGACTTTTAGAATGTACTTGTCATTTATCATGCTAAATGATTTACAGGTGTAATTATACTAAATCCTCAAAAATAATCTATGAGGCAGGTTTCTTACTTTCATTTTAAAGATAACAAAATGGCAGCTGAGAGAGAGTATCTATCTAAGGGCTCACCCCTAATAACTGGTGCATCCCATCTCTCTTAGTTTGGCTTCCCTTGGAAAAAGACTCTAGTCAAGGTTTGAGTAAAAGTAGTCAAGTGGGAAGTGCAGGAAACTGGACTACAGAAGGGGACTGACAAGTAGAAAAGGCAGTGGCCTACATTAGGTACTTTATCTAGTAGATTATCACAATTATTGACCAGCGCTTTGTTTTGTGGGGAAAGTTTTTGGAAACAGCAGACTATATCTCCCAGATTTATCTCAATCCAGATAGAATATGTCTACATCAATTCTGCTTATTTATTAATTGAGGGTTCTTGGAGGAATGTTAATTCCTCATAACCATAGTCAAAGTCTCCTTTCTCTGCTTCAGAGAAATCCTCCAAGGAAATGATAGTAGTTGGCAATCTTCCTACTGAAATAGCAAGGCCCAAGAAATATAGATGGGGATTGAAGTGAATTAAAACATAAGTTTTAACAATGGCTCCATGAAATTATCTAGGGCAAACATAATCTGATTGGAATGCTATATTGGTGAATGTGTCTTAAAGCTGGATTTTCATAACAATACTGGTTTTACTTAGTTTGTATTTTTATTTGGATTTGCTTTTGTTATGAGAAAAGAAGTGATAGAAATTTGGGAATTTTCAGAGTTCCAAGCCACTCCTTGAGCCATTGCTGCCTGGTTTGTATCCATATCTGTCTTCAAAGCTCATGTACTCAACTACCTTCAAATATCTGTAATATTGGATTAACAAAAAAAAAATCCCTCATAGACTGATAACAGTATGGTGATTACAGAGGGAAAGGGGATGGATGCAGGTAGGATAGGGTAAATTGGAAACAAATGGTGACATAAGTAGGATTGACTTAGCATGGTGAACACAATGCAATATACAAACGATATATTATAGAATTGTTCAGTTAAAACCTATACAATTTATTAACCAGTGTCATCCCCATAAATTCAATTTTAAAAAGCACATCTTTCAATTGGGGAAGTTGATTCCAATATCTCCGTTTAGAGACTCTCAGGCTTCAGAAAGCACCGTTCCCTTCAGTCTTGCCTATATGCATTAAAGATCCAAGTACTTTAGGCAGTGACTACAGTAGAAATGTACCCATTTGATCTGTTAGGGGAAGAAGAGGTCAGTGGCTTCAGGGGAAGACACTTATTAGTAAAACTATCTCCTCTACAAATCGGACGCAATACCTGAAAATTCACCGGATGGACTGGGTTCTTAGAGAAATACATGTTATCTGCAGGATTGCCATCGGCCTGGTTGATAATACTTTGATTGTAACTTCTCCCATGGAAATTCTCATTTTATTACTTTATTATAAATCAGAAATTTTAGACTAACAAGTTTCTAGAATTGTCCTGATGTTAAGAAATAAAAGATGGGGATACTATGATGAAGCCTGCTCAAGAGTGAAAATGGGAAATTGTTCAGACAGTGAGTCCTGCTTTAGTGGTAACACAGGACCTTGGGCAGGATTAAAAATCAGGCAAGCTTACTTCCAAGACAAGAATTCCAGAATAAGAGCCAGGAACAGAAATGGGAGAGGAGCCCTTAATAAATATTGCAAAGTTTTCAGGTTTCCCAAGGGCAAATCCTTCCTTAATATCTATCCTCAAAACAAAGAGGCAACTTAAATTCATGGACCATTAAACATAAATATGACATAGAGACCATGAAATTTAATTATAACTACAGAAGAGGCTGAAATTATGAAAAGGTAAATTAACGTCTCATAGGAGTGGTATAGATTAGGATTCCAAGAAAGGGAACCCTAATATTTCTGATTTATCTACTTATTCCTGCTCAGTGTACCCAAAGCATTTTTTCTTACAGATTTCAACATATATAAGGTAGGAATAGAGAGAAAGAAAAAAATAAGTAGAGGTAATGACAAGAAGCAAGACGAGAATAGAAAAAATAAAGGATTGAAAAGCAATGCATGGAGGCTGTTCTGTTTATAATTAGTAATGAGTGTATACTGCGTTTTAAAGAGCCTTAGATGAAAGGAACACTTAGTAAGTACCCTATGATCATAATATTAGAAATTGACTACTGAAAGCTTTCAAAAGCTGGCATCTCCCCTTTGGCTTTCAGCTACATTCAAGATTGAAAGATCAGAGGCTGCATATTGGGGAGATGAAGATCATCAAACAGACATTGAGTAACTGGCATCCTTATAAAAGGTCATCTCAAGTCATTATCAGAAAAATAAAAAGACAGACTAGCTAACTTCCAAATCTCATATAATGCACAGATGTTTGAGCTAAAAGAGATTTTTCTACTCAATGGAAATGTTTTCTCATTTTGCTATATTCACTGGCTATGGATTTCTTCAGGGATTTTGATTATATGGTGAAGGAATCAATTCAAAAATCACTCATGAAATCAACTGGGAAGAAAATGGTTTCTTGTGTAAAAAGCGTTATTACTCTAGAAAATAAAATCTGGAAAACACAACTTGAAAACTATTCAGAAAATCAATATTTTCAATTCAATTCAATTATATTTCATTTATTTGTATTCAATTCAATTCATCAATTAGGTGTGTTTTAACATGTGATCATAATGTGTTAGATGCTATGGGGGCCACAGAGCAAAGTACTCAACTAATACCCACTTTTGAGGAGGTTCTAATTTCATTAGTGAGATCAAGCACAAACATTACACCTATCTGCCAACAGTGTGAAGTCAACGCCATAGGCCAAGAGAGAGGTGTCGAGGGCAGAAAAGTAGGAGGACTGACATGTAGAAGGTGAATCTCAAGTTGAATTTGAAGGATGGATTTGATTTGATGTATGGGGAAAGATCATTCAGGATTGGGAGGAAAACATGGACAAAGGTAAATGATTCATAAGTAAGAACAAGACTGAGATATAGTGAGGCTGTGTTATTAGGGAAAGTAAGTTCACACACCGCCATCATGGCTTGCCAGGATTCCACATATGAAAGCCAAATTGAGGACATTTTAAGAGATGCACAAAAGAATGTTAAAAGACCTGAAAAGAAATTCCTAAGTCAAGAATATAATGATTCATTATATACTATTCCTTAGAAATGTGCAATTAAAAATGGGGTGTAAGTTGGATAATTGTATCTTTTAAAATAGGAGCTGATGGCATGTTGAATCTTCACTGCGAATGGGTGGTATTACTTGATTTTTACATCACACACCTCACACACACAAAAATGAGAATTGTGGCATATTGATGGAGATTTTTAGAAACCTCAGTTTCTAAATTTCCAAATTCACAGCCTCTGCTAACAATGGATAAACACTAGTGAGATATAATAATTCAAATAAAAGCGCCTTCTCACTTAACATGTACTGTGTTGCAGAAATAATACACTTCTTATTGTTCTGTAGTGCCTGTATTTCCGAACTGCTCAGCATTTCAGCAAGTATGTTATCTGAGGCTGTATCTATGCAGGCATTGAAGTGAAAAGTTGAAGCAATTGACCAGTATTTGAGACAGAACAAAAGAAAAGACAACAAACTCAAATAGAGTTTAAAACAAGCATTTTTAGGTTGTTTGTCTAATCACCTCAATTGTTTGCCTATCACTCAATGGGCAAAATTTTGTCTCTCCAGTTAAACATAACTGAAAACTCACAATTAGTTGATGGGAGCACAGGGTCATTAAAATCTACTTTTAAAAGTCCTAAGGAAAAGCAGATTCGATGCACAATGTTTATGAAAAATCTAAAGGCAAAATTTGTTGTAAACTGTAAAACTTTTTTAATTCTACTTTAGCTAACTAGGATGCTTATCAGCTAGGAACACTAACCTCTAAATCAGAAGACACCCACTGAGCTCAACAACACGGGGCTCTTGTTAATTTTGTTTGTTTACATTTTATTTTAGGCCATAAATTGTTTTTTTCTAATAACATTAATGAAAATAAAATTGGATATTGTGATTGAAAAATAGTCTCCCGCTTTGAAAATAAATGTGTCCGTGTCATCTTGATACTTATTTTCACTAACCATAGGAGATCATTATCTGGTCAGAGCATTCAGGTCTGTTCATATTACACAGGCTATTTTGGTCTTTATTTTAAGGGAAATTATTTGTCAGAAAATCTGTGCTAAGTCTCATCAGACCACTACAGGAGGATCAAACCCTCCAGTGTGCTTAAAAATCAAGAACTAAGCTTTATACAAAGGTCATACTCCATGGCCTTTTAGCTGAATCAGTTAAATAGAGACTACGAGGACCTCTTGCCCTCATCAACACTTATATCGCATGATTAAACCTGTTGATTCTATGTTGTCTGTGATGAATTTCAAAATGTGTTTCTAATTTTTTGTCATTATATTTGAGAGTTGTTTTTGTTTGCACATTTTTTACGCTTTATAGTATTGACAATAGAGTAAATATCCATTCTCTTACTTATGGATATTTGGGTAGTTTTCCTGTTTTTGAATTCTTATGTTGCTCTGGTTTGTATTAAAGAAAAAACACTCTTGTGATTATCTCTTGTGTGCATAGGTTAGAGAAGTTCTGGTGTGCACCTGAGAGAAGGACTGATGGACAATCTTCATGTGCATGTTTAACTTCATGGGAGAATTCTGAATGATTTCCCAAAGGTATAGTATTAACACTGACACCAGCAGTTGGGGAAGGTTTTGTTTTGTTTTGTTTTGTTTTGTTTTAGGTGAGAGAAGGGGAGATAGAGAGACAGACTCCTGCATGTGCCCTAATAAGGATCCACCTGGCAATCCTGTCTGGTGTTGATGCTTGAGTACTGAGCTATTTTTAGCACCTGAGACTGATGTGCTCAGATCAACTCAAGTCACTAGCTGTGGGAGGGGAAGAGGGAGAGAAGGGAAATAGGGAATCAAAAGAAGTAGATGGTCACTTCTCCTGTGTGCCCTGACCGGGAATCAAACCCAGGAGGTCCATAGGCCAGGCTGACACTCTATCCACTGAGCCACTGGCCAGCACCGGTGGAAGGTTCTTTAGTTGCTCCCTAGTTTCAGAAATTTTCATATACTTTCATATACAATTCTTATGATTTGTGGGTTAAAGTGCTATTCTGTGGTATATTCATTGCCTAATTTAATTTTTCTCTTCACCAAAATGCTTGTGCATTTCTTTTCCATATTGAAATTGGTTTACAGTAAAACAAAAAATGTTTATTTGAAGTAAAGTTGTCTTGATATAAATATGAAGTAGTTGTTTCAGCATGTCATCACCGCATCTGTTGTCATTAGTAAGTACTCAATAGCTCAGCTCTTGAAGGGCCCTGCGGAGGACTTATCCATAGGAACATGTGGAGCAGCAACTATAGCCAGGGCACATTTAGACTATAAATAACAGGAGTTCATGAGGACCTATTGGAGAGTGTTCTGTCTGGGTAAAGCAAACTCTTGCTGATCTAAAAAATAGTGTGAAGACCTTTAGGACATTTGCTCTGCTGTGGTAAAGGTGACTTTTTCATTGGCAGTGGCACTGGGGAGGGCCGAGCAGGATGGGAGAACATCTTAGGCACCATCAATCCCTAAGCATCCTGCTCTAGCAATAAGAAACTTTTGCTTTTGCCCTGGCAGCCAGATGTCAGCCAGCAGTTCTCTCAAGAGAACCAATCTTGTAGAAAAGGTTGGTTCAGCGAAATTAGGACTTTATTTCTTTCATCTCCTCTTGCCTGGAACAATTGTGCAATTTATCTATTATTGCTTTGGAGTATTTTTTTTTTGTCTAATTAAAAGACATTATTATTGGCTTGTGAAATTTCTGTAGTGAACTTGTGTTAAATAAATGGACAGACTCAGTCTCTGAGCATAATTTGCTGCCCCAAACCATCTTTGCTTCAGGAGTGTCTTGGCTATTGATGGGACTTTGTTTTTACACATACAGATTAGAAAGAGTTTAGCAAGCATATTTTAGTCCTCTTGGTATTTTGATTGGAATTATATTTATACAATTTGAAAAATGACATGTTTTGATATTGTTTTCTTCATAACCATGTTCTGTATTTCTATTTCTTTAGGACTTCTCTAATGATTTCTCCATCAAATTTTAAAATTTCTCTATGAAGTTCATACACACCTTCTAATAAATGTATTTCTAGATTTATGAGTCTATTCTTAAAAATTCCATTGTAAATAATATCAATATTGCAAAGTTACTTGGTTAAAAGTATATTAAAATACCAATTAGCTGTATAATTGATCTTCTATCTAGCCACATTACTAAATTCTCTTCTCAATGCAAGTTTTTTCTGTATGTCAGTGATAGTACATATGTAAATTTATTATTTTTGATATATAACATTTGCTTTTTTAAAAAAAAATTATTTTTTAAGTGAGAGGAAGGGAGATAGTGAGACAGACTTCCACATGTGCCCTGACCCGGATCCACCAGCAACCCTGTCTGGGGCTGATGTCAAATCAACTGAACTGTTTTTAGTGCCTGAGGTTGACACACTGGGATCAACCGAGCTAGCCTCAGTGCCCAGGGCCTATGCTCGAACCAACTGGCTGTGGGAGGGGAAGAGAGAGAGAAGGGAGAGATAGAGAGAAAGATAAGCAGATTGTTGCCTCTTCTGTGTGCCCTGAATGGGAATCAAACCCAGGACGTACATATATGCCAGGCTAACGGTCTATCGGCCAACCAGACCATTTTTTAGGGCCTAAAATTTTTTTATACCTAATTATTTGATTTAATAATAAATCTGTTTAGGAATTATAACTATAGTACAAGGGTAGATATAATATTTATAGAATTTTTTATTTCATATTTTTTCTGTAAACTTTTTATGCATAATTAATTTATAATCTAATATATGTAGTCTGTAGAGTCTAATAACTATGAATAGTGGTGATTTATATGCTTGGTGATATTGAGTTGGGAATTATATTTCATTGAAATTAATCTGTGGGATGTTGGACATATTACTCCAAAAATTTTGCTTTGTATTCTGTTGGGGTAGTGGGTATGATATGAGACCAGCCACTATTTTTATTCCCTCGCAGTGGATCAGTTTAATTTTTCATCACAAATTTAGCTCCTCAGCATCACTGAAAGTATCAACTTTTTCTGTGGATCCCAGAACTGGTGTCCTTTACATCAGGCTAATTGTCTTCTTTGTCTACACTCTCCTCGTGATTCACATCACTATCAGTTCCTTCTTTACTGAGTTTTTAAAACTTAGTTATTTTTTTCTTAGAGATCCCTTTTGCCTTCTTGTTAGCTCAGCAATACTTTAGAGTTATGATTGCAGAAATGTCTCCACCATGCTTTTTCAAAGTTCTGAGTCCTCTATATTTCTACCATTCTTTATAAAGAATCATGTTCTTTCTAAATAATGACAGCTCCCACCCCTAAAAATTAGTCTTAATCACCTGGTTTCTGAAAGATGTTGTCCTTTTGTGTGCTAAATTAGTGACAAATGGGAAACTGTTTACTTTGAATTGAATCGAAGGCAAGCATTCACTTTCTGTGTCTTAAGCCAAAAACTCAAACTTAATTTGTATAAAGATAAAACAGAAAGTACCTAAAACATTCTTATTTTTAAGTATCAGTTACAGAGTTTCATTTCATAGTTCTGACGACAACTTGAAATTATTCATTTCTCACCAACACAGGTGATTCTGATCTAGGGTGTGTCCAAAGATGATACCTTGAGGCCCCTCAGCTTATATCCATCTTACACTTACTTTCTTTTGCTGCTCCTTTCCTTTTTGTTCATCCTAGCTATTTACTATTCTACTTTATGGCTAATTCTACTTGCCTGATACCTCACCTTATATTCCACTACCTCCCAAATGCTGTTTTTAACCCCTACCAAAAAGTGACATTAATGCACCTTATGTTGTACCTCTATATTTTATTTAGATAATTATTAATTTGGTTTATCACCAGCATAAGGACTATATTTCCTTGCACTTATTTTTTGTATGCAGTCTTAGCACATTGCATGATGCATTGCAGAAAACCAATAAATGTATTCTGATTGACAGTACCTCTTTCAGTAGAAAAATAAAATATACAGAACACATTTTTTATTTTTTAAAATTGTATTCTAACATGACAATCTGAAGCAATTTTAATATCCCAGACACAAGTATAGAGGAGATCCTACCTTGTATAATCCGTTACAAAGAGCACACCATATCTGTCTCTACTCATTTGATCTATACAATGGAGGTATTTGCTTTCTTGAAGAGAGAGCCGATAATCGTTAAAATGGTAAAAAACAACAACAAAACAAAACAGATTTTATTAGAAACTATTACAAAAGGGGAAAAGGAGGCCAATATCGAGCTGGGCTCAATTCTGAATTCAGCAAGGATTATGTTGGGACTTACAGACAACAAGTAGAATGAGGGGGTCATTGGATGGAAAATTACTAAGCAGAGCTATCAAAGGTAAGGGGATTCTCACTACATAGATTTTATAAGATTTTTGCCAAAGACAAAATGACAGCAGATTGCCAGGGTCATCAGATATCTATGGTAAGAAATGATAATTTGATTAGATATATGGTGATAAATATCAAGTGTGGGATCTTTGCCAAACAGACTTAGCAAGATTCTTGCTAAAACTGTACTCATCAGTCTAAAGACATAGTCCAAGGAGAAGGCTTAGTTGTAAGCTTGTAGGAGCCTTTCTAATGTTTGGTCAAGAAGAGAATTTTTTTTCAGCTTTACTGATTTTTTTTTAATGTGGTTATCATAGTTGCTATAATATTATAATAAACATCTATAAGAATAGTTTACAATGGAAACTATTACATGAGAAGATTATATCTGTAAAGGTTCTTTTCTCTGTCCTCCCAAATACACTTCCAGAAGAACCAGAGGCCAATTTTCTATGTCAAAGGTGAATATCAGCTCTTAAAATTAAAACATTGATAGTATATTCAACTTAGCTAAGGCACACTTTCATCTCTCCTCTATTGCTGCATGCAGCAGCTTCCTTTGTGTGGAAGGATGAACGTCTGACTTCAAAGGACGGGGATTTAGTAGGACTTCAAAGGTGAAATGACAGATGGTACATGAGGAAGCATGGCCCAATGCCTATTCTCACATTAAAAGGTGTTTTTTCAAAACATGAACTCTGTTGACATTTACACATGATAATGAGTATGGCATTTCATCTGCCCATGCTTCTCTGTTGTAGTCCCATGTTAGCTATCCACTGAACATGAAAGAATGCGGGGAGCCATCTTGAATAAATGGAAAATTAGACAAAATGGCATTCAGCAACCTTTCAACAAATACCAGGCTTCATTTATTCTGGTGTCTTCTTGTCAATAAGGCAGACAATTTCAGGGTCATAAATAACAGATCTATTTAACTTATCCAATTTAATATCTCTTTCTTGAATGCTTGCTGTGCATGTAACATTATATCAACTGCTTTGGGAGATTTAAATGAAAGATATTATATTGTACCTGACTAAGAAAATCTATGTGAGATTTTTAAAAGACACATACATGTGAAGCAATTTAAGGTCTATACAAGGTGCTCAACCCCATGGTACAGTAACTGAGACTTTACTGAGAGGAAGTATATGCAAAATATGTTTGTCAGAGCTTTCACAGAGGAGGACTCAGTGCCAGAAATCTAATGACAGGCAGCTGCTGTACTCTCTATCTTAAAGAGAAAGAGTTCACGTTGGAAAGGGAACTGAGGCAGAACATAGTGGAAGGAAAAAGAGTCAAATAATAATATCTTAGGATTTTTTGTGTTTTTGATGTGTATGTGCGCAACTCACAAGATGACAAGTTTAGAGCTGTTGACCTTGTTTTTCTTTACATGTTCCTGAAATCTAAGCTAAAATTTTTCAAAAGAAAAGAAAACAAAGGTAAATATAACTTTTTATAATTGTGCTTTTTTAAACATTAGAAATTTAAATCAACCTTCCAGTGTGTATTCTTACTGTATTCCTGGCTATGGTAGATCTAATGAGACACCTAGGGAAAAGGGTAGCTGCTAACTCCCTGTATTCAGTCATTTCTCTCTTCTTCTATACACAAACATACAGCAATAGTAACTAACAGATTTTTCATTTTTTAAAACCATGAAATAAAAAGATCATTCATGCCACGAAGCTTATGCATATGGACTATTTAAATTGTTTTCAGTTAGTGTAAAAAATATCATTCTTAATTCATTTGGCATTTCATTATGTTGGTTCATCTAAATAAATGAATTCTGAAGGGTTACTGTGGAGATACCTATCAAACATCTTATCTGGCAATGAGTAGAAGAAAAAAATGGAGGCTGTGTACACTGCAAATTCTAATCTAAATGTGTCATTAGATGGAGAACAAGTTGTTAATGCCGCCCTTGAAGTCGACCTTGTCAGAAAGAAATGTAGAAGTGTTCCACAATCTTCGGTCTGAACTATCTTCCAGGCTTTCTCATCATCTTTCTCTCAATGTAGAAATACATCATCGCTCTTAACTAATGTTCAAAACATACCAAGTACACACAAGTTTTCACACCAATACAACTACCGTGGCTACAGTGGCCTAAAGATGACATTATCTTTGGAGGACTGTTTTGTCAGGAACGAAAATAAACAAAGTACCTCCATCTATGGACAACTCCGTGAATATATTAAAGGACTATGTTATGCAGGAAAATAAACCTTATATTTACACATAAAATCAGCCTGAAGTTAAAGGGAAAACTTGATAACAGAAAAAGACTTTAAGATGGCTCATCATACTTGGGATGAATAATTGGTGTAACTGAAAAAAAAATTGGGTATAAACTGACTTTTTATGACTGGCAGTTAAGTATTCAGGCAGAGTGCATCCTCTTACACATCAGAGGAAGCCAAATCAGAGGCATGCTCTATCTAAGTAAAAGACTAAACCCTTTGTAAATAGAAACTTTTCTTTTTAATCTAGCAACTATTTTCATGCTGATATATTTTGAAAGACCAATGTGTATATGAATATAAATAAAATTTTAGCCAGTGGTGGGATTTAGACAATTCTCTCTAGTTCAGCAGAACCGATACAAATTTTTTTGGTCAAGTTCAGTTGTTAAAGTGGCACTTGTAATCAGGGTTCTCTCTAAGGTGGGGATTTTCAAAGATGAACACAAAATGTTCAGAGAAGAGAAATCGCCTGTTTCTAACCTGTCAAACACAATGACTATTAGTCTAATTGGTCTACCTCTAAAGAATTGGGATCTTACTCCTACAGTGAAAACATAGTTAAGGATAAATCACACAGACAATGATGCTTGGATAAAAGTAACGAAAACTGCAAGTGAGAATGACAATCAAAAAACAATATAGAAATATCTTAAATAACAATTATATTGTTTTGTTAGGTATTACTTAATATTTTTCATTAATATTTTAAAACTCTTTCTTATAATCTAGCTTCATGTACCTCTCTTATTGTTCTTATTTAAATATTAAATGCATGAAATAATAAACTACTTTTCGGTATATAATTTTTTATACTTAAAATGGTCATTAGAGCAGAGAAATAGTTGTTAAATTATTTAAATCCTACCACTGTTTTTAGCCAAAGAAACTTTTTGATGAATATTTATAAAATAGCCTAGAGTATTTAAAGAATAGTGTGCAGAGCTAGATATTAGTATCTTTTTTGAACTTTAGAACTACATCAAATGAGAAAGTAAATTAATTTCTAACCTCTGTTTTGTTATCACTAAAAGTGTGTGGTCAGATTAAATCTTAATTCTTATACTCATGTATTTAACAAATATTTTATTGAACACTACATATTAAGCATAATTATAAAACAAATATATACATAAGTTTTCTCTTTGTAGAGATGATAATCTAGCAATGGAGAGAGACATTTAATAACTATACCAATAAATATGTATGTATGCTATTGCGGTAACTGGCAAACTGTTCACCAGTCAGTTTCTAATCTTACTGGACTAGTAATCTAGCTATGTTTTCCATATTTTCTTTCAGTTAGGTGGTCAGTACAATATAATTGAAAGGAATATACACAAATTCCAGTCTTGGCCCAGAAAAATCTCTAATGTATGTTGTGATTTTGATGATTTCTACATTTTTATTATATTAACATTGGTATCATAGTAATTTTGAAAATTATGTATTGAAAATAGTATGGTCACATAATGGAATGAGCCTGGATCCTTGTGTTACTGCCTGGACCAAGGCCTTTCACAGGTAAAAATATCTACTTGGACTTCATGTTAGTCAGAAATTTTCTAGTTATATATTTTAAGTTAAATTAATTCAGTAGTTAATAATACCTAGTAATTATATAGATTTGGAGTTTCAAGGAAGTGGTTGCCATAAAAAAATAATAATACAATGTATGATGTTGGGTTAGTTGTTGAGCACTTGAGTAATGAAAAATAAGAGAATTTTTTCACAGGCTAAAAAGATAGACTATGCTGTCAAGTGGCAAAATGTTCCATAAAACTATCTTTGCAATAACCTAGAAGAAGATAATGTGTAGGGCAAGTAGTTAAAAAAGCCAGAGAGCTGGGGTGACCTGGCTATTACTGTTTGCCTTTAATAAGATGCTATAAGTAAAATGAGTCAAGCAAAAATATAATGACTCTCAAAAAACTGCAAAATAATACAAAGATTACCTCCTTAAAAAGCTGGGAAAGCTGATAACTTCTGCAATCCAAAGAGGAAAGAAGAAAGCTTGAAAATGAACAAACATGGCACAGTAAGACTTGTTAGCTGAAGTAAATGACTCAGCTCTGCATCAAACACCAAAGTAAAATAAAAGGATTATTATAAAAAATAAGATTGTCTAAGTCGACTGTTAAACTAAGAGACAGCGGTATGAGGATGATAAAACAAGTAAATGGAGATGCATGAGAAATATGTCATATGTACTGCAAATCACTGTAAAGTGACAGGTTTTACGTACTTGGAAGCTAACGATTTGGTCTGGCACAGTTGCATGGATTCTGTTAGAAGTGCCCCAAGTCAGAGACAAATAAATGTTTACTTACAACAATAGTTAGAGCTGAAGATTTAGCTTATTTTTTATCAGTTCCTTATGTCCCAGTTATTCATGGCAATATGAAGGCATCTGTAAACAAATGAGTTTTATTACATTGTAGGATCCTAAATTCTTGGAACCCACATATTTTATAGTAGGAAGTGAGCATGCTAGATCTCTGCCTGGAAAGAGATAGCATCTCTATCTTAGGATTTTAAATAAATTCTTATTTTGGCACCAGAGCTAGATACTTTCCTTAAATTCCCAAACTCTTTGCTACACAAACATTCTTGAAAAGTTAGTCCAGCAACAAAGGCATTCCATCACTTTTGTTGTAAGATATACACAATTGTGATAGTTGCCTGGACAACAATTTCCAACATGTAACAGTACATAGAACTTTCAAAGGTAAAATAGGTCAGAAGCCTACTAGCTTTTTGAGGAATTTATGTGAACTAAAAAGCCACAAGGCTAGACTGAGATTTAAGAAAAAGTTTTGAGTCATTAGAAAACAGTAAACCAACCAAACAAATAACAACAAACCTTAGACCATTAAACTTGTGAAGTGTGAAAACTGTACATCCCCAAAGAGAACTTTTTGAAAAATGTCTACTTCTGATGTGGCTATGGAAAGTAATAAACACAGGTTTATCTCTCAGCATATAGACATAAGAACCATGAAGAACAATGAAAGGAATTGCTCTGAAGAAGCAAAATCAGTCTAACTAGAAAACATCTCTTATTTGAGCTATTCTATTTTGAATACTTCTGTTTAAAGAAACACCTTTTATTACAACTCTAGATGACATGTGTGCTATGATAAGTATTATGCTATACACATACAAGTTGAAATATACTCTTATAATTCAGTAAGGTGATTGAAATTAGGATATTAGATGGTGTTTCCCTTAAAATTATCCTTGAGGTGAGCAAAAAGAAGATTAGAGATAAGACTACTCAAGGTGATTAAGTATACTGTAATAGAAATAATTAATGCTTCTATCATATATTTCTATGACACAGAAAAAAGAATAAAAAACTGAAGAAAAAGTTACTAAGCTATTGGATCTCTTCAGGTGGCCTACTAGATATTTAACTAAAATATACTAAGGAGAGAAAAGAGAGAGAAGGGGAAATTAAAAAAATTGAAGAATTAATGGTCATAATCTCCTCCAATTTGATGAAAATTATAAAGCTATATAATTCAATAAACTCAATAAACCTAAAGCAAAAAGATGCATGAAAAAAACGACATCAAGACATGTGATAATCAAATTGATCAAAAGCACTTATAAGAAACAATTTTAAAAATAGCCAAATAAAAAGTTATTTTTTGCACAGAGGAAAATAAAAAAAGAATGACGAGATTTCTCTTCAGAAACAATGCAACTGGGAAAAGAGGAAGAAGTATTTTTAAAGTACTGAAGAAAAACTGTCATCCTAGAATACTATAATCAGCAAAAAAATTTTAAACAAGGAAAATATATAGTATTAAATGATTATATGAGAGCAAACTCCTGGTCTCATATTAATAAAACCTTTACAAAGAAAAAAGTATAAATTAAAAATAAACAGAACAAAGAAAACAATAAAAAATAAGACCAGAAATATAAAGTAGAAGGCAAAACACAATAGAGAAATCAATGAAACCAAAGCTGATTGATTCCTTGAAAAGAATTAGTAAAAGTGATATACCTCAAATCAGAGTAATCAGGAAAAAAATTAGAAAAAAACCAGATTACCACTATCAGGGATGAGGGATGAAACATTAATAATTATTCTAGTGTTTCTTGTAGACACACACACACACAATTATTCTAAGTTATTAAAAGAATAGAAAATACGATAAGCATCATTAACCCAATACCTTCAACAATGTAGATGAAATAAACAAATCTTTTATTTAATTTATTGTGTTTACATAGATTCTACTATCGCCTCAAATGCATCCCACCTCCCCCATATTTCCCTCAACATCTTCCTTTACCCCCTCCCAAAAGTTCCCTCCCCCCTCCCTTCAGGTTTAATTCCATTCCATAGTTCACATTGTTCCTTGGATTCCTCAAATAAGTGAGGTCATATGATATTTTTCTTTCTCTACCAGGTTTATTTTACTTAATGTAATAGTATCCAGGTCCATCCATGTTGTTGGAAAAAGTAATATTTCCTTCTTTTTCATGGCCCCATAGATTTCCATTGTATATATGTACCACCCTTTTTTAATCCACTTGACCACTGACGAACACTTGGGCTGTTTCCAGATCTTCACTATTGTGAACAATGCTGCCATAAACATGGGGGTGCATTTCTTTTTTTGAATCAGTGATATGGTGTTCTTGGGATATATTCCTAAAAGTGGGATGGCTAGGTCAAAAGGCAATTGTATTTTTAATTTTTGAGGAATCCCAATACTGTTTTCCACAGTGGCTGCACCAGTCTGCATTCCCACCAGCAGTGCAGGAGGGTTCCCTTTTATCCACATCCTCACCAGCACTTATTCTGTGTTATTTTGTTAATGAGCACCATTCTGACTGGTGTGAGGTGGTAACTCATTGTGGTTTTAATTTGCATTTCTCTAATGATTAGTGATGTTGAACACTTTTTTCATCTGTCTATTGGCCATCTGTATATTCTCTTTGGAGAAGTGTCTATTCATTTCTTTTGCTCATTTTTAGATTGGATTGTTTGTCTTCCTGGTATTGAGTTTTACAAATTCTTAATAAATTTTTGTTATTAACCCCTTATAAGATGTATTGTCGAATATGCTCTCCCATTGTGCGGTTTGTCTTTTTATTCTGTTCATATTGTCTTTAGCTGCACAAAAGCTTTTTCGTTTGATATAGTCCCATTTGTTTAACCTGTCTTTTATTTCACTTGCTCGTGGAGATAAATAAGCAAATATATTGCTGTGAGAGATGTCAGTGAGCTTACTGCCTTTGTTTTCTTCTAAGATGTTTATGGTTCTAGCTACAGCAATCATACAAGAAGAAGAAATAAAAGGCATCCAAATTGAAAAATAAGAAGTAAAACTATCATTATTTGAAGATGATATGATACTGTATATAGAAAACCCTGAAGTCTCAGTCAAAAGACTAGTGGAGGCCCTGGCCAGTTGGCTCAGTGGTAGAGCATCGGCCTGGCGTGCAGAAGTCCCAGGTTTGATTTCCAGCCAAGGCACACAGGAAAAGTGCCCATCTGCTTCTCCACCCCCTCCTCCTTCCTCTCTGTCTCTCTCTTCCCCTCCTGCAGCCGAGGCTGCATTGGAGCAAAGATGGCCCGGGCGCTGGGGATGGCTCCTTGGCCTCTACCCCAGGCGGTAGAGTGGCTCTGGTCACAACAGAGTGACGCCCCGGAGGGGCAGAGCATCGCCCCCTGGTGGGCAGAGCGGTCGGGCACATGCGGGAGTCTGTCTGACTGTCTCTCCCCGTTTCCAGCTTCAGAAAAATACAAAAAAAAAAAAGAAAAGAAAAAAGACTAGTGGACCTGATAAATAAATTCAGTAAGGTACCAGGGTATAAAATTAATACACAGAAATCAGAGGCATTTTTATACACTAAAAATGAACTGTCAGAAAGAGAAATTAAGAAAACAATCCCCTTCCCTTTTGCAACAAAAGAAATTAAGTACCTAGGAGTAAATTTAACCAAGGAGATTAAAGACTTGTACCTGGAAAATTATAAAACATTGATAAAAGAAATAAAGGAAAATACAAACAAGTGGAAGCATATACCATGTTCAAGGATAGGAAGAATAAACATCATTAAAATGTCTATATTACCCAAAGTAATTTACAAATTCAATGCAATACCAATTAAAATACCAATGACATAATTCAAAGATATAGAAAACATATTCCAAAATTTTATATGGAACCAAAAAAACATGAATAGCCTCAGCAATCTTTTTTTTTCTTTTTTAATTATTAAATTAAATGCAGTGACATTGATAAATCAGGGTACATATGTTGAGAGAAAACATCTCCAGATTATTTTGACATTAGACTGTGCTGTATACCCCTCCCCCAAAGTCAAACCATCCTCTGTCACCTCCTATCTGGTTTTCTTTGTGCCCCTCCCCTCCCTCAACCCCTCTCTCCTTCCTCGACCCAACCCCCCTCCTCCCACCTCCCACCCCCATTGCCATCACATTCTTGTTCATGTCTCTGAGTCTCATTTTTATGTCCCACCTATATATGGATTCATATAGTTCTTAGTTTTTTCTGATTTACTTATTTCACTCCGTATAATGTTATCAAGGTCCATCTATGTTATTGTAAATGATCCGATGTCATCATTTCTTATGGCTGAGTAGTATTCCATAGTATATATATACCAAAGCTTTTTTATCCACTCGACCTCTGATGGACACTTGGGCTGTTTCCAGATCTTCACTATTGTGAACAATGCTGCCACAAACATGGGGGGTGCATTTCTCCTTTTGGAGCTGTTCTATGGTGTCCTTGGGGTATATTCCTAAAAGTGGGATAGCTAGGTCAAAAGCAGTTCGATTTTCAGTTTTTTGAGAACTCTCCATACTGTTTTCCACAGTGGCTGCACCAGTCTGCATTCCCACCAGCAGTGCAGGAGGGTTCCCTTTTCTCCACATCCTCGCCAGCACTTATTCTGTGTTGTTTTGTTGTTGAGCGCCATTCTGGCTGGTGTGAGGTGATATCTCATTGTGGTTTTAATTTGCATTTCTCTAATGATTAGTGATGTTGAGCATTTTTTCATATGCCTATTGGCCATCTGTATGTCCTCTTTGGAGAAGTGTCTATTCATCTCTTTTGCCCATTTTTGGATTGGATTGTTTGTCTTCCTGGTGTTGAGATTTACAAGTTCTTTATAAATTTTGGTTATTAACCGCTTATCAGATGTATTGTCAAATATGTTCTCCCATTGTGTAGTTTCTTTTTTTATTCTGTTCTTGTTGTCTTTAGCTGTGCAAAAGCTTTTTAGTTTGAAATAGTCCCATTTGTTTATCCTGTCTTTTATTTCACTTCCCTGTGGAGATAAATCAGCAAATATATTGCTCCGAGAGATGTCGGAGAGCTTACTGCCTATGTTTTCTTCTAAGATGCTTATGGTTTCACGGCCTACATTTAAGTCTTTTATCCATTTTGAGTTTATTTTTGTGAGTGGTATAAGCTGGTGATCTAGTTTTATTTTTTTGCAGGTAGCTGTCCAATTTTCCCAACACCATTTATTAAAGAGGCTGTCTTTACTCCATTGTATTTCCTTGCCTCCTTTGTCAAATATCAGTTGTCCATATAAGTGTGGGTTTATTTCTGGGTTCTCTATTCTGTTCCATTGATCTATATGCTTGTTCTTATGCCAGTACCAGGCTGTTTTGAGTACAATGGCCTTTTAGTATAACTTGATATCAGGAAGTGTGATACCTCCCACTTTATTCTTCTTTTTTGAGATTGCTGAGGCTATTCGTGTTCTCTTTTGGTTCCATATAAATTTTCGGAATATGTGGTCTATATCTTTGAAGTATGTCATTGGTATTTTAATTGGTATTGCATTGAATTTATAGATTGCTTTGGGTAAAATAGACATTTTAATGATGTTTATTCTTCCTAACCATGAGCACGGTATATGCTTCCACTTGTTTGTATCTTCCTTGATTTCTTTTATCAATGCTTCATAATTTTCCGAGTACAAGTCTTTAGTCTCCTTGGTTAAGTTTACTCCTAGGTACTTTATTTTTTTGGCTGTAATTGTGAAGGGGATTGTTTCCTTAATTTCTCTTTCTGACTGTTCATTGTTGGTGTAAAAAAATGCCTCTAATTTCTGAGTATTGATTTTATATCCTGCCACTTTGCTGAATTCATTTATCAGGTCCAGTAGCTTTTTGACTGAGACTTTATGGTTTTCTATATACAATATCATATCATCTGCAAATAATGATAGTTTTACTTCTTCTTTTCCAACTTGAATGCCTTTTATTTCTTCTTCTTGTCTGATTGCTGTGGCTAGGACTTCCAGGACTATGTTAAATAAGAGTGGTGAAAGGAGGCACCCCTGCCTTGTTCCTGATCTTAAGGAGATTGCTTTTAATTTTTGCCCATTGAGTATGATGCTGACGGTGGGTTTCTCGTAGATGGCTTTTATCATGTTGAGGTATATTCCCTGTATTCCCACTTTGCTGAGAGTTTTGATTATGAATGGGTGCTGGATTTTATCAAATGCTTTTTCTGCATCTATTTAAATTATCATATGGTTTTTCTCCTTTTTGTTTATGTGATGAATTACATTGATTGATTTATGAATATTGTACCAGCCTTGCCTTCCCAGAATAAATCCCACTGATCATGGTATATGATTTTTTCCATAGATTGTTGGACCCGGTTTGCTAATATTTTGTTGAGGATTTTAGTATTTATATTCATCAGAGATATTGGCCTATAATTTTCTTTCTTTGTGTTGTCTTTGCCTGGTTTTAGAATCAGAATTATGCTCACCTCATAAAAGGAGCTTAGAAGTCTTCCTTCCTCTTGAATTTTTTGAAATAGTTTGAGAAGGATAGGAGTTATTGATAGTTCTTCTTTGAATATTTGGTAGAATTCATTTGTGAAGCCATCAGGCCCCGGACTTTTCTTTGTTGGGAGTTTTTTGATAACTGTTTCAACCTCATTTGGTATAACCGGTCTCTTTAGGTTTTCTGATTCTTCCAGATTGATTTTTGAAAGATTGTATGTTTCAAGCAATTTGTCCATTTCATCTAGGTTGTCTAGTTTTTTGGCATACAGTTCTTCATAATATTTTCTTACAATACAATATTTTGTATTTCTGTTGTGTCAGTTATTTCTCCACTTTCATTTCTATTTATATTTATTTGAGTCCTCTCTTTTTCTTGGTGATTCTAGTTAAAGGTTCATCAATCTTGTTTGCCTTTTCAAAGAACCAGCTCCTGGTTTCATTAATCCTCTGTATTGTTTCTTTAGCCTCTATGTCATTTATTTCTGCTCTGATCTTTATTATTTCCTTCCTTCTACTACATTTTGGCTTTACTTGCTGTTATTTTTCTAGTTCTTTTATATGTAGGGTTAGGTTGTTTATTTGAGCTTTTTCTAGCTTCTTAAAGTGTGCCTGTAGTGCTATGAACTTCCCTCTCAGTACTGCTTTTGCTATGTCCCATAAATTTTGAGTTGTTGTATGCTCATTGTCATTCGTTTCTAGGAATTTTTTTTATTTCTTCTTTGATCTCATTCTTAATCCATTCATTATTTAACAACCTGCTATTTAGTTTCCATGTGTTTGAGAATTTTTGAGCTTTTCTGTTGTGGTTCATTTCTAGTTTCATGCTGTTGTGATCGGAGAAAGTGCTTGATATGACTTCAATCTTCTTAAATTTGTTGAGAGCACTTTTGTGCCTTAACATGTGGTCTATCCTAGAGAATGTACCATGAGCACTTGAAAAGAATGTATATTCTGCTGCTTGAGAGTGAAAGGTTCTGAAGATATCTATTAAGTCGAGTTGATCTAGTGTGTCCAATAAGTCTGCTGTTTCTTTGTTAATTTTCTTTCTAGAGAATCTATCTAGTAATGTTAGTGGGGTATTGAAATCCCCTACTATTATAGTATTGCTGTTAATCTCACCCTTTAAATCCATAAAAGTCTGATTTATATATTTAGGTGCTTCTGTATTACATGCATAGATATTTATAATAGTTATATCTTTCTGTTGGATTACTCCCTTTATCATTATGTAGTGGCCTTCTTTATCTCTTACTATATCCTTTGTTTTAAAGCCCAATTTGTCTGATATAAGTATTGCTACCCCAGCTTTTTTTCATTTCCATTTGCATGAAATGTTTTTTTCCCATCCTTTTACCTTCAATCTATGTGTATCTTTTGTTCTAAGGTGTGTCTCTTGTAGACAGCATATATACAGGTCCTGTTTTCTTATCAACACAGCTATCCTATGTCTTTTGATTGGGTCATTTAATCCATTTACATTTAAGGTTATTATTTATATGTAGTTGTTTATTGCCATTTTATTCTTTAAAGCTGTATTCCATTTTTGCTATATTTTCCCCCACTTTGGTCTGTTTACAGAAGGCCCATTTACATTTCCTGAAGCATTGGTTTGAGTGTAATGAATTCCTTGAGTTGTTTTTTGTCTGGAAGCTTTTTATTTCTCCTTCAATTTTAAACGATAGCCTTGCTGGATAAAATAGTCTTGGTTGTAGGTTCTTGTTCTGCATTACTTTGAATATTTCTTGCCATTCCCTTCTGGCCTCAAGTGTTTCTGTTGATTAGTCAGATGTCATCCTTATGGGGGCTCCTTTGTAGATGATAGCTTTTTTTTCTCTTACAGCTTTCAATAGTTTCTCTTTATTGCTTAGCTTTGGTATTTTAATTATGATGTGTCTTGGTATAGGTTTCTTTGGGTTTCTCTTTAATGGAGTCCTCTGTGCTTCTTGCACTTGTGAGAGTTTCTCCGCATTAATTTAGGGAAGTTTTCAGCTATGATATGATTGAACAAAGTCTCTATCCCTTGTTCTTTCTCTTCTTCTTCAGGAACCCCTATGATGTGGATGTTATTTCTCTTCATGTTGTCAAAGAGCTCTCTAAGAGTTTCCTCAGACTTTCTGAGTCTCTTTTCTTTTTTCTTCTCTGCTTTCATGCCTTCATTCCAGTTGTCCTCCAACTCGCTGACTTGATCCTAGCTCTATCTATTCTGTTTTTAATTCCTTCCATTGTGGTCTTTATTTCTGATATTGTATTTGTCATCTCCGACTGATTATTTTTTATACTTGCTATTTCTTTATTTAGGTGTTCATAATGACCATCCATTGTTGTTCTAAGATCCCTAAGGATCCTTACAATCATTATTTTGAACTTCACATCTGGAAGTTTGATTATTTCCATATCACTCAGTTCATCTCCTGAAGGTTTCATTTGGATTGTGTTTGGGTGTTTTGTTTGTAGAGTTGGTTGAGTCTAGGCTTGGTGTTGTCTGCCTCCAGTTTTCAGTTGTGTTATTTCTAGGTCTTCTTAGGTTGGTATCAGCTATTATTTGTAATCCACTTTCAGATTTGGGCAGCTTTGAAGTCTTGATTTGTTTGTTTTCTTAACGGTGATAGTCTTGTTTACTGATCTCAGCAGGGGGCTTCCTTGAAATTGTATCCAGGAATATGGTGGGTGTAACCTGAGATTCTGAAGGCCTCTTTCACCAACTAATCTCTCTGGGGGCAGGGTGTTTTCTCAGCCTCAGTAGGGGGAGGTTTATCTCAGATCTTCATGGAGACCTGAGTTACTGCTCCTCCTCCCCACTTCTTGTTTTCAGCTGTGTCTTGTTGTATGGATTGGAGCTGGAGAGATGTCTGGAGCTCTCTGATCCAGAAGCAATTCAGTACTGTTTTGTGGGGAAGGATCCATCCCTCCCCCAGCTATGGCCACTTCCAGCACGGATGAGTCAGCTTTTTTTTAGATCATCTCCTGCATTCCTTAGCCCCTCACAGTCTGTCTCTCTCTCTCTTTCCTTTCCACTTGGGGGATAAGCTGATCTTTTCAACACACCTCACTCCCTGGTCACCAGGCAAGTGGCTGTGAGCAGTATTTTCTGCTCTTTTCCCTGGGGTGAGATTTTCCCTCTGGGCTCTCAGCCTCACCCCCCTCCGTTCCTGTAAGCAGGGAGATTCAGGTGCTCCCTATCAGGTTTGTTGTGGCTTCTTCTTTGCTCCTTAGTTTTTGAGAGCTGTTTTTGTAGTCCAGAGTTGGTTTTTCACGCTGATTTTTCCTAAATTGATTTGTATTCCAGTTTGGTGGTGAGAGCTGGAAGTCTGTGTGTCTGCCTACTCCGCTGCCATCTTCAGGTCCCCCGGAAGTAGCCTCAGCAATCTTGAAAAAGAAGAATAAAGTGGGAGGTATTACACTTCCTGATATCAAGTTATAATACAAGGTCATGTACTCAAAACAGCTTGTTACTGGCATAAGAACAGGCATATAAATCAACGGAACAGAACAGAGAACCCAGAGATAAACCCACACCTTTATGGACAATTAATATTTGACAAAGGAGGTAAGAGTATACAATGAAGTAAAGACAGCCTCTTCAACAAATGGTGCTGGGAAAATTGGACAGCTACCTGCAAAAAAATAAAACTAGATAACCAACTTACACCATTCACAAAAATAAACTCAAAAATGGATAACAAATTTCTTGAAATATACAAGATACCAAAGTTTATTCAAAATACAAAAGGGAGATTATACCCAAACAACTCTATTTCTATGAAATTTGAATTTGTAGTTTAAAACTTTGCCATATAGGCACTCCAAACCCAGATTTCATTGGCAAACCACTGAACATTTGAAGTAAATACAATAGCAATTCTACACAAATTTCCAGAAAAATAAAGGGAAATGACTGATTTAAAAATTTTTCAACGAGGTTAGCATGACCCTATTGGCAAAACCACACAAAGATACCACAAGTATAGCAAATTACAGAGCAATATTCTTCATGAATGCAGATGAAAAAATTCTAGACACAAGTTTGGCACATCAAAATCAAAACTACATAAAAATCATAATAATATAGGACTGACTGAGGTTTATTCTAGGAATCCAGTGTTTGTTTAACATTGGAAAAATTAGTTGGTTTAATTCATGAAATTAATAGTTTGAATGTACACGAAAAAGGTATTTGATCACATTTAATAGACCTTAATGACAGAAACTCTCTGCATCCTACAAATAAAATAGAGATTAATGATCCCAAAAGTCCAGTTATCTAGCCCTGTTATGTAGAATATATGTTGTTGAAACTGAAATATGATAATTGCAATAAATATTCCCAAATAGAGTGGGGGTAAAGTGGAGGCACCTATTATCACTGCTCTGCACTAGTCATGACATTCTGTTGGGCAGAGTTATGAGGGGCCTCTATTCTGGGGTTTGGGAGTATCCTTAATAGCTGGTTTTGTTGCCAGTAAAGTTTCTCCCTGATCCACTTTTCTTGGGGAATATATTTTATTGTTATCTGAGAAGCTCTTTTATTCTGCTTCTTGCATTTATATATAATGTCAGGGATCCCAATGGTCATTCTCAGTTGAAATAATCAGTATTCCTTGAAGGGGTGGCTCCTTTCAAAAACTTCTGTCTCTTAACTTTTTAATTCTAGACAAATCTGTTTACCAACAGGCATACCCACAATTCTTTCTGCAATATTTCACTCTCTTTTCAGTTAGTCATGAGCATGTTTTGCTTTGCAAAAGCCTGCTTAGTTTTTTCTTGTATCAAAGGAAATTGTTGTGCTGTTAAAACTTTCAACATTATAAGCTCCTGAATTTCTGGACACTATCTAGATCCCCCTTTTCTTTCAGTGATTTTAGCTCTTTTTTTTTTTTTCTTAAATTATCTTTTTCTTTTTAATTTTTATTTTATTTTATGTATTCATTTTTAGAAAGGAGAGAGAGAGACAGAGAGAGAGAGAGAAAGGAGAGAGAGACAAAGAGAGAGAAGAGGGGAGGAGCCGGAAGCATCAACTACCATATGTGCCTTGACCAGGCAAGCCCAGGGTTTCGAACCGGCGACCTCAGCATTTCCAGGTCAACGCTTTATCCACTGCGCCACCACAGGTCAGACATGTTATCTTTTTCTTATACTCACATGTCACATATAGTCCATAACAACCAAGGCATGCTAATAAAACTCTAATTATAGAATTAGCTGAGATAGGCCTACGATCATTTGGTACATTTCTTGTCTTGCAAGTTGTAGAAAAACATTTATCAAAATTTTGACCATTTCAAAAACATTTAAATCTTCAATAACTGTTTCCTCACTTTTGTTGTCATGTCCGAGAGCAATGTCGTAGCTTGTAGGTATTTTGTTACACCACTGGGATGTCCTCTCATGTTATTAATTAATGCAGCAGTAAGTGTAGGCTAAGTATTGCTGTGATATCTAGTAGCTCCTACATGCTTGGGAGTCTGCAACAACAATAGATTATTTCTTGGTCAGTTTACTTGTTTACTGTGAGTCAGGGGTGGTTGTATTTCACAATTTCTTCACTCAGTTAACAGCTACCTTTGTGACATTGCTAAGCTCATGGCTAAAGAAAAAAAGTACAGTTACGCACACACATATGTGATTCCATTTAGAAGTGCTATAGGCCAACTCAGTTTCCATTCATTGGCAAAAAAAAAAGACAAAAAAAAAAAAAAAAAAAAAAAAAAAAAA
Organism: Saccopteryx bilineata; assembly: GCF_036850765.1. Taxonomy (NCBI): domain Eukaryota; kingdom Metazoa; phylum Chordata; class Mammalia; order Chiroptera; family Emballonuridae; genus Saccopteryx; species Saccopteryx bilineata. Next base: position 28,827,804 of record NC_089500.1, on the reverse strand, counting down.
AAACAAAACCAAAGCCATATAATTTTGCTGGACATTAATGAGAATGAAAAATATATCATCTTGGGAATCATAGCAAATATTTTGAACTATTATACAATCTACTGCAGGGGATTTTACAAAGAGAGAGCATTCTATGACTGCAGTGATAGACTATGAAATTTAAGTTGGGTAAAAAAGAATTCAAAGCAAGTAGAAGTTAAAGTCTTGAAACTAATATATTTGAGAACTATAATGGTCTTTAAATAAGCAGGTGTTATAATAGGACTTTTTGAGAAAAGGAGTTAGAAAATATATGAGAATTTCATTAGGAAAAAAAGATAATTAACATTTCTGGAGGAAATATTCTCTAATTAAATCAATATAGTAATATCACTCTTCTTAGATTTGGCATTCTAATATTTGACTTGTCTCTGTCTTAGAAATTCTGTCACTTAGAAAATGTCAACAGGAGTGCAATTTTCATACAATGGTATGCTGTTGTTTTTCCCTAGTGGTTTCTCTGCAAACCTTAGAGATCAATATGGATCACTAAATATCTCTTTGAATAGATTGACAGATATTAATTGCAAAGACAACTGAAATTAGTGTATTGATCAGATAGAATTTTTTTTTCATCTTTTACATACAGTTGGCATCCTCACTAACTGATCCTACAGAAATTTTTAGATATATGTTAAGGTAAAAATTTTCTATTTCTCACTCAGCTCTCACTTTTTAAAAATAAAAGTAAAATATGAATGTAATGCATCAGAAATAATCTGATTACTAATAAATAAAGGGCCAAATTTAGAAATTTTCTTGAGACACGTTTTGAGACTAATTCAGCAAACATAATGCAAATTTGGTCTACATCAGTACTTTATAGGATCTTTTAAATCAAAATCCATAAATGTCAGAAGAAAGTCACAAAATATTTTTTATTAGAAAAATAATTGTGAGAAAGAATAAAATAACTGAGAGGAATCCATTGTATTTTATGACCAAAAAACTTCAATTGTGCTATTTATTAGTTTAAACTGTGTCAGCTCTGCCCCTATTTAAAAGGACATAGAACTCATTGTGTAGCACCCCAGAAACATGGGATCTCCAGGAGAAAGAGGCAGCCATCATTGAGAAAACAAACAGTGAAATGAATTGCTATTTGTCACTTTTCTAACTGTTCTGTTAACCTGTAGACCCCATCTACTCTAAGTGGTTTCATGCACAGTTCTTAATAGAGTACAAAAGAAAAAAGCAAAGCCTGCATTTTTAGAATGAGAGTCATCCTCCAAAGGTTTCACCTTAAAGGTAAAGAATTGTAACTCTTATCTTTGTGGTCAAAATCTTTTTTCTCTCAGAAATAAAAGAATGTTCTTTGAGTGCAATTTTCTTTATTTCTCATCAGCCCTGGGTGATGAAAGACAGATACTAACAAGTAGAATTAGACTCTCTCTCTCTGCCTAGTCTTAGATCAAAAACACCAGAAGTAAATCAGTTTGTCAGCCATTTTCCTTCATTTGGACAGATAATGTTTGCATAATTCCTCATAAGTTCCTACACTAACGTAATTAGGAATGTGAATAACCAGCTGATCAGCTCTACAGTGTACATATGATCTCAGGAAAATGTCAGTAGCCCTGCCTGCATGCAATACCCATTTAAGTACTCACTCTCATTTGAGAAAGTGAGGCTATGATAACAGGTGGAATTTTACCTTTTTTCTCACTGAAGTATAGAATTTTAAAAGGTCTATCATGAGCCAAAATCTTTAACAAGTGTGTCATTCATCAACCATATTCAGCAAATATTTTTGAAATCGCAGTAATAGACTAATCATTAGGAGATGCATAAGTGAAATAAATCTTTCTGGATACTGTGTCTTCCAGTTGTTCCATAGTACCCAGCCTATAAGGTAAGAAGGTAAAAACCTTTGTGGATATTTGATGGTGCAGGTCTCCAATCTGTTCGCATAGCTATAATATTCTAGATAAATGCCCACAAAGAACTAAAAAGCAGAAGTAGGTGATATCTTGAACAAGCAAAATCACATAGAAAAGATATATCTAAACATTCTATATAGTATAAATGTGAGATTATTTTTTGTTTGTTCAAGTTTTTGTTTCTTTTGTTTTAACTAGGGATGACTGTAGACTAATCTCATACTTTCTTCTCTTGTTGATCCATGCTCTTCTGCGAGATTTTAGACTTTGCTTAAGGCCTGTTTTACAGGCACAATTTGTGTTTAGTCTTATAAATATATTTTGTCTAAAAATAGAGATGTAGTTTATAAAATGAATCATAGTAACTTGGACTAATATTAACCTCAATTCAGAACCCATGTATGCTATCCTACAACCAAACCAAAAGTCATTCATAGGGATATATTATACAAAGAAGCCCTGTCAACACACAGCCATCACTTTCTATGGTTAGTCTGACAATTTTCCTTTAGGTGATTTTTCTTTTTTTTATTTTTATTGTATTATCTTTTTCTTTCTTTTTTTAATGATCAAATTGAGTTGAATATTTCCAATCCAATTAATTAGGTCAGTTTGGTTGAAACCCTTTACTTTTTAACTATATTAACTAAATTTATTTGCCCATCATTCATTCAGATGTCACATAACTAGGTTTTATTACTAGCTGATTCTTATGGGATGTGGGATTACAAAAGATTTAAAAGTTATAGAATTCTGAGATTGTATTGCAAAGCAGTTCTGTGAAAAGGTAACTATAGATCCTCACTGTTCACATGAAAAACAAATACTCAATGCTACTAAATTTTCAGGAATAGGATATATGTTTTAGTTTTTTGTTTTTTTGTTGTTTTTTTTTGTATTGATTCTTTTTTTAAATATGGGGAGGGGTTTGTGATATAAGTAGCTTTTTCTGAATAAGGAGCTCCTCAAGACTGAGGAATTACTCTGTTTTTCGGGAAGTGGAAGGACAATAAATTGGATCATGCAGGAACCAAACAGGAATTTGGCCACATCAGTAGAAAATTACTGATCAAATTTAAAACGGTTAAAAAAGTTCTATTCAGCAACTGATCGATACTATTTTGATTATATTTTAGTGCAGTAATTCTCAATATAAAGTTATATAGAAAGAATACCTGCTAAAGGAAGTAATTCAAATAATAGTCTTCATTGAATTCCCAGAACATTTAAATAAATGTACATAATTTTCTTAATTTTAAGATTTTTTCCCTTAATTTTCTCCTTAAAATATTAAAGTAGTTACTCTACTAAGAACTGGCTAACAACAGCCATTCAAATCAAGGAACAAGTTACAAATGAATATTGAGACAAATATATAGAAAACACCTGAACAATCCTCTTTGTCATTTATTTCCCTCTCTTGAGAGAGGCATGTGTACTCGGTTGAGATTATAAAATATATATAGTAATATGTATATTTTCTATTCATATAAATGTATTTTTAGTTTATAAAATTACTGATATTTTTTACATTATGGTCAAAGCAATATAAGTTCAGGGCTAAAAACATCTAAGTTTGAAAGCATTTGTTTCATTTTTCCAGGTATTTGTTGATCTAAAACATGTTTTCCAATTATCAATTTCTTTTTTTTTTTTGTACTTTTTTTTTTTTGTATTTTTCCGAAGCTGGAAACGAGAAGAGACAGTCAGACAGACTCCCACATGCGCCCGACCGGGATCCACCTGGCACGCCCACCAGGGGCGACGCTCTGCCCACCAGGGGGTGATGCTCTGCCGCAACCAGAGCCACTCTAGCGCCTGGGGCAGATGCCAAGGAGCCATCCCCAGCGCCCAGGCCATCTTTGCTCCAATGGAGCCTTGGCTGCGGGAGGAGGAGAGAGAGACAGAGAGGAAGGGGGGGTGGAGAAGCAAATGGGCGCTTCTCCTATGTGCCCTGGCCGGGAATAGAACCCAGGTCCCCTGCACACCAGGCCGACGCTCTACCGCTGAGCCAACCGGCCAGGGCCAATTCTCAATTTCTTTAAATGAGTGGTCCTGGGTAAAATTATTGGTGTATTTTCAAATGACCTATTAACTAAAAGTTATATACATAAAAACATGGACATAGTCATACAACTTTTCTACAAAGAATAAAATTTTCAAGCTCAAACTAGAAATTAATATAGTAAAAATTTTAAAGATTTTGAGCATTCATGCTTATTAAGTTCTCTTATTAGAATAACCAACTATGAGCAATTAATTGACCACCCAGAAGTTGCCTTTAAAGAGAAAATGAAAGAGGTAGAGACAAGAGATAGAAAGAGAAAGTGAAATATAGGAAAGCTCTTTACAGGCATGGTTTACTTTAATTTACAAGAAATAATCTGTTGTAGCTTCCAGTCAAGATGGCAATGTAGGTAAATGAGGTACTCATATCATCCCACAAGCACATTACAACTAAACTACAAAACAACTGTTATTCAGAACCACCTGAAATCTAGCTGAGTTGAAGTCATACAACTAGAATATACAGAAGAAACCACATCTAGACTGGTAGATGGGGCAGAGACAAGGAACGGCTGACCCACACCCACATGTGGAGGAGTCAGGAAGGACATCTCAGCTATGAAGTTCCCCACTGAGGTGAAATGGATCCTAGACCCTCACCAGGACCCTCAGCCCAGTGTTCCAGTGCCAGGAAGGTAACCTTTGGCTGTAAAAACGAGTGAAGATTGTGGCTGAGGGAGCTGGAGGTCTGCTACAGTCCCAGGCTGATCCATTTAAAGGGTCTACCCACAGACTTACTCACACTTGCTTGCTCTGAACTTCAGCACTGGGGAAGTAGCTCAAGAAGCACCAGAGACATACAGGGTGAAGCTAAACCATCTGGCATCAAAAGTTGGAGGGGCAGCTTTCTCCCAGACAGAAGTACGAGTAGAGGCCATCGTTCCTTTTCTGAGATTTTCTCCCACAGGACATGCAAAAGAGCACCATATCTGAGTCTCCATTAGCTTGGGTAAATGTGCCAAGAGCAGTCAAGGCTCAACTACAACAGAAGAATGTATATGGTCTACACTGTGCGGGAGGGTGGCTCACCTGGAGTGCCCAGCTTGGGAGAATAAGGAGGCTGTGCCACTGGATCCTACAGGACACCTACTACATTAGGCCACTCTACCAAGCCTGGGAGATATAGCAGCTCTACCTAATAGGTAGAAATAAACACAGGGAGGCTGCCAAAATGAGGAGAAAAGAAACATGTACCAAGTGAAAGAACAGAGCAAAACCCAGAAAAAGAACTAAACAAAATGGAGACAAGCAATCTACTAGATGCAGAGTTCAAAACACTGGTTATAGGGGTGCTCAGTGAGGTTAGGGGAACAGTAGATGGACTTAGAGAGAACTTCAACAGCATAAACAAGAAAATGGAAATGATAAGATAGATTCATTCAGAAAAGAAGAATATATAACTAAAATGAAAAATAATTTATAGGGCATAAACTTAATAAAGTACAATAGATGAAGCTGAGCATCAAAAGAGCCATTTGAAATAAAAGGAAGCAAAAAGCAGAATATAAAAAAAAAGAGAGAGAATCTTCCCCCCAAAATAAATATATTTATATATTCTTCGAATTCCTTATTCGGGAGTCTCTGGGACAACTTCAAGCATACCAACATTTGCATCATGAGATTGTTCGAAGGAGAAGAGAAAGAGCAGGAAATTGAAAATCTATTTGAAAAAGTGATAATGGAAAACTACTTCCCTAACCTGGCAAAGGAAACAGACTTACAAGTCCAGGAAGTGCAGAGTCCCAAACAAGATGAACCTAAAAAGATTCACAGCAAGACACATCATAGTTAAAATGCCAAAGGTTAAGACACGAGAAAAAGAGAACCTTTTTTTTTTCTTTAATGAGAGAGGGAGAGAGATAGACCAACAGACAGGAAGAGAGAGATGAGAAGCATCAATTATTTGTTGCAGCACCTTAGTTCTTCATTGATTGCTTTCTTTTATGTGCCTTGATGGGGGGGGGGAGGCTACAGTAGAGCAAATGACCCCTTGCTCAAGCCAGCAACCATGGGGTCATGTCTATGATCCCATGCTCAAGCCAGTGACCCCATGCTCAAGCTGGTAAGCCCTCGTTCAAGCCAAAAATCTCAGGGTTTTGAACTTGGGTCCTCAGCATCCGGATCAATGCTCTATCCACTACACTACCACCTGGTGAGGCCAAAGAGAGAATCTTAAAAGCAGCAAGAAAAAATCAGTTGATTACCTACAAGGAAGCTCCCATAAGACTGTCAAGTAATTTATCAACAGAAACTTTGCACACCAAAAGGATTGAAAAACATTCGAAGTGATGAAAAGCAAGAACTTACAATCAAGATTACTCTACCAACAAAGCTAACATTTAGAGTTGAAGGATATCTAAGGAGCTTCCCAGGCAAAAAAAAAAAAAGCTAAAGGAGTTTATCACCATCAAACCAGTATTACATGAAAAGTTAAAGGGTCTTTTTTAAGAAGAAGAAAAAGATAAAAACAATAAACAATAAAATGGCAATTGAATCTAAAAAACAAACTAAACATACAAGCAGAACAGAAACAGACTTATAGATACAAAGAATATTTTGAAGGTTGCCAGATAGGAAGAGGGTTATGGAGATGGGTGAAAAAGGTGAAAAGATTAAGTAGTACAAATTGATAGTACAGAATAAACAAAGAAATGTAAAGTACAGTATAGGGAATATAGTCAATAATATTCTAATAACTATGTATGGTATCAGATGAGTACAAGATCTATTGAAATAATTACTTAGTAAGTTATCTAATCACTGGGGTGCATACCTGAAACTAATATAATACTGTATGTCAAAAAAATCTATTGCAACACTGCACAGTAATACTCTATAAGATTTTACTTTTTAATAAAAATTAGTATCTTACATTAGTATAGTTTTCATATTATTATTATTATTTTGTATTTTTCTGAAGTTGGAAATGGGGAGGCAGTCAGACAGACTCCCGCATGTGCCCGACCGGGATCCACCTGGCATGCCCACCAGAGGGCGATGCTCTGCCCATCTGGGGCGTTGCTTTTTGCAACCAGAGCCATTCCAGCGCCTGAGGCAGAGGCCACAGAGCCATCCTCAGCGCCCGGGCCAACTTTGCTCCAATGGAGCCTTGGCTGCAGGAGGGGAAGAGAGAGACAGAGAGGAAGTAGAGGGGGAAGGGTGGAGAAGCAGATGGGCCCTTCTCCTGTGTGCCCTGGCCAGGAATAGAACCCGGGACTCCTGCATACCAGGCTGACATTCTACCACTGACCCAACCAGCCAGGGCTAGATTTCATATTATTAAAGTTACAAAAGAGGTAAATATATATAGTATATATATAGTATCGCTTAAATATTGCTTAAAATAAGTATAAACAAAACAGCATTTAAAATGTTTCTTCACTTCTTATTCCAAATCTTTTTGTGATGATATTTGTCTGTCTATAGCTCACATATATGTATACAAGGTCAAGACTATTAAGGTAGCTACCATTTCTTTTTTAAGTATTAAAAGGTGAAAATTAGACAATTTCACTTTGCTTGGATGAGTTGGCAGGGATTGATCTAAATTCCAGGAAGCATACATCTTAAAAGAAAAAAGAAATGATTAACCAGCTAATGTGGTCTGAAAATACATACTGGAAGAACATCAATTTAACTCAGTAACTAGCCAGAAACCAATGGTCAATATAAAGAGCTACATTTACATTTTTATATCTTGTTAAAAATTTGATTAGGTAGTTTTCAAATAATACAATGTACGGAATGACATGCCTCACTTATACTACAAAGCTAGCAAATTTGTGATATCAGAAGGAAGTGTTTTATACACACTTCTGTAGCACAAAACCAGAACAAAAATTAAGGGGATATGTAGCATGCAAGGCACACATTGATATGTATATGTTTATATACATACAATCCTGAAGAACAAGTTTTATATACTGACATATATTATCCATGCATTTTTATTTTGTCACTGAAAAAGACTGGGCCAAAGCTTTTAGAAATCAAATGTGAACTCATTTTGAAATACCAGCAGTGTTTGAATTTTAAATTAACCTATTTACAATAAAACTATGCCTACTGATTGCCATCATCTTCAGGAAAATTAACAGTAACGATCATTGGTGTCATAATGCAATTTCCCCACAAAAATCACATAGGCTTCATTACTGTTTACATAAATTGTCATAAATACCAATTATGGCTGAACATAAAATGTAATGCTCTTTTTTAAAATCATAATCAGACTATTGTTCTTCTAATTCATATGCTAGGGGAATAGGGTTTTGATTCAACCTTTGTTGTGAAAGAAGTGTTTTGATGGTAGTTAGTTTTGCTCTAAGTGCTGGTTGGCTTCTTGTAAAATCACTCACTCTCCATTTGGATCATGTAGCCATTGTCCCTGTTCAGCGCGTCCTCTAATATACTGGGAAGAATATGGAGACGTGCTAATGGCAGATGAGGGAGAAATACACAGAAAGTGTCCTCTAGACTTCAGCCGAGAGGTGGCTTCCGGTGGGATTTATAGCAACATTTGCTGTAATTACGTGGAAGCCCCTATAAAGAAATAATGCAATAACAGACCTGTTGGAAGAGCGCATTTGCAGCCCAATTCTAGCTTCCCCCATAGGTCAGCAGAACGAATAGATAGGAAAGGCAAGTACCTTGTTAAATGGCTAATTTTCAAAACAAATAAGAGTTAAGTTGCTGGCAGAGGACTATAGGAAAAGGCCAGGAAGGAGAGATTCAGCATCCTTATCATTGTGGTCTCTAAGAAGGAAATAAATCAGCTCCAAAGGTTACTCAGACAAAATTGAGGCAGGGATAATTCTCTCTGAGGACAAAAGTCCCGTCTCTGCTTTCTATCATCTGGCAAAGCAAAGCTGAGGAATCACACTGTTTCGGGACTGTTTTATCTCACGGCAGAACTTTCTATTTGTGTTCTGGTTTATTTTCTACCGTTCTTCTTCCTGACTTGCTTATTCCTAAATTTTAACAATAAAGTTTGCCCAAATTTCCCACCTGCTTCTGATTCAGAGCAGTCCTTAAGAATTAGAATCAGCCGACCAGGTGGTGGCGAGGTGGATAGAGCGTTGGACTGGGAGGCGGAGGAACCACGTTCAAGACCTGGAGGTCGCCAGCTTGAATGCAGGCTCATCTGCTTTGAGCAAGGCTCACCAGCTTGGACCCAAGGTCGCTGGCTCGAGCAAGGGGTCATCAGTCTGCTGTAGCCCCCTAGTCAAGGCACATATGAGAAATCAATCAATGAACAACTAAGGAGCTGCAACAAAAAATTGATGTTTCTCATCTCTCTCTCTTCCTGTCTGTCTGTCCCTATCTGTCCCCGCCCCGCCCCCGTCTCTGCCACAAAAAAAAAAAAAGAAAAAAAAAAAGAAAAAAAAAGGATTAGAATCAGAAGAATAATTGCTCCATTGATCCTTTGAACAATGCTGTCCATGTGGGTTGGTGATCACACTCAATTACACGTATCCAGAGGGATGCTAGGTCATCTCCTGATGTCCCCCCATACCTCAAAACAGAACCGTCTCTTTTATTTTAATAAACCTCGGCAATTTGTCCCAGTTTTACCCATTCTATTCTGGTTGATTAAAGCAAGCTCTGCTGATCTATGCAGTCAAGTTTAATGAAACAAAATTATGATTGTGGATCTAAGAAGAAAATAAATAAATAAATAAATAATAACTGGTAGCAATTTCTGCTTTGTGAAAAATTAAAGTGGAACGAACAGAAATCCCGTAAAATTAGCTGCTGTTGTTTCACTGCCGAAGCTAGGGGGGGGGGGGGGAATAAAACACCAAAGGTAAACAAACAGCATCAGCAGGGAGCAGAAAATGAGACTTTTACTTTTTCTTCCTTGTGTTTCATAATCTCATGCATTATCGGTAACCGGGTGAGACATTTTAATATGGTGTGATCATCATTAAAAGACAGATATTTATCTTATCACAGTGCATTAAACTCCCAGAAGGAAGTGGGAAAAGCAAGAGAGAAAGTGAGAGACACTCATGAACTGTTCAATGAAGCACTATGGTTGTAGTTTTTCTTGATTTTTTTTTAAATTGATGTTGTACAAAACTGGTTCCAAATACACCCAGACTGCACCCGGAACCTGTGCATTTTGAGAAGTCTCTACTCAGTTCTGACTTTGTTAATAATTTCTAATTATGTTCTACAACACAAAATTAAATATTTTTTATCTCCATTGTGTGCACTTATTCATGAGCTGGGCATTAATCCTAAAACAATGTATCTCATTGTTTATTTATACCAGATGTGAGTATTTATGCTGCTCTGTTCAGGGTTCCCAGCTAGGTCTGTTATTTGTATACTGAGCCACCTGGTTTTGCATGAAAACGTTTTCTGAGCTCTGGAGTTCATCTCCACTCTTGTGTTTAAAACAACACCAAAAACACAACAAGTTTTTTTTCTTAAGAGGGAGAATTTATGAATAGCTAAGAGATGTCTACTGTGGCTCCTCTTGGCTCTCATCAGCAGGACAGCCAGAATACATTGTGAGGACCAAGAAAATTCAATTTAGGATTTGCTTCACAGTTTAAGATGCTGGCTTTTTGCAAACAAAAGCTTCTTGGGCTATGGAGAGCTTTCCTTCTGAAATACATTTGCTTATTTTTAATTTTTTATTTATTTATTGGCTTTTTTAAATGTCTGAGTTTGTTGGAGTGGAGCAGAAAGTGCTTCCAGTGTGTCCTATGTTGGTCTCTACATTATATAACTCAGTCAGTGACCACAAGGATCCCAATGGATATTTCTTTTAGAAGGATATAGTGCCTTTGCCATTTAATTAGCATAGTTGGCAATATAATAAACCTAACTTAAGTTTATATTGATACAAAATCTAAGAAGTTTTCCTCATATTCTGTCCCATACCCTCCCAATTCTTCTGCCCAGGGCAACACTTTTTATCAATTTCTGTTTGTTCTTTAAGAGATAGTTTGTATGTCTACAAAACCTCAAAATATATTTTTCTTCCCCATTTTAATAAAAATGTCAGCATACTTACTGTTCACTCATTTTGTATCTGATATTATATCTTGAGATTGTTTTATATCAGAATATTAAAAAAAACTGTTTCTTATAGCTATCCAATATTCCACTATATGGATATGCAATAAATAGTTAATAAAGGATCATGTTTTATTTCTAATCTCAAACCAGCTATATACAATAATTATCTAAGACTTTTAAAATAAACATTTTCAGATATACACAGAATGTGCCCCTGGTTAGTGCACAATGATCTAGTGACATGGTTCTTTTTGAGTGTCATTGGTGACCAGGTAAACACAGCCCACTCTTAAGTATTATGCTTAAGATTAAAGGGTGACTGATTTAACTATTTTCAACTTGGAGAAATAAGTAAATATTTAATGAGCTTTTTCTTTGATAGTCCAAGTGGGAAAAGTACCAACGTCTTTGCTCAAGTGCCTTAAGACAAAGGATGCATGACAAGGGGCCAAAAAAGGTACTCTAGTCTATAGGTATGTTTTGCTTTGCTAAATAAAAAAAATATTCACAATAGTTGATATCATTAACTAATTTAGAGATTTAGCCTAAAAATCTGAAATTGTTGCTGCTGTGAAAAGCCTGATGGTTTGGCCAGAAAAAGCTGGCCCTCTTTCTTCAAAACACTAGCCTCTAGAGCTGAATAGCCCCACCCTCTTCAGACAAGAGCACAAGGGCCAGGATTCTCCCAGACCTTGCCTGGGTGACGTAAAGCGTTTCTGGCTGGCCCCAAAACAGGTATTTAAGTTTGTTGCACTTGGACTATGGGTACAGAAACCCATAGAGAACCTGAGAGAACAAGTGTTCCAATAATGGTAATGATTACTATAATGGTAATGCAGAAGACAAACTCCTCATATTGGATAAGAGTAATCTGAACCCCACTGGGCATTTTCCCTCCTCCTCATACTTTCAAATATGCTTGGCTTCACTCAGTCACGTAGGCACCTGGTATCATTTCCAGATCATAAGTGAAGACTTCCCTCACTGGCAACACAGAAGAAGGTGAGGAACAAATACAAGTGTATCGTTGTGGGGAGTCCAGTGCCACCCATTTATGGTGAACATTTTAAAGCATATGGGTCAAAATAGTAGGGAATCTGGAGGATTTAGAAGACTACACCAACATGATGTTGAAAGATATTGCACTTGCAGTTTCCAACTTAGAAAAAGGGAAATACCTAACTCCAGCCCACTAGAGCTCTCCTGTCCTCCCTAAAGGAGTGAAAAGAAAACAAAAGAGAATATAACTGAGAAGCACAGGTGAAGGGCACAGCCCAGGGCTTGTCTTAGGACAATAGAATCTTCCCTCCCCCATTCATCTTTACCACCACACCACTCAAGACCTATTTACCAAAGTTCCTTTTACCCATTAGCATATGTCCAGCTTTCAACAACAACAAAATTGCAAGGCATACTAAAACGCAAAAAAAAAAAAAAAAAAAAAAAAAAAAAAGGAAAGAATACTTTGTAGAGAAAGCAAGCATCAGGACCAGACTCAGAGATGGCAGGGGGTGGAGGTTGGAATGATCAGGCCAGAAATTTCAAACAATTATGATGAATATGCTAAGAGCACTAATGAGAGAGGATGTTGTCTAATAATCTGGCAATTTAAGAAATGGGTAGGGAACCCATATCCTATTGTCTTATACACTGTGCATTGTGTATTTTTTAATGACCTTGGACACCAAAGTATCCCCCTCTTTATGGAAGGAAAGGAGGGCATTGGAACTGGGAAGAAGAAAAGCTCTGCAAGGGTGAGCAAAGACAAAGTCCTGGGGTGCGAGGGTACCAAGGCAGAGCCTGCTTCACAGCCCAGAAAACTGCTGACAAAAGTATACTATTAAACACAGGGCAAGTCCAGAAGTGACACCTGCCACCTGAGGGCCATGAGGGGAAGAATTGGGAGTCTGGGTGCCAAGCTGCCAGCCCCAGGAATTGCAACGTTCACTCCATAGTTAACTCTCTTTCTCTTTTCTTAGGCTTCCCAAGTGGAGCTGAAGGTCTACTGGACCCTCTGCACTTGAATTCCACAGAATAAAGGGATTTCACAGGCAAGGGAAGGCCTTCAATATTTATTTCTACATCACTTAAATGCCATGATTTGTGTTCTCTATAAGGAAAGTCACCAAATTAAATGCTTTGTATTCCTTCTCACCTGTGAATCATCTCTCACAGAAATGGGTTCCCCTCCTTGGGTGTCCAACATCTGTGCACTCTCACAGCTGTCGTCCTATAGGGACGGGGGCTAGGGAGGAACTCACCCAGCACCCACACCTAAGTTTGCTCAAGAAAAGGGAGACTGCTGAGAAAAGACTCACTATGTTTTAAAAGACAGATCAGAGTATAGAAAAGCACTTATGATTCCGGCATCTTTTACTAGTAACAACCCCAGTAATAAACAGACTTCAAAGAGGAGAACTATCAGAAAGGAATGCTGTCCACCGCTACTCCCAGACTCCGGATGGGGGTACAGTGTACAGACAACCTTTTACCTCCAAGTCTCTGGTTTGATTCCAAATATAACAAGATTGACCAAATGTCATTCTCATTAGGAAGCAATAAAGTTCCATAGCAAAATGTACTCCACAGTTTGAACTCACTTCAAGGAGATATTTGTCTTCATTATGGGATGTGCATACTTGGGGCTTGGCAGGCCTTGCTGCTTTAAAGAGGCTCGTGTCATAATGAGTGTGAAGATGGAAACCTTTGCCCAGTTTTGAGTACCTGGGGCTTGCCCCTAACAGGAGCCTCAGCCCCCAGGTGCAATTCAGCTGGGGCTGGCCACCCTTCTAGACTGCTTTCCTGTAATTGTTCCAAGAGAAGAAAGGAAAGAAAAACAGCCCTGACAGATTGTGGAGGTGACAAAGTTTCTGAACATTAGGCCTGCTAATAAGGTAAAAGTCCATTATTCCTTGAAATCTCCTCTGGTTTCATACTCCCTGCCTCCCTTCTCTCATGTTCTTTCTGGCTTTAATTAAAATATGAAACTCTGTAGGAGATATAAACAACTGAGTCTATAGCAAGTCTAAAGCATAAGTGCGCAGCTTATTTTGTTCTTAGGTAATATTTTCTTTTGCCTGAAGGTTCAAATGGGGTCTTTCCATTGCCCAATGGAACAGTTGTCATGGGATGCAGTGGTATCCCCTTCTAGGGTGATTTTAGGACTGTGATAACTCAGGTTCAACAGCTGCTGGCAAATAGACCTTTTGGAAATTGAAGTGTTATTTTTCCAATATTCTCCCATTCTGCCTTACTCAGAATTACAATTCAAACGAATGCATCCTTATCCTCTTTTAGATAGGCAGCATGTTGGGAAGACCATGGAGGGACAGACATAGAGAGAAAAAAAAGAGAGAGGGGCCAGAGATGCTGACATCTCCCAGTGGACTATGATTCAGACACCTAGCAATGTATGAGAGGCAGTAAAAAGCAGAAAACAAAGAAGGTACTACATGATCCCTAGATATGTCATTTTATCCTACCTTTGTATTGAAATAGAAATATCTAATTTATTTGTATTAAAGTATTCTAGTAGGAAAGAAATGCACTATTACCTGTGAATATAGTGAGTAAAAGGTTAAAAAAAATTAGCCAATCACTCTCCTATAACTAAAACAATGTGAGTATAGATTTTGAAGTCACAAATAAATTCAGAAGGGAAAAAGTAGAATATGGAAACAGAAGCTATATTTCAGTGGGTTTTTTTTTTCACATCTACAAATGGTTCCTGCCTTATGATAGTTTGACTTAAAGTTTTTCTACTTTACAGTGGTGCCAAAGCAATACACATAATAAATTGCACGAGATATACAACACTCTATTAGAATGTAGGTTTTGTATTAGATGAGTTTGCCTAACTGCAGGCTAAAGTAAGTGTTCTGAGCATGTTCAAGGTAGGTTTGGCTAAGTTATGATGTTTGGTTGGTTAGGTATAATAAATGAATTTCAAATATAGAATATTTTTAACTTAGGATGGGTTTATTGGGACATAACCCCATCATAAGTCGAGGAGCATCTGTGTGTAGATTCACTTTACCAGTTGTTGGAGAAGTAGTGCCATGACCATAGTTAAAAATGGCACAGTCTCTGGAGCCATATTTATTGAATTTACACCTTGCTCTACTGAGAGATTTTGAATGAGTTATTCTTCCTTAGATTTCTTATGTGTAGAGATTTGATCATCTTTGAAGGACTTCTGGAATATTACCTAGACAGAGTAAGGATGCAATTGACATCAGGTATACCTTTTTCCTTAAGTAAGTGTCATGTGTTCCTGTCTCAATTTTTTTTATTACACTCACTTCTCTACTTTTGATAGGTTCTCCTGTCCTATACATTTGAAACTGATGCCATTTTTTTTTCTTTTGAAGTCAGGAAGTTTTCCATGACTCTTCAAAAGTATAGTGGTGTCTCTCTTCTCTGAGCTCCTAGAGTTCTTACTGATGACCCCTCAGTTAAAACTTAACTATGGACTATTTGGTATTATTAGTATTATTCTTTTATTGTTTATTATTTTATTGTTTATTATTTTATTGTTTATTATTTACTAGGAAGCAGCACGGAGAGTGGAATTCACCTAAACCTTGGTATTCACTGACATGGAATTGAGCTGTTGGTTCATCATCCTCAAGAACCTCATTTAATCTCTTTGAGTTTCATTATATTAACATGAAAAGTAAAGAGGATAATGATAATAACAACTATCTCACAGTTGTGGGGATCTACAGAGACGTCTGTGAAAGTTCTTGATAAAAAGGAAAATTGATTTGCTGCTCTTATGTGTGCTCTGGTCTATCCAAATTAAATATATGGTCTTAAAGAAATAAAGTGCTATATATTTCAGAGTCTTATAGCATCTGGTAGAATGTTTTGCCCCTCATAAATATTCAATAAATATCTACTGATTGTTAAGTTGATATATTGAATAAATACATTAATTAACAGAGATAGAGTTTGAATAAGGTTTAACGTTATGAATGAGAATAATTAGAAGAGATATGGAGTACACCAAACAGATAAAAATGCCCTAAAATGAACACAAAGTAAGGGATTGAGCCTGGAGTGAAAGTAAAAGTATTTGTGTCTTTGTGGTGTACGTGTATGTGTGGGTTAGAGAAACGGAGAGAAAGAAATAATCTTAAGAACTAAGAAAGAAACCTGATTTTAAAGACATATATATTTTTAAAAATATTTGAGGTTCACCATAAGAGAAGAATGCTATGAGAAAATGTTCTCTCTTAACTACGTGGGATACAACTAGGAAAAAGGAGAGATGATACCTACATCTACTGCTTGTCTCCGGCTTTCTCTGCTGATGACATTAAAGGCTTTTAGGCAATTTCAATTTCAGTGTAGAAGAATGTTCTCTCCTTTTCTTCTCTTATCTTTCTCTCTCTTTTTTTAATTTCATTAACTAACTCTATGCTCATCCTTGCTCAAATTATGGAACAAGGTGTTTATTTGGTGCTTCAAATCTGGTTTTGAGCCATTTTTCCACTTTAGCGTTACTCTTTTCCATTTAGCAAAAATAAACCTGATTCATCTAAAGCTGACACTTTAAATAGTTGGGTCTCAGGCATAACATCACCCAACAACCAATGACTTGGTTCTTCTAGTTGAGATGGTATGTTATGGAGTGTACTTTGGCTTGATTACACCACATAATTTTTCAAGAAGTACATAAACAAATTAGAAGGATCATATGCACAGAGTATTAGTATAAGAAGCCTTTTCATAAATCTGTTTCCTAGGGATAAGAATTATCATAGATCTATACTTACAGGCTTAGTTGTTAGATGCTTGGAAGGTTGACAAAATCTGGTGCCTGGAACAGGAAAGATTTTGGAGCTGTTGTTCTTAATGCTAAGAGCCACTAATGTCTCCTATTAAAAACTAATATTTTCTATCATCTACTGTAGTACCCTTAAATGAAATTCATGAATAATAGGACTTACAGCATGTAGAATTTTTAAAAAAATAATATAATATCCAAACTTAAACTGTAAGGTAAACAAAAGGTATATAACATACAATAAGATAATATAGATTTCAATATTTAAATGCACAGGCAAAAGGATAGTAGGAAATATAATAAAGTAGGTGGCTGTTTCATCCATATATATCATCTTCATGAAAGAATCAACTATAAGTTTTGTTAATGCAGCCTGTGGCATTAGTATTCAAACACCAGGAGTGGTACTGTCATCAGTGAAGTGATTTTATGAAATGACTAAAAAAACTCTTGATTAAGTTTTGAATTTAAAAAAAGTATTTCTTTGATTTACTGCATAGTTACATTTATTGAAAAGCAGTGTATGTTAAGGCTGACTTTGCTTATATATAAAGCAGGTCTAGAGTTTAACTTTATATTCATGAAACCCTGTTGGGGCATTCAACATTTGTGTGGGAACTGGGATGTTTTTGCATGTGATTTTCCACTCATAGCAACAGATGAGTCTCTTTCAGTTTCCATCCATCAAATTCCAGTCGTGCTCATCAACATTTTTTACAACAAAAGTGCTTCCAAAGTGCAGTACTGCCTCTATTTATTTTCTTGGGGAATGAAGACTCATGGAAGTACAATGTACCAAAATTATGGATGAGTATGGTTCTTTTCAGGACCTCAGGACCTGTGGGGCAAGTGAGAAATAGCAAGGTTTCAGAGAGTTGGAAGAACTAGAAACACAGCAAGTGGATTCATCATGGCGTGCAGGATGTTTGTGGGGTTATCTCTCCTAGTGCTCAGTGAGCACACCTTCCCACTAGAGGGTTTACAAAAGTTACATTATTTTTTTTTCTGTAATTTTCTGAAGCTGGAAACAGGGAGGCAGTCAGACAGACTCCCGCATGTGCCCGACTGGGATCCACCTGGCACGCCCACCAGGGGGCGATGCTTTGCCCCTCCAGGGTGTCGCTCTGTCTCTACCAGAGCCACTCTAGCGCCTGGGGCAGAGGCCAAGGAGTCATCCCCAGCGCCCGGGCCATCTTTTTACTCCAATGGAACCTCGGCTGCGGGAGGGGAAGAGAGAGACAGAGAGGAAGGAGAGGGGGAGGGGTAGAGAAGCAGATGGGCGCCTCTCCTGTGTGCCCTGGCCAGGAATCAAACCCAGGACTTCCATACGCCAGGCCAATGCTCTACCACTGAGCCAACCGGCCAGGGCCAAAAAGTTACATTCTTTCATGGGTGATCTCAACCTGTCACTTGATCGTTCCGATGCCCTAAGTAAGTCCGACCAGAAAGTAATGAATATATCTTTTTTTTTCTTAAAAACTTTTATGAGTTTTTGCTCTTGTTATATACTTCACTTTGTCTGTGACTGATGGTAATCATAAAATCTCCTGCTAGGGTTAATTCAAGGTGAACTAAAAAGTTGTTTCCTCAGGACCCATTCTCTAGCCTTTTTTCTTTTTTTTTTTGACATTAATAATTTTATTTTTTTAATGGGGTGACATCAATAAATCAGGATACATATATTCAAAGATAACATGTCCAGGTTATCTTGTCATTCAATTATGTTGCATACCCATCACCCAAAGTCAGATTGTCCTCTGTCACCTTCTATCTAGTTTTCTTTGTGCCCCTCCCCCTCTCCCTTTCCCTCTCCCTCTCCCCCCTCCCCGCGTAACCACCACACTCTTATCAATGTCTCTTAGTCTCACTTTTATGTCCCACCTACGTATGGAATAATGCAGTTCCTGTTTTTTTTCTGATTTACTTATTTCACTTCGTATAATGTTATCAAGATCCCACCATTTTGCTGTAAATGATCTGATGTCATCATTTCTTATGGCTGAATAGTATTCCATAGTGTATATGTGCCACATCTTCTTTATCCAGCCTTTTTTCCAACTTAAAAATTATCTCACTAAAATGTCACCCAGCCCAAACTCCCCTAGAATGGGATTTGCTCCATACCAACATCCTCAGCACATCTCAACTTGAATATCTTCAGGAGCAGAAACTCACCTCTGGATTCAGAGTGGTACAACACATATATGAGAAAACCATTTACTTTTTTTTTTTTCATTTTTCCGAAGCTGGAAACAGGGAGGCAGTCAGACAGACTCCCGCATGCGCCCGACCGGGATCCACCCGGCATGCCCACCAGGGGGCGATGCTTTGCCCCTCTGAGGTGTCGCTCCGTTGCCAGAGCCATTCTAGCGCCTGAGGCAGAGGCCACAGAGCCATCCCCAGCGCCCGGGCCATCTTTGCTCCAATGGAGCCTCGCTGCGGGAGAGGAAGAGAGAGAGACAGAGAGGAAGGAGAGGGGGTGGGTGGAGAAGCAAATGGGCGCCTCTCCTGTGTGCCCTGGCCGGGAATCGAACCCGGGACTCCTGCACACCAGGCCGACGCTCTACCGCTGAGCCAACCAGCCAGGGCCCATTTACTTTTTGATAGTTCTTTTTATTGGAGTCAACTCAAGAACACTTGCTTCAGAATCTCAATCAGCAAAATTTTGACACAAAATTTATACTGCAAACATCATAACATTGTGTGTTGTTTCTTACTATAGCCATATCCTTCTCAGTTCTGTCCCTGTACTAGCCATGCAAGAAAGAAGATGAATGACTCATATCCTCCCGTTTACTTGCAAATGCGATACATCAGCAGAGCAAGCAAAAAACAAACAAAAAACACTGTAAAGCCAAAACAAAATAACTATTTCCTCTAGTTTTTCTCTTCTCTGGCAAACATAGGCACTAGGCAACTCACTCTTGTTGAGTTAACAACAGCTGAAATCTTTATAGAGCAAATTTTATACCTTTGTCATTTACCTCAATTCTAATCATGTCTTTTTTTCCTCAGAAGAATTCTTTTTAATGACATGGAAGACAGACCAGTGGAGGATCTTCACAAAGGTCACTCGAACATGTGCCTTTGGGAGAAGTTTTCAGAAGATCCATCTCAGGGACCCACTTTGCATGTCCCAAATGTGCTTGAGCCTCCACATGGTAGGAGGTATTTTTTTTATCTCTTGATCTATATAGCATGTATAGCATAATTTTATAATTGGCCAAAAAATTTATATTTTATTTATTATATGATTTATTGTGCTGCACAAGTATGTAATACATGTACCTGTTATTAATTGCAAAGATGCATATTTATAAATTTATAGGTATAATTTATTTGTTTAACCTATATCCTTTACTGATTTTACATATGACTTTCCGGCTTTTTGCAATGGTTTGCCTGTTTTATTAGCTTTTCCCTTTCCGTGCTGTATTTATTTACTAATAAATAACTCAAAGTTTAGAAATTATAAATAATTTCCCCAAGATCACACTGCTAGTAAGCATAGGAACTGAGAGTTGAAGTTGGGCTAACCAGAAATCTTACACTTGACCTCTTTCTTCTGCTTATAGAATTCACTAGTGAAGGCAAAGATTCTCATTCATATTAGAAATTCCATTGTGGGATCTCAATAGGGCTTTTCATTAATGTCGATCCAGTCAGAAATAAGTTGCTAGAAAGATAGAATTTAGGTGACGTCCCTAGCCAATGCTAACAGCTATAGCTTCCACTAAAATTCTGGCAGGTCCTGATAGATCATTTTCATCAGATCCAGACCAAAAGGGGACCATAATATGTTTTCTATGGCTATGCTGAAAGCCTTCCCCACAGAGATTTTTGTTCAACAAAACCAGCCTTCTGGATCTGCACCACATGACAAGGTATCACTATGTAAGAAGTCTCTGCTTATAAACAATTCAACCTGGGAGGGAACTAAATTCTTGGACAGGATTATATTTAAACCCATAAATTTAGAAGCAAGACAGTTATTGTCTAATAATAAGGATTAAACTGATAAAAAGTATAGCCTATTGACCCATTGGGTGATTTCTAGACTTTCAATGATTTTTGCTCCCAAGTTGCATTCTCAATCTTTTGCTAATATCTAAACTTTTAAACTTGGAAATAAGATTGGATAACTGTGATGTCCTTCAGTAGGTGAATGGATAAATAAACTACGGTACAACCAGACAATGGAATATTATTCAGCAATAAAAAGAAATGAGCTATCAAGCCATGAAAAGACTTGAGGAACCTTAAATGCACATCACTAAGTGAAATAATCCCAACTGAAAAGGTCACAACTAAAACACATTCTGGAAAAGGTGAAACTATGCAGACAATATAAAGATCAGTGTTTGCTTGTAGGAGGTCAGGGGGAAGAGTCAATCAGGTGGAAAACTGAGGATTTTTAATTCAGGAAAATATGCTGCATATTATTATAATCATGGATATCTGTCATTATACATTTGCCCAACCCCAAAAATGCACAACCTCAAGAGTCAATGCTAAGTTAAACTATGGACTTTGGGTAATTATATTGTGTCAATAAAGGCTCCTCCTTGGTAAAAAAGAAAAAAGTACCAATCTGGTGAGTGATGCTGATAATGGGGGACACTATGCACTTGTGAGGATAAGTGGTTTATAATAAATCTCTGTACCTTCCCCTTAACTCTGTTGTAAACTTAAAACTTCTCTTAAAAAAGGGCTAGGAATACTATTTGTAATCACTGACGACAAAGTATAAATGACTAGTATCAGAGCAGATGTTTTGGTGAGCAGGATACATGGTATGGGAAGGAAAAAAGAGAATTTGTTGAAAAGTCAGACTGCATAGAAATAATGGGCATTAAGAGCAGAGAGAGGAGAGAGAGAGAACTTTATATATAGCTCCCTCACCTTTGTAGTCTAGACAAGAAGAAGTCATGAACTTTGCACATCTGAATTATTCTCATGAACCTCTTTTCCACAAAGATTTCTACTAAGTTCATTACTCTCTGGTACCTCAATGCTTGCTCATTATACTATCTGGACTCGTGCACAATCCTTTGTTTATATACTTTGTGATTCCCATTTTATCTAGTAAATTTGATTTTAAGTGAATCAAGAACAATGCCCTTTATCTTTTTATATTCTTCACCCATAAAGGACACTACTTTAAAAAAAAAATCAATAAGTGCTTGCTGAATGACTTACTGATAGAATCAACAAACCCAAACAAAGAATGTGAAAACCAGAAGTGGATTTAGAAAATAACACAAACCCCATGCCGCATATTGAAATTCAGAAAATTTAAGCAATATGCCCAAGGTCACACCGGTAATTGGTAGCCATCCAGGACAAGGACTCAGGTGTTCTAACTCCCAATCCAGTCTCTTCCATTACATCATGAGCTGTCTCACAGAGCCTAACAAATTAGGTTTCAAGCATGCTATGCTTTGCATTGTCTTCATTTTTCTTTTAAATTTGGCACATACTTTTTGTTCATTGGACCATCTAAACTTCTACTTTTTATTGTTCAAGGGAATTGTCCCCAGAACTATCAACAAAAATGACAGGGATATCTATCCGTCTGCTCATTCATCCATCACATACCCCAGTACAGTTATTTACATAGCACAGTGACACTATAAGCAAACACACTAGAGCAAGAGAGAAAGAGGAAAGGACAAAAAAGACATCTGGGATTTTTATGAGCCATTTTCCTTACAGTGTGCAATATCCAATAAGCATTATGTATACAGTAGGTGTATCTGTCATGGTCTATATGATGCTTTGGTGATAGTGCCTTTGCCATTATCAATAGAGCCATCATAAAACACACTACCCCCACTTCTGCTGAGATGCATACATTAGTACATTGCCAAATAGTTGCATGTGATGGAGAAATCTGCAACAGTTTATTAGACATCATTACACTGAAAAAAAAAAACACAGTACAAGCTTTTTGCTAGAGACAAATAGATTGCCAGAATAAGTGCCTCTGATTCAAATCCTTAAACTGATGTCCTGCACCAAGTTGTTAATAAAACAAATTCTAGAGTGAGGTTTGGCCTTGTTTCATTAATACCATTTCATATACACAAACATACTCACATATACAGACATGATCACACACAACGAACATTGGAATGTAACCGCTTTCAGAGGCTTACAACTAGAATTTAAGATTGCTAAGCTCATACTGAATTCAAACATAGCCCTCCAAAAATCAGGTCTCTCCTATCTTCTAGCAGAACACCAATTAAATGATTGAGCACATAGCTGGTGCTCAGCAAATTGAATAAAATATTTATTTATTCATTTTAGAGAGGAGAGGGAGAGACAGAGAGAGAGAGAGAGAAAGGAGAGACAGAGAGAGAGAAGGGGGAAGGAGCAGGAAGCATCAACTCCCATATGTGCCTTGACCAGGCAAGCCCAGAGTTTCGAACTGGCGACCTCAGCACTTCCAGGTCGACGCTTTATCCCACTGTGCCACCACAGGTCAGGCTAAAATATTATTTTTTAAAAAAACAATTAACTTTCATGATCTCCGGGGATCCTGTTTTATAGCCAGGGAGAAATTCTATGGTCATTAAATGTTGATCAATTTCTTCAATGAAGTGCGTTAGATCCAAAAGGAAGGTGATTTGGCAGCTACAGGAGTTTAGATTGCTATTTGGCCTTTTTTTTTTTTCTTTTTTCCAGACAGTGTATGGGTGGTAGAGTTGAAGGGAATGGATGTTGTATTTCATTAGTGATAATTGTGTTTCTGCCCCATAAATCTGAGAGAAAACAAACCAGCTCTCCCACAGGCCCCTCCTCTCTATCTCTCCCAAAACACCAGTCCTCCATCCAAATGTGTACACACCAGGGTCCAAGCTGCACTGTAACTGAGCCAATAAGAACTAAGGCTTTCTAAATCTTCCAACTCTGGGCTTGTGTAATGTCAAAACTGATTCCTGTTTTTCTGTTCAATCCAGCTAAAGGAAATTTTTCTTTACCAACTTTTTCGTTCCCCTCCAAAAAAATTCTTGCTAGAAGGACGAAGAAGGAGAGAAGGAAAACAAGTTGTGTATGTAGCTGGTTTGGAGGAGAAATACCTACATTTAAGAGCAGCTGGAATATTTACTTAAAGCTATGTAGTATAAAAGAATTGGAGAGAGGAGGATGTCACTTTTACAGGGGTTTTTTTTTTTGCTTTGTTTTTTGTTTTTTAGCAGGCCATATATTAGATCTCCTTTATATCCTTCAAAATGTAAAACTAATTAATGGAATCTTTCCTTCTGACTGTTAAAACTGCTTTTTGAGTACAGGATTGAGGAGAAACTTGAACATAATTTATTTAGACACAAAGACTTAGAAGTAGATCTTTAAAGGTTATATACTTCTCACTCTCACACAGGACTCAGGTTTTTACTATATGACTATTGGAAGATTTTGGTGGCCCTCTGGTTGAGTACTTCCAATGATGGTATTTCATATTCAGCTGAAATATTGCTTTGCTACAACTTTCATGCATTAGTTATAATGATGTTCTCTTGAGGTGCACAGAATAACACTTTTCTTCACTGTCTTGCACTAAACGACATGTTCAGTCAGTTTGTTCTTACATCCCTAAGTAAGTTCATTCTCCTCCATTCTGAATATGTTTGTCCTTTCAATAGCTTCCTGATTTTATTTCCAGAACCTCTAAAAGGACTTATGCCCTCATCTGAACACATTTTATATTATGAATATCATACTTAAACTGTGACTTGTAACCAAATATAATACTCCTGATGGAGTCTGATAAGTATGAGTGAAGGGTTCAACAGGACAATTATTTTATTTTAATTTTATTTATTGTTTTCTTAGTATTATGCCTCATGTCTCATCTCACATGCTGTGAATCCTGATCAAACAACCATTCATGTTCTATGATAAAGCTTGTATGCATGTTCTAATCTGTCCACATTCAGAAGCAGTTTGGACATTGATATAATAATCAAATCTGGAGTTGGATTTAAATGGGCTTAAATCTCAGCTGGACCATTTGCAGGCTGAGACTTTGAGAAAAGTTTACCAGTCAAATAGTTTTTTGTTTTTTTTTACTTATGTATTGTTTTTAACTAAAGCATCAAACACCCAATCATGCATACTTCTCAGTTAAATGTTATCTTTCCAGTTGAGGTGCTTTAATGCAGATATTTAAAGTGTTTTAAAATCTTAGGTAAGCCTTTCAAAGTTTTCATAATTAAAATGATTCAAGAATTTATTCTTAGACCAGGCTTTTTGATATCTGTCAGTTAGATAAATATGTTTTCCATATTCTTGATAATTAGTGTTTTGTGGACCCACGATGACAGTGTCACCTGGAAGTTTATTAAAAATGCAGACTTTCAGGCTCCATCCAAAATTTACTGAATCACAATTTGCTTTTAAGAAATTGCCCAGGTGATATGCATTAAGGTTGAGAAGCACTGCTCTTAAGTCATTATCCACAGAACTGAGAAAAAATATTAGCCAATATAACACATTGGAGAATGCTCCTAAGTCAGTAGTGGCCAGTAATGAAATGCTTTGTATATGCTCAAGAAATATGAGAAGATCTAATGCTACTGTAATTTAAATCACGTTACATCACACACACACAGTAGATTGTAAGAAGTTTTTA
The DNA here is from genome assembly GCF_036850765.1 of Saccopteryx bilineata. NCBI lineage: Eukaryota > Metazoa > Chordata > Mammalia > Chiroptera > Emballonuridae > Saccopteryx > Saccopteryx bilineata. Next base: position 28,802,357 of record NC_089500.1, on the reverse strand, counting down.
ATAAATATTCTTCTTTATTTCTTCCCAGCTGGATTTCAGTTCTTAGTCCCAGTGAATGTGAACCAAGTCTAGAGAGGATGAAAACACAATTTGTGTTTAGAAGTTTGACACCTGGATTCAAAACTTGACATGGCCATGTGCTTCCAGTATGACTTGGTTTGCTTGCATCTTCTAATTCTCAGTTTCCTGAGAAAATGAGAATAATGATAGTACCTGTCTCCTAGCTTTATTGATAAGGCTATACAAGATAATTCATGTAAATAATTTAACAAAATTGCTTTAAATGTAGAAATCATTCCCTTCCTTTCCTGAATTTGAACAATGCCTGCTATTTAGAGAGTTTGCTTTGGTTCATAACTGACCATTTGGTACATTGTCTCACATTCATATGCTAAATGTCTTGATAATAAGTGAACTATTGTATGCAGCTATTCCTTAAGCTATGAACTGGCTATTTGTCTAGTGTCCATAGGTGAGAGAGTTTGGGAGTTGGAATTCATTTTTCAGTAGAATACTAACCTAATCCACAATCACACATCCAAAAAATGATCAGGCTAATAATAGTCATACTACACTGCTACTGTTACTGTTCATACTAAAATGTCTTATTAACAAGTTATTTATTGGAAAACTATTTAATGTTTTTGTGTGGACATTTTTCTCAAAAGAATCAGTGCCTTTCTCTGTGAAGTTTGGAAACACATCCTGCTGGTATAATTTCATTACTGTCTGAATGATATTTGGCTTTCCTCAAACTTCCTAAGAATCACGTGTTAAATACCTATAAAACAGGTAGAAGCCCTGGCCTTGGAACTAAAAGTCTTAGATTTAAGTCTCAGCTTTCATATTTACTACTTATTGGACTTCATTTAAGTTATCTGGGCTTTCATTTTTTTACTTATAAAATAGGGAGAACAGTCAATATTCTCACCAGGTAGTTAAAAAATATTCCCTAAAAATGTAGACCCAAGTACCTAGAAAAAACATGAAAAAAGAAAAGCAAGTCATTGGTAGAAGTATTACCCCCTTCGATTCTGGTGCCTTCTCTACTCTTACAAAGACATTCTGCACAATCTCTGCCTAGGATGTGCTTTATTATTGTTCATGGAAATCCTTGAGAAAGGCATTTGAAATAACTAGTGGAATTCATTTCTATCAGCACCAAAATTGCTATTTATTTCCAACATTGACCAATTATGGAGATGGCAGTATGAAATCAAGGATATTAACAGCTACTCTTAAGTAGCTCACCCACTGGCCTGTCATGGGGTTAAGTTCCTGTAATGGTATTATCCCTTACGGGCTTCTAGTGGAGCTATAGTTCCTCCTCTTTTTTTAATCTGGGTCAAGGCTAATGTGTTATCCTAGGAGGGTTCATATATTAACTAGTTAACATATTAGCAGGGGTTATTGTCTCTGATTAAGCCATTACCACCCACTGTACTATAGTAAAGAAAAAAAACCCCAGGGCAAAGAGGCACATGATGGACACATTTTGATGAAAGAGAGGCAAAATTTAAAGCTTGAGAAATAAGTTCAGGGCTAGTTAAAAGTTTGGTACCATGGCTTCCAGGCACTAAACCATTAAAATTGGGTCTCTAGAAGAGGCTTAGAGAAATCTAAATATCCAATATATCATTGTTTTCAAGGGCCAAAATTTTCTTGTATGTTGTATTCCATATCTAGATCAGCAGAAAGTTTCTGTAAAATATATTAAGATCACTTAGATTTCTTTGTTTGACTTAAGACTAGTGGTTAAACTTACTCTTTATCAAAAAAAGGTTGCTCTTTTATTATCGATTTACAAAACTCATTTTGGGATATTTCTTTTAGTTTTTATTTATTTATGTGTGTATATATATACACACACATACACACATTCAGATGCGCATACATCTATTCTAGAATAATTTTTTATTTAAAATAAAACATCAGTTCTTCATGTTTTCTAATATTTTTGGGCCCTGGAAAATTTTATCTCATAGACCTAAAGCTGTAAGATGATAATATTGAAATGCAAGTCACAAGCTTCAATTAGGTACAATCAGAAATCATGCGGTGACTTCATTAAGTATCATTAAGAATGATCAAAATATTGCTCTTAGGAAAAATACATCAAAAGCATAGCATTTACACATTGATTAAACAGGATCTGCAATTTCTAAAATCTGGTACGAGAAAAAAGAATGGAGTAAATTAAGTGCTCATATCCCACTTAGCAACAAGGGAGTGCTTAGCAACTGGCAAAGGAAGAAATAAAGGGAATGGTGGAAAACAAGATATGATCAGCCTCAGAAACTGAGGGAGGAATCAGGAAATGGCAATGCAACTAATTGGGGTTGGATGAGAGGCTGCTGTCCTAGGAGCAGTGAACAAGTTGACATCAGCCTGCTTTGTGTAAGGTGTTTATTTTTATATTTAGCCTTAAGAAATTAAACTCATAATTAAGAATCAGAAGCATAGAAGAGACTCTCAACAATACCAGAATTGTGACCAGAGTCATCTTTGGTGACGTGTATATACCCATTTCCTTTCTATTCATATAGATGCATAGCCTAGTTCTCAGTTCCACAAGGTCATAAGGAGGCTTAAGAATGTTGTATCCCTTTGAGAACTTTTGAACAGCATTTTTGTTCTAATCATACCCCTGATCCTCTTGCTTTGCTTCCCTGGGTATTATATTCGCCCCATGGCTTCAGTTCTCACTCTACTCTGATAGTTCTCTATCCTTCTTATTTACTCAGAGATACCTTCCCTGTGCTTGAGTCTGTGCCCAGGCTTCTTCCATGAGTCACACAAACCTACCATGACTGATCTCATTTTCCCTACCCTCTTGCTTCTGCCTCCAATTACTATCTTAGGAAGACCATCATGCATGCAGACACCCCATCTAGGAACCACCCTTCATCTAAATTCTCACTGCTTACATCCGATTGCAGCTAAGCTCATCGGTTCTTCCTGAGATATATAGATGTAAGTAAGTTAGACCTACTCGTCTTCATAATGGATCTGAAATTAAAAAAAAAAAAATTAATCTTCCTTCCCCATGAGCAAAATCCAAAATCTTAGCCTCAGACGGAAGTTCAAAATCTGGCTAAATTGACTTTTCCTATTAACATTGGTTCTGGCACTTTCTATTCCCACACAGCTAATGCTGGGGCCATTTCCTGGAGTGTACTCTGAATGTTCGCTGATAACTCTCATTCAAAATCATCTGTGCTTCCTCTTAGCACACCCTTTCCATTTTCTTTTTCTTTTTTTTTTTTTAATTTTTTTTTTTTGAAGCTGGAAACGGGGAGAGACAGTAGGACAGACTCCCGCATGCGCCCCACCGGGATCCACCTGGCACGCCCACCAGGGGCGATGCTCTGCCCCTCCCTCCGAGGTGTCGCTCTGCCTCTACCAGAGCCACTCTAGTGCCTGGGGCAGAGGCCAAGGAGCCATCCCCAGCGCCCGGGCCATCCCTGCTCCAATGGAACCTTGGCTGCGGGAGGGGAAGAGAGAGACAGAGAGGAAGGAGAGGGGGAGGGGTGGAGAAGCAAATGGGCGCTTCTCCTATGTGTCTTGGCCGGGAATCGAACCTGGGTTCCTCGCATGCAAGGCGGACGCTCTACCGCTGAGCCAACCGGCCAGGGCCCATTTTCTTTTTCTTTAAGTGAGAGGAGGGGAGATGATGAGACAGACTCCTGTATGTGCCTCGACCAGAATCCACCCGGCAACCCCCATCTGGGGCTGATGCTCGAATCAACTGAACTGTTTTTTAGGGCCTGAGGCTGACACTCAGACCAATATAGCCACTGGCTATGAGAGGGGAAGAGAAAGAGAAGGGGGAGAGAGAGGGAGAGAGAAGCAGATGGTTGCTTCTTCTGTGTGCCTTGACCAGGAATCGAACTCGGGACATCCATGTGCCAGGCCAACCCTCTATCCACTGAGCCAACTAGCCAGGGCACCTTTTCATTTTTTGAAACTTGAAAACTCTCAGAGAGTCTTAATGCTTATCTCTTCATCTCATGGTAAAAATCCATGCTAATTTTTGCTTATCAAAGGAATCCAAAAGAAACAGACATTTACAATGTAATTTCAGACATTATAAGAAGTATCTCTGGAAGTAGCAAATATTCAATAAATATCTGTTTAAGATCTAGTATCCCAAAAATTAAAATCTAAAGGAAAGATGATGAAAACAATTTTCTGTAAAGAACCAGAGAGTAAATGTTTTAGGCTTTGCAGGCCACAAAGTTTCTGTTGCAGAAACAAAACTATTCTATTGTAACATAAAAGCAGCTATATAGAGCTTCCCTATCACCACCACCACCCCAAAATTTGAGCCTTGCCATATTCCAAAAATACCTTATGCGTTGGCACTGAAATTAGAATTTAACATAAATTTTAGTTGTCATGAAATAGTATTGTACTTTTGATTGTTTTTTATATAAAATACATATAATATTTAAAAGAAGGACAATGACAAGAGAAATATGAGGAAGGGGAATAAGAGAATGAGTAGAATAAAGAAAGGAGAAAAACAGTAAGAAGAAGTAGATATCAGAAAAAAACTAACAAATACGAAGGTTATATCATATAATCTATATTTAAAAATAGTATCTATATAACTTTCACAATTATTATCTACTATGAAAAATTACTTTTTAAAAATGACCTGGGGAACTTAATCAGTTAAAAAGAGAAGGGATGCTCAAATCAGATTTTTTAACCCTTTTCCCTGAGTACTACTCCATTCCAAAAAGTGATAGAAGATATTTCAGAATGACAGTATTTTTCTCCTCGAGTTCCATCTGTGTTCAGACTCTGGGCATCCTGGGTCTTTTTATCTGGATAGAAATCAAATCCTGGGACAGCATCAGAATGTTCTAGCCTCCTGCAATGGCATTTAGATGCCTCGGCTGTTATTTCAAAAAAAAAAAACAAAAACAAAACACGTCCAAACCTATAAATATTAAACTACATTTTGGGGCCCTAACCTTGACAGAGGGCAGATACCATTTAATATTGCTAAAGAAAGAGAAAAGGTGCAGGTGTAGGCAAGGCAAAGAAACAAAAAATAAACCAAAAATGTCAAATCTGATTGATTAAAAACTAGGTAGGCAAATCAGCAAGGTCTGGTCCAGCATCACTGGAGAGTGAGGTCAGACAGGGCTGTTTTAGAATTATTTGGTATTTTCAGAAATTGATTACTCAGGGAGAGCATTAAGAAGTGGCTGTGCACATTCATTTAATGGGCCAGTGGCTCCTGTACGGAGCTGGAATCGTCACATTCAATCTCATCTACTCCTTGTTAAGTTGTGCTTTCTTCTGGAGCATGTTTATTTATTACAGCTGCTATAAGCATAAACTACAAAGTAGAATAATACATAATTTCTTAGATGGGATTTTGTGAAAACCCCCTCCCCGCCCCTCTCTCCACTCCCAACCCCCAGTATGGCAAGCATCATCGTTTATAGGCCTCTGAATGTCTGTGGGCCTGAAAACCAGTCCTTTTCTATCCCTAGGTGCTTTTCTGTGATTGCACAACTTATGTGGAGGAAACCGAGGAGCACTAGAATGTCCTCCTGTTCTCCCAAAAGTGTTTCTTAGTAATCCACTCCTTGAAGGAACATGCCACTAGTTCTTTGAGTTAGGAATTCCTATTGTAAATATAAAAAGTGTTGGGAGGTGCATTATGCATTATGTTTGTGTGTATGTATATATAAATATATTATATATGTAGTGTATATATATCATACATTATCATGTATATGTGAGTATATATGTACATATATCATGTATATATAGTATATATAGTGTTTATATATTGTTTATAATGTATATATGTATATATATTATATAACAGGCATTATTATATTACATATATAATATAATAATGCATTATATTATTATATAACTTGGTGTAAATTCATTTTGTTGATCATTCCCATGGTTACTTGGAAACAGGCCCTGAAGAAAATGTTGCTATGATGGATAAAGATAGAGATATTTTGGAAGATGGGTCATGGACAATGGGATAAATTTCAGCACCTCATGAAAATCTGTTGAGTAGGTGAGAAGGAAGTTTAGTGAAAGTACACACACATGCATACACAATGCTCTACTCACAATCAAAAGTTGATCTTTATGTATAAGTTCTAATCTGATTACTGCCTAAAGATGTCTCCATATATCCAGAGATAATTTTGCAACTCTCATTATGACATAGTGAGAGTCTGCCCTAGAAACTCTGCTGGTTTGTTCCTACAGTTTCTCTTTATCTATCAACACTAAGAACTCACCACCCACATACCTTCCTTTATATCTCCGTACAACTTTTTTTTTTTTTTTTAGGTTTTTATAAACTTTTTATTGACTGCATCAATAAATCAATGAATATAAATCTTTGAGTAGGTTCAGCTAAAGGTGAAATTAAGGGTGTCAGGCACCAAGAACACAACATACTCTATAATTCTCCTGTTTGCAATGGAACTCTTTGTAAACCTATTTTAATTCACACCAATTTGAAGCTCTTTAAATTTATTACCAACAAAATCACATATCTGTTTATCATCAGTTTATCATCTTGCTCATCATTTTTTTTTTTTTTATAATTTTATTTTTTTAATGGGGTGACATCAATAAATCAGGATACATATATTCAAAGATAACAAGTCCAGGTTATCTTGTCGTTCAATTATGTTGCATACCCACCACCCAAAGTCAGATTGTCCTCTGTCACCTTCTATCTTGTTTCCTTTGTGCCCCTCCCACCCCCTATCCCTCTCCCATTCCCCCCTCCCCCCCGTAACCACCACACTCTTATCAATGTCTCTTAGTTTCACTATTATGTCCCACCTACGTATGGAATAATACAGTTCCTGTTTTTTTCTGATTTACTTATTTCGCTTCGTATCATGTTATCAAGATCCCACCATTTTGCTGTAAATGTTCCAATGTCATCATTTCTTATGGCTGAGTAGTATTCCATAGTGTATATGTGCCACATCTTCTTTATCCAGTCATCTATTGATGGGCTTTTTGGTTGTTTCCATGTCCTGGCCACTGTGAACAATGCTGCAATAAACATGGGGCTGCATGTGTCTTTACGTATCAATGTTTCTGAGTTTTGGGGATATATACCCAGTAGAGGGATTGCTGGGTCATAAGGTAGTTCTATTTGCAGTTTTTTGAGGAACCACCATACTTTCTTCCATAATGGTTGTACTACTTTACATTCCCACCAACAGTGTATGAGGGTTCCTTTTTCTCCACAGCCTCTCCAACATTTGCTATTACCTGACTTGCTAATAACAGCTAATCGAACAGGTGTGAGGTGGTATCTCATTGCCGTTTTGATTTGCATTTCTCTAATAGCTAAAGAAGATGAGCATCTTTTCATATATCTGTTGGCCATTTGTATTTCTTCCTGGGAGAAGTGTCTATTCATATCCTCTTCCCATTTTTTTATTGGATTGTTTGTTTGTTTGTTGTTGAGTTTTATGAGTTCTTTGTATATTTTGGATATTAGGCCCTTATCTGAGCTGTTGTTTGAAAATATCATTTCCCATTTAGTTGGCTTTCTGTTTATTTTGTTATCAGTTTCCCTTGCTGAGCAAAAACTTCTTAGTCTGATGTAGTCCCATTCATTAATTTTTGCCTTCACTTCTCTTGCCATTGGAGTCAAATTCATAAAATGCTCTTTAAAACTCAGGTCCATGAGTTGAGTACCTATGTCTTCTTCTATGTACTTAATTGTTTCAGGTCTTATGTTTAGATCTTTGATCCATTTTGAGTTAATTTTTGTACAGGGGGAGAGACTGTAGTCCAGTTTCATTCTTTTGCATGTGGCTTTCCAGTTTTCCCAGCACCATTTATTGAAGAGGCTTTCTTTTCTCCATTGTGTGTTGTTGGCCCCTTTATCAAAAATTATTTGACTATATATATGTGGTTTTATTTCTGGACTTTCTATTCTGTTCCATTGGTCTGAGTGTCTATTTTTCTGCCAATACCATGCTGTTTTGATTGTCGTGGCCCTATAATAGAGTTTGAAGTCAGGTATTGTTATGCCCCCAGCTTCATTCTTTTTCTTTAGGATTGCTTTGGCTATTCGGGGTTTTTTATAGTTCCATATAAATCTGATGATTTTTTGCTCTATTTCTTTAAAAAATGTCATTGGAATTTTGATGGGAATTGCATTAAATTTGTATATTGCTTTGGGTAATATAGCCATCTTGATTATATTTATTCTTCTTAGCCAAGAACAAGGTATATTCTTCCATCTCATTATATCTTTTTCGATTTCCCTTAACAATGGTTTATAGTTTTCATTATATAAGTCCTTTACATTCTTTGTTATGTTTATTCCTAAGTATTTTATTTTTTTTGTTGCAATCGTGAAGGGGATTATTCTTTTGAGTTCCTTCTCAGTTGTTTCATTGTTGGCATATAGAAAGGCTATTGACTTCTGTATGTTAATTTTGTATCCTGCGACCTTACTGTATTGGCTTATTGTTTCTAGTAGTCTTTTTGTGGATTCTTTGGGGTTTTCGATGTATAGGATCATATCATCTGCAAAAAGTGATACCTTTACTTCTTCTTTTCCGATATGGATGCCTTTTATTTCTTTGTCTTGTCTGATTGCTCTGGCTAGAACCTCTAGTACCACATTAAATAAGAGTGGAGAGAGTGGACAACCCTGTCTTGTTCCTGATTTAAGGGGGAAAGCCTTCAGTTTAGTGCCATTTAATATGATGTTAGCTGATGGTTTATCATATATGGCCTTTATCATGTTGAGATATTTTCCTTCTATACCCATTTTGTTGAGAGTCTTAAACATAAAATTGTGTTGTATTTTATCGAAAGCCTTTTCTGCGTCTATTGATAAGATCATGTGGTTTTTGTTCTTTGTTTTGTTGATATGGTGTATTACATTAACCGTTTTACGTATGTTGAACCATCCTTGAGATTCTGGGATGAATCCTACTTGATCATGATGTATTATTTTTTTAATATGTTGTTGTATTCGATTTGCTAGTATTTTGTTTAGTATTTTAGCATCTGTATTCATTAGAGATATTGGTCTGTAGTTTTCTTTTTTTGTGCCATCCTTGCCTGGTTTTGGTATGAGGGTTATGTTGGCCTCATAAAATGTGTTTGGAAGTATTGCTTCTTCTTCAATTTTTTGGAAGACTTTGAGTAGAATAGGAACCAAGTCTTCTTTGAATGTTTGATAAAATTCGCTGGTATAGCCGTCAGGGCCTGGACTTTTATTTTTGGGGAGGTTTTTAATGGTTTTTTCTATTTCTTCTCTACTGATAGGTCTGTTTAGGCTTTCTGCTTCTTCTTGACTCAGTCTAGGAAGGTTGTATTTTTCTAGAAATTTATCCATTTCTTCTAGGTTGTTGAATTTAGTGGCATAAAGTTTTTCATAGTATTCTACAATAATTCTTTGTATATCTACGGTGTCCGTGGTGATTTCTCCTCTTTCATTTTGGATTTTTTTTATATGAGTTCTTTCTCTTTTTTCCTTGGTAAGTCTTGCCAAGGGTTTGTCAATTTTGTTGATCTTTTCAAAGAACCAGCTCCTTGTTCTATTAATTTTTTCTATAGTTTTTCTGTTCTCTAATTCATTTATTTCTGCTCTGATTTTTATTATCTCCTTTCTTCGGCTGGTTTTGGGTTGTCTTTGTTCTTCTTTTTCTAGTTCCTTAAGGTGGGAAGTTAAGTGGTTCACTTGGGCTCTCTCTTGTTTGTTCATATATGCCTGAAGCGATATGAACTTCCCTCTTATCACTGCTTTTGCTGCATCCCATAGATTCTGATATGTCGTATTGTCATTTTCATTAGTCTGTATATATCTTTTGATCTCTGCACTTATTTCTTCTTTGACCCATTCATTTTTTAAAAGTATGTTGTTTAGTTTCCACATTTTTGTGGGATTTTTTTCCTCTTTTTTGCAGTTGAATTCTAGTTTCAAGGCTTTATGATCAGAAAATATGCTTGGTACAACTTCAATTTTTCTGAATTTGCTGATATTGTTTTTGTGGCCCAAAATATGGTCAATTCTTGAGAATGATCCATGTACACTGGAGAAAAATGTATACTCAGTCACTTTGGGATGAAATGTCCTGTAGATGTCTATCATATCCAGGTGCTCTAGTGTTTTGTTTAAGGCCACTATGTCTTTGTTGATTCTCGGTTTGGATGACCGATCTAGAGCCGTCAGCGGTGTATTGAGGTCTCCAAGTATGATTGTATTTTTGTCAGTTTTTGTTTTAAGATCAATAAGTAGCTGTCTTATATATTTTGGTGCTCCTTGGTTTGGTGCATATATATTAAGAATTGTTATGTCTTCTTGATTCAGTGTCCCCTTAGCCATTATGAAATGGCCATTTTTGTCTCTAAGTACTTTTCCTGTCTTGTAGTCAGCATTATCCGATATGAGTATTGCTACACCTGCTTTTTTTGGGATGTTATTTGCTTGGAGTATTGTTTTCCAGCCTTTCACTTTGAATTTGTTTTTATCCTTGTTACTTAGATGAGTTTCCTGTAGGCAGCATACAGTTGGATTTTCTTTTTTAATCCATTCTGCTACTCTGTGCCTTTTTATTGGTGAGTTTAATCCATTTACATTTAGTGTAATTATTGATACTTGTGAGTTCCCTATTGCCATTTTATATCTTGCTTTCTGTTAGTTTTGTGTCTTGTTTGATCCTTCTCTTTCGTTTTTTTATCTTTTGTTTTTATTTGGTTGTATTCCATACATCTTTCCTCTGTTGCTATCTTTTTTATCTCATGTGCTTCTGTGGTGGTTTTTTCAATGGTGGTTACCTTTGAGTAATGAAAAGGGTCCCTACCCTGTTCATTGTAGCGAACTATTTTGTGAGTACTTTTGCACTCCATCGTCCTTTGCTACTGTTAATCTCCGTCTTCTCCCCCTCTTTCTTTTTGTTGTTGTCACAGTTTAAATTTGGTTTTATTGTGTTCTTCTTGGAGCTTTTACTTGTGGCTCTGTTTTTTTTTGTTCTTTGTATCTGATTGGAGAACCCCCTTTAGTAATTCCTAGAGTGGGGGTTTTCTGATGATAAATTTCCTCATCTTTTCTGAATCTGTGAATGTTTTTATTTCTCCTTCGTATTTGAAGGATAGCTTTGATGGGTATAGTGTTCGTGGCTGAAAGTTCCTCTCTTTCAGGACTTTAAATATTGGGGTCCACTCTCTTCTAGCTTGTAGAGTTTCTGCTGAGAAATCTGATGTTAATCTAATGGGCCTTCCTTTATATGTTGTATTCTTCTTTTCCCTGGCTGCCTTGAGAATTTTTTCTTTGCTGCTGGTTTGTGTCAATTTCATTATGATATGCCTTGGAGTAGGTTTGTTGGGGTTAAGAAAACTTGGAGTTCTGTTTGCTTCTTGAACTTGAGGCTTTAGTTCTTTCCACAGGCTTGGGAAGTTCTCATCAATTATTTGTTTAAGTATGTTCTCCATTCCATTTTCTCTCTCTTCTCCCTCTGATATACCTATTATTCTTATGTTATTCTTTTTGATGGAGTCAGATAATTCTTGTAGGGCTATCTCATTTTTTTTTAATTTTTGAGTCTCTTTCTTCTTCTCTCTGTTGTGCCTCAAGTTGCTTGTCTTCTATTTCACTAATCCTCTCTTCTATCTGACCTGTTCTATTAGCTAAGCTTGTTACTTCGTTTTTCAGCTCGTGAATTGAGTTTTTCATCTCTGTTTGATTTGTTTTTATAGTTTCAATTTCCTTGGACATATATTCTTTGTGTTCATGGAGTTGTTTTCTGAGCTCCCTATATTGCCTTTCTGTGTTTTCTTGTATATCTCGGAGGATTTTTAGGATTTCTATCTTGAATTCTCTGTCATTTAGCTCCAAGGTTTCCAATATATTAAATTTTTTCTCCATAGATTTTTCCTCATCTAGCTGTGTTACCTCTCTTTCTTTTGTATCCATGATATTCGATTTTCTCTTCCTTAATGGCATCTGAGGGTGGTTTTGTTGATAGTATTAATGAGATTTAATAAAGAATAAAAAGTTAAAAAAAAATAAAAAAATAACAAATCGAAAAGAGTTGTTTTTTTTAAAAAAAATGAATAATGAAATAAAGAAAAATAAAATAAAATAAAAATTTTTTAAAAAAGGAAATCATTCCCCCCCTCTTTTTTTCCTCTCCTCTCCTCTCCCCTCTTTCTTGAGAAAATCTTGTGGTGGACTGTGAGTTATAACAAACAATGCCTGTGATGGAGGGCCTGAATTGGGGAAAAGTAATAAAGGGGCAAAAAAGAGAGAAAGAAAAAAAAAAAAAAAAAAAGGAAAAAAAAAAAAAAAGAAAGAAAAAAAAAAAGAGCGTATGGACCCACAAAAAGCAAATAAGGAAAAAATTTGGGTCAAGAATAAAATGATTTGCTTTTAGGTGTTGGTTTTCTAAGAGTTATGATGAGAGGAATAAGAGGAAAATGGAAAAATGGGGGGACAAATTAAAAACTTACTATTGTATTTAGTGGAACAAGAACTAGATAATATGGAGAGCCAGGGATGGGAGCACTGCTAGTGAGTTAAAAAGGTGAAGTAAAAACCCCCCAAAATGCCACAAACATAGGTTTGAGTCCCAGATAAGATAATTTGTTTGTTATTGAGGTTTGAATGAGAGGAGATGTAAAGGAGAAAGGAAGAAACTAATATAGAGGGAGAAAAGAAAGAGAGAGAGAGAAAAAAAGAGGGAACCACTAAAAGAAGAAAAAAGAAAGGAGAGAGAGAGAGTTAAGGGTTTTGGAGTGCAACCCTCATAGAGAGAAAGGAAGAGAAGAGAAATGATAATGGGAGATGTAACACTTATGGGTAGTGTAGTTCAAGGAGAGGAGAGAGTAAGACCGGTAGAGAGTTAATCGGCCAAATTGGAGGAGGAAAAAAAAGTCTCAAGAATGAAGATAAGAGAAACAAACGAACAAATATAATAAAATGGGATAGGTTATAAAGTCTGCAGATTATTCTTGATTTTGAGAGGTTATCTTCTTGCTTTTTCTTTTCTCTCCCTCTTCCTGGTCGGTGACTCTGTACCCCGGGTTCTGCCCCTTTGGCACGCTCAGGTAGAGGTTTGCAGTTGATAAGTCTCTATGGCAATGTCATGTATTGTGCTTTATTCTCGTTGGGAGTCGAGGCTCATTAGCATTTATAGGCTCCGACAGTGAGAGAGTCCGTGTTCCTGGAGCCTTTCTCCTAGTCTTTCCTTCCTCAATTAGTAGCCTGATAGTCCAGGTATGGGGTTGCTGCTGCCTCTGCCTGGATAGTAAGAGGCTCAAATTGCTGGCAACTCCCCACTCTATTTCCACTCAGCACAGGGCTCTGGGTAAGGCTCAGTCAGTCAGAGCTGCTAGCATAATCAGGCGGGCTTTCCGCCCACTCGAAGACCTCTGGCTCTGCCACTCTATCCGGTAACACAAGCGGGCGCCCACTTCCGGGGCACTTGGAGGAAACTCTCACTCACTGTCTGCAACCAGGATATCCGGCCAGCAGTCTCATGCTCTGAGTGAAACCCCCAACCGCAGGGAAAAGTTGCAGCGTTGGAATTGAGTCTCGCTCCGTCCCCGTGTGCGGCTTTTGCAAGGCGCTGGGGCGGCCCGAGATTCCGCTTTGGCCCACACAAAGGCCCCTGACTCTGCCCCTCTGTGCGATAACACGGGCGCGCACTGCCGAGGCACTCGGAGGAATCGCTCACTCCTTATCTGCGCGCGCAAACCAGGATATGAGGCCGGCCGCGTTTCACTCTGAGTGAAACAGCCTCCAGCACGGAAAATCTCCACCGTTGGGATTAGTTCTCACTCCCTCCCGTGCGTGGCTTTCCCAGGGCGCTGGGGCTGCCCAGAGACTCTGCCCTCAGCCCACAGAAAGGCCTCTGACCCTGCCTCTCCGTGGGGCAACACGGGTACCCACTTCCGCGGCTTAGGAAGAAATCTCTCTTCCACTAACTGCGCACCGACCAGGAGACCGGGTAAAATGGCCGCTCCGCTTGTCTTTCTTTGTTTGGGTTTGGCGCGAGTGTTAGCTTGTATTGCCTGGGTTGCCACAGGATCAGATTTTCCTCGGCTTGGATCTCTGAGCCACAGCCTGGTTCGGCCGTTTTTGCTGCGGCGGCCTGGATCTATTCACCCCCTTTGCCCGCCTCAGTTTCTATATTCACAGTTACCAGAAAAAGCCGCCCTGTTTAGGTTAGTGAGGAAGGCGGAGCATTTCTTACTCCCTATTTCCTTCGGGGTTTGGTTATATATTTAGCCAATTTTTCACTCAATCATACCTTTGGGTGTATTGCGAAGAATCTGGAAGCTCCAAGTATAGGTTTTTCTGTTTCTGGTTGAAGATCTTGTTGAGTTTTGGGGGAGATTTATCGGTATCGCTTCCTACTCCGCCATTACTCTGACGTCATCTCCTTTGCTCCCTCCGTACAACTTTTAACGTTTCTTTGAAACTCAATTCTATGAACTCTGTTCCTTATTTCATTGATGAAAATTGTCTTACTCTGATTTCATATTGATTGCTTTTGATGCTTAATTCTATCTTTGCAGTTGTGTTTTCAGATGATTTTATTTCTCTTCCACAGATTAAAAACTGTTTTATGGCAAGAACTACACTATGATTCTTATATCCCCAATATATGCTTATATTTAGGACTCAATATCAATTATAAAATACCAAGAAATCACCACTTTTTATAATAGTACTTTAAGGTGGAAGTTGGGTGAGGTATAGGTACTAGATATCACTGACATGTTCCACAAACACAGAATGGAGTCACTACTCCAAGAGCCTAGATTTATAGAGTTCCTATATTTCTCCAGTGACTCTTTCCAGTAACTTTCTAAAAAGTAAGAGAATTTGTTTAGGATATCCCCTTCATAAGAGTAAAGACATGAAATGCATCCACACATGCATTAGTCAATGGTGAAAAGTGCACTCCTTTTTTAGGTTTGTATTTTTCAGTCACCACACAATGCCTTTCCTATTATCCAATTGGGCATCCTAAGAACCTCAAGTTCCCTCTGTTCACTGTGCAACAACTGTAACCCAGTGTCCCTGGCATCACAGTATTATCCAAGAAATAACTGCTCCATGGCCATGTCAGCAGTGCAAATGCATCCCAGGACCCAACAGAACAACAAGGGAGACCCTACAGGCACTATTTTATATTCAGATACAAGCAAGGGGCACGATGAACACATCACCAATTTTAATAAACCTAATGAAAGGTAAGTAGAGTGGATATGAAAGTCAAAGATACTTGAGATCCCCTTTTCTGAGAGTCCCTCTTTTAATTAAGACTTTGCCAGGTGATTAAAAAAGAATGCCAATGCTTCAAAGAGAAGCAAAGCCTTGTTCTCTGCTGCTCCATGGGTGACCGGCTCTCTTCCCCTTTGGTCCAGATGGAGGCTTTGTTCTCCCAAAGTTGGTCAGGTGTGTGCCTGTCCAAAAGTGGGAGGCAAGCGAAGCCTTAGAAGCCTGCACCTGTTTAAAATCAATGCTGCTCCCTCAGCTCCAAATGCCTCCCTTTCCCAGGCGGCGTGGCTATTCCCCAGGCATTTTCAATCTAGTTGGGTAAAACAAAAATTGCATAATTTGTCATTATTTTCAAGGAATGAGATGTGCCTTCCACATTCCCCTTCGAGTTAAATACAACGACACTGAGCTTCCTGAGAATACCAATGCGTTCTTTCTCAAAAATAACAGAAATAAAGAATGGGAAAAGAAACACCCCATTGATTGCCTCTAATTTGCTCTGGTATTTGTTATTGATGCATTCTTTGTATTCATTTTAGGAATAATTAGCAAAAAAAATTATTGTCCCAGGTCTTCTATAAAGAGAAATCAAACCTCCTGGGAAAAGCTAGAACTGGCAGACAGAACTTCTGAGTTAACTTCAAGATTCACAACAAATAAATCACATCAATTTAAGCAAGTCACAAGTCATATAATCATTCAATTTTCTCATCTTTTAAATGTGAATTAAAATGATCTTCTCTAAATATATCCCATTTGATTATAAAGCTAAAATGAAAAAAAATGGTAAGAAAGTGCTCTAAAATGTTAAATATCCTCTATAAATGTAAAGTACATTCCAAGAAAAGTAAGGGGTGCAGCAGGATACTTAGGAGCCCAATCAGTCTTTCTAAAGTGAACAGCTTCCAATCCAGGCAGAAAGGGGAGTGAGGAGCAAAGAAAACAACTCGGAACTATCATTGGCAAGCAAGGGCATCCTAAATATCATCCATTAAGAGCAAGAAATACTTCCCACCTAAAAACCTCCACCATATTTTTTGTGTGTACAGTGCCTTTCTGCTTCCACGTGATTACAACAATAGTGGAGAAAAGTGGGCCCATAAAGCAAGATTGATTGCTGGGAAGGTGATCAATTGCTGTTGTGAGAGGGGGAAAACTGATAAATGGTTTTTTTTTTGCTCACTCTCTTCACAACCTTTTGCTAAAGCTGTGCAAAATGTGTCATGCATAAAAAGTATGCAATTTTCATGTAATTAGAGGAACACAGATGAAAATGAGTTCCATCAGAGCAATCAAGGATGCTAATGTGGTATGTATTTGTCAGTGCCTATTTGTCATGAAAGCAAAACCCAACAAGTTATATATATTATTTATTTTAACTCTAAAGATCATAAATGCCATTTGCAATGGCCAAATCTATAAATGTCAATAATTTAATGTTTTGGTTTTTTGTTTTGGTTTTGTTTTTGTTTTTGTTTTTTGGAGGGGGAGTGAACTTTTGGAACTTCAGAATAGAACATTTTACTCATATAAGAATTTAATGCTATTTTATGAAAAACACTGAGATTACAGGACATATTTATTGCATGGAGGGTCAGATTAGAGTGGGTGGAGGGCAGGTTTACAGATTGCTACAAAAGAAACACACTATAATTTGTTTTCTTTAAAAATACACTTGCATCTTACAGTAGCATGTTCTTCAGATCCCATTCTCATACACTTGTGACTAACTGTATTAAGTTTTTATATCCCTCTTGGGCAAGAAGACATTCATCATTTTTCTTCTTTTCTTTCTTATTTTTTCCTTCCCTCTCTCCCTCCATCCCTCCTTTCCTCCTCCCTCCCTCCTTTAACTTACTTCCTTCCTTCCTTCCTCCCTCCCTCCCTCCCTCCCTCCCTCCCTTCCTTCCTTCCTTCCTTCCTTCCTTCCTTCCTTCCTTCCTTCCTTCCTTCCTTTCTTCTTTTCTTTCTTTCTTCCTTCTGTCCTTCCTTCCTTCCCACTCATCCATTTGCTTAGTCAGTATATTATTTGAAACAGTTTATTGTATATCAAATTTGTTAGGAATACTAAAGTCTGGTGACATAAAAATAAAAAAGACATGACTCATGTTTTCAAGTTGATTACATTTATTGGGAACAGAGACACATAAGCAATTACTGTACTATAGTGGAATCCTATCCTAACAAGGATAGATTCAGGATACTATGGGAAGAATTGTGTGAGCTTTTATTGGTAAAGCTTATGAGAAGATTACTATTTAGCTCAATCCTCTCATTTAGAAATTAGTTAAGCCAGATATATAAAAAGGCAGCCCTGGCAGAGGAACAATGAAAAAGCTATGAGATCTACTGGCAGCTTGTCCCATTTGTGAAAGGGCAACTAATGATCTCTATGGTGGAAAGTGTGAGGAGGCAAGTACCAAGGCCAATGAAGAAAATTGTAGAAGGAAAAATGAGGAAGATCCCTGTAGGTCAGGCTAGGAAGTTTGATCTCTGTCTCCAGGGTAATAGAAAAACTTTTAGCATTTAAAGCATAAATATGGTATCATAAAATCTGTGTGTAGAAGGTACAATCTAGCAGTAGCATGGAAAAGACCAGTTAGGAATTTATTATCCTGACTCAGTTAAGAGATAGTGATGGTTGGAGCCAAGATGTACAATGTCCAGGTTTGAAATTTTTTACAATATTTATATAATGTAGAAATAGATTATAAATAAGAAATGAGGAATGGGGAAGACACTAGGTATTTAACACCAGCAACTGGGTAAAGAGTGATACCTTTTACTAAATCAGGACACTCTCATAAAGGAGCAAATATATCTTAAAAGATAGTGAGTTACAACTTGTATCTGTTTAATTTGACATGATGGTGGAATAGTTAAGATTGATAACCACTGTATACACAATCTGCATAGTACAAATCCAGATATTTTTCTATTTCTGAAATATGAGCTTGTAAGGTTATCAGATCTAAGCTGAGAAAACCATTCATTCATTCATTTCATTCAAAAATGAATCCTGAGCATCTATACTGTCTGGTTAAAACAGTGGCCAAGCCCAAGAGTTGTTTCTGAAACTGCGTTTTTAGACTCATACTCTCCCACTGCTAGTTATGAACTCTTTGACACAGGGCATTTACAACAACCCCAGTAAGCCTCATTTTCCTTATCTGTGAAATGAGAGTAATTATATCCACTCAATAGAATTAATTATGAGGCTCAAGGGAGATGAAGCACACAAAGTAATAGCCCAATTCCAAATATATAATTATAAAATTAGTATTATTGAAATCTAAGTCATTAATATATATGTAAAATCAACAAATATGGAAGAAAACATAAAAATATACTTTGAAAATTTGACCTAATTATTATTATTTTTTTATCTACTGGCAACGAATGCTAAATAGGTAAAAACTGCATCTAAAAACACTTAGGAAATTATATAATTTGATAGCACAATATAACAAATAATCCTCATTGAACACCCACTACTGAGGAAATATGGGCTATATTTATAAGTATGTCCAAGTGTAGTAACAATGATAACAAAAGTAACTTAATTCATATTTATGTAGTGCTTCCCTATTTCCTAAACATTTTAGCATATATTGTCCTATGATTTTCCTTTGTTATTATTTCTGAAATGTTTGGTAGTGTTCACCTATGAAGCCATGTGACCCTAAGTTTTCCTTTTTGGAGGTTTTTTAATTACTAATTCAATTTCCTTACAAATAATTTGTCTGTTCATATTTTCTATTTCTTCATGACTCGAACTTTATAGGTTGTATGTTTCTAGGAGTTTAATCATTTTATCTTGGCCATCCAATTTGTTGGCATATAATTGTTCATAGTAGCCTCTTACAATCTTTCATATTTCTTTGGTATCAGCTTGAACATTTCCTCTTTCACTAATAGTTTTATGTTCTTGAGTCCTCTCCTTTTTTTTTCTTGAAAAGTCTAGCAAAGCTCTGCCTATTTTGTTATCTCTTCAAAATCCAGCACATCATTCATTGATCTTTCCTGTTTTGTCTCTCTTTTTTCTTTCTTTTTTTTTTTTTTTTTGGTCTCCATATCATTTATTTCCGCTCTAATCCTTGTTATTTTTTTTCCTACACAAAATACTGGATTTTGTTTGTTCTTTTTCTAGTTTCTTGAGATGCAAAATTAGGCTATTTACTTGAGATTTTTCTTTTCTCTTAATGAAGGTGTTTATTGCTATAAATGTCCCTTCAGAACTGCTTTTTTTTTATAATTTTATTTTTTTAATGGGGTGACATCAATAAATCAGGATACATATATTCAAAGATAACAAGTCCAGGTTATCTTGTCGTTCAATTATGTTGCATACCCACCACCCAAAGTCAGATTGTCCTCTGTCACCTTCTATCTTGTTTTCTTTGTGCCCCTCCCCACCCCCTATCCCTCTCCCATTCCCCCCTCCCCCCCGTAACCACCACACTCTTATCAATGTCTCTTATTTTCACTATTATGTCCCACCTACGTATGGAATAATACAGTTCCTGTTTTTTTCTGATTTACTTATTTCGCTTCGTATCATGTTATCAAGATCCCACCATTTTGCTGTAAATGTTCCACATATACACTATGGAATACTACTCAGCCATAAGAAATGATGACATCGGAACAGAACTGCTTTTGCTGTAAGTTTTTGGCATGTTTTATTTCCAGTTCCACTTGTCTAAGATAATTTTGATTTTTTTTTTTAGTTTCCTCCTCGACCCATTGGTTGTTCAGGAGTATGTTGTTTAATCTGAACATCGTGAATTATACAGTTTTATTCTCTAATTGATATCTAGTTTTGTACAATTGTTGAATATGATGTTAATTTTCTTAATTATATTAAAATTTGTTCTGTGGCTTAACATATGATCAGTCCTGGAGAATATGGTCTCTTCTTTTCTTAGGGCTTGTAACAGTTGCATTTCAACTGTATTTTCAGTAAAATTTGTTCTACAATGGCATTTAATATGGACTTTAGCTGCTTCCTTATTGGTTTATAAGATTTTTAAAAATGCTAACATAACCCATGAGGCTTGGCTGCTGTTTATATTGTTTTGCTGCTGACAGTAATACTTGCCTATTATAACAACGGTAGCCTCAGTGAACCTGTAAACAAAATAAAAGTATCGTTCCCCACCCCCCCCAAAAAAAATCCAACCAAAATTCAGCCATCCAAACAAACACCAAAAAATTATGGGCTTTTTTAAAGAAATGATTAAATATAGAAAAAAATTATCAAGGTTTTAGTATGCAATTTCAAACAATATATATATTATTGCCTTTTTACTATTTTTCCCGCTAGATATATAATAAAATACTTTTTAAATTTATTTTTACCCACATATATATAGAAGTTACAATATTATGGTCATAAATAGATTCCAGGCTTCTCTCTTCAAAATAGGAAAACATCACCAATGGCAGCTGAGCACATTCTATACAAAATAAATGGTGAGAACAGAAGGATATGCTCTACAGAACTGCATTTTTTTTTTTTTTGTCAAAGATGAGTTGACTATAGTTATATAGGTCTATTTGTGGGCACTGTATTCTGTTCATTTTTCTATTTGTCTATGTTTTCACCAATACCACATTGTCTCAATTATTGTCGCTAGACAGTAAGTCTCAAATTTAGGTACTGTCAGTCCTCTAAATTTATTCTTCCCTTTCAATAAAGTGTTAGTTATTATGGATTATTTGCTTTTTCTTATAAACCTTAGAATCAGTTTGTCAATATCCACAAAATAACTCACTGGAATTTTGATGATGATTATATTGAATCTATTGATCAAGTTGGGAAGTCACATCTTGATAATACTGAGTCTTCCTATCCACGAATATGAAATATCTCTCTATTCAATTCTTTTACATTTTGTTTATCAGAGTTTTGTAGTTTTTCTTACATGGATTTGTCCATATTTTCTTAGATTTTTTTTTTGTATCTTTCTGAAGCTGGAACTGGGGAGGCAGTCAGACAGACTCCCGAATGTGCCCGACCGGGATCCACCCGGCATGCCCACCAGGGGGTGTCGCTCTGTTGCAACCAGAGCCATTCTAGCGCCTGAGACAGAGGCCATGGAGCCATCCCCAGTGCCCGGGCCATCTTTGCTCCAATGGAGCCTCAGCTGCAGGAGGGGAAGAGAGAGACAGAGAGGAAGGAGAGGAGGAGGGGTGGAGAAGCAGATGGGCGCTTCTCCTGTGTGCCCTGGCCAGGAATCGAACCCAGGACTTCCTCACGCCAGGCCGACGCTCTACCACTGAGCCAACCGGCCAGGGCTTAGATTTTTAACTTAGTCTTTCTTTTTGGGTGATGCTAATGTAAATCATATTATATTTAAAATTTCACATTCCACTTATTCATTGTTGAAATAAAAGAGTTTAATTTCTGTATATGAACTATGTATCCTGCCACCTTGCTATAATTGTTTGTTAGTTCCAAGAATTTTTAAAATTATTTCAGATTTTCTACATAGATAATCATGTCATCTGTGAACAAAGACAGTTTTATTTCTTCCTTTTCAATCTGTATACTTTTTTTTTCTTGCATTAGCTAATAATTTCAGTATGAAAAGAAATAGTGAGAGGGGACATCCTTATTTTGTTTCTAATGTTAATGGAATAATTTTAAGCTTCTCACCATTTAATATAGCACTAGTTGCCAACTTTTTAAAAAGATATTGTTTATCAATTGAGAAATTTCTACTATATTTTGAGTTTACTAAAATTTACTGCATTCTTTTTCCTGAATTGCAGATTCAGTAGGAAAAGTGACTCTATTATTCTTAAAGCTCTCATACTTTGTATGAACTCAAACTCCCAGTGGTTTGAGACCTGTGACAATGGGGGTCTTATTTCTAATTTCATAGACAGTTAAGTTAATCAGGTGCTCCCAGTTTTGGCCCCCTATTTCACTTTCATAGTCACAGTATCATACCTCTATTACTGGCCTCTTGGTTATTCCACAATGCAAGTTAGATTGATTTGAAGAGAAGACCAAATGGATAAAGTGTAAAGTGGAACTTGGGAGACCATAACTGTACCTAGATTTAGGCAAAATCATTAGCGGGCTGTTGGGCAAGTGAGTTTGTAAAATTTGTATTTTTTTGAATTTGCTCACTTTTACTGTTAAAAAATGGCACTGGGCAGTGCCAGGTATGTTATCTGTGAAATTGCAAATTACCATCCTGCTTAGGAAGACCCATTGTCTTGCTTATGTTTGCTGGAAGAGAGGTTTTTTGCACCAGAAAGTTTAGAAAGAAGAGGAAAGGCAGAGATAAGCCATGTCTGCAGAGTGAGAGGGGAGAGAACAGAAAGAAAGAAAGTGTGCAGATGGTAACTAGAGGTAAGGGGCTTTTGTGAGCTCCACTAAGACTGGTGGGGCCTTTGATTCTAGGAGAAATTAGAGAAGATTCTCCTGGATGTGGATCCAGAGAATATGTCAGTGGCTTTGGGAGCCCTGTGTGTTTTCTTGTCAGTTGATGTGAGACTCTAATAAAGGAATGACCCACCATTTTTTGGCTCCATTGTTTCTTTACCATCTGTCTGAATCTAATAGAAGCCTGCATGTGCATGGCCGCAATGGCGGCAAATACTGGCCATACAAGGGCTCTCATTAACTTAGAGTCAATACTCCAAGCTCTGGTCTCCGGCATAGGTTTCAGAACAGTGAGAAATATATTTTAAAGAGAAATATTCCTATCTTGAGTTAACTGGATATTTTCCCCTCTGGACCTAGATGGAACATATCAAGAAAATAAACTTGTCCCTCACTTCTATCCTTATCCCCTATTGATAAACAAACCTATTCCACCAAGGTTGCTTATTCCACAGTAGATAAGCATGTGCTCACCACCATTAAAACATTGCTGGCTTCACACTCTGGTGACTCTTGGTCCACCTGTCTAAGTATTAAGTTATTTTATTCTTCCTTCAGCCCATATAAACTAGTGATCAAGGATGATCTCTTGAAATCCTCAGCCACAGAGACTTCTGATTAAGGTAATAAGTTAAGGCTTAAGGCTCTATGCAAGAAATCTGACAACAAGAAATGACACAAAACAATAAGAACACTTAAAAGATAGAGTTAATCAGTGGCAGATAATCTGAGTCCTAGTAGAAGTGTGCTCCCAAAATACCTAAATAAGGCACCTCTATTGCTTTAATACAGATTAAAAGAGGGTTATTGAACATACATAAACAGAGTTTCAGACTTTTCAGTGAACTGTGCTAGATATCATTGTAAAATTAAAGATGTATAAAAATCACCCTGGCAGGTGGCTCATTGGATAAAGCATCCTCCCTGTGAGCCAAGGTCATGGGTTTGATCCTGGTCAGGGCACATGTAAAAGGCAATCAATAAGTGAACAACCAGATGGAACAACTGGGTAGAACAGTAAATTGATGCTTTTCTCTCCCTCTCACCACCCCCTCCTCTGCCTCTCTCTTACTATCTCATATCAGTGGAAAAAAATTATAAAAGAGATAGACAAAAGTGGTCTTTCACTTTTGAGAGTTTTTAATAAAATTGGGTATGTCAGACAAGTACACAGAATGGGATAAAAACAAAGTCATGACAAAAAGAGAAATTGTGCAGAAGGGAAGAGAGAGAGAGAGGATGAAAAAACATTGACATTATTGAGGAACTCGAATGCCAGTTGCACTTAATAAAGTAGATCTGGAGAGTCTTAGTATTTTGCAGAACTTGATATTTAACTGTCATGGGGATTCCACACTACCACAGGCCATAACATAAGTAAAGAGACTTTGGATTTTACAAGAAAACAATACTAATTATTCCTTTTGTTCCTACTCAAGAAATCATATGAGAATTGCAAGTAAATAAAAATTATACTCTCAATGATTTAAAATTTGGAGGATTTAACTACTATCTGCTGTTTTAGTACACTTTAAAGTTAAGGAATTTATAACTGGAGAAGTTTGAGGAAGAGTTTAGAATGTTTGAGGTTTTTTAGGTTAGAAATAAAAAGGGTAAAACTGAGTAATCATGAAATAATATTAGTAGCATTTTTTTTAAAAGAGGGTAGGAGATATAATCAGCCAAAATATTTAGCAATTAATTATCAAAAATATGTACTCGGCTTACGGATATCATCTGAAATGTAGTTTTAGACATTCATACCAAAATGAATTTATAATACAATGAAATAAGCAGTTTGCAATATAACTGATAGGATTATACATTGATATTTATTCTTTCTCCCATTTTCCTGATCTCCATAATGATACCATTTCAGCTAGACATTAAGGAAATAGAAAACAAGCCAATTCTAGATCCTTGCTGACAACTGGAGACACAGAGTCGAAATCACAACTTGAACATTTTGAGACATATTAGGACAGTTGGACATATTGGAGATGCTCTCTCCTGAGTCTAACTCACCAGCCCCAAGTTGACCTCAGTGCCTCAGAAGCAATTTCGAATAATAAAGAAAGCACATACACATATTTCATCCCTGGATCATTTGGAAAAGTTATCTATCCTCTCTGAGTCTTACTTTATTGCTTCAAAGAGTAAGAGCACCTATTTTGGGTGAATATTATACATTGTGTCTTATATTTTTCTATGGGAGCTTTAGACCTGCTAATGCATTACATCCTGACAGCATTGTTTAGAAATTAAATGAGATTATGTATAAACATCTGTGTAATAAACACTTAATGCATTTTCTTACCTTAATTTTACACTCACCTGACATTAACCCATCAATTTAAAATGTTCTAGTTAGAGAGCTATGGGGACTTGCATAGAAGAGCACCTTCTATTCAGGGCTGGAAATGGTAACTTCACCTCACCATCCATGTATTTATGGGGCACTAGTAAATGTTTAGATTCACTTCTCCTTTACTTTGCTTAATGCCTTTAAACCCCTCTTCCCTCATACCTTCTATGATAAACAGGTCTACAGTGCCATTTGCAAATAAATAAATACATAAATAAATAAATAAATAGATTCCAGAGCCAGCTTGGAGGAACGTTTGATAATCTGAACCACTACGGAGGTGAAATTTCATTACACAGATGGTGACATCCCGATGTCTATCATCAGAACACAGCAGGTAGAAACTATCAGCCGGCGCATTCCCTTCTATAAAATTACACTTATATTAATGTCACTCCAGATTTCATTATGCAGAAAATAATTTTGCACAGGTCTCCAGCACTAAGAGTACAGTGTGGTGAGGGGGTGAGAGGGTGGGGGTTCAGTGGGGGAAAAATGAGGGGGAAAGAGGGGAGAGTGGGAAAAGAGACTGTCTATGGAGAGGCCATGGAAACAAATCCGATGAGAACTGCTTAGAACTGGCAGATAGACAAAAAAGTGGATACATGTATACATAAACATATATGTTAAAGTTCTTGTAGACTCTGTTGTCAGTTCATGCTGCTTCTTGATTGACCCACTGCCAGATGTCTTCTACAAGCCCCTGATGGAATGTTTAAAAGGCATTCTAGTAAGAAGCTAAGAGATTTAGTTCATTTTCATTAATAAAGTTTGACAAGGATGTTTGTGTAGCCCAGAAGATGTTACACGAGTCTAAGAAAATGCTTCTCTATTTGGGGCAAGCACCCCCACTCCCCATAATATCTCTCTCTCTCTCTCTCTCTTTCACACACACACACACACACACACACACACACACACATTTAAGCTTGCACATACACATAAGTGGCAACAGGGAATTAACAGGACAACAAATGAAGAAACAAAGAAGAACATCTACTATTTATATACCTATACTCTGCTATCAAAAGAGAGAGGAATGAGATAAGGTTTGTAAATATCTAATCATTATGTCATACACCTGAAACATAACATAATCTGTTAACTGTAATTGGAAAAGAAATTATTTTTCTCTTAAAATAGGTGGGCAGAATCAGGATTACATGAGTCTTACAGTTGAGGTAGTTTTTTCATTACTCCCTCTCCATTCCTATACCCACCCACTCCCGTTTCTACACACCACCACCCAGGAGAAATTACTGCCATTTCTGATATTAGGATGCCACATTACTTTTTTAAATGGCCCAAATAACTTCACTTGGGCCTGTCTAATTTACCTCCCACGCTGGTGCAAGATTGGTTTTTCCATAATAAAAATCTATTGTGTTTACTTTCTGATGAAAAACCTTTAGTGCCTCTTCTGACTTCCTAGCTAAGTGAGAACTCAGTTTGACCCAGGACTCCCTATGGAAGAGGCCCCGCCCACATCTCCAGGGTCTGGTTTCTTTCAATG
This sequence comes from Saccopteryx bilineata, assembly GCF_036850765.1. Lineage (NCBI taxonomy): Eukaryota > Metazoa > Chordata > Mammalia > Chiroptera > Emballonuridae > Saccopteryx > Saccopteryx bilineata. The sequence goes on along the minus strand of NC_089500.1, from coordinate 28,775,812 downwards.
TCTATTTGGTTTGCCCTCCAGTGTTTGTTTGTTTCTTTCCTACTCATGCAGATTCTTCATTTTTCTAAACTCAGCTCCAGCCTTGATACCTTTAGAATTTCCTTCCCAGGATAATATTCTTCCTATGCAAATGAGTGTTGATTGTTCAACATTGTTGAGGATTTATATGACTTGTCTCCCCAATAAATTAAAAATTTTAGTAGTTGAGTTTATGTACTATTGTAACCCCAATATACTGGCCTGTTGACATATGCCACTCTTACCTTTCTATGCTCACTGAGGGGATATCATATTCTGCATTCGATTAGTTGCTCATATTGTCTATTTCCTAGTAATGCTCATCATACATATCTTGGTTTGAATCCTACCCAACCTTAAAAAATAGGTTATCTCTTATTTTCTCTATGAAGTTTTTTCTTCAGTGTTTTGAAGCCTACTCATCTCTTTTTTATTTGTATAATATTTATATACAGTCCTATTGACTTTTGCATATAACTTTTATTTTTTTAAGACATGTATACTAGCTTAGTCTCATTAAATGAAGTATATCCTTTATTGATTATATTACCTTTTTTATTTTTCTCAGTAAGAATCCAAAGTAGGCAATAAATATATGATGAGAAATGGCTGAAACAGAAATTGATTAATCAATATTACTGTTCATTAAGTAATTGTTGAATGTATTTTATTTTTTTAATAAATACAAGTTATATATAGGAATGGGCAAGAGTAGGTTTATATAATAGTTGTTCATATGGAAAATGGCAGGCAGGTTATGATTATTACAACAGCTTTGTTAACTCAAAAGAATGTCACAACTATAAACCTACTTTCACCCACTCTGTTCCTATTCATACTGTTTTGCAGTTTCAAGAACCATAAAACTCTCAGTTACCCTTTTTCTGAGACTATTTCATGGCTCAAGATGAAATAATTACACTCTCATTCTCTTACTGTAGGACGACTCCTAAAGTGTTCTCTCTAGAGTTCTGTCATCTTTTTTTCACATTTCTTTTACAGAAAGTTGGATTAAATAAATGACCAAGACTAAGATACAACTTTCACGATGTGGGTTGCAGAACATTACAAAATACTTTTAGGATTTAAATGGATGCAATCTTAACTGGGGTTTTCAAACTTTAGGGTACCCACAAATCAATAACAAGTTCTTATTGACTCTGAGACAGAAAATTCATAGAGATTTCAGTTCAGTATGCTTGAGGGAATCTCTGGAATCCCAATTTTATGACATATGTGATCCTCTGCAGCTGTGGTGCAGAGCACATTTTGAGAAATATTAGTTAGAGATCAATGAATAGAAAGTTGCAAATATGGAAGTAAAGTTATGAATCAGCAAAACTAATCACCAGCGAGTTGAGAATCCAGCTTCTTCTACACTGTCTAAAACTCTTTTTTAGTTTGACTCATAAAAATTTCTGAGTTTCAAATTATGTGCCATTACATTGAGATCTGTACTCCCTATCAAAAACAATACTTACAAAATTAAGCACTACTCCATAATTAGAATTTGTATCCACTAAATCATATGACATCCCAGCTTTGATGTCATTAAATTGAACATTTATATTATAATTATAAATGGCTACAGAATGGGAAAAATTGGTATCTTCAAATTGTGTTCCTTAATCCAAATTAATCATCAGTTGGTGGAACATACTTTCTTTTTGGTTTCTGTTTGGTCATTTTTTTCTCTAGCACTAGTCATATTTCTAGTCTGTAACTCTCATACCCCCTTCCATTACCCAATTTTTTATATACCTACCACACCCACATACACATACACATACACATACTCATACACATACACATACACATACACATACTCATACACATACACATACACATACACATACTCATACACATACACATACACATACACATACACATACACATACACATACACACAGACCTGAGTTCCAAGGACACATTTACTTACTATGTTCTAGACTTACTCAATCCATTGTTCTTGACTAAATTCATAAATGGCTTTGAAATCTCAAAATGTTCTGCTAGTGTTTCTGGTCAAAGATCACTGATAGGCTAATCAGGCTTTAGTGTAAATACTTAGATGAAAGTAAGGGAACAAAACTCTCCTTAAAGCGTTCCGCTGAATTTTGCAGAATTTCCTCAACAAAAATGTTTCAAGCACAAAATAATTCTTCCATCCCTTTCTTCAATAAATATTTGCTTTTCTATTTAGTTTTCTCAAAAAGCAATATAAAAATAGAGAAGGAAAACAAAACAAAATAAAGAAATAAAATAAAAACAGAACCCTTTGCTTCATTGCTGCAGAAGCCGGAGCTCCGCCTGCCTTTGGAGTTTCCTCCACTCGCTGGGGAAAACATGGGGGAGCATGTTTGCCTGCCCAGTGTGGAATCAAACACTCACCCTCTCCTTGGAGAGGCTTTGTTGGCAGTCACACATGGATCCGCTCCAGGACCAGCAGATTTCAGGGCCCTGGAGAGATGTGAGATTGCAAAGGACAGGGAAGATTGGCAAAAATATTGACTTTGATATTTTATCGCTTCACATTTTTACAAAGTAGAAATGCAGTGACAACTGCACTCTTCTAATCAGATGCTTCCAGAGGGTCCCAGCATTGCACACACACTAGAGACTGCAATAGCAACAAAGCCTCGCACAGAATGATTTTTTTTTCTTTTTTTTTTTTTAATTTTCTTTTTTTAATGGGGTGACATCAATAAATCAGGGTACATACATTCAAAGAAAACATTTCCAGGTTATCTTGTCATTTAGTTATGTTGCATACCCATCACCCAAAGAGAGATCGTCCTCTGCCACCCTCCATCCAGTTCTCTCTGTAACCCTCCCCCTCCCCTCCCCCTCTCCCTCCTTCCCTCCCCCCACCCCCCTTAGCCACCACAATCCTGTTCATGCCTCTCAGTCTCGCTTTTATGTCCCACTAATGTATGGAATCCTGCAGTTCCTGTTTTTTTCTGATTCGCTTATTTCACTCCGCACAATGCTACCAAGACTCCACCATTCCGCTATAAGTGATCCAATGTCACCATTTCTCCTAGCTGAATAATATACCATGGTGTATATGTGGCCCGTCTTCTTCATCTAGTCCTCTATTTTTTTTACAGTGATTAAAAGCCTTTAAGCAAACTCTTGGCCAATACAGCAAGAATCCATAAATGAGTAGTGTCCTTAACATGTTCCCCAAGTCCAAGTTGGCCCCCTCACCATGCCAAATCCCTGAAAAATGCAACCCAACCACAGTTCAGTCTGTTAGGAGCTGTCACGGGGAGCAGGAGTCCAGGAAAGTTCCCCACAGGAAAAGTCCGTATGGCACTGGAATTGTTGTCACCATTCTATACTTTGCAGCTCATGTCCAAGTCCCAATGACCGCTGCTTCTAGCTGGTAATGATTCAGGTAGACTGGAAAAAGCCATTTGCAGCATGCGTGGATATGGAGCTTCTGTTCTCCTCTGCCTGGAGAGTTGAGACCAGGTTGCTTTTCCCTGGAGCTCTGTGACTGTGGCCTGGTAAAGAGAACCTTGGGATACACTAAGCTGGGTGGCAAAGGTAAATTCATAATACAAGTTGGCAAACGGAGGAAAGAGAGCTCTAAATTAAGAGTAGGTCCCAGCCTGAAATATGAGTGGGGCATTGAGGTAGGAGGAATAAAGGAATCACTATATATTAAGCAAAGCAGCAGAAAATAGGTCTATCAACACCCACAACAGAGATCTTTGAGGGAAGAATAAAGAACCTGACTATTCAGGCAAAACATAGTTAAGTGGCCCTTGTGCAAATGAGATCAGTTTACCTGCTTCTTGGAAGAAATACCCTAGGCTCGTCCACAGTGTCGTAGATGGGGTCGACGGCCCTGGGCACCTTCAGCCTTCAGTGGCAAACCCCAGCATTCTGGGCAAGGTTAGGTCATAGGTGGCTGGAGCAGGCCTGGAAGAGACTGAACCCTCCCTTAGAGGAGCGAGGGGGAAGCCCACCTTCCAGTGTCCCTGTTTCCTCACAGCAGAGGTGTGTAAGCCTGGCAGGCTTTAGCTCAATGACCTTCCTTTCCACTATTGAAGCAGGACCCAGATGGCATCCTATGAGACCCCTTTGGGGTGCTGGAGCCTTTAAGGGTGTATCCTAAAAGCTGGTAGTTCCCCCTGATCTCTATTGGGCTTTTTCTGCCTCTAGGTATCTTAAAAGCCATTCTCAGAAGATCTCGCTGATGGGTTTGAGGATCCCCATCCGCCTATATAAATCTTTTCCATATATCTGGAGCTATTTGGAAAAAAGACAGAACAGTGTTATTAGCTAGATCTAATAAAGAAGGTAGATTTGGTGTCTCCTGTTCATCAGCTTTCAAAAGAAATGTAAATTTTTTTTTTTTTAAGTTAAAAGCATGATATGGTAGACCCGTCGGAGTCATTGGCCTGGTGTGCAGGATTCCCGGGTTCGATTCCCGGCCAGAGCACACAGGAGAAGCGCCCATCTACCTCTCCACCCCTCCCCCTCTCCCCCCTCCTGGCCCCTCTCCTCCTGCCCACAGCCAAGGCTCCACCGGAGCAAATCCACCCTGGGCACTAAGGATGGCCCCATGGCCTCCGCCCCAGTTGCTAGAATGACTCCGGTTGTAACAGAGCAACATCCCAGATGGGCAGAGCATTCCCCCCCGGTAGGCATGCCAGGTGGATCCCAGTCAGGCGCATGCAGGAGTCTGTCTGCTTGCCTCCCCATCCGCATCCTCAGAAATATACAAAAAATAAATAAATAAAAGAAAAAATACAAAAAAAAATACAAAAAAAAAAGGGGGGGGTGGGCATTCCCTTGTGCTAAAGCACCAGGGAGCATGGAGTGAGCTTGAGTATGTCCTATGAAACATGGAGCTCTATGTTTACATATAAGACTTTGAAGAAGGAGGAACTGCTGAAATAGTTTGTCAGCATTTGTCCCTAAGACAGCAGTCTTTATAGTGGGAACACCATACGTAAATATTTGCTGTCTGTCTATAGATTAAGGGGGGAATATGGCCAATGCTGAAAAGCCATGATCTTTGTGCCCCTCCCCTCCCCCAACCCCCTCCCTCTCCTCCCCCCACCCTGTAACCCCAACACTGTTGTTCATGTCTCTGAGTCTCATCTTTATGTCCCACCTATGTGTGGAAACATATAGTTCTTAGTTTTTTCTGATTTACTTCTTTCACTCAGTATAATGTTATCAAGGCCCATCCATGTTGTTGTAAAAGATCCTATGTCATCATTTCTTATGGCTGAGTAGTATTCCATAGTATATATATACCAAAGCTTTTTAATCCACTCATCCTCTGATGGACACTTGGGCTGTTTCCAAATCTTTGCTATTGTGAACAATGCTGCCATAAACATGGGGGTGCATTTCTTCTTTTCAAACAGTGCTATGGTGTTCTTGGGGTATATTCCTAACAGTGGTATAGCTGGGTCAAAAGGCAGTTCGATTTTTAATTTCTTGAGGTATCTCCATACAGTTTTCCACAGTGGCTGCACCAGTCTGCATTCCCACCAGCAGTGCAGGAGGGTTCCCTTTTCTCCACATCCTCGCCAGCACTTATTCTGTGTTGTTTTATTGATGAGCGCCATTCTGACTGGTGTGAGGTGATATCTCATTGTGGTTTTAATTTGCATTTCTCTAATCATTAATGATGTTGAACATTTTTTCATATGCCTATTGGCCATCTGTGTGTCCTCTTTGGAGAAATGTCTATTCATTTCTTTTGCCCATTTTTGGATTGGATTGTTTGTCTTCCTGGTATTAAGTTTTACAAGTTCTTTATAAATTTTGGTTATTAACCCCTTATCAGACGCTATGTCAAATATATTCTCCCATTGTGTAGTTTGTCTTTTTATTCTGTTCTTATTGTCTTTAGCTGTGCAGAAGCTTTTTAGTTTGATAAAGTCCCATTTGTTTATCCTGTCTTTTATTTCACTTGCCTGTGGAGACAAATCAGCAAATATATTGCTGCGAGAGATGTCAGAGAGCTTACTGCCTATGTTTTCTTCTAAAATGCTTATGGTTTCATGGCTTACATTCAAGTCTTTTATCCATTTTGAGTTTATTTTTGTGAGTGGTGTAAGTTGGTGGTCTAGTTTCATTTTTTTGCAGGTAGCTGTCCAGTTTTCCCAACACCATTTGTTGAAGAGGCTGTCTTTACTCCATTGTATTGTCTTACCTCCTTTGTCAAATATCAGTTGTCCATAGAGCTGTGGGTTTATTTCTGAGTTCTCTGTTCTGTTCCATTGATCTATGTGCCTGTTCTTATGCCAGTACCATGCTGTTTTGAGTACAATGGCCTTATAATATAACTTGATATCTGGAAGTGTGATACCTCCCGCTTTTTTCTTCCTTTTCAGGATTGCTGAGGCTATTCGTGTTCTTTTTTGGTTCCATATAAATTTTTGGAATATGTGTTCTATGTCTTTGAAGTAAGTCATTGGTATTTTCATTGGTATTGCATTGAATTTATAAATTGCTTTGGGTAATATAGACATTTTAATGATGTTTATTCTTCCTAACCATGAGCACGGTATATGCCTCCACTTATTCGTATCTTCCCTGATTTCTTTTATCAATGTTTTATAATTTTCTGAGTACAAGTCTTTAATCTCCTTGGTTAGATTTATTCCTAGGTACTTTATTTTTTTTGGTTGCAATGGTAAAGGGGATTGATTCCCTGATTTCTCTTTCTGACAGTTCATTATTAGTGTATAAAAATGCCTCTGATTTCTGAGTATTGATTTTATATCCTGCCACCTTGCCAAATTCTTTTATCAGGTCTAGTAGTTTTTTGACTGAAACTTTAGGGTTTTCTATATACAATATCATGTCATCTGTAAATAATGATAGTTTTACTTCTTCTTTTCCAGTTTGGATGCCTTTTATTTCTTTTTCTTGTCTGATTGCTGTGGCGAGGACTTCCAGAACTATGTTGAATAAGAGTGGTGAAAGGGGGCAACCCTGCCTTGTTCCTGATCTTAAGGGGATAGCTTTTAATTTTTGCCCATTGAGTATTATGTTGGCTATGGGTTTGTCATAGATGGCCTTTATCATGTTGAGGTATGTTCCCTGTATTCCCACTTTGCTGAGAGTTTTGATCATGAATGGGTGCTGGACTTTATCAAATGCTTTTTCTGCATCTATTGAAATTATCATGTGGTTTTTCTCCTTTCTTTTGTTTATGTGATGAATCACATTGATTGATTTGCGAATATTGTACCAGCCTTGCCTCCCAAGAATAAATCCTACTTGATCAGGGTGTATGATTTTTTCCATATATTGCTGGATCCAGTTTGCTAATATTTTATTGAGGATTTTTGCATCTAAGTTCATCAGGGATATTGGCCTATAATTTTCTTTTTTTGTGTTGTCTTTGCCTGGTTTTGGAATCAGAATTATGCTCGCCTCATAAAAGGAGTTTGGAAGTCTTCCTTCCTCTTGAATTTTTTGAAATAGCTTGAGAAGGATAGGAGTTAGTTCTTCTTTGAATATTTGGTAGAATTCACTTGTGAAGCCATCAGGCCCAGGACTTTTCTTTTTGGGGAGTTTTTTGATAGCTGTTTCAATCTCATTTGTTGTAATTGGTCTGTTTAGGTTTTCTGATCTTCCAGATTGATTTTTGGAAGATTATATGATTCAAGGAATTTGTCCATTTCATCTAGGTTGTCTAGTTTTTTGGTGTACAGTTCTTCATAGTATTTTCTTACAATATTTTGTATTTCTGTTGTGTCAGTTGTTATTTCTCCACTCTCGTTTCTAATTTTATTTATTTGAGTCCTCTCTCTTTTTTTCTTGGTGAGTCTTGTTAAGGGTTCATCGATCTTGTTTACCTTTTCAAAGAACCAGCTCCTGGTTTCATTGATCCTCTGTATTGTTTCTTTAGCCTCTATGTCACTTATTTCTGCTCTGATCTTTATTATTTCCTTCCTTCTACTAGCTCTGGGCTTTACTTGCTGTTCTTTTTCTAGTTCTTTTAGATGCAGGGTTAAGTTGTTAATTTGAGCTTTTTCTAGCTTCTTGAGGTATGCCTGTAATGCTATAAACTTCCCTCTCAGGACTGCTTTTGCTGTGTCCCATAAATTTTGAGTTGATGTATGCTCATTATCGTTTTTTTCTAGGAATTTTTTAATTTCTTCTTTGATCTCAATGTTAACCCATTCATTGTTTAATAACGTGCTATTTAGTTTCCAAGTGTTTGAATGTTTTTCAATTTTTCTATTGTGGTTGATTTCTAGTTTAATGCCATTGTGATCAGAGAAAGTGTTCGATATGATTTCAATCTTCTTAAATTTGTTGAGCCCGCTTTTGTGCCCTAACATGTGGTCTATTCTAGAGAATGTCCCATGAGCGCTTGAAAAGAATGTATATTCTGCTCTTTTAGGGTGAAAGGTTCTGAAGATATCTATTAAATCGAGTTCATCTAATATGTCCTTTAAGTCTGCTGTTTCTTTGTTAATTTTCTTTCTTGAGGACCTATCTAATGATGTTAATGGGGTATTGAAATCTCCTACTATTATAGTATTGCTGTTGATCTCGCCCTTTAAGTCTATCAAAGTCTGCTTTATATATTTAGGTGCTCCTATATTAGGTGCGTAGATATTTATAATGGTTATATCTTCCTTTTGTATTGCTCCCTTTATCATTATGTAGTGACCTTCTTTATCTCTAACTATGGTCTTTGTTCTAAAGTCCATTTTGTCTGATATAAGTATTGCTACCCCAGCTTTTTTTTCATTTCCATTTGCGTGAAATATTTTTTTCCATCCTTTCATCTTCAGTCTGTGTGCATCTTTTGATTTAAGGTGTGTCTCATGTAGACAGCATATGTATGGGTCCTGTTTTCTTATCCACGCAGCTACCCTATGTCTCTTGATCGGATCATTTAATCCATTAACATTTAAGGTTATTACTGATATGTAATTGTTTATTGCCATTTTTTTTCTTTAAAACTGTTTTTCTCTTTTGCTATATTCTTTTTTTCCTTTGATCTGTTTACCACAGGTCCCTTAGCATTTCTTGCAGCCTTGGTTTGGTTGTAGTGAAATCCTTTAGTTTTTTTTTTGTCTGTAAAGCTTTTTATTTCTCCTTCAATTTTAAATGATAGCCTTGCTGGATAAAGTAGTCTTGGTTGTAGGTTCTTGTTCTGCATTACTTTGAATATTTCTTGCCATTCCCTTCTGGCCTCAAGTGTTTCTGTTGAGAAGTCAGAAGTCATCCTTATGGGGGCTCCTTTGTAGGTGATTGTCTTTTTTTCTCTAGCAGCTTTTAATATTTTCTCTTTATCATTTAGCTTTGGTAATTTAATTATGATGTGTCTTGGTGTTGATTTCTTTGGATTTCTCCTTAATGGAGTTCTCTGTGCTTCCTGAACATGTGAAATATTTTCCTGCCTTAATTGGTGGAAGTTTTCTGCTATAATATGTTTGAACAAAGTCTCTATCCCTTGTTCTTTCTCTTCTTCTTCAGGAACCCCTATGATGCGGATGTTATTTCTCTTCATGTTGTCACAGAGCTCTCTTAGAGTTTCCTCAGACTTTTTGAGTCTCTTTTCTTTTTTCTGCTCTGCTTCCATGCCTTTATTTATTGTGTCCTCTAACTCACTGATTCGATTCTCTGCTTCATCCATCCTGCTTTTAATTCCTTCCATTGTATTCTTTATTTCAGATATTGTATTTGTCATTTCTGTCTGATTCTTTTTTATTATTTCAATGTCCTTTTTTATATTTGTTATCTCTTTATTTAGGTTTTTGTAATGGCCATCTATGGTGGTTCTAATATCTTTGAGCATCCTAACAATCGTTATTTTAAACTCTGCATCTGGTAATTTGGTTATATCTGATTCACTTAGGTCCTTTTCTGGGGATTTCTCTTGGTTTATTTGTGTTGTATTTCTCTGCCTCTGCATTTTCTCTTCACGAGAGTGGCTGTGATCACGTGCTCGGGTGCACTAGGGTTGGTGGCCTTGGCCTTTGCCCAGCCCCCGTGTGTGATGTTATGCTCAGTCCTGAGGGCACTGGCGAGCACCTTTGCTCAGCTGCGGGTCTCTGCCTGTTTCCGAGCTTTCGCCCTGCCTTTGCAGGATGATCCCACTCAAGGAACAGCTGCTAGCCTTGGCTCTACCACCAGGAAAGGCTGCGTGCCCAAGCTCAGCTTCGTAGTGGAACTCCGCCTCTTCTGGGCTTTTGGCTCCACCCCCGCGGGAGGAGCCTGCTACCAAGTCAGACCGCAAGCCTGGGTTGCACAGGCGGGGCAGGGATGTGCCCCTCTGCCCTTGCTCCAGGGCTGGTTTCTACCCTTTCTGGGTTTCCCGCCCTTCTCCCGGAGGCTGGATTACAGGCTGCTGGCAGCTGAGCTTAGCCGCTTTTGCACGCCCCCTTCTCCCTAGCCGGGCAAGATTGAGCTCACACCTGAGCCCACTGGTGGCCAGCCGGCTTCCGCCCCTGCCAGCAGAACCGCGCTTTTGTCTCCCGCTGCCGCCCGCTCTCCGGTGCGCCCTCAGCCATGTGGGTGGGGGCGTTGCAGCTCGGACCCTAAGACTCACTACCGTAGACCCGAAAGCTCCCTCCTTCTATGCGACTCTGCTCTGAATGCCGCGGGGGAGCTTGTTTGGCTGCTCTCCTGCTTCCCTTTGCTGGTATTGCTGTTTCCGGGGGAAATATTCACTTCAGCTTTGGGGAGTGACTCATCCCAGGGGTTAGAGTGGCTATCTCCCAAAAATGTTTCTCCCTATGCCTCCTAGGTTGCACTCTCTTCCTGTTACTGTGGTTCTCTCCCCTCTCCCTCCATCTCCAGGAGCCCCGGGTGAGTGTTTGTGAGAGAGATGTTCTGCATGGTCCCTTTAAGAAGGATCCTGGGTCTGAGAAATCAGACTCTCTCACAAACAGTATCCTGACTTGTTTCCAGCTAAATACTGTCCTTATGCTTCTTCTGGGCTCTGGGGCTGCAGGCTGGGGCTTTGTTCCTGGGGCTCAGGGCCCTTTCCCCTCTGCTAAACTCACTTCCCGCCACGTGAGTTTCTCCCTGCTGCCGTTCGCTCCGAGAAGCTGGGCAGCCCTCTCTGCGTTTCCGCTTTTCCTACCAGTCTCTGGGTGGCTTCTTCAGCGTTCCTGGGTTGAAGAGTCCTTTTAGTTTAGTCCAAAGTTGGTTTTTCCAGTTGATAGTTCATAAAATTAGTTTGTAATCCACATTGGTTCTGGGAGGTAGATGCTGGTACGTTCGCCTACTCCAGCGCCATCTTGTCTCCCGATGTCATCTCGCACAGAATGATTTATAGGAGAGCAAGGTAATCAGCAGCATGGCTGCTTTTCTCTCTTGCTGATTTCTCTTTCCTTCTGTTCGGGTGGCACTTTCCAGCATCCTATTGTGGGGCTTCTCAACTTCTGAGTATTTTCAGATATTATTTTGACTTCATTTACTTTTCAGGGGATCGATAGCTTCCCTGACTGTTACAATCTAAATGATGACAAGCAGCACCCCAACATGCTTTCCCCACCACTGGTTCTAATGCCAGAGATTTCACTTAAGGAGAAGTATTGAATATTATTCTGTTCTTGGGAGGATGTATTTATCTTGGAATGATATTGACTTCCAGCTTGTCAAAGAAGGAAGATCAGGGACTTAGCTTTTGATTAAAAAATTTAACTTAGTTTCTGTGCATTACCCCCATGGGAATGGTGGAAGTACACCTAAGTGTCCCTTCTTGAGTTAAACCATAGCAATCACAGTAACCTCAACCCATTGGTATACAGTATTCATATTATACATTGTCTTTATCGTGGTTAGAAAGCCAAGGTTGCCACACACACACACACACACACACACACACACACACACACACACTACAATATTGAGAAAAGCAAGGCAAGGTCACGTACAAAAGAATTCTAAAAGCCTATTCATGTACAAAACATTTTCTTTTACAGAACCCTTTAAATTCATTTTTATATGAGTTCACAAAAACAAAACAAACAAAAAAACAGGTCAAACCAATCAGAGACAATTTAAAGGTGACATTGGTCAGGAAAATATTATCTCTACCCTAGAGTACATAAACTATGAGGCAGAAAATTATATTTCTAAGGCGATGTCACCAACCAGTGCCAGAGATGGCATTGTGTGCTGTACTTGTTCCATCTGTTTTACTGTACGATGAGTTTAAGAAAAACACTGGCTCTGGACCAGGTCCCCAGCAAAATATGACAATGCACTTGGGATCCAATGGTCAGGAATAGTGACCCAATGGAATTAAACTTTATGAGACATTGGGCACCGGCACCTCAGGTCACTAATTGTACAATCACCCTGCGTGTTCCGTTTACTCTGTCATTTCCCTTGAGTTTTTTTCAGACTCACTCAGTTATCATCAGTTTTCATAGCATTTTCATCTTCCACTTATTAAAATCTGGTCTCCAAATCTACCATCTGGAGAGAATTTGGAAATGTCAATCCCACAGAAGTGATACCCTCAGGTGAACTTGCATTTGTACAAGGAACAATGATGATGGTATTTCAGCCATAGCAACTGGCTACAAAGGGATGCTTTAAAACAAGAAAGCTATCTAGGATCCATCAAATCATACCTCATCATCTGTTCTTCCTAACATGTGTAGTTCCTGGGGCGAGAGTACAAATAGAGATCCACATAACATATGCTTAAATATTTAAATTTTTATGTCAAGCCAACAAACTATGAAATTATATTTGATCCTTCTACTTTGAAAAAGATATCGTCATAACAACCGGAAAGGGTACATTTGAATTTAGAATTCTTTGTCTCTTCAGTGTTCAGGGCCAGAAACATGACAGCATGGGGAAAGCTGACCAGCCCTTTTACTTCCTATCACGTACTCCATCTAGCAATGCAGGTGTATACACATGTATAGACATACAAGACTGCACCTCAAACTCTATCTGTACCTGTTGTGGTTTTCTTTTGGCTATCCCTGGCTACATCCTCAGAAAACTTGAAAAGAGGTCTGGACAGTCCTTTGAAGTAAGCTGGAAGTCATTTTAGCAGATAATTCTAAGGTCCCAAATATCTGGAATATGTTCTAGAAGACAAATGGGGACACCAGGTGAGTACATCTGCATGGGCTCATGAACATCAATGCTGTGTGGAGGCACATGTGAGAGGAGGGTCAGAGAAGAGTCACTGAACACCGGGTCCAGGTTCACTGTTCTTCTTCCATCAGACTAATGTGGCACTGCTCATTAGATCACAGCCGACTCCGGAGGGTCAGCCGATGTAGAGAGCAAATTTTATGCAAGGTCCAGGGGAGAGAAGATATGATGCTTATTTTGAGAGTCTAAAAGACTAACTTATATCAGACTTGAAAGACATATTGGTGTGATAAGCAGTCTTTTTTCATACACCCACCCTAAATCTCATTCATGTTTTAGAGAGTGGGAGCAAAAAAATTGAGGAGGAATTTGAGATTCTCTCAAAGACTCTATTGGGGGAATTTAGAAGCAACATTGACTGCTGGAGAGGGAGAAAGATGTGTTAGCAGTCTTCAGGGAAGGTGGCACTTCTGCAACAGATGGGCCAACTGAATTGTTTTTTATGATGATTTTATGCCTTTGGCAGAAGTTTTCAATGTAATTTAGGAAAGAGAGAAAACAACATAAAGACAATAGATGCTATTCTTTAAGACTGGGGGAAGGACATCAAAAATAGAGTTATTAGTGGTCCTAGGTAAAAACATAAAATATTCATTGAAATTTTACAAAAAGACTTGCCATCAACATTGGCAGTAGGAACCAGGTTTCAAATCCACATTGTATTGGGTCAGCTGTAGGATGTAAAATTCCCTGAAAAGAAAGGGCCACAAATTAAGTTCAATCATGTCTATTATTCGTTCTCTCACTTCTCTAACCTATTTTATAGTACTAAAATTGCTTACTGATGGTTTCCTCTGCTTTCTAAATCTAAATTTTCTATCCATCTCCTCAAAAACATATCTTAAGCATGAATTTGAACATGCAATCATTAAGCACTTTTAGCTGCTTCTCATCAGTTGCATTTGAATCTCCTTAAAGCAACTATGAAATGATTTCTAGTATCTGGATATAATCAATATCAAAAAAATATTGATTTGAGAGAGAGATAGGAACATTAATCTTTTCCTTCATGTGCCCTGACCTGTGATCGAACCAGCAACCTCTGCACTTTGGAGCAATGCTTTAACCAACTGAGCTCTCTGGCCAAGGATTTAATTATTATTTTGAACTTCATTTTCTGACTACCTCTCTTAAATATTTCACAAAAACTTCTCTTTTAATGTGACATGTTCTTTAAGCTTCTGTGTCCCTGTATATTCTATTCCTCCTAACTGGACCATCTCTTCCTGCCATACTTGCCCTTGATGAATTTCTATTTATCTATTAATGTTTATTTTTAAAAATCACCTTCCCTTGAACATTTCTTCCCATGGGAGAGTTAGTTATTTCTTCCTCTGTGTTTGCCCACACTTGGGGCACATGCCCACTAGGACATCATACTTGCCAAAGAGGTCTCATCCTCGGTATTTTTCTGTAAGTGAAGCCAAATTCCTCCCTTTAAATATCAAAAGAGGACTTAATTTACATATATCCCATGCCAACAAAATAACATCTAGCAAAGAAAACATCTTCTGTTTCCTGTCTCTCTTACTAAGAGTAAGAATATTTTTTCCTCAAGGTTTCTCAACAGAGCTCCCTCTTAGGTCACATGTCACCCTTAAACCCAGTGCTGGCAGGTATAATGAACTTACCATGGTTATGTAAAGAACTTGGGATACTGTTGTTTTACCTAAGGGGCAGGTGGCTGAACAGAGTCAAATTCTTTTGAATGTAGAATAAGCAAATGAATACTAGGATTAGCAACCAGTAGGATATGTTCCAGGAGTGAAATCACTTGATCTGAATGGAATTCACTAGTATTGTAGCCTGTTACACACAGTCACTGTCATTATAAAAATATGAAAATTTAAAAATAACAACAAGGCAAAGACTGCTGGAGGATTCCTTACTGAAGAGATAGCACTTCTTCTTTGATGAATTTGTCTTTCAACATGTGGTCTCAGCTCTGAAAAGTCATCTGTTATTTGCTACCATTTTTGTTTTTGTTTTCCCTGTAGCAACAGTTGAGTTTTGAGACTATGGTGTAGAGGTGCCAGCTTGGCTCTCATGATAATTCTTAAAAGATATCTCTGAAAATCTTTGTTTTCTGTTCCACTACAGTGATAAAAGCCAAAAAAAAAAAAAAAGATATCTCAACTCAGGGGAAAAGGGAAAAGACAGTGTTTCTTTAAGTTGGAAACTGGAACTTTATGTTAGCCATCTCAAAACTTAATTTTATAGAAATAGGTGAAAAAATAATCTATGGTGCTATGCAAAAATATTAGAAATTTTGGTACCAGGTAAGTTTGGGACTTAAGGAATCTCCTGTAGAGGTTCTTACATAACTATGATCAATGATGAAATTAATAGCAGTCTATCACCACATTCACAGGCAAGACCATCTACACCTTGGACTCCTAATGACCAAGTTTGTCTCACACCATTGGCTTAAGAGTTCTATTCAATGGTGTTCTGTATTATGTCAAAGACTATAGAAATGCCTAGGAGAAAATAAGAAAAAAATCCTAGCTAAGGAGTTGTGATATGCAGTATCAATAAAGGATATGCTTTTATCTGCATCTAGTTATTATTACTATTGTTCATATGGTTTGCATGTGTTCTAACTAGTCCCTTTTTACTATACAAAAGATGTTGCATTGGTAGCTAAATTTACTAGAGTCTACAGCTTATCGATGATCTGGTAACATCTGGGTGGGATTATGATGGAATTAGAGGAGAAATATACAACATAAGGAGACTGTGGGTTCCAAGACAAACAGCATTTAAAGGAGCTTGGCATATTCCCTGTGGATAAAGTAAACAGAAATGTCTTTGAATTGCCTCTCTACTGGAAAACAATGATTGTGTTCAGGTTTGTTTTCATGGATCATGTAGAAAGTAGGAACCTTGAAACTATTCATGTGTAAAGATGGCAGCCAATGATATGAAGGATAGTGTATCTGAGAAAGAATTAGTGAACTGGAAAAATGGGACAGCAGAATAGCAGATGCAACAATCTGTAACTGTTTCAGGCACGTTAGCCCCTATGGCCAGCCTCGCTATTCCAGTATTTCTTCATCAACCTGCCCTCCCACATACCAGTGCTGGTGAACTAAGTAGTGAAGTGTTCTTCAGGCAGAAAGAGCCAATTATCAAATCAAGATTCGATGCCCTTGTGATTCAAAAGTGAGAGGGCCAGGTTAGACACGATGAACAGTGGAATGTTCAGTCTTAAATGACTACAAAATAGAGATAATGGCAATTAAATAAGTTATTACATCTAACTTATTCTGTAATTTGGATTGAAAATACAGAGAATTTTGAATAGGCAGGAAATGGGTAAAAACACAAGAGAAATGACAAGTTACTATGTCCACTTTGCCTAACGGTGGAAACTGTGTTGGAGCTAGGATCAAGAATGGGTTGATAATCAGAGACATATGTGTCCTACGTGGTAAGTAAAAACAAAGACATAACAAACAGTGAATTTAGATTTCGATAGGACAAAATTAAAAGAAATAAAAATATTAAAAATTAAAAAAATAAAAAGCTCTACAAGTAATCAAATTAATATGGCTATATTAAACTGTACATAGATATTTCATTCCATGGTTTAGCAAAAGACTGCTTGGGAGAAATAACTGAATCTATAACAAAATAAAAATATTGATGAGAAACTGACTTTATTTACAAGAGACATATACTTATGTATAGCTGTTTCATGTATTTGTTCATGTATTTATTAATACTTAACATTATTTAGCAAGTAGCCATGTAGAGAAAATTACTTGCTCCCATAGCATGCTGCCAGGAGTTTTAGGGGATATAAGAAAAATTGTGTCCTCTAATTTCTTTCATGAAGGCTGTTTGGATCACACATACCACCACGAAAGAAAAATAAAATCAAGGCTAAACTAGGCCAGTGCAGAATTTTGAATTTGAAGTGATCAAGTTAAACAATTAGAGAGTGTTAGATTTGGAAGAAAATTTAGAGGTCATCTCAATAGCTATATTGGGCACCAATAAAAGGACTAGGGCAGGGGTCCCCAAACTTTTTACACAGGGGGCCATTTCACTGTCCCTCAGACCATTGGAGGGCCGGACTATAAAAAAAAATTATGAACAAATCCTTATGCACACTGCACATATCTTATTTTAAAGTAAAAAAACAAAACAGGAACAAATACAATATTTAAAATAAAGAACAAGTAAATTTAAATAAACAAACTGACCAGTATTTCAATGGGAGCTATGGGCCTGCTTTTGGCTAATAAGATGGTCAATGTCTGGTTCCATATTTGTCACTGCTAGCCATAACAAGTGATATGTGCTTCCAGAGCCCTGACGCGTGCATCCTGCATCACCGGAAGTAGTACTGTACGTGAGCGATGCTGCGCTTTGCAGCACTGCCACATACAGTACTCTGACTGACCACCAATGAATGAGGTGCCCCTTCTGGAAGTGTGGTGGAAGCTGAATAAATGGCCTCAGAGGGCTACATGCTGCCCGTGGGCCGTAGTTTGGGGACCCCTGGACTAGGGAATGACTCTGATGAGTCCTATTGCATGCACACAGGATATTACTTCCTTGACTTATTTACTCTTTCTGTATATCAATTAACACATATGTACTCTTCTCTCAGTGTCGGTGTCATGACTGTGTATGGGACATGGTTAAAAAGTCCTTGGTACATCATTATTGAATCTAAACTGTCAGAAGATATCTGTGCAAAATGGAGAGGAATGGGTATTCATTTTGGTTTCATCAATCAGTAAAGATTTGTTAAATGTTTAGTGGGTGATAAAAAAGTAAGAAAGCATAGGATAAAATGTATAATCATAAGTATTTTAATTATGTGTCTTGGTGTAGGTTTCTTTGAGTTCCTCTTTAATGGGATTCTCTGTGCTTCTTGAACTTGTGTGACTTTTTCCTTCATCATTTTAGGAAAGTTTTCAACTGATTTCTTCAATCAGGTTCTCTATTCCTTCTTCTTTCTCTTCTTCAGGAAGCCCTATTATGCAGATATTGTTTCTCTGAATGTTGTCACAGAGCTCTCTTAGAGTTTTCTCAGACTTTTTGATCCTCTTTTCTTTTTGCTTTTCTGCTTCCATGCTTTCGCTTATCTTGTCCTCTAAATTGCTGATTCGATCCTCTGCTTCATCCAGCCTGCTTTTAATTCATTCTAGTGTAGTCTTCATTTCTGATATTGTGTTTGTCATTTCTGTCTGATTCTTTTTTATGATTTCCATGTTTTTTTTTTGATGCTGTTTTCTCTTTCTTTAGGTGCTCATTATGTCCATCTCTTGTTGCTCTAAGATCCTTGAGCATGCTAACAACATTTATTCTAAACTCTGCATCTAGTATATTGGTTATTTTCATCACATTCAGTTCTTTTTCTGGGGATTTCTCTTGTTGATTCTTTTGAATTGCATGTCTCTGTCTTTTCATTTTGTCTCTGTATATACTGCTCCTTTGGATGTGTTGTTTGTGTAGCTGAGTATACAGTTGGTGTTGTCTGCCTCCAGCCTTCAGTTGTATTATTTCTAGGTATTCTTGGGTTAGCCTCTGCTGTTGGTTGTAATCTGCTGTGGGCTACTTTTCTGCTACTACTGCTCTTTTTGCTATTTGTTAGCGTTTTCTATGTCTTAGATTGGTCAGGTGTGAGGAGCCTTTTCTTAAGATACCACTCTAACTAGGGTTGTTAGGTCCTGACATATCTGGCTGCTGGTGGTACCAGCCCTGGACCTCCCTGGCTGAAACCTGATACAGACCATTTGGGTCACGGCTTATGACTGGCCTTTGGCAAACTTCTTGGAGCTATAGGAGATTCAGAATTTGTGGCTACCTCTGCTGGGGCCCTGATGCCATTGTAAATATCAGCTGCACTACTAGGCTGTCTTTTATCTACTCTTGGCCAGTGTGTGTAGCCTCTCTATTCCAAGGTGTGATGTTTCTGCTGGCCTCCTGCTGCTGCCTCCTTGGGCACTCAGGCACTGGCACTGCTGGGTGCATGGGCTTGTAGGTTGAAGCTCGTGCTGCCTCGCCAATGTAGGTGACTCCTCGCCTTGCCAGGCTCCACCCCTCATGGGTGTGTGGGCTGCCTATCCAGGCTTCACCCCCTGTGCATGTGTGGGACCACTCACCATGCTCTAGCCTCCACAGGCATGCAAGCTGCCTCTCTGGGCTTTACCCCCTGCCACCATGCAGGCCAAGCACTGTAGCTACTGCTGCAGCTGGGCCCTCCTGCCCTTTGGAGGGTACTCAGCAGTTTGTGGGGGCGGTGTAGCCCATACCTCAGCTCTCAAAACCTGTGTCCCTGATGTTCCCTCTGCTTCTAACCATCTCTTTGCACTGACTGGAGCAGGAGAGCCTCTGGTGGGCGGGATAATTGCTTCCCTTTGTTGGCTTGGTTCTTCCAAGAAAAATGGTCACTTTAGGTTTTGGGAGTGACCCAGTAGAGAGGTCAGGGTGGCTGTCCTCCACAGTCTCTCCCTGTGCCTCAAAACTACACTCTCCTCTCACTAGTACAGTCCTCTCAGTGCTCCCCACTCCTGGAGCCCCAAGTAAGTGGCTGTGAACAAGGTTTTCTGTGGGGTCCCTTTATGACAGAGCCTGGGTCTGAGATTTCTGTCTCCCTCTCTAAAACAGTAACCTGGCTCTTCTTTCAGCTAAATACTGTCCATACTCATCCTCTAATCTCTGGGGCTACAGGCTTTGGCTTTGGTCCTAGGGCTGAGAATCCACAACTTTCCAGGCAACCCACCCCACCATGAGAGACCTTCCAGGTCACCTTTCACTCCTGGGAGCAGAGCAGCCCTTTCCATGTCTCTGCCCTTCCTACAAGCTCAGTGTGGTTTCTTTAGTGATGTTTGGTTATAGATTCCTCTTAGTTTAGTCCAAAGTTTGTTTTTCAAGATGATTGTTCCTAAGTTGTAATCCACTTTGGTTCTGGGAGGTGGGAGTTGTAATGTACACCTACTCCATCACCATTTTCCTTCTGTATATACATCTTAAAATACCCAATGAAAGGGCAGATACAGTTGAAGAATTGCTGCTTATTCATTAATCATACCCATTCCATGAATTATATGTGACTTTTCTCTTTTGTTCTGTCCCCTGATTTCTTCTCTTTCAGCTCCTTCTAAAAGGTAGGAATTGCTTAAAATTTTCATACTGTATTACTAGACCTAAACTCCCTGAAGTCAAGAATTTTTTTTTTATTTCATCTCACTACTATGCTTTCTGGGCCAACCACAAGATGGCCCTCAATTAGGAGCTTGGTGTGTATATATAACTTTAGTAAAATGTAAGGGAAGACTGGGCTTTTAGTCTTGATCTCCCTCTTGCACTCCAGACTTGCTGATGTGTGTATCAATGCTCTGCACGGGCATTGTCAGGCTCCTCAAACAAGAATTCTAAAAAATATGTTGTTGCAGGATGTCATAGGACAGACTTAGAGGGTATTAAGCTAAGTGAAATAAGTCAGACAGAGAAAGACAAATGCCATATAATTTCACTTATATCTAGAATCTAAAAAAAACAAAATAAACAATCAAACAAAATAGAAACAACTTATAAATACAGTGAACAGACTGATGGTTTCCAAATGGGAGGAAAGTTGAGGTGATGGGTGGAAATGGGAAGGGACTAATAAGTACAAATTGATCATTACAAAATAGTCATGGGGTACAAACTACAGCATAGGAATATAGTCAATAATATTCTAATAACTGTATATGGTGTCAAGTGGGTAATAGACTTACTAGTTGGATCATTTTGTAACATATATAAATGTCTAAAAACTATGCTATACATCTAAAACTAATATAATATTTACTATTAACTATAATTTAATTTCAAAATTAATATAAAAGGATTTCTAAAACAGAAATATACAATCAAAAAGTCATCTTCCAATCAAAATGAATCCAAATATCTTTCATTGTTCCAAGTACCCAGACAAATGAATCTTTGGATTGTTGATTCTTCCAACCAGAGGCCCAGAATATCAGAATAAAATCATGCAAATAGAATCTCTTTGGCCTGTTGTAACACCACAGAGTTTCCTATACAGAGACCTAACACAATGAATGTGGCTTTTAGAGTCAGTGTACTTAGGTCTCTAATTCCTTTCCTCTTCTTCATAACAGGCTTCTGAAAATTGTCTTAAATATATCCTACAAACTCTTCTACTTTTTAAAATTAATTTATTGGTTTTAGAGATAAAGGAAGGGAGAGAAAGAAAAACATTAATTTATTGTTTTACTTATTTATGCATTCTCTGGTTGATTCTTGTATGTGCCCAAACCAGGGATCAAACCTGCAACCTTGGCATAATGGGACAAGGCTCTAACCAACTGAGCTACCCAACCAGGACATGCAAACTCTTTTTCTTTTTAAATCAAAATCTCTTGCTACTTAAGGCAGTATTTATTGACCTGGGATTGGGAAAAAAAATTAAAAATAATTTAGACAGTTTCCAAGGTTTCAAACAGGAACACATGCACTATTCTGATATGGCATAGCCCATCAGAAAATAGTTTTGAACAAAACTGAATTTTTGGGCCCAAAGAAAACAGACCGCCCCAGAAACAATAAGATATGTCACAATAATTTATGATTTACAATCCCTTTCCCAGATCTCCTGTTGCCCTTAGCAATCCTTAAAGCAGAAACAAACCAAACAAATCCTTTCAGCATATCTTCATGAAACTGTCGAGGATGTGACAAAACTTTGAGAAACAGTTTTGTGATAATGGTTTTGCACTTTATTGGTACTTCTCCAGAGGAGGTAGTGAATGGCTGCTTTCAAATACATAGAGCTATCAAAGGCTAAAGTCAATAAAAACCTCTGGAGAATAATTGGGGAGGGAAGAAAAAGGGGGAAAAGAGCATAAAAGGAATGAAAAGGAAAGAAGGAACTATAAATATCAAAGCCTAAGGAGTATATTTTGCAGGAACAGATGATGCAAAACAAAATTGGGAATAGTTATTGGAGGACCAAGGGAGGCAAATAAAACAATGAGATATATGATGCCTGTCCTCTTGCCTCAAGTCTATCTCATCATGCAGTTTTTCATTCCATTTTGTATATATGAGTTTCATCTGACTACTGCCAGAGCAAAGTGCTTGGATTTTCTGACATTTTTTTTCACTGTCAAAGAAAATAATAAGTTGATGAGATTCAAAGGCAGCTAATATAACATCCTTTTCAAGAAGGAGAAAAAATACAAATTGAGCTATGTTGATGAATAAAGCATTTCTATTTTTCATGTTCCTGAAAATCATAGTAGCACTAATGATCACAAACAATAACATTATTATATAAAAAATAAACAAACCCCAAAACAATAAAATCTTGTCTGAGTCGAAGGCCAGAATTTGTTGAAAAAATATTATACTTAACTTCACAGCATAAAGTACAAGAGACTGTATTATGCAATTAAAAGAACTTGAAACTAATGTTTCACTTGTGGAAGTACCTGAGTGATAAATGACCAAAGAATAGATCAGGGAAGGGGCAGGGCTAATGATGACATAATCTGACTTGTGCAGTGGCGACCGCAAGGCACAAGAATCACCTCTACTGTACAGATGCCCACAGAACTGGAAGGGACCTCCTTTCTGGAAAGAATAACCCACACAAAAGGGGAAGAGTAAGGTATCAAACCAGAAAAGTCAAGGAGCCTGGTTATGGTTTCAAAGCAGGTTGGGTTAGTACAGACAAGACAGAGGAAGAAGACGCCAGTCAACATGAGCAGGTAGCCACTCAGAGACCTGTCAAGGACACCATTGTAAAGTCAAATTCTAGAAACCTAGAATCACTGAGCAGTAAAACGAACCTGCACAAATACCAAGGATAGTACTTCTGACCTTCTTGAGGGTCAGAGAAGAAAAATCATGTACCAGACAAAGTGAATGCAAGGGAATGGAAGGATGGAAGCAATTTAATCATCAGGAGAGATCAGGTGCACTGGGAATCTGGGGGTAGAATTTTAGATAAAGACGATTAAGTGATTCCATCTTTGTATTTATTTCTTGGCTCTGGCATATACCAGTTCTGTGACTCTTAACAAGTTCTGTAAGCTCCCGGTTTCCAGTTTAATCATCACTAACATGAGAGGACAGGACTAAATGATTTCAGAGTACGGCCCTACTCAGAGACACTATTATTTTCTCTTCACGATAGTATTTGCCATTACATGGTGCTCTGCACCTCCCAAATGTATTTATGTGATAGGGCTCGCTTTCTCAAACAGTCCTGTGTAGCAGCTCATATAGAAAGTGCTATCACTCATTTTGAAGATAAGAAAATGAAGGTTTAGAAAGGTAAGATGACTTGCTCAAGGTTACCTTGCTAATTAGCAGCAAGGCAAAGACTGGAAATGGTGGTCAGATGTAACTACATCACATTATTCCTTTCAGCAAAGTTTTTAAAAGCACTATGTAAGGAAAACAATTATCTTATATCTTACTTGAATTTTCTTCCACTGCCTATATTGATTGGGTTAAGAACTAACTGAAAAACACAGAAAAGAAAGTTAGAATTGGAAAAGTAGAAAGACTGTGTATTTGTATATTATAAGAAAATGCAAGCAAAGTTAAACAACAAATTCTTCAGCAAATTTATACTGAAGATGGACAATGTGTTAGATCCCATGCTAGGTGTAATGGGAGAGATGTATATATATATTTTTTTCATTTTTTTAAAACTTTATTTATTCATTTTAAAGAGGAGAGAGAGAGAGAGAAAGAGAGAGAGAGAGAGAGAAGGAAGGAACAGAAAGCTTCAACTCCCATATGTGCCTTGACCAGGCAATCTCAGAGTTTTGAACCAGCAACCTCAGCATTCCAGGTCGAAGATTTATCCACTGCACCACCACAGGTCAGGCAAGATGTATATATTTTTAAAGGCAATATATTTTACCCAGCTAAAGGCTTCTCTAATCTAATAGAAACATTATACATGTCTAAATGGAATCTTCTTATAAACATGAAATATAATGTATAGTTTAAAGTGTGATATTTAGCATGACCAGGCAGTGGCACAGTGAATAGGGTTTTGGACTGGGATGTGGGGGACCTAGGTTCAAAACCCCGAGGTCACCAGCTTGAGTGAGGGCTTACCTGGTTTGAGCAAGGCTCACCAGCTTCAGCCCAAGGTCACTGGCTTGATCTAGGGTCACTTGGTCTGCTGTAGCCCCCCGGTCAAGGCATATATGAGAAAGCAATCAATGAACAAAAAAAGTGCCGCAACAAAGAATTGTTGTTTCTCATCTCTCTCCCTTCCTGTCTGTCTATCCCTATCTGTCCCTCTCTCTGTCTCTGTCTCTGTCTCTGTACAATAAAAGAAAAGAAAAGAAAAGAAGTATGATATTTACAAATTTTAGAAAACATGTAACCAAGTACAGTAATGGACAGGTCAGGGAAAAATTGAAAATTTGGCATTTGAGTTTGGAAATAAAGCAGAATCTCTTGAGAATTTTTAAGGGTTCGAAATCTTTCAAGTTAAGTCATGCATATTGGTTAATGTAGGAAACTAGATATGAGCAAAAAGATAATTAGAGCTCTTTACAGCTCATTGAAAAGTGATAGCCACACAAAAACACATCACATGGTATGTTCACATCTTGCCTTGCCTTCTTTTCTCTTTTTCCTCACCTTTATCCCTTGTCCTAAACTCTGCTTCCAATAGACCCAAGATAAAATAGTAATGACGTGTGTTTAATGATGCAGTGCATTCCACTATAAAAGATTCACAGAATTCTTATATTAATATAAAATATTATGGGGTCACAGAACTACGTAAATCCATCAGCATAAGCATTATTCTTCCCGAGTTGATAATGTGTAGGGAAGTCTCCACAAATCTATAAATATTTTAAGCATGCCTAAATGTGTTAACAAATATTTATAAAACTAGTTGTAAAACTAAATATTACATGAGAAGAAAAATATGCAAAGCAGGTAGCATAGTTATAGCAATATGTATATATTTTGATTATAAAGAAATTGAATTAAATTGAAGTGCTTGCAGTATTAGAAAGTACCAGAATTGACATGTCATTTTATTATACAACATGTATTGAAAAGAACAGTAAATTAGGGTCAGCACTCTTAGACTCAGATCCCTGCTCTGGCAAGAGTTAGCCCTTCACACTGAGTAAGTCATTTCATTTTCTGGACCTTAGTCAAAATAGCAAGTTGGACGAGCTGCAATTTGCAAATTATGTACTACAAAGCAAGGGTCCAGAAAGATGCTCTTTGGAAAAAAAAAACAAAAAAAGTTTTATGACAAAATAGATTAAAGAAACATTCCAACATTTCCAACGTGTAGATTTTCAAGATATAACACATACTAAAGGCTTAGAAAAGCCTTATAAAAAAGAAATCTGATTAAATTTCATTAAAGCACTTCTCAAATTGAAGGGATTTTAAAATTTGTTGTTCCATTGAAGATGAACATCCTACTAACATAGCTGCCTGTGAATATGTTTTGGAAATGCAGTAATATCTGTAGAGCCTTAAAATCCTAGGATTGTAATGTACAGTATGGTTTCACCAGAAGGATTAAGCTGGAATTTGAGGTCCATGCACTATCTTCTACCCAGAACCAGCAAGAGTGGAACTCTCTGAGAGGGAGGACTCAAGAAGAAAAAGCAAAGTTTGTAACCTCTTGTTGTGGAAGCGTTAAAACCAAGTTTTGGTGAACCAAGAAACTTGCAGTGTGGCATGGAGTCCTAGACTTGAACTTGGAGAGAGTTTCTGATGTGTCTACTGATCATTTAGAGCAGGGTTTTTAACATCAGCAGTATTGATATTTGGCGATGTATCCTTCTCTCTTGAGGGAGAATGGGCTGTTTATTGTGGGATGGATATTTAGTAGTACCTTTGGCTGCTACCCACTAAAAGTTGTAGCATTGAGGAAGCAAACTTCAAGAAAATCCCATGTCCCCTACATGGGCATGAAGAGCATGTACAATAAATATTTGGAGGAAATGAGAAGGCAGAAAGTAGGAAAGGAAAAATAGAGTTAAAAAGAGAAGACCTAAGGGACAGAGAAGCAGGAGAGATACAGAGCAAGAGGAAATGGGGGGAAAGGGATGTAGGGAAGAAAAGACGGGAGAAAAGAGAATGGAAAGAAACATAATTATTTCAATTTTATAGTGGAGAAGTTAAAGGATAAGGTTGTCAGAGATCTTTTCTAGCCCATTTGTAAGAAATGTGAGCTTTGGGGCAAAAGACTTGGTTTTATTCATAGTTTGTATCTTCTTATGTCACCCTCCATAGTTCAGTGAACCTCTGTGAGCTTCTTCTTGTGTGTAACATGTGAATTACAATTTCGCAGGTTTATTTCACATACTAGAGAAAATGTATGCAATAAGCTTAACACCTTGAGAATTTAATAAATGGTAGATGCTTGTATTTTTGCTATTTTTTATTGAGACTTAATTATGGTGTTTTTGTTTGTTTGTTTTTCTGTTTGTTTTGGTTTTTTTTTGTATTTCTCTGAAGTTGGAAATGGGAGACAGTCAGACAGACTCCCTCATGTGCCCAACCGGGATCCACCCGGCACGCCCACCAGGGGGCGATGCTCTGCCCATCTTGGGGCGTTGCTCTGCCGCAATCAGAGCCATTCTAGCGCCTGAGGCAGAGGCCACAGAACCATCCTCAGCGCCCGGGCAAATGCTACTCCAATGGAGCTTTGGCTGCGGGGGGTGGGGGGGAGAAGGAGAGGAACGAGAGGGGGAGGGGTGGAGAAGCAGATGGGCGCTTCTCCTGTGTGCCCTGGTCGAGAATCGAACCCCGGACTCCCGCACGCCAGGCCGATGCTCTACCACTGAGCCAACTGGCCAGGGCCTATGGTTTTTTTAAATCAATTAATTTCATCTATCTATTATTCTTACTCTTACCTCTCATAGCCAGCTAATGCTAGGTCATGTTGACATAACAAACAAGTTTAAAATAAATTTTCCATCTAATTTATGTCACAGTGGTCCCTGCCCTAATTCATCCTTACCCATAGACCTAAGCTGATCAAGTTTCTTTCATCTGGAAGGCCAGTGGGTACCACGTAGGAGTAGAGTTGTGTAGCTGCTCTTAATTATTAAAACAATTCCCCAAGAAGTGACACACATTACTGCTGCTCATATTTCTTTGGTTAAAGCAAGACACATGACCACGTGGCTGCCTTCAAAGTGGCAGTGATATGCAAGTTTAATATATGCCTAGAAAAGGGAATGCTAACCAAGGCACCTCATCTCACCAATGAAGTTCTTGACTCTCCTATCTCACTATCAAAGTTTTCTCATCAATAGGATAGGGTTGTTATGAACATTACAATGGTTAGTACATGTTGAACATTTAGAACAATGTCTAGCATATGGTACTCACACAGTCATTGCTATTTCTTGAGATCTTCTGTTATTGGAAGCTCTTCTAAGATCTGAGCGATGGTCTATGCTGCCTTGCCACCCACCAGGGCTTTGCCTGGTGCTTTGCATCATGTAGCTATTCAATAAATATTTGTTGAATTGAATTGAATGGTGTTGCAGCAACATGGCTGGGACCACCCACCAGCTGGCAGACCCCGCACATGTAGGTTTATCAGTTTCATTTCCCCTGCCAAACACCAATGCACTCCACTAAGCATCCCTCAGCTGCGATTCTCCATTTTGGCAACCTAATTGACCTTAATGTAAATGTTCCCAGCCACATAAAACATGTTGTGAAGTGCACAACAGCAGTCGCAGTTGACTGCCAGCTGCTATCACACTATGTATGCAATTCATTCCTCCACAAATTCTCCTGAATGTAACAAACACAATGCCTTTCTTATAAACCTCCCAACAGTCAGCACACAGGATATTACTGCCACATTTTAATGACCTTTGCAAAAGAAAAAAGAAAAGATATACAGACACTAAAAACAAGGGCCTGCATTCTGGTATACAGACAGTTCCATGTGAGCCTAGGAGAGGGCCACCACCTATCTTGGCCTAACTGAATTCTACTCCTTTATATTAGCTGCAAAATTAAATATGAAGCCACTGGAGAAAATATGCATTAGAAAAAAGCTAAGTGGGTTCTAGTCTTGTCTCTGCCACAATCATGCTGAAGGACCCTGAGCATCCTACTTAATTTTTTCCAGGTATTAATTTATGCATCTGTTAAATGGGGAAAATAATGTTTGCAGGATCTTCTCCCAAAAACTGATGAAAGAAATGGACAGAATGAGAAATACAGGAATTCTATAAGTAGGTAAAAATTATTATGTAGCTATCAGAAAATAGCAGTAAAATATTTTATTTTATTTTTGTAACCTTATTTTTCTTTCTTGACTTTTTCACATTTGATCTCAATCAGTGATCTCCTATAGCGTAATCCATTCTTCCTGGAAGAGCATGTATAATGAGAAGTAGCAAGTCAAAGAAGAAAAAGAGCACCCTGATCTCAGCCATGTTCGGGACAGATGATCCTCACTGGGTTTGTGTTTAATGCCAGGATCTTGACAATGATACTCAAATCAGA
Source organism: Saccopteryx bilineata (assembly GCF_036850765.1). NCBI lineage: Eukaryota > Metazoa > Chordata > Mammalia > Chiroptera > Emballonuridae > Saccopteryx > Saccopteryx bilineata. The sequence goes on along the minus strand of NC_089500.1, from coordinate 28,747,156 downwards.
TCATCTCAACCCATTAGATTTCTCTAACCTGAAATTCATAGGAATGATAAAGATTGATTGAGAACCACTGAACCCAATAGCTGAGAACTAAATAGAATGTAAAGGCATTAAAACATACGTACATCTAAATGCAAAGGCACTGCAGAAGGGCTTTGGCGTTGGTGCTAGTTATACTTTACTAGGTTCTTTGGGGAGAACTCAGCATGTAGGTCATAGGAAACAATCTTTTATCTGGGCCAGCCAGGATCCTCTTGCCATTGGGTTTCTGACTCCTTTTTTGTCTGTCATACCCTGTTGTTACCAAATGCCAGTCCATACAATTAAGCAATCCTCTTGCTTCAGGGCTTTTGCTATTGCCTATGTAAATATCTGTTATTCTTTAACTTGTGACCCACTTGTTTGAAGCTCCAACATTTACATGTGGGTGTATTTTTAAATATATTTATTTATATGGAAGTATTCTCTCCTGAACCCAGTGGAAAATACTAGCTAGCTATCTCACTTCTTATTTTGATGTTTCTTTTCTCTCTCTACAGGTGCTCAATATACAGTGTTCATTAGGTATAAAGTTAGGTTGTAAAGTTAGTGACATCATTATCACCTGCACCCTCAAGTTCATTCTAGTAGTAATTATAATAGCCAAGACATGAAAACAACCTGAGACTGTCCCTTGACAGATGAATGGATATAAGAAATTGTATGTGTGTGTGAATGTGTGTGTAAAATAAAATATTATTCAGTCATAAAAAAAAATCCTGCCTTGGCCAGTTGGCTCAGTGGTAGAGCATCATCCAGGCATGTGGATGCCCCAGGTTTGATTCCTAGTCAGGGTACACAGGATAAGCACCATCTGCTTTTCCACACCTCCCCTTCTTGCTTCTCTCTTTCTCTCTCTCTCTTCTTATCCTACAGCCATGGCTCAATTGAAGCAAGTGAGCCCCAGGTGCTGAAGATGGCTCCATGGCCTCTGCCTCAGGTGCTAAGGAAAGCTCTGTTGTAACAATGGAGAAGAATAAGAATAAGAATAAGAAGAAGAAGAAAAGAAGAAGAAGAAGAAGAAAGAAGAAGAAGGAGAAGAAGAAGAAGAAGAAGAAGAAGAAGAAGAAGAAGAAGAAGAAGAAGAAGAAGAAGAAGAAGAAGAAGGAGAAGGAAATCCTGCCATTTGTGATAATACAAATGGAACTTGAGGGCATTATGATAAGTGAAGTCAGTCAGACAGATAAAGACAAATACTGTATGATCTCATGTATGAAATTAAAACAAAACAAAACAAACTCATAGAAAAGAGAACAGACAGATGGTTATTAGAGGCAGGGCTTGGAATGAGGAAAAGAGGTGAAAATGATCAAAAGTTACAGGCTTCCAATTATAAGATAAGTCAGTTCAGGATATAACATGTAGTGTAGTAACTGCAGTTAACAATACTCTATTATACATTTGAAAGTTGCTAAAAGAATAATCTGAAAAATTTTCATCATAAGAAAAACTATTGTAGCAATGTCAGGTGATGGGTGTAAACTACTGTACTGTGGTAGTCATTTGTAATATTTAATAGATCTTTGGGTATACTAGTGATACAATTTCATCTGTGCTATTTTTCCCACCTTTGTGGGAAACATCTATTCTATTAGGACTATTCTGATGGTAAGAAGTGTTGGTTCATTTATTTGTCTCTTGCTTGTTACCAGTGATAATGTATTCACAGGGAGTCAAGAAAACCTATAAATAGTTTTAAAAGACATGGCTACACTGTTGGTGGGAATGTAAAGTAGTACAACCATTATGGAAGAAAGTATGGTGGTTCCTCAAAAAACTGAAAATAGAACTACCTTATCACCCAGCAATCCCTCTACTGGGTATATATCCCAAAAACTCAGAAACATTGATACGTAAAGACACATGCAGCCCCATGTTTATTGCAGCATTGTTCACAGTGGCCAGGACATGGAAACAACCAAAAAGCCCATCAATAGATGACTGGATAAAGAAGATATGGCACATATACACTATGGTATACTACTCAGCCATAAGAAATGATGACATCGGAACATTTACAGCAAAATGGTGGGATCTTGATAACATGATACAAAGCGAAATAAGTAAATCAGAAAAAAACAGGAACTGTATTATTCCATATGTAGGTGGGACATAATAGTGAAAATAAGAGACATTGATAAGAGTGTGGTGGTTACGGGGGGGGGGAGGGGGGAATGGGAGAGGGATAGGGGGTGGGGAGGGGCACAAAGAAAACAAGATAGAAGGTGACGGAGGACAATCTGACTTTGGGTGGTGGGTATGCAACATAATTGAACAACAAGATAACCTGGACTTGTTATCTTTGAATATATGTATCCTGATTTATTGATGTCACCCCATTAAAAAAATAAAATTATTAAAAAAAAAAAGACATGGCTAGATGAACAGACAGATGAATGATAGAAAAATAATCAGGAAAAAAGCTTTGTCCACAAACAAAAAATGTATCCCTATATAGACAATCCCATCATACATCCTATCATGAACATGACAATGAACTTCTTTCAGGGCTTTATTGCACATTCATAAAATAGGTCAATATTAAAATCTTAAATTAGCCCTGGCCGGTTGGCTCAGCGGTAGAGCGTCGGCCTAGCGTGCGGAGGACCCGGGTTCGATTCCGGCCAGGGCACACAGGAGAAGCGCCCATTTGCTTCTCCACCCCTCCGCCGCGCTTTCCTCTCTGTCTCTCTCCTCCCCTCCCGCAGCCGAGGCTCCATTGGAGCAAAGATGGCCCGGGCGCTGGGGATGGCTCTGTGGCCTCTGCCTCAGGCGCTAGAGTGGCTCTGGTCGCAACATGGCGATGCCCAGGATGGGCAGAGCATCGCCCCCTGGTGGGCAGAGCATCGCCCCTGGTGGGCATGCCGGGTGGATCCCGGTCGGGCGCATGCGGGAGTCTGTCTGACTGTCTCTCCCTGTTTCCAGCTTCAGAAAAATGAAAAAAAAAATAAAATCTTAAATTATATCTACTGGTCATATACAATACTAGATAAAGCTGTTGGTGCACTTTGGTTGAGAATGACCGCCAGGATTTGAAAATATCAATACAATATATACTATGTACCAATGTAGTACACATAGAAACTCCTTTGGCTGTGGTAGACCAGGTTGCTGAGAACATTTGGAGGTAAGGTAGTGGAGTCTGGAAACTCAGTTGAGTCTGGAAACTTTGGTTGAGCTATCAAAGTATCTGTGTCTAGCTGTACTTACTCCAAATCCCAGCAGCTCTGATTCTACTTCTGTGAATTGGACCAGCTCTGGAATCCTCTGCACCAAGGCTAATTCAGGAGACAAGAGGCCGAGTTCCCCAAAACTGAACCTCAGGCCCTGGGTCGTCCCAAAACTATTTCCTGACTTTGTGCATGACTTCTTCCAAACTTTAAAAAAAAAAAACCCACACATTCATTATGGCAACACGGGTCCTCAAAAGGAGCAAAAACAAGTGTTATCTTGTTAAGAGTCATTTGCAGCCTAACAGGCCAATGGTTGTCTGGTGGCTTTCAGATAGCTAATTTCTATGATCCACATTCCTGGGGATTCTTAATTAAAGCTTAAACTTCTTGTATACAACAACTACTAACACCTGCCATGTACTAAAAAAAAATTAAACCAAATCTTTCAATTATGTTGACCATATTCAGAGAAAATGTGTTGAGAAAATAGTACTGACAAGCAAACAAGAGTGAGATGAAAAGAAATGACATATGTAGATAGAGGACAAAGAGACAAAAAAGAGGTAAAATATGATGGGAAAGGGCAGCGAATATAAAAGAGAAATAAAACCAGCCTTTTTCAAAGTAGCCAGGAGGCAGGAAGGGACGATATAGGAGAAGAGGGAGCTGGCAGTTTTTACTCTTCCATTTGAATCATGAGGTCATGGGGGGCTTACTTCATTCATTTTAACACAGAAGATTCTAAACATTGGGTATTTTTCTAACATTGATTAAATATAACAGAGACACAGAGGTTATGAGTGTAGAATAAGTACCATAATTTAAAATTTACTACATTGAATTATTCTTCATTTATTTCCTTTCTTTTTATTTTTTTATTCTGCCTTTTCACTGTCTATACTTTTTATTCCTAGACCAATAATAATCATTTTTCTCTTTTGGAGTCTTTAGATAATTTTTCCTTTTATCATAATTTTAATACAAATGAAAGAAAAAGAGAAATAACCCCACTTTACACTGGTTGTGTTGCGTACATTTTTCTCATTAGTGGTGTGGATTGTGCTGGATGCTAAACAACTTTCATGTAAAATTCCAATTTAGAATAATGCATTCAATGAAGTGACAGATATAACAATATCCTCTATCAAGATGACTGTCCATTTGCTGCTTTTGGGGGTTGTCTTTTAGTATCTAAAAAGAAAGGAAGAAAAGTAGGAAAGGAAGAAGAGAGAAAAGAAAAAAATAAGAAAAAAATACAAAAACAAAGATTAAGGACCTACTTTGTTTAAGGCAAGAGATCTAATAATTTATACATTGTATACATTAACCATCCAGTGATACTTGGAGAACCATTGTTATTGACATTCACACTAGATTTAAAAAAATGGTCTTTCTCAAGTTAACTTGTATGACATCACATAGCTATTGAGTGGCAGGTGGCTATTTGATTTCAGACTGTCATTTGCTAATTCATTGACATATTAACAACAGGACTGACTTGAATTGTGTTGTTTAATATAGTAACCATTCATGTAGCTATTTAAATTTAAACTAGTTAAAATTAAATTGAATTAAGAATACAGCCCCACATTTCATTAGCCACATTTCAAGTGCTCAATTGCCACATATATCCAGGGGCAACTGTAATGAGCAGTGAAGAAATAGAACATTCCTCTCATTGTAAAAATATTTTATTGGCCAGAGCTGGTATAGAATGTAGTCTTTTCATGGGTCAGAAATTACCTATTTCTAATGAGTCACGTGGGATTTTCTGCTCTTCACAAAGGAAAATATTTTGCTGGGCAAGAAATGCCAGTCAATCTTTGATTGTTTTAATGCTGAGAAAAATAAAATCTACGACATTCAAGCCTAAATTCTTGGTAGACACAGCAATGAAGTTGGTGAAATTTATGGGCAAAGCTGGTTTGCAGCTGTAAAACCCTATATTTTTAAATGCAAAATGGTATCTGTGCCTGCTAATTGAATACTTAGGCATACACACATAAATTGCCTGGGAATTAGAAAGGTGTATTTCTTAAGTCCTGCTCACATCCTACCATATGACAATCATTGCTGGGATTCATTTTTCTTCCTTGTTATTCTTGTGGAGGGGGTGGGAAAAAAAGCTGTCTCCTTGTTATAAATATTGCCCGTTGGGAACACATTCTTTCTCCTAATCCAGCTTTAATCCTTTCAAGCTCTGAACTAAGAAACCACTGTCTGTTGTGGTAGCTGCCATTCTAAATAAGTTGGAGCTCTGTGATCATTGCCACCTGTCTGGTGAGAAAAGGAAAAGAAACAAACTCTTAATGCCACAGGCAACCCCTCCCAGGAGTAGAATTCGAATGTTATGCTGAGGCCATAGACAAGCAGTCAGGACAAAGCCTTGCCTAGCTTGTGTTTGAACATTTTAGTTCTTTGCTAGCTCTCTGTAGTTTGCAATGCAATGGTAACAATAGATGCTCTGGTAACAATAGAAGCTAGGGATATTCTGTTACAAGTTTCATGCAAAAGTTTATTAAATTTGCTCTCATAATTATTGTGAGCCCTAGAAGAGAAGACTTGAGTTCCCAAGCCTATACTTCTCCCATCTGAGCAAGATGCTTTATCATTCTCCCAAGCACTGGCAATTTCCATTAGAAAGCTTGCTGACCTGGTATTGACAATTACGAACCATAATCAGGGGTGAAAAAGGCTCCCCTACTCTGATCTCCAGTAAAGCCGATACCAACTCTCTGGGAAGAAAAGAAACAGAAGAAAGTAAACACCCAACTGCTGGTATATCTGCCCTTTTTATGTGAGCACTACAAAGTGTGAAACATGAATGCAAAGAAAGAGAATGATTTTCAGAGATTTAATCCCTGTAGAATGGAAAGCTTTGGTTGCAGTTTAAGAAGCCTTTTCACCTCAAGGTCACAGCTTGAATCTCATCTGGATTTATGTATAGTGTTCGCATTCAATTATTTTTGAGCTCTTTCTGCAGTATTGCCCCTTGCGTGGCATACATTGTTTATGCACATTGGGACTTTTGCACATTTGTCCTGCTCATTCTTGTCTGCTTCTCTGGTTAATATGCCCTGATCTTTTAAATTGGCTGATTGGGTTATGATGGATGCATTTATCCTCCTTCCTCCTCTCTCTACCTAGATATAATCAAGTTGGAATCAGACTTCCTGACCCTCAATACTCAATAAGAAAGAAAAAAATAAAACAGCCCCTAGAGTAAGGTTGTGCATGGTGAAAGTTAGCACTAGAAAATACAGGTTCTTTCTGTTATTTTTGGTTGGTGTAGAGAAATCAACTGATTAAAAAAAATTATTTGAATATTTACTATATAAATATATGGAGAAAATTATTTAGGTATGTATACATATATATCCATATATCTATATCTATGTGTATATATACATATAAATTGTGTATATATATTTAAACAGATGGCCTATATATACATATTTTAAGTGTAATAATAATTCTTGTTAACCAATATTAATTATAAACTTCTGTAAAAGGCACTGGCAGAAACTGCAGATAATGAAGAATTCTAGCCCTTTGCTTAATTAACTTATTTAATAGGAAGAAACCTATTGGTGAAAAATAAAAATTAAAGTGCAGGGAACACGATGACAAACAAGTAATATATAATAAATTCTTTGGAAACTCACAGTGACAGAGGAATATTGTGGTCGGGGTTGATTAAAGAAGACTCCATACAGGAGGTAGGACATGAATATTATATAGCACAAAAATGAGATAGGCAGAGAAATTAAATTGTAGGGCATTTTAGAAAGTTGGAATCTGAAATATGTATAGGGAGAGCTGTGTAGAAGGTGAACTGATTGGCCTGGAGCATGGTCTTGTGAGAGATTTGAAGGCATACTGAAACACCACTTTATATATATACACACACCTAGTCAATCCTTCCCCTCTTTGCCCTTGTTCCCCCTACTAATAAAAGGCCTCAGACCTGGGGCTGCAACCCCTTTCCTGCAGAATTCACAATGCCTTTGCCCTGAGATGCTGAGATGACCTTCAAAGGCTGTGACACAGGAGCCCCAGCTAAGGATTGCAACAGCAAAGAGCCAAGCCTCAAGTCTAATAGTAGTGTGCGGATTGTGGTTTGGAGCTTTAACATTTTTCTTTCCTTTTCTCTTGGAGCCATCAATTGCCTTCTACAGACATTGAATTCACTTACAAAGTTAAAACAGAGAAATAAAGTGAAATGCAATGATCAGGAAATTCCATTTGTTTTTTTCTCCCTTTCATCATTTTGTTGAATGTGTGCAGAACTATATGAGGTTATTCATTTGTACCCATACAGGAATATAGGATTTGCCATATTGGATCAGCCCATTGGTCCATCAATGTTGTATCCTCATTGCCTCTGGCACCCGATGATACATGAAGCACCAGAGGAGAGCAAATTTCCCCCCACATACACACACACACACAAAGGCAGAGAGTCAATTGTGCATTGCAATATATGGGGTGAAAGTCTTAGCTGCTCAGGATGGGACTATATGAATGGAATATATATTTAAAGATGTCTAAATAGGGTAGAGGCTGCATCGGTTGAGGACCAATTTAGGCAATGATTACCTTTGGCAATTATGCCCAATGTCTCCCTGCTCACTTTCAGTTATATGAACTATTATTTAGCACACAATAATAAATGAAAATAATAGAATCAAACAGTCCCATTCCAGGAAGGTGAAGACAACACTCGATGGTAGCTGTCATGTCACCGTTTTCTCTCTGATGAAAGCATAAATGCAGTCAAAACTAGAATTTAATGCAATGCCTCAGGATCTGACCCCCCCTTCCTTTGGTAATTATTAAAGTGGCTCACAGCCGGGTTGATTACTTAGGCTATTTACTTATTCACTCCACAGGAAAAGACTAGATTGTGTTAAGTAGAGATCTTTTATTCAAAGTCAAGAGTTCTACAAGAAAGGACCCCGAGGCTCAGTATAGATGGGGAGGTGAGGTGTCACGAGTAATGACAATGCAGGTGAGAGCACAGCTTGTGTCTCAGGTGTGCCCAGCTGAAATAATGCATGATTTCAGAGACAGGAGGGATCAATTATTTCTAATGACATGAGATAAAAAACAGTATGCTGATATTTTCTTCCTGGAGGAGAAATCTGAACAAAATATAAAACCATTTATCTGACATCCCTCAAAATCCAATAATTGTATAAATAAATAATATTCTTGGTTTTAGCAATACATTATAGGCCCGGAATTGTGTCAGCTATGGATAAGATACAGTTGCTTGATCTGAATAGTAATTATGCAAAAATGTTTCTCGTTTCATTAGGGATTTTCAACCTGAAGCCCCAGACCAGACCTGTTGATGATATTATAATCATGATGGCAGGGCCAGCTATATATTCCATGGATCTCAGTATATAACAAAACTGCAGGGCCCCCCAGTTTGAAAAGCAGGAGTAAAGTGTCCCATTAAATATAAAGTTGTTTTTCCTAGAATCCATGGTCTATCATTCAAACCGTCATGGTGGCTGTGTGTTTTATTTATTGATTGATTTGCTATTCAATGTCATTGCAATTAGTGAAAAATTAAATTTAAATTATTGGCATGACTTTTACCAGTCATCTTTATTGTACAATGCCAGTTTCAAATGCAAATATGAACTTGTATAGGGAACCACCAAAATAGCACAATTCATATTCCGAGAGCACATATATTTTGCTCTTAGCAGAATAGCAGAAACACTACACAAAACTGTTTGCCTTTCACTTTACCCATTCTTTATACCTCTGCTTAATGATAAGAGAGAATTGAAGAAGAAGAACTCTGGGTTGCCCTGCTTTTTCCTTTCCTTCTAAGGCATTGTTTTCAGTGTAAGTGGTTAGCTAATATACAGGGAGGTAACTTGAGTAGAAAAGGATATTATAGGAATCCTGTATTTTTCATGATTCTTAGACTGCAATTATCTTCATTCTGCATTCAAAGCAATTTCTGGTTTAAATGTAAAGAATGGCCTTCTGGGGAAAATGTGGCCTCACTTACTTAATCATAGATGTAACACGCATACTTTATATTTTAGAGTCTTAGTCCAATTCACGTTGGGTCCATAAGACCTGTGCTCTTGGTTACTTGTGAATTTTTAATGCAAATGGTTGCAAGGGATGTTAATAATGATGCATTAATTTGAGTATCTCCTTTCATCATGTGCATGACCTATTGTTTCACTGAACTTCCTTACAAAGCCCATGTTCAAAGATAAAATTATTAAGAATTCAAGATGATGACAATAGAGCAGTAAACCAAAATTGGAGCCCTCTTTAGACCAAGAGAGCTCTGTGTAGCTGCAGAAGTCTAAGCCCATGAAGCTAGCCTTAGTAGTGATACCAATAATATGTTTAACATTGTGTGAGGCTATGTGATAAAGCCACTCTCTATATATGATATCTTTAATTTTCATGACTGCTCTATTATACACAAGAAGAAGTTGAGGTTTTGAGATATCAAGCAATAAGCTTCTAGGTCCTTAATATTCAAAGTAAGTTTCTCTGTCTCAGCATCATCAGCAGCTGAAATTTGTGGGAAATGCAGAATCCTGGGCCCCACGACAGACCTACTGAACTGGAATCTGTATTTTCATGACATCCTGAGGTGATATGTATACGTGTTAGAGTTTGAGAGGCAATTTCTGTGTCAGTCTGATGACAAGTGAAGGGGCCATAATTTATATCAAATCCTATCTGACTTTAGAACTCAAACACTAAACCACTACTCTATGACCTTAAATAACCCAAACTTCTGATCAATGCCAGTCATGTGTGTTAAAAAACAAATCTAAACTCCCAGTTGACAGTGATCTGCACCACTGACAATAACCACTGGACTGGAAAATCCTACCATGCCTTCCAGTTTTATGAACTATGGTAACATTTATAAATCATATTCTTAAGGAACATGAAAATAATGTTGAGGAACATGTAGGGAAGGATATATTTCTGAGGTTAATCTAACAGGCTTTAAGAGGAGCTAGGTTTTGAGCTGGACTCATTAGCTTGTTCAAGAGAAGTTAACTAGAGTCACTGAAAAACTCCTCTGACAAGAATCTGAGATACAAGGGATTAAAGAGTGAGCAAGTTTGTTTTTGAAATATGTATAAAACTATGTAATTTGAATATGAAACATTTTTTCTTGAAATAAAATAGTACAAACTATGAGAATGACCCTATTTCTGATTTTCTACTGCTTTACATTCAAAAAAAGAGTGCATTTTATTTTCAGAACCTCAGGTACTGGGTATGTGTCACTTTGTGTGACTCTGATTTCTTGTGCTGATTTTCATGGAAGGGTCTGGAGATTGATAAGTTAGCCACCAGCGAAGCAATTTGCTGCACCCTGGTACATGTAAAACTCACAATCCTGCTGCAGAAAAGTAAAATAGAGACAGAAAAGACACAAGAAGAAAATATTTAAGGACACCATCTTGTTTTTGCTTTCAGGTAAGTAGATGGACCCTTTTACCATTGGCTGTGTACTGAATAATGTACCAGAACAATCATGTCCACTTAAACCTCAGAATGTGATCTTATTTAGAAATAAACATTTTATATATGTAATTTGTTAAGATGATGTCATACTGGATTAGTATGGGCCCTAAATCCAATAGTTAATGGCCTTACTAATATGACACAGACACAAATAGAGAGAATGTCATGTTCTAATGTGTACCAATGTAACACCTGTACTAATTTGACATAGACATACACAGAGAAAAGAATACCATGTGAAAATAGTAACCCCAAGAAACTAGGAGACAGGCATGAAACATATTCTCCAGCTAAGCTCCCAAGAAAAGACCACCCTGCTGACACTTTGATGTCAAATATCTAGCCTCCAGAAATATGAGAGAATAAATTTCTATTTAATTAAGCAACCCAATTTGTAGTGTTTTGTCATGGTAATTCTAGGAAGATAACACACTATTGCTTAGTTGGTCACCAGTGAGCATTAATGATATTGCATTGCTAAATATAATTGAATTTAGTTTTGCCTCCTTGTCTAAGGAAGGTATGTGTCATGAAGTCAGTTTCATGAAGTTAGTGGTTATGCTACTCATCCTATTTCATATGGAAAAATGTATTGTGTCTAGCTATAATAAAAAGAAACAAGTAAACAAAAAACCCCAAAATAGTAAATATGTACTAATACACTGACTCATGAACTATAGGGCCCAACATCAAAGAAATATTTATGAAAAAATCAAAATAATTTTATAAAAATTGTACATAAGAGCATCATTTAGTTACATGAATGTATGAATTTCAGAGGATTTTACAAAATGCATATTAGAGAGTTTGATCATACATAGAAAATCCTAAAATGTTTGTAACAGCTTTGAGTTTATTATTTTTATTATATGTATATTTTCTTATCACTGAAATTTTCAAGATGCAAAGTATTTATGCATTTTTTAGAAAGAGTAGAGCATGAGGTCAAGAAGAAGGCAGGTAGGTAGAAAGGCTTTGTCCACCTGACTTGCTCAAGAAGAAAGAGCTGAAGAAAATATGCAAATGTCTGCAATGCCCAAGAAGGGACAGAGACAAAGTGTCTAGGGCTGGTGGCACACAGAAAAAAAAAAGTGTGTGTGTGTGTGTGTGTGTGTGTGTGTGTGTGTGTGTGTGGTGAGCCTGACAAAAACTGCAAGATCTTAACATTAAATTCTATTGGGATTCTCTTATATCCAGGTCACCAAATGTCATATTATATGCCTAGGAAGCAATGATTTTTCTGTCTTCCTTGCCCACTTCTTCTGTTTTGCCTTCACTTCCTTTCCTATTCAGTCTTATTTTTAAAATACATATGTTTTTCTATTTTTCTTTCCATATAACTCTGTCTTGACTATCTCTGCTAAGTTCATAAATCTTATTTTTGGCAAAACAGAAACAACAAACCAGAATTTCCAAGACAGTGACTAATTGATTGCTAGATTTTGAAGAAAAAAAAATTGACTTTCTTTCTTCAGTTGTTTATCTTCAAAGACTTCACTTATATAGAATGTGTGTATTTGTATGTATTAGAGGGAGAGAGAGAGAGAGAGAGAGCTATAGAAAGTTAGTCAAATGTATAGAACAAGCCATATCTGTTTAGAGCTGTATTATAGATCTAAACTATCCACAAATCATCACCTACTAGAAACCTTTGTAAATACATAGGAACTTTCTCTCCTTCAAACTGATCTACCAAAACATTTTTATTTTCTTACTCCTTTTTTTTAGTAAAATAATTTTAATTGCATAACAAAATGCCTGACTATTCTGGAAAAACCACAAAGCCTCACTAGACAAGAAATTTGCCTGTGAAAACAATGTTCTCCTCTCCTCTCATCCCATGTAAGCCTGCAGTCAACTACCCAGCTATAATTCTCTCTGACACCAGGGATATTAAGAATCTGAAGAAAATACTTGAGTAGATTATAAATAATAGTGTGAGACACACTGAATTATATTTTCTAATAATTGGCATTACATTATAAGATGGGGGGGCAGAGCATGAAAGCAAAGAAAATATGAATGCAGGGAATTCAGTATTCTTCCCTCCTTCTTGGGAGTGGAGTAGGAACAAGGGAGGAAACTAAAGAAAGAGGTAGAAAGTAGGAATAGAGTCAGGGAGAGAAAAAGAGAAAAAATGAATGGGGGGAATGAGGGAATAAAAGGAGGAAAGGAGGGAGGGAGGGAGGGAGGGAAGAGGGGAAGAAAGAAAGAGGAAGAGAGAAACAAAAAAAGAGACCCATGTTCATTTGAGGGGGGTCCTCATGCTACAGGAAGGTCCTAAGTGAAATGAACTGAAGAACAGAGAAATGCTGCTGGATCTGTAGAGATAAGGGTGTGTCTGTCACCCAGGGCAAGCAATCCCAGTTTACATCGAGTGAATAGTTGCAAATGTTACTTCTCCTCGAAAATAAAGAGGAGAAAATCATATATATATATATATATATATATATATATATATATATATATATATATACATACATACACACACACACACACACACACATACACACACTCTAATGCTAACTCCCAGGTATCAGTACTGTAAAGACAGAGAGATGTAGGTTCTGCCATTAATTAGCTTATTGTATTGTGGCCCAAACTTCTCAGAAGTAGCTTTGACTCCCTGCCTCCTCTGCATGATTTTGGGGTGATTATCTAGTAAGATAATAGATAAAAAAGCATTTTTAAAAGTGTAAAATACAATTCCTTTCAGGATTTCAACACACCTTGAGAGCTAGCTGCTTGGGAAGATAGTCCTCTTTTAAAAAAGAGAAAACACGTTAATTTTTATAGAGGCATTGTGAAGTGAAGTGTTAAAGGAGGAACATAAAAAATTTAAGGCCTAAAAACACACTACAAAGAAGAAAAGGGGTGTTTTTGTGAACAGAGGTTGGAAATTATTGATCTAGATTGTTTGTGTTCCTAGTCAAATCTGTCTAAACAAGGACTCTGCTTATTGCTGTTTTACTTTGATATTATCAGGAGCTGATGGGCAAACTAAACAGGGATGGACCCCTTAGAATCTAATTGTGTCCCTGACATGATTGACCCTTAAGGTTAAAGTGCATGGGGAAAGGGAAAACAAAGGAAAGAACAGGAGCAAGCAGAAGATGGTGAAGAGAAAAGAAGTACAGATATAAGGAAAAAGAGGAGTCCAGGAAGAAATGGATAGAGGAGCCAATAATGAGAGGAATGATGAAGTTAGGCCAGAATAGGAATGAAGAATAAAGAAAGAGTCATAGAAAAATGAAAGACTGGGCCCTAGCCCATTGGTTCAGTCGTAGAATGCTGGCCCAGCATGTAGATGTCCCAGGTTCAATTCCCAGTCAGAACACACAGGAGAAGCACACATAAGCTTCTCTACCCCTCCCACTTTTCTCTTTCTCTCTCTCTCTCTCTCCCCCTCCTGCAGCCATGGCTCAACTGGCTTGTTTAAGTTGACTTCAGGTGCTGAGGATGGCTCCATGGCCTCTGCCTCAGGTGCTAAAAAATGGCTCTGGTTGCAATGGAGCAATGGCCCCAGATGGGCAGAGCATTGCTCCTAATGGGCTTGCTGGGTGGATCCTGGTTGGGGCATCTGCAAGAGTCTGTCTCTTTGCCTTCCCTCCTCTCATTAAAAAATAAAAATAAATAAAATTAAATTTAAAAATGAAAGACTGATTCAGCAGTTTTGTGCAAACATGTTCTCAGAATAGTGAAGCATCAAATTTGACTTATCTTCAAATTTGCTTCTGGCAGAAACTACTGTTCACTCTAAAACCTATCATCAATTTCCAATAGTCCACAGCATCACTGAAAAGTCATTGCAGTCATATCTCGGAGATATTGTGGGTTTGATTCCAACAACTACAATAATGTGACTTCTACCATAAGAGAGTCAAACAATATTTTTAGTTTCCTAGTAAATATATATATATATATATATATATATATATATATATATATATATATCCTTTTACAGACTACTTTTATACATACCAACCCACACATTTTAATAAGTCAAAGTCACACATTTGGGGTCACTTCTATATATTTTTTTCATTATCTATGACTACATTCATTACAGTTTATACTTACTTCCTTTCCATTTCTCTTTTTCTAAAACTCCATCATTCCATGTTCAAGAATTAGTCAAATTTAGAACCATTGTTCACTGTCCTCAAAGACAGCAGAACTTCCTAACCACTTTTGTTAATGCTAAGTGTTCTATGGAGACAAAGGTCTCATTCTCAAAGAGATGCACATTTTTTGAAAATTCTGGTGCTACCAGGTGACACAATGCCATGCATCTGGGCTTCAAATATTTCTTCCTGCTTTTACCTGAACCTCTGATACCTGAACCAATCTGTGTTTTAATTTCAAGTCTCAACATTATCCAAACTCAGGATGAACAACCAACCAGCATCATCCTAGCTTCATCTGAACTCAGTTGCCTTAACAGTTTGACCTGGTTTCCATGGAAATTTTTCACATCTCTATGCACTTGGAGTATTGTCCTAACCTGTAATGGTGCATGTTAGAAAAGAAAAATGCCAGTGTCTCCTCATCTGACCTAGTCTTCAGAGAAAAACTGTATAATTCTGAGGCAGTTTTCTGAAAGTTCAATAGAAGGAGAGAAGGGGCTCCTGTCTGATACTCTGTAAACAGAGCAAATACCACAGACAGTCATTCTTTCCCTAAGGACAGGAGCAAAGGGCATCTCTTGAAGATTCTGACAATCATCTCATGACAAGGGAAGTCATGAGGCCCATCTCTAGAAATAGACGGTTGACAACAACCAAGCCTTCCTCATCTTTCAGTTATAAATTTTAATGGCATAGACATAAATTTTACCAGTCTCAGAGATAGCAGCATCCAAAAAAGGGCAAAAGATGTGGGTCAAGTGGACAACAATGTTTCTTGGAGATTTCTCAATGAAATCAATAAAGATTCCCAGATGGAAGGAATTTATCATGAGGTATCCAATGTGGTTCTGGCAGGACACCGAAGGTAACTTTCTCTGGTGGCAATTTGGAGGAAATATCTATCAGGTGGTTTTCCTCTGTGTCCCAAAGTTCCATAAAAAGAGGATCTGAATCATTTGTACTGTTGTTTCCTGGTTCTTCGGTACTTCCTCGTTGGGTCATTTCCTCACTTGAGTTTCATCTCAGGCTCTAGTGTTTATAATCCTTCGACAAGGATTAAAAACAAGAACTAAATTCTTGCAGTTTAATTACAACTAAATTATCACATTACACCTTAGTTCCACTAGCACAAACCTATGTTTACTTTTTTAGAAAGGTACCCTGATTGTGAACTGCAGTCTTCTTAATCCAGTGGAGGTTATTTGCAATTGTATATCCATATTTGTAAATGTCAGTTAGCTTAGATATCCTCCTATTGTCCACTGACTGTGCCCATTCATTTATTCATTCAAAAATATCTATTGAGTTGCCACTATTTGCTGGACACCTATTTGGGGTCAGGGAGAAAGTAAGATCAGAGCCAAAATTGGCCAGATCTTATAGAGCGTCCACCATCTTCACAGAACTTCCCCTGATTTTCAATCCCCCGACTATTTTGGGAAGTCCAATGAGATGTCTCTGATGACAACTTTATCTGGAGTCTCTGACTCAACTTCCCATAACACTGCCCCAAACCTAATGGATCATAGAATGAACTTAGTAGTGGCACTGAAAATGTTTCTAACCTCAGTGTATCCTCACTGATTTTTTCAGCCACAGAATTTGCTCCATTATCTCTGGCACAGACACGTTTGTTTTGTTTTTGCTTTCCAACCTAACAAAGCCACAGTCAAATTGCCTTATTCAAAATAAGCCATTTGTGAGGAAGCTGAGGATAAAGTGTTTTCCATCATTTTCTTTAAAAATCTTGGCATTTAACAGAGAGGGTGGGGGAAAAACAGAAAACTTTGCTACTAGGCAGTAAAACTCTCTACAAACTGAATATTCACATTGTTCATGGATCAGCAATCACCCCAGTTTGTCTGTAATTGAAAAAAAAAACACATTTGGCACATTTCTTTGAAAAATACCACCCCCCTCATGAATGTTTAAACAAATTAACCCGAACAAGAGGCAACAATACACATATCAAAAGCAATTCTTAAACCTGAAGTCATCTAAAGTGGGGGGGGGGGGTCAGTGTGCTGGCAGGTGTGCTCTCTGAATTACACACTAACAATCTCCTTAGCACCCTGTCCCCCTTTCAGCAAGCACTTTTCTTTCATCTTCAATGCTGCTAGAGCTCCAGGTATGGCTAACACATTCCTGGTTTACTACCAACCAAGGGTGACTGACTTTGCATGACCATAGTCAAATTAAGTTGGGACATTCTGTTCCACTAATTAGTCTAAAGCTCTCTCACTGGTAATTAATAGTGTTCCACAGATGCCTATTTAAATGACTCAAATGAAGTGTATATGCAGTGAAATCAGTTCTACTTGTCTGTTGTGTTACTCATCCTAGTGAGTAGACAAAAACATTCTAGTATCAGTTCCGCATCCAACCAAAGCTGTGATTTTGAGCAAGTTGCTTTAGTCTTCACATCTGAAAAATGAAGTAAGATGGCATATAAATTCAATGATTCTAAGGAGTAGTCTGTCTATTGTTGTCCTTATTCTCTAACTTGGTATGTGTGAACATGTTCTAAAGACTCAGAGGTCACACATCAAAGTAAGATATGTGTGCAAGATATAAGATTTCCTCAGACACTTTGCTAATCGAAGGAAGCTATATATTCTCAGTTTCAGGGCATAAGCATCTTCTGGGATCACGTTAGAGGCTTTTCATTTGTATTTTCGTTCAACTCTAGAAAATACAGTGTGTCCGTAAAGTCATGGTGCACTTTCGACCTGTCACAGGAAAGAAACAAAAGACGATAGAAATGTGAAATCTGCAACAAATAAAAGGAAAACTCTCCCAGTTTCATACCTACTCAGCGCAGTTCGATGTGGGCTCACACACAGATTTTTTAGGGCTCCTTAAGTAGCTATCCCGTATAGCCTCTACAGACTCGGCACTGACTGATGGCCTACCAGAACAGGGTTTCTCCACCAAACTGCCGGTTTCCTTCAACTGCTTATCGTAACGAGTAATGTCATTCCTATGTGGCGCTTCGTTATAAACGCGCCAATATTCACGTTGCGCTTTGGTCACGGATTCAAATTTAACGAGCCACAGAACACACTGAACTTTTCTCTGTACCGTCCACATCTCGACTGGCAAGGTTGTGAGTTGCTCTGCTGTATATACGGTGTTATGTCATCATCTATGCATGCACACATGCTGCCACATCATCCTACAGAAATTGGGAGGGTTTTCCTTTTATTTGGTGCAGATTTCACGTTTCTATCGTCTTTTGTTGCTTTCCTGTGACCGGTCAAAAGTGCACCATGACTTTACGAACACACTGTATTTGGATAATCTTTTATTCCTCCTCTCCCCTGAGATTTGGATGCTGGAAAAGAATCTACTGTTGCAGACTGGGTCTTCTCATTGATTGGGAACTCCATACTCAGAGGGGCCTTCCTTCCAGGAAAATTATTGTTTATGTCATTTCCTTTTGATGGGGCTCATCAAATCCAGTTTATATAAAGAAAAGAAAAAAAAGAAAGAAAGAAAATGAAAAAAGAAAGGGAAAAAAGAGAGAAAGGAAAGGAAAGAAGGAATGAAGGAAGGGAGGGAGGGAGGGAGGGAGGGAGGGAGGGAGGAAGGAAGGAAGGAAGGAAGGAAGGAAGGAAGGAAGGAAGGAAGGAAGGAAGGAAGGAAGGAAGGAGAGAGAGAGAGAAAGAGAAAGAAAAAAAGAAAGAAAGAAAGAAAGAAAGAAAGAAAGAAAGAAAGAAAGAGAAAGAAAAGATAAAATGATGACCTACAAAACAGTAGAAATCCTGACCTATAAGACAGTGGAAAAAGTGTACGAGTTAACAGTTTGCACAACTACAATTACAGCAAGATTATTCTTCTCCACCTTATAAATAGAATAAAATGACTTTTGACACCCTCTAACTTTCTTCCTCTATTTTGCACCATCACCCTGATTTTCTGTCAGTTACAATTTTGTCTTACTATTAATTAGATTATTTTCCTTAATACCTTTTAAGTACCTTTTTATTAGAGAGGTGAGAGATTTCCAACTCATTGTGATCTATCAAATAGATCTCAGAGATGGCTAAGTCTATCTCTACAATGGACATATGAGGAAATGGAAATAGTTGGTATCTGGCAGAGTCAGGAATCACATCCTCTCCCCCCAATCACATGCTACTACACTTATCCCATACCATTCAACCACCTTCCCACCTTGAAATGCTTGCTGTTTCTGATAAAACGCAAAGAAGTCAAGTCAGAGGGTATGTTCAAGAAGAATGGTGTTCAGATAAAAGGAGGTATCAATCCCACATTAGTACTAAGTCAGAGGAAAATAGAGTTCTACTGAAAAGTTAGAGCAGAGGCAAAAGAATGGAGGATGGATACATGATGCAACATTTTAAACCTACAGGAAACGAGCTATTGAGCTTTCTCCTTAAATTTACAACAAATGCAATGCCTTTAAAGTTAGCTGACTACAGAAACTTTGTATTAATGTAGAGGTTTTTGGAAGTTGTTCTGTCTCTAGAAAATTCCATTTCTGCTTTGAAATTTCTCTCTCTCTCTCTCTCTCTCTCTCTCTTTCTCTCTTTTTCTCTGTGTGTGCACATGTTTCTCTCTCAGTCTCTTTCTCCTTCTTCCTTTTATTGTACAAAGTACACCATTTCAGAGAGAACAGTTACCTCAATTTTATTAAATCCTGACAATGAAGGGCAAATTCTGAGACTGTTAACTTTAAAAAGTCCCCAAAATTGGCTGCTTGTTTTCTTCGTCATTTCTGTTTCATTAACCCCTCTCAGAGATAAGTATTATGAATAAATACAGATTTAATCTGTGGAATTCACCACCAAGGGAAAATGTGAAGCTCGGGTGAATGGAAGAAAAGATAGACATAAAAAAAGACCTCTGCCGATCAAACCTTTCATTTCCAAGCAGAAATAATTACAGTGATGGTCAGTGGGGAGATTTGAGCAATTTACAGAGGTATAACAGCCGTTCCTATCAACACAGTTTTATATTCAGGGCAAGGCATAGAACTCTAGGTCCTGAAGCATTGCCTATAATCTTTATTTCATTTTTAGATGTTATGCTGTAATAAAATGTAAAAAGGGAATACATAAAAAGTTATAGAGGTGGGAAAAAACATGGTTTGAAGTTGTATGGCATTTCTTGACAGGGCATGTTCCTAAGGATATGCAGAGAATAACAAATGCCATTTGAAATAAGTACACTAGAGATCTGAAACTAGATTGAAAACCCAAGTCAATTTTCCTGAGTGTCATTTGATTAGCTTTCTTATATAGAATGGAGGTTTAAACAATGCTGGGATTCTGAGTGCAGAGGTGCTTGGGAACACAGTGAGAAATGGGTTCCTCCCACCAATTTCACTCTGATGGCTTTACAACATTATCTTTTCACATTCTTCCTGTGTTTTTTCAATAATCCATAAATGAAGCAATGTCGGAGAAAATGTGATTGATTGTGGTGAAGCCCGCATGCACACTCACGTGCAGTAAGTTATTTTTCTATTCCCTTTCCAATTTGTCCCAGAGTTGCTCCAGGCAAATACCTGTAGCTTATTGCAGGTATTTGGTAGGAAGATAGAAACAAAGTTCTTGAGCTTGAGGGGGAATCTTTGCACAGGTAACAAACAACTCAATTGTGCCCAGTGGCTATTTTCATCTAAAGAGAAATTTTTCCTATTTTGACATGATGTTTATTCTGGTTTCTTGAGACAGATTAGAAGAATGGCCTAGATAGTATGTAACAATTAAGTGTAGGATAGAATTCCAGTATTATTCCCCAATGTGTTTCATTTCCTTTGTTTTGTCTACACCAAACAGGACAGACAGAAAATTTGTACATTATAATGACCATACTAGCCTCTAATCCAGGTGTAAACTGTTCATTTTATCATGAATTTAGTAGGTTCTAACTTTTATAGTATCTGCTCAGAAAGTATGATTTCCATTTCTCTGGTTTCCTCCTCACAAAAAAAAGTCTGTCTCTACTTACTGATAATCTCATGTCCACTACAATAGTATGTGCATTTTGGCCTTGTAGTAATTACACTCCTTTCCTGACTTCAAAAGCCCTTGCACCTTTTATAAATTTTGTGAGCATATAATTATTTGTTCCTGTCCCTAAGAATCTCTTCTAAAGAGACTTGGTTTCCTAATCTCACAGAATGCATAAGCTGATGGTGTGTGTCCATATCTCAATACCTGAGTTCTGACAGTCTAGGCACATGAAATGAAGATCAGCTTTAACTGTTTTAATGAGTAACAGCCTATTTGCTATCTCAGTCTTCTATGCGGTGTTTCAATTGCCGACAGTTGTGACAATACCGTCTTTATTGGGATAAGACAGTTTTCTGAAGCATCTGGTTTAAATCCAATGAATGGCTGGGTTTGATTTTCAGGCTAAGGGATTAGCATCGCTGTTCTAGTGTCATTGCCCCCCTCAGAAGCATCTAATAAGGCCTGAGGATGTCATACGTATATTTAAAACACTCAGGTTTATCTTAGACTGTGTCAGATCTTAGGTACTCCCTTGCTTCTCCTCCCTCTTTTGTTGCAAGTATGGAGGAAGCTCTTGAACTCTGAATAGTAACAGTACTCTTGACCAAAATGCTATTTCTTCACTAACATCGAATAAACATTTCAAAGGGAGGAGAGATGACTGCTTCAGCCCAATGTATGAAGGGGGAAATGAATGATATAACACTACCTTAGATAGATCTATATGAAACTGACTGAGTTGTGAGCTCAGATGCAGCCTTTATAAGGAGAGTAGATTTCTAACATGGCAAATTAAAGTAAGTGAATAATAGAGTGTTTGGATTATCATGGAGAAAAACATCCATGGTAAAATAATTTATTTGATCAATTTGGCTACTGAACAGATTCCAAAATAATTTTTCAATTCTCTATTTTATGTTGATTATGTACAGAACCAAAATATAACGATAGGGTATTTATCCTGCTATCTAATAACATTGCCAAGAATATCCTTCATAATAGCACAACTTGCTTTATTCATGAAAACTATGCCATAATCCCAGTCAAACTCTAAAGATACTGAAATTAAGTGTCCATACTCTTGTTTAGGGATGCTTAAGTCGATTGACATTTCTTTCAAATGCTGTGTCTGCATTTCCTTGTTTTGTTTGTTTCTTGTGATACCTGAATTTCATCAGTGTAATTCCTAGATTAATCTCTTTATTATTATCATCAGATTATACTTTATGACTCCTGGGGGGATAATAAACAGATTCACACACACATATATGCACTCTGTTCCAACATCCAGTGATAGCGTTTCAAACAAGTAGGATGTTTTTATTGAAAATCAGTCTCAGGATGGTCTCTCTAATCTACCCTTCAGCTGATCCCTCATAGTCCATGGTCCAATATAGATTGCAAGACTGGAGAAGTCAATGTTGCTGAGTTTGGGAGATTTCTGGAGTTTAGTTAAGCTATAGATAAACTTTTTATAGATTATCTTTGGCCCCTAGACAATCCCTGTTGCTTTTTTTGTTTTGTTTATACCAAAATGATGTCACTTTCTTCACTCTCACCTAGCAGGCAAGAAAGAAAGAAAGAAAGAAAGAAAGAAAGAAAGAAAGAAAGAAAGAAAGAAAGAAAGAAAGAAAGAAAGAAAGAAAGAAAGAGAGAAAGAAAAGAAGAATAATTGTTAAGGATTATTCTCCTCACTAATCATTCTGTCTTTTGGCAACAATTCTGAATTATTTTTCTGAAATGCTGATCCACTGGGCTGGCCCTTGACCTATTGCCTGAGAGTGTGTAATAAAACTAGAATCAGAGATGGTGCTAGATGGCAGCTTGGAAGGGGAAACGACACGTCTAATAACCAACAAGAATGGCTAGTAATTAGCTGAAATGACAATAATTAACAGAAATGACAAGTCTAATAAATTTTCACTTAAGTGTTGTCATATGGCACTTTGGGTTTGTAGCTTTTCATTTTAAACATTAATCTCAATGGAGTTTACCGTAGATGAAAAGTCATATCAAGTATGGAGATGGAAGTAATTCTATACACACACTCCATCAAATTCTGTTTTATCAATGTCATTTATGCTATGATCAGTAGAAAATGGATTAAGACCTCATATTGTTCCTCTAAAAATATATCCTTTTTGTGTATAACTTATTTATTCAGCTCAAAAACATTCAGCTACAGAGATCAAAGGGAAAGTGGTTGTTTTTAATTTTCTATGATATCTTCAAAGATAAGGTCTCACCCTCCTCTCTTTCCCTTTCTTCAGCAACAGACAAAGAAGGTTAAATCTTATTAGCATGTCCTATACAGCTAGTCGTAACCTAAGTGACCTGTCATGGCACTAAATTCCTACTAGAACTTTCTCTGTACTTGCAAGATGGAAATTTTATGCATCGATGCTTTTATGCATGCATCTGATTTGGGAAGTTCACTGCTTTATGGATATGAACATTGTGATCATGTAAATTGATCTACATAATGGGATTTTGTGTGTGTGCGTGCATATATCTATATGGATATGGATGTATGCAAGTATATTCTAAGAGGAAATATAATACATGAAATGTTAACTTTAATGATATGAAATGCATTAAATTCCAACTACCTTGCATGTGTATACAGAGGCATTATGTCTCTATCATTGTGCTCTGCAGAGATTTAAGGCAGAAAAAAAGTTCATCACATACTCTGATGTGCCATGCTAAATGAGAGTGCAACATGATACTATTCTAGGCAATAAATAAGATCCAAAGAAACCAAAACTTATGAAGCTTTTATGGACAGCCCTTAGCAAAACTGCAATGAAAATGAAATTTCATTCAGAAGCATATAGCTTCTACTTTCAGGTACCCTGACTAACCTTCTTTTGTCTCTAAACTAGCATCTAGTTAAAACCAAGAGTTCTGAATTGCAGGGTTCTCTGATAAGCAAAAAGTACTTAAAGTTCTCAGCATTCTTCTCACCAATATTCATTCACCATTGAGTCTCATTACTTCAAGGTCTAATAGATTCAGCCTGATAAACTAAATGAGCTAAAGCATTAATTCCTTAAAGGCTTACTTTTCTCAGACAATAAATGTCTTAGCCAGGAACATCCATCTGTTCCTCTATGTGCCCTGCCCAGGGATCAAACTAGCAACCTCCCCACTTTGGGACAATGCTCTAACCAACTGAGCTATCCAGCAGGGTCCAGATAATTTTTAGTGAAGCTTATTTAGATAAACCTAATCCTTGAAGTTAATTTCAAGCCTTTAATATTAAGAGAGAGTTGTATTCTGCATAGTTACCACCTTCAGAACTGTGTCTTGTGTGCTTCTAAATAGCTAATGGAATTTGCTTGTTCAGTTTTGAGAACTGGATTCAAATTGCTCACCTTCCTCTGTGTTGTCATTGATACTTTGTAGATACTCAATTCATTTTTTTTACATGTGCATCAGACTCAATTCATTTTTAACAGTGATGCTGATGCACCAGATATTGATAATATCCAAATAGGGTTCAATAGATTCATCTGAACTATATTTTTATTTGCCACATAAAGAAGTAAAAACTTAAAGCATCAATGAGCAAGCTTGTGTTCCTGTTCCAGACCTTCTAATGTTCAGATAGTGGCAGAATTATACAACCAATCAGTAATTCTGCAGATTTTTGTTAGAAATCTAGTTTTCATTTGATAAAGAATGATTTCATGTATTCAATTAGTCTGTTCATTTGGCAAATATTTATTTTGTACCTTTTAACTAAGAAGAAGACAAGGATGAATCAAAATTAGTCTGTGTTTTTAATTTTATTTTCTGTACTATATAAAGTATCAGTAATTTTCAAAAAAAATATGCACTAAATTTAATGGCATAGTTCTCTTTTATTTGTAATTGACCCAATAATTAATTATAGATCATATTTGAATTTAAAACTGCATTTAGGGCAGTGCTGATATATTGGTTTGATAGACTCCTCCTCTGAAAAATTCACATCTGCCAAGAACCTCAAAATATGTTTGGCCCTAATCCAATGACTGGTGCCCCTATAAAAAGGCCATGTAAAGATGCACAAAAAAGAAGACTATGTAAGATGCAGGTACAGATTGGAGCGATGCAGCTAATGCCAGGGAACACCAAGGATTGTCAGAAGGAAACCAAAGTTAGGAAGAGGCAATGGAGGACTATTCCTTAGAGGCTTCAAAGGGAGCATGGCCCTGTTGACACGTTAATTTTGGAATTCTAGCCTTTAGTCCTGTGAGAGAACACATTTCTGTAGTCTAAAGCCACACAGTTAATAGTAACTATTTATGGCAGCCCTAGGAAATTAATAGCATTGGTATGATTGATTTTTTTTTATAAATGAAGATTATATCCTCTGGTCCACCAAATATCTGGCCCAGAAACTTAAAATAGGTGGGGTTTTAGTTTAAGTCTAATTTTTTATCAACTTATTAGACATATTTATCAAGAAAAATATACATATGCAATAAATTAATTATAAATACATTATTTTCTGTTTAGAGTTTAGATTTTGATCATGTCTATTAATCAACAGAGGCTAGGTTATGCTGCAATAACCAAAAATCAATGGTTATTTCTTGCTCATAATGTAAATCTATTCTGTGAGAACAGATACTTTTCTCTGCCTTATCCTCTAGAACAATGTCTAAAAGGGAAAAAGGTCTGGAGTGTTTAGGACAGGCATTCAAATATCTTATTTCCACTGACAACCTGTTGGAAAGAACTGGACACAGTTCTACTCAATTCACAAGAGTTCAAGAAGAGCCATTACACCATGAGCCCAAGGCTAGAGAGCAAGAAGAACAGGATGAACAGCACACATGACCACAGCCTCATGCCCAGTGTACTCTTAGATTCTGGAGACTTTCTCTTTTACTTCATGTTTCTATACTGTAGGGCAGCGTGGTGTTCAAGTTGTTGGTTAATGCACTGAAGGATGGTATTTGCCAAACTAATCAAGAAATAAATTTTAAATCTCTGGGTGAGCTAGGTTTCTATTTTGCATTTGGTCTTGTGATTCTTGCTGCCTTAAAGCTGAATTACATTTGGTAATATAGTGCCATTATGAGAAATATCAACAGCTATTCAAGATAGCATGATTTACAATGTAATAAACCCATCTCTCCCATTCTCTGAATTTATTATTTCACATTTAGAATTTTTGCAATTGTAGTTACTTAAAGTTGAAAAAAATAGATGAATTTCAACAAACAGAAACAGGATTATTATGGAGCTACATGAGAAAATGAAATAAACTGGGTTCCTATAGCCAAGAAAAAGCAAAAAGTTGATTTGGTGGCCTTCCTTAATTTATTACTATGAACAGAGTTTTCTGAAGAAGATGCTGTACAGTGGGTTTTTTTTTAAAAGATTCTGTTTTGTTTTAACTATAACACAGCATGGAGAAATGTCTTTAAATGAGAGCTTTCAAATTAACTCAAGGATAGCCATTCAGGTGCAAGTTCTCTTAAGAATGTTGCGGCAACATCACAGATGCTGCACACTAGTGACTGGGCAACTTGGTGATGGAAATTTCACCAATATCTTAGCAGGAACTCTATACCTTCACTTACTGACTTGGATACGACAACTTTTACTTGCTAGTGTTCTTTCACTGAGACACATCAGTTTTTTCCTACCCCTAAGTCCCATCCCATTCTATAAGCTAACTGATTATGATCTGAGCTTGAAATGGATAGTCATCTTTCCTTAAATTTATGTCAAATCCTGGTTTTTAATTGGCCAATGACTTCCTAGTTAAGTTGATACTTTTAAATAAAAGTAACACTTTAAAGTTTAAAGTATGACACCTTTCAGAAAAAAAAGTTGTATCAAATTGTGAAGACTTCAAAGGACTAAAGGTATAAAATGAGAATGATAAACAGGGAGAGGCAGGTTTGTATGTGTATTTCCCTCTCACATCATTTCATGTGACTGTCATCTTTCGTACATCTAGGTCAGATCTGGCCTTTCATTCTCCATTTGGAATATACTTTGAGGACCTCACACACTTACCACATAGTGAGATAAATTTGAAAATGATTTTCAATCCTTTATTTATTTATTTATTTATATTTTTCTGAAGCTGGAAAAGGGATAGACAGTCAGACAGACTCCCGCATGCGCCCAACCGGGATCCACCTGGCACGCCCACCAGGGGGCGATGCTCTGCCCACCAGGGGGCGATGCTCTGCCCCTCCGGGGCATCGCTCTGTCGCAACCAGAGCCACTCTAGGGCCTGGGGCAGAGGCCAAGGAGCCATCCCCAGTGCCCTGGCCATCTTTGCTCCAATGGAGCCTCGCTGCAGGAGGTGAAGAGAGAGACAGAGAGGAAGGAGAGGGGGAGGGGTGGAGAAGCAGATGGGCGCTTCTCCTGTGTGCCCTGGCCGGGAATCGAACCCAGGACTTCTGCATGCCAGGGAATGCTCTACCACTGAGCCAACCGGCCAGGGCATGATTTTCAATCTTGATGTTTGCTGTTCAGCAATAAATAGCTAGAACAGTTGAAAGCTAAAAACGTTTTTAACAATACAAATTATGTACTGAACCTATTAGCTGTGGTCCTAATTGAAGAAAGAAAGTATTATACACGTATAAGTATTTTCATTTCTTCTTTCTGTCTATCTTTTTTTTCCTTCTTCCCTTCCCTCTTTTTTCTTTTTTAAATATAAGATCTGAACTGGGTAACTTTTTATCTTTTTTAAGACCAAAGAAGCAAAACTTTGGACTTAGTAGTGCTCCCCATGAATATAGCCTTTCAGGCTTCTATGTACACTTCTATAAGACAGGTACGCTTCACCAAAACCTGCGTTTCTGAGGTGTTGTCTTATCCCTCTATTTGATCAAAAAACAATATCATTTTAAATATCAAGTCAGAAGCATTGCTATTGTTTTGTCACCATCAAAAATAACATATGAGCCCTGGCCAGTTGGCTCAGTGGTAGAGCGTCGGCCTGGCCTGCAGAAGTCCCAGGTTCAATTCCTGGCCAGGGCACACAGGAAAAGCGCCCATCTGCTTCTCCACCACTCCCCCTCTCCTTCCTCTCTGTCTCTCTCTTCCCCTCCCGCAGGGAGGCTCCATTGGAGCAAAGATGGCCCGGGCGCTGGGGATGGCTCCTTGGCCTCTGCCCCAGGCGCTAGAGTGGCTCTGGTCGCGACAGAGCGACGCCCCGGAGGGGCAGAGCGTTGCCCCCTGGTGGGCGTGCAGTGTGGATCCCGGCCCGGCACATGCGGGAGTCTGTCTGACTGTCTCTCCCCGTTTCCAGCTTCAGAAAAAATACAAAAAAAATAATAATAACATATGCATTTATGACAGTATCAGGGGAAGGTGAAATAGTGGGGTGGGGTTTAGAAGTTAGGTCTCTGGGAACCACTCTTTTCTATGTCATTTACCACTAAAATGACCTTTGTCAAGTCATTACATTTCCCTAGGGTTCACTTTCCACCTTTTTCAATGGCTTGATGTAATGAAACTGCTGTTAAAATAACTTAGCTAAATATCACTTACAGGGTATTTAATCCTCTTCACTCATTTCTGTATCAGGGAGTAGGGACCAGGGAAAATAATATTAAAGATATTTAGGAAATATATTAGACCAAAAATTTTCACTTGTCTTCTTTATTCTGAATTCATCTAGTTAGATGCATACATAGAGGAGCCTCTACACTCCTTCATAATTTCTAACTCTTTAATCAATTTCAGGTGGATGAAAATTTTATTGTTTTCATCAAATTAATGATCAATATTTTAAAGACCTATGTTTCTAGAGGTATAAATTTATATCAGCTTTCTATCATTAGAGCACGGTAGTCTAAGAAGGAGGAGGACAGTTCCTAAAGGAAGGAGGAGGAAGAAGAAAAGAAAATGAATTGGAGAAATGGTAAGAGAAAAAATAATGTATGCGATGTCTCATGAACACTCAGAAATCTAATGCAAAAGCTCAACTATAGAAAGTGTTTTTTCTTTCTTTCTTTCTTTCTTTCTTTCTTTCTTTCTTTCTTTCTTTCTTTCTTTCTTTTTTTTTTTTTTTTTTTGTATTTTTCTGAAGCTAGAAACTGGGAGAGACAGCCCGGCCAGGATCCACCGGGCACGCACACCAGGGGGCGACGCTCTGCCCACCAGGGGGCGATGCTCTGCCCCTCCGGGGCGTTGCTCTGCCACAACCAGAGCCACTCTAGCGCCTGGGGCAGAGGCCAAGGAGCCATCCCCAGCGCCCGGGCCATCTTTGCTCCAATGGAGCCTCGGCTGCGGGAGGGGAAGAGAGAGACAGAGAGGAAGGAGAGGGGGAGTGGTGGAGAAGCAGATGGGCGCTTCTCCTGTGTGCCCTGGCCGGGAATCGAACCCGGGACTTCTACACGCCAGGCCAACGCTCTACCACTGAGCCAACCGGCCAGGGCCTAGAAAGTGTTTTTTAATGCCTAGAAGAAAATTTCACAAACTCTGCCTATCCCATTTCACTTAACACAAATTCTACAAATTTTGCTATCTGTTTTTCTAGCTCATAAGAAATAGTAAATGAGACATGACTAACCTTACCTGGGGTACGGGGAATATGAGTATGTGGGGTGGGGGGTAGGTGACTAAAATTTTTAAAAATGTAGCCAGAGAAGACTGTGAATTTTAATAAATTATACTTTTGTTTTATAAATTTATTAATATAGATTTTTTTTTACTACATCCAAATCATATGCAAATCATTTTGGGAAAATTCAAATAGTGATAAGACATGATCCATTTACCCAAAGGAATTCAATTGGGAAATAAACCTGGACACGATTCAAGTTCAATGGCATATTGGGGATATGCTGAGTATAGACCCATATTTGGGACTGCTGATGCAGTCAGACCCAAGGTCCTTAATTCAAACACTGGTTTTATGTCCTGGGAAATTTTAATAATCAGGGTCAATTGTGAGTCTTACCTGAGTGTGGCAGTAGAGAAGTCAATGATGTATAAGGGATAGAATGTAGAGATATCAGAGTCACACTGGTCTTAGTGACAAGGACTAGTCAATAAAACATGACATGTTGACTCAATAAAAGAGCAAGGACAGAAGGCAATTATATTGTTAGTAGGGGTGCTGCACAGACCTCTCAGAGATTGCTGCTTACTATTCTGGACAAGTCAATTATGGAAGGTCATAGGATGTTAGTTTGATGTAGTTCCTTAGGTGGAAGGATTCCAAGGGCTCAACTCTGGGCATCAATGAGTAGTGTTGTTGTTTGTAGGATCTTTGGCTCCTGCATATGACAAATTCATGTGAAATGGGCATGGGGAAGAGAGATATAGGATTATAGCAGTGATCTATGCAAATACTTGGTGTCCAGTTAACCAAATAAGAATTTTAGAAGCAAAACTTGTACTGCAGTGTCATTTGTCAATTAGATTGAATGATGTAAGAACGACAATTGAACCTTAAATTCATGAGCATGTGAAGAGGACTTTTTCAAAACAGAAAAGGAGAGGTACATCTATGAAGATGCTTAATTAGGTTCAGTATCTACTATATTGGCACGATAAGGTGTAGGCAAAGCTTATGGCATAAAACAGTACCTAGAAGACAAGAAATGACTCAAGAAAATACGAACATTGAGTCAGTTTATCCTCTATGCTCCAGCCTTTCCATGGTGCTAAAACCATAAAGAGTTCCAATAAAAAGTCAGTGAACGAATGATTAGAAAAGAGAAAGGAGGTGCCGTATCTGAATGGGAGCCCACCAAAAAGAATAAATGCACTATTTAGAGAAGGCTGGTTAATAGATAGAATATAGGATTTGGATTTATTAAAAACAAGCAAGAAATAAGAAAATAAAATCTGTCTCAATAAAACAGTTCCTAATTCCTTCTTCTCAATTTCATAATATTGGTATTAAAATAAGTAGTATAGCCCAGATCCTTTAGAGCCCATGCTCAGTGAGTGCTTTCAAATACCAAGGGCCAAGAGTAATAAAGAAGAAACCAGTGAGAAAAAAGTATCTAATTTAGGATGAAGAGAAATTTAGTGGCTGTCATGGTTGTGAGTCACTGCATAGCTTGGGATATGGTTTCAATACAAAGCAGGTATTTTATTTGTGGTCTTGTTTTTGTTTGTGTTCATTCATATACAAACATATGAATGCAGATTGATGGTATAAATTCTCAGGTGATTCAATCCCTGTTTAGAATGTTCACTATAAAGCTAGTCCAGAACCAGTCTTAGACATTCTATGATTCTGTGTCCTAGACATTATGAGACCAATACATTCTAACTTCTAGCTAGTCAAACAAATCCTTCTCTTTTTGTACTAACATAGAACTCAAAAAGGATCATACTATAGCTAAGGGTGATAGAAGTAATACAAAATTTCTTAATTAGAATATATTTAACAAATCCTCTATAATTGGGATTTTTTAGATGTCTCCATAATCTTCTTACTTAAGTCTGAGACATGAATGACTGTTTCTTTCTGTTCAGTCAATTTCCCACAAAGAGGAAGCAAAGCACTGTTGTTTGTTTGTTTGCTTTTTAAAATTTTGTTGTCTATTTCTTCAGAGTCAGTGTATGTGCATGCCTAAATAAAGTAAAACCAGGCTGTACAAAGGTACGGAAACTGGGTGGCAGGTTGGCCTACTTCACCAACTGGATCACTCACTCAGAGCACAAGTTATTCAATTTTGTGCCTCAGCAAAACTGCAGATTACTACATGCTATAGACCAGTGGGTTTCAACCCTGGCTGCAAATTAGATTTCCATTGGGAGGTACTTTTAAATACCAATGTTCAGGCCCCCACCTGTGATATGAAGCTAGATTTTTTCTGTATCCCCAATGTGTGTGTGTGTGCGCGCACATGATTGCATGCATGTGTACATCTGTATATCTGATGTATATGTGTGTGTATTTGTGTGTATGTGTGTGTGTGTGTGTGTGTGTGTGTGTCTAGGGCAATTTCATCCCAGGTGATTCCAATATGCATGAGGGAATCAGTGTTGAGAATCACAGGTGCATTAATTTCCATAGGTATTTACCGAATGTAAAATATGAGAGTATCACATTATAAATAAGGGGCATATAATTAAATAAGAAATTAAGAATATGGATGTACTATTCTCTAAGAAAATAATTTTGTGTAAATAATATTCTTTAATGCTTAAATGACATCTTTATTTCTATACGGAGATAGGCCAAGTGGGGACATGAAGCCAGGCCATACTTTTCCTAAAATAAGTACTTACCCGTGTCCCCTCTAACTCAAGTTCTGTACCAGATATGTGCCACAAATAATTTTATCTTAAAAATTTTTAATTGCAATTACAAATCATCTACTTTAGCCTGAGAAATATTTCAGTAATGTATCCCAAATCATACACATTTAAAACACAGTTTTTCAATGAATACTTACATGTTACTATACATTTATCTTGCATTTATACTTGAACTTACAACATATAATAGGTATAAAACTTCTGACATAGTTTTGTTTTGCTAACTCACTAAAGACGTGTGAGAAAAATCTTTGTGCACATGGCAATAAAGGAGAATCTGCTCTGGAAAAATCTGGATAGTGTGTTTTCTAGAATCTTCTAAGTTTTCCTGTGTCCTACATAGCTTGTGTTTCATGAAAGTTTTCCTTAGGCAACTAGCACCTTGCTTCAAGAACATTATCACCTCTGGTGAGTTACTGTCAGTCTCAGCTTCCAGGATTCATTATGCACCTCAAAATGGCTCCTTAATTTGTTTATCTAAGTACAGCTCCTCTCTCTAACCTCAGAGTCCTTGTGTGGCTGTTCTTTGTCACGTTTGATATTCTCTGCTGTTACAATAGCCATGAGGAGAATTATATTTGTTGGAGAGGGTCCTCCCTCCATTCCACATTGGCTGAACATGGACTCCTCCATAGAACATACCCCATCACTTATTTTGCAAACACAATTTTATAACCATCTGGGAACAGAGGTTTTTCACTTGCCCACCGCTGAGACTGCAAAGGTCCCTGTTTTACTTGGAAGTCAAACAACACACTGTAAGATCATGGAGTGATCAACCAATCATTTTGCTATTTAGAAACATTGTTTCCACATCACTAGGTAAGTGAGGAATAACGGGTCACTAAATAGTAAATACTCTGTAAATGACCCCTTTGGTTACTATGCCTTAAATACAAATGATCTTGTACATGCAGACTTCATTTAGTAGGAAAGTCACCTCTAACTCTATCACGGTCCCTCCTAAAGCAAATCTGAGACAGAGTGCCGGCTGCCAGACGGCCACTTCCATTACTGTCTGCTCGGGCCACAGGCACAATATATCTATGTAACCAGTCCACGTGTTTATATAAACACTTTAAAATACCCAATCAATCACTTCTTCCTAGCCAGCACTTTTCTTAGGGAAGTATATGTCCCTGACCTAGTAGAGTCTCAATGTAACTCCTTCCTTTCATGAGCTCAGGGTTTAATGGGCCAAACACAACAACAGCACAGATGAGCAATTTCAAGAAGTTCTCATTATATCCAGGATCTGCATTACAGAGAGTCAGTGGACACGTGTCAGAACACACCTCCTGCCTTTAAAGGCATTTAAAAAAATATGTGTACTAAGCCTTACAAACAATGAAGCAGCCAAGGCTGACAGCTCTCTTTAAAGTCAAAAGAGGTTATTATCTCTTCCTAACTTTAAAACTCCATGTGGTTAGAAATTTACAAGTTTCTATCTCCCAGAAAGTTAACTGCAGTAACAGTGTGCTCTGTGAAAATCTGTGCAATAAACTAGATCATGATCTATGGTCTGGAAAAGGAAGATCGGAGACATTCTGGGTATATATATCATTCTAACTAAATTAGTATCTAAGTAATATTTTATACGATGGCGTGCTTTTAAAAGTCTTTTTGTTTTTCTATTGTTCTCTGTATATATGCCTCCTCTGCCCCCTTCTCTTCTTGTTTTTTGCAGATTTGTTTATAACCAGTTTCCTTCTTTTGTACTGCAAACCTCGAATGAGTGCTGGGATTAGCAAAGTGTGCTTTAAGATCAAGAAGCTCTATCAGGAAACACAATCTGTCCTCCACAGATAAAATAACCTTTGGAAATGAAACAAAAAAGTCTCTTCCAAATCAACACTAGAGGATGACGTCAGAGTAATGGCGGAGTAGGAAGCGATACCGATAAATCTCCCCCAAAACTCAACAAGATCTTCAACCAGAAACAGAAAAACCTATACTTGGAGCTTCCAGATTCTTCGCAATACACCCAAAGGTATGATTGAGTGAAAAATTGGCTAAATATATAACCAAACCCCGAAGGAAATAGGGAGTAAGAAATGCTCCGCCTTCCTCACTAACCTAAACAGGGCGGCTTTCTCTGGTAACTGTGAATATAGAAACTGAGGCGGGCAAAGGGGGTGAATAGATCCAGGCCGCCGCAGCAAAAACGGCCGAACCAGGCTGTGGCTCAGAGATCCAAGCCGAGGAAAATCTGATCCTGTGGCAACCCGGGCAATACAAGCTAACACTCGCGCCAAACCCAAACAAAGAAAGACAAACGGAGCGGCCATTTTACCCGGTCTCCTGGTCGGTGCGCAGTTAGTGGAAGAGAGATTTCTTCCTAAGCCGCGGAAGTGGGTGCCCGTGTTGCCCCACGGAGAGGCAGGGTCAGAGGCCTTTCTGTGGGCTGAGGGCAGAGTCTCTGGGCAGCCCCAGCGCCCTGGGAAAGCCACGCACGGGAGGGAGTGAGAACTACTTCCAACGGTGGAGATTTTCCGTGCTGGTGAGGGTTTTACTCAGAGGGAACCTCGGCCGGCCTCATATCCTGGTGTGCGTGCGCAGATAAGGAGTGAGCGATTCCTCCGAGTGCCTCGGCAGTGCGCGCCCGTGTTATCGCACAGAGGGGCAGAGTCAAGGGCCTTTGTGTGGGCCAAAGCGGAATCTCGGGCCGCCCCAGCGCCTTGCAAAAGCCGCACACGGGGACGGAGCGAGACTCAATTCCAACGCTGCAACTTTTCCCTGCGGTTGGGGGTTTCACTCAGAGCGTGAGACTGCTGGCCGGATATCCTGGTTGCAGACAGTGAGTGAGAGTTTCCTCCAAGCGCCCCGGAAGTGGGCGCCCGCTTGTGTTACCGGACAGAGTGGCAGAGCCAGTGGTCTTTGAGTGGGCGGAAAGCCCACCTGATTATGCTAGCAGCTCTGACTGACTGAGCCTTACCCAGAGCCCTGTGCTGAGTGGAAATAGAGTGGGGAGTTGCCAGCAATTTGAGCCTCTTACTATCCAGGCAGAGGCAGCAGCAACCCCATACCTGGACTATCAGGCTACTAATTGAGGAAGGAAAGACTAGGAGAAAGGCTCCAGGAACACAGACTCTCTCACTGTCGGAGCCTATAAATGCTAATGAGCCTCAACTCCCAACGAGAATAAAGCATAATACATGACATTTCCATAGAGACTTATCAACTGCAAACCTCTACCTGAGCGTGCCAAAGGGGCAGAACCCGGGGTACAGAGTCACCGACCAGGAAGAGGGAGAGAAAAGAAAAAGCAAGAAGATAACCTCTCAAAATCAAGAATAATCTGCAGACTTTATAACCTATCCCATTTTATTATATTTGTTTGTTTGTTTCTCTTATCTTCATTCTTGAGACTTTTTTTTCCTCCTGCAATTTGGCCGATTAACTCTCTACCGGTCTTACTCTCTCCTCTCCTTGAACTACACTACCCATAAGTGTTACATCTCCCATTATCATTTCTCTTCTCTTCCTTTCTCTCTATGAGGGTTGCACTCCAAAACCCTTAACTCTTTCTCTCTCTCTCCTTTCTTTTTTCTTCTTTTAGTGGTTCCCTCTTTTTCTCTCTCTCTCTCTTTCTTTTCTCCCTCTATATTAGTTTCTTCCTTTCTCCTTTACATCTCCTCTCATTCAAACCTCAATAACAAACAAATTATCTTATCTGGGACTCAAACCTATGTTTGTGGCATTTTGGGGGGTTTTTACTTCACCTTTTTAACTCACTAGCAGTGCTCCCATCCCTGGCTCTCCATATTATCTAGTTCTTGTTCCACTAAATACAATAGTAAGTTTTTAATTTGTCCCCCCATTTTTCCATTTTCCTCTTATTCCTCTCATCATAACTCTTAGAAAACCAACACCTAAAAGCAAATCATTTTATTCTTGACCCAAATTTTTTCCTTATTTGCTTTTTGTGGGTCCATAC
This sequence comes from Saccopteryx bilineata, assembly GCF_036850765.1. Taxonomy (NCBI): domain Eukaryota; kingdom Metazoa; phylum Chordata; class Mammalia; order Chiroptera; family Emballonuridae; genus Saccopteryx; species Saccopteryx bilineata. The sequence goes on along the minus strand of NC_089500.1, from coordinate 28,711,119 downwards.
GCTCTTTTTTTTTTCTTTTTTCTTTTTTTTTTTTTTTTCTTTCTCTCTTTTTTGCCCCTTTATTACTTTTCCCCAATTCAGGCCCTCCATCACAGGCATTGTTTGTTATAACTCACAGTCCACCACAAGATTTTCTCAAGAAAGAGGGGAGAGGAGAGGAGAGGAAAAAAAGAGGGGGGGAATAATTTCCTTTTTTAAAAAATTTTTATTTTATTTTATTTTTCTTTATTTCATTATTAATTTTTTTAAAAAAAAAACAACTCTTTTCGATTTGTTATTTTTTTATTTTTTTTTTAACTTTTTATTCTTTATTAAATCTCATTAATACTATCAACAAAACCACCCTCAGATGCCATTAAGGAAGAGAAAATCGAATCTCATGGATACAAAAGAAAGAGAGGTAACACAGCTAGATGAGGAAAAATCTATGGAGAAAAAATTTAATATATTGGAAACCTTGGAGCTAAATGACAGAGAATTCAAGATAGAAATCCTAAAAATCCTCCGAGATATACAAGAAAAACACAGAAAGGCAATATAGGGAGCTCAGAAAACAACTCCATGAACACAAAGAATATATGTCCAAGGAAATTGAAACTATAAAAACAAATCAAACAGAGATGAAAAACTCAATTAACGAGCTGAAAAACGAAGTAACAAGCTTAGCTAATAGAACAGGTCAGATAGAAGAGAGGATTAGTGAAATAGAAGACAAGCAACTTGAGGCACAACAGAGAGAAGAAGAAAGAGACTCAAAAATTAAAAAAAATGAGATAGCCCTACAAGAATTATCTGACTCCATCAAAAAGAATAACATAAGAATAATAGGTATATCAGAGGGAGAAGAGAGAGAAAATGGAATGGAGAACATACTTAAACAAATAATTGATGAGAACTTCCCAAGCCTGTGGAAAGAACTAAAGCCTCAAGTTCAAGAAGCAAACAGAACTCCAAGTTTTCTTAACCCCAACAAACCTACTCCAAGGCATATCATAATGAAATTGATACAAACCAACAGCAAAGAAAAAATTCTCAAGGCAGCCAGGGAAAAGAAGAATACAACATATAAAGGAAGGCCCATTAGATTATCATCAGATTTCTCAGCAGAAACTCTACAAGCTAGAAGAGAGTGGACCCCAATATTTAAAGTCCTGAAAGAGAGGAACTTTCAGCCACGAATACTATACCCATCAAAGCTATCCTTCAAATACGAAGGAGAAATAAAAACATTCACAGATACAGAAAAGATGAGGGAATTTATCATCAGAAAACCCCCACTCCAGGAATTACTAAAGGGGGTTCTCCAATCAGATACAAAGAACAAAAAAAAAAACAGAGCCACAAGTAAAAGCTCCAAGAAGAACACAATAAAACCAAATTTAAACTGTGACAACAACAAAAAGAAAGAGGGGGAGAAGACGGAGATTAACAGTAGCAAAGGACGATGGAGTGCAAAAGTACTCACAAAATAGTTCTCTACAATGAACAGGGTAGGGACCCTTTTCATTACTCAAAGGTAACCACCATTGAAAAAACCACCACAGAAGCACATGAGATAAAAAAGATAGCAACAGAGGAAAGATGTATGGAATACAACCAAATAAAAACAAAAGATAGAAAAACGAAAGAGAAGGATCAAACAAGACACAAAACTAACATAAAGCAAGATATAAAATGGCAATAGGGAACTCACAAGTATCAATAATTACACTAAATGTAAATGGATTAAACTCACCAATAAAAAGGCACAGAGTAGCAGAATGGATTAAAAAAGAAAATCCAACTGTATGCTGCCTACAGGAAACTCATCTAAGTAACAAGGATAAAAACAAATTCAAAGTGAAAGGCTGGAAAACAATACTCCAAGCAAATAACATCCAAAAAAAAGCAGGTGTAGCAATACTCATATCGGATAATGCTGACTACAAGACAGGAAAAGTACTTAGAGACAAAAATGGCCATTTCATAATGGCTAAGGGGACACTGAATCAAGAAGACATAACAATTCTTAATATATATGCACCAAACCAAGGAGCACCAAAATATATAAGACAGCTACTTATTGATCTTAAAACAAAAACTGACAAAAATACAATCATACTTGGAGACCTCAATACACCGCTGACGGTTCTAGATCGGTCATCCAAACAGAGAATCAACAAAGACATAGTGGCCTTAAACAAAACACTAGAGCACCTGGATATGATAGACATCTACAGGACATTTCATCCCAAAGTGACTGAGTATACATTTTTCTCCAGTGTACATGGATCATTCTCAAGAATTGACCATATGTTGGGCCACAAAAACAATATCAGCAAATTCAGAAAAATTGAAGTTGTACCAAGCATATTTTCTGATCATAAAGCCTTGAAACTAGAATTCAACTGCAAAAAAGAGGAAAAAAATCCCACAAAAATGTGGAAACTAAACAACATACTTTTAAAAAATGAATGGGTCAAAGAAGAAATAAGTGCAGAGATCAAAAGATATATACAGACTAATGAAAATGACAATACGACATATCAGAATCTATGGGATGCAGGAAAAGCAGTGATAAGAGGGAAGTTCATATCACTTCAGGCATATATGAACAAACAAGAGAGAGCCCAAGTGAACCACTTAACTTCCCACCTTAAGGAACTAGAAAAAGAAGAACAAAGACAACCCAAAACCAGCCGAAGAAAGGAGATAATAAAAATCAGAGCAGAAATAAATGAATTAGAGAACAGAAAAACTATAGAAAAAATTAATAGAACAAGGAGCTGGTTCTTTGAAAAGATCAACAAAATTGACAAACCCTTGGCAAGACTTACCAAGGAAAAAAGAGAAAGAACTCATATAAACAAAATCCAAAATGAAAGAGGAGAAATCACCACGGACACCGTAGCTATACAAAGAATTATTGTAGAATACTATGAAAAACTTTATGCCACTAAATTCAACAACCTAGAAGAAATGGATAAATTCCTAGAACAATACAACCTTCCTAGACTGAGTCAAGAAGAAGCAGAAAGCCTAAACAGACCTATCAGTAGAGAAGAAATAGAAAAAACCATTAAAAGCCTCCCCAAAAATAAAAGTCCAGGCCCTGACGGCTATACCAGCGAATTTTATCAAACATTCAAAGAAGACTTGGTTCCTATTCTACTCAAAGTCTTCCAAAAAATTGAAGAAGAAGCAATACTTCCAAACACATTTTATGAGGCCAACATAACCCTCATACCAAAACCAGGCAAGGATGGCACAAAAAAAGAAAACTACAGACCAATATCTCTAATGAATACAGATGCTAAAATACTAAACAAAATACTAGCAAATCGAATACAACAACATATTAAAAAAATAATACATCATGATCAAGTGGGATTCATCCCAGAATCTCAAGGATGGTTCAACATACGTAAAACGGTTAATGTAATACACCATATCAACAAAACAAAGAACAAAAACCACATGATCTTATCAATAGACGCAGAAAAGGCTTTCGATAAAATACAACACAATTTTATGTTTAAGACTCTCAACAAAATGGGTATAGAAGGAAAATATCTCAACATGATAAAGGCCATATATGATAAACCATCAGCTAACATCATATTAAATGGCACTAAACTGAAGGCTTTCCCCCTTAAATCAGGAACAAGACAGGGTTGTCCACTCTCTCCACTCTTATTTAATGTGGTACTAGAGGTTCTAGCCAGAGCAATCAGACAAGACAAAGAAATAAAAGGCATCCATATCGGAAAAGAAGAAGTAAAGGTATCACTTTTTGCAGATGATATGATCCTATACATCGAAAACCCCAAAGAATCCACAAAAAGACTACTAGAAACAATAAGCCAATACAGTAAGGTCGCAGGATACAAAATTAACATACAGAAGTCAATAGCCTTTCTATATGCCAACAATGAAACAACTGAGAAGGAACTCAAAAGAATAATCCCCTTCACGATTGCAACAAAAAAAATAAAATACTTAGGAATAAACATAACAAAGAATGTAAAGGACTTATATAATGAAAACTATAAACCATTGTTAAGGGAAATCGAAAAAGATATAATGAGATGGAAGAATATACCTTGTTCTTGGCTAGGAAGAATAAATATAATCAAGATGGCTATATTACCCAAAGCAATATACAAATTTAATGCAATTCCCATCAAAATTCCAATGACATTTTTTAAAGAAATAGAGCAAAAAATCATCAGATTTATATGGAACTATAAAAAACCCCGAATAGCCAAAGCAATCCTAAAGAAAAAGAATGAAGCTGGGGGCATAACAATACCTGACTTCAAACTCTATTATAGGGCCACGACAATCAAAACAGCATGGTATTGGCAGAAAAATAGACACTCAGACCAATGGAACAGAATAGAAAGTCCAGAAATAAAACCACATATATATAGTCAAATAATTTTTGATAAAGGGGCCAACAACACACAATGGAGAAAAGAAAGCCTCTTCAATAAATGGTGCTGGGAAAACTGGAAAGCCACATGCAAAAGAATGAAATTGGACTACAGTCTCTCCCCCTGTACAAAAATTAACTCAAAATGGATCAAAGATCTAAACATAAGACCTGAAACAATTAAGTACATAGAAGAAGACATAGGTACTCAACTCATGGACCTGGGTTTTAAAGAGCATTTTATGAATTTGACTCCAATGGCAAGAGAAGTGAAGGCAAAAATTAATGAATGGGACTACATCAGACTAAGAAGCTTTTGCTCAGCAAGGGAAACTGATAACAAAATAAACAGAAAGCCAACTAAATGGGAAATGATATTTTCAAACAACAGCTCAGATAAGGGCCTAATATCCAAAATATACAAAGAACTCATAAAACTCAACAACAAACAAACAAACAATCCAATAAAAAAATGGGAAGAGGATATGAATAGACACTTCTCCCAGGAAGAAATACAAATGGCCAACAGATATATGAAAAGATGCTCATCTTCTTTAGCTATTAGAGAAATGCAAATCAAAACGGCAATGAGATACCACCTCACACCTGTTCGATTAGCTGTTATTAGCAAGTCAGGTAATAGCAAATGTTGGAGAGGCTGTGGAGAAAAAGGAACCCTCATACACTGTTGGTGGGAATGTAAAGTAGTACAACCATTATGGAAGAAAGTATGGTGGTTCCTCAAAAAACTGCAAATAGAACTACCTTATGACCCAGCAATCCCTCTACTGGGTATATATCCCCAAAACTCAGAAACATTGATACGTAAAGACACATGCAGCCCCATGTTTATTGCAGCATTGTTCACAGTGGCCAGGACATGGAAACAACCAAAAAGCCCATCAATAGATGACTGGATAAAGAAGATGTGGCACATATACACTATGGAATACTACTCAGCCATAAGAAATGATGACATCGGAACATTTACAGCAAAATGGTGGGATCTTGATAACATGATACGAAGCGAAATAAGTAAATCAGAAAAAACCAGGAACTGTATTATTCCATACGTAGGTGGGACATAATAGTGAAACTAAGAGACATTGATAAGAGTGTGGTGGTTACGGGGGGAGGGGGGAATGGGAGAGGGATAGGGGGTGGGAGGGGCACAAAGAAAACAAGATAGAAGGTGACAGAGGATAATCTGACTTTGGGTGGTGGGTATGCAACATAATTGAACGACAAGATAACCTGGACTTGTTATCTTTGAATATATGTATCTTGATTTATTGATGTCACCCCATTAAAAAAATAAAATTATAAAAAAAAATAAAAAAAATAAAAAAAAAATAAAAATAAAAAAAAATCAATAAAAAAAAAAAAAAAAAAAAAAAAAAACAAATCAACACTAAGCTTAGCATAGCCTGCATGGGGCAACCAGACACACGTCAGTACAGTGCCCGAGGACCGTAAAACCATTGATCCTGCAGTTGCAGGATCATAAAATCCTGTTTCTATTTAAAAAAAAAAACATTTAATAGTGGACATTTTGAATGTCTCATCTTAGAGAAAGCCTGGGTACAAGGGACTGAATAATTATATCTTGCAATATAGGGGGAATCATCATGTCAAAGAAACAGATGGTCTCCCCACCACTCCAATACCCCAAATACAAACAAGCTCAGTGGGTTTTGAAAATTTGGCAGTTGATACAGAGAAAGGAATTTCACTCTTAATTTTTAGTAGAAACAAGGATCTTAAGATGAACACAGGGCTCTTCCATGAACCGAAGTGTAAATTTCTATCAACTGATATTCACTAGGGGTTCAGGGATGGAACCACACTGGATGCCCAGAATGGGCCATTTCTACTGGTATTAAATAGACCTGAACAAAGTATTCTAAATAGGTCGCAGAGTTCAGGCTCATTAGAAGTGGTATATCACTTTAGTGATGAGCGTAGTTGAGAATGATATTTAGAATGCCTGTAAAGTCTTTGGTACACAGGAAAAGGTGTCCTAACATATTATTAAAATTACCACCTGGACTATTCATCATATCAAAGATGTGATTCTTTATTAAATGTGGTTACACAAACACACAATGACAGTATATTTGAGATCATTATCAACGATAGATAAGTTTTTACATTTCTAAAATTTGTCCCTTTAACAAAGTCTACTTCTTAGAGATATTTTTTTCAAAATTCAATTAAAGAATTAGAACTATTATTCAAAGAATTTAGGTTAAAATTTTTGTCCCACCTAAGGAGAAAAATATTAGAAACTGATTGTGTTGTAGTGAAAAGGACATAGGACCAGGGAACATGATGCTTGATTTGTCCTTTTGGACTTACCACTTAAATTTAAACCTATGAGCCTCCATTTTCTAATACCGAAAGGGAATAATACCTGTTTTGCCTACAGATGTTAAAATAGCAAAAATGAAATGAGAAAATAAAAGACTTGAGCAAAAGCCCAGAATTGCTGGTCCATGTAAAATTCACTCAGATATAATTTTATGGCGTAAGTTTATAGGCTCCTTTGTTCTCTTTCACCTGCTTCCCAGGCAGTCATGCACACCTGTGGTTTCTGCAACCACAAATACACAGAGAAGTGCCGAGACCCTTTCTATGAAGGATCTATGGTCAGTTATATAGTAATAACCATGTATGGTGTGTGAGACGGGCACTAGACTTACCATCAGAGGATCACTTTGTAAGGTATATAAATGTCTAATTATTAGGTTTCACACCTGAAACTAATGTAATATTGATGTCAACTGTAATTGGAAAGTAAATTCATTTTTAAAAAGACCAACTTTAAATACAAATATCTGACCCACCCGATTTCAGAAAGTTCAGCATTCCACTTGCTTACTATACTTGCTGGACCTCTGCACCTCCCGCTCGTGGGAAGAGTGAGAAAGGGCTGAGGGGGAAAGTCACTGTTGTAAAGAGTAAGTAGGTGTTTATTTTCCTTTTATTCACTTTTTTTTAATTCTTTTTTTGACAAACTTTTTTATTTTTATTTATTGATATCAGAGAAAGAGAAAGGGAGAGAGGAGGGAAATAGAGAAGGAGAGAGAGAGAGAGAGAGAAAGAAAGACAGGAACATCAATCCGTTTTTGTATGTGCCCTGATCGGGGATTGAAATGGCAACCTCTGCACTTCGGGATGATGCTCTAACCAACTGAACTATATCTGGCCAGGCTTATTTTATTATTCTTTAGAGACAAGTTTGATGTCACCATTCAGGATAACCTAATTTATAGGAGTTGAAGTTGGTAAGGAGACTTTTGTTTACATTAAGGTAAAGCAAACATCCTGTTGTCCAGTGATGAATGGAGCCAACTTTGCTCTGCATTTATTGTGAAATAGTGTCTTTGTTCCGGACTGAGTTGTATCACTGGATATTTGTTTTTTGCCTTAGGAAAATTGTTTGTTTTCTGCGCCCAGCTGTTGTTTACGGAAGACCTCAATAATCTATCTCTCTTAATAGTAAATTGACTCTAAACTGTAGCAAGAGTTCAACAGGAAGTGGATTGAATCTGACTGGTAACCCAGAGAACAGCTACGTTTAATTTAATACAACATGTTTACTAAGGAATCCTTTACTAAGGATATGAGATGAGATTACTTTATTTCTCTAAACACTGCCTCAAACTATGCTATGTCCTCTTTCCTACCTTTTAACAACATCCTGGAAGATTCTATGACTTTCCAGTCTACATGAAAAGCTCCATCTCCTATCTGTTTCTAAACCCTTCCCGCTGCTACTACTGGCTCAAGGACCGGCTGGCACCTTTCACTCTCTCACCATTGTCCTTTTCTTAAGGTCTAGTTTCACAAGAATTAGGTCTATTTTCTTACTGGGGTAATTTTGGTCCTTTTTTGCTTATGTCTGCTGCTCTTCTGCCTAACCCTGACCTGCTGCTGGTGATGACCTCTGTGTGGAAGGAGCCCATCCGCTTCTCCCACTGCTGTGACCCACCCGTGCCATGGCAGGGCCCAGTGCCGCCTCTTGGCCACTCAGGACCCCACCCAGACTGAATACTCAGCTGGTCCTCAGTTCCTGCTCGCTTCCCTCAGAGGGCAGCTCTGTCGAGTGGGCTACAGGCGAGATGTCTCGACTCTAGCTTCCAGTGTTCTTCTATAGTGTTCACTTAACCTAGAGGTATCTCATCTTTGCCAAGCCAACTAGTATGAGCCAAGGTTGTCACTTTTTCTCCACTGGCCTCCTCTCTGCAGTGTGCTTTTCTACCACTAGTGTGAGAGGTCAGCAATCTGACTCTCTATGCAGACATCCCACTGGAAAGGAGGTCCAGTCTCCTTTTCTCACGGGCACCTCTCACCCAGACTGGAGATGTTCTTAGGGCTCTGGGCACACACTTGAACAGGACATTCCTGACAAAAGCAATGACACACCCCTCACCACAGCACTCACGTTTATAGCTCGGATAGAATAAAGACAGTGGATTTCTTTGTACTTTTTTGTTTTCAGGTGTATAAAGTATTTACAACTCACTGCTAACTACTGCAATTTCCATAAAGCAGTCACAGAGAGCCATTAAATTATACTACAAAGCCCAGCAAACCAGGGGGCTCACCACGTCTCTGAGGAACCCCTCTATTTATTCTTCTCTCTTTATGCTACAATTATGTGTGTGTGTGTGTGTGTGTGTGTGTGTGTGGTTTGTTTGCTATTGGCAATATGCTTTCTTACCTGAAACTCTTCCTCCTGGGCTATACCTGTTCCCAAGAACATCCATCCACCAATATCACCATTTTCCCTTAACTACATCTTCTAGCTATAGCCAAGGTGAGGGGCTCATAGGCACCCAGAGGTTAACTACCAATACCTTACTTAAGTGAAGAGGCTTACTTTGGATCACTCATAAGTTTTCTGGTTAAAGGACACTTTTTAAGGTGTTTCTCTGTCTTTGTGATTAATATGTCCCTTTGTTTTGTTATAACTCTGACCATACTTGAAAATACTCTGACTATGTTCCCTGTTAAAAGTATATGGTTCTTGAAGACAGGGGTCTATTTCATAAATGTATCTTGATCACTGGTACATCCTTAGTACCTAATGCATTTTCCTAACAGCTACTTATTTTGTAAGACAATTGATAAATGTATGGAGAATGGAAAAACTCATTAATTTTTATTAGATTTAGCAAATGATTGTTCAACACTTCATTTGAATCTGCCCTTGGGGCTATCAAGAACCTTATCGACTCTATCCTCTCCACCTCTATTGATTTGTTTGCCTATGCTTCCTCTCTATCCATGTCAGAGTGTGTTTCAGTTTGTTGCTGTATCTTCATTTCTATCTGTACTGGAGAGACTGGTGAAGATGCATATTTTAAAAACCAACGAAAGTGAGATTTGTATGACTTTAAACAAGATATCTTTGAAGTCAAAGGTTTTTAAATAAAAGAGTTTTGAGCTCTTAATGTCTTCTACATCTTAATTTTAACATCTCTTACAGTGCATTCTAAAGCCTCTTCCCAAGAGTTTAAATGGTTAAATCAATCATTGCCTTTAAGAAAAATCTTAGATTTTAAGATTTCTTCATATGCATGCTTAGTTGGTTTTTAATTTTTACTTATAATGAGCCAGCTAGATATCTTTGAAGTCAAAAGATTTTAAATAAAAGAGGGCTTTGAGCTCCTAATGTCTTCTACAGCACATCTTAATTTTATCATCTCCTATAGTGCATTCTGAAACAGTCTTCCCAAGACAGATTAAATGGTTAAATCAATCATTGCCTCTAAAAATAGTCTTAGACTTTAAGACTTCCCATTATGTATGCTTATTCAGTTTTTAATTTTTACTTAAAATGAAACAGTTTGTTTTTCTAATTGCTTTTAACTGAAAACAAGAAGGCTGCCAATAACCCTGTCCCTGGGCAAGTCTGTACAGAAGGAAACATGGACAGTGTTCAACCCCCTGCCATCTGGGTCCCCCTCACGTTCAGCTTGCACTCTGGACCTCACCCACTGATGCAACCTCTGGAATAATTGGCCTTCCTTGTTTTTCCATCATCTTGTCAAATTTCTCTTCTTTGTTTGCAATTCCCTTGGCACTTTCACTTGACTGTTAACTGTCAAAAACCAAACTCTATTACTGGGGAGATTCTCAGAGGCTAAATATTTTATTCCTCTTATTTTTAAGATTAGAGATGCAAGATTCCCAGGACAAGACAATTATCCCATAGCTAATAACCCTTCGGGGAAAGAAGGAAGGATGGAATATGGGGGCCTTCATCTCTAACCTAGGGCTCTTTCTACTGTAAAACATGTGTATATTGAGTCAAACATTTGGGAAGTAATTTACTGTATTTGTTATCTACCTAAATTGCAGATTAATATGGAAGACTTTGCACCCTTTCTGTATGGATGCCCCAATTCCAATAAACAGTGGGTGAATTTTGGCAATGCTTATATATAAACAAATTGAGGCCCCGATAGTTGAAAAACTATCCAAGCATAAATATCTTTGTAGACAGTAGAACTGGATAATTTCAGATAAAATCAGACAAAATTCAAAAATAAAATAAATCTCTCGCTTCATTCAATTTCTTTCTTGAGTTTCATTTCAAATGCTCAATTCCTTGCCTGACTTGGTCTTCAGAGAAGCCATCAGAATGCAGCAGCAGGCATCTCCCTGTCTCTTTGGAGCTGTGGTCCCACAAAGGCAATCATTCCCAACCATCAGGGCAAGTCTTCCCTCAGAAATAGTAGCCAGGCTCATTCCTCTGATGTGTCCTAGAAGTGGTCAGCTGCTGTCACTAAGGATTAACTGGTATCCTAAGAACCAGAAGCATAAATCAAAGTGGGAGCCCAGAAGACAGATTCGCCCCCACCCCCAAGTCTAGGAAAGAAAGGGAAATGTGTCCTCTACTATCTTTCATCTTCCCAGCCACACCCACACGTGGAGAGCCGGCTGCATTAGCCCAGTCATCTTCAAAGGCAAAGAACAGCAAAGCAAGTGGGGGAGAAAAAGAAAAAACAAATCCTAATGAATAATTGGCAAACCATCTGTCTATATGTGTTATCTCCGTATGTTACCTTCACAATTTTCCTTTTTAAGTTCTCATTGATCTAAGCCCAAAGACATTAAAGTGTGTAATATATTCTAGCCTGCTCACCAACAAAGTCATCCTAGTATATCAGGGCTGGGCGGGTCGTTAGCCCAAACCCCTAGCTTATCAATAAAGGAAACTGAAATGGAAAAAATTAGGTGACTTGGCCAGGATCCTGGAGCTACTTAAAAAGAGAACCAGGCCTAGAAATTCCATATTCTGACTCTTTCTTCATTCTGCATTCTTGCTAGGATAATTTCTTATTAAAAAATTATCTTCCCTTTACAGTATGCTCTTTTATGCCTTTTATAGCTACTTTCCCTAACATTAGAGCAGAATGCTGGCTTTTTATCATTTTCTATCAAAACTGGTGATTGGAAAATGTTTTACACTGTCTTTCACCACTTAAGATGAATGAGGATCCTCACACCACATCCCCTGAGGGGTTGTTCCTGTTCAGTCATATATTCTGAGTTGTGAAATGGAAGATTTTCATCCCTGTCAAAGGATGTGACATCAGGGCAGATTGCGGGATGGGGTAGGATGCTATTGACACTAGTTTCAGAGCTGCTAGTATCTACTACTAGGAACAGAAGATGTATATGTCACTTTACCTTCCAGGAATAGGTTAACAGTGTAAGGTGGAGAAGTTTAGTTTCATAAGGCAACACTCTCCTGAAAAGTCCCTCCAGTTCAGAACAGCAGTCACCAGTGCAATGTAGAGTCACCTTACTTCCCCAGAGGAAACAGTAAACAAACAGTTTCTCTCCTTTACTCTCTTTCTCTTTTCTTTAAGTTAAACAAATGCATCTTCAGTGTCATTGCTGTTGTCTCCATTTCAGGGTATCTACTCTGTCTCAGACTTCCCGGGGACTCAGAGGAAAGAACATCTGTTTGTCTATTTTGCTCCCTTTTGCAGAACCCACTAAATAGGGAAGAAGCTAAATTTTTAATGTTCCCGGAGCCCTGTGTGTGAAATGATGATATTGGGTGGCAATTGAAGAAGAGTTTTAAGACAGGCAATTTTATACCAACTTACATAATGCATGCCAAAGTGTGAGGCTGTTATGGAATCGCATCTGCAATTGGGAGCTGCATAATACAGCAATAGTATTTGAATATTATCAGATTGTAAATGGCAGAAATGTGGTATTAAGTGTTTGTGAGGAGTGAATTATGTCCTATTCCCTCACCGAGACCCTGGGAGCAGTGGGAGCAGCCGGTGAATGGTGGGTTTCTCTGATTTATTGACATGGTTAGTTGACTGGGATTATTCTTATTTTTATGTGCAGCACCTTTATCAGTTTTGAAGCTCTACACTGTGAGGAGGGATAATGGTCAGGTGTTCGTCCTCCCCCACCACATGCCACAGCACCTGGAACATCCTTCAGCAGTTGGCTTTCTTTAGAAGCAACTAAGACACCTAGAGAAATACACAAAGAATGAAAAGAAACCTCCATACACTAGCAAGGGAGTTTGCAGAAAGTTGGAGGTGTAGGAAAGGAAGGCTCAGGAGGGACATGATCACAGACAGCAAATACCTTCGAGGTAGCACATTAAATGAAGGGCAGAAATTATTCAGGCTCAGATGATGGCAGGAGTAGGTGCAATGCCTGGAGCTAAGGAAGAAGAAACTTGAACCAGATAATAAGAAAGTTTATAGCAGTAAGAATGACAGGGCAGAGATATAGGTTCCCAAGAGTCACAGCAGATATTCAAGGAATAGGTTAGGTAAAATGTTAGCAGGACTGATGTAGTGGGGAGAGCAGGATGGATTTAACAAGTTTGGTGTTCCTGTTTCTGGAGGTATTGATGAAGTAATAAGTGTAACATTTTCCCCACTGAATGCAGTTTCACCCACATTCACTGCAAAATCTTTCCTCTCCTGTGACAGCGTCATGTTGAAAAAGCAAAACCTCCAATTAGACTGCCAGCTAGAAGGACACAATCTACAAAGCAGGTTAGGACTGGAGCAATTGCAGGGGAGTCAGTTTGGATGGCGCCTCCTCTCACCCTCAACTCTTTGTTCAAGCAATGCAGAAGATTGATGCCCGGACAATCACAATGAGTGTGAGCATACCAAGTAGGAAGCAATGTCATAATGACTTCAGTGACTGCTAACGCTCAGGGTGAATAGGGTAAGTCCACACCAAGAACACTTCTGCCTCTCCTTCACTGTAACTCTATCCAGACATCAATATAAATGTCAGTAGTGTGATCTGGCCCATAGCCCTCAGAGTCTGTGCAAACAGGCACACCATTACCAGGAAGGGAACATTAGATCGTAAAACAGAGGTAAGCACACAACCAACCATGGCCAATGTCCTGGGGAAAGATACACATGAAGGAAAGGCAGAAAACACTGTAAATGGAAGAACATGTATTTGGTGAATAGAGCAAATGAGATATTAGAGGAAATATTAAACATATCCTCTAAAAAACACCCAAGTGTACTGCAACTATTATTTTTAAAGATTCAGTTTGAAAACTTGGAAACTGAAATTTTAATTCTTAAAGAAAAAAGTGAATTAAAAGTTGACTAGTGGACTAATCAAAATACTACTGAATAGAAGTTTTTCTTCAGCAAGGTGGAATTGGGCATCCTCCTCTCATGAAATATAAAAGGACAAAGACAGGAAAGCAGGTGTGCAGATATTTGGACAGATGCCAAATAATGTTCTAGAAAAGAGAGCACAGCAAATGGAGAGGGAAATAGGCAAGGACAAATTTCAAATTTTCCAGGTTTGAAGAAAGATATGAGTTTCTAGATTGAAAGAGAACTCCAAATATTGTGTTACTAGAAGGAAGGAAAGAAGAAAGGAAGGGAGGAAATAAAGAGAGAAGGAAAACAGGGAGGGAGGAAGAATGATTGCATATAGAAATGGCATAGTGAAATTTGAAATCAAATAAAAAGAATATCCACTAAATGTGTCTTAAGAGAAAGAGTATAAATGGGAGTTCAAACAAAGCAACCTCTCTTGACTTCTGATTCTCAGCAGTAACACTGATGCAAGAAGCCCACTTCCCTCAAGTTTAAAAAAAAATTGTGTTGAACATTCTTGTTAATTTTTTAGGAAAAAATAAAGACATTTTCACATTTTTTTAGGGCATGGATATTTTACCATCCATAATTCAAGTCTGAAAGAAGTACTAGAGCATACATTCCAGCAAGTAAAATAAATGAATCCTAGGCAAGTAAATGGAGTTTAAGAAGCAGCAGTGAGCAAAGAAATCAATAAAATGTATTGCTAAGTCTAAATGAGCATTGATTACAAAATATCAACCTGAAACTAAAATCACATACAGTATTGATGTTAGATAATATCACTAAACACGCAGCAGAGAGTGACTTACTAAGGAACAATTTATTTGCTGTTTTATTATTTTTTCATTTTTTTTTCTTTATTCATGGGCTTAAATATGGTCTTATTTTTCATGGAATGATGAGGCGATTCTTACTTCTCTGACATCCTGTGGTAGGTATCAAGCCATTTAATTTCTCAGATGTTTTATTTACTCCTCTTTATATGTACTATAGCACAAGAGAGATTATAAACTCCTTCAGGGAAGTGAGAGTATAAATTTGTGAATTTAACAGATGTAGTAATTACCAGCATTTTGAAGGTGCTGTTTAGAAAAAGGATATACTATAGTTTTCTGTGTTGGTTGGTATAAGATACACCATGGATTCCGGAAGCACAGATGATTATACTAAACCCAAAATCATACCAAAAATAAACTAATTTCTATAAAACTTCATAACTGGTCTGTATGGTGCTGAGGAAAAGAGAACTCTTATAAAACAAACAAACAAGCAAACAAAACAAAACAAAAGAATCAGCTGCCTATCTCGATTAGCTGAGACAATTGTTTATCACAAAGACTCATACACAAAACCTAGAACTTATAAAAAATCCCAGCTCTGGCCCTGGCCAGTTGGCTCAGAGGTAGAGCGTCGGCCTGGCGTGCGGGGGACCCGGGTTCTATTCCGGCCAGGGCACATAGGAGAGGCACCCATTTGCTTCTCCACACCCCCACCCTCCTTCCTCTCTGTCTCTCTCTTCCCCTCCCGCAGCCAGGGCTCCATTGGAGCAGAGATGGCCCAGGCGCTGGGGATGGCTCTTTGGCCTCTGCCCCAGGCGCTGGAGTGGCTCTGGTCACAGCAGAGCGATGCCCCGGAGGGGCAGAGCATCGCCCCCTGGTGGGCAGAGCGTCGCCCCTGGTGGGCGTGCCGGGTGGATCCCGGTCGGGCGCATGCGGGAGTCTGTCTGACTGTCTCTCCCCATTTCCAGCTTCAGAAAAAAAAAATCCCAGTTCTACCAAAAAGGCTCTGGACCCTCAACTGCCACAGTGTGCTCTGAAAATAGCTGACAAAAAATAAATTCACCTCCTTTAGTAAAGGTACTAAAAAGAACCAAGTGCAAGGTTGACAAAAAGACATTACAATACAAATAGGAAAAAGAATACTACCAAAAAGAGTTGCCAGGTGTAGATAACTATGTAGACCAAATATTTCACTATCATTGAAGATAGACACTATACCCAACTCTGCTTTGAAGCAAATAGTAAATATAAATTAAAGAAAGTGATGGTTGAGTAAGAGTTGGAAATGGATATTATGAGCTAAAATAGCTTAAGAATTAAATAGTGTTAAAAATTAAGTAATCAGGCCTGACCTGTGGTGGTGCAGTGGATAAAGCGTCAACCTGGAAATGCTGAGGTCGCAGGTTTGAAACCCTGGGCTTGCCTGGTCAAGGCACATATGGGAGTTGATGCTTCCTGCTCCTCCCCCTTCTCTCTCTCTCTCTTCTTTCTAAAATGAATTAAAAAAACCGTACCCTTTAAAAAATTAAGTAATCAAAAATATGTAGAAGAAATAGAAAAAAACAAAATATAATAATGTTCATAGGGCTTAGAAATAAAACAATGAAATAAGCATAATAAAATAAAGATTTACAGCCTGACCTGGTGGTGGCGCAGTGGATAGAGCGTCGGACTGGGATGCGGAAGGACCCAGGTTCGAGACCCCGAGGTCACCAGCTTGAGTGCGGGCTTATCTGGTTTGAGTGAGGCTCACCAGCTTGGACCCAAGGTCGCTGGCTCCAGCAAGGGGTTGCTCAGCCTGCTGAAGGCCTGCAGTCAAGGCACATGTGAGAAAGCAATCAATGAAAAACTAAGGTGTTGCAACGCGCAATGAAAAACTGATGATTGATGCTTCTCATCTCTCTCTGTTACTGTCTGTCTGTCCCTGTCTATCCCTCTCTCTGACTCACTGTCTCTGTAAAAAATAAATAAATAAAATTAAAAAAAAAATAAAGATTTACAAAGGAAAATAGAAAATACAACCTACACACAAAGTCCTTAAAGAAAAAAGAAAAAAAATTCATAGCAATCAAATTTTGAAATATATAACTCAAGAAAACAATTTTATTTAAAAATATTATTTCTAAATATTAAAAGATAAAACCATTGTCAGGGAATAATCAAAATGATCAACTCTAGAAACGCATCATAGTAAAGACATTGGACTTCAACTATAAAAAATGAATTCTTAAGGCACCATGAGAATTAAGCAATTTACTTTTGAAGGGGGGGCAGAAGCAAGTAAGGTTGGCTACAACTTCTCCATAGCAACTATCAACACAAGAAGACAGTGGGGCAACATCTACAAATTCCTCAAAGATAGAAAGTGACCCAAGGATTTCATATCTAGATCAAATTTCAATCAGTTATAACAGGGGTCCCCAAACTACAGCCCGTGGGCCACATGCAGCCCCCTGAGGCCACACTTCCAGAAGGGGCATCTCTTTCATTGGTGGTCAGTGAGAGGAGCACATTGACCATCTCATTAGCCAAAAGCAGGCCCATAGTTCCCATTGAAATACTGGTCAGTTTGTTGATTTAAATTTACTTGTTCTTGCCCTGGCCGGTTGGCTCAGTGGTAGAGCGTCGGCCTGGCATGCAGAAGTCCCAGGTTCAATTCCCAGCCAGGGCACACAGGAGAAGCGCCCATCTGCTTCTTCACCCCTCCCCTCTCCTTCCTCTCTGTCTCTCTCTTCCCCTCCCGCAGTGAGGTTCCATTGGAGCAAGGATGGCCCGGGCACTGGGGATGGCTCCTTGGCCTCTGCCTCAGGCGCTAGAGTGGCTCTGGTCGCAACAGAGCGACGCCCCGGAGGGACAGAGCATCGCCCCCTGGTGGGCAGAGCGTCGCCCCTTGGTGGGCGTGCCAGGTGGGTCCTGGTCGGGCGCATGCGGGAGTCTGTCTGTCTCTCCCCGTTTCCAGCTTCAGAAAAATACAAAATAAATAAATAAATAAATAAATTTACTTGTTGTTTATTTTAAATATTGTATTTGTTCTCGTTTTGCTTTTTACTTTAAAATAAGATATGTGCAGTGTGCATAGGGATTTGTTCATAGTTTTTTTTTATAGTCTGGTCCTCCAATGGTCTGAGGGACAGTGAACTGGTCCCCTGTATGAAAAGTTTGGGGACCTCTAAATTATAACATCAAGAGACAAATGGTTTTTAACATGGAAGAACTCAGGAAAGATATTCTTATGTAAACTTGTTAATGATTCTACTTCAAGACCAGATTCAATTGTGATGTGACTAGAGAAACTAAAGTAAAACACTGGTAGTGTGCAATGCCTACATTTTACTGTAGATCTATGACTAAAACAAATGTGGGAACTAGGTAATGGAACAGAAACAAAGTTATGTGTGTGAAAATATAGAAATTGCACAGAAAACACAAATCAGGAAAGAAAGAAGTTAAATAGATGGGAAATAAAGTCAAATATGTTGAAGTGTAAACTTATTTAAAATATAAAGATAAATATTAATCAAGAAAATAAAAGAGATCTGTAGATAAGGAGAGATGCCCATTAGTGAACACCTAAAAGACTAATACTTTGATATTAATATGAAGGTAATAAAAAAGATACAATCTTTCTTAAATATCAGAGTTATGAGCATGTTAAAAGATGGCATAAGAAACTATTTACTATTTGAAAGGGCTATATAAAGATAAATACTAAGCCCATATATGTATGTCATATCAATAAATTTAAATTTGTTAAATTCTTAAAAGAAAATGACTTTCAGATGTGAATGTTTGATCACAAAGCAAAATTCCAATTCTACTAAATTTATAGAAGCAAATACCACACACATATACAGATAAATAAAAGTAACACGAAAATATTAAAATTTAAATATTGGCAAGCATCTTCTAGAAAAACAAAAAAGAAAAAGAAAGCAAAGTGCATAATCATAGTATCAGACAACTTTAAGTTTTGACCAAAAATCTCCATAAAGATAGAAAAATCATTTTTAACTGTGAAAGAGTAAAATCCACAACAAAAACATAACTAATATACCTATCTATATTTCAAATATCATAACACTAATACTTGTAAGCATAACACCAAGAGATACTAGACAAATGAGCAAAACACATTAAAGTAAAATTTCTTATCTTATTTAGGGTATAAAAAATTCATTAGGAATTGTTGGAATGTAGAGCTGGTAACAACAAGCTTCTACCAATGTTAGGCCTGTAAATAGCAAAGAGTATAAGTTACTTTCAATATATTTGGAGGCAGGAACTTCCTGGTAGCTAAACCAATGTCAGTAGTATGGTTACCCTTCTCTTAATATATATATCCTCCCCAAACAATAGAACATAATGATAGTTAAAAACTAATGTACAAATATTACATATTATGAAAAATGTTATTTATTACTGCAAAAATCCTAAATGTTGTAACCAAGTAGAAATAATGCATAAATAATGGGGAAAGATGGAAAAAGAAAACAAAAGATAGAATAAATTCATTGTTGAATAGGCTATAAGTAGACATAAAAGGATACTAAAAAATGAGAAATTAGATAGAAAAATAAGAAATAAGGAAAAGGATTCTAAGAACATTTAACAAACATAGAAATACAAAAGTTACCACTAGAACAAAAATACAAACTTTCATGAATACCACATAAAATACTTAATAAATAATTAAAATAAATTTAAAAATATGTATACAGCAAGAATATATATATGAATGAAACAGCAAATATTTTAAAAATGTAATGATAAAATATTATGCCAGGGTTGAGGTCAAACTAAGCAGTCATGTTGATAAGTGTTAATGACTCAAGTATAAAAATTTCATATTGGGTACACAGAACAAGACCCACTGAATACACTATAAAAGAAAGACACCCAAACTAAAGAAATTCAAAAACACTAAAAATAAAGGAAGACTACGAAAATAAAAACGGAGTAGTGGTAGCAATCTTAATATTGGAAAAAGTAGAAGTTCAACCCCAAACCATTAAATGTAAAGTAGTACAATTTTTAATGATAAAAGTCAATTAACAATGAAGATACAACATATATATTTATGCACTAAATTACTCAATGACCATGTTCATGAAGAAGTATAGGATATGCTAGGAGATATAAATAGAAATATTAATAATAGCATAGTTTTATACATTGTTCTAGAACAAAACAGATGAGTGAACAAAATTTAATAATAATATAGGAAAGCAAAAATGTAATCAATAAGATAGATTTTATTGAAATATATTAAACTGTACACCCTGAGAAAGGGATATAGTTCCTTCTCAAGTGCCATGGCACATTCACAAAAATTGATCTTAAGCCCTTATAGAAAAAAACATAGTTTCTATAAAGTAGAAATATAAACAACAGTATAGAAGTGAAATAAAACAGAAATTATCAACAACAATAAAACCTAAAACAAAAGGTCCCAAACCTAAATCAAAGGTCCTTCCATGTGGAAAACTAACAGGCCTTCTGTTAATCAATGCTTTAATAGAAGGGGAATATAAACTGAAATTGCAAATTTTTATGAAAATGAATGACAATCAAAACAGTCTACATCATAACATATGCAATGCATTTAGAGCAGCAATCAGAGGAAAATTCATAGCATTAAACCCTTTTATCAACAAAAAATTAAAGCATGATATTAAATGACATAATCTTCAGCTTAAAAAACTAGAAAAAAACAATAAAACAAACACAAAGAAAATACAAGGAAGGAAAGAATAAAAATAAAAAATATTTAATGAAGAGAACAGGGAAATAGATCTAATGAGTAAATCAAATTCTTGTGTTTTTAAAATGTAATAAAATAGACAAGCCACTAGCTATCTTAAAAAATAATGCAAAAAACATACAAGATTAGGCTCTTATAATTATGGAAACAAATAGATTTTTTACAAATTATAAGATACTGTATTACAGACTTTATACAAATAAATTTGAATACCTGGATGAAATTTTTTTTCAGAAACATACATGATGTGTAAAAGGTATGGGAGCATTATGATTAAGAAAAATGTATTTGGAACAACAAATATAAATAGGAAATAATTTTAAAGTAGGGTACAATTCTCTGGGATTCTTTTTCTGAAAGAAAACTATATATATAAATATATGTTAAAAGAAAAGTTGTTACACACTCACATTTATCACTCTTCTATGTCCCTGACCCTTAAACACTAAAAAAATCAATATCCAGCCTATAAACTAGTGTGGGTTCTAGAGTATCTATTTGACTCTCTGCATTCTGCATTATTATCCCCATATCTCCCTTTCACCTTTTGAACTGTGAGATGGATAAATGAACACACAGGCCATTGTGGTGAAGACCTGTTGAAGAATGGGATTGATTCACCTTGCAAATACGCAAATCATTAATAAACATTTAAGTAAAATTCTCCAAAAGCCTTTAGTTAACCAAATCAGGCTTCCTGCTGTGGCGCCTCTGAAAGAGATGACAGGCCACATGTACTAGAAATGGGACTCCCACTGGGAGGGAAGGACTTTCAAATTGACTCCATGCCCTCTGTGTAGGTGTCCTAAGAAAAGGCCCAGAAGAGAGCCTGACTTTCAAGTCTGAGTGGTATGAATAGATTTGCCAGTCATTTCCATGTTAGTGGGCCTATAGCCACCTAATTACCACTTTCTAAAGCCACCTTATAATACTCAAGGTCATTAATATTTGATGAAAAGCTACCAAAGTGAAGTGAATCTTTGAATATAACTAATCATTATTAAACCATTACTAATATTTACTGAGCACTTACTGTGTGCCAGACATTCTAAAGGCTTTTGTTCCTAGTTCCTCATTCAGTCTTCACAACAATTGTATGAGGAAACTGAAAGAATTTGTATATGTTTATTTCATATTTTTAAGTAGATGACAGAGTTTTAGCTTAAAGATTATTTAAGATCATTCTAAGTTAAATTTGTGATTCAATCAAAAATCTTAATAAATTATCCCCTAACATTTTATAACATTATTATTTAAAGGAATTCCATGGAATTTGGAAACAGGTGGCAAAGACTCGGGATAACATGAACACACATTACAGGTCATCAGCCCACTGATACATGCTTCCAATAGAGTGGGTATTTAGCTGTGTGCAATCCTGGTTCAACAGAATGGTGATGACTTTCTTCCATTATTCATATATTAAGAATATCATGCTTTATAATAGATAAATGCTCACTGTACAATAATCAGGAATAGACAAGAGAGTTTTCCCAGCTCTAATTCTAAGGATAGTTGAAGAATCAAGCCTCCTTAGCCATAGAATTGCTCATTTTCATGATTCAGGATGAAATGTGGAAGAGTGTGATAGTCATTTATATCTTAAAAAAATCATTTAAAAAGGTATCCATATCGGAAAAGAAGAAGTAAAGGTATCACTTTTTGCAGATGATATGATCCTATACATCGAAAACCCCAAAGAATCCACAAAAAGACTACTAGAAACAATAAGCCAATACAGTAAGGTCGCAGGATACAAAATTAACATACAGAAGTCAATAGCCTTTCTGTATGCCAACAATGAAACAATTGAGAACAAACTCAAAAGAATAATCCCCTTCACGATTGCAACAAAAAAAATAAAATACTTTAATTTAAAAATAAAATTATTATAAAAAATCATTTAAAGAAATACACAAGAGAAGTGTGTTAAAACTTTTAGCCTGATTATCACTGAATAAGCTTTTTCTTATTTCTCTTGCACATTTTTATCTTCCATACATTTTAGCATCAAGCATCTTATGTTAGTGAAAAACAGCAACATGGTAAGCCTCACATTTGATTGGATTTCTTGCACTTTCACCCAATATTCAATGTTGGGCAAATGAGTTTGTAAAATTTGTATTTTTTGAGTTAGCTCACTTTTATTGTTAAAAAATGGTGCTGGGCAGCGCCAGGTATATGTCTGTGAAATTGCAAATTACTTTTCTGCTTGGGAAGGGCCACTGTCTTGCTAATGATAGCTGGAGGAGAGGTTTTTGCTCCAGAAAATTTTTGAATAGGAGAGGAAGCAGAGAAAGAAGCCATGTTTTTGCAGGGAGAACCTAGAGAAAGAAGGTATGCAGATGAGGAACAGAGGAATAGAGGTAAGGGACTTTTGTGAGCTCCACTGAGACTGGTGAGGCCTTTGATTCTAGGAGAAACCAGAGAAAATTCTCCTGGTTGTGGAACCAGAGAATGTGTCAGTGGATTTGGGAGCCCTGAGTAAAAGGGAAGTGTTTTCCCTGTACGTGTTGCTCATGGGCCAGTGCAAACCTTTAATAAAGGAATGGCCCACCAGGTTTTGGCTCCACTGTTTCTTTACCATCTTTCCAAATCTAATGGGAACCTGAAGCTGCATGTACATGGCCATGACAGTAGTGACTACTTGCTATACATTCAATAAATCTTAAATTTTGGACTCTGTAATACATAAACATTTTGTAAGAGAGTATCTCTGCTTCTATTGTAGAAGAGAAAAATTATGATATAGACATTCTAAGACAAAGCAAGTCTTATTCAAGTTGAGAAAAGATGAGCAAGTATTGAAGTAACATTTCCTTATATTTCACTGGTTGGAGACTCAACAATTTGACAATATAATGAGATGAAAGGTGTGTGGGTTACAGCCTGGCTCTTCTCATAATACCTATGACCTGACTGAGCTTTGAATCTTTCTGAGGCTCAGGCACTTCCTCTCTATAACAGGACAATAATGCTCACATTACCTGACATTGTGTTATAGGAATTAAATGAGTTGATATCTGTAACGTATTCAGCACAGTGCCCCAATATAAGTGTGTGTTTAAATAGGCCTATATTTAAAAATATAATATCAAGAAGATACTTTTTAAAGAGCTAGTAAAGCTTTGAGAAAACCCAGGAAGCCTAAACACTAGGAATATTTGTCATTTCAGTGAAAATATACATAAGAGTTTACTTATGTGACTATATTGGTTCTTCTAAATTGAGCAGTTCTATATATCCTATTGCATGAATTTGTTCTCCCCTAGTAACAGAGATGTGTTAGTGTCTAGATACCTGGAGAGTTCTGATATCAGTATACAAATTTCTTTTTTTGCTTTAGATGGATCTCAGTCTATACATGTAACAACTGTCTCCCTTAGTTTCCTGGTCACTCATGTCTACTGTTACAGAAAATAGCACAAATAATCTAATTTTTAATCCTTTCAATGATTACAGCTAATAAAGATTTTTCTTTTTTTCTTTACACATAACATCAAAGGCAAAAAAATTGCATCTGTGCTGACTGTTTAAATCAACCATAGGCTGTGTGTGTTTGTGTGTGTGTATACATGTGTGTTTGAATATGTGTTTATTGGGGTCAAAGGGATTATTAAGGTAAAAAGGAGCAAAGAAGGAGTTATATGGCATCATAGAATTTGAGTCTATATTATACTAAATCTCAAAAAGACTCTCTGTGGTACATGTCTAACTAATAAGAGTTCAGTAACCTTTCATCAGAGTGATATTCCAGCCTATATACTTCATCAGAGCTAAAGTCCCTAAATAACCTGCAACACAGGGTGGTCTCACAAAATGTTATTTTAGCACAGGAAATTTTTGGAGATCAAAATCTTCTCTTGGAGAATTCATTTCAGGCTTGATATCTGCTGTTAATCTTGTATCCTTTTGGTTTAATCAAAAACCATTTTTCCCTGGGTAAAAGTAACTATGGATCTTATTTTTATTTTCAGTAAGCATTGGAAACATTGAATCATGTCATCCTGACCTAAGATTTAATTCCCTCCCCTTTATCTTTTGGCCAGTTGGAGCAGATGAGGAACACATACCTGCTCAATGTCTCTGTGACCTAGACCAGTGATCTTAAAACTTTATTGTACATAATAATCAACCAGGAAACTCACTCTAGATCTGATTTAGAAAATATGAAATAAGTAAATCAGAAAAAACTAAAAATTATATGTTTCCATACATAGTTGGAACATAAAAATGAGACTCAGGGACATGGGCCAGAGTGTGGTGGTTACAGGGGGTGGGAAGGGGAAAGGAGGCGGTGGGGGAAGAGGAGGGGCACAAAGAAAACCAGATAGAAGGTGACAGAAGACTATATGACTTTGGGTGATGGGTATGCAACATATTCAAATGTCAAAATAACCTGGAGATGTTTTCTCTGAAAATATGTATCCTGATTAATATCACCCCATTAAAATTAAAATTAATAGAAGATATGAGATAATGCCTGAGACTGTACATTTTCTTTCTTTCTTTCTCTTTCTTTCTTTCTTTCTTTCTTTCTTTCTTTCTTTCTTTCTTTCTTTCTTTCTTTCTTTCTTTCTTTTTCTTTTTCTTTCTTCCTTTCCTTCCTTCCTTCCTTCCTTCCCTCCTTCCTTCCTTCCTTCCTTCCTTCCCTCCTTCCTTCCTTCCTCCCTCCCTCCCTGCCTCCCTCCCTCAGTAAGAGACAGGGAAGCAAAGCCAGACTCCCAGCAAGCCCCCTACCAGGTCATGCTCTGTCTGTCAAGGCTGCTGCTCCATTGTCAGCAACTGAGCTATTTTAGTTCAAGGTGAGGCTATTGAGCCATTCTCAGCACACAAGGCCAACTTTGCTTGAACTATTTGAGCCATGGCTGCAGGAGGGGAAGAGAGAGAGAGATGGAAAGGGGAAGAGGAAGGGGTGGAGAAGCAATGGTCACTTCTGCTGTGTGCTCTGACCAGGAATCAAACACAGGACTTTCACATGCTGGGCCAATGCTCTACCACTGAGCCAACCAGTCAGGGCTTAGACTCTACAGTTTCAACAAACTCCCAACTGGTACTGTTGCTTCTGCTCCTAGGACTACACGTTAAGTAACAAGGCTCTAAGATTTAACAAACTTTTTCTTTAAAAAATTTAAAAAAGAGATAGTAAATATTTTAGGGTTTAACTACTCAGCTCTGCTGTTCTGGCACAAAGAAAATTATAAATAATATATAACCCAATGGGTATGGCTCTAATCCAATAAAATTTTGATACTGAAATTTGAATTTAATATAATTTCATGTCATGTTTCAACTATTTAAAAATGTAAAAAACTACTCTTAGTCTGTAGACCATACAAAACAGTCAGTAGGTCAGATATGATCTATAGGACAAGTTTGACAATACTGTACCTGATCTAGGCAGAATTCTTGTCCTGTATCTAGGACTTGATATCTTATCTGTTAAAAAGAGATAGACCTTCTCATTCCCTCCTGGTTTACCAAGCAGCCAATTATTAAGATAGTCTGTTCTTTTCCTGAAACAGAATCCTTTCATTTACAGCCACTGACCCAAGTGTTCACCCTGAAACTGGGATGTCCCTAATCCTATTTCAGAGGCAGAATGAGCAGGTATATCTCTTTACTCAGGCACGTAAGGTTTATTAGCAGTTTAGTGACTCACAGCAAGACTGAGATTTATTTTGCTATGCATTTGGAAAGAAGCTAGAATGCCATATATTTTGCTAAGTCTCCGGTAACATCTCTGCCTGAAATGATTAGAAATCTCACTAACTAGACAACCCATCTCAGTGGTAAAATTTAATTTCCCCCCTCCACATGCCAGTGAACTCAGAAAGATACACAAAACACACCTCTGTTAAAGAAGCACTTCTCCAACTTTTCCTATCCCTATTAGGACAGAGAAAATAATCTGTGTGCCTACGCTCTGAGATTTAGACTAACTGGCCCATTGCAAGTGTGTAATTTCTTTGAAGTTTCCAATTTTATCTTATAAATTCATGCATATCTTGCATTTATACCACAATATATTGGTAATTGTTATAATATAAAAATGTTTAAAATTACTTGATTCACTTTCTTAATTTTTTATGCTAAAAATGGAGAGCCCCAGGAAGTTTGCCAATGTTTATTTACTCCGTTGATGCGCATAGTCTTTCTGATATACTGTGTATGTAAACAAGTTTGAGAAGTTTAAACTTAGCAGGGGTCCAAATTCTTCCTGGTGGTGCTAGACCCCGTGTATCTAACCCTACCAATCTTTATCTACCCCCAAGCCCCAAACAAGACCCTGCCATATTATATAAGAGCTATTGCCTCATAAAGTTTACTTAAGAATTTTCTAATTAGTTAATTGACACTTTACAAGATTTCTTGGCATGATTGTCACTTGAACTGTTTTTTTTCTGTTGATATTCTATTCATAGGTTTATTCTTGGTCTTCAAATCAAGTTAGCAATAGATCAGTAAGCCTACATGTAGAATGTAATGGATCACAATGATCTGATTGTGTCAACAACCCTAACCCTAGTCTATATTGTGTCTTCACTTATCTTTGATTTCTCTTATACTGTATTTTATTGAAAATATATGATCAAAGTTGCATGGATTATTTTTTAATAATTAATGTCTATGTTAATTAATGCATTCTATTAGTAGATAAAGTTGAAAATCAATGGTCTGGTGGTGTTTTTATCTGTTTATCTCTCCTCATCTTCTTCATGGGTATACTCGATTCAAATCACTGAAATCCCATAAACGTAAAAATCAAGAGCAAATTCATCACTATAAATTTTGGCCTGATTTCAAGTTTCTTTTTTTTTTTTCAGATAATGGGTTATTTGAGAAACTGTGGAAAGAGATTGCTTTCTACCAGCTAGATTGTTTAAAACAATTTCTATAAGTGTTTTCAGTATTCTTAATTAGCATAAAGATATATATCATTATTCTACTCCACTGGCCCCCAGCAGAGCTCAAAGAATGTCCTGTCACATGATTATTGGACATCACAACAAGAGAGCAAATAGAGGAGAAAGATGACAATTCATGACTAATGGTGATGGTATCCCCAGACATGTGATCTAGAAAGTATTAACTGAGTAGTTTAAATAAAAGAAGTAATAATTCCCTCTCTACCTTTTATGGGAAACATGATAATTCCAACTGATGGATAGTTAGATCCAAGTAGAATTTGAAGAAAAGGCAAAACAACATTTGTTTAAAAAGCTGGTAACTCAGTGGTGCCAATAGAGTAAGAAATATTCAAAGTTTTTACATCAAATTGTTTAGTTTGAAAGTCAATACCTCCTTAAATTTTGGAGCCTCACTTACCTCACCCAAGTTTCTCATCTCAGGATACTTGCCAACAAGGTTATAAATC
Source organism: Saccopteryx bilineata (assembly GCF_036850765.1). NCBI lineage: Eukaryota > Metazoa > Chordata > Mammalia > Chiroptera > Emballonuridae > Saccopteryx > Saccopteryx bilineata. The sequence goes on along the minus strand of NC_089500.1, from coordinate 28,683,152 downwards.
TCTATGCAGGAAAAGAGACAGACTATATATATTTCAAACTGTTTAGACTGGCCCTCTGTGCACATATACAAGTAGTCTCAACTTCCACAACTACAATACATTTGTCTTATTATGGTTCACCAAGTAAGTGGACCACTTGAAATACCTCTTATACATTGCTTCTTTTCTTGTCTCTTGATTATTGTTAATGAGCTTTCTACTTCCTAACCTTTGAAATCATGTTAATTCACACACACACACACAAAGACACCCTTCACTACTTATTCTAGAATTACCCTCTCCCCCTGAAGTGGATATTGTTTTGTGCCACAAAGTTTTCATGTCCCACTCAAACTTTTAAGACTTACTGTCCCAGCTTATGGGAAAGTTGATGATTGACAGATATTAGCTAGAAACTTCCTTATAGAAATTGGTTTTGGCCAATGAGAGCCATCTCGCCCAAAGTCCCATCCTCTTTTTGAGACATCTTCCGTCCAATGACTAATCAGTGCAAGAGTTTCTGTCTGGCCCTCTTGTTCTAAATCAACACAATTCTGGAAGGCCATTTACTTGTGTAACTGGTCATAGATTCTTTTTGGTAAGGACTAGAAAAAACATTACCTCATATGCTTGCTATTCTACTATCAAGTCCTTTCTCCTGGGAGTCAGCTCCTTCTCAGTTGACAGAAACTGGATCTGAAAATAGAATTAAATTCAGGAATTGACAGAATGATGACTTTTAAAAAATTGGCAACTGCTTTAAGCTTTCTGATTATACATTCTTAATTCCTTTCTTTGTATAAACTAGAAATATCCTTTTTGTAGCCTGTTTATTCTTGCTCCTAAGAAATGTCTTATTCTATTACTCAACCCTGTACCATTTTCACAGGCCAGCAGCAATGACTGCCCTAGTAGCCACAACTACCTTGCTGGCCATTACATTTTACCTATATCAATCTGGTTTCTTTTTCTTTTTTCTAAATTTTTTATAGAATTTATTGAAGTGATATTGTTAATAAAATTATATAAGTTTCAGGTGAACAATTTTATAATATATCATCTGTTTATTGTATTATGTGTTAACCTCCACAAGATAAAACAAACAAACTCATAGACACAGACAACAGTGTGGGAATTGCAAGAGGGAAAGAGGGTGCGAGGAGGTAGAAGAGGGTAAAGGGGGCTAAATGGTGATGGAAGAAGAGCTAGTTTCTTTTTTTCTTCAGAAACAGCACGACCACTGGAGAATGAATCAGTTCATTAACAAGGCAGCTGATAAATATATCATCCCTTTTATCAAACCAACTATAAATCCATTTAGATATTTTGTCAAAATTTACCTTTAAGATAATATTGGCATTGTTTTTATCATTTGCTTTAGAGCTCTTTTTGCCTGTTACTGATATGCAAATTATACCTTCATTTTATCCTTGCCTTTAGATCTTACGTAGAATTTGAATGCTTATGGTCTGTTTTGCTCTTCAAAATGTCCATCTGAATGTTCACATGTTTATCATAACAGGTAAGGCAATGCCCTCAGACTTAGACGCTGGTAGCAAATAATTTATCACACAGAATCTCATCATCTTGGCCAACTGTCCTAATCACAATAATTTCCTGATGGTTTACCGGGAATTGAAAAATTATAATTCCTTTTAACTGTCACCTATTACTTTTAAAAATACATATATATTAATATTCATACTTTATTCATAGATAGCTCTCTTTTTTGTAATTTTTTTGTTCTTTGGCTTTCCAAGGGATTGAAATGTATGGCATTAATTATATAATTTTAAAATTTCAAATAATACCTATTAATCAACAATATATAAATTTAGACATATTAATTTATGAAACATATATTTAAATATTCATCAATTATAGCTAGCCTAAATATCACTTCCAATAGTCAACCCAAAACTATGTAATTTACCAGTTCTCTTTTCTAGAAGTTTAGCTAACCTTTCAAAGTCCCGGTAACTGCAAGGTATGATATTCTGAATCTTTCAACTACAAGATTTCTTTTGAATTAAACTTTAGAACCACCTGACCAATGGTGGTGCAGTGGGTAGAGCATCAACCTGGGACACTGAGGTCCCAGGTTTGAGACCCTGAAGTCGCTAGCTTGAGCACAAGTTTATCTGCTTTGAGCAAGGGTTCGCCAGCTTGAGTGTGAGATCATTGACATGATCTCTTGGTAGCTGGCTTGAGCCTAATGTTGCTGGCTTGACCAAGGAGGTCACTGGCTGGCCTCATAAGAAGCAATCACTGAACAATTAAGGTGCTACAACTGAGTTGATATTTCTCATCCCTCTCCCATCTCATCTCTTTCTCTCACATACAAAAGAAAACAAACAAACAAACAAACAAACAAAAACTACCATTAAGTGCCAGTAATGTGATCAAATCAGCTTGTACCAGCTCAAAAAATATTGATAAATTTTCAGGAATTTTGCAAGATGATTTTTGAATACTCCCATTAATAGAAATTAAATTATATTAATTTATAATTAAATAAATTATACTAAAAACAATGTTAATAAAACTCAAGACATATCATTTCTAATTATTTTATTACATATTATGTTAACTATGTTCTTATGTCTATTGTATCTGTATGTAGAAATATTATATAACAGATGGCAATGCCTATCTTGTCACACTCTATATTCAAAAATGTCATGTTCATAGATTCAAATAAACCAATGAAAGTATTTACACCACAGAGATTGGCACATGCTACGAATCAGATAAATTCAAGTTGTCTCTCTCTGCTTATTTTTTATTACTATTTTTTAGTGTAGTTGTTAAACATTTACCAGAAAACCACTGACTAAGCCCCTTCCTCACAATGGTACAATTCAGGAGCTAAGAAGAAATTTCATAATTTTATTAAGGGAGTAGAAAATAGAGATTTCCTAGGTATAGATAAATGAACAAATTTTGTCATATTCATCTACATAACAACAAGAGAAGAAATGAGAAGAGCCTGGTAGGGAAAGAGGAGAGGGCACCCAGACAAGGACAGGCCACGTGTTATTAAATTATAAAATAATGAAACTACAAATAAAGGGAACTTATTGCTCAATATTTCAATTTAAAAGACATAAAAACAAGTTGTTCTTTTTGCTTAATGGTAGAGCCAAGCAAGATCATAGCTATAACTAAACTAATGTTCTTTCTTCTATATCATATGGTTCATTTAGATGGTCATGTGTTCATGTTTTTTCCTTCACTCATATTTATTCCTTCAAATTATATTTAAAAACATAAGCTAATGTTAGAACAAATATATGATAAAATAATATGTATACATTGCCAATTAATTAATATATGGCTATTTCCAAAATCCTTATTATATAATTTATATACTTGAATTTTTCTCAATTATTTCTCACAATTTTCTGCCCCAGAATAACAATTTACCTTTTAAAGAAAATATTGACTCTCTATTTAAATAATAAGATCTAAATTTATGAAACACCATTATATGCTAGGTTTAAAAATTTAGTGAGTATGCATCATTATATCTATTTAATAGAGAAAGCTAAAGCTTGAAGAGTTAATCCAATTCTACCAAGGTGCTGCAATTAGGTTGTAGGTTTCAAAGCTTGTTCTGTCTCACTCTAAAGACTATTTTTTCTTCCCTCCCCCCTCATATGGTACTTTATTTCTTACACATTTTTCTATAGAAAAAAAATAAAAATAAAATAAAAATTTTGCCAATTTGTGTAAAATTTCCAGTTCATATTTGTACCTTTTGGCTTTTTAGATCACATCCAAACAAAATTAAAATGTCAGTCACTTTCAAGGACTCTCATCACTGTAGATATTTATCACTGTCATGAACTATTGAACCTGGAGTAGGTCCACAACTGAACCTTAAAGTTATCTTCCAAAAGATAGATACCCTGGGCTAAAATAAAGAAACTGAGCACAAGATGAGACAACACTTAAGGTAATGAAATATGGAGTCATTAACACTCTTGGGAAGTAACATAAGCAAACTGACAGCACAGAAGGTGAGAAAACTCTATTGTTCTTTGATTCAACAGGAAAAAAAGATACCAGGGACAATGCAGACAGCTAGCAAATTTAAAACAAATTAAAGGCAATAACCTTAAATATAGTGATAATAGGTCTGTGGAATTCACTACCATAAAATATCTTTAAATCAAATAATAATGTTGGACTATAGGGTGGATAATTTAATGACCAATAACCTTGCCGGTGTTTTGGCTGAAGAATATACACAACATCTCAGGGGCCTGATCTGATCAGCCCAAGGGCAAGGAAAATTTAATTTTCCCATGAACTAGATAAAGTATTCATCAGAGTAACTAGAGCCTGCTTTCTCATATTACTAAGACCTATACTTGTGGACTGGATTCCCAGCTCAGGTATTAAATATTACTTTTCAATGGGCCCCATAGGAATGTGATAGAATGGTGTCAGCATAAAAGATAACTTTAATTTCCTTCTCTAGTAGTGGGGGTAACTTGCATTGTACCGTTCTGATACCCTCTTCTAGATGATAAACTTTACTAAAGAACTGCCTCAGAGGTTATATTTCGGTTTGTGACCTTAGGAAGATGAAGAACACTAACCAATAGTTTGTTTCATGCACTAAAAGCTCACAAATATACAGGCATATGTACACAATGGCTGCTCATTATTTTTCTTATGTATCTTGTGTGTACTTCCATTTTAACTCATGAAGATGCACTTTTTTTAGTCTTAGTATTACATTATGTAAATAATAGTCATATTTCAAAAAATAATTATAGGGAGCTCTTCAGTGAAAATACAGGATAAAATTTAGATATTTCATGTTCGTTTTTTCATTGACAACAAACATTATTACATACACATCTCTGGGCATGTGTGCAAATATATTTGTATAATAAAATCTTTTGAGTGGAATTACTAGGTCAATGTCTATATACGTATGCACTTTCAATATTGGCAGATGTTGCAAAATTGCCCAGCAAATTGGTTACATCAATTGTATTCCTACCAACAAAAATGAGATTACATTTCCCACATCCAGATGAATGTTTTGATATTTGTTATTTTGAATAGTAAAAGTTAAAGGTAATTATTTTTCTCTTTTGCTGATGTTTAATAGTTTGAGGCTAAACAATACTTTATATGTTTAAAGTAATTTCTTTTTCTGTGACCTCACCACTTAAGTTCTTTCATTTTCTTTCCTATTTGGTGTAGCTTTTCTCTTATAAATTTATAAGTGTTCTTTAAATATATAGTATGTTACCCCTTGCCTAGTCTTTTTAGGCATTAATTTTAATCTAAGTATTGCCAAGATCTCTTAACATGATTATATCCAAGCTATTAAATATCTTAATCCACTGAGATATTAAAGAGTTAAAAATAAACAAATTGGCCAATATAAGTTTCTCTCCCCCCCCCCCCTTTTTTTTTTGTTTGTTATTCAGTAAAATGAGATTCAAGGGTGCCAATGTCAACCATCAGGAAAGAGAAGGGTAAAATTAATCATACTGTGAGAGATAGAATTATGCATTTATTATTTACTTGGCCATCCATGGATTCATTCAACCAACATTTCCTGAATATTTAGTGGGTTTCAGTCTTTCATTATGTCTAGGGACAAGAGCATTTTTACTTTAGCATATTTAATCTATCTCTAAGCAGTTTTTAACCACAAAAATGTAATCAAGGAAAGTTGTACATATTCAAGATTTCTATACTTAATGAAAGTTGCTTTCTCAATGTGTCCATTAGGAATGTACTGAAATGCTGGTAATAACTCAAAATAACAGTAGGGTTTTATTTTCACTAAGGGAGACTATCACATAAAGTCTAGAGGCAGCAGTGCAGCACTAGTATGGTAGGTTTTGAGTTATGGAGGCCCCTTCTATCTTTTTTTTTATCCTTATGTATGCCTTCCATTTTTAACTATGTTTATTGGCATAAAATTGCTGCAGGATCACCAACCGTTAAATCTGTGTCCCAGACAGCAAGCAGGGGGAAGCAGGCATGAAAAAGGTTCACCAGCTTTCAAAGCAGCAAACTTCATTTTTTTAAATTTTATTGGGGTGACATTGATAAATCAGGGTACATATGTTCAGAGAAAACATCTCTAGGTTATTTTGACATTTGATTTGCTGCATTCCCATCACCCAAAGTCCAATTGTCTTCCATCACCTTCTAACTGGTTTTATTTGTACCCCTCCCCTCTCCCAACCCTCTCAATCTCCTCCCCCCACCCCATAACCCCCACACTCTTGTCCATATCCTTTAGTCTCATTTTTGTGTCCCACCTATGTATGAAATCATACAGTTCTTAGTTTTTTCTGATTTACTTATTTCGCTCAGTATAATGTTATCAAGGTCCATCCACGTTGTAAATGATTCGATGTCATCATTTCTTATGGAGCCAACTTCTTTTAAAAAGATTTCCTCTTGGGAGGCAAGGCTGGTACAATATTTGCAAATCAATCAATGTAATTCATCACATAAACAAAAGGAAGAAGAAACACAACATGATAATTTCAATAGATGCAGAAAAAGCATTTGATAAAATCCAGCACCCATTCAAGAACAAAACTCTCAACAAAGTGGGAATACAGGGAACATACCTCAACAGGATACAGGCCATCTATGACAAACCCACAGCCAACATCATACTCAATGGGCAAAAATTAAAAGCAATCCCCTTAATTTCAGGAACAAGGCAGGAGTGCCCCCTTTCACCACTCTTATTCAACATAGTTCTGGAAGTCCTAGCTACAACAAAAAAAAGAAATAAAAGGCATCCAAATTGGAAAAGAAGAAGTAAAACTATCATTATTTGTAGATGATATGATATTGTATATAGAAAACCCTAAAGTCACAGTCAAAAAACTACTAGACCTGATAATGAATTCAGCAAAGTGGCAGGATACAAAATTAATACTCAGAAATCAGAAGCATTTTTATACACTAACAATGAACTGTCAGAAAGAGAAATTAAGGAAGCAATCCCCTTCACCATTGAAACCAAAAAAATAAAGTACCTAGGAATAAATTTAACCAGGGAGATTAAAGACTTGTACTCAGAAAATTATAAAATATTGATAAAAGAAATCAAGGAAGATACAAAGAAGTGGAAGCAATACCATGTTCATAGTTAGGAAGAATAAACATGATTAAAATGTCTATATTACCCAAAGCAATTTATAAATTCAATGCAATACTGATTAAAATACCAATGACATACTTCAAAGATATAAAACACATATTCCAAAAATTTATATGGAACCAAAGAGAACACGAATAGCCTCAGCAATATTGAAAAGGAAGAATAAAGTGGGAGGTATCACACTTCTGGATATCAAGTTATACTACAAGGCCATTGTACTCAAAACAGCCTGGTACTGGCATAAGAACAGGCATACAGATAAATGGAACAGAACTGAGAACCCAGAAATAAACCCATAGCTCTACGGACAACTGATATTTGACAAAGGAGGTAAGAGCATACATTGGAGTAAAGACAGCCTCTTTAACAAATGGTGTTGGGAAAATTGGACAGCTACCTGCAAAAAAATGAAACTATTCAATAGATCACCAACTTACACCATTCACAAAAATAAACTCAAAATGGATAAAAGACTTAAATATAAGCCGTAAAACCATAAGCATCTTAGAAGAAAACATTGGCGGTAAGCTCTCTGACATCTCTCGCAGTAATATATTTGCTGATTTATCTCCATGGGCAAGTGAAATAAAAGACAGGATAAACAAATGGGACTATATCAAACTAAAAAGCTTTTGCACAGCTAAAGACAATAAGAGCAGAATAAAAAGACAAACTACAGGGGAGAATATATTTGACAATACATCTGATAAGGGATTAATAACCAAAATTTATAAAGAACTTGTAAAACTCAATACCAGGAAGACAAACAATCCAATCAAAAAATGAATAAAAAAGAAAGGAATAGACACTTCTCCAAAGAGGACATACAGATGGCCAATAGGCATATGAAAAAATGCTCAACACCACTAATCATTAGAGAAATGCAAATTAAAACCACAATGAGATAGCATCTCACACCAGTCAGAATGGCACTCATCAACAAAACAACACTGAATAAAGCTGGTGAGGATGTGGAGAAAAGGGAACCTTTCTGCACTGCTGGTGGGAATGCAGACTGGTGCAGCCACTGTGGAAAACAGTATGGAGATTCCTCAAGAAATTAAAAATCGAACTGCTTTTTGACCCAGCTATACCACTTTTAGTAATATACCCCAAGAACACCGTAGCACTGTTTGAAAAGAAAAAATGCACCCCCATGTTTATGGCAGCATTGTTCACAATAGCGAAGATCTGGAAACAGCCCAGGTGTCCATCAGTGGATGAGTGGATTAAAAAGCTTTGGTACATATATACTATGGAATACTACTCAGCCTTAAGAAATGATGATATCAGATCATTTTACAACATGGATGGACCTTGATAACATTATACTGAGCGAAATAAGTAAATTAGAAAAAACTAAGAACTATATGATTCCATACATAGGTGGGACATAAAAAAGAGACTCAGAGACATGGTCAAGAGTGTGGGGGAGGGAGGGAGGGGTTTGGGAGAGGGGAGGGGCACAAAGAAAACCAGTTAGAAGGTGACAGAAGACAATTGGACTTTGGGTGATGGGAATGCAGCATAATCAAATGTCAAAATAACCTAGGGATGTTTTCTCTGAACATATGTACCGTGATTTAACAATGTCACCCCATTAAAATTAATTAAAAAAAAAGGTTTCTTGAAGGTCCAACCCAATGGTTCCCATTTTAATCTCACGAAATGTGTTAATGAACTTGATCATGGTCATCATTCCAAAAATGCATACATATATTAAATTATCATATCGTACATTTTAAACATATAAAAATTTTTATTATACTTCAATAACCATAAAAAATGAATCTTGGTGACCTCTTTATTAGTAAGGAAATTTAAGAAAATGAGTGAAAAGGGAGGGGTGGTTAAAAATTAGTCAACAAATTGTGCCTCACCCTAGATAGCTTAATTCCTTAGAAGAAAAATTTAAATATTTTGTCTTCTTCAAAAACAAACAAGAAGGAGGAGGGATATCCTACCCTTCACAGAGGAGCCTACGCTCTGGCCGCCAGGCGGGAAAGACCAACAACCTGAAGGTCAGATCAGACGCAGCTCAGCTTGAAGCCAGGGCCTTTAGGCCACCATGTTCCAGAGTGCTTTCATATTTTATGTCTTACCTCTCTTTATTTCCTCTCAGTCCTCACCCAAAATAAGACACTGAGTTCAAGCTATGTTTTCTTCTTTCTGAAAACCCTTTTATTCATTGATGTACCTTTTTGCAATCTTTTCTTTATGCTTAAAGTACATTCTTCCTTGTGAGAAGATAGATCAACCTTCTAAATTATCATTTTAAGTGTCTTTCCTATCAAAATGCCCTCATTATATTGACAAATTCTGTTAAAAAATAAGCACACAAACCATAGTCTTGGTCTGGCATATAAAACCATTGACAATCCAGTCCATCTGGCTTTGCCAACATGATTATTTCAAAGTGCCTACTTTATCCTCACTCTGTATCTCTCCTCACACACTTCCCCTTTCAATTCTTGCCAAAACTCCAATTCAAACTCCCTTTGGTGTACAAACAATGATGTCAGGGAGCCTTAAGCCCCATGGAATGCTTTCCATAGTAAAAGTGAGTCCTTCTGTCCCTGGACCTTTCTCTGTAACAGACATTGACACATTCTGGTTTCCAGCCATCTTTTTAATGTTTGCATTCATTGTTTTCACTGCTTACTTCTTGCACAATATTTTCCTGCCCTCTCTGAAGAAGCTCTGGTTAGCTTTTGAACACATAGTAGGTGCTCAAATGTATTTGTTGTTTGAAACTGATTTGTTTATTTCCTCTTTCTATACAGTTCTTTTGTGATCCAACATCTCCCTTCTCATTATGCCTGCTTCTCAATTTCTAACCAAAATTGTATCTGGGTCCAAACTCCCAGTCTGATGTTCCAAAGAGCCAGGATGTATCTCCCACAGAGAGGCAAGGCATTCCACAATTGGCTGACTGTTAGCATAAGGCCTGGGATGGAACTGAATTATTCACTCTTTTTTAACTGGATGATTTCCACTGGGTTTTAGTTTCTGTTTGCTTGTTAATAAAAATGCCCACAGGCAGTGGCCCCAGATCAAAAGTATGGGCCTGATAGAATCGAAAAGTTCATGTTTAATTTGAAAATCTGACTCCCTTTAGATTCCCAGCATTGCCAAAATTCATCTGAAAAGCAGAAAATGTCATTTTCCTTCCACCTTCAAAAGCAGCTGAACAAAATTTAAATACATCTGGTTATAACAAACAAGCTAGAAATTGTACCACAATTGGGATGGGCTTGCACCCAGATCCAATTTTTATGACTGAGTTAGAAAGCCCTTGAAAAATGGGGCCCATGGTGCAATCCCTGCTGGGGCTTAACTGGGGCCTCTTTGGCAAGAAAGGCTGAAGTAATAAGTATGAGTGACATTTTCCCAAAGCAGGTTAAATACCCCAATAGAAACCTGGAGGAAATTATACTGAAACGTTCTCCCAGGCAGCTTGAGTCAATTTGACACCTCTTTTTTGCATGTGAGTTCCCTGCATGAAAAATCACATGATACAATTTGAGGGCTGAATTAGATGATTTTATGAGTGTTAATGCACAACTTTTGGCACTAAATCAATGTGACAATCATAATATTTTGTTTATTTCCTTTTTTGTTTAAAATTTTCCTTCTAAAACGTAAAGTTGGGATTATTGAAAGAAAGTTCCTCATTGGCATCCTCATCCTTGTGACTATATCTTAGTAATAATTAATGAGACAAAGACAATCTCTGTCCATTTTTGGAGTATATTACTCTCTCTGGGGTGATGGGCTGGATTGAGTTGACCTTTTCTACCTCTCAGATGATTCACAATTGCTTGATCCTTATTTCAGAATGTATTAGACAGACAGGATGAGCAAGGCTTTTCACAAAAAGAATATTCACGTATTTGCTCACAAATAATTTCTACCATAGTCATATTAGTCTGGAAAACTTCTTATAGGTAAACTGTGAACTTGAAACTCTACCTAATCAATATGGACATTTGGTATAACACAATGATTAAGGGATACATTTTAAAGCCAGTTTGTGGTAAATGCTGAGCTCTGCTCTTTATTTGGTACATGAGCTTGAGCAAATGATTTAACCTCTGTGGTATTGTTCCTTGAACTAGAAAATGAATTTAGAATAAAGAACTGGATCATGTCCTTTTCTTCCTGATTTCCCCCTCACCCCCTCAAAAGCCTCTAGTGCAGACCAGTGAGGTCTATTCTCTGATTTCCCAAGGATCCACATTTAGAATATACTTATTTGGAGTGTAAGCCACTACTTATTTATGCTGTATCTCTTGTTAGGAATGCCTCCCTCTTTCCTCTTCCCTCCCTTATTTGTAAATGCTTATGTTTTAGAATCTGGCCTATTAATTGACTTTTTCCCTGGAATTTTCCATTATATCTTGATGGTTCTATTTTGAATGTCTCACGACTACCTCTTTTTTCTTTACCCTTCAGCCACATATATTACATTATTCATGTACTGCAGTAAATATTTATCTAATAATGTCCATAGAGCAAAGTATCTAATTTTTAAATTTTATTCTATACCTTCTTTTAGCACTTATAAATATTAGTCTGTGCTCTAATCAAACTATGCAGAAGAGTATTCCATGGACATTCAGACATATTCAGGATGTAATATTTTGCCTCCAACCATGAAGATACTATTTTGGCAAAAACATTAGGAGACTTATCCTTACATGTTAAGGAATATTAGAAACGGTGTGAGGGCAAGGGTCTTAGAATTACTTATTTAAATTTTGTTCTAATTCATCAAAAGAGCCAGAGTATCTACTGAGTGCTATCCTTTGGGGTCTCTTCAGTACTTGAGCTTCTCTATCCCCTCTCAACAATTTGATATTCATAGTTGGCAGAATGGTTCCCTTATTTTTTATTTCAATGACTTGCTTGAAGACATTGACCTGAAGCAGTCTTGTCAGTCCATTTATGAGGACAATCCATAATTCTGTTATTCTCCTTGTGTTGGATCAATTTACCTTAGATCAGTGGTCCCCAGTTTCCAGGCCACAGACTGGTACCGGTCCGTGGGCCATTTGGTACTGGTCCTCAAAGAAAAAATAAATAACTTACATTATTTACGTTTTATTTATATTTAAGTCTGAACAATGTTTTATTTTTAAAAAATGACCAGATTCCCTCTGTTACATCCGTCTAAGACTCACTCTTGATGCTTGTCTCGGTCATGTGATACATTTATCCGTCCCACCCTAAAGGCCGGTCCGTGAAAATATTTTCTGACATTAAACCGGTCCATGGCCCAAAAAAGGTTGGGGACCACTGCCTTAGATGATCTTGCACTGATCCACTGCCTCCATGACAAAACCATTCTTGGAGCTTTACTCTAACCAGGTTTTCTTTGACTAGACACTTTGTAGTTCTATACATATTCATTGCACTTGGTTAACATCTATTGACTTCTTACTGAGGATGATGCCTTTGCACCTTTTAACTGCTTTGTTTTTCCGAAATTCTTTCACCCCTTTGACTCAGTGCTCTTTTGGGGGTGGCCACCTCCACATCACTAAGAATTCTGTCCCTCTCCTATAGCTAACATTATTTAACACTGTTCCATCAGTATCTTGAACCCTCATTATATCTTTGGTAAGAAAATAAATGCAGCAAATGCTGGACATTCTATTAACAGAAACTATTTATTAAATGGCACTTTGCGCTTCTCCAGAAAATTATATGTAAAGTCCCTGATGATAGTTTGTCATTAAAATAGCAATATATGCATTTAAAATCTGTAAAGATAAACAATTATTTCCAGAATAATTTTAATTATAGTTCCTGTCTACTGATTCTCAGTGAGTTGCCATTCCTTTTTGTATTGTATGACAAGCATCTTTATCTGAATATTATAAAAACTAAAATCCTCTTAAAATGAACTCTATTTAGAGCCATGTAGTGTTCATTTTTCAGCTTGCTTTGGAAGCTTTGAGTCTCAAAAGTCTTCATGTTTCATTAAAACACATATTTATAAAACAAAGTTGTTATACAGATCATGATGAAAAGTTAAATAATGGAGTTCATTGAAATTCTAAAAGGTGCCGCCACTCTCAAAATGTTCACAATATTTGCTTATATTGTAAACCTATATTAATATATCCTTAATGTTTCCACATAGTGTCCAAGTCAGAGAACAAAATCTTAAAGGAAACAGCAGGCCTGGTTAAGTGAAGGAACACTGTGATGCACATAGCTGTATCAGCTTGTTTCGGTGACTTCGGCTGAGTTGTGCCTCCTCTTCACCTTTTATTGTCCTATCTTCATTCCTCATATCCCCTCTTCATTGATGTCCTCTTCTTCTCTTCTTTTAAAATATTTTTCTCATGAAAGTAGACACTTAAAATACTAAAGAAAATAAAATATAAATAAATGATGGGAAGACATATCCATCGCCCTTATATAAAGATAGGAGCTTCGGAGTTTAATACAACAGCTATTTTCTATGAACAAAAATGTGATCAACCACAAGGACACTTGAGTCACAAATAGCGACAAGGAAACAAATAAAATGGACTTAAATGGTATGATTCTTGGAGTGATATTAGTATATAAGTAGAAAATTTTATTCTGACTGCAGAAAGAGTTTATTCCTTTTTCAAAACTTAACACAAGAGAAGCGAGGGGAAGAATTGTCTGCACGTATTCAAATCAAGAAACAAACAAAAAAAAGGTGAGATTTGGGAGTCAAGTTCCCTATTTAAAAGTTCAATTGGCAGTGAGTCATCGTGCAGTTACAATGAGCCTTTGTACTTACCAAATGGCTTTTGTACAAGGATCTCACAAGGCAAAGCACTGCAAAGAACACCTATTCTCATTTCAGATGGCTGACAACTAAATCAGAAAGAGGGGGACTGAATAGAGATAGGTTGTGAATGCTTCATATTGCCTCTCACTAACATTTTAAAATTTAAAAAGAAGTGTATTTAACATGTCATTAAATGAACAAATTTAAAGTGTACAATCCAATGAGTTTAGGGAAATGATCACAGTTGCAAAATCACGACCCTTATCAAACTATAGAATATTTTTTTATTCCAGAAAGTTCTATTGACTGAAAAGTAAATCTATACTTCTTCCCAAGAGACAACTGCATTCTTCCTTTAAATAGATTAATCTGTTCTATGATTTAATTTAAATTAAATCATATAATATATACATTTATGTTGCTGGCTTTTTTTATTTATCATACTATTTTATAATAATCTTCTTAACAGTTTTAGTTTAGGTTTAAAGAAATATATTGTTAAGAAAAGACAGAATTCCTATGTGCCCAACATTCAATATTCTTTATTACTAATATTAGTATGGTGAACATTATGATCAAGTAATATCTGTTCTTTATTCAGAGTTTCTTAGTTTTTACTTAAGTACATTTGTTGTTCCTAGGACCCCATCCAGAATACCAAATTAAATTTACTCATTATGTCTTCTTAGGCTTCTTTGATATGACAGTTTCTCAGACTTTCCTTGTTTTATGACCTTGATAGTTTAAAAGATTTTTGATAAGATATTTTGTAGAATGCCGTCAATTATAATTTGTCTGAGTTTTTTCTCATGATTAAACTAGGATTATAATTTTTGGCGAGGAAGACTGCAGAGGTAAAGGGACATTTTCTTTATATCACTCAAGGGTACAAATTTTCAAGTAGAGTGATCATTGATAATGTTGACTTTGATCACCTGTCTCAGGTGATGTTTATTAGGTTTCTCCAGCCTGACCAGGCAGTGGTGCAGTGGATAGAGCGTCGGACTGGAAAGTGGAGAATCCAGGTTCGAGACTCCGAGGTCACCAGCTAGAGCGTAGGTTCATCTGGTTTGAGCAAGACTCACCAGCTTGAGCCCAAGGTCACTAGCTCGAGCAAAGGGTCACTCAGTCTGCTGTAGCCCCCTGGTCAAGGCACATATGAGAAATCAATCAATGAACAACTAATGTTTCTCATCTCTCTCCCTTCTTGTCTGTCTGTCCCTATCTGTCCCTCTCTCTGATTCTCTGTCTTTGCCACAAAAATAAAGAAAGAAAGAAAGAAAGAAAGAAAGAAAGAAAGAAAGAAAGAAAGGTTTCTCCACTAAAGCTACTCTTTCATCCCTTTCCTCATAATAACTTGAAGTTTATTCATTTTATTGAAAATTTTAGTAGCTTGTTTTTTTGTATTACAGAGTTGTATCTCATCATATAATTACATTATAATTTGTTTAGCCATTCTATGGTCCCTGAATATTTGTGTGTTTCCAATTTGGAGCTGTTATGAACAAGGCTGCTATAAACATTCGTACACACATATTTTTATGGACATGTTTTTATTTCTTTTAGGTAAATGCTTATAAGTGAAATGATTGGCTCATAGGTTTAATATATACCTAACTACACAAGAAAATGCCTGACCAATTCACACAATTTTACAATCTCATCAACTAGTTATGAATGTTTTATAAGAGTATCATAAATATATACAATTTTTATGTGTCAATTTAAGCTCAATAAACCTGAAAAAAAGATTTTAAAAGAATTAATAATACAGAAAACATAGATAATTTTTAAAGAGAACAATTTTTTTTTCACAAATAATCAAACTATGTGGCTGTTATTCTATTGATATTCTTTCCACAAAGAGGGTGTTTCTCTACCAAAGATATTTTGAAATATTAAGTTGATATTTACACTGATATATTTAGATAAATTAATAAATACCAAATTTTCTGAAATCAACTGTTAAAAAATATAAAAATATTAAGATTTTCTTAACAATTAGAAAAAGCTAGAATTTAAAAGTTTTAGCATTTTTCTCTAGTGAAATTTGACAGATTCTTCTTTCTTTTAAAGTTTAAGATAGAGAATACTCTATTTTATTGCTATACTACAAAATGACATTTATAATTTTTGTGACAGTGCACCTAGTAAAAATAATATTTGTATAAGTCAGAATTTTATAATTCTGTTTCTATGAGAATTAATGGGTCAATTTGCAAATTGACATGATTTAGAAGATGAAGATATCAAACTCAATGTTGTGTCTCAAATAATCCAGTCTGTATGTCACACTTTTATGAAATCTGTTATTAAGAGCCATATAAACTTGTCACCCTTATCATAGTACTGTCACCTGCTATGTTTCCTGTATTTTAAGAAGAGTATCTTACTTTGAGTCAAGGACTTTCATACAAGTAGTTTATTTATTTATTTAGGCACCA
Organism: Saccopteryx bilineata; assembly: GCF_036850765.1. NCBI lineage: Eukaryota > Metazoa > Chordata > Mammalia > Chiroptera > Emballonuridae > Saccopteryx > Saccopteryx bilineata. Next base: position 28,666,795 of record NC_089500.1, on the reverse strand, counting down.
TTAATGTTTAATGGAATTAATAGATTAATCTATGAAATTAATAATTTTGTATTGAGATCTCACCCTTTCTCAATATCTTTTTTAAAAAATTGATTTATCTCCATGGGCAAGGGAAATAAAGAACAGGATAAACAAATAGGACTACATCAAATTAAAAAGTTTTGCACAGCTAAAGACAACATGAACAAAATAAAAAGACAAACCACACAATAGGAGAACATATTCAACAATATGTTTGATAAGAGGTTAATAACCAAAATTTATAAAGAACTTGTAAAACTCAACACCAGGAAGATAAACAATCCAATCAAAAAATGGGCAAAAGAAATGAATAGACACTTCTCCAAAGAGTACAAGCAAATGCCCAATAGGCATATGAAATTGATTAGCAATCTCATCATCACTAATCATTAGAGAAATGCAAATTAAAACCACAATGAGATATCACCTCACACTAGTCAGAATGGTGCTCATTAACAAAACAACACAGAATAAGTGCTGGCAAGGATGTGGAGAAAAGGGAACCCTTCTGCATTGCTGGTGGGAATGCAGACTGGTGCAGCCACTGTGGAAAACAGTATGGAGATTCCTCAAAATATAAAAAATGGAACAGCCTTTTGACTCAGCCATCCCACTTTTAGGAATATATCCCCAGAACATCACATCAATGATTCAAAAGAAGAAATGCACCCCCAAGTTTATGGCAGTGTTATTTACAATAGTTAAGATCTGGAAACAGCCCAAGTGTCCATCATTGGACAAGTGGATTAAAAAGCAGTGGTACATATACACAATGGAATACTATGGGGACATGAAAAAGAAGGAATTCTTACCTTTTGCGACATCATGTATGGACCTGGAAACTATTATGTTAAGTGAAATAAGCCAGGTAGAGAAAGAAAAATATCATATGCCTCACTCATTTGAGGAATCCAATTAACAATATGAACTGAGGAACAGAATAGAGACAGAGGTGGAATCAAAGGGTCCAGAGGGAAAATGGACAGAGGGGAAGGGGGTGATAGGAAGGGGTCAGAAAAGGTAAAGAGATTGGTGAAATTATACACACAAAACACAACGTTATAGAGCGCAGAAAAGCAAATTCTGGAGGGAAAAGGGGAGGGCATTGCGGGAAGGGGGGAAGGGGGATGTTGTGGAGAACACCAGGGAGGGTGGACACATTCGTAGGGACACTAGAATCTATGTAAACACAATAAATTAAAATTTAAAGAAAAGAAACTTACTAACCATTGTGGTACCCTCAGCAAGCAGCTGCTTATCAGTAAAAACGATGCACTGATGCCACAGGTAAAATATAAACCTGGTTCTTAACAAAACAATTGTAATCCTGCCATTTGTTACCACTATAGATTTTATAGGCACCTTTCTAACTCCTTCTTAGCACAGTTTGAGAATATATGTGAATTGCTGTTTACTATTTTAAACAGTTTACTAAAATCAGCTGATAAAACCTACAAAAGCCTTACTATGCACTATTTTCCTGAAAATGGATATGAGAAATGTAAACTTTGTAACAGTATTATTTGTCCTCCTTCAATTCTAATGGGATGTCATGTTAATTTCATGCTGTGAATAATAAAAACATTTCTTCATTCAGAAAATAAATAAATAAATAAATAAATATATTAGGGTGACATTAATAAAATGATATAGGTTTCAGGTATACAATTCTATAATGCATCATCTGTATATTGCATTGTGTGTTCACCACCCCAAGTCAAGTTTCCTTCTGTCACTATTTCTCCTCCTTTTACCCTTTACTACCTCCCTATCTCCGATCCCCTCTCGTAATCATCATAGTTTTGTCTGTGTTTATAAGTTTTTTCTTTGCTTAATCCTTTCACCTTTTTTACCCATTCCCCCAACCCCATCCCCTCTGACAGCTTTCAGTCTGTTCTCTAAGTCTATGTATCTGTTTCTATTTTGTTTGTTAGTTTATTTTGTTCATTAGATTCCACACACAAGTGAGATTATATGGTATTTGTCTTTCTCTGACTGTATTATTCCACTTAGCATCATACTCTCCAGGTCCATCAATGCTGTCACAAAAGGTAAGACTTCCTTTATTTTTAAGGCTGAGTAGTATTCCATTGTGTAAGTGTATCACTGCTTTTTTATCCATTCATCTACAGATGGGCATTTGATTTGCTTCTAAATCTTGGCTATTGAAAATAATGAATCAAGGAACATAGGAGTGCATATATTCTTTTGAATTAGTGTTTCATGTTTCTTTGGATATATTTCCAGAAGTGAAAACACTGGATCATAAGGCAGTTTCATTTTTAACTTTTTGACAAAACTCCATACTGCTTTCCACAGTGTTTGCACCATTCTGCATTCCTACCAACAGTGCACAAGGGTTCCTTTTTCTCCACACCCTGGCCAACATTTGTTATTTGTTGATTTATTCATGATAGCCATTCTGAGAGGTGTGAGGTAATATCTCATTGTGGTTTTAATTTGCATTTCTCTGATGATTTGTGACATTGAATATCTTTTCATATGTCTATTGGCCATCTGTATGTCTTCTTTAGAGAAGAGCATTTTACTTAAGAGATTACCCAGGCAGTAGGAATAAAGAACCAGATAGTTTTAATCAGAAAAATGGGAAAGTCAATTTCAGTGTAAACCTTTTGAAATGATTACTGTGGACAACAGAGGTGGGGCCACCTGTAAAACATATAGAATGTCACTTAAACCTTTGTTTGCTAAAGGATAGGATGTGAGAGCTTTCATATACTCACTGGTGAATGCTACCCTGGTATAAATATTCTTTTATTTCTTAATTCAGCTAGAGGAGGGGAGGCAGGCAGACAGACTCCTCATGCGCCCCAACCAGGATCCACCTGGCAAGCCCACTATGAGGCAATGATCTACCTATCTGGGCATTCCTGCATTGCCAGCAACCTAGCTCTTCTTAGCACCTGAGTTGGAGGCAATAGAACCATCTTCATCGCCTGGGTCCAACTCACCCCAATCTAGCAATGGCTACAGGAGGGGAAGAGAGAAAGAGAGAGAGAAGCAAGAGAAGTGAGAGAAAGAGAGGGGTGGAGAAGCAGATGTACACTTCTCCTGAGTGCCCTGACTGAGAACTGAACCCAGGCCATCCAGACACTGGGCTGATGCTTTACCACTGTGCCAACTGGCCAGGGCCAGGACAAATATTCTTGAACTTTCAAGCTGCCCTAGTGCACAGAATGAGTGGCTCCCACATCAGAGGTCAGACCTTGAGACAGAGAGCTTTCTTGGGTCTAAGCATTTATAACAAAATTTTAATTTAAGCTACCAGAGGTACAACTGACATTTAAAGTACAACAGCACATCTAATTCTAGGTCAACATAAAATTTTAATTCACAGGCTTGGAAAAAAAAATTCACTTTGAAAAAAAAATAGACAAATGTTTATAAAAACACAATATTAGATTATCCTAAACTAATAAAATTAGAAAGATTACACAAGAACCCCAGATCAGAATAAAAAAAGAAAACCTTTCTGTGAGAGTACTTGCTCCTAAATGAGAGATTGCATCTCAGGCTGTGAGAAAATTCTCCTGCCCTAGGTCTAGATAAATTTAGTAAATTCAAATTTGGGAAAGTAACAGGAGATTCAGGAGGTGAAAATTTGGAGTGGAATCAGTGTAAACAGTCTTGAAGAAAATGATAAACATGAAAAAGAAAAACATACACAGGGGAAGGAACTCTGGAGAATTCAGGTGCAAACAGTCAGGACTTTGACCACAGGGGTTTTGACATCTCTAAGAGAAGAGGAAATAGTCTGGAAATGTAATAAAAAGTCATTGAAAGAGAGAAAGAATAAAAACAGGAGAGAACTAAGATAGTCCAGCCTAGAGTTAAACTAAATTGAAATGTGTTGTTATATATAATATACTGTTATTAAAATTTGGTTTTTTTCCCAAATAAATACCAGAGTATAGTTTATAAATTTAATCAATAACTAATGACACTGATTTAATTATAGAGATTTGAGACTTGAGAAAACATTTAGATATATCATGGCATTTTTCATTTTGTATTGAGTATAATAGTATTCTATCAGTCTATCACATAATTAATAAGATTTTTATGAATTTTAGAATATTGAAAATATACAATAAATTTAGTATATGGCTTTATAAGCAACAAACATATATACACACAGCCAGGGCCTTTGTGTTATATTAAGTTTATATTTTGTTAAATTTAGAAATCAACAGAAAACAACACTTTAAAGTTTCTTTGGAATTAGACACTTCCTAAAATATGTACAAATAATTTAATCAAATACTAAAGGATTATGTTTACCATTACCCTAAGCTACTAAGTAATGTTCTGCATTGATAATAACACATGCAAAATTGTAAATAGATTATTTTAATTTTTTGTGTATGTGACTGGAATTTGTAAATTAAACCCTTATAGTAGAAGGGGTTTTATTTCTTGTTAAATGGCCATTAAGTATTGATAATATTTATAAGTGCTTTGACTGTGGTTCCATATCAACTAAGGATTGAGTACAGATCCAAACATTGACACTGTGAGCACACATACTTCATTTCCATGTGGTCTGAGACATAGCCACTTGTCCAGATGCATTTTAACTTTATGCTTTCTGAATACATTCTCAGGGAAAAAATTTTAACCAGAAAACATTCATATAATGAAGTATACCTCTCTGACTATAAACATAAATAGGGGCAAAAAATGGAATCTTTGAGTAACTTAGCTGTTCCTTTCTCCTGATTTCAGTGAGGGCCAAAACTCAGAAAAATTAGCAGTTCTCAATTTTACCTTTATGGAGGGCAAAACCTCTGTAATATTTCACTGCCCTCCGCAGGATGCAAACCGAAGTTGTTTGGGTGAAACTTTCCTTGCTGTATAGAATTCGAAAGTGGGACTCTCTATTATGGATCTGGAATTAAAACAACAGTGTCACAGCAAAGGCAAGTGGGGGGAGATGCAAATTGAGTTTTCTGTAAAATTAATGAATTTGTGAAGACATACAATACCTAGCAAGATTTCCCCAAAGTGAAAATAAACAGTAATAAAAATGCCACAGTATGATAAGGTGGCAATAACACATGAGAGGTTTTATGAATTGTTCAAATGAGAAGAGAGAGAGAGAGAGAGAAAAAAAAAAGATCAGGAGAAAGGGAGGGAAAATGTTCTTGAAAAGGAGTGGGTGTTATTGTTTGATCTCATTTTTTCCCTCCCTTTTTGTTTGTTTAATTTCACTTGATTGCTAAAATGAAAAGTGTCTGCAAAATGATGGATTAATTAGAAGCATATGCAACCTATTTTTTTTCCTTACAAAGAAGAAAAAAAGAGTTTTATCCTTCTCAGATCCCATCTAAAGCCTTCACACTGCACCATAGTGGGTTTTGAAAGTCATTTACATAATAGCTAACAAAAATGTACTCAGCAAAACACCGGGCTTTCTAAACACAGGAGATAATTATGTTGGAAGAATGATATTCCAATGCCATCTCTATTTTCAAGATACATTTATTTTCCCCATATACAGCACAGAACAACCAAACACATATTAACATACATTTCGTAGGTGTCCACCATTAGAATGACAAGGTACAAGGAGTTGTAGCTGATGGGGGCTAAGGCGGAGCCAAAGCCAGGAAGGAAAGAAATACTGCATTCTATTCCTGGCAGATATGTACCACCTGAATAGTATTTTTCATTATCTCTTGCACTGGGAACATTCTATTATTCCACTGGGAAGTCATAGCAGAAGAGATATAATTATCAGCAGAGTAATGGGGATGCTCTTGCTAATGGCCAGCTATTCAAATATCTCAATATAATCGTCTTGCCCAATCTCTCCCCATTGCATACTCTTCTGGAGAAACTCATCATTTTTTCCACTTACTCCAGCATAATGAATTCATTTTGCATTTTCTTTGTGAGAAATTAAGAGGAATCGCAATATAATGTGTTGACATTTGAAATTCTGCACAGAAAAGTTTAGGCTGGCAATTTAGTTTAATCGCAAGCTAGCAGGGAGAGGCTGCTTATTAAATTAGCTTCCTGTGTACAGAATGTGTATTTTCTTTGCGAATCTTTGCCTTTGTACTATTGTGTTTGGATTCCCCCCCCCTTTTTTTATAGGTTCCAGTTTTCTCAAAAGAGAAAAATGAACTTTATTTATTTTAGGTCAAAATTTTTGACACCAAAGATGAGCACTGAGAGAGAGATCTTTGGAAAGAGGGAAAAGATAAAATAAGGGAGACATTGCCTTTTAGGAAAGCCATGAAAGTGTGTTTCTGTTTCTGAGATATTAAACCACTCATTTTGGCCATTCTCAGGAAACATTCTTTCTCCTTATGAGATTGAACCTATTCTTCTCTTTCCTTGCTCAAAATTAAGTTTGAGTAACCATTTCCATATTTTTGCCTCTTATTTTTATTTTTAGAGTTTTAACTCATGTTCTCTTATAAGACTTCTAAACTGCTAATAAAACAGCCATTTCACTTGCTCTAAGGAATTCCTGTTATATGGGCAGGTGATAACATAAATAAATCACAAAAAAAATACTCTTGGAATTATTGAACTAGAAGATAGTTTAGCTTTTCTCTGTCCCATTTTAGAACCTTATATATATTCTAGCATTTGTGAGGTCGGAGGCAAGGCTAGGTATGAAATCTGTGTCCTGAGTTTGTGGGGAGCCAGAAAATAAAAAATAAAAAGTGGCTCAGTTTGATTACCTTCCTGTTATGTCTAACAACCTTGCTTTTATTTTCTTTCTCCAAAATATTTTCATATCTAAACAAGTACTGTATTAATATTGCACCCTAATATTATTTATTATTAGGGTGATGCTAGTTAACATAATTATGCAGGTGTCAGGTGCCCAATTCTACAACACATCTCTGTACACTGTATTATGTGTTCATCACCAAGTCAAGTCTTTGTCCATCACCAATGATTCCCCTGTACCCTCCTCCGCCTCTTCCACTCCCAGCAATTACCACACTGTTGTCTAGGTACATAAAAGATAACACACACACACACAACCCATATGGGTACCCTAATATTTTTGAAGAGGACACACATTTAGGCAAATATATTCAGAGAGTGTACCCCTTCATCTAATTCTCTCCAGTCCTTTCTGAACAGCACACAGATTAGAACTGCTGCACTATTCCCTGAGCTCATTAGACACTGTTGGGGAGGCATGTTAAAGACAAGACTACATGGCCTCCACTTCAGCAAGGGCAAGAAAAGTCAACCTTAGGATTTAACACACAACCAGATAATTACTCTGGAATCTGTGGGACTGGAAGTCATGCCACATTCTCTGGATTTGTCACTGTCCAGTCCAACTGTGCTCCTCATCCTATGGAAGATATCTTGACTCCCTCTACTTCACATACTTCTATTAACTGCTATGGCTTTCCCTAGCCACTTCAAATCCTTCTTTAAAATTAGTCTAAAAAATTTGCATTCTCATTTCAATTAAAATTCTCTTCAACTTTTCACTTTAATGTTCCATTGATGTCATTATTCTTCTTTTCTTTTGACTCAACACATTATCATCAATAATAAAATCCACTGCTATTACTTTAACTGTCAAATAGTTCTACCACTATACCTATTATAATATGAAATTTTTCACTTTATTTGGAAGATGGTCTCTTGGTCTAAAATATGAAGTTTTCTTTAAGAAAGATGGCTGTATCTTTCATAATAAAGAGCTTACAAAAAGAATAGTGTCTTAATTTATGTTTGGATATATCCCATAAACTTAAGGGAACTAAAAAGAAGTAAAAGGAAAGAAGCCCACAAAACTCCCAAGGTGTGACAGTGAAATTGCTCTGTATGTGTGTTATTAATAACTGATTGCCATGCATTGGGGTTTTCAAATTCCAATCCATAACTTATTTTTCATTACTCACAGAGAAGCTAAGGGAAGCAGGGGATATATGAGTAACTGCAAAGGTATATGTTTGAGAGCATGCTCATCAAAAAGGAAGCTCTGGTTTATAGTCTGAAGGGCAGTATGTTATTATAGCAAGAACACTTAATCACAAGTCAGAAGCCTGTGTACTAGTCTTAAATCTAGGCCTTGCTAACTAGCTATGTGACCTTGGGGCTATGAATTATAAGTCTTCCAATTCATCCATAAAATGAGGAAGTTAGGTTTAATTTTATGAAATACCACTTTCAATTTGAAGTAACTTTAATTATATTATTTGGACTTAAAGTCTCTTTCTGAAAACCAGGCTATCAATGGACAGTAGACATAAATTATTATCCTTAGTAGTCTAATTTTAAATAAGTTTTTGATAGCAAGTAAAAGGAGATTATATAATTACTAAGGAGAAGATTCAATGAAGAAGTATAGAAAACGAGATCAAGCAATCCATCATAAGGGGTTTATTAAATGTCTAGTGTCTTAAATATTACAAAAGAAAGAAAACATTTTAAAATATTGGAAATGGTATTTTTCTTTAGTTGACTCCTCTTTGAGGCAGGGTGAAGTATAAGTCTTAATAAAAATACAAAGCAAGAAGTGGCAAACAGTCTAGTTCTATACAAGAGAATTTTTAGATTACTTAAATGAAGCAGTCTTATGAGAACATCTGATAAAAGTTTTAGAATGATTGGTGTTACTAAAATAAGTAAAAAAACAGAGGAATGGTCAGTTCAGGCAGAGAACAGAGACAGGGTACTCTGTTCTAGACTTGACTGACAGGTGATAGACAGATTTTCTAATGCTGTGTTCAGGGATCATGTATATATGAAGAATAAGCCCTAGATACAACTGGAAACCCTAAATAGTTTCAACATATTTTGACAGAGTTGATGATAATGGATATCAAAATGGCCTAAGTTTATAGTTCACCAATAAAGAGGATCTTTCATGACATCGAAACCGACAGATTTTCTTTTCCTAAATATTATGGAGCTGTTCTATGTCATTGCATAAAATGTACTTACTTTAATTTAAGATATAGGATCCTGACCAGGGCAATTAAAGAAAGGGCAATTAATATGCAGTTATGCAGTTTTCAGAACTGGTCAGTTGCCTCAGTGGTAGAGCATCAACCTGGTGTGTGGAAGTCCCTGGTTCTGTTCTAGTCAGGACACACAGGAGAGGCAACAGTCTGCTTCTCCACACCCCCCCTTATCTCCCTCTCTCTTTCCCTCCCACAGAAATGGCTCAATTGATTCAAACACATTGGCCTTGGGCACTGAGGATGACTCTGTAAAGCCTTCACGTCAGGTGCTAAAAATAGCTCAGTTGTGAGCATTACATCAGATGAGCAGAGCATGAGCATCACATCAGATGAGCAGAGCATCACCTAGTAGGGGGCTGGCTGTGTGGATCCCAGTCAGATTGCATGCAGTAGTCTGTCTCTGTATCTTCCCTCCTTTCACTTAAAAAAATGCAGTTTCCTATAACTTCCCAGGTTACATTTGCATTATAATTTTATTATGTATCCAGTGTTCCCAACTTTTTTTCTTATGGTGATAACATGAAGCCTGACCTGTGGAGGCACAGTGGGTAAAACTACCCCATTAGATTTATTTTATTTATTTATTTATTTATTTTCTGAAGTTGGAAATGGGGAGGCAGTCAGACAAACTCCCACATGTGCCTGATCGGGATCCACCTAGCAAGTCCACCAGGGGGCGATGCTCTGCCCATCTGGGGTGTTGCTCTGTAGCAACCAGATCCATTCTAGTGCCTGAGGCAGAGGCCATGGAGCCATCCTCAGTGCCCGGGCCAACTTTGCTCCAATGGAGCCTTGGCTGCGGGAGGGGAAGAGCGAGACGGAAAGGAAGGAGAGGAGGAGGGGTGGAGAAGCAGATGGGTACTTCTCCTGTGTGCCCTGGCAAGGAATCGAACCCAGGACTCCTGCACGCCAGGCCAACACTCTACCACTGAGCCAACCGGCCAGGGCCTACCCCATTAGATTTAATTTTCTAAATAAAATTTAAAAAACATTAAAAAAAGAAAATATAGTTGATGATTTTTTATATAGCCGCAAGCAGACCTTTCTCTCCAAATCTTTAAAATGTTATTAAATAAAAAGAAAAATAGGTACATAAACCATGTTTGGTTTCACAGAAGAAAGCGGAAGGGATTTTCCAAAGAATTTTCATTGCTCCTTATGACTCTTGATAAATAATTTATGGGAGTTTTCCTCAAACTTTTTATTCCTGTACAACTAAGAAATTTTTTTTCTTTTTTCTTTTTTTTTTATTTAAAAGGTGGAAACGGGGAGGCAGTCAGACAGACTCCCGCATGCGCCCGACCTGGATCCAACCGGCATGCCCACCAGGGGGTGATGTTCTGCCCCTCTGGGGCATCGCTCTGTCGCGACCAGAGCCATTCTAGCACCTGAGGCAGAGGCCACAGAGCCATCCCCAGCGCCCGGGCCATCTTTGCTCCAATGGAGCCTCGGCTGCAGGAGGGGAAGAGAGAGACAGAGAGGAAGGAGAGGGGGAGGGGTGGAGAAGCAGATGGGCACTTCTATGTGCCCTGGCCAGGAATCGAACCTGGGATTCCTGCACGCCAGGCCGACGCTCTACCGCTGAGCCAACCGGCCAGGGCACAACTAAGAAATTTTTGACAAACTATTTACTCTCCCATATACTTTTAGGATGACATTAGAAGTTTTCATCATAAGCTTATGCTTATGATACAGGATGCAAAATAAATGTATTACAATGTTGACATTTTAATATAAAATAGTTAAAGCATACTACATCTCTCTCATGAAATCTAAATACTATGATTTGAAAGCTGCCATCATTATAAACACAGTAGATGACATGAATTTTAGCAGTATTAAAATGTTCAATTTTTTTCCTATATGAACTTATATTTTCTTTATATTAAAGGATAAATATATTTTATCCTTTAATATATTTTTATTATTTTTTTATTTTTATTCAGTGAGAGGAGGGGAGGCAGAGAGACAGATTCCCGCATGTGCCCCAGCTGGGATCTACCCAGCAAGCCCCCTAGGGGGCGATGTGCTGTCCATCTGAGGTGTTGCTCGGTTGCTCCACATCTGAATTCTTCCTAGCACCTGAGGTGGAGGCTATGGAGCCATCCTCAGTGCCCAGGGCCAACTCACTCCATTAAGACATGACTGCAGGAGGGGAAGAGAGAAAGAGAGAAGCAGGAGGGAGATTGGAGAAGCAGATGGGTGCTTCTCCTGAGTGCCCTTACCAGGAATCAAACCCGGGATATACACAGGCTGGGTCAACACTCTACTACAGAGCCAACCAGCCAGGCCCAGTGTATTTTTATTGTTGAAAATATTTTGATTATCCTATTATATTTTTCAAAATAAAATTATATATGTAAAATGTAATTTTTATATTTTATTTCTCTATGAAATCCTTACAAGAAATTAAAATTTCTTCTCAATTGAGTTATTATTATAATTATCACTAATACACAATTGATCAAAATAATAGAAAAAATCATTATGATAAATACTACTAAACATAAAGTGCAAAAGTTCATTGAAAGTGAATATTTTAACAAAATAGATGAATCTGGATATTTTTCTCATTAGTTTATGATTTCATGAAGAATATTTATTCATTGCTACCATGAAACAGTGCTTGTAATCATTTTCCCTTATTGTAATCATTTTTTAAAAGGTATGAATACCATTTAACCTAATGGTCAATGCAGGACTTACATATATAGAAAATCAATGTTAAAATAATCAGCTCAATTATAATGATCTTCTTGTTAGAAAAAAATTAAGTTTATTTTAAGATTTAAATAAAAGTGATCATATATCTCACCTTTACATCTCACTCTAAATTTTTATGAGAAAGACATATAGATAGTTATATAGATTACTAAGTGGATAGAAGATAAAGTCACAAACTCTTGACATGAGCTTTTGGTCTAGATAAAATAAAGCACATTTGCATTTAAGTATTCACTTAAGTACTCTTTGCTTTACGTTCACAGGACCATCCTTTCTTAGCAATGTGCTCTTTTAGAGTCCTTTGGGAATGGAAGAGTTAAGTTCATTAAATAAGAATTGTCATTACACCCCCTATGCTACAATGTCTAGAAGGTTCTAAATTCTGTGTAAGGAAACATTAAGATGTAGAGAAATTTGATGGGTGGAAAACAGCTGACAAACAGCAGAACTGACCTCAGGTATTTTCTTGGGAAGTTCAAACATAGAAAAAAGAGCATATACATATAAAGTTGAGGATCTGGAAATGCATTCCCTGAAATAACTGGTGCCCAATGATCCCTAGAAAACACTTTATATATTTTCACAAAGGCATTCTCCAGGGTAAAATCTGCTCTACTAAAAAAGACACTACTCCTATCCCCCAATAATAGATTCTACCTTTACAATGAATAGTCCTTGTTTTCTCATCTTTGCATACGTATATCTCTCATTGAACCCAACATTATGCCATGTGCTCTAAAGCTATTGTATATATAATTTAATGCTTCCAATTCTTCCAAAGATGTGAATTGACAATTTATAGTTATGTAAAACTGAGGCTCAAAGAGGTTTAAAAAGTTATTCATGATTTCACTTAAAAAGCAACTACAGAATGCAACCAAATCTGCCTAATCCCAACAATATGCACCCCAAGTCCTCTTACACTTTAATCAGTGAAGAGTGTCTGCTTTATAATTTTGTGGAATCTATAACTGTAATATTGTAAAACCCTAAGAGATCAGCTTGGACAGAGCTCTGTGATACAAAATTTCAGTCTGAAATACATAAAAAAGTTTTACACCATGATTAAATAGGATTTATTCTTGGGATGCAATGTGGGTAAAATATCCACAAACCAAAGAATACATCACATAAACAAATGAAGGATAAAAATTGCATGATCATATCAAAAGATACACAGAAAGCATTTGATAAAAACTTTCAGCAAAACAGGAATAGAGAAAACACACCTCAACATAATAAAAGCTATATATGACAAATCCACAGTCAAAATCATACTCAATGGGCAAAAACTAAAAGTGCTTTGCTTAGGATTGGATACAAGACAGGGGTCCTAGCCGGTTGGCTCAGTGGTAGAGCATCAGCCTGGCATGTGGAAATCCTGGGTTAGATTCACAGCCAGGGCACACAGGAGAAGCGCCCATCTGCTTCTCCACCCTTCCTCCTTTCCTTCCTTCTATCTCTCTCTACCCTCCTGCAGCCAAGGCTCCATTGGAGAAAAGTTGGCCTGGGTGCTGAGGATGACTCCGTGGCCTCTGCCTCAGGCACTATAATGGCTCTGGTTGCAATGGAGCAATGCCCCAGATGGGCAGAGCATCACCCCTAGTGGGCATGCTGGGTGGATCCCATTTTGGGCACATGCGAGAGTCTGTCTCACTATCTCCCTGCTTCTCAGTTAAGAAAAATACAAAAAATAAAGATAAAAAAGACAGGATGCTCACTGACTGTTCTTATTCAACATAGTACTGGAAGCTCTAGCCACAGAAGTCAGACACAAAGAAGAAATAAAAGGCATCCATATTGGGAAGAAAGAAATAAAGCTGTCACTATTCACAGATAACATGACAGTATATAAAGAGAATCGTAAAATTTCCACCAAAAAACTGTTACAGTTGATAAATGAATTCAGTAAAGTAGTAGGATACAAAACAAATATCCAGAAATCAGTGCATTTTTAACACCAATAATGAACTATCAGGAAAGGGAACTAATAAAAACAATTCAATTTATAATTACATTAAAAAACACAAAATATTTAAGAATACATTTAACCAAGTATGTAAAAGGCCTGCACTCACAAATTTAATGCAATTCCCATCAAAATTCCAATGACATTTTTTAAAGAAATGGAACAAAAAATCATAAGATTTATATGGAACTATAAAAAACCCCGAATAGCCAAAGCAATCCTAAAGAAAAAGAACAAAGCTGGGAGCATTACAATACCTGACTTCAAACTATATTATAGGGCCACGACAATCAAAATATCATGGTATTGGCAGAAAAATAGACATTCAGACCAATGGAACAGAATAGAAAGTCCAGAAATAGCCTGACCTGTGGTGGTGCAGTGGATAAAGCGTCGACCTGGAAATGCTGAGGTCGCCGGTTCGAAACCCTGGGCTTGCCTGGTCAAGGCACATATGGGAGTTGATGCTTCCTGCTCCTCCCCCCTTCTCTCTCTCTATCTCTCCTCTCTCTGTCTCTCCCTCTCCTCTCTAAAATGAATAAATTTTAAAAAAAAAAAAAAAAAAGAAAGTCCAGAAATAAAACCACATATATATAGTCAAATAATTTTTGATAAAGGGGCCAACAACACACAATGGAGAAAAGAAAGCCTCTTCAACAAATGGTGCTGGGAAAACTGGAAAGCCACATGCAAAAGAATGAAAATTGACTACAGTTTGTCCCCTTGTACAAAAATTAATTCAAAATGGATCAAAGACCTAAATATAAGACCTGAAACAATAAAGTACATAGAAGAAGACATAGGTTCTAAACTCATGGACCTGGGTTTTAAAGAGCATTTTATGAATTTGACTCCAAAGACAAGGGAAGTGAAGGAAAAAATAAATGAATGGGACTATATCAGACTAATAAATTTTTGCTCAACAAGAGAAACTGATAACAAAATAAATAGACAGCCAACTAAATGGAAAATGATATTTTCAAACAACAGCTCAGATAAGGGCCTAATATCCAAAATATACAATGAACTCATAAAACTCAAAAACAAACAAACAAACAAACAATCCAATAAAAAAAATGGGAAGAGGACATGAACAGACACTTCTCTCAGGAAGAAATACAAATGGCCAACATATATATGGAAAGATATTCATCTTCATTAGTTATTAGAGAAATGCAAATCAAAACTGCAATGAGATACCACCTCACACCTGTTAGATTAGCTATTATTAACAAGACAAGTAATAGCAAATGTTGGAGAGGCTGTGGAGAAAAAGGAACCCTCATTCACTGTTGGTGGGAATGTAAAGTAGTACAACCGTTATGGAAGAAAGTATGGTGGTTCCTCAAAAAACTGAAAATAGAACTACCTTATGACCCCAAATCTCAGAAACATTGATACGTAAAGACACATGCAGCCCCATGTTCATTGCAGCATTGTTCACAGTGGCCAAGACATGGAAACAACCAAAAAGCCCTTCAGTAGAAGACTGGATAAAGAAGATGTGGTACATATACACCACGGTATATTACTCAGCCATAAGAAATGATGACATCGGATCAGTTATACAAAATGGTGGGATCTTGATAACATTATACGGAGTGAAATAAGTAAATCAGGTAAAACCAAGAACTGCATTATTCCATACGTAGGTGGGACATAAAAATGAGACTAAGAGACATTGATAAGAGTGTGGTGGTTACGGGAGGGGGGGGGAAGAGGGAGAGGAAAAGGGGAAGGGGGAGGAGCACAAAGAAAACTAGATGGAAGGTGACGGAGGACAATCTGACTGATGGGTATGCAACATAATTTATTGATAAGATAACCTGGACCTGTTTTCTTTGAACATATGTACCCTGATTTATTGATGTCACCCTAGTAAAATTAATAAAAAAAAATTTGCTCCTGATCTTTGAGGGAAAGCATTCAGATTTTCACCACTAAGATGATGTTAGTTGTGGGGTTTTTAAAAATAAATGTCTTTCATCTCAAAAAATTATAAGACATTGACAAAAGAAATTGAATAAGACACAAGTAAGTAGAAGCATATACCATTTTCACAGACAGGAAGAATTGATATCTTTAAAATATTCATAGTACCCAAAACAATCTATAGATACAATACAATTCCAATCAAGGTACCAATGGTATATTTCATAGAACTAAAACAAATAATCCAAAACATTCTATGGAACCACAAATAACCACAGCAATCTTGAGAAAGAAGAACAGAATTTAAGGAATCATTCTACCTAATATCAAACTATATTTTAAGGCCATAGTAATCAAAACAGCATGATACTGGCATAAAAATAGACATACATATCAATTAAACAAAACAGAAAGCCCAGAAATAAACCCACACCTTTATCACCAATTAATATTTGAAGGAGAGAAGAACATACAACAATGTAAAGACAGTCTATTCAATAAATGATGTTCAAAAAATTGGACAGATACATGCAAAAAACAAAAACAAAAAACACTAGACCACCTTCTTACACTATACATAAGCACAAACTCAATATATAGTGTGTTTGTAAAGTCATGGTGCACTTTTGACCTGTCACAGGAAAGCAACAAAAGACAATAGAAATGTGAAATCTGCACCAAATAAAAGGAAAATTCTCCCAGTTTCATACCTATTCAGTGCAGTTTGATGTGGGCTCACGCACAGAATTTTTTAGGGCTCCTTAGGTAGCTATCCCATATAGCCTCTACAGACTTGTCACTGACTGATGGCCTACCAGAATGTGGTTTCTCCACCAAACTGCCGGTTTCTTTCAACTGCTTATCCCACTGAATAATGTTATTCCTATGTGGTGGCACTTCGTTATAAACGCACCGATATTCACGTTGCACTTTGGTCACGGATTCAAATTTAGCAAGCCACAGAACACATTGAACTTTCCGCTGTACCGTCCACATCTCAACTGGCATGGCTGTGGGCTGCTCCGCTGTATACATGGTGTTACGTCATCATCTGTGCATGCGCACGTGCTGCCACATCATCCTCCAGAAACTGGGACGGTTTTCTTTTTATTTGGTGCAGATTTCAGATTTCTATCATCTTTTGTTGCTTTCCTGTGACCGGTCAAAAGTGCACCATGACTTTACGGACACACTGTATATTAAAGACATATATAAGACTCAAAAACATAAAACTCCTAAAAGAAGATAGACAGTAAAATCTCAGACATTTCTTCTAGCAATATTTTTATGATGTATCTCCTGAAGCAAAGAAAATAAAAGAAAAAGTAAACAAATCAGACTACTACAAAATAACAAGTGGTTGCACAGTTAAGGAAACCATCAACAAAATGAAAAGACACCATACTGAATAGGAGAGCATGTCTTCCAATGACATATTTGATAAGAATTACTATCCAAATTTTATAAATACCTTTTACATCTCAATACCAAACACATACAAACATACACACACACTACAATCGAATGAAAAAATGGGCAAAGGACCTGAATAAACACTTTTCCAAAAAGGAAATAAACATGGCCAATAGACATATGAAAAGATGCTCTATGCCACTAATCATCAGAGAAATGCAGATTAAAACCACTCTGAGATATCACCGTACACTGGTCAGAATAGTTATCATCAATTAATCAACAAACCAACAAGCGCTGTTGAAGATGGGAGAAAGGGAATCCTCATGTCCTATTGGTGGGAATGTGTAGTATTGCAGCCACTGTGAAAAATAGTACAGAGTTAAAAAAGAAAGAAATAAAATAGTACAGAGTTACCTCAAAATATTGAAAATAGGCCTTGGCCAGTTGCTCAGTGGTAGAGCATTGACCTGGCATGTGGAAGTCATGGGTTGGATTCCAGTCTGGGAACACAGAGGACAGACCATTTTCTTCTCTACTCCTCCCCTTCTAACCTCTCCCTCTCCCTCTCCCTCTCCCTCTCCCTTTCCCTCTCCCTCTCCCTCTCCCTCTCCCTTGACCTGGCATGTGGAAGTCATGGGTTGGATTCCAGTCTGGGAACACAGAGGACAGACCATTTTCTTCTCTACTCCTCCCCTTCTAACCTCTCCCTCTCCCTCTCCCTCTCTCTCTCCCTCTCCCTCTCTCTCTCTTCCTCCCCCTACAGCTATGGTTTGAATGGTTTGAGCAAGCTGGCCCCAGGTGCTGAGGATGGCTCTATGGCCTCCGCCTCAGGGGCTAAGAAGAGCTAATTGGTTGGGCAATGGAGAAAGCCCCAGATGGGCAGACCATTGCCCTCTAGTGGGTTTGATGGGTGGATCCCAGTCAGGGCGCATGTGGGAGCCTGTCTCTCTGCCTCCCCACTTGTCACTTAATAATAAAAAATATATATATATATATATATATAAATATATATATATATATATATATATATATATATATATATATATATATATTAAAAATGAAACTGCCTTATGACCCAATGATTCCACTACTGGGAATATATTCCAAGAAACCCAAAACACTAATTCAAAAGAATATATGCACCCTTATGTTTATTGCACTGTTATTTACAATAGCCAAGATTTGGAAGCATCTCTCATTCCCATCAGCAAATGAGTGGATAAAAATGCTGTGATACATTTACTCAATGGACTACTACCCAGCAACAGTATGGCTGGACCTGCAGAGTATTATGCTCAGTGAAATAAGCCAGTCAGAGAAAGACAAGTACCATATGATTTCACTTGTATGTGAAATATAATGAACAAACCAAATAGAAAATGACTCATAGATACAGAGACAACAGACTGACAGCTGTCAGGGAGGAAGGGGGTAGAGGGATTGGTTGAAAAAGGTGAAGGGATGAAGCAAACAATGACGACAACAACACAAATAAAAAACCTCATAGACAGAGACAACAGTACGGTGATTACCAGAGGGAAAGGGGGTTTGGGAAGGTAGAAATGAGTAAAGGGAGATAAATGGAGATAAAAGGAGCCTTGACCTGAGGTTGCGAACACACAATACAATATACAGATGATGTATTATAAAATTGTACACTTGAAACCTAAGTAATTTTATTAACTGTGTAACCACAATAAGTTCAATAAAAATTTAAAAAATAAATTGATATTTACATAAAAAATATTTGCTCATCTTTCTGACGCTTCTTATTCAAGTTGGCCATGAAATTTTGAGTAAGGTTAACATTTTTACTTTAGGAAGTTAAAAAGTAATCCTGGTGTGCATGAATTTCTTCCACCCAGCCCTCTGCAGTTATACTAGTCCATGCAATTTCCTTTCAAGTGAAATTTTAAGATTTCTTAGAATAGTAAAGAATTTGCTGTTGGAAGGTTCTCCCAATTATGTCTGGATTTGGAATATAAGTGTGTTGATGGAATTTGGGATTTGAGGTGAGAAAGACAACAATTGTTTAATTTTTGTTCTCTCATCTATAAAAACATATTTTGCCTTAAGAAATTCTCATAATGTAGCAGTCAGTTCTGTGCTCTGTTCTTTTCAGAAAAAATGACACACTAATTGTCACTTCAAAGCCCAACAGTTTGTAAACTTGTCTTACACCATTAGTTTTTGGAGCCATCTTCCAATGTCTTGCAGGAAGAAATTAACAGTCAACTAACTGTGTTTGGTTTATGAAAATAGAAAAATACTTTTAAAAATTAGGAAATAAAAAGAAAGAAAATGAAGCTTTAAGTGGTTCAAAATCAATACGCTCAATTGTAGTGCATTAATTGTCAATAAAAAGTAAACGGACACTTGTGCCTAGTTTGGTGTAAAACAGAAAAATAATGCCATAAAGTTCAAAAGTTTTTATTTTATTTTTAAAAAAGCAACACATCACACACACACACCACACACACACACACACACACACACACACACAGTGGATGCCTACTGCCTTACTCTAAAATCAAAAGCACATTGAACTTTTAGTCTCTATTTTTCAAGATTATATCCGAAGTTTTGGCAGAAATACAAATTTAATTAGTATTAGTCATTTTCTAAACATGAATGTAAACACATTTAAAGAAATGAATAAAAATTAAATCTGATTATATGAAAACTTCACTGCTGTTTTCTGACTTTCTTCACAATTTCCTCTTTGTGTCCTCCTAAACATGTTGCTCTCCAGTCAAAATCAGTGTTGAAATTCTAAGCCAAGCAGGAAAGTCTTGGGTATACATGACACCTTCTACTCCCAAATCATGGTCAATTTTTCTCACAGCCTTTTCTGATCTTTGAATCTGAAAGGCACTCTCTTTTTCCCTCACTACTTTGTCCCCTCCTATGTGTCAAGCTTGATGCTTGTTTTATACGTAATATGCTGTGCAAAACCCAAATGAATCCCGTAAAGTAGACACTAGTAAGACATAGGATAGAGATATCAGATAAATTCTACATGGTCACCACATTGAGACATTTTGGAGGCAGGGTTTAACCCCATACATTTCAGACTACAAGGTTATTCTCCATCTATTGCGTGGCATTGCTTCTTATCAGAGACTTCTCAAATTGATGATCAAGGAATCCTAAAATCACAGAATTAGGGGCTTGGAAAAGTTAATTCTGTTTTCAGTTCTGTTACTATGCAATTTGGTCCTGGTATAATTAAGTAGTGAGTCTCAAGATCCTTAGTTATAAATAATGTCCAATTATGTTTAAGTGCTCTTTCATTTCCCGCTATTGTTGTCTTTACTGCAACTAATGGAGTAGTAACCATTTCCTTACATTGGCTAAAAGTGAGGCAATATTCACACTGAATTGAGGACATGTTATTACCTCTTGTAACATTACTTTGAGGAATTACTGAGTTCAGAGATTGAGGAATCTGACATGTTACATAATTATGTAGCATAACTCAGAGAATTAGAACTGAAATTCAAAGTGGGGCTTGTCTGACCAGAGTATCCAGACTCTCACTCACAACTTTTCCCTGCCCTGATCGAGGATTTCTCAAGAAACAGACATTCAGAAAATGAAAAAGTGTTGGACATCCTGGAAGGTCATAGTGGAGTAGAAATTGAACAGTACCTCAATGGTAAGCCATCTCTTTAGCAAGGGTGAAAAGCAGCAGGAAACCAAATTGAGTAATGGCTTGTTATCAGGAATAGGCCTAGTAGTAGTGATGGCAAATTTCAAGAGTTTACAATATAAGGAAGAAACATAAAAACCAACACAATTTAAAAATTTATTATACAATCCTGTCTCTACTTTTTGTTTCTTTTCCTCCTGTCTTCCTTTATTCAGTGAATATGCAACAAAGAATGCCACACCTAAGATTATATGGACAATTGTTTTAAACAATGTGGTAACTAGGGGCACTAACACAGTAGAAAATCTACCTATAATGTTTTGACTCCCCCAAAATCTAACCACTAGTAGCCTACTATTGATTGGTAGCCTTACCGATAGCATGAACAGTAGATCCATATACATTTTGTATGTTATATGTATTATATACTGTATTCTTATAATAAACTAGAGAAAAGAAAATGTTATAAAGGAACTGGAAGAAAGAGAAAATACATTTACAGTACTATATTGAAAAAAATGTCAGCATAGTGGACACATGCAGTTCAAATCTGTGTTGTTCAAAAGTCAACTGTACTTGAGAACTTACAGAAAAATTCTGTGCAATATTTAGAAAACCAAGAGATAACACTGAAATACAGAGAGAGAGAAAATACAGCGAAAGAGAATGCTGAACAGAAACCAAATCTGGGGAGTCACTTAGTCTAATCTTGCTCAGAAAATGTTACCTTCATGATCTGTAAGGTTTCATCAGAAAGAGAAAACCAAAAATAGAAAGTGTGGGTTAAGTGAGTGGGATATATTGCTTAAAAAAAAAGAGAGGGAAAATCTACTGACAGCTTAAATGTTTAGAAAACTCACTCTGCCTCAAGATCTGAAAGAATGAATTACATCAAGACCTCTTTTAGCGTTTTCTTTATTTTGGGGAGTGCAGTGTGGATTGATTTGGAGTGACCTGTATTTGAAAGCCTTGGCATTCTTGTTAATGGAAGAGTTCTATTGCACTATCCTCCTCCTCACAACAGTAGAAAGCAGTAACTTTTATACAATTTGATTTCTCAACTCCTGTCTTATTTTTCTCAATAAAACAGTACAGCCATCCATTCTGCTCTTGCCCCATATGACCTTCCTGCCATCCCTGAATTTCCTGAGTTTTTTAGGCTTCCATTTTACTTAGAGGGTTTAAATATATTGGGGCAGGGCTGGGGATGTGGATGTCAAGGTTGAGAAGCTGTTAAAACTGCAGCACCATTAATTGTTCACTACACATTTTCAATTCGTGACAGTAACATGATCTGGTAGGAACACAGCTACCATGACTCTGGAGTACACATTGCAGGATTTGTTTAAGCACACACACACATATACACATACACCAAATAGCTACCAATAACAGAATAAAACATTTTTCCAATTCAAATTGAAGCTGCATTCCATTGGATTGTTGCAGCCTGCTATTGAATTATAAAAGCACAATAGCAAATAAGTATGCTAGAAGAAAGGGCATAAGAAAAAGAGAGCAGGACATTGATTTAGATACCCAGTCAACATTTCAGGCAGAGGGATACACAGAAGAATTCTGGCAGTCAACTGGTATCATTATCAGGTATCATGTATTAAGCACCAAGTCATGAAGTTGCATTAGGCATCATTGTAGAAGCTCTGTACAGAGAACTGCATCTTCAAACCACTTGGTTAATTTGCCAAACATTTTAGAAAGAACTTTTTTATAAATTACACCTTGGCCTTCTCCTGAACAAATCTATTCTACCATCACCTGTATCCCTTTACCCTTTTCTTTTTAAACTTTGTTATGTTTGTGGCTAGGCCTATGCTCTCACTTCTTATGCCCTAGATCCTAACCTCACACTTAACATGTTTTAGCTCCTTTGAAAGATAAAATCTTGTCAGGTGAAATACTTCATTATCTCATGTTTCTCTCTCTCTACCAGATCATTTATACACAATGTTCTAGCCCTCTGATGTTCACATAACCAGGAATTGCCTATGGCTATTGAGTATTTAAAATGTGACTAGTATGTTTTATATGGCTTCATCTTAAAATGAAAATATTTTGAAAATATTGGGTTAATTGAATATAATTTTACAATAAGTTTTTTACCAGTTCCTCTTTTTTTTAAGTGACTGTTACTGTATTTAAAATAGTATTTGTGCCTCTTTCTCTTTTTTTTTGTTTTTTTTTGTTTTTTTTTTTTGGTTTACATTTTGGTCAGTTATGTCTTTGCTCTTGGTAGAGAATATTCTCCAATAGCTTCCTGGGAAAACTTTCATGACATGTTTTCTGACTCTTTTTATGTCTAGCCAGGTGCTTATCTGCTGGGTATTTGTTCTAGTCTCTATTTTACTTCCTATTTAAACAATTCCTCCAAAAGAGAGCCTTTGTTTCCTTGGCTTAAAAAAAATCTACATGCTAAGGACTTCTGAAGTTCAATCTTTAGGCCATAACTCTTAGCAAAATTTGAGATTCAACTATCCAGCATCTGATTGAACATACTAGTTACTTGCAAGATGTTTTATAGACATCCTCATTAAAGCTATAATCTTTGACACATACACATAAGCCCACTTACGTAAACACATACAGACTTGTTTGCATTACATCTTCTCACTCATATCAAATGATCCCATATAATACTTTCTCAAGTCGAATACTTAAGAGTCATCCTTGATTCTTTTCTATAGACCATCTAACTGTAAGTCCTGAATTTTCTGCCTCTAAAATATTTTCCCAACCTGACCAATCATCTCCATTTCTAGTGGAATCAGTTTTGTCCAAGCTTCCACAATTGTGTTCCAGGACTATTTCTTAACTGGACTTTTTGTTTTCACTTATTCCATTCCAATCTATCCCCTGCAACCAGCAGATAGAGTGGATCATTTAAGACAATCTTATTCTAAATATTTTTAAACTGTGTTCAAAATTAAGTACAGACTCATGAACATGAGTTACATGAGTCTTCATGGAATGATATCACTCAGCCTCTCCAATCTTTCCTCACATAACTACTTGCCTTGCTCACTAGCTCATCATGGAAATCAGTCATTGCTTAGCCTCTTCTCAAAATTGCCAAGCACTTTCCCATATCTGGATTTTCCTTTTGCTACCTTCTAGGCTCTGCTATAGATCTTTGCATTACTGGCTATTTGACATCCATGGTTTCCCATGAACCTTATCGACTCAGACAGGCTTCTCTCTGTTCACCACGCCCAGTCTTAAGATCTCCCACTACTGTAACATTATTTCTTTTTTCATTTTTCTTTTCTTTTTTTTTCTGTGACAGAGAAAGAGAGACAGACAGAGAGAGGGATAGATAGGGACAGACAGGAAGGGAGAGAGATGAGAAGCATCAATTCTTTGTTGTGACTCTTTAGTCTCCTTAGTTATTCACTGATTGTTTCCCCATAAAATATGTGCCTTGACCTGGGGGGAGGGGCTACAGCAGAGCCAGTGACTCCCTGCTCAAGCCAGCAACCTTGGGCTTCAAGCTAGTATCCTTTGGGCTCAAGCCAGCGACCGTGTGGTCATGTCTATGATACTACGCTCAAACCAGCAACACCTAGCTCAAGCTGGTGAGCCCACACTCAAGCCAGATGAGCCCACACTCAAGCCAACAACCTCAGGGTTTTGAACCTGGGTCCTCTGCATCCCAGTCTGATGCTCTATCCACTGCACCACTGCCTGGTCCAGCTGTAATGTTATCTCTTTATATTCTATCACAGGGCTCTGTTTTTCCTTTTTAGTACTTATGCAAATTATTTCCTTTTATTTTCTATACTTATTTATTATATGACTCCTTCTCTGCACAATATTAGTTGTAAAGTGGTAAAGACCACACTGTCTTATAGACCACTTTCCCCTGGTCCACATACAATGTCTTACATATGAAAGTTGCGCAATAAATATGAGCTAAATCAGTAAGTGAATGCTATGTGCTCCTAGGAGCTTATCGCATCACATGAGTTTAAGTTTTGTAACTATTGGCTAAATACGTCAGATGTCATTATATTTTCAAGCTTTTCTTAAATAGTAGAAAGCATGAAGAACAATAAATTTGCATTTATTACCAGTATATTCAGAGAAGTAGAGAAAGTCTGGGAAGCAGCATAAGTGTATAGGTCCAGACCATCAAAAATAATTTTTTATTGTGAAAATTCAGTTTTTTAAAATAATAGAACAACAAATCGAGTATCACTGGCAATCACTACTTATATTTCAAGCCATCAAATGAGAGATGTGGATGAGAATATAGGTATCCCATTTTCTCTATATCACTAATGCTCTCATGCTATGATAATCATTGATTTCTGCACTTCTTGCCAAACCATTAGAAACAAACAAACAAAAAAACCCAGTAAAAATATAATGAAAGAGAATCAAATACTTGTTATTCAAGTACTCTTTAGAGATTCCATTTAGCAATATGAATAACTCAACTTGAAGAATTTGGCTAGACAAGTTAAAGAGAATGATCTTTGGTAGCATATGAAAACTGTGTATAATAGCTTCAACTCATACCAAGCACAAGAAAGCAACTGATCAAGAACAGGTCATGCCTAACCTGCAATGGAGCAGTGGATAAGGTGTCAATCTGAAATGCTAAGGTTGCCAGTTCGAAACCCCGGACTTGCCAGGTCAAGGCACATAGCAGAAGCAACTGCTGCAATTTGGTGCTTCCTGCTCCCCTCATCCCTTTTCTCTCTTTCTCTCCTCTCTCTAAAATCAATAAATAAAATAGTTTTTAGAAAGGAACAAGTTATAGAAATAAAATAGATGTGTGTTTAACTTATATAAATGTCAGTTTTACTTGATGGCATTGTCCATTGAGAAAAAGAAATCAGAAATTTGAAATACTATATAATAAATTCTGTGAAACAGCTCTATTTTTATATAAAAATTTAACCAGCTAGCTTTATTCAGAAGTTGAACTTTTCTGTAGCTAATTTAAAAGAATCACTGATCTCAATGAATTGCTAAAGTGTTAGTACAGCTATTGCTAAAATGGGTAAAATGTCTTCAAACTACAAAACTTGCTGTTTGAGACTAATTCTAAGCTCTTTTTAAAATGTTCTTTCTTCCCAATAAGTTGAAAATTGAATGGAGGTGGGTGGAGAAAGACATGCCAGGAAATAAGATTCTGATTTTGCAAATTTCTTCAACAATTGTGATTTGGTTCTTCAGAAAAATCAGCACAAGCGAGGTAATTTCTTTAAAATAAAAGTTATATAGCTGCAATTTGCATTCCATTAATCTGGTCTTTAAAAGTTTCCTTTTTCCTTCTTTTCAAACTGTCATATCACACTATCATGTTAGAAACATATTATTTCTTGCCAAGTACTGCAAAACTTTAGAATTAGAAGGGAAATTGGAGCTACTCAAATCAAATACTCTCATTTTCCAAATGTGAATCTAGAGGACAGAGAGTTTACATTGTCTGCAAGGACTTCACTCACATAATGGCAGTGTCAATGCTGGTCAGGGAGTACATCAAGAAGTGACCTCAGGAGCCATAAAGGTATTATTAATGAGTCTTGTGGAAAAGGTACGAGGCAACAAGGAGTGTTGGAACCAACAGAAAGTGCATGCCCATATCTATGAGTTGACTGGTGAGCAAATATATTCCATACGTAAGGAGTTGGGTACCCAATTTTAAGTCCTGTGATCATGACCTACCACATTGACTCTCTATTTTAGTTCCTTTGGTATTTATGCTGATAATCAATTGGAAGATGTTCTGAATTAAACCACTACCAAATTATTTCTTTATATTTCTTTTAATGTCAACTTATTTTGGTTCAGAAAAAAATATAGATTAATAGCTTGGACTAAAATAAGAAGCTTAATGATATTAGTGAACAGGCATTTTTCTTTGGTTTGGGAACTCATTATATTTTTTAGCACAATTTTTTTCTTTTTATTATATAATTTATTGTTATTTAAAGGTAAATGGTAATTGAAATAGCATATTTATTTATGTTACTCAATAGCAGGAGATTTTAAAAAATATTATTTTCAAAATATTCTCAAATTTAAAGTGTTTTCCTTTTTAGGCTACCCATTATTATGGCTCTATCTAAGAAGACAATTTTTATTGCTTCCCATTAACTAATCTGTGCTTCATTCTGATCATCTCTTTATTGCATCACCCTCCTGGAGTGTTATCATCAAATTTGAGCCATTCTGTCTTTGCACAATTCCAATGACATAGTGCAGCGATTTTCAAGCAGTGTGATGCAAGACACACATTGGTGTGCCACAAGAATTTTAAGAACATGCCATATCTATTTATTCAGGGGCAGGGAACTCTTTCCTTAGATTTCAAATTTTAAAAGAAAAATACGAAAGCAGCCAACACAACTAGAGCTGCCCAGTGTAAATGAATCAAAATTATACTTTTTTTTCCAGATTGGCAAAATATACATTTTTGTTTGTTCTACAGAATTTTAGTAATTATTTTGTGGGACATGAGATGAAAACAATTGAAACTTGCTTGCTTAGAGAACTATCTCGGCTCTCACCTTAAAGTCCGCTTCTGTAGAAGGCTAACCCCTTCCCCATTCCGAGTGAAACCAGTGCTGCTCTCCAAGGGGCTAGTTTCCCCATGCTAGTTTCTCCAGAATGGTCTTCACACCTGTCTATACCACAGCAGTCAGAACTCTTCTATTTTTGGAAAGAATTTCTGAAATCAAGAGACATGCCTGCTGCTGTCTGCGTCCTTTCCATATTGTCTAGTCTATTTTTAGGCACCTGATCAAAGTTTAATAGCAGAAATGAATCCATTTCTTAACTAAAAATCTTAGGGCTCAAAGAGATTCAGAGGAGGAATGTACACAGTCTCACTGTTTCTATAGCGTGGCGAGCAGTGAAGGCATGGTAGGCAGGCTTACCGGCTCAAGCTGCTCTGAATGCACACTTGGGATTGGCATCTAGTTTACTGAGTGCTAGGACAACATTTACTTCACTGTCTTCTCCCTCACTCACAATACCCAGAGATCATTAAGAAACGAAAAAAGAGTAACGGGACTTTGAAGAGTGGACACACGTTCTTGTCTGGAAGTAAGAAACCCAGGCTAGCATCCAGAATGTCAGCTCTTAGCTCCTTCAAAAGATTACCACCTGAAATAAAGCAACAGCAGTGAGGAAAGCTGTCAAGTCCCAATTTGTAGTTTCTAGTAAAGATCACAGCAAAAAATAGACTCCAGATCCAACTTGTCTTTATTTCAACTCCTCAAGGGCTCAGCACTCGCTGACTGCTGGAATTCTACATGAGCATGTGGACCGGCTTTAGGCTCGCTTCTCCTCCTGCCTGGTTACCCAATTAGTTCCTTGTTAACCACACACCTGCAGTGCCTCTCCCCTCAGGCTCTACTTCCCTCTGTGTAGCTTTTAACCCCTTCTGTACACATTATTTAAAACACTATTAAGGTGCCCCCATGAATGCCTAACAGAATCCTCAGTGCCCCTTGATTGCCAAAGTAATTAGCTTACAGGGACATCTCATCTAATATAAGTGCAGAATCAGAAATTGATCAAACTCCCCTACCCATGCAAGCTGCTGGGACACTGGAAATGCAAACTTCATTCATCCTAGTAATCAGGTATCAGCAACACAGAGAATGTCAGAAGCAAGATACCCAGAGACTTCAATCCCAGGAAAGATAGGAAAACCTATTCTTATCAAACCCAAACCTCGGAAAAATATCTCCTAGGAAGCCAAAAGGAGAAGGATGAATCAAGGGACGACAGCTTGGCATTATGCTGATGGCTTTTTCACAGCTGCTCATGCCTTAGTGATGTCCCAAGCTTGGGTTTTTGGGAGGAAAGTGGAGACTGTCTTCTAAGGAAGTGAAGGGAACTAGTGTAGAGTGACAGGCACATCGAAGAGTGCCAGTTTGTCATCAAATCATGTGTCCGCTCACAGATAGGACCTGACTTAAAAATGGCGAATTAATGAGTGTTAGCCCTCTTTTTGCAGATCCTTCAAAAAATAAAATGACATTAGGTTATCTTCCTTAGTCATACTTTCCATGATCTAAAAATCTTCATTTCCAAGAAGTACATATCTTTCCATCTTCAATGTTAAAGAAGAGAAACAGAGATTGAATCTATAAAGAACCAAATATCACTGGGGAAGAAAATTTTTGTTGCATCCACAAAAACATTTGTTCTTACCTAATTTGAGATGCTGATCTTAAATCTGACATCAGTTTTTCTCTGTAAGCTACAGTTTTCATCCTATTGTAAAATTTTCAACATTTAGTATAACATAATGAAATAGAATGTCTTCTTGGGTATCATCTTTGTGAAAATATAATAATAATGCAGTAAATATACTAATACACTAAAAGATATGAATGCAGCAGAATTTGTCTACAATTTCAAAATAGAACATATTAACACACTTATTTTAAGCATAGAATTTGCGCAAAACTTATTTAAATTATATTCAGGCAAAAATTTGCATTTGTAGCTCTTGTGTTTGTGTACTTGTTGAGGACAATTTTGTTTGATGCTCCAGCAGTAGTCTTCTCATCACTAAAAGCTCCAAGATTTTCGGGAAACTTATCAAGGTGACTGTTCAGGAAGTGAATCTTAACGCTCATGTTCCATCCAATGTCGCAGAAAGCCAACAGCATCCTTTGAAACAGAAGTTCATAGTTTTCTGTTTTTTTGTTGCCACAAAAGATGTCCATGCTGCTTTCTCCTCCTTATTCTTCTTTCTGGCAAATTCTTCATCACGTATGAGGGTTCAAATTTAAGGTTCAGCGAATACACCTGCTTTCACCTTTTTGAAAGACAAGGCAGGAAAAGCAGAAATAATATGGTGAAAGCATTCACTTTCTCTATTCAAAGCCTGAACAAACTGCTTCATTAAGCCAAGTTTGATGTGAAGTGGGGGAAAACTGATCCTGTCTCAATTAACTACAGGTTGTTTTGCATCCCTACTTCCAGAGTTTCACGTTTCAGCCACTCCTTCTGTGTCCAGTGTTTCTCCCGAGCTCGGCTGTCACACAAACACACAAAGAAAGGATACTTTGTGAAACCTCTCTGTTGTCCTCGCAGGAAATTTACCATTTCAAGATCCACACAAATGATCCAGTTATGCTCCTCATACTTCAGAAAGTCGAGGACAATTTTTATGTCATTATAATCTTCTCGCAGATGAGTTGAGTAACCAATTGGAGTCTCTGCATAAACATTACCATTGTGTGGGAGAACACATTTCAGACTCCGTTTAGAGCTGTCAAGAAATAACTGCCATTCTGTTGGACTGTAAGTGGTAACACCTAGCTGGCTGAGAAGACTACTAATATCATGATAGTAAACAAAGTGTTTGTCTTTGGGAAAAAAGTCCACAAAAATTTGTTCATGCTTCCTGAAATGGGATACTTTAGCTGACCAGTGAAATACATTCTTTTCTTAAAGCCTGAAGGCTAATAACTCAGCTGTTTTCTTTGATAGGCTCAAATCTCTTACTAAATCATTCAATTTAGGTTGGTTAAACTGCTGAGGGATTAATGACTGCTCGGTATCGGAAGAAGACCCTTCAGATTCTACAACCATTTCCTCATGCATCTTATCAAAATACACTTGATCACCATGTTCACTTTTCATCCTTAGAAGAAATAAAACCATTGAAATCTGGAACTGGGAGTGTCTCAGAGTGTGGGATAGGTAGTATTGCTAAAGGAATATTAGAATATATGATCAAATGCCGTTTTTTCTTGCCGATGCCCTTTGTATGGATCAGACAGAAATAACAGTCACTGCTGTGATCCTTAGGTTCATGTCAAACCATGGGAATACCAAAAGGCATTCCTTTGCATTTTCCTTTTGTCCAGTCACAAAGCATTTCCTCACAATTATGACACACAATATGAGGAGCCCAGTGTTTGTCTTGATTACCAAGGGAAACTTGAAAATAAGCAATATATGCACCTTGTCACAAATGATGAAATACTGCGCCTTTGACGTTGAAGTGTGTAACAGCCACATATATAACAGAAGGTGTCAGGACTATTCTTACATTTACGCCTACTCGAAGAAGCCATGATTCAATCTTAAAACAAAATAAGAGGGTGTTTTTATTAGATAATAATTTTTTACATTTAAAAACGACTACAATTATGTAAAATTGATGTTTGTAAAACATTAATTGCCTTGTGGTTATGTTCAATCCAAAAGTTGTTGCCCTTTAACTCCAATTTAAAAAACAATGCATGCCATTAACTGTATCAAAAAGAAATTAAAATTGCATAAAAACTGGAGCATGCACCAAAAAATGGATTTCAGATTTGGAATCAGTGATGCAGAAATATATAGAAAAAGTTCTAAAACCTCATGCAACGGAAAATGAAAAAAAATTGTTCCCCAGTGTAATCAGGTTTTAAAAAAACAAACAAATATTCCAGCCTACTGAAAACCAAGAACGTGTATGAAGAAACCTTGTTAGTTTAAATAAGAAAAATGTGTAAATATATGTTCAGAGGCATGTAGCAATCACAACTGGATGAATGGAAAAAAGAAATGACAGAAAACAAACACAAAATCGCTTCAGTTTTCAAAAAGGAGAACAAGGTAGATTTTGGAATTTACAGTTCCAGAACTTGGCATTGATAACTGGCAAATTTATCTAATTAATTATTAAATAATTGATTTGTCCATATTAAAAAAATGAAGTGATAAATGGAAACAGTATATTTTCACCAAAAATTAATGTAGGTTAGACTAATTTTCCCTTCCTTCTTTCCTTCCTTCCTTCCTTCCTTCCTTCCTTCCTTCCTTCCTTCCTTCCTTCCTTCCTTCCATCCTGTTGCAAGACCGGAAGATCAGAATAGTTTCTATAACAATATAGATGAATTTCAGCCCAGTTTCTCTCTTTGTAACAAGATAAGGTAAATGTATTTTAGTAAAGTCAGTGCTAGTTGAAACTTACTTCTTAAAGGATAAATGTCAATCCAGAGAGATCTGAGGGCCATGTTGCCTTTTTCCACACATGAGCATTAAGTGCTGCTAGACAGAATTTGAAGAAGAAACAGCAGTGAGCAAGATCCTGATTGGCAAAGGGAAATTTTCTCTTGCTTTCATAGAGATTATATAAATTTGACTTATTTGGTTTAAAAGTAGGTGAAGAAATAAAAAGAGGTATGATTAAATCTTTGGATTTTACAAAGTCAGGTGAATAGCTAAATGATCACATCAGAGGCTTCAGATTAAATGGGTTCAATGATGCACATTATCTGAGAGCAAAATATATAGTTAACAGGGATAAATGTAAATTTAAAAATCTGTTTAATACCAAATTCAGTATATCCCTTGTGATTTTGAAGTTTTGAGTGACTCCAAGATTAGGGGAGGTTAGATAGAATGTGTGTGACCATCAAAGTAGTTAAGCAAATCCTAAATTGTAAAAATAAAGGAAAAGTTTGGTGTCCAAAACTAGCGGAAATTAACTGATTTGGTTAGGTCAATTTGAAAGTTTTCATTTGGTTTGGGGCACCGCAGTGAAAAAATAATAATAACATGTTTAAAACAATTTAGGAGAGGTAAAGCATGACATTAAAATGTCTGGACAGGCCTGACCTGTGGTGGCGCAGTGGATAAAGCGTCGACCTGGAACCGCTGAGGTCGCCGGTTCAAAACCTTGGGCTTGCCTGGTCAAGGCACATATGGGAGTTGATGCTTCCTGCTCCTCTCCCTTCTCTCTCTCTCCAAAAAATCAATAAATAAAATATTAAAAAAAAAAGATTTAAAAAAATGTCTGGACATTCTGTTAGATGTGACTCTAATAACTTGAAACATTTATGTAAGAAACTAAAACACTGGAATGTGTTTACTAAGAGAATGATGTAATTGTCTGAATAAATCCTTAGGACATAATGAGGATTAAGTGATAAAAATTAACAAAGATACAAATGCTGATGCTAGTAAAGAAAATCATGCATCGTTATTAACCACATAAAATAGACAGGGCTGTGTTTGGTATAGGGAGTGCTAAAAATGACCACATTCACCTGAATGGCTAGCTATCAGAAATATTTTAGAAAGGACTTCTCAATTAAGAAGGATTTTGACAAAGTGACATCGAAGATCCCTTGCAATTTTCTAAATATGAATCTATCAGACTATGTAATAAAAATATTTTCTTCTGCACATTTGACTTCAAATGAATGCTTCCTCTTGAATTACTATTCTATAACCACAAGATATGAACAGTTATTAAGTAGGAATGGTTTCTTCAATTTCTCTTGCCTTGATCTATGGATGTTATCATCTCAGAGTTCAATTCCAATAACAAGTGAGCCTAGCATCTCAATCAGGCTATATTTTACTTGGTTTATTATACTTTTAATATTTTCAAACAAAATATTATCTCTTCTGTGATGAATCATAATGCTGCTTTTGCCTCTATTTTTTCCCCAAAAAAAACAATTCAAATCATTTCATTCAAGTCACATTGTTGATTTTCAGTCAATTTAGCCTGTGGTTTCTCTTATCTTTAATTTATGTTATATAGGGGGGTACAAAACTCGGTGTACAGTTGTGAGTCTGCAAAACACAGAGCTTATTCTTGTATTATTATTTATTAATTATTGTGTTATTTATTTGTATTACAACTATAAACCTACTTTTGCCCACTCCCATACTCAGGTTTATTCCAAAGATGACACTGTTTATGATATATTAGGGTAGTTCCAGGAGAGTCATGACACTAATTCTCAGCTCTGTTGGAGTCCAAATTCCAAAGATTCTCTGCAGCAGATTCTCTAGAGCAGTGATGGGCAATCTTTTGAACTTGGTGTATCAAAATTCACCAAAAAACCGAGCATAACTCCAGTGGTGTGTCACTTTGAGAAAAAAAAAAAACATAATTTCACGATATTTATAGTTCAAATAACAAAAATAACCTAATTATTTAACTTACCTGCTTAGTGACTTCTTTGTTCATCTGTCAGTCGGTTTCTTTTGTTGGTCTTGATATTATTTAACTTGTGTGGGGTGCCGTGAACAAAGATAAATGAGGGGGAGGGGGAATTCTTTAACTAACCTGCCTATTAGTGACTTTTTTGTTGCTGAATTTCATTGGCTAAATTTTCAATTGATGGTTGGTATTTTGTACACTTCAAGCCCAAGCAAGCGCTACTAACTTCATCTGTCAATCTGTTTCTTTTGTTGGTTTCGATATTATTTAACACCGAGAATAAGGTCTCACAAAAGTACTTACAGGGAAAAATTGTGAGTAAAGCCATGCTATATTTTTCAGGGTGCTAAAAGTGTCTGGTAATCAGTTCCAGGCACTCCAAATTTCCTGTTCGTAGTGGCACTCCTCCTGATTCTCCAAGTGGCACCTTTCCAGATTCTCAAGCTTTGACCTCAAGTCGACGAACACCTGAGCCCAGATGCTGTCTTGAAATTCTGCAAGTTGCATCTTATGTAAATTAAGATGGCTGCCGCTATTTCTAATGGCGGGAAACGGCACCCATAGCACAGGCCCTCGCCTCTCCCAGCCTCCCCCTCACTTATCTCAGTAATGATAGTCAATTAGAAATCCACGACACCCCAGAACAGTAGATTGGATGATGGTTGCTGTGGTTATGTGGTTGCTGGAAATGCTGATCACAGGGCCCCAGAGATGCATCCCCCGCAGCATTCCGCTGCTCAGCAGCTGGAAGTGAGGTCAAAGATCCCCTAAGGGTCTAACCGGAAGTCCCAGAACTAGACGCTCTGTGCGGGAGTTCTGTTGTTTTGGCCTACAGAGTGTCTACACTACAGCAAATGTTTTATCCTCGGCTACTGCACCTGGCTGTGCAGGAGCCAAGGGTGAAACGTCCTTCTCGGCATGTGGCCCCATACTTCTCTGGTATGCGGCCGCATGCAGCTGCGTGTCATCGAAAATGGCTACACGTGTCAGTGCTGACACATGTCTCATAAGTTCACCATCACAGCTCTAGAGGCTGACTTCCTGTCTTCTGCCACAGAACAGAGATACTTTCTCCTCACTGTGCTGGGGGTGGGATTCTTTTAGCCTCCATCCACCCCCACCTTTACACATACTTGTTATTTTCAATCTCTGTATTTTTCCAGACACCTGAGGTATAAATGTGCTTGCTTTTTCCTAACTTATTCCCTCAGCAGAATTACAAGAGTATTTTATTTTTGTTTTTGTTTTTTTTCTTTTCTGTTCCCTGTTCTACTTAGTCAATTACCACTGATCCATCTGTTTCTCATTTTCCAACATTTTGTTGACATTACATCATTTGTGTGGAGTCTTTTCTTTTTCTTGTTGCCCTGGTGGATTTATAACCTTTATTTTATTTTGGTATGAGTTTTAGAAGGAAACAGATGTAAACATTTGATCTTACAGGCTAAGTCAGATAGATATATCTTCTATTTTTTTCATTTTGAATGCTTTAGAAAAAATTTTTTGTAGTGGTTTATTTAATCACATATTGTCTCTTAATAGTTAAAAATATTTAATGCTAAAATCAAGAAAATGACAGACAAGTGAATACAAATTTTAATAATGTATCTCTGTTTAGGGGAAATTGAGGAAATTGTATATGGTAACAGTTTTTGTTTTTCTTTCTAATTTTGAATATTTTCTAGATACTACTGCAGTAGGCAGTTAAACATCCATGAGCAGAATAGGAACTATAGGCCAGATACGAAAGGTCACCAGCATGAAAAGCCCTGCGTACCTAGCACTAGGCAAACTGGGCTGGCACCTCACCCCCAGGGTGACCTTTCTTCCCCTAGCATATCACAGGTCATGCAGTTTAGACCTCCTGAGCTTTCATATCGCTGGTCATGACACCTTTAGAGGAGGACCAAGGAGGCTGGATAATAGGAAAGGACCTGACTCCCATACAAGCCCTTGCATGACCACTCCTGTAAGCATTAAGCCCTGGAAGATGACATATAGGCCTCAATTGTGTTTCAGCTCCAGGTCCAGAAAAGTAGCAAGGCCAGCCAGAGTGATGCCATGGCTGACATCAGGACCACCTGCAATGATTAATAACACCCAGCTCTGGGGTTGACCAATTGGTGGAGACCATGACCCTGAAAGGACACACTTGGAAAGCTGATGAACATTCTATTTATATCCTCCCCTCAGACCTCCAGATAAAAACCCTCAAGACAAAGGACCCAGATAGAACCCTGGCTCTTCTCTCTGTGGAGCACACCTACACCTTTTCCTCTCTTATTCTACCAGCCATATTCTCGCTGCCTTTTTTTCCCCCTAAACTCCAAGGCCCTTCTTTTGCCTTTGTAACTTGTTCCCTGAGCCCACTCAGCCCAGCTGGCTCACTTCCTCCACAGCTCACTTCTTCTATCTCTGACTTTTTAAATAAACTTTTGTTGTATTTGAGTCTGGGCTCTGAATTCTTTCTTAGCCAGAACTCTAGTACCAAGGTTGCTGAACCAAGGTCCAACTGCCAATAACACTCTGGTGCCATTTTAATGCTAACATTTCAATTGTACTATTTTCATAAAAAGAAAATCTAATTCAAATCCCTAAAATATTTTTTATTCCATCTTCTTTTCCTTCATGCATTTAAAAAAATAGTTTAATAAGTACTTTACCCAGGCAAATTAATTACCTTAGTTTTTATATTAAAAATTTTAGAGTGCATTTGAAAATTATTGAGAAAAATGTTTACAAAATAAAGCAACATATTATGGAGTGAAAGTTTATTGGAAATAAGGTGCTCAAAAATATTCCTCAGAATGATTAAAATTTAGGACGTTGGTCTTGTGAAGGTCACTTTATTTCTTTTAATTGGTATTTGTTAAAAGATTTAGATGTCTTATTGCCTGCAAGATCTGGTGATGTGAAGTTAAGGCCTGGTCAAACGATTTGGATTTTGAAGAGTTAATATTCACATTTAACTCCCAGATTTCAGAGGCAGTGTCTCCTTTGAGGGATTATGAGCAGGGAGAGCCACACTTATTTAAATGTTTTCCTCTATAATCCCTGGATTTGTCCTTGTTAGGGGGCTGGAGGCTGTGGGATCCCAGGGGAGGATTATTGTTAGCATTGTTATTTAAAAACTGAGTAAACAAATAACAAGAAACTGACTATAGGTAATATACTGCCTTGAGCTTTCAGATATGGGTATTCTTATGGGATTTTCAAAATTATATTGCTGGTTTTTGCTAACAGATATCGATTTTTTTTAAAAAATGGTATGTTACTGAATGGTGTGCTGTAAAGCAGTTCTCCCTACCCCCACCAAAGTGAGTAGCTCAACTCATAGGATACATTTTTGTGACATTTTTACCACTTTTGCCCATTTAACTTCATTAAATCTTACTTGATCCTAATATTTTATCTCATGCCAAGTCATTCTTTTCCTGAGCATAGGTATTAACACTTTGGATTACATTTTTAGTATGTGTTAGCAATATTTAACAGTTAAATTGATTATTTAAATTTCTGCAAATAAATTTATCTCCTGTTATGTATCTACAGTTAATCATACACAGTATTAAGCTTTCCCTCCTTTTGACTTCCTCAAATATTCCCTCCATTGATATTTTATTAGACAGTTTTAAAAAAAATATTTGTTGTCTTTTGTTGTTGTTTAAAAAACAGATTCACAATTATTGTAGAAAATTTGAAAAGTTCAGTTAAGTACATAAAAATAAAAGTTACAATCTTACTATTTTCAAAAAGCAAATGTTACTATATTTGTGAAATCTAATTGGCCTTTTTTTTCTCAAAGTAAAAAAAATTATTATTGCTGCTGCTTTATAAATTTGAGCTCACTATCTATGCAATTTTGTATCCTGCTTTTTAAAATATATATATTACTCTTTAAAAGGAAATTATTTCCATTACATTGAGAATAAGCATTTTTCTTATCTCATGCTTAGATAGCACAATTTTTAATGTAAGTATGTAATTATTCATTATATAGATGAGTTGTATTTTTATTGCTATGAAAAATAAATAATACCCATTCATTAAGACTTTTCAAATTCTAGAGAGATCAGATAGGGAGTAATAGAAATGATTTCACATTGCTTACAAAGGTGTAATTTACCAAACTGCTGTAGAAAAAAGTGTTTCCATATATATATATATTTTTTTAATAATTTAGTAATTTTTTAATTTTAATTTTATTTATTCATTTTTAGAGAGGAGAGAGTGAGAGAGAGGGAGAGAGAGGAGAGAGAGACAGAGAGAGAGAAGGGGGGAGGAGCTGGAAGCATCAACTCCTATATGTGCCTTGACCAGGCAAGCCCAGGGTTTCCAACCGGAGACCTCAGAATTCCAGGTTGACGCTTTATCCACTGCGCCACCACAGGTCAGGCTCCTTATATATTTTTTAATCATCTTTCTACTTCTGGGCACTTGGATTATTTAAAGTCATTACTCTGTGTCTACACACACACACACACACACACACACACACGCGCGCGCGCGCGCGCACAAATGGTCATGGGGAAGAGAGACAGAAACAGACACAGTCAGGGAGAGATAAAGACCTCAAACAAAACATTGTGAAATAAACAAAGACTAATCAAAAGAATAAAATCAAAGGATATCCATTCAGAGTTTACTATAGGAAGGAACCCGCCACTATCGCTTGTGTTTTGGCAAAGACTCAAAGGCAGGGAAAGTTTTAGGACAAGGTAGACTACCTAGAAGCCAGGCATCCTACGTGAAGGATTAAGAATGCATTTTCATTTTTTACTGGTTGGTCCTAAATTGGAAGTGGAAATAAAAATTAGAAACTCTTTAATTATTAATCAAATCCTGGCCATTGGGGGAGGAGGGGCGTGTTATTGATGTTATTATTTCGTTTCCTGGATTGTTACCAGATAGCAGTCTAACTTCCTACAGTTCTGACTAATGGCTGGCTTCCTAGTTGGTTATTGTTGATAAGGAATTGGTTTCCAGGACAGGTTGTGGGTCAGAGTTATATCTTAATATATATGAGCTGGTCATTGTTTGTATATTCAGTCTCTCAATATACACACTCTTTAAAAATATTTCAAATGCATAGGGAACATTTACATAAATTGATTACATTTTAGGTGACCATAAAACTCTCAATAATTTCTAATTGACATTATATAGACCTGATCAAGTGATAAAATGTAGTATAAGAGAAATCAATGATAAGAGTATACATAAGAGAATAAGAGACATATATAAGATATGAGTATATATATACTTTTCTTAAAACATTTAAGAGAAAATAGGATACATTATATCATTTACCCTAATTTCTTCGGAATATATTTTCTACAAATAAGGAAGAAACTGTAGTGCAGTTAATAAATGAAGAAATTTTACTATTGATAAAAGAATATTAGCTAATCTATAGGTCATATTCAAATTTCACCAAAAGTCCCAATAACAGTCTTTATGCTAATTTTAGTTCCATGATCCATTTCAGATTATGCATTGAATTTAACAATCATGATATGACTCACTAGGCCAAGTATTCTGGAATAGTTTTGCAAGCCTTTATTTGTCTTTCATGAAATACTGTATTTTGAAAAATAAGTCCATTTAATTTGTACAGATTTCTCAGATAAGTTTTCTAACAGATTCAGATTGTTTATTCTTGGCAACAATGCAACATAAGTGATGCCCTGTTTCTTCAGTTCATCACTCCAGAATGTTGGTTTCTTCCATTATTAGTGGTATTAATGTTGATCAATCAATTAAGATGTATTTGCCAAGTGTTTTCCCCATTATAATATTAGTATTTTTCTTTTTGAATAAAAGCTTTTATGAGGAGATTCTTTATATCTATTTAAATATCCAATTCCTCATCAAACATTTTCATCTGTTGATAATTCCTATCTGAATCACTATGTCTATGATAATAGCAAAGTGGTAGTTTTCTAACATCATAGTCTCTCCATTCATTAGTAGTCATTCCACTATAAGAAAGAGCTTCTCTTTTATTAGATTTATTTATTTACTTGTTTATTTATGTGTCTTTATCAGTAAGGGCTTATAGATTTTTGCTTAATAGATATCAATTCTTGACAAAATATTATATGCCTTCTTAGGGTGACCTAATTGAAATTTGAGATTCAACCAAATTGCTTTCCCAAATAAACAAGATTTGAAAGTCCTACCATTAGTGTATTAAAATGTTTACTTCTCCACTAGAACTATTTTCCTGTTTTTTGTATGAGATTTGTCAATATCATCAGTGAAATGTGGAAACTGGTATTTAATTTCATAATTTGTATTTGTTACTATGATTGCAAATTTATTTCATATTTATTCTGATATGCTCACTTATGTATATTTTTTTCTTGTGGACTGTTGGTATATTTTTTAAAAAAAATTTAAGGACACATATTTGGACATACAATTGTCCTTAAAATTTTTTTCTGCCAATCATATTTGTGCTGCAAATAAGTCCCTGCTGCTCTACCTCACCACCTCAGGAAGTTTCTCTAATGCTCTTTTCCCAAAATTATCAGGAAGATGGTCAGTTTCCAACTTTGCTCTCTGAAACCCAGGCCCCTGGTCTTATTTGCTGTTTGCAACCTGACATCTGGTACAGACCGATGCCTCTACAGAGCCATCACATGGCTGCTAATTTGTTTTAACCTTGGACACTGTAACTTAAATTAGCTTGAACTCTGTTCTGTAGCTGGGCAGGGGTGGGAGGGGGAAGCCCTGTTTTAAGTCCTATATTCCCTCCAGGTTCTGCTTCTTTGGGGGGAAATTTAGACAAGGAGAAGATACATTTAGAAGAACAGAAATTGTGGAGGCCTGCTCGTCAGTCAAACCTGTGGGTGCTTCGTCTACATTTGTGGTTTTCTGTGCATGGCCCTGGGTGCTTCCAAGACCCTTTCAGATGGTCAGCAACATAAAAACTATCAAAATGAAGACATATTTCTTTTTCACTCTCATGCATGTACTGTGGAATCTTCTAGCGGCTATATGATTTCTGATACTACAACAGATTGAAGGTAAAGCACAGAGGAAATTCAGCCATCTTCTACTTCAATACCCACTAAACAGATTTGCAAAAATTAGAACAATGATATTATTTTTCTCTAAAATTAGTATTAAATTATGTAGTTTTATTTTATTTATTTTATTAATTTTGATGGGGTGACATTAATAAATCAGGGTACATATGTTCAGAGAAAACATCTCCACGTTATTTTGACATTTAATTATGTTGCATACCCATCACCCAATTAGTATTACTTTTAAATGTAGTAATTTTTCATTGAAATATGCTATTACCACTAGTATGTAATTAATTTTTTACATTTTTTATTTTAAAATGATTTATTTTTAATGTTTTATTTTTAATGATGTAATAGATAAATCTCACAAGAATAAAATTAGCACTGTTCTCATTTTAAAATTAAAAAAGATTATGTGACCTTTCTGCTGAAAGACATCAATAACTACACTGAACATAAAAACTTTTTTTTTTAAGAGAGGGAAAGAAAAGACCTAAACATCGAGCTGCTCCTATATGTGCCCTGACCAGAGAATCAAACAGGCAACCTTCATGCTCCTGGATGATGTTCCAATCAACCAAAAGATCTAGCCAGGGCTTTAAAAACTCATAATTATTGTTAGTATCTTGTATGGACTAAATCATATCCTCATGACCTGCCATTACACATCTACTTTCTTTCACTTAGGAGGTGTTATTTACCTTCTTTCATATCTTCCTAGGAGTCAATTTCTTTCCAACCATTGGCCCTTAATCGACACTGCTGCTTTGTGAGAAGTGCTTCCCCTAATGTCTTGCATGACTGTCTCATCTCATCTCTCAGGACTCCTTTAAAATCACTTCCATGGAGACACCATTCCTGGATTACTGCCCATCCAATTTTAATAGCTCTCTCCTTATCTTTTTAAGCACCTTGTCCTTTTCCATACAGACTTGCTAATTTAGTAAGTATATATATCAGGGAGGAAAAGAACTTGAATAAAGTAAGTTCTCGGGCATGGCTAACCCTTCTCCTTCAAAAACCATTGTACTGCTTGCTCACTTCTCTCCCTGGTTTTCCATTCTTTTCTCAAACTCTGAGGAACAACCTTTTTTTTCAGAATTGTTATAGATTCAAAATTACATACTTTAAATTATTTTCCTATAATTATTTTTAAAGGGAAAGTTCTAAAATTTTGCCAAAGTTGATGCCTTAATGTCTTTCCAATGGCATTTGAATCTTTTTACAATAAATTCTAAGCATTTTCTGAAGGAGATAAAATTATGTCACAAACACACATGAGCACACAGAGTGACATCATACCTAGTCCACAAATACATTAATAGATAAAGAATTATCTGGTCAAGTAATCAAGAGATAATTTGTGATTATTCATATATAAAAATCCAAATATTGATATTGTCTGAGTTGTGTTTAGCTTTGTCTCCATTACTGCTATCATAAAACATTTGCTAAATGACAAGTAAAATCAATAAATATTTAGTAGAGAATGAATATGGTGTGTTATAACAAGAAAAGCATTGCCAGCTATGATACAATTCTTGCTGGACCTTGTAGACTTCTGGGATGGTGGACAGTTTAAATGGAACCTTAAAAGAGAAGTTGGCTTAGAAGATTAAAGAGAGAGAAGAAACTCACTCAAGAAAAGAAAATTTAAAAGTATGATTAAAGATGCAGAGATGTTCCTGACTTGTTTGTAGATTGTGGAGTCACTCAGTATGCTAAAAATTGATCAGGATTTCTACACTTCAAAAGAAAATGAAGCTAGAAAAAGTAGATCAACTGTCACCAGAGTGGGTCACAGATCCTCTTTGAAGAAGAGAATGTCTGCTTTCTCCCCTTTTGCCTATTGTGTGCTTCTCAGTTTCCCATTCAATAAAGTTACATACATCTAGGAATGCCAGTGCTTTTGGACTATCTGAAGTCATGCTGGTGATGGAGAAAAGTGATTTGACAAACCCATTACAATTAAGCTTTATTTACTTTCAGGGTTAATTTTTCTAGAGAATATTTAATTTTAAAATACAGATTTGATGAAGAAAATGCAAGGCCTCAATGATTCATGACTTTTCTGAAGGCCTGCAGTAATAAAGACTTATCTAATGACAGAGGACAGCTCTGGTTCTCTCAAACGACACTATTTAGGTATTTACTATTCTTCATCTTTCACTTTCTACAATATAAAACTCTAGCCCAGTCTCATACATGCGCACAGTGAAATGAGCGTGATTCACACATCTCTTGCAATATTTTTTTTGTCCAAACTGCCTCCTCTACTTGGTAAGTCTATGTGGTTAGCCTGGTTGTAATAAAAAGAGTTTAAGCTTCTAAATCAAGCAGAAGTGAGAACAAATATTGTCACATTCTCTTCCTATCTGGAGATTCCTGACCAACTGCATTCTCAATGATATTGATTGCTCATCTGGAAATGAGATTAATAAGCACTGCTGTGAAAATTAGAAACACATATTAGAGTTGTCTAATAGATATTGCAGTTACATGAATATGACTGAGAGATACAGACCTTTATATAAAACATCTGATGCGTCCTCTTTGTTATACTATGCTCTTCCTGCTTCCTTTTCTATATGTGCAAATCTAAGCTGTCTATCCAGTTAAAACACAGTTCAGTCAGAAGGGAGAGCAGCCATCAACAACTGGGGAGGCCATATTTGTACCACGAGCTGCTATCAGCCTGATATTTGTTTAAAGCCAATGTCTATATTAAATAACACTTCCTTGTTATTGTCTTTATCGATGCCATCCACTGTTCATAAAGTCTCCTCGCTGGATTCCCATAGCACCATTCATATGTTTGTTTTATTTTCAAAATGAAACACTTTATAATTAACCTATTTCCCATGTTATAATTACCATAGTACATCCACCAAGTTGACTGTAATCATTTTGAGAACAAGAAGCATACCACACTTCTTTCATAATTCATAATATCATATCATGGGCAATACCTCCATATTAAAGATGAATTTTATTGAAATGAGTCTGCCAGGAACCAGAAATGACACATACATTGCTCTCCAGTTATTGTTGAGCCCTCTTTTCAGTCCCAGCTCTGCTGACTCTGCACCCAGCCAGCGACCCGTCAATGAATGCAGATTCATTTGCCATTACTTTGATGATTGTGTCACTGTAGCAGAATAGAAAGAACTTTTTGATGCACATGTTCAGTACAATAGGTTCTCCTTTTCTGAAATGGAATAAGTTTCTGAGTATGATTGCTTTTGAAGAGGAAAGTTTCTATATGAAGAAGCTGGAAAGAGTTTGCTCCTGCTCTGACTACATTTTTTTGATCATTACTGTTTGCCCCTCCAGTGCATCTGCCCATTTCCGAAGCTGGGCTCACGATTTTGATGCAATATCATGGCAAAATATAGTATATCATTTCAGCAGGCTCCTCACATTGTGTTATTGTTAATGATGCTTTTTATTTACCAGAACCATAGGCAAGATGATATTACTCTCATTCAGTGAGCCTGGCAGGAGACTTTTTAAAAGTGTAATGCATTTGCTCTAATGTCTCTGATCAGGTGAATCTGGCCTGGAAAAACTCCAAGTTGGATAATTACATTTTCGCTACCTATAATTTCCACCA
This sequence comes from Saccopteryx bilineata, assembly GCF_036850765.1. Classification (NCBI taxonomy): domain Eukaryota; kingdom Metazoa; phylum Chordata; class Mammalia; order Chiroptera; family Emballonuridae; genus Saccopteryx; species Saccopteryx bilineata. The sequence goes on along the minus strand of NC_089500.1, from coordinate 28,622,519 downwards.
CCCCTTTGAGAGCTTGTAGCCTTCTTCTCTTTTCATACTTCACACATGCGTGGTGTTTGCTCAACACTATTTTAAAAAGAAAAGAAAATCTGCCAGCTTTAACCTCCGGGTCATGAGGAACTACCACCACAAATTCGAACATGTCAGAATGAACCCTTCTAAAATTGTCTTTATTTTTCTTCATCCTTTCAAAGTCTGTGTTCTCTTTAACCTCTTTTCCAGGACCCATCTTATCTCATTTTTAGACAAACAGTGTTCTCATGCTGTTATGATTTTCCTAATAATGAGACAATGTGATCTAGGAAAATTATTCTTACTAAAGCTTACATATTATGTTTAGAGATGTTTAAATTTTAAGAAAGAAAGTTGCTTCAAGGAGCAAGGCATAACACAAAGCGAAAGATTTCCAGGGGCAGAATTTTAGAGTCCATGTCCTAAGAAGAAAGAGATACTCTCAAATGGTGAGTACAGCATATGTATCTTACATTCCTTCTCATGAGCACCCATGGGAACTGTAGATTTTTAATCCAAAAAGAAATAGTAGATTCTACATTGTATTGTGTCTAATAGGTTACATTAGCATACAAGGCTTTTGCACATAACATGTGACAGGGTCAAGGGGAATGTTTTTAAAATTAGAGATTCAAGGATTTTTTTTTAATTAAAAGCCCCTGAAGTTAATTAATGAAGGTAAATGACTAAGCTGAGTATAATAATATCAGGGTACAAAAAGGTGTGATATTGAGAGCCATACAATCACAAGACTAATTTTCAATCCTGCCTGGTAAAACCAGAAAGGTAGCCATGGCTGGCTATCGGTCACTGTATCATCATTAGATGAAGGGATGAGTTTTACAGGGTAACTCTCCTTTGAGTGTATCATGCTCATTTCAGTGGTGTTTCATATTGGTTTTTCAATGAACACATATGATGTGTTCTTACTTCTTTTACATAGCTTCCTTTCCTTTGGGAACCTGGCTGCTCATAGGATCCCCCTAGTCCGTTTCAGCCCACACAAATGCTTCATTCAAAACTCTACCCCAGTGGCACATGTGGCTTACTATCTAGGCAATTGCTCAACTGACAGTGAGAGCTGGCATGACTGTAATGGAGCAGCTTGTTGTGTATTTATGGAATATTAATTCAGTCTATAATATTAAAGCAGTCAAAGTCAACTCATCCAGATTTTAGTTCATACACATGCCATTTTCTCTTCCTGACATGCCTTGATTTTATTGCTTTTACACAGGCTAACGACAATTTGCCATAGATCACACCAAATCACCTTTTTTGCTTTTCTGATATCACAGACAGGCACATGCCACTTTCATCTAGAAATAATTTGAGACAATGATGGGCAAAGTGATGGGTTTTTCTGTTGCACTGGATTCAGAGAAGGGCCAAGGTGGCACTTAACAAAGCTGGCCACAAACCAATTCACATCTGGAAGTGGTGGTGGTAGTGGACAGAATCACCTCTGTCTCAAAAGCCCTAGAACAGAAGCACATTTTTTGAACAAGTTGATAAATTTTAGACTATTGTGTTTTAAGTGCTGGTAGGACATAAATTAAAACATTCTATTGAGCATATACTTTTTGGAGTGATGCTATTTAAAACTAAGGGGAAAAAAGCGATATTAAGAAACTCATTTTTTTTCTTTTAAAAAAAGTTCCTTTTATATGCAATCAATGGGCACATGTTTAACTTTTGAGTTTATATTCAAAGTCCCAATTCTTTTGCTCATCTGTCATGACAATCTTATTTTGGCAGTAAATTTGGCTTATATTCTCAGTCTTGGATCTTGTGCTTATAATACAGGTTTGGGTTAATGTGATCATTGGGGGGGGGTTAGTGTGACCATTAAATACCATCATTCCACAACTTATGGTATTTTCTCTTTGGTTTCAGTACGACAAACATAGTCCTTAAATGACACATCTCAAATCTTTGTTTTGTCGTGCCTTCATGTTCCATAACTAGCTTTGACGATCAGAGCCTTCCTGAATATGTTTCTACTGCCTTCTCTAACTTCACTACTTGACTAAATGTCCCTGTTTTTTAAAGCATAATTCACCAGCCTCCTCAACGTGGGCCATTGCTTTCTCCTTCAAAAATCTTATTTAAACTTACTGAGTCAGTCCTACTAGATTGATTCCAACAACCAGTCCTACTATTCATACTATTCTTCTATCTACTAGACCAAGGGATGACACATTTTTTTGGATAAAAAGGCAGAGAGTAAATGTTTTATGCTTAGTGGGATACACATCATCTTTATTTTGGTCTATCTTTTACATATTCTTCTTTGTATTTTTTTTGAATGTTTGTTATTACAACCCTTTGAAAATGTAAAAAAAGATACCTTCGTTTAGATTATTTAAAAATTTACTGATCACTATGCTGGAGACTAAAGTGACAATAATGGATTCTCAATCTGTAAAGAGGTCAAGGACACTGAAGAGACATGATGAAGCATTGCCACTAAAAATTAAGGAGATAAATGTGATGATCTTGAAATAGGTAATTTTTACTAGAACATTGCTTTTTTTAGAGGAAATGCAATCACTTTTTAACTTTTCTGTCTTGTAAGTATGATTTTTCTTTTATCTTAGGCTTCAAGTAGAATCAATATGTCCCTGGCCTTCTTCAAAGCATTTAAGTAGTCCTATGTGTCTGTTATTTTCTTTCAAATCAAGTAAAGTATGTTTACAGTTCCTCCTCAGAGAATACAGCCATCTTGAGTTGGCATGAAATTGGACCGGACTTGGTGAGTAGGCAGTGTTTGAGTAAAGAGGTGCACTTAACAAGCTGTGTGATGGGATGGCTTAGGAGGGCTGTGCACTTAACAAGCCATGTGATGAGATGACATTTCAAAATGCTTTTTACACTCTCATCATCCCACTCTTCTCAAGTTACTATTTTGGACCCTGAAGGATTCTGCTTTGTCTTTGCAAATTCCTATGTAACACAATGTATTAACATGATAACCCATGTTATCTGTCACTTGGATTGGTCATATGGACAGACAGATCTTTTGAACAAGTCTTTGCAGAAGAAGAAACAATGTAGCAAATTGAAAACAAACGGGGACAAAAATGCCTTGATAAAGTGGGACAAAGGCCAACAACAACTAAAAAGCTCTTACTACAGTTTGCTTGATTGGACTTACTTCAAGAACCTACTTTTCTTAGTACCAGGATTACTGGCCACTAAGTATCATAAATCCATACTGATACTCTGGAAGGTCAAGCCTAAGAAGGGCCATGTTGTTCAAGAGACTATTTTCCCTTCACTGCTGTTGAATTAGCTGGAACCACAATTTGTGTACTACCTGGGAAATCTCGGCTGCCCTCCATCAAATTTAGAAAAAGAGAATGATCTACTAAGAACAATTTTTCTTCTTCTTACTTGATTAGATAAACAATCCAGAAAACATACACATACATACCCAAACAGAGGGGCCAATTTCCTTGACTTGAAAAGGTATCTCCAAAGAGGAAAACTATGGGCCCTGGCCGGTTGGCTCAGCGGTAGAGTGTCGGCCTAGCGTGAGGAGGACCCGGGTTCGATTCCCGGCCAGGGCACACAGGAGAAGCGCCCATTTGCTTCTCCACTCCTCCGCCGCGCTTTCCTCTCTGTCTCTCTCTTCCCCTCCCGCAGCCAAGGCTCCATTGGAGCAAGGATGGCCTGGGCGCTGGGGATGGCTCTGTGGCCTCTGCCTCTGGCGCTAGAGTGGCTCTGGTCGCAACATAGCGACGCCCAGGATGGGCAGAGCATCGCCCCTGGTGGGCGTGCCAGGTGGATCCTGGTCGGGCGCATGCGGGAGTCTGTCTGACTGTCTCTCCCTGTTTCCAGCTTCAGAAAAATGGAAAAAAAAAAAAAAAAGAGCAAAGAGGAAAACTATGAATTAACATTAGTGAAACTAAAAGGGCATGATAAAATAATTCATATCATCTGTGACTCAAAAGGCATTTTGATTCTTGCATGGTGGGGTGGGTAATTTAAAGATTTCATTTGAGATTTCTGATACAATACATAGAGTGTCTCAGGAATTTGAGTTCTTTGTCATCATTCAGCTAGTGCTTCAGGCTGTCTAGTGTTTCAGTATTCCTTTGGTGCCTAGCACAGGGCTTTTCCACTGCAGGGATTCAATAAAAATATATTGACCAATTGATTAAATTTTATCCCCAAACTACCCTTGAACCTCTTAAATCTCTTCCATCTCCAATTTGTCAGTCCAGATACATGAGAAAGAGAAAGGACGATGTATCCCGCTGTGCCCTGGCTTAGCCACTCATTGTCCTCACATCAAGTTACAAAGATTTATTTCTTTTAATCAGCCCTGATCAAACAATCCCTCTAACCAGTTGACCTTTCAGGTTGTTCTCCCTTTATTTCTGAAAATTTGTCTTCAGCTGTCTTCTTTCAAGGAGTTCAGAAAGAGCCAAGGCAACACAGTGGGATAATCTAGTAAACAGATCCACAAGGTGGCGACTTAATTAGTAGAAATATGAGGAACACTTCCCTCTTGCACTCAAAACACACACAAATACACACATGTACTCACATGCACACACACTTGAGCACAGTCATCCTCTCAGGGGTCTATTCTGTACCTCTATGCAATAAATAAAATACTCATGTATTTGGAGTGCTTATGTACACCAGGCCCTAGTCAGGTGATTAGTACCTAAAAGAAAAAAAAGTGTCTGGCCAAATAGGTAGAAACTGAGGGAAGATCTACTGGGGCAACTTCACACAAGGTAGAAAAAAAGACAGGAAGTAGGAATATATCAATACGGTAGAGCATTCCTTATATTGGTGCTCCCTTGTTAAATTTATCTTATTTAAAATACTATTAAGTATATAAAATGTTTTCTGGTATTCATTTAGCTAAATGGCATTACATTTTTTCATGTTAATGTGTTTGAAAAATGTTTAATGTAAAAACAGAAAGCTGTGGCTCTGGCTGGTTGGCTCAGTGGTAGAACATGGGCTGGTGGGTGAATGCCATGGGTTCAATTCCTGGTCAGGCACCCCTCCTCCTTCCCCTTCTGCCCCTCTCTCTCTCTCTTCCCCTCCTATAGCATGGCTCATCTGATTCAAGTGCTTTGGCCCCAGGCACTGAGGATGGCTTAGTGGAGCCTCAGCCTCAGGAGCTAAAAATAGCTCAGATGCAAACACTGCCCTAGATGGAAAGAGCATTGGCCCCAGATGGGGAATGCTGGTTGGATCCCAGTAGGGGTGCATGTGGGAATCTGCCTCTTTGCCTCCTCTGCTCTCACTTAATGAAAAAAGTTATATAAATAATAATAATAATAATAATAATAATAATAATAAAGAAAGCAGTGTAAAGTCACTAGAAGCAAACTTGCTGATTTTGCAACCTATTTTGATAAAAGAGTACAATATTTTTTTTATAAAGGCCCAATAAAATGTCATTTCTTTGAGTTTTTATGTTATCAGGTCACTTTGCTCCATAATTTTGTTGCCTTTGTTGTAGGTCTAAATTTACCTAATTTTACACACATTCAAATTTCTATGTTGACAACCCAATCATTTAGAAACATTCCGGGCTAATTTCTTTGTTTTAAGGTCAGTTGTTTGCATTGGGAATTTTTCTAAAACCTTAGGGAATACAGGCCAACCAGGGAGCATTCTCTTTCTTATCAACAGCAAAACTCTGAGAGGATGCTAGTCAAATAATTGTCAGGCTCGAACACATTCAAAAGTCATTGTCTTCTGTGATGTGAAGAATAATTAAATGCAACATCAGCATGACATCAGTGGTAGATAATTTTTAGCCGTAAAATGCCATTCTCTCACATTAACTTGAGGGTTGTTGGAAGTTTTTGTCTCCATTTCACCAGACAGAGTACAAAACATTATGACATGCTTAATATTTCTTCCGCCAAGATGTCCACTCCGATTCTTCACCCTTTACAGAGTTGTTGATTTCATCCTGCATTTAGCTGCCAAAAAAAAAAAAAAGGCGATTGCATGTGCAGCACCAGTAACAAAGTGAAAATGAATTATGCATCAGAAGAAACTGCATTTGAGTCAAAAAACTTAGACTTCAGCATCTTCAAATTACAATATGATTTAAGAAGGAATACATTTAAGGAGATAGCAATGGACTGAGGTGAAGGGGTCAGCATTGGCCCGGTTTAATATAATTTAGCTTTCAATTATTTATTTTTTAAAGAGCTACTAAGCACACTGAATCTCTTTAATGGCAATGTCAAAAGTATGGAGACTGGAGGAAAGCCATGAATAATAGTGACAGATTGTTATGCATGGTAATGTTATAGGGCCTGCTGCAAACAGAAGCCTCCACGGTAGCAGGGGGAGCAAATACCCAGCAGCCTGCTAAGAATGCCCGCGACATGGCTCCCCTCCCCAGGCTCTGAAGACGGCTGAACTCCGCTTCCTCGGAGATCTAACTGGCTTTGTCAAAAGGCCACCAAGGCAATCTGTCCACAATAATTCAGCACTCTTCTTGACAACTGGAACACATAACTGTTTGCTTAAATCCTCCGCCTTTAATTTTATTGACAAATTGATTCCGTAAAAATATCCTCACGCGTTCTTTCTCTGGAACTGAGAAAAGTGCCCGGCAGAACACGAGGTAGTTTGCCTCGCCTTCCAGAAATCGGTCATCAAGGGAATGGATTTGAATTCATTTGAATGTGTAGGCCAAAATATGTAATAGATATATCAGTGTTAAAAAAAAACTGATGTAAATAAAAGTGTTTACTAACAGAGGAGGAAGGGAAAGATCATGGTAAGTTAGAAGAGCATGCTGGGACGCGAAGGAGGACCCAGGTTTGAGACCCCGAGGTCGCCAGCTTGAGCGCGGGTTCATCTGGTTTGAGCAAGGCTCACCAGCTTGAGCCTAAGGTCATTGGCTCGAGCAAGAGGTCACTCTGTCTGCTGTGGTCCCTCCGGTCAAGGCACATATGGGAAAGCAATCCATGAACAACTAAGGTGCCGCAACGAAGAACTGATGTTTCTCATCTCTCTCCCTTCCTGTCTGTCCCTATCTGTCCCTCTCTCTGACTCTGTCTCTGTCATAGACACACACACACACAAAGAAGAGCAAAGAGGAAGATTAGGGATCCATAGGTTCAGCCACTCACTTACCAAGGTCTTGCTCTTTTCTGCCCACTATCACCCTTTCTCTGTTGCAACAAACAGCATTGTCTGAGAAGCAAGACTTTCCATGTGCTGGTTTCTCACTTACAGAAGTAATTAACTTCACCCATAGCCACTTCTCTCCGAAGTGAAAGGAGTATCTGATTGTGTTTGCCACACTTGTACAGTCTTTGGGACACTCGAGGTATTAGATTCTCATTCCTTCACAGTGCCACACCATTTCCTATCCCATGTCCCCTGCCTTACAACCAGTTGTCCCACTAGCCTAGTCTTTCCTGCCTTAGTGCCAAGCAACAAAGCCTATGTCATATGGAAAAAAAAAAAAAAAAGGCAGTGTCATATGGGAAAAATAGAAAACAGAATTGGGAACCAGGAGGGCAGATTTCTAGTCTTGGCTCTTCTATGTTTATTTAGACAATGTTGTGACATTGTTTTGTCAACTTTGAAGTGAATAGATTAGTTAAATCAGCGGTTGAAAGTATGTATAAGCATATATATAACTATATATAACTATACACATAAGCATATATATATATATAATATATATATATACATATAGCTTATCCTCTCAGTAATGCAATACTTTCTTTTCAAAGAAACTTTCTTTCACAGACCCCCTCAAGTATTAAGCAGACAGAAGCAAGCCCTGCTAGCTGGGCCAGAATGGGGAGCTCAGGATACGCAGTGTCCTTCCTATGCTAATGCCCCCTGGGTATTCTGCACAATCTAGTACTAACATCCATAGGACAGTACAACTTCTGAAGTTCTTTCAAGTTCTAAATTTCTTGGACTTCTTTATTCTATAAAACATTTTATTCTAAACTGCCACTATCTTAAAACTTATCCTACTACCACCTGTACTTTAAAAAAAAAAAAAGGAAAGAAAAAAGTTAAAACTAGAGGAAGAGTTCAGGATCCAATTTCTGAGAAAAAGATGTTGTTTCCAATTGTACATCAACATGGTTCTAAGGGATTGGCTAACCTGTGTGAAGCAGGACCAGCTGGCAGCACTACAGAAATGTTAGCAGAAGAGGAAGAAGATGTGTGTGCAGGGTGTGCCCATTGACCACATCACTGATAGACAGGTCAAGGGGGAAGGATCTGTTCCTGCTGCCAGGAGGAAGTGCCAGGTCACTGAGAGTTTGTACTTCAATTTCATTTTGCACACTGTGTGTAAGGAAGACAATGCTTTCCTGACCATACAGTCCAAGTTTCTCTGTCCTTTGGGGAGGACTGGAGGGCACTTGGTACTGAGAACACACTGGTACTTAATTATGAAAATACATAGCAGCACACTGCCAATGGAATTGTATCAGGAGAGGAAGCCTGCGTTTTCTCTAGCTTGACTAGCTAAAATTTGGAAAACACACATTATAAAAGCATGTAAGTAAAAATAAATAAGTAAAATCTTGGTTAGAGATCAATCTTGCTTGATACCTACATAAAAGCAAACTATCTTATGAAATATCCAGGGTGGTTACTTGCTCCACAAAAGCAGGTCCCAGCCTTTGATTAGTTACATTCTAGGAAGTCTTTCATATATTTTCAAATATAAAAACAGAATTTAAAAAGTAAAACTAAATTCAATCTGTTCAAGTCAAGAAAATGAAAATATATGCAATTAAGAGAGAATGAGAAAAGAATATTTTATTTTTTTTAAAAAAAGAGTGTCAAAAAATTGAGTTGAAATTAGAACCGAGTACTTTATCTCCAAGAAAGATGAGAATCTATTGATTTCAAGGGGTAGCTTTCTCCAGAATGCTGCATGTGGTTTGACTCTTAATATTTTGTTTTCATCATTATATAGTCTCTTCTCTCTAGTCATTAAGAGCAAATTAATACAATGCCTCTTTTACTAAGAGGAATAAAGAGAATATGAGAACTCTTTCGTCACAAGCCAGTACAACACTTTGAGATCTGACTTCACTTTCCTGCACATCTCAAGCCCTGGGAAAGAATAGAAGCTTTATGTTCACCCAACATCCAAATATGGTAATGAACAAACTGCTAAAGAGTTTGCTAGTTATGGTCTAAGATCTTACCCCTCCCTCTGTAGAGAATAAGTGAAAAAGATAAGTCAACTATGACTTAGTAAAAGGAATTGTTGTGGCTGAGTAAAAGGAAATATGTTTGTGGGGATGTGTGTGTGAGAGAGAATACCTTTATCTTAATTAACTAATTCATTCTTAGGATGCAATGTAACCTGTCAAACACAGCTTCAATCAGAGTTAGGGGTACTTAGGGATCTCTGCTGGGTTGGTGGGATCTACATAATTCTCCATGACTCCCTTGAATTCCATACTTCTTCTTCTGTTAAAGGGAGTGACTCACTCTACGTTAGCATGACAGACACCTGATTGATATTGACAAGGGGGAGAGATACAAATAATCACAATGAATTATTATTTTGTGATACCAGTCAGAAGAAAAATGTAGGACAGCGTATCATATGACCAATTTGATTTCTCTGGTCAAAAAAGAAAAAAAAAAGATTGAGAAAGTAGATGAGGTTTAAAAAAATAGTAATAAATCCATCTTGTTTTGCCTACCTTCATTTTTACATAAACTTTGTTCAGAAAGTTTTGTAGCGTGTGTGAGATGTTCCTTCCCAGGTCACATTGACATTCAGCCTGACAGCTAACTAGCACTTGTAAGAAAACCACAGTTGCTACCACTGGATACTATGTCTTTTTGGCATAGTATTATTTCAGGCTGATTATTTTTGACAAACAGAAGACTCAGGAAGTTTCTTTCTAATCTCTCTCTTTATTGCTCAAAAGAAATTAGACCAGAGGCCCTTCAGCAGCATGAGAGCTATTATCAGAGATAACTACCAAGAAAATAGGCTAGATGTGATGGGCAGGGGGCGGGGGAGACTTGCAGGGCCTGGACACCAAAGATGTCTTGGTGTCCACATTGCCTCTGCATGGCATGTGTAAGGCTGGTAGCCATGGCCAAGCAGATTGGCATTGAATGCAGGCAGACGGTAAGGGAACTGAGGAGCCGAGGGACAGTCGGTGTTGGGCAAATAAATTTGTAAAATCTGTATTTTGGGGGTTTGCTCACGTTTATTGTTTAAAATGGCTGCCCAGGTATGTGATCTGTGATTACCTTCCTGCTTGGGAAGGGCCATTGTCATGCTTATGTCACTGGAGGAGGGGTTTTCGCACCCAGAAAAGTTTGTGCAAAGAAGGAGAAAGAAGCCAAGATGGAAGGGAAAGAAAGAGAAGCCAGTTTTGCAGAGTGAGAAGCCATGTTGGCAGATGGGAACCAGAGGTGCCTTAGATTGGTGGAGGCCTTTGATTCTAGAAAAACCCAGAAGTGTCAGTGTCTTTGGGAGCCCTGAATGGAAATGGAAGTGTTTTCCCTGTGTGTGTTTCTCGCCTGCCAGGTACAAGGTTAGAATTAAAAGAATGGCCCACCAGTTTTTGGCTCCATTGTTTCTTTACCGTCTGTCCAAATCTAATGGGATCCTGCACGTGCATGCCTGTGATGGCCATGACTATTGGCCATACAGGGGGCCATTCCGATTATTACAGTCTCACAACAGCTAATGAGTAAGAAGGCAGGAAAACCACACCTCTCTCTCTCCCAGCACTCACAAGCAAACAGGCGGGATGAGGGTGGGGATGGGGAATCCCTTCTCCCACAAACAATAGCAAAGAGTGGTCTCTCCCAAAGGTAGAAGGCAATTTACAATCTACAATCTGCCTTACACAGACTATACACACGTGGTGCTGCTCCATGCTCATGCACCAATCAGGCAAAGTACAAGCGAGCAAGGCTAATACACTTGTTTGCCCATTAGCATGACAAATATTTGTTCTTCCCATCTCCCTGTTAATATTTTGTTTTTCTCATTATATAGTCTCTTCTTTCTAGTCTGTAGGAGCCAATTAATACAATACTTTTTTTACTAAGGGGGAAAAAGAGAAAGAATATGAGCAAAACTCTTTTGTCAAAAGCCAGTACCAACACTTTGAGATCCTAAATTCACTTTCCTGTACATTTCAAGCCCTGGGAAAGAATAGAAGCTTTATGTTCACCCTGACCCTCTTTTTCTATGCCCAGTAAGACATATAAGCCTCAATTGCCTGACTGTTTTTGACTCTCTCAAGTCTGTGTAAGACTCCTGTATGTACCTGATTAATTTTTTGTCCTGTTCAATGGTCCTATGTTATTTTAATTATTAGACTGGTCAGAAGAAACTATAAGAATAAAAGAAAAAATTTATTCCCCAGCACAGCTAAAAATCTGTCTCTTGTAGAAAATGCTGTTGTTTTAGAGAATCACAATGATGAAAATAAAAGTTCCTTTGTAGTGTTACAAAGGTCCTAAATATGACCACATAATTTAGGAATGGATTGTGTCATCACATTCAAAACAGGTAGCCTACTGTTGGTCAAGTAAGTTTGTAAATATGATATATATGTTTGCTCACTTATAGTTTGCATTGGGTGTGGGGAACAGCACTCCCCTGCCCCAGGAAGCTTTTCCCATGGCTAGAAAGAAGGCTGAGGACATTTTGCACTTTTGGCAAAATGCTCAGAGACTGGTGAAATGTACCTTTGTAATTATTGAAATTGTATGATTTGTCATGTTGTAATTTGTATAATGTGCCTAATTTCCTTGTACAGGAATACCTGTGCTTTAGATTGTGAAGGAAGCAAAAGGGGTGGAATGTTGGTCAAGTAAGTTTGTAAATATAATATATATGTTTGCTTGTTTATAGTTTGCATTGGGTGTGGGGGACAGGCTGTAAGCAGGCAGGTCATTATAGCCTAAGGCTTAGTTTTAAGAACAAGCCTTTCCCACCCTAAGTGACTTTGTGTCAGAGACTTCCTTGTTTGTATATTGGATTAAAGGTTTTGATTTCTACACTATAAAATGGGGCAGAGGAGCCCATGCTGGAGGAGAACAGAGAAAGGCCACATAGAGGAGAGGAGAAGCAGCAGAGATGGCAGAGTGCTGAAGGAGAAGCCAGTTTATGCAGAGTTTGTGAAGCGAGAAGGAGATGGGGAACAGAGGTGAATAAGGCTGGTGAGGTAGTGTTGGGCAGATAAAATATATTATGCTCACTTTGTTAAAGATGGCGCTGCCCAAATGGAAGCTGTAAAGCCAGGAGCTACGGCCAGGGTCATTATCACAGCAGCCGTCTGGCCTATGCAGGTTCGCATTGGATTCGGACAGTAGGCAAAGAAACAGCGGGGCCAAAAACTGATGGGTCATAGTCTTTAATTCTAGCTTTGCACCCGGCGGGCAAGTAAAAATACACACTGGGCTCCAAAACCCAGTCACATTCAGTGCTCACAAAGCTACTGACTTATCCGAGTTTCCTAGAATCAAAGGTTTCTAGCTCACCAGACTTATTCACCTCTGTTCCCCATCTCCTTTCCTTATCCCAGATACAAACTCTGCCCAAATTGGCTTCTCACTCAGCATTCCACCATCTTGGCTGCTTCTCCTGGCCTCCTCCACGTGGCATTTCTCTGCTCTCCTCTGCTCTCTCTTCTAATGATTATCTCAGGAACCAAGAGCCCAAGCTCCCACTTCGTCCCCATTTTATAGTGTAGCAATCCAAACTCTTAATCCAATATACAAAACAGGGAAGTCTCTAATACAAAGTCACTTCTCTGAGGCATGATTGGATTGTACCACCCTACATCAAAAAGGGTAGGAAAGGCTTAATCCCAAAACCAAGCCCCAGGCTAAAGGATTCTGCCTGCCTTTAGCACACCCCAACACACATTAATATCACCTGGGCAATGGCCTCTTTAACAAAGTGAGCATAATACATTTTATCTGCCCAACAGAAGCCTGTCACCCAGATGATATTAATGTGTGTTGGGGGTGGGCTGTGGGCAAGCAGGATCCTTGTAGCCTGGGGCTTGGTTTTAGGACTAAGCCTTTCCCACCCTTTTTGATGTGGAGTGGTACAATCCAATTATGCCTCAGATAAGTGACTTTGTATCAGAGACTTCCTTATTTTGTATATTGGATTAAAGGTTTTGATTTCTATACTATAAAATGGGGGCAGAACAAGAGCTTGCTCTCTTGGATCCTGAGATTAGCATTAGAGAGCAGAGAGCAGAGAAAGGCCACGTGGAGGAAGCCAGGAGAAGCAGCCAAGATGGCGAAGTGTTGAGTAAGAAGCCAGTTAGTGCAGAGTTTGTGCAGGGAGAAGGAAGGAGATAGGGAACAGAGGTGAATAAGTCTGGTGAGCTAGAAACCTTTGATTCTAGGAAACTCGGATAAAGTCAGTATCTTTGTGAGCACTGAATGAGTGGGTTTTGGAGCCCAGTGTGTGTGTTTTTACTTGCCTGCTGGGTGCAAGCTAGAATTAAAGATGATGGCCCACCAGTTTTTGGCTCTGTTGTTTCTTTACCGACTGTCCGAATCCAATGCAAACCTGCATAGGCCAGGCTGCTGTGATGGTGGCCCTGGCCACTGGCTTTACAGGTAGAAATCTTTGATTCTAGGAAACTGAGATAATTCAGTGGCTTTGGGAGCCCTGAATGGAAAGGGAAGTGTTTTCCCACAGTGTGTGTTTCTCACCCGCCAGGTGCAAGCTAGGATTAAAGCTAATGGCACACCAGTTCCTGGCTCTGTTGTTTCATACTCTAAAGCCAGAAGCCACGGCCAGGGCCACTATCACAGCTGCCCGGCCCATGCAGGTTCGCATTGGATTCGGACAGTCGGTAAAGAAACCATGGAGCCAAAAACTGGTTGGCCATAGCCTTTAATCCTAGCTTGCACCCAGCGGGCAAGTAAAAATACACACTGGGCTCCAAAACCCAGTCACATTCAGTGCTCACAAAGCCACTGACTTATCCGAGTTTCCTAGAATCAAAGGTTTCTAGCTCACCAGACTTATTCACCTCTGTTCCCCATCTCCTTCCTTATCCCAAATACAAACTCTACACAAACTGGCATCTCACTCAGCACTCCACCATCATGGCTGCTTCTCCTGGCCTCCTCCACGTGGCCTTTCTCTGCTCTCCTCTGCTCTCTTCTTCTAATGATAATCTCAGGAACCAAGAGGGCAAACTCCCATTCCGCCCCCACTTTATACAGTAGCTTCACAACCTCTAATCCAATATACAAAGTAGGGAAGTCCCTAATACAAAGTCACTTCTCTGAGCCATGATTGGATTATACCACCCCACAGCAAAAAGGGTGGGAAAGGCTTAATCCCAAAACCAAGCCCCAGGCTACAAGGATTCTCAACACACATTAATATCACCTGGGTGCAATGTTATCTTTTACAAAGTGAGCATAATACATTTTATCTGCCCAACAATTGCCATCTGTCTGAATCAAATGCGAACCTGAACGGGCCAGGTAGCTATGATGGTGGCCGTGGCTACTGGCTTTACACCTATCCTGAAGCATAATCTGGCCTCTCAGTTTGGTAGACTACAAAAGTGAGCTAAATGTTTGATTTTATGATATTGTCTGTTGTTTCCTTTATTGTGAAGATGTAAATGAAGTATGTTGAGTCACTGAAGGATATTAATGCTAACCTGGTAGAATTCTTTCAACCACAGATTTTTAAATTGGTCCTAAAGAAAGTGGATAATTTTCTAAACTAAGTCCAATGTTATCTCTTCTGTTTAAAAAAATAAAGAGAGAGATATAATACAATATAAGAGAAAGAGCCATTCCTACTCATCCTAAAGTCCATGAGCATTTGGATAAAACATGCAGCCCTTTTTCAGTTCAGGGTTTTTTTATTGTTGTTTGTAAAGCCAGAAGTCAGGGCTACGGCCACCATCACAGCAGCTGCCTGGCCCATGCAGGTTCGCATTGGATTTGGACAGTTGGTAAAGAAACAACGGAGCCAAAAACTGATGGGCTATCTTCTTTAATCCTAGCTTGCACCCAGCGGGCAAGTAAAAACACACAATGGGCTCCAAAACCCACTCACATTCAGTGCTCACAACGATACTGATTTATCCGAGTTTCCTAGAATCAAAGGTTTCTAGCTCACCAGACTTATTCACCTCTGTTCCCTATCTCCTTCCTTCTCCCTGCACAAACTCTGCACTAACTGGCTTCTCACTCAACACTCTGCCATCTTGGCTGCTTTTCCTGGCTTCCTCCACGTGGCCTTTCTCTGCTCTCTGCTCTCTAATGCTAATCTCAGGATCCAAGAGAGCAAGCTCTTGTTCTGCCCCCATTTTATAGTGTAGAAATCAAAACCTTTAATCCAATATACAAAATAGGGAAGTCTCTAATACAAAGTCACTTATCTGGGGCATGATGGGATTGTACCACCCCACATCAAAAAGGGTGGGAAAGGCTTAATCCCAAAACCAAGCCCCAGGCTACAAAGATTCTGCCTGCCCACAGCCCACCCCCAACACACATTAATATCACCTGGGCAACGGCCTCCTCGTGGGCAGCGCCATCTTTAACAAAGTGAGCATAATATATTTTATCTGCCCAACATTGTTGTTTTCTCATCTTACAGAAATTCTCTAAAAATAGAGTTATTCATATTGTCACAAAATTGCCAAATATGCATCTGTACTCCATATGCAAACTCTCACCTCTTCAGGTTACGAATGAGTTTTTATTCTCCAAGGGCTCAGTTTTCATAAACACATGAAAAGGACTTACCTATTTGCCTGGTATATTTCTTATGCAAATCTAGCCAGGCAACAGCAGAGTGAACACTGATTAGATACAGGAGATGCTAATCATGAGGACTTTTAAAGTTATCAAGGTAGACAGTGTCCTTGTCAGTATCCTAAGGGATTCCAGAGGTAGAGTCTGCCACTGTGATACTAGTGGGATTGGCCATGATTTTAATCATCTTCTGAATATGGAGTACCACGAGGTGGCAACATTGGAGTTTTGTTCTTTTTGGTCCTTGGGAAATGGATGGGGGTAGGGGTGTGTGTGTGACAATTGTGCCTTTTCCCTTTTGCTCTATCTTTCCAGGGCTTGTTTCATCAGCACATTTTTTTTAAGTGCCTTGAATGTAGATAGCTTCTTCCTGCTGAGCTAGTCAAAGTGCTTTACATACATTATCTCTCATTTGTCCTCCTCTAATCTGCAGTGTTTGATAGATGTCAAAGGAATCAAAGGAATGTCCTTTTTTCCTTTTTAATTTGAGGGAGAAACCAAAACTACTACAAGATTAAAAGTACAAAAAAGTCATTTTCCCAAAATGGCATCCACCTTGGCATTTCTTTTATAATCCAGAAAAAAGGAAAAATACCTTATTCAGTTTCCATCCTACAATTTACCAGTAGCCTACTCTCTTTTCTTTCCTAAACCTAAAAAGGCTCTACTTCTCTCCCCTCCGCCATGGGGTGACACTTGTGGACTATCTGGCTTATGAAGAGCTAGCAACAGTGCCCTCACTTCCTGGTTTCCTGGCTGAAAGGTCCTCCCTTGGTTCCCCACTTCCTCTCTTCTTCATCAGTGAGTACCATGAGGTAGAGTCATCCCTGCCCTGAGAAAACATCCCCCACACACACACACACACAACATCTGTGTCTAAGAGAAGTATTGAATCATGGAGATTTGGTGGTTATTTCTTATATCAGTATAAACTTAATCTACTTTCACTAATACACCTAGTTTGGTTAATACTTAAACATAATAAATTGATAACACTCTAACTACTTAAAATTTCTTTGGAATCATAAACTGGACAAAAAATAAAAACACGCATTCCCATCGGGCAAATAAGTTAATTCCTATAATGCAGATTTCTAAAATACAATGAAGTAAGTGTATGTTACTACAGGGTATTATTCCTAGCACTTGTCTATATTAAAAGTAATAAATTGTACTGATTTTTCTTAATGTAAAAATAATGTATGTAAATTGAAAATAATTATGGAATACAAAAAAGCACAGAGGGAAAAATAAAAATAATCTATTCTCCTGCATCAGAGATTACCACTGTTATTATGTAGGAGCATTTTTGAGTAATTTTTAACAAAATAAAAATTAGTGGTGGTTAGTACACCACTTTCTGCTTCCTGTAAAAGAACTACAAAGCTCTCACCTCTTTATTTAACTCTTTATAAATTGAAACACCTATTCCAAAGTTCTCAAAACAGTCAGAAGTAGCTGAGACAATCCAAGTAAAGTGCCCAAATCTTAATAAGAATATAATTTATGTAGTTTTTCAGTGTGAATTACAAAAAAGATAAACTGATGCCCATTAAATATTTTAAGAGTTTACTTCAGGAAAAATCAATCTGAATCAGGCAGAACCACAACACTCATTTTCCTAGCTCCCTGTAAGATTCTCTCCTCTGGAAGTTGCCTTACGCTAACTAAAGGCAGCCATCCCTCAAGGTTGGCACCCCTCCCCAGGGGCAGCTCACAACCAATGTCTATTCCACGTCAGAATATTTACATTCTGTGTCAAGATACCTCTGAAGAAACATCTCAACTCCAGAACTCTCCAAGAGGATGGGGGAGGGCTCTTCTGAAACCACATCAGCGTTTCACCTTACCAGCAACTCCATTCTTTCTCCCTCATTCCCTTAAAGGTTTTGGTTCCAAAAATACTACTCAACAGACCTACTGTAAGCAGTTTCTGAGTCAATCCTTTTCTTGGTAACTGTCTATGACAGACAGCATTATTTTCATCATTTGCAGTATAGACTACTGTGGCACATAACTTTTAAACTCCCTTATTCAAGCCCTGGCCAGATAGTTATATTGGTCAGACCAGTGTCCTATTACACAAAGGTTGTGGGTTTGATCCCCAATCAGAACACATACAGGAACAGTTTGATGTTTCTGTATATCTCCCTCTAAAATCAAACAATAAAATTTTTTTAATAAAAAAAATAAGCTCCCCAATTTGAATTTCAAATCTCCTCTTTGATAAAAATGCCATTATAATTTTGGACTAATTCAATAAAAATATCCTTCATTTCCAAAACCAGCTAAGCTCACACATACCCTAAGTTGTGGGTGTGTGGACTATGTTTGGATTTTGTTCCAATTCTTTACCTTTGGATAAACATATAAGGACTGATGAGAGACAATGACCTATAGCATTCAGATCAAAGACTGCCAAATCCTGATCAGCTCAGCTCTCTTCTAATATTTTGGAATCAAATTTGGGCATCCTCTTTAAGGACAACTAATCTGACCAGGCAGTGGCACAGTGAACAGAGTGTCCCACTGGGACACAGAGGACCCAGGTTCAAAACCCCAACGTTGTCAGCTTGAGCCCAAAGTTGCTAGCTTGAGCAAGAGGTCACTCAGTCTGCTATAGCCCCCTGCTCAAGGCACATATGAGAAAGCAATCAATGAAAAACTAAAGTGCCACAACAAAGAACTGATGCTTCTCATCTCTCTCTCTTCCTGTTTGTCTGTCCTTCTCTGTCCATCTCTCTGTCTCTCTCTGTCTCTGTCACACACACAAACACACACACACAAAAAAATAAAAACAGAAAAGAAGGGCAACTAAAGAGAATCAAGAATAGGAGAAAGATGATTAATATCATGGAGTGTCAAGCAGTCAATCTCACATACACACTGTATTAAAATATAAAGCCACACTAGACATATAAATATATAAGAACAAAAATTATACAGATGAAGCTCCTCATTAGCAACCAAGCTGTCTTTCAATTAGAAAAATATATCCTGTGAGTTCCTGAATGTACTGGAGTGAAGGTGACCAAAGGCCAGGGATGCTATAAGATACTCATACTGTGCTGAGGCTCAAACTTTGCCTGACAATCAAGGACCGGTCCTGCTCTGAGTTTGTCACATTGTAGACTTGGACAAGAAAGGGTCTTAGTTTGAAGTTCATATCTAAACATGATAATGTACATGAAAAGAGAACATGTGCAACAACTACAGAATTTATGTTTAATAAATAAATAGATAAATCTGTTGCCAGCTTTGATAGGTGTAGAGACAGGCACACATGCTCTATGTTGAACAGCACCATAGTTTTGGTTTATTTATTTTAACTTTTTTTTGTTAGAGAATTACATTGTATAAATATAGAAAAAAAATGTGATTATTATTTTCTTTGTGGAAGGACCAAAGATTTTGATGCTAAGTAGACACAGGGAAGCTAACCTATATTTTTGTGCATGCCGCAAGGGCACATACGTGAGGATTCTTCCATAAATAAGAATGATATGATTGGATGTCAAGGTGTGAGAATCATCTGTTTTAATAAAAAAATGCCCAAATATTTGCCAAAGTGTTTATATCAATATTCATTCCCACCAGGGGTATGTAAAAACCAGTTGCCCAAAATAGCATCAATATTTTCCTGACTTCTACTAATTTTCTGCTATTGAGATGGGCAGATATTCCCTTATAAAGATTTATACTGTAATGTGCTGATTACTGACAAACTGAGGGATTTTTCACATGATTATGTGATACCTCTTTTTCCTCTTCTGTGAAATGTTAATTGATTGCCCATAGTATGTGTGTGCCTGTGTATTTCAAAATCTTTTACTCTCACCTCCCACCAAAATATTTTTTCTCATTAAGTAATAGTTCTTTATAAAGTCTGTATATAATCTTCATTAGTTATAGCTGCATGAAATAACTTCCAGTTTGTACTCTACCTTTTTATTTGCTTAATAACCTTTTGGAGAAATAGGAATGTTAATGTTAATATATCGATATTTAAAGATCCTTTCTTTTATGGTTGCATGTATTAAGTCTTGTTTAAGAAATAGTATTTTATACCAAGAACTTTTCTACATTATTTTATAATTTCTTGTCTTTATAATTAGATATTTACATTTTTTTTATTTTAGAAAGGAGAGAGACAGAGAGAGAGAAGAGAGAAAGACCGAGAGAGAGAGAGAAGGGGGTAGGAGCAGGAAGCATCAACTCCCATATGTGCCTTGACCAGGCAAGCCCAGGGTTTCGAACCAGCGACCTCAGCATTTCCAGGTCGACGCTTTATCCACTGCGCCACCACAGGTCAGGCCTAGATATTTACATTTTAATTTTTCTCCTACATTGATGATTCCTATTAATAGTGTAGAGACTCAAATCATTTTTACAGAAAAGTGGTTGTCCTGGCAAAATTTACTGAAAATACTGTTTTCTCCCCCACTATGCAGCAGTGAACCTGGTCATTAATTGACTTCCCTGGAGACCTGGGTCTGTTTCTAACTTTGTAGGGCTCTTTCTCTTCATTATCTCACCTCTATTTTCACCCCTACATTAATCACTATATCTTCACAAGAAATCTTGGTATTTGGTAATGTTCTGACAATGCTTAATATCTGGAATATATTGTTTATTCTTGTACATTGCTCTTCTGCATTTGTTTTAGAATCAACTTATAAAAAAAACTATTGGGATTTTTATCGGAGTTGTATTCTGGCTACAATTCATTTTGAGGAAAATTACATCTTTTCAATATTGCATCCTCATCTATAAGCATTGTATATGACTTCATTTATTTAAATATTTTCTAATGTCTTTCAATAACCATTATACATTTTTCTATAAGGGCTAACAAATTCTATAGTTTTAAAAATTTATATACTAGTCATAAATTTGTGGTGATTGTATAGTACATTATTTTATTTTTTACAGTTTTCCAATATACCTATTTTACAGAAATGCAATTTATTGTATATATTAATTTTATATCCAGCAATTTGCTAATTTATCTTATTAATATTTTTTACAGCTACATGTCTTTAGGAATGGTAATCTGACCATAGAAAAGGACAGTTTAAAACCCTATGAAAAATGAAGGCAAAAAGAAAAAAAAATGTTTGATATGTAAACACTTTAGCCAACATCATTCCAGTGATGGAAAAAATTTACAAAGAAATCCTCATGAATGGATTTTTACAAATCCAGCTTTTGTGTTCTTCACTGGGATGTGTCTACTGCTAAGAAATTGTGTTCTGCCTTGTTCAGATACCAGGTTCTTTTCTCTCTGGAATGATGCTTTGGGGTTTATGATAGATAGAAAAATAAAATCTAACACCTTTCCCCCCACCTCCATCCCTACTTCAAAAGAAGCTGCTTTTGATCCTCTTCCCGAAGTTCCTATTGACAGGACATCAATCATTTTATTTGTATACCACTTTTCACAGCTCTAAAAGTGCTTCACAGAACTAGTAACATCCCAGTTCCCAACATAGACTGACAAATTATTTGTTCAAAAGGCAGCCTTATCAGGCCTGCACTGCTTACCTTTCTGTGTGCAGAGTGGTATGGGCTGAATGTGAAATAAGGGTAGAATTTGGTGCCCATGTCCACAGACAAGCAGGAGCACTGTTGAAGTCCCTTGGAATAGCAGGCTGCAGGCTTCTGGGGGTCTGAGAGGTTGTCTATACCTGCAGGAAAGAGAACATGTTTGTTTCTTCAATAGCCTTTCATAGAGAACTCACTGCCTGAGACTCAAACCCTTGGGTTGAAAATTATCGTGGAGTACTCACCATGCTAGGGGCTATTCTTAGTAACCAATCTCAGTGGTTAAGGTGATTTTAAGTAAAACTGGACAATTGCTCTATGTGCCAAATGTGTAATTATGCTTTTTATGTCATTCTTCAACATGGCTTTTCTACTCTGGTTAAGGTTTATCTTTTCACTTTCTCTGCTGGCATTTCATCTTCTCTCTTCCGCTATACCCATGAGATCATTCTCCTCGATTATTGTTTATACACTTCCCTTCTCTTTTTCAGTATTCAGATTCCACTGGCATGATTTCTCTCCCTAATTTGAATAATCCAACCTAAATTTATGTTCCTTTGATTTTTTTTCTTCAATAGTATATTAGAGATAAATCAATATTTGCATATGTGTACCTATGCTATAATAAATATCTAGTTGAGTCTCAATATTGGGACAGAGTAATATGATTATGTGAATTGCTGTTTGAGTTCCACACTCCAGCTGTGTAAACATGATGTGATATGTATAGAACCATGTATATACACACCATGTATATATTTAATTATTGTATTATTGTTCATATGTTGCTTTATAAAATTTCCTTGCTTCTATGCTTATGTTCTTGCTGTTAAGGTACTGTTAAATATTTGAAAGCAGAGTGTATGGCCATTAGCCAGGGCCACCATCACAGCCGCCTGGCCCATGCAGGTTCCCATTAGATTTGGACAGTCAGTAATGAAACAATGGAGCCAAGAACTGGAGGGCCATTCGGTGGGCAAGAAATACACACAGTGGGAAAACACTTCCCTTTCCATTCAGGGCTCCTAAATCCACTGACTTATCAGAGATTCCTAGAATCAAAGGTTTCTAGTTTACCAGACTTATTCACCTCTGTTCCCCATCTCCTTCCTTCTCCCTGCACAAACTCTGCAAAAACTGACTTCTCCTTCAGCACTCCACCATCTTGGCTGCTTCTCCTGGCCTCCTCCATGTGGCCTTTCTCTGCTCTCCTCTCTAATGCTAATCTCAGGAACCGAGAGAGCAGGCTCACGGTCTGCCCCATTTTATAGTGTAGAAATGAAAACATTTAATCCAATATACAAACAAGAAAGTCTCTGATACAAAGTCACTTATCTGAGGCATAATGGGATTCCTCATGAGAGTGCACCACCCCACATCATGCAATCAGTCAAGGGTGTGGAGAAAAGCTTAGTCTTAAAACTAAGCCTTAGGCTATAATGACCTGGCCTACTTACAACCTGTCCCCCACACCTAATGCAAACTTTAAGCAAGCAAACATATATATCATATTTAAAAACTTATTTGACCAACACAGAGGATATACATCATTATTTCTTAATGTCTCCTAAATGCATCTTTAAAAATATGTATATTTCTTTACATATATTAGGTGGAATATATAATACCTTTTGAGTGACTGGAACTACTAATAAGCACAATAATTTTATTTTATGAACTCCAAATAATACAGGAGTATGGCAACATTAAGTTTGTATATGCTTGCATACACTATATATAATAGGTATACATTATAGTTATTTGCAAAATTATTACAATTAACTATATACATATATTAGTTGATACATACAGTCATAAAAATTATTTTACAATAATAAATTAGATACTTATACTATAAAAGTATATATTTAATTTACACACAGAATTTGTCTCAATAATATCAAGCTAATTATAATATTAAGACTATCTCAATAGCTATTTAAAAAATACATGTATAATTCATATTTGATTTTAGTAGATTTACTCTTTATAACAACAAAATCAAGTGGTTTTACTAAAAACTAAACACTAAATGTTATTGCCTAGAAAAAATATATTTATACTATTTGACTTGTGCAAATATTTTCCTCTAAACAAATTTTTTTTATTAGGATGTACATTTACAGTCATAAAACAACCTTTAAGCCACATTTTACTAAGCCCTAAAGCAGACAAAAATCAAATGCAGATGTGTAATGGGAGGCAAACAGATGCTGAAAAACCCTGTCTATATCCTAAAGGAATCCATTCCCTATCAGAAAGAAACTTAATTTCTACTATAAAGAATTTGATTATGTATTGTTATACAAAATGTGATTAATGTTTTGTGGTGATTAATCAACTGTAAAACATATAATTATGCCATCTGTATTTTTCCAGCTTCTTGTCACAAATTCTGCAGGGGAGTTGGGAGGTGGGGTGTTGAGAACTTGGTAGCATTTGAAGAGCTTTAAAGCCACAGGAGACTACTCGGGGAACAGCACAACTTAGAGACCTGGTGCTTATTCTAATGGAAAAGAACTAAGATCATAAACAAAGAGACCCCCAAAGCCCATGGGCTCCCTGCAGAATGGAAGACTCTGATAAGACAGGCCCCAGCCTCCCAGACACTGCAGGAATTAGCACCCCTCGATAAAATGCCATTTGCTCCTTTATCTGAGAACAGGTTACAGACTTCATCTTGACTCACAGATGTAATGGCACTGGTGCCAGGTGAGGATTTATCATTTATTTTGGTATGTCAATAAAGTAAATATTTTTTCATTTCTATTCCACTACAGCCCAAGATGAAAGACTGTGATTAAGGTTTATGCCATAGCTCACATTCTTGCATTCTTAAAAAAAAAATGAAAACTATTAGAGTTGTATTTACAACATGTCCCAGTTGGAAAAAGTTTCAATATAGTGGAAAGTTGCTTATTAAGTTGAATTCTGCAAAATACCTATGGTTTTAATATATTATTTTGACCTAGATAATGCTAGATAATATCTTTCATTGATTTTTTTTTTCATTTTACTATTGCTTTGTGGGGAGCATTATGTAGAAACAGCTTAAAATGAGTTCTACTTCAAATTCCCAATGGTTTTCAGTAAGAAGAATAGGATTCTACTTATATGCTGAAGGATAGCACAGGAGATGGGATAATTTTCCTATAGCAAGCTTTCTTAACACTGGTTATACATCAGAATCACATGGAATTTGTTTTTTAAATGTGATGTCTAGGCCATGCTTGCAGAGACTTTATTTTAATGTTTCTGGAGTGAAGTCCAAAAACGGGTGTTTTCAGAAGCTTCTAGATGATTATCATATAATGTTCATCCTAGGTGGATAGCCAATAAGCCAGTGATTTCTCAAGGGTGTTCCTCAGACTATCAGTTCAGCATCACCAGGAAATTCATGTAAAATGTAAGTTTTCAAGCTCCAGTATAGACCTACTGAATCTTAAACTCTGGGCACGAGGTCCAATGGTCTGCAATACAGTAAACCTTCTTCGGGAATTTGATATACCATAATTGTTCCTCAAAATTTAGTATGTATCAAAATCAGAATTTCTGATACAGAATGTTTAGTGAGAGGTTCAAGAATACGTATTTCTAACTCATTTTTATGTGATGCTGATGCTGCTAATTGGAGGGCTGTACTTTGGATTCTTCAGTGCTAAATTTTTGCAGCAAATATGAGCTGATACTAATAAGACAACATTTATATATAGTGTGTCCGTAAAGTCATGGTGTACTTTTGACTGGTCACAAGAAAGCAACAAAAGATGATAGAAATGTGAAATCTGCACCAAATTAAAGGAAAACTCTCCCAGTTTCATATCTATTCAGTGCAGTTCGATGTGGGCTCACGCACAGATTTTTTAGGGCTCCTTAGGTAGCTATCCCGTATAGCCTCTACAGTAGGGATCACCAAACTTTTTATAAAAGCCACCCACTTTTGCAGTGCTGGTCAACCTGGTCCCTACCGCCCACTAGTGGGCATTTCAGCTTTTATGGTGGGGCAATCGTGGTGCCATTTGGTTGCTCTGCTACGCCCACCATGAAAATGGGTGGGGTTCCTTTATTCATTTTAGAGAGGAGAGGAAGAGACAGAGAGAGAGAGAGAGTGAGAGAGAGAGGAGAGACAGAGAGAGAGAGAAGTGGGGGAGGAGCTGGAAGCATCAACTCCCATATATGCCTTGAGCAGGCAAGCCCAGGCTTTCGAACCAGCGACCTCAGCATTTCCAGGTCGACGCTTCATCCACTGCGCCACCACAGGTCAGGCAGTAGGCGGTATTTATAAAAAGTTTGACGATCCCTGCTCTACAGACTCATAACTGACTGATGGCCTAGCAGAACAGTGTATCTCCACCAAACTGCCAGTTTCCTTCAACTGCTTATCCCACCGAGTAATGTTATTCTTATATGGTGGCGCTTCAGTATAAACGTGCCAATATTCACGTTGCACTATGGTCACAGATTCGAATTTAGTGAGCCACCAAACACACTGAACTTTCCTCTGTACCATCCACATCTCGATTGGCATGGCTGTGGGCTGCTCCACTGTATACATGGTGTTACATCATCATCTGCGCATGCACACATGCTGCCACATCATCCTACAGAAACGAGGAAGGTTTTCCTTTTATTTGCTGCAGATTTCACATTTCTATCATCTTTTGTTGCTCCTGTAACCTGTCAAAAGTGCACCATGACTTTACGGACACACTGTAGTTTTATTTTTATTTATTTATTTATTTATTTATTTATTTTTTTGTATTTCTCTGAAGCTGGAAACGGGGAGAGACAGTCAGAAAGACTCCCGCATGCGCCCGACTGGGATCCACCCGGCACGCCCACCAGGGGCGACGCTCTGCCCACTAGGGGGCGATGCTCTGCCCCTCTGGGGCGTCGCTCTGCTGAGACCAGAGCCACTCTAGCGCCTGGGGCAGAGGCCAAGGAACCATCCCCAGCGCCCGGGCCTTCTTTGCTCCAATGGAGCCTTGGCTGTGGGAGGGGAAGAGAGAGACAGAGAGGAAGGAGGGGGTGGGGGTGGAGAAGCAAATGGGTGCTTCTCCTATGTGCCCTGTCCGGGAATCGAACCCTGGGTCCCTCACACGCCAGGCCGACGCTCTACCGCTGAGCCAACCAGCCAGGGCCCACACTGTAGTTTTAAATGTTACCTTTTACCCTTCTCATAATCTAAGAGTCATGGTTTTTGAAGACAGCCTTTGTAAAAATCTTTAGTTTCAAATTCCAGGAAATACTCCAAAGTTTCTGTCTAGTTTCCAAAACAAAAACTATATGTAGGCAGAAGCTCATCTAGATCATTAATGAGTATGAGTTTAACATAGTTTAACTCTCAATAAATATTTATGGAATAAAAGAGAAAATAAAAGAATATTTTGATTGAGCTCATTGGCCAATTCATTCTAGAAAAAGAATTGACCTACTCTTTTCAGTAGATGATTTATTTACTTGATAAGCTGTTTTGAAATAATGTTGAATAGATTTGTTTTGGTTAAAAGATTGAATATGTCCAGTTTAGAAACTGGCAATGTGCAGATGTCTACTGACTAGACTTTTTGGTTCTGAACCAATGATCATGAAGGTGAGCAGACATCAGCTGAAGCAGCCACTGCAGTTATGCTCTGTTCACATGGTCCTGGTATCTACAAACTTTTCATGCTTTCAGTCATATAATTATGAATCTGCCAACAGTAACTAACACAGAACAGAGCAGTTCACTGATACAGGAGAACCCATCTCTTCCCTTACTCTTTTGTAAACAAGTTCTGACCATGAGAATGATGGAAATGGAAATCTGGAAGACTACCTATGACAGTTTAATTGGTTCTGGGAAATTTTTCCAATTTTTAAAACTATGGATATGATATACCTATACAATAGAGAATGAAGTGTAATAATTATTTTTTGGCAGACGGTTTTGCAGAAGATTAATTTTCTTCTTTCTCTCCCTTACCAGAGAATAAGAAAGAAAAGAATCTGAGAAACTAAAATTTAGAGAAAGAGGAGGGGAACTACTTTGTGGGGATAGGTTGATGTAGATAAAATCTCCTAAAACACTTTCTCTTTACAAAGTGGCTCCCCGTACCCTATATTGCTTTTAGAGGGATTTGTATAAGCTTCAAATAAACTACTTCACAGATATAAGAGCAGAGCATTGACTGTTGAATGTGTCGTGTGCATCTGTGTATGAAAACAATGTGTATTTAGCATATTTACCAAGATCTTAAAAGATGTCAGCTTGACAAATTTTGCATATTTTATCATGATCTCAATACGTCTTTAGACTTATTAATTTAGTGGAAAATGTGTGATATGGACCAAGTGCTCAAATCATAGCTGACCACCAGAAAAAAGTCAACACAAAGCAATATTTCTGAATGCTGATAAATAGATTTATCACCCATCGAGCTGACTCAAAAAGAGACATATTACTTATTTGGAATTTGAATATGATTCTAAAGGTGAAAAAGAAAAGAATTATAATTCACTGATCTAAAAAAAGAATTATAATTCACTGATCTTAAAGAAGAATAGTAAAATATATGACCCCCACCCAATCTAAGTGCACATTTTCATGACTTTATAATAAATCTTATAAAATGTATAATACATTTATATATATAGTAAATACATAAATATGAAATATAAGATAGCATTTAATATAAGAAAAAAAGCAGACATATATTTAGAAAGTTTGAAAGAAAAATGAAAAGAAGATAAAAGCAAGCCTTAGAATCACAAATTGAGATAAATATTATACAAAACTTTAGTCATTGACTTTAAGGTATGCCACTAAATACAGGGCAAGAAAGCATATGAAAATCAAGATTTTTCAAACACTAAATAAACTAACAAGCAATAAAGAGACAGTCTCACAAAGAGAGAGAGCAGGCTGACAGATGTTAGAGGGGTGATTAGGGGCTGGGTGAGGAGGTGGAAGGATTGAGCTAAAAGGACAAAAAAAAGAGAGAAAAATCTCATGGACATGAACAGCAATGTGGCAATTGTCAAGGGGGATGCAGAGAGAGATTTTAAGGTGACCAATTGTCTTCCAATTGTCCTTTAGGGAGGATGATTACTTCTTTTGTAAGTTCTGTCCTCCCTCAAAAAGTGTCCTCCTACATACATGTTCTCCTTTTTGATATTGAAAGACTAATCTATAAATATCCATATTTGATCAATGTAGAGTCAATCCATTGAGAGTGATATGACATATTTGTATTTGACATGACAATTTGTCAAGGATCAGTACAGTACAGTGAGACGTGATTATGAGATGCATGTGCTCCACTCATGAGACCTTGAGAGAGCGTGGATATACCAAGCGCGCAAATGGCGTTGTGTACTTCTTACTGAAACTTGACAGGGCACATAGGACATTGTAGACTCATGATTATTTCTTTCTCAGTGAATATTCAATCATAGACAGGTAAGCACAATTTATGTTTTATTAATTCATTATCTATTTAATAATTCTCAAATACATATAATTTTATTTACAAACATTTTCCTGAATTTGAGTTTTAAAGTGGAAATCTAACCTTAAACCATATCTGTTAATAATTCATTTTGATCAAATAGTTGCATAAAACAGATGTTTTTAATTAGAAAATGATAAATACACCTAAATATCACTCATAATTAGTGGTTTTGCTGATATTTAGTTTTGTTAATTCAGCTTCCAGAAAATTCACCTACCATGATGTAACATTTTCAGTTCCTAATGTGCTTGCATCATTCTTGTAGCTCTATATTTTATTTTTAATTTTAAATGTTATTTAAGAGATGAAAAAAATCAAAAAAAGAGAAAATGCCATTTCAATGATAAATTGAAAAAAGAATTTCCATTCCTAATATCAAAGAAAGATACCCTTGTTTTCTGCAATATTTACAGCGAAGAATTTTGTACTGCAGTTGGGGGCAGAGCAGTGATGACAAAACACTTGAACACCAACAAACATAAGCAATCATTAGGTGCATCAGCTTCCAGTTGTAAAGTAACAAGTTTTTTTTAAAACTTCAAATTATTCTGAAGATGAAAAACAGTTGGCTGTAATGGAGGAAACATTTGCATTTCATACCATAATTCACAAAGTTTTTGTATTATGGATTGTAGAGCTAAATTATTGAAAAAGTTTCACAATGCAAAATTTTCATGTGCCAGGGCAAAATGAGAGGCTATTTGGAAATCAGTATTTAAAAATTACTGTGACAAAATACTTACAGAGGACTTGGAAACTGCAGCATTTGTAATGACTTTATCTGGTGCATCAAGTCATAATGAAATTAAATTGTATTTAATAATAGTAAGCTATTTTAATGTTACCAAGTGCATTCAAGTAAAAGTTTAAATTTAGAATCCATTGAGGGTGAAACTTCTAAAATTTCGTCAAATCATCTGTACAGATAAATAAATGAAAAACAATTTGAAATCCCAAGTTGTTGCACAAACGGCTGACAATACAAATACAAAGTTTGGTGGGTGAAGACACAAAGGGGTGATAATGTGTATGTAAAATGACAAGAGTTACTCCAAAAGAAAATACTAGGAATAGGTTGTAATGCACATATTTTTGTCAAATGCAATCAACACAGTATCATGTGCTATGCCAATTGATGTAGAAGTAATAATAACTACCATTTATTTGCATTTTAGTCATTTTACCATTCATGTTGCTACTTTTAAACAATTTTGTGAAGAAGCAAATGTTGAATGCAAAAAATTTTTAGGGTATTCAAAAGTTAGATGGCTTGCTCTAACACCTGCTATAGAGCGTGTTCTACAATTATTTGAGCCTCTCTGTTCATATTTTTTAAGTTTAGACAAATGTCCTAAAATTCTGAAATCATTTTTCAATAATAAAATATCTGAGATATTAATGTATTTTGTACATAGTCAAGCATCTATTTTTCACAAAATTATTCAAAAGATTGAAGGTGAACACATTTCAGCTATGGAAGTTAGTCTTATTTTGAATGACTTTATCCTTCAATATAAATCTCATTTTTAAGAAAAACTTCTTCCTTTAATTATAAAAAAAATTGTCAGGCTTAGAGGAATCAAATCTGGGCATAACAGAAGATTTTATCAAAGAAGTGCAGAATTTTTACAAGACATGTTTTCAATATATCAAAGAATGGTCTGAAATAAACATCACGTGAAATATGTTTTCAATGTTTTTTTTTACTTCATCACAAGTATATTGGACAGATATTGAATCTTGTCTTAAATTTTTATCTAAAGAAATGCCAGACATCAAAATAGATGACAATTGTCTCTTTGAAGAAATTAGAAGACTGAATGTATATTTAAATTCTGAAAAATTAATACAGTGGGAAAATGAACACATTGAAATTGATAAAAGATGGGTGGAAATATTCAGCCATTTCAAAAATGAACATATTCCATGTGAAAATTTATTTATTCTTGTTCAATTTACATTGAGCTGCCCTGGAACTAATGCAGCAGTTGAGTTTTTTCAATTGCTAATGATTTTTGGACAAGTAAAAAATAGAGATTGAATGTTGATACTCTAGCTGCAGCACTTGCCGTAAAATTCAATATTAAGAATATTTCTTGTTCAGATATTTCCAATATATTGTTACAAGATGATACATTGACAAAAAGTATTCATTCAATGGAAAAGTACTCATTTAGATAATATTATCTAAATGAATGCTTTTTTCTTATAATTATTATTAAAAATTAATAGGCATGTAAGTATAATTACAATATAAAATATTGCAAATATTTTTATTATGCATTGATCATAATATAGTGTATTATTGTTGCAATGAATAAAATGTTTCTTTTATTTATGATATTGTTTAATTTAATTTATTTTTGTCCTCCTTTTCATTGTAAAATAGTTGGTCACCTTAGAAATGTAGGAGAGTATGGGGGGGGACAAGTGATAATGAAGACTCGACTTGGTGAGGGTGAACACACAATATAGTGCACAGGAGATGTGTTGCAGAATTGTGCACCTGAAAGCTGTATAATTTTGTTAATCAGTGTCACCTTTATAAACCCAATTAAAAAAAGAGTTTTCAAACACTTTTGATGCAGCAGTTCCAGTCTCTAGTTTGACAAATGTCTTTGCAATACCAAAAACTTGAAAATATCCATTGGGAGATTTTATATTTTGCATATATTGATAAATAAATGAAAAACTACCATCTGTATAGATTTAGATTTACTTAGACATTTTAATGTTGAAAGTTGCAAAATGATAAGAATAGCATGAGAATACTTATAAAAAATTTAAAGCCAAAAAGGTATGAATGTCTTATATATACATTAGTATAGTAGGCCCTTCCAGACAAGATTGGAAAATTTGTTGACAAAAGAATAGAAAGGCGATTTAAGTAAAAATTGATTTGACATAAAATACATGTAATTTAAGCATTAAAAATTTAAATATTTTTTAATAGTGGATAATCTCTGGAGGTCCATTAGAACATTTTATTTTTGGAATATTAAAATGTTTTAAAAGTTGAAGGGACGCCTGCAGCAGCCGCCGCGAGCCGCCGCCTGCAGCAGCCGCCGCGAGCCACCGTCGCGAGCAGCCGCGGGCGCGCGCCCGGTCTGGTTGCAGAGCGAGCACCGCTACCGTTCCCAGCAGCCCGCGCACTGCGAGTGAGAGTCGCCAGCCACCGGTGCCCGGAGCACCCCATTCGCACGCGTGCCCTGGGCATTCCACGCGCCCAGAGCGCCCTACTGGCCCGCACAACCAGGGTGCCCCATTATCCTGCGCCTGGTGCGATCCAGCCGCCAGCGGCAGGGCGAGCGGGAGAGGCACAAGGGTGCCCTTACCTACTTGGGAGATTCTCTCCGCGGGTGGGGCACCTCACCCAGCCATTCAAGCTAACAATCAAGCATTGGGGGAGGGGCGCGCGCAGGCAGCCTAAAATACCTTCGGGAGCACAGTTGCGACCCAATCACTGAAATTAGCTTAACCCATGAAATCTGTGCACCCTCGGTTCTAATTGATAAGATCTCTCTCAGTTCAGCGACCCAAGACAAGAGGCGGGATATTTTTTAGTGCCTCTTGCTAAAGGGGCGGGGGCAACTTCTGATTGATAGAGCCTCCATATTCAGGGATAAACGCTAACAAGAAGGACTTGGCAGATAAGAAGATCTATACTACACTAGTTGCAAGCAGAGACTAGTGCCTCTTCTTCCCAGCAAAAACAGGATACAAAGTGTGGAAAGCCTGGGTTGAGAGGTCCAACTGAATGATAGGCGCTGAACAGTCACCTTGACAACAATTGACTCCCACCCCTGCCTGATTACACTGGAGGCCCTGACTGCCAGAGCCTTTCCCAAAGCCTTGCACTGAGTGGGGATAGAGTGGGGATTTCCCAGCTCTTTGAGCCTCTTACTCCCCAGGCAGAAGCAGTTGCAGCCTTATAGCTGGATCACCAGGCTGCTAATTCAGAAAGGGGGGACTAGGAGAGAGAATTCAGGAAAGCAAACTCTCTCATCGTTGGACCCTGCAAACGCCAACAAGCCTTGACTACCAGCAAGACTAAAGCCAATTATATGACATTGCCATAGAATCCCATCAACTGCAAATCCCTACCTAAGTGTGACACAGGGGCAGAGCCTGGGGTACAGAGTCACCGACCAGGAAGAGGGAGAGAAAAGAAAAAAGGAAGAAGTTAACCTCTCAAAATCAAGAAAAATCCACAGACTTTACAACTTGTTCCACTAATTTTTTTTTCTTGTTGTTTGTTTCTTCTATCTTATTGCCTTTATTTCCTCCACCTCGGTCCTTCTATTCTCTGCCCATCTTATGCTTCCCTTTTCTTGAACTACACTACCCATGAGTGTTACATTTTATTTCTCTTCTTCAACCTCACCCTCCTTAAGGTTATACTCCAAAACACTTAACTCTCACTCTCTCCTCTTTTGTTTTTTTTTTGTTTGTTTTGTGTTATTTTGTTCTTTTTTTCTTTTCCTTTTTTATTTCTTCCTTCGTTTTTCTCTTTTTCTTATTTTTTCCTTTCTATTCGTTTTTTCTTCTCTCATTTTACTTTCCTCCCATTTAATCCTCAAACACGAACAAATTAGTTAATTTGGGACTCAAGGGGTTTTTTTGGCTTTATTTTTCTTTTTTGCTTTTGTTTTTATTTTTTTCTTGTTTGTTTATTTTTGTGGCATTTTGGGAACTCCCAACCCAAGGTCTCCATTGTATTTAGTCTTCGCTCCACTTAATACAACAGATTTTTATTTATTATTTTTATTTTTTTCTTCTTTATTATTCTTTTTTGGTCCTTTTTTCTGGTTCCCTCTTATCCCTCTCATTATATCTCTTAGTTGACCATCACTTACAAGCTAATCATCTTATGCTTGTCTAAGATTTTATTCCCTTTTTTTTTTTTTTTTGCATTTAATAGGTCCCTACTCCCTTTTTTTTGCCCCTTGAACTCTTCACCCCAAATCAGGCCCTCCATTATAAGCACGATATTTCCCTGAGGAGGGGAGAGGAGGGAAAGAGAAGAAAGAAAAAAGGGGGAAATAATAAATTATTACTGTTTTTTTTGTGGGGTGTTTTACCTTTTTTTTTTTTTTTTTTACTTTTTACTTTTTATTAATTCTAATTAGTGCTATCAACAAGACCACCCTCAGATGCCGATAAGAAAGAGGAAATCGAATATTATGGATACAAAAGAAAGAGAGGTAACACAAATAGATGTGGAAAAATCTATGGAGAAAAGACTGAACATATTGGAAGCCTTGGAGCTAAATGACAGAGAATTTAAAATAGAAATCTTAAAAATACTCAGAGATATACAAGAAAACACAGAAAGGCAATATAGGGAGATCAGAACACAAAGAATATATTACCAAGGAAATTGAAACTATAAAAACAAATCAAACAGAAATGAAAAACTCAATTCACGAGCTGAAAAACGAGGTAACAAGCTTAGCTAACAGAACAGCCCAGATTGAAGATAGGATTAGTGAAATAGAAGACAAACAACTTGAGGCACAACAGAGAGAAGAAGAAAGAGACTCAAAAATAATAAAAAACGAGAAAGCCCTACAGGAATTGTCTGACTTCATCAGAAAGAATAACATAAGAATAATAGGTATATCAGAGGGAGAAGAGAAAGAAAATGGAATGGAGAATATACTCAAACAAATAATAGACGAGAACTTCCCAAGCCTGTGGAAGGAACTAAAGCCTCAAATTCAAGAAGCAAACAGAACACCAAGTTTTCTTAACCCCAACAAACCCACTCCAAGGCACATCATAATAAAGATGACACAAACCAATGACAAAGAAAAAATTCTTAAGGCAGCCAGGGAAAAGAAGAGTACAACATATAAAGGAAGGCCTATTAGATTATCATCAGATTTCTCAGCAGAAACTCTACAAGCTAGAAGAGAGTGGACCCCAATATTTAAAGCCCTGAAAGAGAGGAACTTTCAGCCAAGAATACTATACCCATCAAAGCTATCCTTCAAGTATGAAGGAGATATAAAAACATTCACAAATACAAAAAAGATGAGAGAATTTATCAACAGAAAGCCCCCACTCCAGGAAATACTAAAGGGGGTTTTCCAACCAGATTCAAAGAACAAAAGAAAACAACACCACAATTAACAGCTCCACCAAGAACACAATAAAACCAAACTTAAACTGTGACAACAAAGGAAAAAAAGGGGGGAGAGGATGGAGATTAACAGTAGCAAAGGACGATGAAGTGCAGAAATACTTATAAGATAGGGTACTACAATGAATATGGTAGGTACTCTTTTCATTACTTAATGGTAACCACCCTTAGAAAAACCACCACAAAAACACTTAACTTAAAAAAGGTAGCAACAGAGGAAAGAAGTATGGACACAAACAAACAAAAACAAATGATAGAAAAACAAAAGAGAAGAATCAAACTAGATACAAAACTAACAGAAAGCAATTTATAAAATGGCAGTAGGGAACCCACAAGTGTCAATAATTACACTAAATGTAAATGGATTAAACTTACCAATAAAAAGACACAGAGTAGCAGAATGGATTAAAAAAGAAAATCCAACTATATGCTGCCTACAAGAAACACATCTAAGCAACAAGGATAAAAACAAATTCAAAGTGAAAGGCTGGAAAACAATACTCCAAGCAAACAACACCCAAAAGAAAGCAGGTGTAGCAATACTCATATCTAATAATGCTGACTACAAGACAGAAAAAGTACTCAGAGACAAAAATGGTCATTTCATAATGATTAAGGGGAAGTTGAATCAAGAAGACATAACAATCCTTAATATATATGCACCAAACCAAGGAGCACCAAAATATATGAGACAGCTACTTATTGACCTTAAAACAAAAACTAACAAAAATACAATCATACTTGGAGACCTCAATACACCGCTGACGGCTCTAGATCGGTCATCCAAACAGAGAATCAATAAAGATATAGTGGCCTTAAACGAAATACTAGAACACCTGGATATGATAGACATCTACAGGACACTTCATCCCAAAGCGACAGAGTATACATTTTTCTCTAGTGTACATGGAACATTCTCAAGAATTGACCATATGTTGGGCCACAAAGACAATATCAGCAAATTTAGAAAAATTGAAATTGTACCAAGCATATTTTCTGATCATAAAGCCTTGAAACTAGAATTCAACTGCAAAAAAGAGGGGGAAAAACCCACAAAAATGTGGAAACTAAACAACATACTTCTAAAAAATGAATGGGTCAAAGAAGAAATAAGCGCAGAAATCAAAAGATATATACAGACAAATGAAAATGAAAATACGACATATCAGAATCTCTGGGATGCAGCAAAAGCAGTAATAAGAGGAAAGTTCATATCACTTCAGGCCTATATGAACAAACAAGAGAGAGCCGAAGTAAACCACTTAATTTCACACCTTAAGGAACTAGAAAAAGAAGAACAAAGACAACCCAAAACCAGCCGAAGAAAGGAGATAATAAAAATCAGAGCAGAAATAAATGAAATAGAGAACAGAAAAACTATAGAAAAAATCAATAAAACAAGGAGCTGGTTCTTTGAAAAGATCAACAAAATTGACAAACCCTTGGCAAGACTCACCAAGGAAAAAAGACATAGGACTCAAATAAATAAAATCCAAAATGAAAGAGGAGAGATCACCACAGACATCATAGATATACAAAGAAATATTGTAGAATACTATGAAAAATTATATGCCACCAAATACAACAATCTAGAAGAAATGGATAAATTCCTAGAACAATACAACCCTCCTAGACTGAGTCATGAAGAAGCAGAAAGCCTAAACAGACCAATCAGCAGGGAGGAAATTGAAAAAACTATTAAAAACCTCCCCAAAAATAAAAGTCCAGGCCCAGACGGTTATACTAGTGAATTCTATCAAACATTCAAAGAAAACTTGGTTCCTATTCTACTCAAAGTCTTCCAAAAAATTGAAGAAGAAGCAATACTTCCAAACACATTTTATGAGGCCAACATAACCCTCATACCAAAACCTGGCAAGGATGGCACAAAGAAAGAAAACTACAGACCAATATCTCTAATGAATACAGATGCTAAAATACTAAACAAAATACTGGCAAACCGAATACAACAACATATTAAAAAAATAATACATCATGATCAAGTGGGATTCATCCCAGAATCTCAAGGATGGTTCAACATACGCAAAACGGTTAACGTAATACACCATATCAACAAAACAAAGAACAAAAACCACATGATCTTATCAATAGATGCAGAAAAGGCTTTTGATAAAATACAACACAATTTTATGTTTAAGACTCTCAACAAAATGGGTATAGAAGGAAAATATCTCAACATGATAAAGGCCATATATGATAAACCATCAGCCAACATCCTATTAAACGGCATAAAACTGAGGACTTTCTACCTTAAATCAGGAACAAGACAGGGTTGTCCACTCTCTCCACTCTTATTTAACGTGGTGCTAGAAGTTCTGGCCAGAGCAATCAGACAAGACAAAGAAATAAAAGGCATCCATATCGGAAAAGAAGAAGTAAAGCTATCACTTTTTGCTGATGATATGATCCTATACATCGAAAACCCGAAGGACTCCACAAAAAGATTATTAGAAACAATAAACCAATACAGTAAGGTCGCAGGATGCAAAATTAACATACAAAAGTCCATAGCCTTTCTATATGCCTACAATGAAATATTAGAAAACGAACTCAAAAAAATAATCCCCTTCACGATTGCAACAAAAAAAATAAAATACCTAGGAATAAACATAACAAAGAATGTAAAGGACCTATATAATGAAAATTACAAAGCATTGTTAAGGGAAATCGAAAAAGATACAATGATGGCCTGACCTGTGGTGGCGCAGTGGATAAAGCGTCGACCTGGAAATGCTGAGGTCGCCGGTTCGAAACCCTGGGCTTGCCTGGTCAAGGCACATATGGGAGTTGATGCTTCCAGCTCCTCCCCTCCTTCTCTCTCTCTGTCTCTCCTCTCTCTCTCTCTCTCTGTCTCCCCCTCTCCTCTCTAAAATGAATAAATAAAAAAAAAATTAAAAAAAAAGAAAGATATTTAAAAAAAAAAAAAAAAAGAAAAAGATACAATGAGATGGGAAAATATTCCATGTTCTTGGATAGGAAGAATAAATATAATCAAAATGGCCATATTACCCAAAGCAATATACAAATTTAATGCAATTCCCATCAAAATCCCTATGAGATTTTTTAAAGAAATGGAACAAAAAATCATCAGATTTATATGGAACTATAAAAAACCCCGAATAGCCAAAACAATCCTAAGGAAAAAGAATGAAGCTGGGGGCATTACAATACCTGACTTTAAACTATATTATAGGGCCACGATAATCAAAACAGCATGGTATTGGCAGAAAAATAGACACTCAGACCAATGGAACAGAATAGAAAGCCCAGAAATAAAACCACATATATATGGTCAAATAATCTTTGATAAAGGGGCCAACAACACACAATGGAGAAAAGAAAGCCTCTTCAACAAATGGTGTTGGGAAAACTGGAAAGCCACATGCAAAAGAATGAAACTCGACTACAGCCTGTCCTCGTGTACTAAAATTAATTCAAAATGGATCAAAGACCTAAATATAAGACCTGAAACAATAAAGTACATAGAAGAAGACATAGGTACTAAAATCATGGACCTGGGTTTTAAAGAACATTTTATGAACTTGACTCCAATGGCAAGAGAAGTGAAGGCAAAGATAAATGAATGGGACTACATCAGAATAAAAAGTTTTTGCTCAGCAAGAGAAACTGATATCAAAATAAACAGACAGCCAACTAAATGGGAAATGATATTTTCAAACAACAGCTCAGATAAGGGCCTGATATCCAAAATTTACAAAGAACTCATAAAACTCAACAACAAACAAACAAACATTCCAATAAAAAAATGAGAAGAAGACATGAACAGACACTTCTCCCAGGAAGAGATACGAATGGCCAACAGATATATGAAAAGATGCTCAGCTTCATTAGTTATTAGAGAAATGCAAATCAAAACTACAATGAGATACCACCTCATTCCTGTTAGATTAGCTATTATCAACAAGACGGGTAATAGCAAATGTTGGAGAGGCTGTGGATAAAAAGGAACCCTCATTCACTGTTGGTGGGACTGTAAAGTAGTACAACCATTATGGAGGAAAGTATTGTGGTTCCTCAAAAAACTGCAAATAGAACTACCTTATGACCCAGCAATCCCTCTACTGGGTATATACCCCGAAACCTCAGAAACATTGATACGTGAAGACACATGTAGCCCCATGTTCATTGCAGCACTGTTCACAGTGGCCAAGACATGGAAACAACCAAAAAGCCCTTCAATAGAAGACTGGATAAAGAAGATGTGGCACATATACACTGTGGAATACTACTCAGCCATAAGAAATGATGACATCAGTTCATTTACAGCAAAATGGTGGGATCTTGATAACATTATAAGGAGTGAAATAAGTAAATCAGAAAAAAACAAGAACTACATGATTCCATACATTGGTGGAACATAAAAATGAGACTAAGAGACATGGACAAGAGTGTGGTGGTTACCAGGGGTGGGGGGAGGGAGGACATGGGAGGGAGGGAGGGAGAGAGTTAGGGGGAGGGGGAGGGGCACAGAGAACTAGATAGAGGGTGGCGGAGGACAATCTGACTTTGGGCGAGGGGTATGCAACATAATTTAATGACAAAATAACCTAGACATGTTTCTTTGAATATATGTACCCTGATTTATTAATGTCATCCCATTACCATTAATAAAAATTAAAAAAAATGTATTTTTACCTAAAAAAAAAAAAAAAAAGTTGAAGGGACAAAACAAGAGATACCATCAAGTTCTGTCTCAGAGTAGAGAAGAAAAATGTGCTAATTTCACCCTTTATTTGGGTGTTTATTGACCTTTTTGAGTAGAGCACTAGGTTAATAGTTATTATATTTAAACAGATACATTTTGTCTTCAAAGAGTTCACAATGTCAAAGCCTCTCCTGATCAAGAAAAATTGGAAAAGTCTGAAATTCAAGGTAGTTTCCTGTTTCTTAAGTCATTGTGTAAATTATTTTAGTCTCTGTCAGCCATCCTCTCTTTACTATAAATTTTAATATCATTGTTAAAAGAAATACAACTCAAGAAAAATCAGAGTATATTCATTTTTCACCTAAGAGTTAAACAATGAAAAATGTTATTTCTATGTGTTCTGATCATTACAATCTCCTTTGTAAAAACTAACAACTAATACTTTGTTACAGAACTTCATCCTTGTGAAGATACTGTGGAAGAGTAACCAATTAAAAAGGAAACTATTAAGGAAATATATTGCAAATAAGTTTACATTCAGCTGATAGGACTTGTTAGGAGATAAGAGGAATCTTTTAATGTGGCCTATTTATTTATTTTTACATTTTATCATGTTGATTATCACAGCATGAAGCATTATTTTAAATTAAAAACATTGTGAAACATTAAATTTAAAAAGGAAACAGCCAATATGCACAATTAAACAATTATCACTTCCAACTTAGCCTCACAATGAAAATAAATAGGTAAGGCAAGAGCACATAAACACCTGGGGTGTCTTGGTTATATTCACTGCCTCTGTGGCTGCTCCATTAACAGGAACCTAGGGTTGTTATTAAAAAATTACAGTCTTGCCTCAGGAAGGGAGTAGAGTTATCCTTGCTCATAAGCCTGGGATATATCTTCCTCATCAGAAGTAGATATATGTTTTAACATGTGACATTTAACAAATACACAATCTACCTCTCCTTTCTCTCAATAAGAGTTTTCTAATTTTATTAAAGAGTTTGCTAAGTTCGTAACTAGAGGTAAAGCCCCTCATTCAAATACATGGCAATGATAAAACATAAAAGAGTAAACAACAGTAATAGCAACAACAAAAGCAATTTAGGCAGGCTCCAAACCCAGGCTACATACACTGATGGACCAGGAATAGAACAGATATGGACAGCAGTGAGCACAGCTATGGGGTCAGGCCCGCTGGTCTCCACTACTATGAACAGGTCGCTGCAGTTATGCTCAGTAATGCATCACCTGCTTGAAGCCATCCAGAGGTCAGAGGTCAGAACAGTCTACCTTGAAATGGGTTTGAAAAAGTAGAAACTTAAGAACATAGGGGAGCATAGGACAAGGTCAAAGCTATGTGATCAGAAATTACAACTAGAGCGACTGGGTGAAAGGAAGTGCAGACTTCTTTATAGCTTAGCTGGGGAGAGATCTGAACCACAGCTGTAAGGATCATGGTCAGTGAGGAAGGGACAAGGCCAAAACCATGAGACAAAGACATGCAACAAAGAGAGGAAGAAGTAGTGAGAAAAATGGAAACAGCACATGTACACACATAAAATTTCCCAGTCAAAATGAGCATTTCTTCCAAAATGTCAAAAATAAATAAAAATCAAAGATTATATATATATATATATATATATATATATATATATATTCCAAATTCCTAGAAAAAGAAAAAAGATTATTCCAGATAATATTGAATTTGTGTTGTCTTAAGAGTAATTGAAGCATACTAAATTACAATGCTATAAAATTTAAACTTCTCCCCTCAAAAACCATAAAATTTATTTACTTTTTTAATGTATTGATTTTAGAGATAGAGAAAAGAAACAGAGATAGATAGAGAAACATTGATTTCTTGTTTCATTTATTTATGAATTCACTGGCTGATTATTGTATGTGCCTTGACCAGGAATTGAACCTATAACCTTGGTGTATTGGGATGATGCTCCTACCCACTGAGCTACCCAGCCAGGGAAGTGCAATAAATTAAAAGACAATAAATAGCAGGAAAATATTTATGATGCCTCTAAGTGACAAATTATTATTCTCTGGTATATATTAAGCATTTAGCAAATTAGTGAGGCAAAAACAAACAACTCAAAGGTTAAACACAACACAGAAAGAGAAAATAAAAGTCCGTTAAAGATATTGTAACCACCCAGAAACTTCATTTTTTAATATGACTTTGTCCTTAACTCAGTCTGGCTCTATGCAGAGTAATTAACATCATGATTCACTTGCCTCCTTTCAACCAGACCCTTCCACCTTTGCACATACTGCTTGGCCACTCCCTTCATCATTAAGCCCTTAGCACATCAGGTTGGGTCAGGTTCAAACTGATTTAAGAATAAAGCCTCAGGTGTGTTGATAAGGGGAAAAGAGTTTCAGTCAAAGTAAAGATAAATTCTTGAACTCTTGTTCTTTAGCCCCAGGCACAAGAAAGCAGAAGGACCCTTACTACCACACCCTCAGGAAGCCAGACAGAACACTGCCACAGCAGACACCAAGACAGGAAACAATGAACTACTCCCTATGCTGACCCTAACCAATCAGTAGAGCATTTGACCCCAACTCCTCTAGTCAACATGATTAATGATTTATCCCCTGTCTAATTTATTGGCCATTGGGGAAATAGATCCTTGACCATAGCTCACTCATCTCTATAAGCTTAGCTCCATTGCCTTAAATAAACCTTTGTTTTCTTTGCTGAAAATTCCTGTTCATATTTTTGGGGGGCTTTAATAGGCACAGTCAAATAAACTTCTTCAATTTAGTATTAATATGAAAATATTTTTAACCTTAATTTTATCAGGAAAATGAAAAATAAGATATTTTACCTACATGTGATTGGCAAAATTTAAAATGTCAGCCAATACTATACATTGAACCTAATGTCCCCTTTAGTAGCTTAATATAAAACACAAAAGTAGTATTACCTACCTATACATATACTTTGAAAACCCCAATAATAGTGCTTGCAGCTGGTAAATGCAAGAGCTGGTCTAACACAGCTGCCCCACAGAAGGATAGAAGAATTTTCACTACTATTACAGATCATTTAAAAACTCATATTAGGACCTGAAGATGGCAGTGGAGTCGGCAGATGCACAGACTCCCAGCTCACACCACCGAACTGGATTATAAACTAATTTATGAACAATAAGCATGAAAAACCAAATCTGGACTACAAGAACAGCTCTCAAAAACCAAGGAGCAAAGAAGAAGCCACAACAAACCTGGTAGGGAGCGCCTGAATCTCCCCCTGCTTAAAGGAACGGGGGGGGGGTGAGGCTGGGCTCTCACTCCAAAGAAAAGAGCAGTAATACTCCTCACAGCCACTTGCCTGGTGCCAGGGAATGAGGTGTGTTGAAAGGGCCCACTTGTCTTCCAAAAAGAAAGAAGAGACAGAGAGAGACAGATGGTGAGGGGTAGAGAAATGCAAGTGAGGACCTGAAAAGCTGACTCATTCAGTGCTGGAGGCAGCCATATCTTGGGGAGGGGCTGATCCTTCCACAAAGC
The DNA here is from genome assembly GCF_036850765.1 of Saccopteryx bilineata. NCBI lineage: Eukaryota > Metazoa > Chordata > Mammalia > Chiroptera > Emballonuridae > Saccopteryx > Saccopteryx bilineata. The sequence goes on along the minus strand of NC_089500.1, from coordinate 28,579,333 downwards.
AAAATACAAAAGTACTTTCAGGTCACAGAGATACAGACATCTCTCCAGCTCCAATCAGCACAACAAGACACAGCAGAAAACAAGAAGTGGGGAGGAGGGGTAGTAACTCAGGTCTCCATGGAGATCTGAGATACAACTCCCCCTACTGAAGCTGAGAAAGCAACCAACCCCCAGAGAGACTAACTGGTAGAAGAGGACTTCAGAGCCTCAGGTCACACCCACTACATTCCTGGATACAGTTTCAAATAAGCCCCCTGCTGAGATCAGCAAACAAAACAATCACCTGTTAAAAAAACAAACAAATCAAGACTTCAAAGTGGCCCAAATCCAAAAGTAGGTTACAAATAATACCTGATGCCAACCCAAGAAGACCTAGAAACAACACAAGTGAAAACTGGAGGCAGACAACATCAAGCCTAGACTCAACCAGATTTACAAACAAAACATCAAAACACACAGACATAATGAGAAGACAAAGAAGTGCAATCCAAATGAAACCACAAGAGAAACCTTCAGAAGATGAACTCAGTGATATGGAAATAATCAAACTTCCGATGCAGAGTACAAAATAATGATTGTAAGGATGCTTAGGGATCTTAGAACAACAATGGATGGTCATCAAGAACACCTAAATAAAGAAATAGCAAGTATAAAAAAATATTGAAATATTAAAAAAGAATCAGTCGGAGATGACAAATACAATATCAGAAATGAAGACCACAATGAAAGGAATTAAAAACAAAATGGATAGAGCTGAGGATTGAATCAGCGAATTGGAGGACAACTGGAATGAAGGCATGAAAGCAGAGAGGAAAAAAGAAAAGAGACTCAAAAAGTCTGAGAAAACTCTTATAGAACTCCATGACAACATAAAGAGAAATAACATCCGCATTATATGGGTTCCTGAAGAAGAAGAGAAAGAACAAGGGATAGAGACTTTGTTCAATCATATCATAACTGAAAACTTCCCTAAATTAATGCAGGAGAAACTCTCACAAGTCCAAGAAGCACAGAGAACTCCACTAAAGAGAAACCCAAAGAAACCTACACCAAGACACATCATAACTAAAATACCAAAGCTAAGTGATAAAGAGAAAATATTAAAAGCTGCTAGAGAAAAAAAGGCTATCACCTACAAAGGAGCCCCCATAAGGATGACATCAGACTTCTCAACAGAAGTCTTGAGGCCAAGAAGGGAATGTCAAGAAATATTCAAAGTAATGCAGAACAAGAACCTACAACCAAGACTACTTTATCCAGCAAAGCTATCATTTAAAAATGAAGGAGAAATAAAAAGTTTTCCAGACCAAAAAAACCCTCAAGAAATTCATTACAACCAAACCAATTCTGCAGGAAATGTTAAGCAGTATGGTATAAACAGATCAAAGTGAGAAAAGAATATAGCAAAAGAGGAATAGAGCTTTAAAGAATAAAATGGCAATAAACAACTACATATCAATAATAACCTTAAATGTTAATGGATTAAATGATCCAATCAACAGACATAGAGTAGCTGCATGGATAAGAAAACAAAACCCATACATATGCTGTCTACAAGATACACACCTTAAAACAAAAGATGCATATAGACTGAAGGTAAAAGGATGGAAAAAAAAACATTTCATGCAAATGGAAATGAAAAAAAAGCTGGGGTAGCAACACTTATATCAGACAAAATGGACTTTAAAACAAAGAATACAGTAAGAGATAAAGAAGGCCATTATATTATGATAAAGGGAACAATCCAACAGGAAGATATAACTATTATAAATATCTACTCACCTAATATAGAAGCACCTAAATATATAAAGCAGACTTTGATGGATTTAAAGGGCGAGATCAACAGCAATACTATAATAGTAGGGGATTTTAATACCCCACTAACATTACTAAATAGATCCTCAAGAAAAAAAATTAACAAAAAAAAAAAACAGCAGACTTAAAGGACACACTAGATCAACTGGATTTAATAGATATCTTCAGAACCTTTCACACTAAAGCAGCAGAATATACATTCTTTTCAAGTGCTTATGGTACATTCTCTAGGATAGACCACATGTTAGGGCACAAAAGTGCTCTCAACAAATTTAAGAAAATTGAAATCATATCAAGCACTTTCACTGATCACAATGGCATGAAACTAGAAATCAACCACAACAGAAATGTTCAAAAATTCTCAAACACATTAAAACTAAATAGCAGGTTGTTAAATAATGAATGGATTAAGAATGAGATCAAATAAGCAATTAAAAAATTCCTAGAAACGACTGATAACGAGCATAAAATAACTCAAAATTTATGGAACACAGCAAAAGCAGTACTAACAGGTAAATTCAAATCACTACAGGCACTCTTTAAGAAACTAGAAAAAGCTCAAATGAACAACTTAACCCTACATCTAAAAGAACTAGAAAAAGAACAGCAAGTAAAGCCCAAATGTAGTAGAAGAAAGGAAATAATAAAGATCAGAGCAGAAATAAATGACATAAGACTAAAGAAACAATACAGAGGATCAATGAAACTAGGAGCTGGTTCTTTGAAAAAGTAAACAAGTTTGATCAACCTTTAACTAGACTCACCAAGAAAAAAGAGAGAGGACTCAAATAAATAAAATTAGAAATGAGAGTGGAGAAATAACAACTGACACAACAGAAATACAAAATATTGTAAGAAAATACTATGAAGAACTATATGCCAAAAAACTACGCAACCTAGATGAAATGGACAAATTTCTTGAAACACACAATCTTCCAAAAATCAATCAGGAAGAATCAGAAAACCTAAACATACTGATTACACCAAATGAGATCGAAAGTTACCAAAAAACTTCCAACAAAAAAAGTCCTGGGCCAGATGGGTTCACAATGAATTCTACCAAATATTCAAAGAAGAACTAACTCCTATCCTTCTCAAGCTATTTCAAAAAATTCAAGAGGAAGAAAGACTTCCAAGCTCCTTTTATGAGGCGAGCATAAATCTGATTCCAAAACCAGGCAAAGATAACACAAAGAAAGAAAACTATAGGCCAATATTCCTGATGAATATACATGCTAAATACATCCAACAATATATGGAAAAAATCATACACAATGATCAAGTGGGATTTATTCTGGGAAGGCAAGGATGGTACAATATTTGCAAATCAATCAATGTGATTCATCACATAAATGAAAGGAAGGAGAAAAACCACATGATAATTTCAATAGATGCAGAAAAAGCATTTGATAAAATCCAGCCCCCATTCATGATCAAAACTCTCAACAAAGTGGGAATACAGGAAACATACCTCAACATGATAAAAGCTATTTATAACAAACCCACAGTCAGCCTCATATTTAATTGGCAAAAATTAAAAGAAATCCCCTTAAGTTTAGGAACAAGGCAGTGGTGCCCCCTTTCAACACACTTATTCAACATAGTTCTGGAAGTCCTAGCCGCAGCAATCAGACAAGAAGAAGAAATAAAAGGCATTCAACTTGGAAACTAAAAAGTAAAGCAATCATTATTTGCAGATGATATGATATTGTATATAGAAAACCCTAAAGTCTCAGTCAAAAAACTACTGGACCTGATAAATGAATTCAGCAAAGTGGCAGAATATAAAATTAATACTCAGAAATCAGAGGCATTTTCATACACCAACAATGAACAGTCAGAAAATGAAATTAAGGAAACAACCCCCTTCACTATTATAACCCAAAAAATAAAGTACCTAGGAGTACATTTAACCAAGGAGACTAAAGACTTATACTCAGAAAATTATAAAACATTGATAAAAGAAATCAAGAAAGATACAAACAAGTGAAAACATATACCATGCTCATGGTTAGGAAGAATAGACATCATTAAAATGTCTATATTACCCAAAGCAATTTATAAATTTAATGCAATACCAATTAAAATACCAATGACATACTTTAAAAATATAGATCACATATTCCAAAAATTTATATGGAACCAAAAGAGAACACGAATACCTCAGAAGTCTTGAAAAGGAAGAATAAAGTGGGAGGTATCACATTTCCTGATATCAAGCTAAACTACAAGGCCATTGTACTCAAAACAGCCTGGTACTGGCATAAGAACAGGCACATAGATCAATGAAACAGAATAGAGAACCCAGAAATATACCCACAGCTCTATGAACAAGTGATACTTGACAAAGGATGTAAGAGCATACAATTGCGTAAAGACAGCCTCTTCAACAAATGGTGTTGGGAAAATTGGACAGCTACCTGAAAAAAAATTAAACTAGACCACCAACTTACACCATTTACAAAAATAAACTCAAAATCGATAAAAGATTTAAATGTAAGGTGTTAAACCGTAAGCATCTTAGAAGAAAACATAGGCAATAAGCTCTCTGACATCTCTAGCAGCGATATATTTGCTGATTTCTCTCCACGAATAGGTGAAATAAAAGACAGGATAAACAAATGGGACTATATCAAACTAAAAAGCTTTTGCAGAGCTAGAGACAATAAGAACAGAATAAAAAGACAAACTACACAATGGGAGAATATATTTGACAGTATGTCTAATAGGGGTTAATAACCAAAATTTATAAAGAACTTGTAAATCTTAACACCAGAAAGACAATCCAATCAAAAAACAGCAAAAGAAATGAATAGACACTTCTCCAAAGAGGACATACAGATGGCCAATGGCATATAAAAAAATGCTCAACATCACTAATAATTAGAGAAATGCAAATTAAAACCACAATGAGATATCACCTCACACTGGTCAGAATGGTGCTTATCAACAAAACAGCACAGAATAAGCACTGGCGAGGATGTGGTGAAAAGGGAACCCTCCTACACTGCTGGTGGGAATGCAGACTGGTGCAGCCTCTGTGGAAAACAGTATGGAGATTCCTCAAAAAATTGAAAATTTAACTGCCTTTTGACCCAGCTACCCCACTTTTAGGAATATACCCCAAGAATACCATAGAACGGCTCCAAAAGGAGAAATGCACTCCCATGTTTGTGGCAGCATTGTTCACAATAACGAAGATCTGGAAACAGCCCAATGTCCGTCAGAGGACGAGTGGATTAAAAAGCTTTGGTACATATATACTATGGAATACTACTCAGCCATAAGAAATGATGACATTGGATCATTTACAATAACATGGATGGACCTTGATAACATTATACGGAGTGAAATAAGTAAATCAGAAAAAACTAAGAACTGTATGAACCAATACATAGATGGGACATAAAAATGAGACTCAGAGACATGGACAAGAATGTTATGAGGTAACAGGGGGTTGGGTGGAGGGGTGGGGAGGGGGCAAGGAAGGAGAAGGAGGGGTAGGGGTCGGGGAGGGGCACAAAGAAAACCAGATAGAAGGTGACGGAAGACAATTTGACTTTGGGTGAGGGGTATGCAGCATAATCAAATGTCAAAATAATCTGGAGATGTTTTCTCGGAACATATGTACCCTGATTTTTCAATGTCACTGCATTAAAATGAATAAAAATAAGATAAAACCCCAATAATATAATGTCATACTATTATAATGTATAATACCATACTTAAAATAGATAATCAGAAATAAAAGAGTAGCCTGACCTGAGGTGGCGCAGTAGATAAAGTGTCAACATGGAACGCAAAGGTCACCAGTTCAAGATCCTGGGCTTGTCTAGTCAAGATACATATGGGAGTTTATGCTTCCTTCTCCTCCCCCTTCTCTCTCTCTCTCCCTCTCTCCTCTCTAAAAAATAAATAAATTAAGAAAATAAAAGAGTAATTTATAATATGATTATGTAGTTTCATATATAAATGCTTGGATGACACCATAATGTCAGCCATTTGCATCTATATCACTGTGAAAAGCACAGCATTGAGAATATACAATTCCTAAAATATTTTATTTTATTTATTTTTATTTTTATTTATTTTTTTGTATTTTTCTGAAGCTGGAAACGGGGAGAGACAGTCAGACAGACTCCCGCATGCGCCGGACCGGGATCCACCCAGCATGCCCACCAGGGGGCGGCGCTCTGCCCACCAGGGGGCGATGCTCTGCCCCTCCGGGGCGTCGCTCTGTTGCGACCAGAGCCACCCTAGCGCCTGGGGCAGAGGCCAAGGAGCCATCCCCAGTGCCCGGGCCATCTTTGCTCCAATGGAGCCTTGCTCCGGGAGGGGAAGAGAGAGACAGAGAGGAAGGAGAAGGGGAGGGGTGGAGAAGCAGATGGGCGCTTCTCCTGTGTGCCCTGGCCGGGAATCGAACCCCGGGACCCCTTGCACGCCAGGCCGATGCTCTACCACTGAGCCAACTGGCCAGGGCCTCCTAAAATATTTTAAAGGGAATTTAAGGACTATGGGTATTATTGTCATTAAATGGGTATTTTGTGCTTTTTAAGTAATAACAGTGTTTTGTACATCTGTACCTCCTGATAAAAAATACTTTTCTACAACTTACACAGTGATTCTAGCCATTAACAATTCAGTGTATGGTAAAACTGAACAAAATATTACTTGGATTTATATGCAAATTAGTTGATGTCACAGCTCTGATATTTACACCCAAATTGGGTGTTTTGGTTTTGACTTGTTTATCTTCATGAATGTTCAGTTATATTTTCAAAAGTTCTTTGAGAAGCAGAACTTCTTTTCATGGGGGACTGTTGCATGCATTGCTACTCATAGTTTTGACCACTCACCTAATGCCAGTAGCATTTTCAAATCAACATGACAACCCACCACATCTCTGCACAGTTTCCAGTGCCTCTCATAATGTGGGACCACCTACTATGAGAAGCACTGATTAAAGCAAGAGGGATCTCTCTTTGCATTGATTGTGATATATATCAGTGCAATTTAAACAACAGTTTCACTTCTAATAATTTTGAAGATTTCATTCTCTAAGAATAAGCTATTTCACTTACAAGCATACAGTCCAGACAAACCCTAGCTCATGACTTGGGGAAGATGTACGTGAGTGATTACAGCAGCACAGAGAAAAATTGAAACCACCTAAATGTCTATAAACAGGAGAAGAGATAAATAAATTGAGACATTCTTGCAATAGAATATTCCATAGATATGCACATAAATGATAAAGTTGCAAACATGAATTGATTAAGAAAAAGTTATAGAAGAAGCTATAGAGTATAATGTCCACTATATACATTTTTAAATTATGAAACCAATACTTTACATTGTTTAATATACATATATATGTTATAAATAAACAATAATTTATTCCAGTGTTGCAAAAAGCTCTCTTCCACAAAGGAAGGGAGAGTAATCTAGTATGTTACTTTCCAAGGAAAAGGTTTCAAATATCTAGGGAAAATATTTATGTTGTAAACCTGGTATCTAGCAAAGTGATTCTTATACTATTCTTTGTAATTATGTGCAGTTCTTTTTTTCAACTATTTTGCTCTAGTTAACGAGCTCTAGTATCTCTTTCAAGCCATGGGGTTTTGCTGGTAACAAAAGAGAAAAAGTGTTTCTTTTTTTTTTCATAAGACTTTCATCCTATATTTGAAGTATTTCCTAACAAATAAATCTTTCCCACAGGTAGTTTTTGATAGCCTCACTTCTTTTCTGTATCATATAAAAATCCACACTGTGCTATGGATAAAACAGTGTATCATTCATTTTTTTTCTTAGCTTCTAGCATAATGTCTACTTTATGTAGTATATAAGAGAAATAAATAGCTGGAATGTGAAGGTAAATTTTGTAGAAAAATAAAGACAAGAAATGTATGTTACAGATAAAATGACTTTGCTCTGTGCCAGGGCCTTTATTTTAGACAGTGTTTGTCCTGTAAATTAATTAATTAATTAATTTATTTATTTATTTATTTATTTATTTATGTATTTATGTGTTTATTTATGTATTTATTTAATTATTTAAGTAAGAGGCAGGGAGGCAGAGACAGACTCCCACATGCACCCTGACTGGGATCTACCTGGCAAACCCCCTACCAGGTGATTCTCTGCCCATCTAGGCTTCTGCTCCATTGCTGGGCTACCAAGCTATTTTAGCTTCTGAGGCAAGGCCATGGAGCCATCCTCAACACTCAGGGCCAACTTTGCTCAAATCGTTTGAGCCATGGCTACAAGATGGGAAGAGAGAGAGAGTTAGAGAGAGAGAGAGAAAGAGAGAGAAGGGGCAAGGGGTGGAGAAGAAGATGGTCACTTTTCTTGTGTGCTCTGAATTGGAATTGAACCCAGAAATTACACATGCCAGGCTGACACTCTACCCCTGAGCCAACAAGACAGTATCATGCTAATTTTAATTGTATGCTAAAACAGATGTGTTTTTTATAATCTCGCAAACTTTAAAAAGCAAAAGTTACTTCCTAGACTAGTTCTAAGTATTACAGACATCTTGCAACATATATGAAAACAGAGAACTTATTTATGTTTATTTCCTCCCCTTTTTTCATTGGAGTTTTACTGTAAGAAATTAAAAATAGGATAATAGTTAAAGGTATGCCACAGCTGTTGAAAATTTTTATTTCATTCTTTAACTTTGGATAAGTGCAGACTAGCAGAGACTTCCTAGCAAACCACATTAATACTATATATACAGCAGTAACCTTTCAGACACAAACAAACTGTATAATGGAGAAATTTAGAGTAAAAAAGGTATATAATAATGCAACATCAAAGTGATTAAAATCAATTTGTATTATCTTACTTGTGCCTACAAGTTGGTTAAACTACTTCTCATATAAATTAGTATTTCTATTGTTTTTATTTTGTTTTCACAAACACTTAATTTATTAATAGCCCAGGTATCTACTCTGATGGGGACATAACTAAGAACTAAAGTCAAAATATGAAACTCAGAGTATGCAGTTCATTTCAGAAGCACGTCTTGCAAAAGAATGCCAATATAATTTCTATTGTTGCTAGGTAGGCTATTTATTAAAAGTATTCAATAACTTTTGTTGAGTAAATAGATTAATTGGATTTGTCACAGCAGGGCATCATGCTTAATTTAGCCCAAGAATTGGCTTCTATCAGTAGCATTAGATGTTGTTTTAAAGTTGCAGGAATATCTATCATAGTGACAATTCAGAGATTAGCTTTATTTATGAAAGATACCCATTTCTATTTAAGCCCATTATGCATTGTCTTTATTGATTTATCTAAAATTTTATTAAGGTACTTCCACGTAGTGCCTGTTTCAGTGTGTAATAGAAACTCTTTATTAACCCCAAATTAATTACTTAAAAATGTTAGAGAAGAGTATGCTGTGTTGAGTAGTTCATGATGCTGTCATTTGTATTTTCTTCACATCCCATATAACAGTTTTAAACGACAGGCTCTGTCCCCCAATTTTCAGCCTCCATCAATCACTAATTCATTCATTCGGTTAGTCAACAAATGTTTAAGTATCATGTGTCATGCATCATTATAGGTGCTGAGAATTGATCAGTGACAAAACATACAAAGACTCTGCTCTGCTGAGGCTACTCTGAAGAAGAGACAGACAAGAAACTGAAGGGGAAAAAAATTATATATATATCCATTTCTCTATTCAGCTAATTATGCCAGACCATGTAAAGTGCTAAGGAGAAACTAATGCAGAACTGGGTAAAAGGAAGTGTGTGTGTGTGCGCTGTGTGTTCTGTGTGAATGGAATGAATGTTAGGGGAATGAAAAGTGGTGCTGCTGGGAAAGTTGTGGTTTTAGATAAGATGACCAGGACAGGCCTTTAAAAGATGTATTGAATTTATTGGGGTACATAGGTTAATAATGTGTACAACTCAAAAACACCATCTGTAAATGCATTTTGGTTTCATCACCCCAAGTCAAGTCTCCTTCCATCACTATCACCTCTATCCTCCTGCACGTCTCCCTACTCCCTTTCCTTTCTTCTTTATTTTTAAAACTGTCATTTATTTACTTATTTACTGCATTTACATAGATTCTATTGTCTCCCCGAATGCATCCTCCCTCCCTCGTATTCCCTTCAACATCTCCCGTACCCTCCTCCTGAAAGCTCCCTCCCCCCTTCCCTTCAGGTTTAATTCCATTCCTCAGTTCACATTGTTCATTGGATTCCTCAAATGAGTGAGGTCATATGATATTTTCCTTTCTCACCTGGCTTATTTCACTCAACATAATAGTTTCCAGGTCCATCCATGTTGTTGCAAAGGGTAAGATTTTATTCTTTTTCATGGCCCCATAGTATTGCATTGTGTATATGTACCACTGCTTTTTAAACCACTCGTTCAAGGACAGACACTTGGGCTGTTTCCAGATCTTCGCTATTGTGAACAATGCTGCAATAAAAACATGGGGGTGCATTTCTTTTTTTGAATCAGTGATATAGTGTTCTTGGGGTATATTCCTAAAAGTGGGATGGCTGGGTCGAAAGGCAGTTCCATTTTTAATTTTTTGAGGAATCTCCATACTGTTTTCCACAGAGGCTGCACCAGTCTGCATTCCCACCAGCAGTGTAGGAAGGTTCTCTTTTCTCCACATCCTCGCCAGCACTTACTTATTCTGTGCTGTTTTGTTGATGAGCGCCATTCTGACTGGTGTGAGGTGATATCTCATTGTGGTTTTAATTGACATTTCTCTAGTGATTAGTGATGTTGAACATTTTTTCATCTGTCTATAGGCCATTTGTATGTCCTCTTTGGAGAAGTGTCTACTCATTTCTTTTGCCCATTTTTGGATTGGATTATTTGTCTTCCTGGTATTGAGTTTTACAAGTTCTTTATACATTTTGGTTATTAACCCCTTATCAGATGTATTGTCAAATATGTTCTCCCATTGTGTAGTTTGTCTTTTTTTCTGTTCATATTGTCTTTAGCTGTGCAAAAGCTTTTTAGTTTGGTATAGTCCCATTTGTTTATCCTGTCTTTTATTTCAATTGCCCGTGGATAAATCAGCAAATATATAGGTGCCAGAGATGTCAGAGAGTTTACTGTCCATGTTTTGTTCTAAAATGCTTATAGTTTCACAGCTTACATTTAAGTCTTTTATCCATTTTGAGTTTATTTTTGTGAATGGTGTAAGTTGGTGGTCTAGTTTCATTTTTTTGCAGGTAGCTGTCCAGTTTTTCCAACATCATTTGTTAAAGAGACTGTCTTTACTCCATTGTATGCTCTTACCTCCTTTGTCAAATATCAATTGTCCATATAGGTGTGGGTTTATTTCTGGGTTCTCTGTTTTGTTCCATTGATCTATATGCCAGTACCAAGCTGTTTTGAGTACAATGGCTTTGTAGTATAACTTGATATTCGGATGTGTGATACTTTCCATTTTATTCTTCCTTTTCAAGACTGCTGAGGCTATTCGTGTTCTCTTTTGGTTCCATATAAATTTTTGGAATATGTGTTCTATATCTTTGAAGTATGTCATTGGTATTTTAATTAGAATTACCTAAATTTATAGATTGCTTTGGGTATTATAGACATTTTAATGATATTTATTCTTCCTAACCATGAGCATGGTATATGCTTCACTTGTTTGTATCTTCCTTGATTTCTTTTATCAATGTTTTATAATTTTCCGAGTACAAGTCCTTGGTTAAATTTACTCCTAATACTTTATTTTTCTGGTTGCAATAGTGAAGGGGATTGTTTCCTTAATTTCTCTTTCTGACAGTTCATTGTTGGTGTATGAAAATGCCTCTGATTTCTGAGTATTAATTTTATATCCTGGCACCTTGCTGAATTCATTTATCAGGTCCAGTAGTTTTTTGACTGAGACTTTAAGGTTTTGTATGTACAATATCATATCATCCGTAAGTAATGATAGTTTTACTTCTTCTTTTCCAATTGGGATGCCTTTTATTTCTTCTTCTTGTCTGATTGCTGTGGCTAGGACTTTCAGAATTACGTTGAATAAGAATGGTGAAAGGTCGACCTGGAAATGCTGAGGTCGCTGGTTCGAAACCCTGGGCTTGCCTGGTCAAGGCACATATGGGAATTGATGTTTCCAGCTCCTCCCCCCCTTCTCTCTCTCTTTCTCTCCTCTCTAAAAAATGAATAAAAAAAAATGGTGAAAGGGGGCACCCCTGCCTTGTTCCTGATTTTAAAGGGATTGCTTTTAATTTTTGCCCATTTATTATGATGTTGGCTGTGGGTTTGTCATAGATGGCCTTTATCATGTTGTGGTATGTTCCCTGTATTCCCACTTCACTGAGAGTTTTGATCATAAATGGGTGCTAAATTTTATCTAATGTTTTTTCTGCATCTATTAAAATTATCATGTGGTTTTTCTCCTTCGTTTTGTTTATGTGATGAATCACATTGATTGATCTACCAATATTGTACCAGCTTTGCCTCCCCAGAATAAATCCCACTTGATCATGATGTATGATTTTTTTCATGTATTACTGGATTGGGTTTGCTAATATTTTGTTGAGGATTTTAGCATCTATATTCATCAGGGATATTGGCCTATAATTTTCTTTCTTTGTGTTGTCTATACCTGGTTTTGGAATCAGAATTATGCTTGCCTCATAAAAGGAGCTTGGAAGCCTTCCTTCCACTTGAATTTTTTGAAATAGCTTGAGAAGGATAGACGTTAGTTCTTTGAATATTTAGTAAAATTCACCAGTGAAGCCATCTGGCCCAGGTTTTTCGTTTGTTGGTAGTTTTTTGATAACTATTTTGATCTCCTTTGTTGTAATCAGTCTGTTTATGTTTTATGATTCTTCCTGATTGATTTTTGGAAGACTATATGTTTCAAGGAATTTGTCCATTTCACCCAGGTTGTTTAATTTTTTGGCATACTGTTCTTCATAGCATTTCTTCCTATATTTTGTATTTCTGTTGTGTCAGTAGTTATTTCTCCACTCTCATTTCTAATTTTATTTATGTGAGTACTTTCTCTTTTTTCCTGGTCAGTCTGAATAAAGGTTCATCAATCTTGTTTAACCCTTTCAAAGAACTAGCTCTTGGTTGCATTAATCTTCTGCATTGTTTCTTTAGCCTCTATGTCATTTATTTCTGCTCTGATCTTTATTATTTCCTTCCTTCTACTACCTCTGGGCTTTGGCTTTACTTGTTGTTCTTTTTCTTGTTTTTTTAGATGCAGGGTTCGATTGTTTATTTGAGCTTTTTCTAGCTTCTTAAAGTATGCCTGTAGTGCTATGAACTTCCCTCTCAGGACTGCTTTTGCTGTGTCCCATAAATTTTGAGTTGTTGTATGCTCATTATCATTCATTTCTAGGAATTTTTTTTATTTCTTCTTTGATCTCATTGTTAACCCATTTGTTATTTAATAACATGCTATTTAGTTTCCATATGTTTGAGTATTTTTCAGCTTTTCTATTGTGGTTGATTTCTAGTTTCATGTATTTGTGATCAGATAAAATGCTTGATATGATTTCAATCTTCTTAAATTTGTTGAGATCACTTTTGTGCCCTAACATGTGGTCTATCTTAGAGAATGTACCATGAGCACTTGAAAAGAATGTATATTCTGCTGCTTTATGGTGAAAAATTCTAAAGATATGTATTAAATTGAATTGATCTAGTGTGTCTTTAAGTCTGCTGCTTCTGTTTAATTTTCTTTCCAGAGGATCTATCTAGTGATGTTAGTGGGTTATTGAAATCCCCTACTATTATAGTATTGCTGTTGATCTCGCCCTTTATATCCATCAAATTCTTCTTTATATATTAAGGTGCTCCTATATTAGGTGCATAGATATTTATAATGGTTGTCTCTTCCTGTTAGATTGCTCCCTTTATCATTATGTTGTGACCTTCTTTATCTCTTACTATAGCCTTGGTTTTAAAGTCCATTTTGTCTGATATAAGTATTGCTACCCCAGCATTTTTTTCATTTCCATTTACATGAAATATTTTTTCGAACCTTTTACTTTTAGTCTATGTTTATCTTGTTTTGAGGTGTGTCTCTTGTAGACAACATATGTATGGGTCCTGTTTTCTTATCCATGCAGCCAACCTATTTCTTTTGATTGGATCATTTAATCCATTTACATTTAAGATTATTATTGATATGTAGTTGTTTATTGCCATTTTATTATTTAAACTTATATTTCTCTTTTACTATATTCCCCCCCCCTTTGTTCTGTTTACAACAGGCCCCTTAACTTTTCTTAAAGCATTGGTTTGGTTGTAATGAATTCCTTGAATATTTTTTGTCTGGGAAGCTTTTTGTTTCTCATTCAATTTTAAATGATAGACTTGCTGGATAAAGTAGTCTTGATTGTAGGCTCTTGTTCTGCATTACTTTGAATATTTCTTGCCATTCCCTTCTGGTCTCAAGTGTTTCTGTTGAGAAGTTGGATGTCATCCTCATGGGGGCTCCTTTGTAGGTAATAGCCATTTTTTTCTCTAGCAGCTTTTAATATTCTTCCTTTATCTCTTAGATTTGGTATTTTAATTATGATGTGTGTTGGTGTGGATTTCTTTGGGTTTGTCTTTAATGGAGTTCTCTGTGCTTCATAAACTTGTGTGACTTTTTTCTGCATCAATTTAGAAAAGTTTTCAGCTATAATTTGATTGTACAAGGTCTCTATCCCTTGTTCTTTCTCTTCTTCTTCAGGAAATCCTATGATGTGGATGTTGTTTCTCTTTAGGTTGTCACAGAGCTCTCTTAGAGTTTCCTCAGAATTTTTCATTTTCTTCTCTTTTTGCTGATCTGCCTCTGTGTTTTCATTTTTCTTATCTTGAATCACTGCTTTGATCCTCTGCTTCATCCAGCCTGTTTTTTTTTGTTTTTTTTGTTTTTTTTTGCATTTTTCTGAAGCTGGAAATGGGGAGGCAGTCAGACAGACTCCCACATGCGCCCGACTGGGAATCACCCGGCATGCCCACCAGGGGGCGATGCTCTGCCCATCTGGGGCATCACTCTACTGCATCCAGAGCCATTCTAGCACCTGAGGCAGAGGCCACAGAACCATCCTCAGCACCCGGGCCATCTTTGCTCCAATGGAGCCTTGGCTGCGGGAGGGGAAGAGAGAGACAGAGAGGAAGGAGAGGGGGAGGTGTGGAGAAGCAGATGGGCGCTTCTCCTCTGTGCCCTGGCTGGAAATCAAACCCGGGACTCCTGCATGCCAGGCTAACATTCTACCACTAAGCCAACTGGCCAGGGCCCATCCAGCCTGCTTTTAATTGCTTCAAGTGTAGTCTTCATTTCTGATACTGTATTTGTCATTTCTGACTAGTTCTTCTTTATTATTTCAATGTCCTTTTTAATAGTTGTTATGTCTTTATTTATGTACTCACTGTGACCATCCGTTGTTGTTCTAAGATCTTTCAGCATTCTAATAATCATTATTTTAAACTTTGCATCCAGTAGTTTTCTTATTTCTGTTTCACTCAATTCATTTTTGGGGGATTTCTCTTGTTGATTCATTGCACTTCTCTGTCTTTCCATTTTGTCTGTGTTGCCCTGGACTTCCTTGGCCAGAGCTGGGGTAGATTAGTGAGGGTCACTGCCTATTAGTGGTTCTTATCCACTTTTTGGTAACTAGAAGTTATCCAGATCTTGTGGCTGCCTCTGCTGTGTCCAGGTGCCATTGTAAATATCAGCTGCACTCCTAAGCTTGCTTTTCTCTACACTTGGCCTGGGAGGATTTTTTTTAAAAGTTCAAGTTCTCCTAAAATCTGCTTTCTATTGCCTCTTATTGCTGGCTACTTGTTGGGCTCCGTATTGTAATTCAGTGATTAGGTACGGTATTAGATGTGCCCTACTCCTTAGCCTCAGGTGTCATTCTATCCTGACATTTTATTTATTTTCTTTTCTTTTGTTTATTTGTTCTTTTTCAGCACTCAGTAGGGTGTAGTCTCAGGGGTACAGTGGGTGTGGCCCCTGTACTCCAGTTGCGTGCTCTGTCTACCAGGCCACAGCCACTGTTGCTGCCCGGGGATTTTGGGATGCCTTGTTCAGGTTTGTCTATGCCCATGCACCCATTTGGACTACTTCTGGGTTTGCCTCGGTGGACTCAGATCTCAGCAATCGCCTGGGGGGGGGGGTTGCACATGACCTTTTGGATAATTGTCGAGGTCATCTGTGCTTTTGCTGCTGCGAGGGTGCACCCGCACTCAGAGCAGTTTTGCACACCTCCCCGGTCCCTGCAGCAGCAGGCGCAAGTTCCATTGTCGCTGACGGGCTCATGTGTGCAGGCGCATTCCCCCTCTACTGACTCTCCAGCCTCTGCACCAGCCAAAGTGGGCCACTCAGCAAGCAGGCTTGTGTGTGAGCCCGGTTTTCCCCAGTGGCAACCACGGTTCCTGGCTCTGGCTGGCTTGTGCATGCTTGCTCCAACCTCCATAGCTGTGCCCTGCTGCCTCCAGCCTGCCTACCCTGGGCACTCACTCAGCAGTGCAGTGAGTGGTATAACTTAGACCTCTGCACTCCCTATTTGTGTCCCTAACATGGTACCTGGCTCTAAGTGCCTTTGTTCTAGCTAGGGTAGGGGAGCCTCAGGTGGATGTGACACTTTCTTTCATTTGCTGGTTATGCTGGTTCACTTTAAATTTGGGGAGGGACTCAGCCCAGGGGTTAGGGTGTCCTCCTGGAGATCCAGCAGAGTGGCTGTGAGCAAGGCTCTCCATGCAGTTCCTTTAATATGGATCCTGGGTCTGAGAGTCCTGCCTCCTTCTCTCAAACCATGTCTAGGTTTTTTTCTCAGCCAAATATATAACCTAAGTCCCTTCCAGGTTCCAGGGCTCTAGGCTGGATTCTGGTTTTGTGGATAAGGACCTACAACTCATTGGACAGCCCTCCCTGTTGCAAAAGTTCCTCCTGGGTGCTGCTCCCCATTCCCTGCTCCTGGGAGCAGGGCAGCCTTTTCTGCATCTCTGCTTTTCCTACCACACTCAGTGTGGGTTCTTTGGTGGTCCTTGGCTGTAGAATCCTCTTAGTTTAGTCCAAAGTTTGCTCTACAATGAGTGTTCTCAGATTTAAGTTGTAATCCAATTTGGTTCTGGGAAGTGGGAGTTTGTGCATCTGCCTATTCTGTGGCCATCTTGGAACCCCTCTTCCTTTTTTTAAATTAAATTTTATTTATTGATTTGAGAGAGCAATTTATTGTTCCTCTTTTATGAATTTATTGGATGATTCTTATATGTGCCCTGACTGGGAACCAAACTTGGCATGTTGGAATGACACTGTACCCAACAGATCTACCCAGCCAGGGCCTGGAGAGGCCTTCTAAGTATGTGGCTTTTTGAGTGAAGTTGGGAAAAAATGACAAGTAAATCAATGAAAAGTAACTTCCAGCTAGCAGAATCAGCAAATGCAGAGATCCCTAGGCAGGGGTAGGCGTGGTATATTCCAAAACCAGAGACAATAATGAAATAAAGACTTCAGGTGCATGCCTGAACCTCTGAAGTTATATCTCGATTTCTGTTTATCACCTTGAATAACTACTTAATCAGTTCTCTTCACTGTAATTCTTTCTTGAGTTACAAAAACCAGGACTAAATGGTGATAGAAGGAGACTTGACTTGGGGTGGTGAACACACAATACAGTGTAAAGGTGATGTGTTGTGAAATTGTGCACCTGAAACCTGTATAATTTTGTGACCCAGTAAATTCAATAAAAAGGCAAAAAATAAACAAACCAAAAATGTAGTGATACATTCTGGTTTCCTGTAAGAAACAGTAACTCTTAGAATTTAGATCCTTTCTCCATGAAAATGGGTGTGTTTTATCCAACCACCTCACCCCAAGCCCCCTCCTTCCCAGCAATTTTATAGTATAAGTTTTTCTTAAGGTTCAAATAGTTTCAAATGGTTTTGACCTCTTCAAATAGTATATACAAGTACTGTCAGTGTTAGAGGGGGTTATATAGTTATATCCAAAAAGGCAACTGTGTCTTCCTAATGAAAAACAGATATATGAATTCCATTTGTTATATTAAATATTTACTTTTACAATCTACTCAGACAAAATAGATTGTTTAACTAGAGGAGAAAAAATAAGTTTAGTTTTGGCACATTATAAGCTAAAATTATTAAAAATGCTACTTGACTACCGTGCAAACAAACCCTGATCTATATTGATCTGTTTTACAGTGAACACAAGTGTACCCTGAATATATCCCTTGGTTGTAGAGCCTTTTTGAGGTGCTGGACACGTTTTTGAATTTGTTTTACCCTTGAACAAACTGAAACTCAAAACTTAATTCTGAACCCCTTTCTATAGAGTACTATTTGTAAGATTTACATGCTCATTCAATTAATTATAAAAACACAGGTGAAAGCCCTGCCTGTCTATTCTGATCCATTCATACATTGTTTCAAATTGTTTTCATTACTGTGGCTGTGGAATGTTATATCTGGTACTATTAGCTGCCTCTTACCTCTTTATTTTTCCACTTTTCAATAGCTTTCCTAACTACATTAACTTTATATTGACACAGCATAAAACCCTCTGCTTATTTCCTTAAATAATAAACATCTGTTTATTATTTAATTTACTTTATTGGAATATAATTCATATAAAATATAGTGATCTTAATTGTATAGTTCAATGGGTTTTACTCATGTAATTACCACCACATTTTAGAGAGAAAACATTTTCATCACCTAAAAGGTGATTTAATGCCCTTTCTCAGTCAATCACCCCCACCTCTGGCCCCAGGCAACTGCTGCTCTGCTTTCTATCAGTGCAGATTAAATTAGTCTTTTCTAGGGTTTCACATAAATGGAAAGATACAGCATGTGCTCATTTATGTGTCTAGATTCTTTGACGTGTGTTTAGATTGATTCTGTCGTTGTCTACAAGTAGTTTGTTTCTTCTTGTTTCTTGGTGCTATTTTATTGCATGGTGTGTCACAATTTGTTTATTCATTCATCTATTGGCAGACATTATCAGGATTTTTCCAATTTTTGCCTATTATGCATAAAGCTTCTCTAAATAACCACGTGCAAGTCTTTGTATGGACATATTTTCAGATCTCTTCTACTTAGTATTATAATTAGTCTATTGCATGAAGGTGCATATGTAACATTTATAGAAACTGTAAGACTCTTTTCCAAACTGCTTGAACCACTTTAAATTTCTACTAGCGATACATGAGTTTCAGTTACTCCACATCCTCATCAATACTTTATATTGTGTGTGTGTTTTAATTTTAGCCATTCTAATGACTGTGTAGGAGTGTCTCTCTAGAATTTACTTACATTTTCCCCAAGGCTAATGTTGTTGAGTGTGCTTATTGACCATTTGTATATCTTTATTTCTGATGTGTCTGATTAACTTTTTTCCTCATTTTAAAAATTGGGTTTCTGTTACTATTATGAAATTATACAAGAATTTTAAAATATATTTTCTAGAAATTTTATTTTCTTAACAGAGTCTAAGCAGAGTTTTTTATTTTAATAAAGGGTAATTTATCATGTTTTTCTTTATGATTATTTCTCTCTAGTCTCTATATAAGAAAAATTTGCTCTCCACAAGGACAAAAATTTTCCACTGTGTTTCCTTCTGATACAAAATTATTCTCATTTGTTTCCTTCTGGAAGTTTCATAAAATTGTTGTTTTTGTTTAAATATATAATCTATTTTGAGTAAACTTTCATTTATACTGTAGGGTAATCTTTATTGACAGTTCCTTATTTTTCAAATGTATATCCAGATATCCCAGCACCTTTTGTTGTAAAGATTACAACCTCTTGAATTACCTTGGCACTTTTACTGAAAATCAATTGACCATGTATGCATGGACCTGAACATATACATACATAATAAATTGATTTCTGGAATCTATTCTGTCACACTGATCATTATATCTATTCTTATTTCAATAATATATTGTCTTACTTACTCTTACTTTATAGTAAGTCTTCAAATAAGATAAAAGATCTCACTTTGTTCTTTTTAATATTGCTTTGGCTATTCCAGACCATTTTCATTACCATCTAAATTCTAAGATCAGCTTATTGATTCATAAAGATATACTGCTGAGTTTTATTTGGGATTACATTAACACTATAAGAAGTGACTTTGAGTTAAATTTTAAAAATGCCTAATATTCTAAGAGAAGTGTATCTCTCAATTTAGTTATGGATTTGAATCCTTTAGTCATGTTTTGAAGTTTATCAGTTTACAGATCCTGTAAATGTTATATTAAATTTATCCTTAAGATTCTTTTTTTTTTTGGTAATTTCAGTTCTAATAATTCACTGATATTAAAAGAAATTTCCGATAATAGTTTTGTATCCTGAACTTGTCTAAAATTTCTTTGTCAGTGTGGAAATTATCTGTCAGGACACCAGGCCAGTTTTGGGCTTACTTTATTTATCTTTTCTCTGGGATCACAATCTTGCCTTGTCTATTGTCCAATATCTGAGGACAATTGTGTCATATATTTCATCCAGTTTCCTGAAATTTACAGTGAGAAGGTAATTGCGGACACTGTTGTTTTCCCATGGTCATAGGTGGAAGTCTACAGTAATCACTGCTTTGTTTCTTTTGTTAATATTAAATGTATCTTATGTAGTTCAAGGAGATTCCTTAAAACACTATGTCTCTTATTCAAGGACAATATATATATATTTATATTTATATATATATAATTTCAAACAATTTTCATTAATTAGTTTACCATATGATTGGATGGCATATGTTAATGTTTTTGGACCAAATATTCTTTTTTTTTTTTTTTTTTTTAAGTTTAAACATTTTGACATTTATGTTAGTCATCATGAGTGGATATATTATTAGGACCTATTCCATTTGTATTTTGTTGGGAGAATATAGTTCTTTTATTCCCCTTCCTTTCTTCCTTCCTTCTTTCCTTTCCTCCTTCCTTCTTTCCTTCCCACCTTCCTTTCTTTCTTCCTTCTATCCTTCCTTCTATATTTAAAAAATTTAAAGTTTTTATACAGCAATAGTTCATTGAGATTCTCTTTATTTTTTTTACTAATTTTAATCATTTATGATTTATTACAAAATTATCTACTTTCATTGTGGATTTTAAAGATTTATATAGAATTAAATTATTCTTCATATTGAATATATTGTCTTGCTTATCTTCAGTTGTTTTTTCCTATCTGTCTGATAATGTGTATTCACTTTTCCCTTTTTTCTTTATTAAATTAATCATTGTTTCATATTTATGATTTCTTTACTAAAATTTGAAATTTATTTATTATTTTGCATGTATCCTCTAATACAGTAGTAGTTAACCTGGTCCTTACCGCCCACTAGTGGGCATTCCAGCTTTCATGGTGGGCGGTAGTGGAGCAACCAAAGTATAAATAAAAAGATAAATTTAACTATAGTAAGTTGTTTTATAAAGATTTTTCTGCCAAACTTAGCAAAAATCCAACATAAAGTACTTGTTAAGTAATTATTAATATATGCTTTAACTTGCTGTAACTCTGCTTTATAAATTTTATAAAGTAAAGTTACTTCCCTACTTTATAAATCACCATTACTATGGAACCCGGTGGGCAGTTAGAAAATTTTACTACTAACAGAGATACAAAAGTGGGCAGTAGGTATAAAAAGGTTGACTACCGCTGCTCTAATACTCTAATATATTAATTTCTTCTTTATATATTTTCCTGTACTTAGGTTTATTTTTTTAATTTGTTTTTCTATATTTCTTTCTTTTTTTTTTCATTTATCAATTTTAGTCATATATTAAATCATCTTAGTTCTCCATTCTCTTGGTGTATTATTGTCACAGTTTTGTGAAAACTAGTCAGTGTTAGCACTTGTGACTAAATGAATGTCGTTCACAAGTAATTTACTGTGATTAGATTTCCTTACAAGTTTGGTGTTTTTTTTGTTTTTTTTTATATATAAATAAATTTTTATTTTAATGGGGTGACATCAATAAATCAGGGTACATACATTCAAAGAAAACATTTCCAGGTTATCTTGTCATTTAGTTATGTTGCATACCCATCACCCAAAGAGAGATCGTCCTCTGCCACCCTCCATCCAGTTCTCTCTGTACCCCTCCCCCTCCCCTCCCCCTCTCCCTCCTTCCCTCCCCCCACCCCCCTTAGCCACCACACTCCTGTTCATGCCTCTCAGTCTTGCTTTTATGTCCCACTAATGTATGGAATCCTGCAGTTCCTGTTTTTTTCTGATTCGCTTATTTCACTCCGCACAATGCTACCAAGACTCCACCATTCCACTATAAGTGATCCAATGTCACCATTTCTCCTAGCTGAATAATATACCATGGTGTATATGTGCCCCATCTTCTTCATCTAGTCCTCTATTTTTTTTACAGTGATTAAAAGCCTTTAAGCAAACTCTTGGCCAATACAGCAAGAATCCATAAATGAGTAGTGTCCTTAACATGTTCCCCAAGTCCAAGTTGGCCCCCTCACCATGCCAAATCCCTGAAAAATGCAACCCAACCACAGTTCAGTCTGTTAGGAGCTGTCACAGGGAGCAGGAGTCCAGGAAAGTTCCCCACAGGAAAAGTCCGTATGGCACTGGAATTGTTGTCACCATTCTATACTTTGCAGCTCATGTCCAAGTCCCAATGACCGCTGCTTCTAGCTGGTAATGATTCAGGTAGACTGGAAAAAGCCATTTGCAGCATGCGTGGATATGGAGCTTCTGTTCTCCTCTGCCTGGAGAGTTGAGACCAGGTTGCTTTTCCCTGGAGCTCTGTGACTGTGGCCTGGTAAAGAGAACCTTGGGATACACTAAGCTGGGTGACAAAGGTAAATTCATAATACAAGTTGGCAAAAGGAGGAAAGAGAGCTCTAAATTAAGAGTAGGTCCCAGCCTGAAATATGAGTGGGGCATTGAGGTAGGAGGAATAAAGGAAATACTATATATTAAGCAAAGCAGCAGAAAATAGGACTATCAACACCCACAACAGAGATCTTTGAGGGAAGAATAAAGAACCTGACTATTCAGGCGAAACAGAGTTAAGTGGCCCTTGTGCAAATGAGATCAGTTTACCTGCTTCTTGGAAGAAATACCCTAGGCTCGTCCACAGTGTCGTAGATGGGGTCGACGGCCCTGGGCACCTTCAGCCTTCAGTGGCAAACCCCAGCATTCTGGGCAAGGTTAGGTCATAGGTGGCTGGAGCAGGCCTGGAAGAGACTGAACCCTCCCTTAGAGGAGCGAGGGGGAAGCCCACCTTCCAGTGTCCCTGTTTCCTCACAGTAGAGGTGTGTAAGCCTGGCAGGCTTTAGCTCAATGACCTTCCTTTCCACTATTGAAGCAGGACCCAGATGGCATCCTATGAGACCCCTTCGGGGTGCTGGAGCCTTTAAGGGTGTATCCTAAAAGCTGGTAGTTCCCCCTGATCTCTATTGGGCTTTTTCTGCCTCTAGGTATCTTAAAAGCCATTCTCAGAAGATCTCGCTGAGGGGTTTGAGGATCCTCATCCGCCTATATAAATCTTTTCCATATATCTGGAGCTATTTGGAAAAAAGACAGAACAGTGTTATTAGCTAGATCTAATAAAGAAGGTAGATTTGGTGTCTCCTGTTCATCAGCTTTCAAAAGAAATGTAAATTTTTTTTTTTTAAGTAAAAAGCATGATATGGTAGACCCGTCGGAGTCATTGGCCTGGTGTGCAGGATTCCCGGGTTCGATTCCCGGCCAGAGCACACAGGAGAAGCACCCATCTACCTCTCCATCCCTCCCCCTCTCCCCCCTCCCGGTCCCTCTCCTCCCGCCCACAGCCAAGGCTCCACCGGAGCAAATCCACCCTGGACACTAAGGAAGGCCCCATGGCCTCCGCCCTAGTTGCTAGAATGACTCCAGTTGTAACAGAGCAACATCCCAGATGGGCAGAGCATTCCCCCCGGTAGGCATGCCAGGTGGATCCCAGTCAGGCGTATGCAGGAGTCTGTCTGCTTGCCTCCCCATCCCCATCCTCAGAGATATACAAAAAATAAATAAATAAATAAAAATACAAAAAAAAAATACAAAAAAAAAAGAAAAAGAAAAAGGGGGGGGGGCATTCCCTTGTGCTAAAGCACCAGGAAGCATGGAGTGAGCTTGAGTATGTCCTATGAAACATGGAGCTCTATGTTTACATATAAGTCTTTGAAGAAGGAGGAACTGCTGAAATAGTTTGTCCCTAAGACAGCAGTCTTTATAGTGGGAACACCATACGTAAATATTTGCTGTCTGTCTATAGATTAAGGGGGGAATATGGCCAATGCTGAAAAGCCATGATCTTTGTGCCCCTCCCCTCCCCCAACCCCCTCCCTCTCCTCCCCCCACCCTGTAACCCCAACACTGTTGTTCATGTCTCTGAGTCTCATCTTTATGTCCCACCTATGTGTGGAAACATATAGTTCTTAGTTTTTTCTGATTTACTTCTTTCACTCAGTATAATGTTATCAAGGCCCATCCATGTTGTTGTAAAAGATCCTATGTCATCATTTCTTATGGATGAGTAGTATTCCATAGTATATATATACCAAAGCTTTTTAATCCACTCATCCTCTGATGGACACTTGGGCTGTTTCCAAATCTTTGCTATTGTGAACAATGCTGCCATAAACATGGGGGTGCATTTCTTCTTTTCAAACAGTGCTATGGTGTTCTTGGGGTATATTCCTAACAGTGGTATAGCTGGGTCAAAAGGCAGTTCGATTTTTAATTTCTTGAGGTATCTCCATACTGTTTTCCACAGTGGCTGCACCAGTCTGCATTCCCACCAGCAGTGCAGGAGGGTTCCCTTTTCTCCACATCCTCGCCAGCACTTATTCTGTGTTGTTTTATTGATGAGCGCCATTCTGACTGGTGTGAGGTGATATCTCATTGTGGTTTTAATTTGCATTTCTCTAATCATTAATGATGTTGAACATTTTTTCATATGCCTATTGGCCATCTGTGTGTCCTCTTTGGAGAAATGTCTATTCATTTCTTTTGCCCATTTTTGGATTGGATTGTTTGTCTTCCTGGTATTAAGTTTTACAAGTTCTTTATAAATTTTGGTTATTAACCCCTTATCAGACGCTATGTCAAATATATTCTCCCATTGTGTAGTTTGTCTTTTTATTCTGTTCTTATTGTCTTTAGCTGTGCAGAAGCTTTTTAGTTTCATAAAGTCCCATTTGTTTATCCTGTCTTTTATTTCACTTGCCTGTGGAGACAAATTAGCAAATATATTGCGAGAGATGTCAGAGAGCTTACTGCCTATGTTTTCTTCTAAAATGCTTATGGTTTCATGGCTTACATTCAAGTCTTTTATCCATTTTGAGTTTATTTTTGTGAGTGGTGTAAGTTGGTGGTCTAGTTTCATTTTTTTGCAGGTAGCTGTCCAGTTTTCCCAACACCATTTGTTGAAGAAGCTGTCTTTACTCCATTGTATTGTCTTACCTCCTTTGTCAAATATCAGTTGTCCATAGAGCTGTGGGTTTATTTCTGAGTTCTCTGTTCTGTTCCATTGATCTATGTGCCTGTTCTTATGCCAGTACCATGCTGTTTTGAGTACAATGGCCTTATAATATAACTTGATATCTGGAAGTGTGATACCTCCCGCTTTTTTCTTCCTTTTCAGGATTGCTGAGGCTATTCGTGTTCTTTTTTGGTTCCATATAAATTTTTGGAATATGTGTTCTATGTCTTTGAAGTAAGTCATTGGTATTTTCATTGGTATTGCATTGAATTTATAAATTGCTTTGGGTAATATAGACATTTTAATGATGTTTATTCTTCCTAACCATGAGCACGGTATATGCCTCCACTTATTCGTATCTTCCCTGATTTCTTTTATCAATGTTTTATAATTTTCTGAGTACAAGTCTTTAATCTCCTTGGTTAGATTTATTCCTAGGTACTTTATTTTTTTGGTTGCAATGGTAAAGGGGATTGATTCCCTGATTTCTCTTTCTGACAGTTCATTATTAGTGTATAAAAATGCCTCTGATTTCTGAGTATTGATTTTATATCCTGCCACCTTGCCAAATTCTTTTATCAGGTCTAGTAGTTTTTTGACTGAAACTTTAGGGTTTTCTATATACAATATCATGTCATCTGCAAATAATGATAGTTTTACTTCTTCTTTTCCAATTTGGATGCCTTTTATTTCTTTTTCTTGTCTGATTGCTGTGGCAAGGACTTCCAGAACTATGTTGAATAAGAGTGGTGAAAGGGGGCAACCCTGCCTTGTTCCTGATCTTAAGGGGATAGCTTTTAATTTTTGCCCATTGAGTATTATGTTGGCTATGGGTTTGTCATAGATGGCCTTTATCATGTTGAGGTATGTTCCCTGTATTCCCACTTTGCTGAGAGTTTTGATCATGAATGGGTGCTGGACTTTATCAAATGCTTTTTCTGCATCTATTAAAATTATCATGTGGTTTTTCTCCTTTCTTTTGTTTATGTGATGAATCACATTGATTGATTTGCGAATATTGTACCAGCCTTGCCTCCCAAGAATAAATCCTACTTGATCATGGTGTATGATTTTTTCCATATATTGCTGGATCCGGTTTGCTAATATTTTATTGAGGATTTTTGCATCTAAGTTCATCAGGGATATTGGCCTATAATTTTCTTTTTTTGTGTTGTCTTTGCCTGGTTTTGGAATCAGAATTATGCTCGCCTCATAAAAGGAGTTTGGAAGTCTTCCTTCCTCTTGAATTTTTTGAAATAGCTTGAGAAGGATAGGAGTTAGTTCTTCTTTGAATATTTGGTAGAATTCACTTGTGAAGCCATCAGGCCCAGGACTTTTCTTTTTTGGGAGTTTTTTGATAGCTGTTTCAATCTCATTTGTTGTAATTGGTCTGTTTAGGTTTTCTAATTCTTCCAGATTGATTTTTGGAAGATTATATGATTCAAGGAATTTGTCCATTTCATCTAGGTTGTCTAGTTTTTTGGCATACAGTTCTTCATAGTATTTTCTTACAATATTTTGTATTTCTGTTGTGTCAGTTGTTATTTCTCCACTCTCGTTTCTAATTTTATTTATTTGAGTCCTCTCTCTTTTTTTCTTGGTGAGTCTTGTTAAGGGTTCATCAATCTTGTTTACCTTTTCAAAGAACCAGCTCCTGGTTTCATTGATCCTCTGTATTGTTTCTTTAGCCTCTATGTCACTTATTTTTGCTCTGATCTTTATTATTTCCTTCCTTCTACTAGCTCTGGGCTTTACTTGCTGTTCTTTTTCTAGTTCTTTTAGATGCAGGGTTAAGTTGTTAATTTGAGCTTTTTCTAGCTTCTTGAGGTATGCCTGTAATGCTATAAACTTCCCTCTCAGGACTGCTTTTGCTGTGTCCCATAAATTTTGAGTTGATGTATGCTCATTATCGTTTGTTTCTAGGAATTTTTTAATTTCTTCTTTGATCTCAATGTTAACCCATTCATTGTTTAATAACGTGCTATTTAGTTTCCAAGTGTTTGAATGTTTTTCAATTTTTCTATTGTGGTTGATTTCTAGTTTAATGCCATTGTGATCAGAGAAAGTGTTCGATATGATTTCAATCTTCTTAAATTTGTTCAGCCCGCTTTTGTGCCCTAACATGTGGTCTATTCTAGAGAATGTCCCATGAGCGCTTGAAAAGAATGTATATTCTACTCTTTTAGGGTGAAAGGTTCTGAAGATATCTATTAAATCGAGTTCATCTAATATGTCCTTTAAATCTGCTGTTTCTTTGTTAATTTTCTTTCTTGAGGACCTATCTAATGATGTTAATGGGGTATTGAAATCTCCTACTATTATAGTATTGCTGTTGATCTCGCCCTTTAAGTCTATCAAAGTCTGCTTTATATATTTAGGTGCTCCTATATTAGGTGCGTAGATATTTATAATGGTTATATCTTCCTTTTGTATTGCTCCCTTTATCATTATGTAGTGACCTTCTTTATCTCTAACTATGGTCTTTGTTCTAAAGTCCATTTTGTCTGATATAAGTATTGCTACCTCAGCTTTTTTTTCATTTCCATTTGCGTGAAATATTTTTTTCCATCCTTTCATCTTCAGTCTGTGTGCATCTATTGATTTAAGGTGTGTCTCATGTAGACAGCATATGTATGGGTCCTGTTTTCTTATCCACGCAGCTACCCTATGTCTCTTGATCGGATCATTTAATCCATTAACATTTAAGGTTATTACTGATATGTAATTGTTTATTGCCATTTTTTTTCTTTAAAACTGTTTTTCTCTTTTGCTATATTCTTTTTTTCCTTTGATCTGTTTACAACAGGTCCTTTAGCATTTCTTGCAGCCTTGGTTTGGTTGTAGTGAAATCCTTTAGTTTTTTTTTGTCTGTAAAGCTTTTTATTCTTCAATTTTAAATGATAGCCTTGCTGGATAAAGTAGTCTTGGTTGTAGGTTCTTGTTCTGCATTAATTTGAATATTTCTTGCCATTCCCTTCTGGCCTCAAGTGTTTCTGTTGAGAAGTCAGAAGTCATCCTTATGGGGGCTCCTTTGTAGGTGATTGTCTTTTTTTCTCTAGCAGCTTTTAATATTTTCTCTTTATCATTTAGCTTTGGTAATTTAATTATGATGTGTCTTGGTGTTGGTTTCTTTGGATTTCTCCTTAATGGAGTTCTCTGTGCTTCCTGAACATGTGAAATATTTTCCTGCCTTAATTGGGGGAAGTTTTCCGCTATAATATGTTTGAACAAAGTCTCTATCCCTTGTTCTTTCTCTTCTTCTTCAGGAACCCCTATGATGCGGATGTTATTTCTCTTCATGTTGTCACAGAGCTCTCTTAGAGTTTCCTCAGACTTTTTGAGTCTCTTTTCTTTTTTCTGCTCTGCTTCCATGCCTTTATTTATTGTGTCCTCTAACTCACTGATTCGATTCTCTGCTTCATCCATCCTGCTTTTAATTCCTTCCATTGTATTCTTTATTTCAGATATTGTATTTGTCATTTCTGTCTGATTCTTTTTTATTATTTCAATGTCCTTTTTTATATTTGTTATCTCTTTATTTAGGTTTTCGTAATGGCCATCTATGGTGGTTCTAATATCTTTGAGCATCCTAACAATCGTTATTTTAAACTCTGCATCTGGTAATTTGGTTATATCTGATTCACTTAGGTCCTTTTCTGGGGATTTCTCTTGGTTTATTTGTGTTGTATTTCTCTGCCTCTGCATTTTCTCTTCACGAGAGTGGCTGTGATCACGTGCTCGGGTGTACAAGGGTTGGTGGCCTTGGCCTTTGCCCCGCCCCCGTGTGTGATGTTATGCTCGGTCCTGAGGGCACTGGCAAGCACCTTTGCTCAGCTGCAGGTCTCCGCCTGTTTCTGAGCTTTCGCCCTGCCTTTGCAGGATGATCCCACTCAAGGAACAGCTGCTAGCCTTGGCTCTACCACCAGGAAAGGCTGCGTGCCCAAGCTCAGCTTCGTAGCGGAACTCCGCCTCTTCTGGGCTTTTGGCTCCACCCCCGCGAGAGGAGCCTGCTACCAAGTCAGACTGCAAGCCTGGGTTGCACAGGCGGGGCAGGGATATGCTCCTCTGCCCTTGCTCCGGGGCTGGTTTCTACCCTTTCTGGGTTTCCGCCCTTCTCCCGGAGGCTGGATTACAGGCTGCCGGCAGCTGAGCTTAGCCGCTTTTGCACGCCCCCTTCTCCCTAGCCGGGCAAGATTGAGCTCACACCTGAGCCCACTGGTGGCCAGCCGGCTTCTGCCCCTGCCAGCAGAACCCCGCTTTTGTCTCCCGCTGCCGCCCGCTCTCCGGTGGGCCCTCAGTCGCGTGGGTGGGGGCGTTGCAGCTCGGACCCTAAGACTCACTACCGTAGACCCGAAAGCTCCCTCCTTCTATGCGACTCTGCTCTGAATGCCGCGAGGGAGCTTGTTTGGCTGCTCTCCTGCTTCCCTTTGCTGGTATTGCTGTTTCCGGGGGAAATATTCACTTCAGCTTTGGGGAGTGACTCGTCCCAGTGGCTATCTCCCAAAAATGTTTCTCCCTATGCCTCCTAGGTTGCACTCTCTTCCTGTTACTGTGGTTCTCTCCCCTCTCCCTCCGTCTCCAGGAGCCCCGGGTAAGTGTTTGTGAGAGAGATGTTCTGCGTGGTCCCTTTAAGAAGGATTCTGGGTCTGAGAAATCAGACTCTCTCACAAACAGTATCCTGACTTGTTTCCAGCTAAATACTGTCCTTATGCTTCTTCTGGGCTCTGGGGCTGCAGGCTGGGGCTTTGTTCCTGGGGCTCAGGGCCCTTTCCCCTCTGCTAAACTCACTTCCCGCCACGCGAGTCTCTCCCTGCTGCCATTCGCTCTGAGAAGCTGGGCAGCCCTCTCCGCGTTTCCGCTTTTCCTACCAGTCTCTGGGTGGCTTCTTCAGCGTTCCTGGGTTGAAGAGTCCTTTTAGTTTAGTCCAAAGTTGGTTTTTCCAGTTGATAGTTTATAAAATTAGTTTGTAATCCACATTGGTTCTGGGAGGTAGATGCTGGTACGTTCGCCTACTCCAGCGCCATCTTGTCTCTCTGTTTTTCTATATTTCTAAGTTTACAGACCAACAAATTTATTCTCCCCCCCCCTTTTTTTTTTTTTTTTTTTTTTTAGTGATAAAGTAGTTTAAGGCCATTTATTTTCTTATGAGAAAATAAATAACTGTCTCTTGGGTTATATTAAATCTTCAGTACTAACACTTTGCTGCTACATCAATTTCTTTTCCCTCCACCTTCCTCCAGTAGTTTCAGGACACATGCTGATCAAGAAGTGTGTCATTGGTACAGCACCAATAAAGAAGTATCAGAATCACTCTGTCTACACAGGCTGCATTGGAATGTGACATGCACTGGATTTGAGTCATTTCCCAGATTGAATGAGGTGATGGAGATAGTGGGGAGAATACACAAAACTTTCTCTACTACATTTATAATTGAAAATAATTTTAATTTCTCATGTTTGATACATTTAACATAAGCAAGATGATAGAAGTTGTATATGCTTTGATGGCCACTAACCTCTAGAGCTCAACAGCAGGTTTACCAATTAGGTTTGCTTCATTTGATGCATTATTGCCTGTCTTAAAAATATATGGCCCAGTATTATTTCTTATACTCTTATGCTGAAGAGTGTCCCAGTTGTGACTCATTTATTGTCTCAAACCTGACTAGTTAGCATATTTTAACTTGAACAATGACAACAATAATATTGTAACATATTGAAAGACAGTATAGAAATAATGACAGAAAAATAACAATATTTTTTTCAGAAAGAGAAAGAATGGATTGGGTTATGGAAACAATATATAGAGGCATAAGAGAGTTATTAGTGCAAGTAAGAAAAAAGGAAAGGAAACGGGAAGACATCATTGTTCATGTTCAGTATGCCATTGTTAACAATTCATGTTAAATCAAAACATAAATTTATGTCTACCTGCTCTTTAAAAAGAACTCCCTAAGTGATAATTAAAAAATATAAGTCTCTCTCCATAGCAACATTCTTTTATTTGGCCCCTGACCAAGAGGTAATCCATTCCCAAAGATACTCATCTAATTTTTCTCCTTGGCAAAAGAGCCACAGGACAAAGTATAGCTCAGTCTTTTTCAATTACATCTACCTCCTCCCAACAGGGTTCACCCAAACAACAAGTCCAAGGATTTTAAACAAGATGTTTTTGTGTTTTGAATATGTCCAACTTGGCTCAGCCTCCCGGCAGTGCAATTCCAATATGATTCAATATGATTCTGAAATCAAATCAGATGATGTCTGTTTTCTTTTTTTTCATCTACTATAAACATTTCTAATCTCACAAGGCAAATTTCTGATTTATTGGGGTTGCATATTCAAAAAGTATATCTACACTTAAAAGCATAACAGATAAGAGATTCCTGCACATATTAAATTTGTCTACTAAATTGAAATAACAGAAAATTGAGACAGTGTATGATGGGATCATTTCTAACTTGTGTGTATTAATGAAGTGGTATTGTACTTAGTTACTCCAGGCTAAGTAGGCTAAATATTTATACTAATAATCTGTGTATACACAATTATTTAAGGATAACATAAAAACAATAGCCTATAAATAACTATATGTTAAACAATCTATAACATTAAATTAAAATTCTTATTCTCTTTGTGCCTTTAGTAACTCAGATAATTATGAAAATATTACAGCATAACAAAGTTCTTACTGAAGTCAAATGGTCTTACTATACAATCTCAAATCCAAAAATCCACCAGGCCATTGATCTACAATTCATTCTTCAGTGAGTCATGTGCTAGAAATTATATTCTTATAACCAACAAGCAAACAGATTTAGCAGTTACTGGTTTACCAGTAAAGTCAAATCATTTGAGTCCAGCAAAAGAAGAGTAGCTTTGGAATTAAGCAGAATTTATCAGTATTTCTCATTTTCCTTTTGATTAGAATACTACAAAATTATATTTCCAAACATAGGACATATATAAAATGCAATTAAATCATTTTTAAGAGGTCCTGGCCTGTTGGCTCAACGGTAGAGCGTCGGCTGGCGTGCAGAAGTCCCGGGTTTGATTCCCGGCCAGGGCACATAGGAGAAGCGCCCATTTGCTTCTCCACCCCCACCCCCTCCTTCCTCTCTGTCTCTCTCTTCCCCTCCTGCAGCCAGGGCTCCATTGGAGCAGAGATGGCCCAGGCTCTGGGTATGGCTCCTTGGCCTCTGCCCCGGGCGCTGGAGTGGCTCTGGTTGCGGCAGAGCGACGCCCCGGAGGGGCAGAGCATCGCCCCCTGGTGGGCAGAGCGTAGCCCCTGGTGGGTGTGCTGGGTGGATCCCGGTCGGGCGCATGCGGGAGTCTGTCTGAGTGTCCCCGTTTCCAGCTTCAGAAAAAATACAAAAAAAAAAATCATTGTTAAGATATCAAAGATGCGTATTTTTTTTTTTGTAATGTGCATGTTACCACTATAATTAATACTATCTATTTAGGCAATGATTAATTTTTTTAATTAATTAATTTATTTATTCATTTTTAGAGAGGAGAGAGAGAGAGAGAGGAAGACAGAGAGGGAGAGAGAGGAGAGAGAGACATAGAGAAAGAAGGGGGGAGGAGCTGGAAGCATCAATTCCCATATGTGCCTTGACCAGGCAAGTCCAGGGTTTTGAACCGGCGACCTCAACATTTCCAGGTTGACGCTTTATCCACTGTGCCACCACAGGTCAGACAATGATTGATTTTTGTGTAAACCAATATTCTCCCTTTTCTGTGTACTTATAGTCACTAGACTGGGCAAGATACTGAAATAAAATCACTGTGGATTGAGGAAGATATCATATAGTGTGCAATGTACAAAGACAGTTTTAACTGCAATGAGTAAGCATGCCTAATTATTTGAGCCATCCTGTAGAATCCTCAAGAGATAGTAACTAAGTTTGCTAAATTAAAAACCAGACTTGAAAGAGTGGCTTTTATAGATGGCTAAGCTCCAACACAACTTCTTATTTTCCAGCTTTATTGATATATAATTGACATATAACTTTGAGTAAGTTTAAGGTATAAAACTTGATGATTAGGTACATATATTTGTGAGATGATTGTTAAAATAAAGTCCATTAACATCACTGCACATAATTAAGTTTTTTTGTGTGTGGTGATAACATTTAAGATCTACTCTCTTAACACATTTCAAGTAAGTATATACTAAAGTTATCCTAATACCTAGAACTTATACATCTTATAACTGAAAGTTTGTACATTTTGACCAACATCTCCCCCTTTTTCCCTACTCCTCAGCCCCTGGAAAATCCTATTCTACTTGCTGTCTCTATGAGTTTGTCTTTTTGATTCTACAAATTATATAAGTGAGATTATACAATACTTGTTTTTCTCTGATTGAATGAATTCACTTAGCATAGTGTCTTCAAGGTCCATCCATGTTGTGACAAATGACAGGATATTATTCATTTTTATGGCTAAATAATATTCCATTGTGTATATACATATAATAATTATACATTATAATATATATTGTTATATATATAATTATTTTATTCATTTATTCATTGATGGATACTTGGTTCTTTGCATGTCTATTGTAAATAATGTTGGAATGAATATGCAGATATCTCTTGAACATATTGATTTCATTTCTATTGGATATACACTCAAGTAGGGTTGCCGAATTATATGGTAATAGGGTAGTTCTAGTTCGAAATTTCTGAGTAACCTCCATATTGTTTATCTTTCCATTTATTTATGTCTTTCTCAATTTCTTTCACCAATGTCCTATAATTTTCACTGTATAGATCTTTCACTTCCTTTGTTAAATGTACTCCTAAATATTTTATTGTTTTTGATGCTATGGTAAATGGTTTTTTATCTTTATTTTTTTTTTGAGATAGTTTGTTGTTAGTGTCAGAAGCACCACTAATTTTTGTATATTGATTTTGTTTCCTTCAAATTTACTGTATTTTATCTGTTCTAAGAGGATTCTGTTATTATTGTTGTTGTTTGGTGGAAAGTTTAGGATTTTTATTCATATAAGATCATATCAATTGCAAACACAAAAAAATTTTACT
Organism: Saccopteryx bilineata; assembly: GCF_036850765.1. Classification (NCBI taxonomy): domain Eukaryota; kingdom Metazoa; phylum Chordata; class Mammalia; order Chiroptera; family Emballonuridae; genus Saccopteryx; species Saccopteryx bilineata. The sequence continues at coordinate 28,545,034 of NC_089500.1, read as the reverse complement.
TTTTCCTTTCTGATTTGGATGCTGTTTATTTTTCTTGCCTATTATTATGTTAAATAGGAGTGGAGATTGTGCACCCTCCTATTTGTTTCCCATACAGTGCTTCTTCATGGAGAGGATGAACATGGAGCAAACGAATACATGGAATGTCATTTTGGTACCTCTGTGTTGGTAGGCTCAGAAGTAGTAATTTGTCTGTAACCTCTCTCTTCTCTTTTATTTTCACATAATCTCTATAATTGAGAGGACTTTATTTTATAACTTTTTGTTCAGAAACTCGTGGTGAACTTGATGTCAAACAAAGAAATACGCATTATGAATGAAACTTCTTCAACTTATACTACCATCACTCATACGTTTATGGCTGATAAAGTGATAGTTACTTCCCTCTAAACAATGTGAAATCTAATTAGGATTTCTTTCCCTAAATTAATAATAAAAAATTATTTCTAAAGGCAAATTTTAGTTACTGTGATGAGAGTATTGTGGATAGATGTCTTTCCAACATACTTTAATTATATATTATCGGAGGTAGTCTATATTTTTTCATAAAGTTGCCCATAACTTCAGTATTTACAATCTGGTTAAAGAAAAATCTGCTTTTAAATTTGAAAACTAAAAGATATTTCAGAAGCTCATTTTATTTCTTTAGTTTCTCCTCATCTGTATTGATCAAAGTTGTTAAATAGTCCTCGGATATGAGTAACCCATGATTGTTTTAGAGACAATGTGCAAATGATTTTTACCACATATATTCACAAAAAATTCACTCTTTCTAGGACATTGGTTGTCTCTTTATAGTTATATCAGAATATATTGTTTTGTAGTTGGTTTATATTACTATCTTAATTATTTAAAGAACTGTTATTAATTTTTTGAATCTTCCAGTCATTCTATTACAACTTTTTTGGATGGTCTATCAAATTATGCATTAGTTGCTTTTAAGAGAAAATACAAATTTCCTTCTGTGATCTTTGTCTTCAACAGAATGATCCTGAGCCATGAGATGCTATAATACTGTGGAGAAAAGGAAATTCAACAACATACATATTTCTATTGCCATTTATCATCCAACTGTGGGGATGTAAAGAAATGAAATCAACTTTCTAAACTTGGACTAAGTACATTGAAGTCATATAAAATACTCATTCTTTATTAACTGGTGGGATATTATATAGCCTTTTCTTTAGAGTCAGCAACTAAGTTATGCCATTATAGAGTTCTAACCCATATGTACTAGAAGCCTTTGTTAAGTTGCAAGTAAATGTTTATATATCTATGATAGTCTATTAATAATTTTTATTACAAAGGGTGAAAAATAAAATATTGTTGAAAAAAAACTTTTTAGACTATTTTGTACAAATATCCCAGCTATTTTATTTTTATTTTTGGCTAGCAAAAAAATTAAAGTGATGAATTAAAAATAATAAAGAAATAACCATGGCCATGGCTGGTTGGCTCAGTGGATAGAGCATCAGCCTAGAATACAAACGTCCTGGGTTTTATCCCCGGTCAGGATACAAGGAGCAGCAACCATCTGCTTCTCTTCTCCTCACTGTTCCCCTTCTCTCTCTATTCCCCTCTCACAGCCAGTGGCTCGGCCCTAGGTTCTGAGGATAGCTCAGTTGGTCTGATCAGTGGCTTCAGGGGTGGGGGATTGCCAGCTGGATCCTGGTTGGGGGTATATGCAAGAATCTGTCTATCTCCCCTCCTGTCACTTAAAAAAAAAGACATAGCCACATATCTGTAAACTGAATTCATGTTTATTTTGTACCTTTTTCTGTCAATCATATTCAATTTTATTTATTTCTTTTTTTTTTTTTACAGAGAGAGAGTCAGAAAGAGGGATAGACAGACAGGAATGGAGAGATGAGAAGTATCAATCATTAGTTTTTTGTTGCGCGTTACAACACCTTAATTGTTCATTGATTGCCCTCTTATACGTGCTCTGACCGCGGGCCTTCAGCAGACTGAGTAACTCCTTGCTCGAGCCAGCGACCTTGGGCTCAAGCTGGTGAGATTTTGCTCAAACCAGATGAACCCTCACTCAAGCTGGCGACCTTGGGGTCTCGAACCTGGGTCCTCTGCATCCCAGTCCAATGTTCTATCCTTTGCATCACCGTCTGGCCAGGCAATCATATTCAATTTAACATGATATATTTTCTTTCATTGTTTTCTCCTTTTGGTGACTGCATTATAAATAATACATGTAGATTTATATTGCTTACTGTAAACTGCTTTTGCTTGCCTCATCGTGCCTAGCATTGAGGTAGTAAACTCTATGCTCTCAGGTATTTGCTGCATGAATTTTTTTCTCGAAAATCTTGATTAGTAGATGGAGAACTAAGTAGAATCTTACAGGAATTCATGCTTCTGGTCATACTACTTGCTTTTAAGACAAAATGATTGAAATTCAACCCACTGCTCACCTCAAAGGAGCCAGCGACTGCTTCCGACCATTTATCTTTACCTCGCCCACCTAATGATAATTCCTGGTTTTATGAATTCCATGCAACTGGCAGCCCACATGAATATCTGAGAAACTTTAATACAGCAGTATTGTAATGTCCCACCAACTCTATCTTGACATTTGGATTTTTTTTCTAGAACAGCAAGGTTACTTTCATTACAAATCTTATGAGTTTTATAGGTTTCATTTTAATGTGAATCCACAGAAATTTGAAGATTAGGAAGTAAAATCACTAGTTATATCTTCAGGGGATAACTGTGGTCACCCAGGAAAACCTTGTAAAGTTGTCATAAAATGATACCTGAGACATTTTAAATGACTTATGAAAAAGAAACGTTGCCAGGCAGCAGCCCCTTCAGTAGCTGAGGGTATAAAATGTATAAAACTATGTTTAGGTAAGAAGCACTAAATGATCACACAAACATAAGGAGTAGTTCTCTCTGCTAAAGGAGAGGCCAAAATATTCCTTCTTCCAATACCTACACATAAAAAGTTCCCTGACAATCAGGTGAACACCATAGCCTTACCATTGTTTTCAGAGCCCTGTGACTGTTCACCAGCAAACAAAACATCCTCAGCTATCACCCCTCCCTCATAGGAAGCCTTAGCCTCCAGAACATCCATTCTGCAACTCTACAAAACAGAACTATTCATCCCTTACTTTCTTCATCTTCTCCACTTCCGTTTTCCTCTACTTTTGGAGACCATTCTTTTGCTTTTCAGTTCTATTCCTGCCATATGCATAATCTTCTTCCCAAGATGATCTGAATCACCCTTTTGCTTAAAAAAAAAGACTACTAAATTGCAGGGGTATTGAGTTGTCCACCAAAACCTTTATGTAGTATAAATATTTGGGAGTTTAAGCAGAGAACTAAACAGTTGTTGAACTAAATAGTGGGAAAGATATAATGCTTTGGTAAATTGTTAACTTTACTGAGCCTTATTTTTCTCCCCTTTGAAAAGAGAAAATTCCAGAGTTAACATCAATGAAAGAAAATTATTTGAAATGGGTTGCTTATGTGTTAGGAGGCATGGAAGATCCCAGAATGTAATAGGCAGAGGGAGTATTAAGAATAAAAAATAAATATAATTCAAATATTTTGTTATAATATCATTTCTTTTTTAACTCTGGACATTATTTTCCCCACCCAAAAGTGAGGTATTTTTATATCTGTTCTAAAATTAAATAATGTTTGTTAGAGAAAAGTTGGGGAGGGGTGGGAAGAGAAATACCAATAGAAGAAAGACAGAGAAACACAAAAATTACCTACCCATCATCCACCTCATCATTCATCCATTTATTCACCTGTCTACCTATCTAAAAAGAGAAGAACAGACATTCTAGAGAGGGGGAAAAGGGAAAATTTCAGAATTGTTTGTCTGGATGTATGCAGACCTGTCTTTTTTAAAGAAAAAGGTGAATGGCCTTTTTTTTTTTTTTTTTGGCAGCTGAAATATTAACACAGGACCTAATCTAAATACTTGAATTTCATAGATGAGTGTGGTATGGTTGGTAAGGCTAGAGAAATAGAAGGTGACAATGCACTAAATAAAGAATAACTCAGAAAATTGCAAACAGAATTGACAAGTCTCTATAATTTTTATACTGTGATCTTTTTTATTTCCCTGCAAGACAGACAGAGACACAGGGACAGACAGACAAGAAGGGAGAGAAAAGAGAAGCATCAATTCTTCATTGCAGCACCTTAATTGTTGATTGATTGCTTTCTCATATGTGCCTTGACTGGGGTTACAGCAGAGCAAGTGACCCCTTGCTCAAGCCAGCAACCTTGGGCTTCAAACCAGCCACCTTTGGGCTCAAGCCAGTGACCATGGGGTCATGTCTATGATCCAATACTCAAGCCAGTGACCCCACGATCAAACTGGTAAACCCACACTCAAGCTGGCGACCTCAGTTTCATGAAGCGGGGTCCTCTGCATCCCAGGCTGACACTCTATCCACTGCGCCATTACCTGGTCAGGCTATACTGTGATCTTTACAAACCAGATTAACACAGCTACCTCAGAGAGTATCAACTATTGATACCCAACTAGGATAATAAAAGGAGAAAAACACTAGAGTCTAATTGGCTAGATATTTTCCTAGTTTCTTTGGTAAGGAATGATACATATTAAAACTTGATATTTTCCATCTTATTTGGTTCATTGTATTTTTACTTAAGCTAAATGTATCAAAAAAATGAATAGACATTTTAACTGTAGTTAAAAGACTAAAAGAAATGACCTGCTGTTTTAAAAAATACTAAAAAAAGTAAAAGAATGCTCACAGATTCAGTTTCATAAAAGTAATAGTGCACCTAATTTGACAATAGTAAGGCAAATCCACTAAAGGCTGACCTCATAAGTCTCTTTCCAAATGACAGCTTAATGTGGTGGGTAACAACTATCTTTGTATTCTACACATCACTACCATGTTATTTTGATAGTCAGCTAATTTAAAAATTAGGCATTTTGGTTATATGTATAATTTTAAAGTATTTATATAACAACTACTTTATCTATTGCATTTACAAACACTAAGGCAGTTCTCTCTAGATGTCATAGACCAAGGGGCTAATGATAATTTGAGATCTGTGCAAGATTCAAAGCACCATGAAATCAATCGGGAAGGTAGGCTGGCCTGATAAGACAAAGCTAAAATAGTAATGGGGTCAACACTGTTTCAAACAGATGACCCCTAGGACTTTTCTAACTCTACATTTACCTCCTCTCTCTTGCCCTCCTGGTGTTTTATAGTGACGAAACATCATGAACACCAAGAAGTTAGGATCCTAAAGAATCATAGAGTTTAGAGTTGGATGAAATATTGCAAATCTATTTGCATGGTATACAATTGTATTTCTCAGAGATTGTCCTTTACCTTGACCTGTTTCTTCAGAAAAGACTTCCCCAACACCATCCAGGAACATCCAAAAAATGTAGGGGTAGAAGGCTAGGTTATTCCATTTGTTTTTTAAAGTAAGCAAGAATCATTTTGCTGTTACTTGTCTTGTATAATAAATACTTAGTATGACATTTTTAAGAAAATCTTACTTAAAATTCTTTGGAAATCCACTAATCTAGTGCAATATTCCAACTCATGTAGAAATAACCTTTTGAGTAACTAGTTGTTAGTGAGAGTAGATTAAAGCTTTAATTCACATTACAAAAGGGACTTATTATTTAAATTAGACATTATATTGACAGTAGCTGACTTGAGGAGGAAATATTATTGTATCTTCAATGACCTTTCCATTTGTCATGCAATTTAAATAACGACTATGCAAACTTATGAATAAGAAATATTCATGTGTAAAAAATGTGTATATAGTGTCAATATATGTTGTTTTAATATTGTTTGCTCTTTATATATTTCATATATTTAAGACTATCACTGTGTAAAGTCATATCTAAAAAGACCTAAATGTGCCATCAAAGTTTTCTGTTAAAATAAAGGTATTTATTCAAAAGTCCAAGGAAACCCTTGAATGAATAAGGCAGAGACAGTGGATTTTGATATGAAAACTTTACAGCACAGTGAAAGTTGGACATAAGACATATAATGAGCATGCCTTTTATTTTCTGTAATCTGATGCTTTGACCTCTGAGTTCTTACTGACTGTAAGGCCAAGGGCCACCACCATTATGGCCATTCACATGCAGGTTCTTATTATATTCAGACAGATGGTAAAGAAACAGTGGAGCCAAAAAATGGTGGGCTATCTTTTATTAAAGTCTTGCACCAGCCAACGAGCACCACATACAGGGAAAACACTTCCCTTTCACTCTGAGCTCCCAAAGCCAGTGACACATTCTCCAGTTCCACAACCAGGAGAATCTTCTCTAGTTTCTCCTAGAATCAAAGGCCCTACCAGTCTCAGTGGAGCTCACAAAAGCCCCTCACTTCTGGTTCCCATCTGCATATCTTTTCCCTCTCTGCACAAACTCTGCTCAAACATGGCTTCCTCCCTCTCTTTTCAATACTTTCTGGTGGGAAAACCTCTCCTCCAGCAAACATTAGCAAGACAATGGCCCTTCCCAAGCAGGTAGGTAATTTGCAATTTCACAAACCTGGCGCTGCCCAGCACCATTTTTTAACACTAAAAGTGAGTATACTCAAAAAATACAAATTTTACAAACTCATTTGCCCAACACTGACCACGAAGGATCTACCCTGGCCAGTCTTATTCAATTCCTAGAGATGAAATCTCCTAGAAGCATTATTTTCAAATGCAAACTAACCAATCTACAGCCCTATACCTTATCACCTACAAGACTTTTACTCTGTAGGCCACTATCCACCCTTCCTAACCATCCAGGACCAAAATATGGGGACAGCCCTATGTGTAAGGATTCATGAAATGATTCAAACAAGTTCAATATTAAACCAGCTTTTCCTGCCTCCCCTATCCCTTTCCACTGAAACCACAATAAAGGTTGTTGTCTATATTTTCTCATTGATTTCTGTCAACTGACTTATCCTGGTTTTCACCTATGTGGCCCCAGGAATGAAGTTCCATGCCTCTTGTTTCTATGGAACTGTAAGTAAACATTTTCATTCATGACAGTAATTTTTGTATCTGTATGTCTTAGCCACACTTGATTAAAACAAATCCCAGGTCTCCTTAAAACAGGAATAATAATTAAATTGTTTTAATTTTCATCTCCTTGGGTTCCTAAATGTGTGAGACTGAACAAATTGGTAAATCTAGGAGCCTATGTTTCCTCAGCTATATATAGTGAAAAAATAGTATTTAACTCAAGGACTGAGATTTAAATTTCCATGTACACTAATTATAACAGTACCTGTCACAAAATTTCAATTAATATGAGATACTATTACAAAATAGAACAAACCTGGTATGTTAATTGTGATTAGTAGGCCTCACAATTCTAAATTCATTTAACATATGACAGTTTGCACTCATGAATTATAACTACGTTATGACTCTATGTCTATACCCTATACAACTTCCTAAATATCATTTCTCAACCAATAAATATTCTCATTCATTTTAGAAGGATAACATATTATCACATTGTTAATGACCTAAATATTGCTGCCTTTTCACTTGCTGGTGAATAACTAGAGAAGCAAAGAGGTTCACTAACTTGGCCCAATCACTATAGTTCTATTCTCTCTCATTTCTGGGAGATTGACATTCAGGGATGAAAGCCTCCATTCTTTGATCATAATTTGAGAATTTTTTATATACACTCAACCCAGTGTTCACCCAAGAGTTCACCAGACTATGTCCTTTAACTAATTTACTGAAAATGAAGGCCTAGGGTAGCCTAAGATCCCTCTCATAAGTATTCATTACTGTTTCCATAGGTTGAAAGAAGGAAAATATAATATAGAAACATGAGAAGCAAAGAAGATCAAAGAAGAGCAGAAAGAAGCAGGGGAAAAAAATTTTTTTTAAGTACATTGTAGGTTTTCTTCCATTAAAGGATTCTTGTCACAGCCCTCAAATAAAGTAGCTGCAGGGTAATATGTGTAGCTTGTAGATGAATTTGCTCTGAACTCCCTGCCTGGCATGTTTTTCACTGAGGAACTATCTGCCAAGAGGTGCCACGCTCAGCAAATTTAGCAACAACTTTAGACTGAAACAGGACAAGACCCAGGCTGAAGTGCAGCAGGTGACAATCTAGTCATTGTGACCTGAGTGTTTCTGGAAGTCTCCAGAACCACATCCTCAAGAATCAGCCTTCATCAAATTTGATTTGGGGACTTCTTTTCTGGGAAGTTTACTCTCCAAAATAATAATAATTACTATTATAGTAAAAGTAATAATGACAAAAATAATGATAAATATCAGAAAAATGGTTCAAAATAGTGCATATTCAAATCTTTTTATATTATTTACACTTTAAACATTGAAAATGATAAGACCATTTTAAAAATTGAGAATCTAAGTAAGAGTACTAAATGCAAGATAATAATTCTGTTGAAAAAATAATTTTCTTTTTTTTCCTGGGATTTTGACTTTGATGATGATGTTTAGTTATATTTGTTTTTTTGGGCTAAGTAGCCAAAATTCAGACATAAAGTATCTGACAAAATAATCTACCAATCCTGAATTATTAGTCAATTAGTATTAGAGAGTTTATGCCTGACTTTGGCCATTTTACAAGATTAAAAAGTACCCCAACACCAAAATATTATAAAGAATATGACTTTTAAAGATCTAGTTCTGTTTATTCTCCCTAAATCTCCCTGACTTACTCCTGGATAACTCAGAACTCAGGAGATTTACTGATGAATGGTGAGTTCAGGGGGTGAAAATGCTGTTGTGTTCAGGAGAGTTTTATAAATAGCTAGTACAGTTCACATGAGGAGGCTAGAAACAGCAGGCCGATTCTGGAAGAAATTGTCAAACCTCAACAAGAAAGCAAAGTTGGAAATGAAATAGGGTCAGGCAGACTCCCTTTCACTACCCTACAGTTAAAAAATGAACAACAGTAAGTGTTGGTAAAGATATGAAGAATTTGAGAAACTTGACCATTGCTGTTATGGATGCAAAACAGTGGAGTCACTTTAGAAAATGGTTTGTCAATTCCTCAACATGCTACACATAGTTACCATATAGCTCAGAAATTATACTCCTATTTATATATCCAAGGGAACTGAAAATGTATGTCCACAAAAAAAGCTTACACTCAAATGTTCATAGCAGCCTTATTTATTTATAATAGTAAAAAAATGGAGACAGAACAAATGTATATCAACTGATGAAGAGGTAAAGAAAATATGGTATATTCACAAAAATAAATAGTATTTGGACTATAAGAAATAAAAAACTAATACATGCTACATCATGCATGAACCTAAAAACATTATGCTAGGTGAATGAAGCTAGATATGAAAGGACACATATGGCATGCATCTAATTATAAGAAAAGTATAGAATAAACAAAGCCATAATGACACAAAATAGATTATTTATTTCCTTGAGCTAAGTAGAGGGTGAAAGAAGAGTAGTTGCTAAGGGGCCCATGATTTATTTCAGGGGTGTTGAAATTGTGCTAAATTTAAAAAAATTATATAGTAGTGGTGATTGTGGAACTCTCTGAATCCACTAAAACCACTAAAATACACTTTAAAGGTGTGAGTACAAATATGTCAATTATATCTTTAAAAAACTGTTGCAAATAAATACACTTGCTCCCTACAGTGAGGATAATATACAATTGGAAACACAAGTATAAGATTTCCATTCAATTTAAATTTGAGAAACACTTTTAGAATGTTATCTGTATGCCAGGCAATTGCTGACAACCAACAGGTGCAGTAATGAGTTTGAAATTCTTGCCTTCAATGGGCCCATAATCAGGCAGAGACTAGAGATCAAAGAACCCACTGCTATTCAATAATTATTGTTATAGAATATAGATTATGTTGAGAAGTACTTAGAATTAGTTGAAAGTGAGGAACAAATCAGAGACAAGCACAGGGAGAAGATAATCTTTGAAACTGTCATGTAAAAGTTCTTTGGAGATTTTCAGGATAACAAACGTGAGAGTGACAGGGTAGATGATTGCCAACAATGAACATGGAGATCATGTACAGAGAAATATAGAGGAGGCTCTGATTGAATTCTATATGCAAAGATGCTGTTGACTCTAAGTGCTATGAGAGTTCAGAGGAGGTGTTGTCAGGATGGCTGGGTAGCCCCTTAGAGAAAGCAATGTTTTATGGAAATTTAAACATTGTATTATCTCATGTGTACTTTCTGTTTGCTCAAACGAGAAAGTTTTTCATTTTTATTATGGAGTTCAGGGAATGCTCTGACACTAAAGATACATAAAAGTCATTCATACAGACAAACAGGAGTCTTTGTTTCAAATTGTTCTTAAAACACTATATTAGGTAACATGTGGGCATTGATGTGGAGTTAGTATCATTTGCCTTAGCAATCACCCCTCAATCTAGCCTTCTCCCAGTCCAAGTATACATCTTGGTCTTAGTGACTGCTCCTTTCCCTGTGGATGTTTTGATCCTGAGCCACACCTTTAAAAAATACAAATATTATTAAGTGTTCCAGCCAAATTCATATTGAATAGAGCATTATTCCTGATGCAGTTGGACGTGTGTGTGTGTGTGTGTGTGTGTGTGCGCGCGCGCGCGCGTGTTATGAGACACTGGGTCAGCTCTGACTTCTAGTAACCCTAAAAATGAGTGATATCCACAATGTCCTGTCTTCAGTAGAAATGCTCAGCTCTTGTAGACTCATGCCTGTGGTTTCTTTTATGAGGTCAATCCATTTCATACTTGGTCTTCCTTTTTTCCTTCTGCTTTCTAGTTTTCCTGGCATTATTGTCTTTTCTAAAGAACCTTGCCTTCTTATAATGTGTCTAAGTAGAACAGCTTTGGTTTTTATCATTTTTGCCTCCAGCTATGTTTTAGGGTTCATTTGTTCTAGGACCCAACCTATTCATCCTTTTAGTGTTTCAGGGTATCTCTAGAGCTCTTTTGCATTACCATATTTTAAATGAATCAATTTGTTACTATCAGGCTTTGCTGTCCAAATTTTATATCTGTACATAGTAATTTGGACTACAAGGAATATTCTGTGGACAGGTTAAACCAATAGGGAGATAAAATGTACCCTTCTCTGATAATTTTGTGTATAGGAAACCATTCCACTGCACCATATTCTGTTTGACAGTGACTTTATGTCCACAGTACAGGTTACCCATCAGGACAATCAAGTACTGTGGCATGCCCATTTCTTTCAGAGCATATCATAGTTTTACATAATCCTTGCAGTCAATGGCTTCACTCTAGTCCATAAAACTTAAATTTATCTTCTTTTGAAAAATTTTTGAGCACTCAGTACCCAACGAGTGTTTGAAATTACAGCTCTTCAGAAAAGGTCCTCTTCCTTTTCTGAATCCAGCTTGAACATCTGGCATTTCTTGCTTCATATAAGGTAGAGAAGACTTTATTGCATCACCTTGAGTATCAATTTACTTTTGTGGGAAATTACAGCAATGGTCCTATGGTTACTGTACTCCTTGGGCCCCTTTCCTGATAATTAGAATGAATGTATCTTGAACATTTTTTTCTGTTGGCTATTGTTTTGTTTTCCATATTTGTTGACATATTCTTGTTAGGATTGCAACAGATACAGTCTCAGACTTGAAATAACTCTATTGGTGTCCCTCTTGCTCTTGGAGATTTCTTTCTTTCAGATCCTTTCAGGGTAGCTTTCACTTCACTGTTTGGAATTATAGGGTTTTTTGTCATAGGAATGTTTGTCAGAATATTTGTCATCCTTTTGTATCTTCTTTATAGATTTTCAGTAAATTGTTCCACCTTTCCTTTATTTTCTCCTGGTCAGATAATTAATAGGCTTCCTTGTTGATTACTCAAAATTCTTAGTCTAGGTTTGAGTTTTCCTTTTATCTCTTCAATTTTATTCTTTCTTTTGTTTCTTCTACTTCCTTACATTGACTATTGCAATAGTTCTCTATAGCACTACATGATATTTGTTGAAAAACTTAATTCAGCATTCTGCTCCTACTTTTGTCAACTTTTAGCAGAATCTGGTCCTGATCTTGTCTTGGCAGAGAGAATACAGCTTCTCCTTCCCCTGTTTTCCATGACATAGTCTATTTAATTTCTACATTGACCTTCTGATGATGTCCATGTGTAGAATCAACTGTTCAATGAAACATTTCTTTGTGATGGACAAGTAGTTGGCCTTGCTGAAATCCACAAGTTGATATCCTGCTTTATGTTTTACCCCACCCACATTTTCTGATGCCATTTAATTCTGCTTTATTTCCTACTTTTGCATCCCAATCACCTACAATTACAAGCATATCTTGTTTTAGTGGGTGACAAATTTCTCTTGGATTCTTGTGAAAGCTTTTAATTTCATCCTCTTTGGCCTCAGCAGTTGGACCACAGACTCAAATGATAGTTATATTAACAGATTTTTCGAGAAGCCTCATTGATATTAGTCAATCAGACCTTGCATTGCCACTAACTACCCGGGCTACATTTTGTCTCCATATTAAAGCCATTCTGTTTCTTTAGAGTTTGTCATTCCCAGAGTAGAACAGTGTAGTTGCCTGACTGGAAATGTCCCATCCTAGTCCAACTGAGTTTGCTAGCACAAAGCACAGCAATGTTTAGATGTTCCATTTCCTACTTTACAATTTCCGGTTTATCTTGGTTCATGCTTCTATGTTCTATGTTCCAATTGTATGTGTTGTGCAGCCTCATACTTTCCTTCCACCATTGTGCACAACAGTTGCTAGATATCCTCTGGCTTTGGTCTAGTTGCATCATCAACCCTACATGTACAGGAGGTCCCGAGGTAATGACAGTCTCAACATATGGTGTTTCGAGTTTAAGACACTCCTACAAAATATTTAAAAAATTGAGATGTGATTGCTTTGGCTCATGCCATTAGCATCAGATTTATGGACTATGTGAGTGAACTAGTTTGGCTGTGTGCAGCAGAAGAATATGAAGTACAGTTTACAGTGAAGTATATTTTTGTCCTTTTCTTTTTCTGTGGCTTAGTTGTGTTTTTATGTGCTAGATTATGATTTTACAACTGTGTTAGGATAGGTAAGTGACTTAGGCTAGGGTTTGTTTTTACTTATACCAAAATTTGGGATACATTACTCTTGTAGGAATGGAACTGTGTCATAACCCGAGGACTCCATGTATCTATATGCATTTATCTTTAAGTAGAAAAGCATATATATGTACTTGATATTATAACATTAATTTTAATTCAAATCCAAGGCTCATTCTAATTGTTCTTTTTTCTATATTTGCAACTCCCCATTTCAACACCTAGGAACTTGGTTTTCATTATTCAAAATCTTACTGACATGGGTTTCAATTACATTAAGCCACCTTTTCAGCTTGCTGAGTCCTGTCTCCTTATCTGGGATTCACTGCTGCCAGATTGACATAAAGGAAGGAGGAAAAGAAAGAAGAAGAAAAGAAGAAAGAAATAAAGGAGGGTAGATGGTTCTATATCTATTGAGAATTTCTTTGGAGCAACAAATAAATATTGCATTTCAATGGGTCACTAAAAATGGGTAGCACAATGCCTTAACCAAAATTTAGAAATAGAAACTTAAGGGCTGAATTCTACAAACACACATGTTATATTTAGCCTGCAATGTATTTCAAACAAAAATGAGTTTACTTCCAAAATTTATTTTTTAAAAAATTTGTAGGTATGGATTTCAATTTCTGACTTCTCTCAAAAATCGTCAGGTTTGGCATCAATGAATGTGAACTTCCACATGAGAGAAAGAAATCTAGTAGAGTTGCTGCTACTCTGCAGATGGGACACTTATAGTTCAGTGCAGATCCCTGCCACATTTTGGCTCATTGACTACCTACTACTTGAAGGAGATGGAGTTTATATTATGAAACATAGGAGGCTCTGGTTGAATATTTTAATATTTGCTAGTTGATTGATTACTCAAGGTCATGTTTTGAGTCCCAAGTCAATTGAATCAACCTTTTCTAATAAAGCTCTGACAGTTCTTCTTTACTATTTACTCCTCCATAGCCCCCATCTTAGCCTAAATTCAGAAACCTGCTCCCTGCCACATATGAATTATAGTAATTTCACCAGGGAATATTACTTGCAATTCTCTAGAAGTGGAGGAGAGTGTGCCAGAACCATTAGTTTCATGAGAACAAAAATTTCTCATTCATAATTTTGTGTGTGTGGTCTATGAGCTGTAAAGACCACTTAAGGTCACTGCTTCATACAGTATTAGGTAAACATTTAAGAGGTAAATACTTTTATCCATCTTTGCTTCCAGCAAAGAAATAGACCATGAAAACTCTGGAGGGCTGGCTTGATAGATGTTTTCACTCTATTATTCTCCCTGAGCTGAGTTCTCAGTAATGCTTCGTATAGATGCAGGTAACTGGACCACGCTCAGTGAGCTCGAGGGAAGAAAGGCAGATGTGTCTGTCAAGTCAATGAGAGAGAAAGAAACTCTCTTTCTATATCCATGAAAAGACTGTTTTTTTTCAGAAAAAAATAAATGTCTGTTAATTTTCCTAGTTATAGACAAGTTTAAAAGAAGAAACAATTCTTGAAATAAAGCTATTATGTTAATAAAAGATAATTGACATTGTTTAGTGGTTATATACTATATCTAATACCTATAGTTATTTATTGCTAATAGTAGATGAAAGTCTCATGTTTCCAATATGTTATTTAGTAGTATATCACTTGATGGTATGTCAACCTGACATTCTTAGTTGATGGTAATTCTACCCCGATAAAAGAAAATGGTACTTTATTGATGGTGTGGCTCAATATTTTTGTTTCTTTTTATCTCTCTTGTGAGTTTTTTGTTCATATCACTAAAGTGTTTATTTGCATGGACTCATTAAACATTAATATTGATCAAACTTTTGTCTTTTCTTTTTGACAGACACAGAGAGAAAGATAGAGACAGGGACAGATAGGGACAGCTAGACAGGAAGGGAGAGAGATGAAAAGCATCAATTGTTTGTTGTGGCACCTTAGTTGTTCATTGATTGCTTTCTCATTTGTGCCTTGACCAGGGGCAGAGCGAGTGACCCCTTGCTCAAGCCAGTGACCTTGGGCTAAAGCCAGTGACCTTGGGCTTCAAGCCAGTGATCTTTGAGCTCAAGCCAGCAACCATGCGGTCATGTGTATGATCTCACACTCAAGCCAGATGAGTTCACACTCCAGCTGGCAACCTTAGGGTTTCAAACCTGGGTCCTCTGCATCACAGTCTGATGTCCTATCCACTGTGCCACTGCCTGGTCAGGTCAAACTTTTGTCTTCTTTGATGTAATTATTTTTTCTAGTTTATTCTTTCATTTTGATTTTATTTTCAATTCTTATATACAAACTGTTTTAAGTAGTCAAATTGTTAATTCTTCTCCTTTTGACAGAGTCTTTTGCTTTAATGGCTTGAACACTGATTTTCTAGCTGGATTGAGAACAGTAAAAATGTATTTGTACCAAGTATCTACAAGATGTTGGTTATATGAATGTCATTGGTTATATAAGCACAACTAAGGCAAGGAATTTCTAGCAAGAGATTTTCAGTTGATACAAAAATCATAGGTATGTCAACAATGAACTTCATTTTCCCTCTCTCTTTCTTTGCCATCTAGGCCAGGAAGAACTTAACTCTCCCCAGAGTTTGAGATTTTAGTTACAGATAATCATAGGGAAAATAAACATTGTCTTTTTTATTACTCAAATAGATTTCAAATACAAATTAATGAGGAGACTTTTCCTAGTAATTTAAGGAAGAGTTTTAATGTAGCCCTCAGAGGAGCAAAGTCTTCAACTTGTTTCTTACATAGACAGACACACAGACACACAAACACATCCACATACTGTATCTTACACAATTGCCGGGGAAGTGTTGAAGGTGAAAAAAGAGGAAACCAGAGACACGTTCCTGCCCATTAACAAAATTAAAGGCTTTCTTTTTCCTGGGAGAGTGTGATTTAAGGGCTAATCAGCACTATGGTCTTTGCACATTATCTAAGAAAATAGAAATTACTGGCTACCGAATCTGTGCTTGGAGGCTCCAGGGGGAATCTCTTTAGGCCCTCTGATAACTTTTCACGCCATGCTTGAATATTCCTCCCCATGTAATTGAGTTTGTTAGCTATATATAAAAAGCGGCTGCTGGCTAATCGTCTGATTCTTTCCGTACGTGTTTGAGGAGGACAGTTTACTTGTGCAGATTAAGCTTCTTGTATTCAGTTTTCCTCTACTCTGCTGGCAAGGACTTGAACTGCTCTATTTGCTTTGCACAGTTCCATTAAATTATTCAATGGCATTCGCATCTGTATGTCTTTAGAACATTGGCTCCAAATGAGTCATATTCAAAAGAAAGGTTTTATTTTTAGGCCATTGAAATCAGAAGCAGTATCATAGGGAAAATGATTCTAAAAGTAGATTTTAGTTCATTCATGTAGGGCACAACAAACTTTTCTCCAAGTTCTGTAAGTTGATGGCTCTTCAATATCCAGGCAACCCTTTCTGTAGGATAAAAAGGAAGCCACTTCTCGCTTTCATGGAGGCCAAAGGTGAGGGCCCAAGAAAGAACACCAGGAGAAAAGCTATCTGAATGCCCTTGATGATGGTTTCCTTTGGGAATATCTATGTGAAATTGCCAGAGTACCTCTGTCTCTCTTGAGGTCAGCAAAGGGAGCTCTGACTGAATCTTATATATGTCTACTTTGTTCATACATATTATACAGGGGATATCCATTATATGAATTAACATAAGGAACATAACTATTATAAAACTCTTATGGACACTATGGACAAAGAATTTAGGTAGCAAGTGATCAAACACAAACACATATACAAATGACATGCATAGAATGACCTTTGCAGAAACATGCTATCTATTTTGTGTTTAATGTAGTCTTATGGTGGTCTGTTCCTGGTTTTGTATGTTTTGTCTCCTAATGTGAGAGAAATGAGCATGTAAGAAGGTCTTCCATTTAGGATCTGTGAGAACAGTAATAACATTTTTGAACCCGCAGTGATTAGGGTACTCTGTGCACCTGTGGAAATCCTTCATCCATGTGACTGAATGACTTTCTTTAGCTACATGTACTCTCTGTTCTCAAAGCAAAGCTAAACTTGACTTTGTGGGGGTGGAGTGAGGGTAAACACACATAACCTGAAACATGTATAATTATGTTAACCAGTGTCACTCCAATAAAATTCAATTAGAAAGGCCATCAAGGGCAACACACAGAGCTTCTCTAATTTCAGTAAGGTAAGAGAAAGAATCTTAGCATTTTTTTCCCATCATATTTTCCCCTGTTCTCTATTTGGTATTTAGAACCCATTTGTTGGCCATTGTCTTCCATTTTTTCAGGTAATTGTCTGGTTTATATTTTTACTTTACAATCATATTACACAATACTAATGAATACTATGTCAGAATATTTCAGCTTTCCTGGACTCAGTAACAGGAAATCCAATTCCTTTGTCCTATGATCTCCTAAAGTCATCTTACCCTGCCAGCCATAAATACATTAGCAGTATACAGAAGGATGATCTGGATGTAGGAAAACTATACTATAATAAAAAAGAAATGAACATTTTGATTCAAAAATTCTAAATTCCTTGTCCCGGATCCAGCCACACGTTTGCAAATTCTATTATTGTGCTCAATCATTTGACTTACCTAAGTCTTCATTTTTCCTTTTCACAAAATATTCTAGGACTATTTCAGAATGAATGGAATAAAATAACTACAACCACCTTTTAAATTGAAAAAGTTTTGGTTCAAATTTAAAATTAAAACCCTATGGCTATTGCTACCTGGTGAGAAGTGGAAAAATGAAAGGCAGCCGGTGTTGAAGGGTCTTAGATGAACTGGAATCAAAAGAATTTTAGTCTAAGAGAATGGTGGACAAATACCATGAGGAAAGTTGAGCGAAAAATTAAAGATCAAAGAGGATTTAATAACTAATCTGGAATAAGCAAAGAACATCAACTTTATAAAAAAATAAAGGTAGAATTAGTAAAAATATTCTATATTCACTTTAATGAATTATGTCCTCCTGAATTTAAAAAGCAGCACTTTTTTAAAAAAATGTTAACACACATCCATGCAGTAGAAAGACTAATATATAAATGCTTGTGATGGGCAGTTTATAATTTTAATTTAAGGTAGCCCAGTGCTCAAAACCTCAAAACAAAAGAAACTATACCAGTGACAACAGCATCCCCAATTTCAAATAAAAAAATAATATAGACAAGTCCATTCAGCCCAGTTCAAAGCCACGAAATTTATGCCTGGATGACCTTTATCAGTGGTTCTCATAGTGTGTGCCAGAGCACACTGGTGCACCCTAGAAGATTTCCAGGTGTGCCCTATTGTATTCCAGAGAAATACGTGCCTGTTGGGGACCAAAAAACCAACAGGGTGTTTGGAGTTTAGATTTTGGGGGGACAGAGATGTGCGGGATTGGCTCTAAACTGACCATCTGCCCAACCCCCCCACCTCACTTGCCTGATTAGGTTTCAAAAGGCTGTTAAGCTGTGATGCTGGATTGTTTACACTACTCCCCATGTTCCCCGGATAGACTGGAGGCAAGTTTCTTTTATCTTTTGTTTGGTGTAAAGTTAAGATGATATATATGGTGGGGGTTTTCTGCACTCAACACAATTAAGAGTAAAAAAGAGGAATTCTTCAATGTATTGACAAGGAAATGAGAGTTTGCCTTTCAAATATATGCCCAAACATTGAAGAAATCACTAGGACACATCAGGCTCATGTTTCTCATAAATACAAGAATGACAAAACTTAACACATTTGTGCAGGGACTAAGAATGTATCTATATATACAAAAGATAACTTTTTTGTCTTTTTAAAAATTTTTTAACCCCTCTTTTTTTTGAATTCTAAAAAGCACTACTCAAAATGTAACATAAAAATGTTTTTTAATGTCAGAATAAATTTAATTTTGTATTATTTATTTTGTTTAATTACCATAAATGCATGCTTGGACTTTATATATTTTTTCTTTAATATTTGACTTAATTATTATAACATATTTCTAAGAAATTTGTATATAGTGTGCCTACAATTATTTATAGGATTTTAAATGCGTTCCAACTTCAAAAAGTTTGAGAACCACTGACCTAAATAATTGTACTGAAATTTAATCTGAGAGCAAAGAGCAGAAATTAGAAGAATCTCTTTTTATTCTATAGGTAAATTTTATTACAAATATACAAATTAACATCTATCAAATTTTAGTTAAACCAGTGGTCCCCAGCCTTTTTTGGGCCACGGACTGGTTTAATGTTAGAAAATATTTTCACAGACCAGCCTTTAGGGTGGGACAGATAAATGAATCATATGACTGAGACAAGTGTCAAGAGTGAGTCTTAGACAGATGTAACAGAGGAAATCTGGTCATTTTTTAAAAATAAAACATCATTCAGACTTAAATATAAATAAAACGGAAATAATGTAAGTTATTTATTCTTTCTCTGGGGACTGGTACCAAATGGCCCACAGACTGGTACAGGTCCACGGCCAGGGGTTGGGGACCACTGAGTTAAACCAACTAGTTTTCAAACAGGTACAAATGTATTAATGTCTTAATGTCCTGAAAGGAGATCAGAATTTAAAGACATTTAGAACATTAAATAAATATGCCCAATGTCCAGGAAAAAGTCAAGTGATAAAATAGCCATGTAGTTGCTTTAGTTATTGTCAATACTGAACTAATTTCTCTTTGCTCAAATATATAGAACATTAAACATGGAATGAACTTGTTAAATAGAAAGATTGCATAGAAAGAAACAATTCAGCTGTATATATCCAGAGGGTAGTTTTTCTTAGAGATTAAGAGAAAGAGAGATGGAGAATCCACTATGTGATGTTCTTTCATTCTAATGCCAAACTCATTAAAGTAGGAAAAATAATATGTTAACTCATTGACAATCCATATTTATTTGCAGAATATATTTTCTTAGAAGTCAGTATTGAGAAGTTATATTCATTATTCTGTGGCCATGGAGAAGCACAGAATATAAGGCTTTGTCTTACCTGGGTGGGACAGTGATATAATGATTTAAGATAAGATAATGCTGGAGGATTGGCCCTTACTCCAACACGATGGGTGTCTTTATGAGAAGAGGGAAGACTATACACAGATATGCACAGAAGCAAAATGATATGAAGACATTCAGGAAGAAGAGGACCATGTGAAGATGACAGCAAATGTTGGAATTTTTTTTGTACAATCCAAAGAACACTTGGATTACCGGAACTGAAAGAGGTGAGAAAAGATCCTTTCCTAAAAGTTTTAAAAGGAATATGACCATAATAACAACTTGATTTTGAAATTCTAGACTCCATAATTGTAAAAGGATAAATTTCCATTTTTTTAAAGTCACCCTGTTTGTGGTGCTCTATTACAGCAGCCTTAGGAAACTAAGGACAATCTGGTATTATTTAGCTTTGTGATGTTCAACTTCCTGTGCTGGATCCTGAGAATATATAAACAATAGAACAAACTCCTGAGTTTATATAAGAGAATGAAAACAACCTTATTACAGGAAACAAACATTTCATATGAATATATTTTTTTCCAAAGTGTAGCAGTTTCATAAATGCTAATTCAAAAAATTATTGAGCCCAAGGAAATCATATAACTGGCAATACATAAAAATGAATAATTTTTCCTGAAAAAAATTATTTTAAATAGAAATTATAAGGAGTGTCACTAGAGGCCTCATTCTTTCATTATTGAGACTTGTCTGGGTAGAAATATAGTAAATAATTTTTTTTTTTACAGAGACAGAGAGAGAGAGTCAGAGAGAGGGATAGACAGGAACGAAGAGATGAGAAGCATCAATCACTAGTTTTTCGTTGCACATTGTGACACTTTAGTTGTTCATTGATTGCTTTCTCATATGTGCCTTGACTGCGGGCCTTCAGCAGACCAAGTAACCCTTTGCTCGAGCCAGCGACCTTGGGTCCAAGCTGGTGAGCTTTTGCTTAAACTAGATGAGCCTGTGCTCAAGCTGGTGACCTCGGGGTCTCTAACCTGGGTCCTTGGCATCCCAGTCTGATGATCTATCCACTGTGCCACTGCCTGGTCAGGTGTAAATGAAATTTTTATATCAATGAATTCTCAATCTGTACTTGTATACAAAATTAGAAAGGTAGGAAGAAAGGAAGAAAGGAAAGAAAGAAGGAAGAAAGGAAAGAAGGAAGGAAGGAAGGAAGGAAGGAAGGAAGGAAGGAAGGAAGGAAAGAAGGAAGGAAGGAAGAGAGGGAGGGAGAAAGGGAGGAAGGATAGGAAAGACAGAAAGAAGAAAAGAAGGAAAGAAGGAAGGATTATATGTTGAGTGGAATCTAATTGAGGAAAAAAGAGTCTAGACAAAGTTTAACTACAAAGTAGATCAAACAGAGACAAAACCAAGCACTACAATAGATTAGATTGACCAATAGCCTCTTCCCCATCTTAACAGGCTGAACAAAAAGCAACATGTACTTGTATAGATATAATTTACTTCATTCCTTCCAGTTCTTTTTCACATAGTACCTATATTTATTCAAAATTCTAAAATAAAAAAAAAGATATAAACCACCACCAGGAGGTAAAATAATCAGTAGAAACAAATAACACAAAGGTTGAAATTATCAAAGACAAACTTTACAGTGATAATAATAAGTATAATAAGGATCTAACAAAAAGTATATAGCATGAATAAGAAAATGTTAGCTAAAAATGCTGGAATAAAAAAATGCCACAGAGATAAAGAATTCTGATGGACTTATCCAATGAATATATCACATGAAAGGAATCAAAATACACTACTCTAAATATGCCACTTTGGCATATTGATTATTTTGAATTACTTAAGAAATAATCAGTGGAAGATGAACACTGTGTTTATTCTTTGTAACCTTGAAAGTAGAAAATAACTCTCCCATGTGGAGGGTACTCTCCCTGTCATCCTCATCACCAAGGATAGGAAATTCATGCTAGAAGGCTTTACAAACCAACCTTGTCACTTATTCACTTATTTGCTACCAAAGCCCAATTCCTTTGTCTTATTAATTCTTACCAAATGTATTATTTCTTTAAAAGATATAAAAGGTTCCTGTGTTGGTCACTTCTTTGAGTCTCATATCCTGTGGCTTTTGTACACACTATATTAAACTTGCTTTTCTCCTGTTAATCTGTTTTATGGCAACTTAATTATTGGAACAGCCAAAAATTCTAGATGGGAAGAAGGGGAATGTTTTCCTCCCCAATATACGTGAAGAATGACAGAATATAAAGTCAAAGCAGTAGAAATTATCCCAAAATAAAATAAGTGTAAAAAATAAAACATATAACATCTGTGAAAAACAAATGCACTAGCTTAAGACTATTGTAATTAGAGATACAGAAGGAGAAATCAGCATAATGGAATAAAAAAAGTACTGAAAGAAATACTGGCTGAAAATTTTCCAAATTTGGTGAAAGATGTCAAATCTTAGACAAAAGAAATCCAGCTTTAATGACCCCATGCAAGATTTAAAACAAACAAATAAATAAAATCAAAGATAAGGAAAAATATTGAAAGTGTCCAGAGCAAAAGGACATTTATATAGGAAATTAGAAAAATGGCTGGGTTTTCATAAGAGAAAAGATATCAGGCAAAAGCATCTTGAATGTGCTGAGAAAAATGAAGAACAAGAACAAAAGGAGGAGGAAGAGAGCCAATGATTTACACATCTGATTTCAAAACATGCAATTGTTAAAATAAAATGGAGACTAGTCTTGAAAATCACCCAGGCAGACAGAACGAATTAAGCCCCTGAAAGAAAACTAAATATACCTCCTTTTATAAGCATAAAACTTAACTTAGGTTATTTTTCATAAATGCCTCTGATAATCATAAAGGAAACCTAAATTATCTTCCTAAAATGGTATAGGATAATCACTGTTATCCAATTTTCTGCCAGCAGGATCCCCCCATTGCAATAAGTTATCATTGTAAAGTTTAAACTAGTCTCTTATTTTCATTTTATAAGCCATTCTGTAACATCCTTTCTGACCTTCATAGCAGTTTTGATTTTGAAAACGCCAGTTTACAAACAGTAGTTTTGTACACATTAAATTCTTACTAAATGCTAGTATACTTATCTGGTTTTAATTTTTACAGCGTCTGGATTTTTGACAATATAATGACGGTATAATATTGGCATAAAAGTAGGTATATAAATAAGTGGAACAGAATAGTGATACCAGAAATAAAGCATTGCATTTAGAGTCAGTTTTTGATTAAGGTGTCAAGATAATTCAATGGAAAACAAGTCTTTTCAACAACATCAAAAATGCTTAGCCAATTGTATATCCACAGGCAAAAAGATGAATTTAAACCCTTACTCACATTATATACAAACATTAATTTAATGAACCATTGAACTAAATAAAAACTAAAATTATAAAATGACTAAAAAAAGACAAAGAAGAAAATCTTCAAGAACTTGGATATGACAGAATTCTTAGGTACAATGCCAAAAGAAAAATCTATAAAAGAATATAGATATCATATCCTATATAGGATTCTCTTAAAAGATAACCATTAAGAAAAGAAAGACAAGCAAAAATTGGGGAATAATTACTTGCAAATACAATATTAATAAAGGAATGGCATTGAGAATACATAAAGGTTTTAATTTTTTGATTAGTAATAAGACAAAAATTCACATAAACAGGAATAATTTGCATAGTTATTTCCATGAACAAGGTATAGGAATGGCAATTAAGAACATTAAAAAATACATTCTTAGTAATTATGGAAATAAAAATTAAAACAATGGGATACCAGCTCACATCCAACTGGAATGATCATATTCCAAAATACATACAAGAAAAACTAAGGAGGATATGGAGAAACTACAACCCTCATATATTGATGATTGTATAGTTAAATGTCAATGTTAAATGGGATAGCCACTTTGCAACTTGGCAGTTTTAAAAAATTAAACACAAATATACCATATAACACAGCAATTCTATACCTGGGGATCTACTGAAGAGAAATTAAGTATATGCACATACAAAGTATTTATAGGCATATTTTTCATAATAGCCTTATGTTAGAACCAATGGCTACGTCCATCAGGTGATGAATTAATAAACAAATATACTTTATATTAATATAATTAAATACAATTCATCAAAAAATAAAAAGCAAACTACTGACATACACACCATAAAATCACTATGCAAAGTGAAAGAAGCCAGAGGTAGAAGACTGTATATTACTTAATTTTGTGAAATAAACAGAAAAGGCAAATTCCTATATAGAAAAAGTAGATAGGTCTGTCGACAGCTGGAGATGGAGACAAGGATTAACTGTAAATGAGCACTTAGACATTTCTGGTGTTATAACTGCCATGTCTTTAGGAGTAGGGAGTGGCTTTTGTCACTTTTTTCTAATATGCAACATGAGGCTCTTGAAGTAACTGGTTTTTACTTCTAGAATGGCACTGTTTTTGAAGCCTGATTCCCACATCTTTCAGGCTAAGGATTATTTGAATTGTATTTGTGTGTTTCCTTGGCTTTCTACCACCTTCCAGATCTCTCTTTCCTGCTGAAAGTCTTTTTTTAAAAGCATCCGAATGTATACTCACTGCAACATATACCAGTATGAGGTCATTTGCATTTTTTCAGAAACATCTCATCTTATTTGTAAAGCAGATTTCTTTCAACATATCAAAGCACATACTCTCACTGAATCCATCTGAGCCCTTTTAAAATCACCCTTCTAAGCAAAATACTTTCATTTAAAAAAAAATGAACATTTCCTGTACCCAAGTTAACTTTTTGTGTTGAGCCAGAGCAATATAAAATATCAGCTCAAGTGGGAAATGTAGGGAGGAATTATAAAGGAAAGCCAGGAAGATTAAATGGAAAATGACTCTCTAAGGTCTGATGTGTAGTGTTAATGATGTAGCTCACTGTAGCTAAGAGGAGCAGCTAGTTTTGGGCCTTTTGTATCAGGGAAACTAGTGATGTCTTCTATGTTTCACCTGTAAAAAAAAGGAAACAAACCCTCAATTTTGCTACAAAAATTATTTCCGATTACTTAAGAAAAATATACAATTATATTGCCAAGAAGAAATTTGAAATTTGTTTTAATAATATCCATTTTTACAACCCTCCCCTCCAATTACTATGTTTATGACTTTGACTATGTTTATCTGAAAGGTTAAGCTTGTCTTTGTTATTTTAACCTTATGACTTGATGACAAATAAGGGCAATTATGTTTTAAAAGACTTACATGTCAAATGGATAAATATAATCAGTCTGATCTCAAAGAGCTGACAATTTATATACAACATTTTATATAAGATTGGCCATAAAAAATGCTAAGTAATACAGACAGATTGCACAAACTTCAAACACATTATAAGATTTTGAAGTAGAATTTCGTTTGAGTTGGAATAACAAGAAAAAACATGGTAGAATATCTAGGCAAGCAAAGCAGTAGGAATAAAGAAGGACCTAGGTAGGGCTTAATAATGAATATAAAATATTTCATGAAGTAATCAAACAACACATGGTAATGACAGTATTCTACATCACTGCTTTTAACCTATCAGATTCTCTGAAGGTAGTGGAGAGAGAAGGATCATGTAGAAATGATTAGAATATAAAAGTGGAGGTGGGGAGAAAATGGGGAGATGTTGGCCAAAGGGTACAATATTTCAGTTATAAGATGAATAAGTACAAAAACCTAAGGTAGTGCATGGTGACTATAGTTAATATAATAAATACCAAACCTCTCATAATGTTTTCGTCACCATAGTTCAATGGTAAAACCCAAAAATTTCATATTGGTACAATACTATTAATTTACCATAGACTTTATCTAGATTTTACCAGTGTTTCTCCTAATGTTCCTTTTCTATCCCAGGATCAATATCAAACCCAAAATGAATTAAGTGGCTATGACTCTATAGTTCTCTTCAGTCCATGAAAATTTCTCTGTCTTTGCTTTTGGTTTGTTTCTTTGTTTTTTGTAACCTTGACATTGTTGAAGAATATTGGTCAATTATTTTGTAGAACGTTTCTCAATTTTTGTTTGTCTGATGCTTTCTCATGATTAGATTGGGGTTATGGATTTTAGGGAAGAATACCATAGAGATGAAGTGCCTTTCTCATCACATTCTATCAATGTTTGCATATTAACATGACTTATAACTGGTGATACTAATTTTCTAACTTTATTGAAACAATGTCTACAAGTTTCTTCACTTATTTTTTCTCTCTCTTTCTGTGCTCTCTTTGTTGAATATAATATAAGATGAATAAGTACTAAAATTAGTATTACACTACCCAATGAACTATTACACCACCCAATACTAAAAAAAATAAAAAAAGAAAGAAAGAAGAGAAAAGAAAGTTGAGTGAATTAAGCTCTATTTTCTGGAAGAAAGCATATTAAAAAACTGGCAACATATGTTTAAATACTGCAGTAATTAATAAATATTTGGAAAGTTAATTTGAAGTTATGGCAAATATCTGTTTATTCCAGTGGTTCTCAACCTGTGGGTCGTGACCCCGGCGGGGGTTGAATGACCAAAACACAAGGGTCGCCTAAAGCCATCGGAAATACATATTTTATTTAAAAATGTATTGTATAATAAATACATATTTTATTTAAAAATGTATTGTATAATAAATATGTATTTCCTATGGCTTTAGGTGACCCCTGTGTTTTGGTAGTTCGACCCCCGCCGGGGTCGCTACCCACAGGTTGAGAACCGCTGGTTTATTCTATAAAGTTTTCTATTCTATCAAAGCCAAGCTGAGGTATGAACAACATCTTCAAACCAGGAGTACATGAACTAGTATATATTTTCCTTTCCATTTAAATTTTTTAAAGAAGTAATGGTGGTGTCTGACTGTCTAGTGGTGTCACAATGAATAGAACATTGATCTGGCATGCTAAAGACCCAGATTCAAAACCTTGAGTTTGCCAGCTTGACCATGGGCTCACCAGCTTGAGCGCAGGGTTACTAGCTTGAATGTGGAATCACAGGCATGATTCCATGGTGGCTGGCTTAAGCCCAAAGTCACTGGCTTGAGCTTGGGATCATTGGCTTGGCTGGAGCCCCTTTCTCTCTAATCAAGGCATGTATAAGAAGCAATCAATGGATGACTAAAGTGACACAACTACAAGTTGATGTATCTCATCTTTTTCCCTTCCTGTCTGTCTCTCTCCTGCCCCCCCCCAAAAAAAGCAAATTAATTTTTACCTTGTTTTTCTCTATGTTGGATGCTTTCCAGTGCCTTTGAATGTTTTTATAATATAGTCCATCCAAGATTTTATCATTGTTATGTGTGAGAGTGTTCATGTGTCTACTATTTTTGCCACCATTATCAAGGTTTCAAGGCTCAATTAATTTAATTGGTTTACTTGAGCTAATTCATATGATGTTAAATACCAAAGAAATATATTAAAAATATATTTGACATAATATGTTAACTAAGGTAGGAAATAGTTTTAATCACTTAACAATCTTAAATGATTTAAAAAATGTTTTAGTGATGACAAATTCAGTCATTTCTAAGACACCATTTTTTGGTCAATTCAGACAAATGAGATGTTATTTTATTTCCTGGATTTTTATCAATATAATACTGCAACTGCCAATTTAATGAAAACTAAATTAGACTTGTGAATATAAATAGCATACTGTCTTTCTTAACTTGTGCTTTTATTCTTTAGCTAGTTCTTTTAGTATCAAATGAATTCAGCCTCACCTCACTTACATGAATGCTTAGTATTTTTTCATTTTCTAGTATCTTGTAAGTATGACCATTTTCAGACTTTGTTGTTGGTGTGAATTTCAAAGTTAACCATGGTAAGCAGATGATCTACCAACAGGTTTCCAGAGGTCAATGTGATTCTATAGTCAAAACATCTTAATTTATCAAATTGCAAAGCAATGTACTTAAATACTTTCTTTCCTTTATAAGAAATTAAATATCGAAATAAACACAGTGTTTTAGCTGATTGTTTGATGAGTAACTATGATGAATTTCTGTTCACTCGTGCATGTGTTAGTCTGTGTGTGTTAGCATGTATGCATGTGTACCTGTGTGGTTATGTGTGTGTTGGGTAAATGTCTTTAAAGAAGAGTATTTCAAGAGATAGAAGAAGAGAAAGGGTCAGGTAGGGAGGAAGTGGTGGAGAAAGAGTTAAATCAAGCCAGTGAAAAAAACCATTGAGTGGGTACTCAGTACAAGAAAATAAACCAGCAAATGTGATGAATATAAAATCCCAGGCCAGAAAGCTCCTTGTTTCAATGGGTAATTTTTAGGTAACTAATTTGAGCAGTCCTTTCATGACACAGAGCAGCAATTTTTAAATTGTGGTAATATTATATTCACAGGACTTAGAGGAAGCTGGGGAGTCAAATGGGGCTCTTGGGCCCAACTCCTTCAAACAGAAGAGCTTCATTTTCATCTGTTTTATTCAGTTGACATCTGAATTAAATGCTCTGAATAAAGAGTTACTTTAAGAAAAAACTAAAAACGATTCCATAATTTTGAGCTCCTAGAAGACAGGAATAGCAGGTAGCAACACCTTAAAAAGGATAATAGAAAAATAATTACATTAATAAGTATAAATTGTATAGAGAATACTGTATGTTAACAATAAACATAATAAATAGTGATAATAAAACATTCTATCTTTAACTTAGCTTTATCAATAAGATATTGTAATGAAATGATATTTACAAATATGATATAGTAACAGTTATTTCATAAAATATAAGCTAGTTTTATAAGTGTCTATTTTATTCAATTTTTAAAGAATTTTCAGCTGAAAGAAAATATTTAAAAAATATATATATTGAGTACCCTCAATATATATGTGGAATATACAAGGGAAATTCTTAAAATAGTTGGCCTTAACAAGCTTAACATACAACTGAGGAAATAAAACTTATGTTATACAAAGAGAAATCAGAACATTGTTATAATATTTCATTTCCAAGATGAGTATGTAGTTAAGTCAGAGTTTGGTTATATAAATTTAAATATTTCAATGGTTTTGAAAGATTATAAAGCTTCATGGAGAAGGAAAGATTTGGATTATTCCTAGATCACAGGTTGAAAAATAAATGAGAAGATAAATGTTGATACATTTACACATTAATTTGCCTTGTCTTTTAATTATAAGCTTCTTTTATTGTATATAAATATAAGTGTGATGTTTCCTAAATGAAGGCCATAATTTCAAAAGGATTTATTATTATATGTGTATTAGGTTCCACTAATAGAAACTGATTTAAAAAAAATTCAAAATTATGACAACCATATCTGTTCCTTAAATCATGCATGAGACCATGTGCTCCCGGAGAAAAAGATAGAGGTATATGAACAACATGGGAATAACATCTTTTGTTTCAGGCTCCACACTCAGGAAAGAAAGAGTCAGGTAATCCAGTTGCATGGGTTTAATATGCTAAGGCTTCATTTATTCCTAATGGGGTCATCAGCATCTTTTGCGATCTCAGTAATTAAGAAGCCAGTTTGATTCCTCTGATTATGGACTCCCTCAAAGCTGGCTGCCAGGTCATAAAGGAAATAGTAAGATACTTTGGAGAACTAATGGCTGTCTGTGTGTGCTGAGTCAGTCTTGATTTAATGAAAGGCTAAGCTGAGTTCTTCAGTACTACTTTGTGTCTCTGAGATGATCTATATTAATATGTTGATTGCTTCTTCTTGGGCATCATTTTCCCTGTAGGGACATGGGGCATATATATAGCTTTACAAAATTAATTATATATGGGAGATGAGAGAAAACTTAAAGGGTATAACAGTGGAAATTCTAAAGTGAAACAATGTGTGTAGAGACCTATATTAAACAAAGAAATGCAGAAGTGGGAGAATTTCTGTGATATTTCAGTTGAAAGATGGAGACTGTTGACTTCATTATGGAAATCATTAGGATAGTCATGTTCATTGGAAGAGAGCAGGATGGTTTAAGGACTCTCCATGGAAATACTATTTTATCGCACTCATTACCTCCCCACCCATCTCCACTTTTGTTTATGTCTTCCTTAATGAATGCCATAGAGCAGTGAAAACAAGAAAAGAGGATTCGATGAGCCAAAAACAGTAAAGCAACATGAATCACTATGATAGATTTCATTAATTAGAAATTGAAATGAAAGACACCAACCTGTGAAAAATTGAACCTCTGAAGGTTGTTCCAGGACATTGTCTGTTCTAATTTTCAGTAGTTAATTCGACAGAAATGTTTAAAGTATGGTCTGCAAGAGAAATCTGGTGACTCAGAATAAAAACCACAGTGGGAGAAAAAGAAGCTTTATGCCATTTTCCTTTCTAGTGCATACTTTGATTAGTCAAGCACCAGAAAGCCAAATTTGGGACACTGCAAAATTCCTTCTATATAAGAAACTAAAAAGGCTTTTTTTTTTTGTTCACTGCTCTACCTAGGAGGCATGTGTGGTTATTCAACCGATTTTTTAATTGTGAGAATTTTCTTCTGAATAAGTTCTTCTGAATTTACAAGATCCTCTGGTGAGCAAATAATAAGAGGTGAGAAGGTGGGAAGAGAGGGGCAGAGGAATGAGAAATGGAGAATGATCCCGTTGCTCTCTAAGGGCACCTTCAATAACTTGTACTCAGTTAAAACAAGTACAATCTCAATAAGCTGGTGGTCAACTATCCAAAAATTCAAATAAATTGAAATTCTTTTATAACTCCAGGTTCTAGATAAAGAAAGACTAAGTGGAAAAAACAATAACCACCACACATGAACAAGACAGCAGTAGCAGCAGAAACAATATGCTGGTTTTTCTTTACTGCCCTCTTCTTTTCTACAGCCATTTCTGCCCTGCTCACTGCCCTGGAAGGTGGATCCAGTTGACTCTGTTTCCTGGATTGCCTCGTTCTCTTGCATGGGGTGGAGTTTCAACTAATGGAAATTGATAGAAAATGATGAGATGGCAGGAGATAGGGAAGATAAAGATATTTCCCCACTTTCTTCCCTACATTATGGTGGTGGTGGCATTTATTGACTCTTCTATGGTATAACTTCTGTCAGTCAATTTCTCTTCTTTGGCTCCAGCTGTGCACAAAGATTATTCACCTTATCTCTTCTTTCTGGACTGTTTTAACACTCTTATCAGAAATATAAGTATGATTTTCAACAGGTAACTGGAAAAGAAGGTATTTTTCATATCTGTTAAATGTCTTTATAGAAACAAAATCAGGTTAGGAGGAAGAAAATCTTAATTCTATATTCAGCACTTCAAGAATCCTAAGTAATTCCATTATAGTCAAATTTTCTCAATCTTCCTGCTATAAATGGAGAAGGATCAATGAGTCCTAACCCTGTCGTGAGATAAAAAATCTCAGAAGATGGTCAAACTCTCTACTCTGCTCAGTATGTACACCTAGACCCTCTTATCTTGGAAGCTAGACTGTGTCTGTAACTGCTTAAAATGATAGAATGAGGAGAAAGTGACCTCATAGGACTTAGAAACAGGTATTAAGAAAAAGTTCTACTCACTCGGGAGGGATTACAAACTACTCTGGTGGAGACAGGAGCCAAGAAGAAAGGCCTTGGGAAGTGAAACATACTGGGCTAAAAGAAGTCACCCAATGGAACACTGAGGTACCAGATGTCCAGCCATCTGACAACATCTGTTACTTTGCAACTGTATGAGAAAATTTAATACAGGAAATCTGAGGAGCCTCCCAGTTAAGCCCCAGCCAATACCCAGACTTGTGAGATATAATAAACTGTCAGTGGTTTGAGCTACTATATTTGGGGATAATTTATGATACATTAGATAACTGTAGCAATAATCTACTTACTACCAGGGTATCTGTGAAAGGTACTTAAGTTTCCTGTAGCTCAATTTTTTCACTTTCAAAATGTGAATGATAATAGATAACTACATTATAGGTTACCTTGAAGTATAAGCTAAAAAATGAGAAAAAATGCTAAAAGTAGCCATTCATCACAGAGTTGGGGACATAGGAAGTAGTGAATCAAATTTTGTTTTTATTGGCAACAATTTAATTACATATGTTTTATCTTTTATTGCTCAGATAATACACACACACAAACACACACACATATGTGTATATGAATCAGAGTTTTGGATACTGATGCACGAGCAATGTTGAATGTTAAAGGAAGTAACCTAGACAGAGAACCAGGAGAAGTTGTGGCTAGCTGTGGAATAGACATGGAGGGTAGAAGTGCTGGTGTGAGACCAGGCCATAAAGGATTTTGGAACATATACTGAAAGTATGGAGACTTTGCTATGTAGGTTAAAACCCTTGGTTCTGTGAACAATGAATTGAATAGAAAGATATTGGCGATTTGGAGGTAGAGAGACAAACAGGGACATTCTGGCAATAAGCAACAAATTTTAACTGCAGATATATTTCTGTGGTAATGTCAGCAAAATTTGGTAACCACTGGTTTAGGTAGATAGGCTAAAAGAAGAGGGAAAAGCTGAGTCTCAGGCTTCTCTCCTGATGGTAAAAGATACTGACCTTCATTAAGACAGGAAAT
Organism: Saccopteryx bilineata; assembly: GCF_036850765.1. NCBI lineage: Eukaryota > Metazoa > Chordata > Mammalia > Chiroptera > Emballonuridae > Saccopteryx > Saccopteryx bilineata. The sequence goes on along the minus strand of NC_089500.1, from coordinate 28,512,453 downwards.
ACAGAAAAAGAGAAAAAATATTTTTTCACTATAGAATAAGAGTGTTGGTAGAAAGGGTAGTCATCACTCCTTAGTGGGTACTTAATATGGGTTAGATACTTTTACAAAGACCTTTAAATACATGATTTCCAATTACTTCAAATATTAGGATATCTATTCCAATTGTAGAGATAATGATACTGAGGTTCCATTATATTAAATTTACTTGAAAAAGACATACAACTTAAATGGCAAGGTTATATGACTTAAATTTCATACACATTTCTTACTTAGAAAGTTGGATATGAACTCAGAACAAAGACAGAGTGGTAGAGGTAGATAGACAGATGTAGATATACTTGTTGATGTTGTTTTGGGGATGGATGAGAGTGGGTAGAATGAGAAATGAGAAGTTCAAACACTGAATCCTCAGCCATGGCCTGATAACTCAGTTGGTTAGAGCATTGTACTAATACACCAAGTTTGTGGGTTTGATCTCTGGTAAGGGCACTTACAAGAATCAACCAATGAATGAATAAGTAAGTGGAACAACAAATTGATATTTTTTCCTTTCTTTCTCTCTTTTGCTTTATCTTTGTCTTCCTTCCTCTCTTTCTCTAAAATCAATAAATATAAATAAAAATTAAGTAAAAAAACCCCTCTGAATCCTCAAAAACACCAATAGTTAAAAATTCAGAAGAAAGTGAGTTATTGTGTAAATGGAGGTGTTACTGATGAATATTAATAGGTCAACTGAGAGCAAAGCCTAGAGTGGGGTGGGGCATGAAGAGGGTAGACCAGAAAAAGGAAATTAACATGCAAATAATACTCTATAGAGAGAGGAAGAGGGTTGGGGAATGAAAGGTGACCACTAGGTTGACAGCTAGGAGATATAAATAGTTGGAACAGTTTGGAAAATTTTAGTGTCTAGTTAGGATTGTGATTGCTCCCCTTAATTGGTTGGTTTTACAGAGCAGGGAGAAAGGAGAGGACACAACAATCTGAGGGTACTGCATTAACAAAGTGACCATAATGGAAAAGCAGAAAAGGTGTAAGAGTGTGCTATAATAAACTGATCTCCCGATTCTGACTCCTGTTTCTATCTAGGTGTGTTTTTAAAAGAAAATTTTACATTAAACCAGGTGACATTGTTCTGTATCACTAGAGGCCATCTGTGTCCACAGCAACTATGTGACTGTGGTTATTCAGGGTTTAGCCATGTTAAGAACCATTTAAGACTTTACCTAATTTGTAAATTTAACAATTAACCTGCCACTATCACGTGGATTTGGCAAGAGACATGAGATTCCTAGGTCAAAAGCAAGGGATTTCCTTACATATGGCATTAGCAATAGTAAAAATATCATCATATTCTTGTGCTAGTTCCCTGAGTACCATTTCCCACAAGATCATAACAAAGATGCTCAGGTGACAATTGTGCATGCATTTCAGAACAGGAAGTTTAAGCTTAGGGTATCCAAACCTTTTATAATAGGCAGTATATGCCTATCTTTTGTCCCTAAGGGAGATATATTTGTTGCACTGGCAGTTTGGCTCGCTTTGGACAGAGACACTATATCTTCCAGGGCAGCAAGCAAACCTATTCTTTGCTTCAAATAGGCACACTCTATGTTCTAAGTCTGTTGCTATGCAAATATTCTTGAACAGTAGTCTGGTACAAAGGCAGTCAGTCTCTCTGCTCATAAAATGTGCAGAAACATGATTAGAAAACCACCTCACAACAAGCCAATGCTAAACTTGAATCGTGTCATTCCCATCACAATCACTGAATAATACAGTCTTACCCTACTTAACTTACTAACACTATACTCTCTTCTTTATGATGTGGCTCCATTTATAACACTTAATCCATCTTCATGCAATGTTTGGTCAATATCCATATGTTTCTTTTATACAAAGAACTGCCATTACCCCTCTTATTTACCTATAGGTATTTTAGCATTGTGATACATTCTTTTCTTCTCCAGGGATCCTCCCCAACATGCACTGATATCTTTTTTCTCTGGTGGCTTTTACTGGCTATAACACTCTTAAAAGTAATAGTTTTACTAATTTATGTATTTTTGGTATTACAATTATTGCATGTGTAAATAAATTTCTTACCTAAATTCATTATCACTCTTTACACACCAGCTTAATTTCTGATTTAATAAATCTGGAGGATTTTAGGTGTTATTACTTATTAAAGTTCCACAGAAATTCTAATATGAGTTCAGGTTGGGAAAACACTGTCAAGAGGAAAATTCAGTAAGTTAAAAATCAATACATTGAGGGAGAAAGGAGAGGGAGGGGGTTGAGGGAGGTGAGAGGCACAAATAAAACCGGATAGAAGGTGAAGGAAGACAATTTGACTTTGGGTGATGGGTATGCAACATAATCAAATGTCAAAATAACCTGGAGATGTTTCCTCTGAACATATGTACCCTGATTTACCAATATCACCCCATTAAAATTAATAAAAAAATCAATACATTAATTTTTCATAACCATGGCTACATATACATTGTTCATGTCAGCAGCAACAGTTATAATACAATTGTATATTCTCTTTTGGCTCATATATTTTTTTGAAATTTTTAATTACCATTTTTTTACTATTTGTTCTTTTTTTTCCCAAAATTCTTCATTATTTATTTCATTGAATTTACTTTTTCTTAAAAATATTTTATTTATTCATTTTTAGAGACGAAAGAGAGAGAATGGGGGGAGGAGCAGGAAGTATCAACTCCCATATGTGCCTTGAGCGGGAAGGCAGGGTTTTTTTTTTGGGGGGGGGTTGTATTTTTCTGAAGTTGGAAACGGGGAGGCAGTCAGACAGATTCCCGCATGCACTCGACTGGGATCCACCAGGCATGCCCACCAGGGAGTGATGCTCTGCCCATCTGGGGCATTGCTCTGTTGCAACCAGAGCCATTCTAGCGCCTGAGGCAGAGGCCATGGAGCCATCCTCAGCGCCCAGGCCAACTTTGCTCCAATGAAGCCTTGGCTGCAGGAAGGGAAGAGAGAGACAGAGAGGAATGGGTGCTTCTCCTGTGTGCCCTGGCTGGAAATCAAACCCGGGACTCCTGCACTCCAGGCTGACGCTCTACCACTGAGCCAACCGGCCAGGGCCAAGGCAAGGTTTTGAACCAGCAACCTCAGCATTCTAAGTTGATACTTTATCTACTGTGCCACCAAGGGTCAGTCTGAATTTACTCTTATTCTTAGAAATCTTTCCCCTAGAGCTCTCTCTTCTTTTGTATTAGTCTGGTTGAATATGAAGTCTCCCATGGAGATGTCTTTTTGGGATTTTCTTTCACTTTTTTCCATAGTTTAATCATTTGTTTACTATTTTGTCTGTTATCTCATGTCAACCTCTTTGTAGGTCAACTCTCTAGGTTTGGTGGTAGGCCATGAACTAATGAATTTTTAAGAAATAATGCAGGGAGAATCAATTTTATAGTTCTAGCTTGTTTGACATTCTACTCATGAAATTGGTGAGAAGTTGTTTAGATATAGAATACATACTTTGAAAATAACTTTTCTCAGCACTTGAATGTATTACTCTATAATTTTCTGGAATCTGTCTTGCTGATGCAAATTTCATGGTAAAATTATTTTTACTTTTAAAATTTTACCTATTTTTAGTCAATGACAGCAACATGGATCTTTCTTTTATATCCTTTGCTGTGCTGGTGTTTATTTTGACATTCTTATATTCATTGTATTCAGTCAAATACTGACAGCCAGTTCTAGAAAATCTCTTCATAATTTTCTTCATTTTTTTTGTAATTCATATAGAATTGTGTCTCTTTTTTCAAATTTTCTATCATATTTTGCAACTCTTTTTCTTTAAACTTTGGAGAGTATTTCCTCAGCAATATCACTTACATTTTATTATGCATTTCTTTAAAATTAGCAATCATATTTGTAATTCTAAGATCTTTGTTATTTATCCATTGCTCTTTTTCCATAACATTTTGTGGTTTTTTTATGGGATGTCATATATTCTGGGATCTATCTGAAAACACTGAAAAAACATATTTTCATTATTTGAAGTTTATTTTTTTCCCTCAGACTTATTTTTTAAGGACCATTTTTCTATTGTTTTACTCATTCCTTTTCCCATAAAATCTTCTAAGTTTTGCTTAGTCATATTTAAGAAAAATAATAGTAGAAAAGCTAACTGAGATTTAAAACAGATTTAGTTGAATATTTATTTAGGCTGTATAACCATAAACTGGTATTTACCATTTAGGACTTCTAATTGCCAGAATTTTACAAATGTATTTGCATCTGAATGCCAATCATTAGAGAAACTATTATGATTTGATGTAAAAAAATCATTCTACTAATGAGCAAGATGAATGTACTTAGCTTGTGAAACTGTGGTAGAGATGAGTTATTTGATTGCTTATTTATTTATTTTTATTTTTTTCTGAGCAACAATCCCTGATTACAGCTTCTAATCCTCTCAACACATGAAATTGTATTAATGTGATCTTAAGGTGCTAGTGCTACCAGATACTGCGCAGAAGAGAACAAAATTTTCTCTAGAAAAAAATGACAGAAACGTAGGCTTAAAATTATTTTCCTATGTAATTTTGAAAATAAAATATCTGATAGCTAATCAAGAATGATCAGAGATACAAGATAAAAAGACAAGCAATTGCAAATTTTATGTAAATAATAATATAGCTCCCCAAAATAAGAAGCAAATATTATGGAACTAGAGTTAGAAACAAGTTTATGTAGTTACTCATAGAGTAACTAAAAATAAAATATTTAAAGATAAAATTTTTGAAGGACACATTTAATATATATCTGACTTTTATACCACTTCACTGGACAACTACAGATCAAATACTTTTGTCAGGGAGGTAGAGCAGGGCTTAAGATTCTTTAAGTATTGAAATCCCAATTAAAATCCTAGCTGTTGTTTGTGTCTCTGTATGTGAAATATGTTGTATATAGTTCTAAAACATATATGGGAAAACAAAGGAACAAGAGTTGTGGGGACATCCTTAAAGACGAAAGACAATAGGAAAACTTGCTCAACCAAATATCAAGAATTATTACAAAGCCACAGTAACTAAGACACTGGGCACAAAAATAGACAAATAGAGAAATGAAATAAAAATAAAGCATTCACAAACAGACACAGTTATCTAACACCTGATTTAGGCAAAACATAGCACTTTACAACAATAGGAAAGTACAATAGTTCTATTAAATAGTACTGGGATAATTAGATAACCACATGAAAATAATTGTTATATCATTCCATTTCACCATATATGAAAATCAAGTCCATATTGATTTTTAGATTTACATGAGAAATGAAAAACAATAAATCTCTTGGAAGATAATATAAGAGAAAATCTCCAAATCTTAAGACTTAGATATAGGAAAGTACTTTTCAACAGATATAAGAAATAGCAACTCCCCCTCTCTTCCCCTAAAACAGATTGATATATGAAATGAAATCAAAAGAGAATTTGTTCATCAAAAGACATTATTAAAAGAACAAAAAGGCTAACCATAAAGTGGAAAAAGATTGTTTGGAACACCCTAATCACAAGGGCTTATATCTGAGTATATAATATACTTCTACAAATTGATAAGAAAAATCCACAAAAGAAAACTGAGCAAGATAATTAACCACACATTTCACAAAATATATTTTAAGAAGTTCAATGAAGGACAAAGTTGCTCAATTATATTAGCAATCACTTATTCAAACTACATTCTCAATGAAGAAATTCTTAAATAACATGTCATTTATTTGACTTTCCTCTATATTCTGAATGTTAAACTTTTCATTAAAGAAAGACAATACTGAACTACATATAATTGCCAATAGTTACATCCCTTTCATTGTGAGGGTGGAAAGGATAGAAAAATCAGTTTGAAAAATAATGACACACAGTAATAGGTAGTCCAAAAAATATCTGGCCTGGAATTATAAACCCTGAATTCTAAAATGGCTACAGAACCTTCCTACTCTTTTCCGCAGCTATATATCAATGGGAAAATCATATACCCATTGTGACACTCTACTTCTTTATTTAAAATGTGAGCACAGTATAAATACTTTCATGGTTATGAGAGTTAAACAAGATTACTTGCAATAAGTGTTAGAGAAAGGTGTGGATGGAAACTTAGGATGATAGAACAATGCTTTAAACATTTATCTCTTTTACAATTTTATTTTATTAAGCTTTGGAGATTTTTACACTGTTGAGGAAGAGAGGAAAGTAATAATCTAGGGTACAAAGAGAAAAGAATAAGATGCAATTTTTTCATGGTTCAAGATTTTGCTAACTCAGGCTGTTTTCTTTACAACCATATTTTGTAATCCTCTAAATGAATGGTAATATAATATTGTCAAAGGGGCCCTGTATGTTCTTGGATAATATTTGATGTTAAAAAAGAGTGTGTTAATAGGAAATCCCCAATTAGTTAGCTGTTGTCTGCCCATTTTTTAAAAATATTTATATCACTTAAAGTCACGTTATTACAGTATTAGAAAATTCTTTTGTTTATAAGAACTGGACCTAAATCTAGCCAATAAACTGACAAATACAGCATTCACAAGGTCTTCTCACTCCCTCTCAACTTTTTTGCTATATCTTTATTCCCTCTTATGATATTTTTCTCTCCATAAAAAAATGCTCAAAACTTTTTCTTTAGCTGTTTTGCATCCTAATCATAATATATTTTCTTTTAGGATTATTTATGCTGAGATTCCTAGAAATGAATGGTGATGATGACAATGATGATGATGGTGGTGGTGGTGATAATAATGTCATATTATTGTTAAGATATAATCAAGAGTGCCAATAAGGATAAGACATACATAAAAGAAAGAAATCTCGGGTGATGATGGCTGACTGGCGATTCTGGAATAACCCAAACAGAATTATTTATATCCTTGTTAAATACAGCAGACACTGAACAAAGCTTCTAAGAGGGAGAGTTTAAGGGATCTTTATTTGGGTACCAGAGAATATATTTTATGTGTCATTTCATTCCTACGTCCTCTGTGCTCACTCCTTAGGAGCACCTGATCCCCAATTAAGGCCTCCACCTGCAGTGGCCAAACTTCCATTCTATCAGTTACCCCCTTTCAGACTCTCCATAACTCAGAGGAACTTCTGTGACCAGAGAATCAACACAACACAGCAGGTGCCCCCAGGTGTATGAGTTGCTAAGACAAAAGTAGCCTTTTGCAGAAATGCATCAACCTTCCTCTTCTTGGTGTTACCACGGCATCCATTGTGGGCTTGAATAAACACGTTCACCAGTGTGGCTCTGAGTAGAACATTACCCTTCCCCTCCCAAATGGTCAGTGACTAAAAAGGGACAGAGTAAGACTTACAGGCTGTAGATTTTTAAATGATTTTTCTGTTTTGTTTTTTTTGTTTATTTGCTTGTTTTTGGTTTTTTTTTTTTAGAAATAAGAACCGAGTAAAGGAGGGTGACGTGGAGTGTGATGTAAATTCTTTTCTATACCTTGCAGGTCCAGGATGCAGGGTTAGGGAGCTCCTGCTAAAGATATGCTTTCAATCCAGCTCTTGCATTTTTTCTTTGTATTTTTCTGAAGTTGGAAACAGGGAGGCAGTCAGACAGACTCCCGCACCCGCATGTGCTCGACTGGGATCCACTGGCATGCCCACCAGGGGATGATGCTCTGCCCATCTGGGGCATTGCTCTGTTGCAACCAGAGCCATTCTAGCACCTGAGGCAGAGGCCACAGTGCCATCTTCAGTGCCCGGACCAACTTTGCTCCAATGGAGCCTTGGCTGCGGGAGGGGAAGAGAGAGACAGGGAGGAAGGAGAGGGGGAGGGGTGGAGAAGCAGATGGGCGCCTCTCCTGTGTCCCCTGGCCGGGAATCGAACCCAGGACTCCTGCATGCCAGGCCAATGCTCTACCACTGAGCCAACCAGCCAGGGCCAGCTCTTGCATTTTTAAAAGTCTAGAATTGAAGGTCACTAGAGACAGATCATCTCCACCATTATTTCAAACTACGGCCCATGCAAGTCCCTCTTTATTATCAGGACAGCTCAATAGTACTTCTTATTAACATGACAGACCTCCCAATGAAACCACCATAATTATGTCTGAAATCATGTGAGAAATGGGACTGTTACTTAATCTTTTCAAAGTGAATTCACAATACTGGTTATATCTCGTCCACAGATCATGGAGATCTGCGTGAGTTATCCCCTCTCATCAAGGAAGGCAGTCTGAGAAATTATTTTTAAATAGTCAGAGTTTCCACAATTTCATCTTCCACAGCAAATCTTCAGTGATGTTTATTAACCTTATTATTATAGCTCCAGTTTCTCCTGTTTTCTTTCTTGTGGTGTTTTTTCTAGTTCACTGAATTGAGACAAAATAGGTTGCAATAATCATAAATAATGCAAAAATTCTTGAATCATATTGTTACAAACAGCCTTTGTCTCTGGATAGAAATATTTGTATGTACAGCCAGACCCCCTGGATTTTTTTAATTACTATCTGGGACTTTGGGTTAATTTCCTTAATCCCTCTGGTTCATTTTTTTCTCAACAGTGCTATGGGTTTGAAAATGGTATTAAACATAGAGGATTTTTGTGACAATCAAGGTAGAGTACTCAGAAGAAAGCTTGATATGTATAGATATAGATATAGATACAGATATAGATACAGAGATGTTGCTGTTGTTGTTATTACACAGCTCTTAGATCTCTCCCAGATGCTTTCTCAACCCAAGTTTCCTTTCTTGTTGTCCCCCATTTCCCAATGCATTCTCTCTTCCTGAGATGTTCTCAAAATGGAATAACATAATGAAAGCATTGGAGTGTAATTGTGTTAAACATCCTTAGTAGGGGCAAATATGATGAATAATTTAAATCACTAAAGCAGAATCAACTCAGAATAGTTAACTAATAGATCAAATAACAAAATGTGGCAAAATGTTGGCTGCTACTATCTTGGTAAGTAGGATTTCGATTACTTTTAATTAATTTCACTATGTTTTCCTGTACTCTAATTCTTTACTAGAGGCTACATTTTATATTTTAAGCAAAACATTTTTATGAAAAATAGATGTAATAAATGGCATGGAATTTATAATATAACTCAATCGGTCTTTTGAAAAGAGTAATACATTTTCCAGGAAGGCAAATTCCGGGGAGAAGTTCAGAGATGTTTTTAATTGGGGTATGGTAATCAAATCACACAGCCTTCTAGGCAGAACTGACATCCATTTGTAAAACGAGGTCAATTTAACTGCTCTTTTTTCTTTAGAGGGTGATATTTATTAAGTCAAAGTTTGAGAAATAAACTAAAAGAAATATTCACTCCTCAATATTTCCAGTTTGTCATTGGATGGAGGGACATCGTGCCCCATGGCTTTTTCCTGAAGATTATACTCTAAAAAAATATTTATACTCAAATTACAGTTGATTTTTTGATGGTTACAGATCAGAAGATTTTGTTTTCTTGCAAACAATGCTTTTATTTGCTTAGCTTCTCTCAGTTTCCCATTCCTACATCCTCTCTTTCTCTCTGATTTTATTTTATTTTCTTGATGCCTGCTTCTAGAAGGATTTCAGAGAGACATTAACTTATTGATTCATTCATGTATTATTGACCAGATTATGTAGTATTGCTCATATTCCAGTAACCATATTAAGATATTAAAGAAAACAATGGTATACAAAATATATTTGTTTCACTCAAAAACTGAATAGCAAATGAGTGATAAAGACAAATACCTAAGTTACTGCAATGCAGCATAATAAGATGTTAATAATTCTGGGCAAAAACACAATGGTCTCCAGAATGTCATTTTCTATATTTACCATGACATTTAGAAACAAGATCAAGCCTTTCAGATTTAAACAAAATCTTCTAATTTGGATTTATTTAACTTAGTTTTGCTCTGTAGACAATTTGCCTCAGGGGCTTAGAAACATATTTTGTGAATTGCTCAATAATTTTTCAAATAATTATTTTGTATAAAATGTTTTTTTCTCCCTGAAAACAAATTGAATAGGAAACACAGCTGTACAAGGGTGAAGCTGGACGATCCACAGATATTTCCAGGTTCCCATGGGATAATGTAATCCATTTTAATTTAAATATTTTAATGTATAGACCACCAACTACATGCCCAAACCTCTGTTCTGTGCTATAAGGGAAAGCTGGTGCAAAAGCATTTAAAATTCAAAGATTATCTATTAGCAGTTTTTAAAACAATAGAAGACAATGCTGCTTAATAGAATATCTCTGAGTGTCACAATATTAGAGAACATAGTTACTTAGTAAAACAGAGATATTGGAGAGAGTTAAGATGAGATTTGGTAAACTGATAGTATTTCTGTATGTGGAAAAAGAAAATATGTCTGTATTTCCATGTGCCTCTCTTTATGAAGTTGCCATTTTGCTTTCCTACATAGTCTTCATTTCTGAAACACTTTGCTGGTGTCCAAAAAAGTGTGGTCATCTGCCCTATAATTAGACACCATTATCATTCTTTCAAAATAGTTCACAGAACTGGGTATATCACAGGACTGGATTAGGAGATAAACCAAACTTAAAGAAAAATCTGAATTTTATTATTGTGTTTCTCTTGATATAAACCTGCCTACAAGCTCTCATTACCAGGACAGAGAAATGTTTGTTGCTGTAGCATAATTGTGTTTAATAAAATTTTGTAACCTCCAGTCTTCATATTTTGCTTTTTTCCTTTCTCTCTCTTATTTGGAGGCATTTCATCTAAATCATTGCTTGTTGGACAGTCCTTTGTGAATCATAATCTGCTCTGATACCACTATCAGTGAAAATGGTGCTGTCAACATTTATGTCAACGCTGAGGTTGTAATTTCTGACAGTAATGTTCCTGGGCTTGATCTAAAACTCTCTGTTCACGTTGACAGAGCTGCCTGTCAGAGTCTCTTCTGCCTGACACTTCTAAGTGACTAAGAACTTGGTGGGACGCACTCTGGGAAAAAATCTCATTCTAAGTTCTCCCATTAGGTCCATGGCTCATCTGAAAGCACTGTCCATGTTATGGTGAGATAAAATGAATGTGTAAGAGCAAGGACTTGGGTCAGCAGTAGGTTGCTATATAATGTTCATAACATATCTGTGGAAATAAAATATACCAGTGGTGAATTTTTCCTCAGGGCTGTATCTTGTCAAGATCCGATGCATAAATCAGAAACCCCATTAAAGAACATTGGTCTGACTTCATGTTTCAAATATTGTTTCAACATAGCTTCTTGTTCCAAATTACAAAATCATGCTCTAAAATTTTATGATTTGTATGATTAAGAAGCTTCATTTTGAACATTTCTGCGATAATGTACTAATCACTATGCCTCAGATGAGTTGTGTTCCTTCCCTCATACTTTTTTTTTTGGTCAAATATTTCATTTTCCCAGAAATTACTTCCACTTCTCTATAACTATTAGATTAACAAAATTTAAAGAAATGTAATATTACACTAAGCTGGAGAGTATTGGCAAAACTGATGCACTCGTATATTGCTCATGTCCCTGTAAATTGATATAAGCCTTTTCAAAAAGTAATTTGGCATTATATGACAAAACTCAGTAATTATACACTTAGGAATACATTCTAAGGGGATAATTCAAAATAAGATAAAAGCTATATGCACAACAGCATTTGTGGCAACATTATTTATAACAGTTAAAACTGGTTATAAGTAAATGTCCAATAAAAATGGGCTGAGCACATTATACTACATCAAATTGATTAAACTGTATGAAACATTAAAAGACATATTGTTTGTTACCTCTGTGACCACATCTGCTCAATCTCCGTTTTGAAATGCTTCTTCTCCTGCCACCCAAATATAAACATCCTCTAAATGTATTTATATACTGTTCTGGTTATGCAACACCACTCCGAATTCTTCTATCATAGCCTACTTCCTAGTATGAATATGACTTCACTGTTTTCCATACTAGACCATAACCCCTTTGTGGATAAGAGTGGTGCTTTTATCATGGTATCTTTGAAGGCTAATGTAGATTATTATTAAGTACAGGGGTCCTCAGGTTATAACAGCCTCGACTTGACATACAACATTTTGAGTTTATGCTACTTACTTCCATAAAAACTTAAAAAAATTGAAATGTGAGTGTTTTGGCTTACATCATTAGTATCATACTTAGACTACATGGGTGAATTATATAGTTTGGTTGCACATGGTAGAAGAATACACAATAACACAACATATGAGTGAGAGAGGTGGCATCCCCCAGTATGCATACCTATGTTATTTTGGACTGTTAAAAGCACAAGTGGTCCATTTGTGTTAGGCTAGGGTGTGTTTTGACTTACACCAAAATTCAGGTTATGTCAATGTGATAGGAACGCAATTGTGTCATAACCTGAGGACATCCTGTATGAACTGAATTGCTCATTGAGAAAAGATGGCTATGATTCCCTGGTAAGTAGAAAAATAAAAATATAAAAAACATATAAAATATTGTAAAAGTGTAAAATGTATATTGATTTTGAGGACAAGGAGTCAAGGCCACAAAGGAGAATGTAATTGATACCAAAATTAGGTTATTGTGATTATGAGTAACTTAAATGTTATTATTTCCTTTACTATTGCTTTAATACTTAATTATACATAATAATTCTATAAATTAGATCATTTTAAATAAAGACATTTTTTCTTTTTTTAACTTGCATTTTCTGTAAGTCTAGGACAACCAGGAGACAGATCCCTTTAATAAATCAATAAAATCATCTGAATTCCAGCTTCCTTATCTTTAAAATGAAGATAATAGTACCAATCTGACATTATTATCATAGCTTCTAAACAAACTATCTGGCACATAGGTATTCAAATAGGATGAAGGAGCTTTTCTGTATATAGGAAAACAGTGAAATTCAGTTCAAAGTTCCTAAGAGGCTACTTAAAATGAGAAACACTGTGCATTCTATGGACAAAGGGAACGTATTATCTAATTTGTTTAAAATCCTCAAGTGGTTTGTCTTGACCCACACAGTGGAGAGATCTACTTTGCACACAAACTCCTCCTTCTGAAAGGTTTATAAAATAACAAATTATTTTTAAAACTAGCCTTCAGAGGCTATACTTGAGCCTGTGCTTAGCTATTTCCAGTTCCAAAAACCACATCAATTTATTTAGGTTCCATAGATGTACTTCCCAATTTTACTTAATAATTCAAAGTGGTAACCTTATATTAAAAAAAAAATGCATTGTAAAATCCACCTTTTTTAGTAGATATTTCTATGAGTTTTTAAAAATACATGAAGCCATGAAATAACCAGCAATTTAGGATAATGAACAGTTCCATCACCTTAAAGAGTTCTTCACAATGTCATTTTGTAGTCAACTCTCTCTAATCTGCTCACTGGTAACAACTATACTGTTATAAGCTTCCATAATTTTGGCTTTTTTCAGGATAGCATATACATGGTATCATTCATGTACTTTGGAGTTTGGCTTTACTTAGAAAAATGCCTTTAAGATTCATCCATGATGGTGGATGCGTCTACTTTGTTTCTTCTTGATAATGAATAAAAGTAATATAGTAGTTTCTCACTGTATGGATGTGCTATAGTTAATTCATTACTTATCACTTTAAGGATATTTATGTTGGCCTGACCAGGTGGTGGCACAGTGGATAGAGTGGCAGACTGTGTCGCAAAGGACCCAGGTTTGAAACACCGAGGTCGCTAGCTTGGTTGCGGGCTCATCTGGTTTGAGCAAGGCTCACCAGCTTGAGCTCAAGGTGCTGGCTTGAGCAAGGGGCCACTTGTTCTGCTGTAGCCCCCCAGTCAAGGTACATATGAGAAAGCAATCAATGAACAACTAAGGTGCCCAGTGAAGAATTGATGCTTCTCATCTCTCTCCCTTCCTGTCTGTATTTCCCTATTTGTCCTTTTTTCTGTCTGTCATACACACACAAAAAAGTATATTTGAATTATGAATCAAGTTATAATATGCATTCATGTTCAAGATTTTTTGTAAAGATATTTTAGTTTCTCTTCAGTACATACTTAGGTGTTGAATTGTCTAGTTTGATGTAAAGGAACATTTAACTTTTTAAGAAATCACCTTGTAGAAGGTCCTGGCAAGTTGGCTCAGTGTATAGAGCATTGGTCCAGCATGGCACAGGTCAGGGCACACAGGAGAAATGACCATCTGCTTATCTCTCCCCCTCTCTCCCCCTTCTCTCCCTCTTCCTTTCTTGCAGCTAGTGGCTTGATTGGTCCGAGCATCAGTCTGGACACTGAGGGTAGCTTGGTTGGTCTGAGCATCAGCCTTAGGCACTGAGAATAGCTCAGTTGATTTGAGCATTGGCCCCAGATGGGGGTTGCTGAGTGGATCCTGGTTGAGGTGTATGCGGGAGTCTGTCTCACTATCTCCCCTCCTCTCACTTAAAAATAAAAGAAATCACCTTCTAAAAGTGACTGTATCATTATACATTCTCATTAGCAGTGTTCCTGGTGCTTTATATCTTTGCCAGTATTTGGTATTGTCTAGTTTGTATTGTTTTTCCAGTTTAATATGTATGTAGCAGTATCTCATTGTGTATTTTTTAATTTCCTTAATAGCTAATGATATTGAGCATCTTTTTTTTTCTTTTTTTTTTCTGAAGCTGGAAACAGGGGGAGACAGTCAGACAGACTCCTGCATGCGCCCGACCGGGATCCACCCGGCACGCCCACCAGGGGCGATGCTCTGCCCACCAGGGGGCGATGCTCTGCCCATCCTGGGCATCGCCATGTTGTGACCAGAGCCACTCTAGCGCCTGAGGCAGAGGCCATAGAGCCATCCCCAGCGCCCGGGCCATCTTTGCTCCAATGGAGCCTTGGCTGCGGGAGGGGAAGAGAGAGACAGAGAGGAAAGCGCGGCGGAGGGGTGGAGAAGCAAATGGGCGCTTCTCCTGTGTGCCCTGGCCGGGAATCGAACCCGAGTCCTCCGCACGCTAGGCCGACGCTCTACCGCTGAGCCAACCGGCCAGGGCCGAGCATCTTTTTATGTATTTATTTGCCATTGATATACATTCTTTAAGAGCTGCTATTTAGTCTTCACACCTTGCTTTTTGATGTGTCTATTCTGCATAATGTAGTAATAACCACTACATCCTCGATATCCTCTCAGTCATAGGGCTGTACAAAATCCTTCTAAGTTTGAATCCATTAAAACTTCATATTGAGGGGCCACTCAAGAAATGTCCTATCAGTAGACAGAGAAAGATGACAAAGACTGGGTTGGTCTAAAGAAAGCTCATTCTCTACTCCCAAATTTCTATGATAATCTCAAGTTCAATGGAATGATAACTTTGACCATGGAATCTTTTATTGGCTTCTCTAAAAAGATTATGCATTGTTTTAATCTCATACACTCTGAAACCAGAATGGAAAGAACTCTGTGCTTAAGCAGTTATTCATTACCCCTTCTCTTTTATAGCTCTATTCACTGTAGAGATAAGTCACTAATATTGGAAACACTATTCTATATATTGTGAAGGTTTATTATGTATAAGACACAGTGTTAATTGCTCAACAGATGTTTGTTTAACTGAACTGAAAGATAAATATGCAATACTACACATTATAAATAAAAGCTATAACTAATATTAAATCATTCAAATGTTTCATATCTAAAAGTCACAGAGGAATGTTTTAATAAGCACTAATGGCATGCTAGGCATTGCAGATGATAGAAAGATGAAACATATAACCCCAGCCCACAAGACTTTGTTGTTTTGATTGGAAGACTTACACACATGAACCAAAGGACAAAATATACACTAAAAATTATGAAGTTGCATATTGAGACCTGTACAAATGTAATGATTAAGATGACTACTACCTTAAAAAAATGGCTTTCTAGCAAAGATGGACCAAAATAGGGACATAATAGATGGTGATGCTAACAATTTATAATTTCTTTCTTGGGCCCAAGGCACAAGAAGACATTAGAATCAACACAGAACAAACAGCGTAAAAAAGAAAGGCTGATTAGGTCCTGGACAAAACTTGTCAACCAGGAGAGGAAAGGAATGAAGGTTGAATTTGGCAGCTATTCCAGGCTTCAGGTGAGATACAGCTGTGAGTGACAGGGAATGTTCCCCAGGTTCACAGAGCGCATGGGGAGGGACTAGTGCCAGAGACATTTAGAAGAGCAAGCGGAAGACAGATAATGTTGAGTGAAGCTGGCAATAAAATTATGTTTTAGACCTCAGTTCTGGAAGTTAAAAAAAAATTAGGGCATAGGAATAAGGGGCCAGTGTAAAAGCCTCATTTATTTCGCTTTGGTTAAGATGAAGGCATAGAGATAGCATCATATAAGGAATGAGTGTTTGAAGCAAAGTCTGTGGTAACCCCTGAGATGAAGCCCACAGTTCTGGGAAAGGGACTATTTTTGTTTTATTTGGTCATGGAACAAGGATGAGACCGTGAATGGCCTTACAACTGGGCTTAGCTCTGGGAAGCTAGAAAACACTGAATTGTGAGAGTCTGGTCAGAAATGACACTAATGAGTGTGATTGAAGGATAATAAAAATTTAGACAGTGTGATATCCGATGTTCTGGATTTTAACAAAAAGGGGTTAATGGCATCCCCTTTTAATGTTATATTTTCCCTGCACTTAGAATCTGGGATCATAATTTCGCTTCACTAGAACAGATCTAGTCATTTTGAACTGGTAATTACCTAACTCCCTCCTCCTCCCCAAGGAAGAGAGTCCATTTTACAAACATAGTACACAAATAAATAAAGGCACCAGTGGAACAGGACCGGCAAGCTTTTGGAGAGCCGATAAAATTTGATTAAATTCTTCTTTTGTTGTTATTATGTTTTCATCACCTTTGTCATTGTGTCTACACTTCTGAACTCCACCTGGGAGAGCAGTAACAAGGTATCACAAAACTGGCTTTTCTCACTCTAATTCCAACCTGCCAGAAGCAGCCAGCACAGGAAATCTCCGGAGAAAACCCCTTGTCATACGATTTACTGCCCAATTTTGCAAACCCGAGAGGTTTAGCTACTAGTAGTTTCCAGAGTTTCAAATATGCTTACTAGTTTGGGGCTATTTATTCATAATAAACTTCTAAATATTCAAGATCAAAACCATGGGTTTTCAGCTTACAGTCAACTGATGGATATTCCTTAAGGATTTCAGGGAAAGAGAGGAGTTCAATATAAAGAGGATGCCATAGAATTCTGCCTCACTGTTACTGCCTAATATTTACAGGGAAAACTGTGCCATTGCAGAGCTAAAAGAGACCTTGGAGATAATCTGATCTAATGAGTTCATTTTGCAGAAAAGTCTGAAAATGAGTTACCCAAGATCACAGATATTTAGTAGAATAGATATAAGAATAGGGGTATATAACTCGGCTCAGGCATATCCAACATTCAGAAATTGAATGGATTCACTTCAACAGAAGCCCAGAGCTGTTCTACAGGAAGTAAGAGGCATAATATTTTTCCTCAATAGCCTTACGCTGTCTACAAAACACGCAGGCGAAGCAGATGCTTCGTTTTGACGCCATAGGGTTCTAACCTCAACTGAACCCATTGCAATAGTAAATGTGAGGTGCTCTAGTCCTGTTAAGTGATCCTTGAAGGGTGGCAAGGAGATATATTGATAGCTATATAGATTCTTCTTTTTATACTATAAGGTATAAATAAGAAAGTGCAGGGCCATAGGATTAAAAAATTGAGAATAAAGACCATATACAAAAGTAATCAAGACAGAAGATACAATACATAATCATATTTTCAAATTAATAAAACTCAAATATTTTAGCTATAAGAAAAGCATTTAATTTGCTCATAGAATCTTCTGGGCTTCTTAAACTAGTATGTAGTTAAGGTAAAATTGTATCTAAAGTATCACATAGCAGCCATAGATTTACTGGTTATTTTGTTTTTTAATATGTGAATTTTAATGTAATCACATGGGAGAAGATAGTCTACATATATTATGTTATTTTTTAGTCTTTATGTTCATAATTTTTGGTTTAAAATGGTTAACACTAATATGACATTTCAAAAATAGTGCCGTGAGTTCCTAGGTAATTTTTCCTACTTTCCAAACTGGTAACATTTTACGGAAGTACAGGATTACAACTAGGATTTTACATCAGTACAATACTATTATTTATTTTCAAACCCTAATTCTTTTAGTTATCCATTCTGAAATGTTTTACTAATTGATCTGAGACCCAGCAAACAAAGGAAAGAAAAAAAGAAAGTAGTTAATGCCCGATTTAATTAAGGGCCCTTTGAAAACAGATGGCATGCACAGAGGGGCAATAGCAGAGTTTTTAGACAATTTTTAAAGCTGTGGGAAAGATTCAGAGAAAAGGAAACGAGGTGTTGAGGTTCTCTGCAGTAGCAACGGGAGCCATTGATTGTCCTAAGCTTAAGGTGCAAGTGAAGGGGGCAACAGTGAGAAACCAGAGAGCCAGACTATTCTTTCAGTCATGGTACCCCATACAGGGGCTGTGTAATGTTTGGAAAAGAAATGCAGCTACTATGTACCTGTGGTCCTGCAAACAGTAAGCTTGGAATAAATACCCCAAATCATCTTTTCTCCCTCATTCTGGTCTTCTGCTGATCCCTCCCATTTCCCCCCAAACCACCCAGAAACCAGAGGGTAAGAGAGAACTGTAGATCCAGCTAGTAGAAGTTAATTCGAGGAATTAACTTCTCAGTATTCCCTGAATACTGAAGAGTGAGAAGAGCAGAAGGGAAAATAGTCCAGAGGGAGATTTTAAGAGGTGTACAATTTAGTAACATAAAAAACTGATATTGATCAAAGTACTAAGTTAAATCAATGGAGAAAGGATAGTTTTTAACGAATGATGCTGGAACAATTTTATTTACATACATAAATAGACACACACATACAAAGAAAGCAAAAACAAAATACCCCCAGGACTTTAATCCACATATTAAAATTAACTCAAAATTTATCATAGACTTACCATTCATACAACTGATGAAGAAAACAGGAGAAAATTTTTGTAACCTTAGGTAGACTTATCATTAAGGAATTTGAAGAAAACCAGAGGAAAATCTTTGTAATTTTATGTTGGGCAAATAATTCTTAGATAGTTAAGAGCATAGTCCATTAAAAATAAAAAAGATAGTGTATTTTATCAACATTAAAACCTTTTCATCAAAAGACACTGTTAAGGAAATGAAAAAAATAAACTCCTGTTGGGAAAAAGAAGATCTTTCCAAGACAATTTATCTAATAATAAAACTGTGCTCTAAACGTATAAAGAACTCTGAAAGAGCATAAGAAAACAAATAAAACAATTTTTAAAAATTGACAAATTATTTGAACTGATAGTTTATAAAAGTAGAAATAAAAATGGCAAATAAATACATGAAAATATGCCAAACATCATTAGCCATTAGAGATATCTAAATAAAAATTACACACTCATTAAAATGTATAAAATTAAGAAGACCAGCAATGCCAAGTGTTGAGAAGGACATAAAAGACAGGAATAATTGCTTTGAAAAATAGTTGGGCACTTGAGTGAATGAGAGTGGGGAGAGGGAAGAGGTTGGGAGGAAGGTTCTAAAGAGCGACAAATATAAGGTGACAGACAATGATTTGACATTGGGTGATGGGTATATAACATAATCAACAGTTCAAATGCTATAAAAATGTTCACCAGGTTCTCTTAGTGATCAATGTTACCCTGTTAAAGTTAATTTTCTAAATAAAATCTTTTAAAAATTAAAAAAAAATAGTTTGGCAGTGTCTTAGAAAGCTAAACCTACATATATGATATTATCCAAAAATATTCCTAAGTATTTATACCTCACACAAAGAAACAAAAACATATGTTTACACAAAGACTTGTACAGGGATGTTTATAGTAGCAGCTCTTTTTCTAATAGTAAAAATATTGGAATAATTCAAATAAGTAAAAGAATAAATCAATTATAGTAAATAGATAAAATGGAATATTATTCAGGAACAAAATATAAGGAACTATCAATACTCATAATATGAGTAAATATTAAAAGAGATATGCTATTTTAAATATATAGTATATTTTACAAAAAAGATCAAATATATACAAAGTAATCTATACTAAAAGACGGACCAGATTAGGAGGAAGGCGTTATAACAAGGCAAAAGAAATCTATATATAATTTTGATCATATATATATATATATAATTCCGATCATGGTGATGGTTTTACAGATGTGTACATTTGACAAACTAAACAAACCATGTACTTTAAACATGTATATTTTATGATGTTTCAATTATACCTCATTTATATTCTAATAAATATTCCATATCCCAGTCTTTTACTTTCACTTTTTCTCATTTTCCCACAAAATCCACTCTATTTTACTTTCCAATTTCCAGCCTTTCCCATGGTATAAGACTTGCAACTCATAAAATAAGGAAGCAAAAGGACTGATGAATTTAATTAAAAAGTTATACACAGAGCCAGGTATAATGAAAAACAACAAGAATAAAACCTCTCAATGTATATTTATTGTATTAAAATGATCAGTCCAGTAGATTGTGTGATTTCTGCATATCATATTAAACCTTTTAGTAAAATTCTGACAGAGTAATCTTTCAAAATGTAATTCCAAATGGACGAATAAATGATGATGTCTAGTCTTAAGGATATAGCTAGTGTTGGAGTCAAGAAAAAACATCTGTTTAAACTTACATAACAGCTATAAAAACTCACATCACATCATATTGGGCCAAATAGGCAAAAAATGCCATTATCAATAGTCTCGGACAGAAAGGGTGAAAAACAGTATTGATTACAATTAAGGCAGCAAAAAAACCTAAGAGGAGTAACGCATGGAATACTTGGGGTGGTTGAAAATCATTTGTCTGTTTTCACCACATAGCCATATGTCTCCTGCCCTTTCTACTCTCCCGACACTCCTCTGTCTTTTAGCTGGTCATCAGAGTGTCTTTATTCTTTAAAAGGTTTTCTGTTCTTCCTTTGTGGTCTGTCTGGCTTCTGCCATCTCTATGTGTCCTTCTCTTGGCACATCGGAAAGATGGCTTTCATGCCTAGACAATGGGGTAAACACCAGAGTGAGAGAACACTGATTCCTATTCAAAAAATACTATTGAAATTCTATATATTTGGTTTCTTGAAGATCTTACTGAAGTGTAGCTCCTTCACTCTTTTTGTTACAAAGAGGATTTATTTTTAAGGACTCTAGGTGGTCTGTTAAAACCTTTTTCTCTTAAGCTGTACCACTGCATGACTTCCATTATGAGCATGGTTAAATAATTCTTAATAAATTATCCTTATTACTAAGACTGAGCTCAGAGGTGGACCTGCCACTTTTAATTCTATATGGAACACGAATGGGTCCCCAAGTTGTTCTTTAGTATTACTAAGAAAAGATGTTGCCTTAATTTAATTACATTAAATTTTCAGTTTTTGAGAATCTTCTCTGAGGTATGTGACTATACATATTGAGTATGAAGGATACAAAAAAAAAATTATGTTTAAGATCATGAACTGTTGGTGATTATTTAAAGAAGAGCTGAGTTCTAAGAGAGCTTGTGCCATGTAACATGTGACTTCAGAGTGAGAGCATTTATGAAAACCAAGTGATCCTCAGAATTGGTGGAAAAACACACGCATTAAATTCATCATAATTATCCAGACAATTGGGGATTTTACTATTTGAAGACCATCCACTTAGAATTCCAGTTGTGGAAGATCTTCAGGGCACTTTGGTGATTTTTCTCTGAAAGTTACTTCAATTGTTGCCTGCGTTGATCATTTGTTAATTAACACACAGTGTATATATACTAGAGTAGTCTTGAATTGTAACTATAATAATTTTTGCTGTGGGCATATCTTATATTTCCCCAAACAAATTATAGGGTTCTCTGGGGCAAAGTCTTTAAGTACGTACCTCACCAGGGGAGACTGAATAATCCCTTGTTCATAATTTGTGCCCAAAATATATGTTCATTTTGGATATATTATAAAAACTTAGACTGAATAGGGCTTATATACAAATACATATAGAACTATAGAGGATATAATAAAACCTTGAAAAATTTAAAGCTTGTCAAAAAATAGTCCTATTTATAAGGGTCAAGTCTAAAAGAATCGCAAAACCTAATTAATTTGTAGACATTGACTGGATTGGAAAACCGAACAATAGAAAAAAATAAATACTAATGGGAAAAATGTGTGTTTAGGTGGCATTACTAACTTTTCAAGTTAAAAGAATGTAACAGCATGGATCTCATGAGAATCTGCACCTTGGGCTTTATACTAATGCATGCTTTTATTTTTTATTTATTTTTATTTTTTAGTGAGAGTAGGGAGGTAGACACAGACTCCCACATGCACCCTGACCGGGATCCACCTGGCAAGCTCACTAAGGGGCTATGCTCTACCAATCTGGAGCCCTTGCTTTGTTGCAACCAGAGCCAATTTTTAGCACCTGAGGCCATGGAGCCATCCTCAGAACCCACGATCAACTCACTCTAATTAAGCCATGGCTGCAGGAGAGGAGGAGAAATGAAAGAGGGACAGAGAGAAGTAAGAGGGGAAGGGTGGAGAAGCAGATGGGCACTTCTCCTCTGTGTCCTGACCAGTAATAGAACCCGAGACTTCCACACTCTGGGCTGATGCTCTACTACTGAGCCAGGGCCTCATGAATTCTTAAGGTCATGTGTGTCAGACTGACACAAAGCAGAGACTAAACACATGATAGATGTATTTGTTTTCTGTGGCTGCTGTAACAAATAACTGAACATTTGGTGGCTTAAAACAGGAGAAAAAAAATGTCTTACTGTTCTAGAGGCCAGGAACCTGAGATGGATATCAGTGGTGCAACAAGATCAAAGTGTCAGCAGGACCATACTCCCTCCGGGGTTTCTAGGAAAGGCTCATTTCCTTGCTTCTTTCAGCTTTTGGTGGCTGCTGGTGTTTTATGGTTTATGTCTTCAAAACTCCAAACTGCCTCTGTAGTCGCACTGCCTATTCTTCTGTCTGCTCCTGTCTCTTATACGAACACCAGTGACTACACTTAAGGAACACCCAGATAATCCACTATGAATCCCTTCATCTTAAAATCTTTTACTGTACCATATGTGGAAAGATTCTTTTTCCAAATAACATAATCTTTAGAGGTTGCAGAGATTAGGTCCTGACATCTTTGGAAACAATTATCAGCCTGCCATAACAGCTATCACTGTTGGTGCTGTTATTAAATGTAGCATTATATTCATAACTTTGTGTAATTAGACAGAGCTGAGTTCACATCCCTGTACTAAGTCATACTGAAGAAATTATGTGCTACTTTGTATTTCATTTTCCCCATCTGTTAAATGGGATATGCATGAGTAGTATCTCACAATATTGTCATGATGATTAAATAGGATAGTGTATAAAAAACTTTAGCACAGTTTGGACTTAGTAAATTCTCAATAAATTATAGCTATAATTATTTTTTAAAGTAATAAGCCTCCAAGTTATTAAAAATGTCAGTTAATTTAAGAGTTACAAAAAATCATAAAGCTTGACTGTTGTTTTCAGAAGCTTACAATCTAATTGGTGAGATAAAATTTACATACATACAAGAATATCAGAGAAGTAAGAAATGCATCCTGTAAATCATAAATGCTAAAGCTGTTTAAAATAGATATTAATCAAGTACATGCTTTATTATTATTATTATTAGTTATTTTGCAAAAGGTTTGAGTTGGTAGAGCTGACAGGTGGTAGATGCAAAGTCCTGAGAATGCCATGTGTGTGGTAGCAGGGCGGGGTAGGGTTCTAACTGTCCCCGGCCTCTGCCTACTCTCACACTGCCCCAAATTCTGATGATAAAAAATGTCTCTAGACATTGCCAACTGTTCTTAACAGGTTGGAAACAAAATTATGTCAGTAGAAAAATATTGGGTTAAACCTAAGGAAGTATTATTGGAATTAATTTCAGCTGAGTGAGTTTTAAAACGAGAAGTTGGAGTAAAATCAACAAAATACACTAATATAGTTTCAGAAGACATATATTCTACTGACTTTACCTAGTGAAACCCAGGTTTCAATTACTCTAGTAATATAATAATTTAATAATTTTATAAATTTTCAATAGTTGTGTTTTTTTTTCCCCAAAGACCACTGACTGAAATGTTTCTTTTGTGTGTGTGTGTGTGTGTGTGTGTATTTTTCTGAAGCTGGAAACAGGGAGAGACAGTCAGACAGACTCCCGCATGCGCCCGACCAGGATCCACCCGGCAAGCCCACCAGGGGCGACACTCTGCCCACCAGGGGGTGATGCTCTGCCCCTCCGGGGTGTCACTCTGTTGCGACCAGAGCCACTCTAGCACCTGGGGCAGAGGCCAAGGAGCCATCCCCAGCGCCGGGGCCATCTTTGCTCCAATGGAGCCTTGGCTGCGGGAGGGGAAGAGAGAGACAGAGAGGAAGCAGATGGGCGCTTCTCCTATGTGCCCTGGCCGGGAATCGAACCCGGGACTTCTGCACATCAGGCCGACGCTCTACCACTGAGCCAACCGGCCAGGGCTGAAATGTTTCTTTGGGTGTCATCATCACAGAGACCTTTGGTTGAGGAGGACCTTCATGAAACAGGAGGCACCAACCTGCCAGGGGGACTATTTGAAAGGGGACTATGTGTCCTGCAGTTCTGTACGTTCATGCTTGCTCTATAGAGGACACATGCATACCCAGGGGCACCAGTGCACATCCTGTTATCAGAACTAGACTTGATTTAAAAGGAACAAAGAAAACACACATATTGATTTCTGCCGCATTAAGTACATTTACACATCAAAGGAAAAGAACACAGACATGTTTCAATTTGAGTTACCTACTTAAAATTCTATTATTAAAAAATATTCATATTTTCTTGCAAATTTGGCTATATTATTTTGTTTTTTACTTTCACAGCCAAATGATTTCTTTGGGTGGGGGAGGGCTGTGATTTTGGAATACAATGAAACTGGCTATGGCCATAGGAAAACCAAATATGCAATTGCCTGTTCAGCATAACAATACAAAGAAATGAATTTACAAATTCTCCGTACTATAAAATTTAATATTAGTGACTCCAGATAGAGTATTCATTAAGTCATATTAATAGAACAAAGTATGACCCTGGAAAAAATTAAGTTCTCAGATAATACAAGAATCTCTGTTTTAAGCATTATTTATATAAGTTCTAGCCCCATGTAAAATTATTAAGTCACTAAAATTAAAAGAAAAATCCTCCATACCCTCTTTTTAAAAAAGAAAACATAAGTGTACACTTCTATAATACATCATCTATATTTTGTACTGTGTGTTGACTACCCAAAGTCTCCTTCCATTTCCTCTTTAATTAGCTTATTCTCCTCATGATTACACCAGTCTCTGGGGAATCTAATATATTAACACTTTTATGTAACTGACTTATTTATTTAGTTAACAAATATTTGATACTTACTGTGTATCACAGTATTCAACAATGATATTATCAAGATGATATAGACTTCCTATTCTCCCTCACCTCACTTTTCTCCTTAAGTTTTTTTTATCTAGCTTGTTCTCTTCCAAAACTTAATGTTCCTTTTCTCTACAAGTTTTATTCTATTTTTAAAAAGATATGATGAATGAAGTATTACTTGTATACTCTTGATGATACATGACTCTTTTCCAATTAAAAATATAATAATATTTTACAAATAATAACAGTTTTCAGCATTATGACTTCAGTGGGGCCAGTGTTATGAGGGGGAAAGGTCATTATACCATCACTGTAAACACATGATCTAGGGGGTCTATATTTCTGATAACTTGGAGTGTATATTTTCCAAAGTCATTCTGTTTAGGAACCCATAAATTACTTTTTTTGTCTTTTGATGAGAAGAATATTGGAGAATTTGGTTATTTGGCCAGAGGGAATAAATACATGATGGGAAAAAAAGAGATAAATTAACTAGTTATTCAGCTCTATATACTCTTTTCTTGTTAGATAATAACTCCAACTTCCCAGTGGGCCAATTTTATTGAATTCTTGATAACCCCAAGAAAGGACTATTTGTAGCTGAAAGTATCAGGAGAATGAAATATAAGTTAAGAAATGACTGAATAGTGACTCTATTTGCAGCTCTGTTCTAGACCCTGCGGAAATGCAGAAACTGTGCCGTAACTCATTTCTCCATGGGACAGCTAAGTAATGCAAGCATGAAACACGCCAGAATGTCAGAGTGGATAGAGATCAATATGAGTTGTCATGCTCAGGGATGACTCCATGGTGAGTTTTTATACATTCTTTATCTGTCTATATGCCACATAGAAAGGGATATGCAAAAATAAGCTTTAAGATGATTAAATTACTCCAATTTGCTTTTATTTATGACTGTATAGTTCCTGAGGATAGTGCTTGAATTGAATGCATTTTGACAGCACAACAATATCATTTCCATGTTCAGTGTGAGATTACACATTGCTGTACAGATCCGTTACCTGCTTTGTTGCCTTTTCCTATATTTGGTTATCTACCACTCACCATTCAGTAGGTAATTACCATCTTATTATATTTCTACCTTAAGATGGAGTAAGCAAAAGAAAACCAAAGGAATATGAAATGAATCCAGACAATTTTATTTCATTGAACCACAATAAAATACAATTTGTATTTTTTAAAACTGTGAAATGGTTGTATTTGAGAACACTGAAGTCTCAGTGCTGGAAGAAGGCCAATAAAAGGAGAAAGAAAGTATTGTTTACTCAAAAAATTGGTTCATATTTTCCAAAATTTTTTTTCATCGAAGAATTCTAAAAGGCCTTGGGAATTTTTATAATAAAACGTGCTCTAAGCACTCAGACTATCCACAACAAGGCTGTAACAATATGAATCATAGATAGGCAGTATTTTGAAATTTAATTTTCAAAAATCCTAGACTTTTGATTTTGAGATGGTGGGAAGGCCATCGTCTTTCCCTATGAGTGACAACTATTAACCTCAGCACCTGATATCACTATCTGCTATACACAAGGCCAGGAAGGGTAGTCCAAAAAGTTCTCCCTTATTAAGCAGGTACTGAATAAAGCCTAAGAGATCCTGACTTGATTTTTGTTTCTTTATGACTCTGTGCAAAGCATACTTAATCATGTAACATTATAATTTGAGAGCAGTGAGATGGTTCTCTATTTAAACCTATCTCTTTTAAGCAGTATTTCCAAATTATAAAATTTCTATCATTAGACATCCCGTTTAGTTAAGACATTAATGCTTCTTATTAAAATGCAAATCTATTATTAGATATTATAATGCAAATACATTATTAAATATTACTAATTAGTTAATTTTATTCTGACAAAAAAGGACCATGAGACAATGGGAGATAGAGCCTGGGCAAGAATATTTATAAGGTGAAAGATCAGTAAAGGTGTGAACCCTGGGGCATTGCTGTGAGGAATGTTTAGATGAGGCAGCACAGAAGAGGAAGTTCAGGAAGGACTTCCAGATAACATTCTGGGAGCATTGAGAATTTCACATCTGTCTCAAATCTCAATACTTGAGTATTGCAGATGCTAAGTAAGCCAGTGACCTGACCTGAAATGTCTATGTACTGGAGAGTAAGGAAGAGTCATAGCTTTATGGCTTATATGAACTTGCATTCTGATCATTTAGATTTAATCTGGAGAACACCTGTGAGACAGAAATTATAAGTTTTTCTGGATATGTCAAATGCCTAAATTTCAGAAAGCAACATGATCACATTTTGGGGAAAATGGTTTTGTTTATGAGATGTGGTGAGAAAACAAACTGAAATAAAACAATAGTTAATAACAATAATGTTTACACAGCAGCCAGTGCATAGAACAAGAACATGCAAAGGTAAAGGACAATGAAATATGAAAAAGCAGAGAGGAAGGCCAGCTGAGTTGGCCATGAATGGTGCCCTTGAATGTTTCACTCTTTTACTTATGATGTAACATCCTTCCATTTTATACATAAGAGTTAGTTCAGACAAGTTACAATGGCCAGGACTCAGAATTACAAATATATCTAAAGACACTATCTCCCAAAGTGGAAAGGTATTTAAATGAAGAGTGTCTAGTACTTCAGCCTGACTTTCCAGACATTGTAATAGACATTCTTTTTGTCTCACCTTTAAGTACTAACAATTATACTTCTATGCCATATCACATTCACTCACTATCAATATTTTTATGCCTAGAACATTTACATGCTTATAACTTTTAACTTTTTATTTGGTTCTCAAAACAAACTTTGTATTAAATGATCACAAAACCAAGGCACAAATCCCCCAAGGCCCACTTCAGGTCTTGGCTTGGTGTGAACTCAGTAAGTCTCCTACATCTCACTGGTCAAGACTATAAAATGAAAGGTGTGCTATTAGAATTAGAGTTTTTCCAGCTGTTAAATTCTATTACTCAATCCTAGTGAGGCTATGGGGAAACAGTCACTCCCATATCCCACTGGAGGGTCTAAACATAGATTGCCTTATAGCAGAAGGCTGCTAACATATTAATAGTTCACTTCCAAGAATTAAACCCAGGATACACAAGCTCTAAAGGCAAGCTGTTATAGATAAGAATGATTATTTGGGATTTATATATACTAGCAAGCAATCTGGGAACAACTTCAATATAAAATAAAAAGGGATTGATTACACTGGGAAAAAATGTTTGTTGCATCCACAAAAACACTTGTTCCTACCTAATTCGAGTGTGCCAATCTTAAATCTGGCATTAGTTTTTCTCTGTAAGCTACAGTTTTTTTTGCAATTCAAGATTTTAGGTTATCATCTTATTGTAAAATTTTCAACATTTAGTTTAACATAATGAAGTAGAATGTCTTCTTGGGCATCATCTTTGTGAAAATATAATAATTTATATAATGCAGTAAATACAATAATACACTAAAAGATATGATTTAATCAGAATTTGTCTACAATTTCAAAATAGAACATAATAAAACACTTATTTTAATCATAAAATTTGCGCAAAACTTATTTAAATTGTATTCAGAAAAAAATTTGCGTTTGTAGCTCTTGCGTTTGTGTACTTGTTGAGGAAAATCTCATTAGATGCTCCAGCAGTAGTCTGCTCATCACTAACAGCTCCAAGATTTTGGGAAACTTATCAAGGGAACTGTTCAGGAAGTGAATCTTAATGCTCATGTTCCATCCAATGTCGCGGAAAGCCAACAGCATCCTTTGAAAAGCGTTCATAGTTTTCTGCTTTTTTGTTGCCAAAGAAGTTCTTTGTCTGCCACAAAAGATTACTATGCTGCTTTCTCCTCCTTATTTATCTTTCTCGCAAATTCTTCATCACATATAAGGGTTCGAATTTGAGGTGCATCGAATATACCTGCTTTTATCTTCTCGAAAGACAAGGCAGGAAAAGCAGAAATAGTATGTTGAAAGCATTCACTTTCTCTATTCAAAGCTTGAACAAACTATTTCATTAAGCCAAGTTTGATGTGAAGTGGGGGGAAAATGATCCTGTCTCAATTAACTACAGGTTCATTCACAATATTTTGCATCCCTACTTCCAGAGCTTCATGTTTCAGCCAATCCTTCTGTGTCCAGTGTTTCTCCCGAGCTCGGCTGTCCCACAAACACAGAAAGCAAGGATACTTTGTGAAACCTCTCTGTTGTCCTAGCAAGAAATTTACCATTTCAAGATCCACACAAATGATCCAGTTATGCTCCTCATACTTCAGAAAGTTGAGGACAATTTTTATGTCATTATACTCTTCTCGCAGATGAGTTGAATAACCAATTGGAACCTCTGCATAAACATTACCGTTGTGTAGGAGAACACATTTTAGACTCCGTTTAGAGCTGTCAAGAAATAGCTGCCATTCTGTTGGACTGTAAGTGGTAACACCTAGCTGGCTGAGAAGACTACTGATATCTTGACAGTAAACAAAGTGTTTGTCTTTGGAAAAAAAGCTCACAAAAATTTGTTTACGCTTTCTTTTTTTTTCTTTTTTGTATTTTTTTGAAGTTGGAAACGGGGATGCAATCAGACAGACTCCCACATGCGCCTGACCGGGATTCACCCGGCATGCCCACCAGGGGGCGATGCTCTGCCCATCTTGGGAGTCACTCTGTTGCAACCAGAGCCATTCTAGTGCCTGAGGCAGAGGCCACTGACCCATCCTCAGTGCCTGGGCCAACCTTGCTCCAGTGGAACCTCGGCTGCGGGAGGGGAAGAGAGAGACAGAGAGGAAGGAGAGGGGGAGGGGTGGTGAAGCAGATGGGCACCTCTCCTGTGTGCCCTGGCCAGGAATTGAACCCGGGACTCCTGTACACTAGGCAGACACTCTACCACTGAGCCAACAGGTCAGGGCTGTCCACGCTTTCTAAAATGGGATACTTTAGCTGACCGGTGAAGTACATTCTTTTCTTGAAGCCTGGAGGCTAGTAATTCAGCTGCTTTTTTTGATAGGCCCAAATCTCTTACTAAGTCATTCAATTCAGGTTGGCTAAACTGCTGAGAGGTTAATGACTGCTTGGCATCGGAAGAAGACCCTTCAGATTCTACAACCATTTCCTCATGTATCTTATCAAAATACACTTGATCACCATGTTCACTTTCTTCATCCTTAGAAGAAATAAAACCATTGAAATCTGGAACTGGGAGTTTCTCAGAGTGTGAGATAGGTCGTATTGCTGAAGGAATATTAGGATATGTGATCATATGCCATTTTTTCTTGCCGATGCCCTTTGTATGGATCAGACAGAAATAACAGTCACTGCTGTGGTCCTTAGGTTCATGCCAAACCATGGGAATACGAAAGGCATTTCTTTGCATTTTCCTTTTGTCCAGTCATGAAGCTTTTCCTCACAATTATAACACACAGTATGAGGAGCCCAATTCTTGTCTTGATCACCAAGGGTAACTTGAAAATAGGCAATATATGCACGTATCACAAATGATGAAATATTGTGCCTTTAACGTTGAAGTGTGTAACAGCCACATATATAACAGAAGGTGTCAGGACTATTCTTACATTTATGCCTACTCAAAGAATCCATGACTCAATCTTAAAACAAAATTAGAGGGTGTTTTTATCAGATAATAATGTTTTACATTTAAAAGCAACAACAATTATGTAAAAGTGATGTTTGTAAAACATTAATTGCCTTGTGGT
Source organism: Saccopteryx bilineata (assembly GCF_036850765.1). NCBI lineage: Eukaryota > Metazoa > Chordata > Mammalia > Chiroptera > Emballonuridae > Saccopteryx > Saccopteryx bilineata. Next base: position 28,481,284 of record NC_089500.1, on the reverse strand, counting down.
TATGTTCAACCAGGAGTTGTTGCTCTTTAACTCCAATTTAGAAACCAATGCATGCCATTAACTGTAACAAAAAGAAATTAAAATTGCATAAAAACTAGAGCATATACCCAAAAACAGATTTCAGATTTGGAATCAGCAATACATAAATATTTAGAATCAATTCTAAAACCACATGCAACAGAAAATTAAAAAAAATTTGTTTCCCAGTGTTATTTACATTTTGATACATGATCATATTCCTATTAATACCATGTTTTTTGAGAATAATTAACAATATTGAAAAAGCTCACAATGTAATAGTGAGCAAAAAATAAAACAAGATGTAAAATTATAAATACAGATTATCTGATATTGATTTACATTTATGTGTACATGTGGGTGGGTACATGTCTACATTCTTTAAAGGTAAGTGTATTCAAGTATTAAATTTATTTTGGTAATATAATTATAAATGATTTTTATTTCCAAATTTTGCCAACACGCCTTAATGTTATGATCAAAAATATCAAATTCCAGGAATTACTTCCCTCTTCTCTGTTTCTTTTTCACTTCTGAGCATGTTACAAGATCAACGAGGTTATAAGTTTCTCAGGATGCCCATCTACTCTGGAAGTGGTGACATTCTTCCCACAAATAACTAAGGGTAAATTTCTAGAATAACCATATACATTTAAAACAACTATACAGATTTCCTCTTGAAGACTATGTTGATGGCACCAGCTTATCCATGGCCTGAGGCCTTATTCACGAAGGCCTGTGTAGCACTATTAAAACCATGACCATCTGATGCTGACTTTAATAGTATGAGGCATATGGTTTGCACACAAAATTTTAAGTCATGATAATTAATAATAAGACAATAAAAATAACTGAACTCAGTAGCACTGATGCAGTACTTCTTTATGAGTTCCAGAGGAAAGGCAAGTTGTGAACAGAACCACAGTATTAAGCATGACAGACCTTTCAGAACTGCCTATAAAACAGAACCAATCTTACATGTACAGACACATGGGTTTGCCATAGTGTCAAGATGCAATTCTGAGAATCAGAGCTCATAAAATAGTATAAGATGAGCTGGAGAAATTGTCTTGGCTCTCTGAACTGTATCTATGCTATTATGATAACAAGGTTTGAAAAATCTGAAAATATCCTAACTTGCTTATAGTCTATAGGCAAACTCAGTATGAACCTGTTCCATTGTAATGATGTCTTCCCCAAGGAGTTTCCATGAATCATTCCAAAATAATGTTCTTTTCCATTTTTTGCTACTAGCAATTATCACCTTTGGTACATGCAAATATTTGAATATTTTATTTTGTACCTTGAATCTATTTATGTGTTTCCCCTTTATATCCTCTCTGTGAATTTTCTAAATCACAGCATTATCTGCTTGATTTTTAAAATCTCATCAATAAGTGATGTTAGAAAGTTAGGGTTCTTAAGACTAAGGCTCTAGTCCACTTCTAAAAAGCAACAATACAGTAAAAAAAAAAAAAGGGAGGGGGTCTGATGACTTGGTATGTAATTATTTATTTCTTCTATTATTTTAATTTTCTCTTCACTGGAATATAAATTACAGGAGAGCATAGTTTTGTATTGACCATAATATAACCACAGTATCTGAAAAAGTGTCTGGAACTTAGATAAGATACAATATTTTTGAGTAAACAAAAGAATATTCATAAAAAGTGGTCCTTCCAAAACACATACATAATTATAAGAGACCACTTCAACAATTTCACTCCCCCTCCCTGCAAAAAAAAAAAAAAAAAAAAAAAGCCTATTAAATCCATGGGATTTGGCCAGGGTGGCTGTGGGTCTCACATTGACCTAATTACCTCCTAATACGTAATTGTGACAGAACAAGTATTTATCCTTTCCCATTTTTCATCATGCTTTGTGATCCAAGACATCAACTTGAAACTTGTTTAACCCAAAACAATACATTTGAGCTTGCAAAATGAAACAAACAAACAAACAAAAAAACCAGAGTTGACCACAAAGGGGATATTCATTAAATACCTATTGTGGTAAATTACATACTCTACTTGCATACCAGTCATAACAGGAAAGAAATCCCTATGTGTTTAAGACACACACTAAAAAGACTTATAGTGATAATTGTTATTATTCAATAACCTCTTTGTTTTCAATTAATACACAGAGGAAGAAGATTATGCATTTTCAGTGAGCTTTCAATTATATAGCTGTAGATAGAAAATATGAGATGCATATTGTTGAAGAATTAAGACTATTGTAACTTTCCCCATCTGTTTTTAGGTTTTGCTGAAAGTGACTCTGTGTGACCAGGAAACTAGATAATAAAATACATGATCAAACAAAATTTAAGGATGGTATTGTCTATTGTTGAAATCATACTTCACAAATAGCATGTTCACACACTTTCAGATAAAGAGTTGCTCTTATACACTAATGCTGTATATGTGTGTGTGTGTGTGTGTGTCTGTGTGTGTGAGTCTTTTTCATAAGCTGTCATATCTCTTTTGGAATATAACCTGTTTGGGGTGAAATGCCTTATAGCACTGACCAGAGCTATGCTTAGGAGTCAGCATAAGAAGTATCTGTGAATTCTATTGTTTAGAGATGTGTATTTGGAATATTTGGAATTCCCACTTTAAGTAGGTAAATTTATTGTTTATCTACTCCAAAAGGTTTACTTTTGTCATCCTCAAAATTACTCATAAACTTTCTCATCTGAAAATATCTTTATGGGTCATATTGCCGATCCCTGCTTTGATACATGAAATTCATTTACCCCATGCTGAATTAGATAGTCATGGAACAAATTATGGGATAAGAAAATTTAAAAAGTAGAAATGCAATATGCATTCCCGCATATTAAACAGGAAATGGCAGGAAAAGCAAAGAGAAGTCAGAACCCAGGATGAATAAGGGACAATAGACTTTTAGAAAACTTGAAAAAGAGCAATAATACTTAGCCTGACATCAAGTTGATCAGTGTCAAAAAAACATCACCTTTTACAGGAAAGTAAATTGACTAAACTCCCTCTTTCCCACCTGTGCCTCTTCCATGACCAACTAAAATCACGTTTTCTTTAAACATGCAGGGGAAAAAAGGCAGTGTCTGGGCACGTAAGGGTCATCCGTCGTCTGGTTCTGCAGACAGGTGCGTTTGTCATGCCCTGGGGTGCAATGACAGTAGTTTTATTTTATTAATTGATGAGATTATACATCCATGATATCCACATTTCCTCATTCTCCATGGAGAGAAGATGGAGGAGGGAAATGGACATTTCATGGTTAAGAAGGAAAAAGAAAATGTCCCCTTTTCTTGGGGGTGGTGAGGGGTTATTGCATTCTAATTAAACATGATGGGAATAAGAGATCCTACAGCAATGCAGCAGGCTTCAAATACTGACAAGGCCAATTATCTCCTGATAAGCCCTTTACCTGCAAGGATTAATAATACAACTAATCTTAATTGAATGTGAGTTTATTGAGTTTCTTATTTTAAAGTTTTTCCTTTTCTTTTTTTTTTTTTTTTTTTTTTGCAGGTGTACACGCCATGGTGCCCAAGGAATGATGGATGGACTTTCTAGTAAGCCCTAGACCCCCATGGCCTTCTGGGCACATAGAAGATGCAGGTTTGATTTTCTTCCTTGGTTGCTGGCCACCACCACTCTGGCAGGAACCAAAAGGGAGCTAGTTTTATAATATAATTTGTTTTATGAATGAAGAAAGTACAAGAGATTTCAGACCTATGAAATCAGAATTTCCCAAGTGAAACTGAAATACAACGAATGTAAGGTAAACTAGACATAGTTGATTTGTTTAGAAAAATAAAAAGATATCAGTCTTACTTTTTTTAATGGGCTCTGTCCTCACAGATAAGTTGTTTATTATTTTTAAAACCAGGTATAACATGTGCTTTAATTGTGTGCATCTTTGCTATTAGAAAAATATGCTCATGGGTAAGGCTTGTTTTAAATGAATTGAGAGACGGAGGATAAGCTTGTATTGGGTATTGTGGTATGAGGAGGGATTTTACTGAGGGGAATTGAGACACTGCTATTTTCATTAAATTTCTTCCCCACACATTAACATTGCTTTTAAATCTAGAGATATATGACCTTTAACTTACATCTTCCTTTTCAGAATTGGGGGTGGGATATAAGAGGTTGCAGTATTCTAAAGCACAGAAAATGTAATAATTCCTTTTTTTTTTAAACACTGAATCTATAATATGATATAACATCTTATTTTTCTAATCTTTCATGTTTGCAATGATGTCTTTTTTTTTCTTTTTTTTTTTTTCTGAAGCTGGAAACGGGGAGAGACAGACTCCTGCATGCGCCCGACCGGGATCCACCCAGCACGCCCACCAGGGGGCGATGCTCTGCCCCTCCGTGGGGTCGCTCTGTTGCGACCAGAGCCACTCCAGCGCCTAGGGCAGAGGCCAAGGAGCCATCCCCAGTGCCCGGGCCATCTTTGCTCCAATGGAGCCTCGCTGCGGGAGGGGAAGAGAGAGACAGAGAGGAAGGAGAGGGGGAGGGGTGGAGAAGCAGATGGGCGCCTCTCCTGTGTACCCTGGCCGGGAATTGAACCCGGGACTTCTGCACGCCAGGCTGACGCTCTACCACTGAGCCAACTGGCCAGGGCCACAATGATGTCTTTTTAAAAATATAGTCAGAATAAATGCTACACAAAGAAATGAAATTGAGACAACCAATGAAAGTAACTGTAAATACAACAAAAGTCACAAAGGACCTAAAAGTGATTGGAGGACACCTTGTTGAAACCTGGCATCATTCTCTATAAATGAGATTTTAAAAATAATGTCAACCTCCAAACTCACTCTACTTTAAAGTGGTCCTACCTGCCTCAGCTAAATGTGAAACCTCCCTCCTCTGAACTCATAGTTCAAAATCTGGTAGCTCTGATTTGGCAACTAGACACTAGCTTTACTATGTGCATAACTGTCCTATTGCAATTCAACTCATATGTAAGTGTGTATTTGATCTTATAATCTTGGATGTGTGCTAGTCTTACCTCCTCAGGAGATAAATTCCTCGAATACAGCGGATGCTTCTTTAACAGTTTCGTATCTAGCAGGGCACTGGGTAAGGCAGAATATGCACAAGATTCTGATTCTTTAGTGAAGGCACTAGTGCTCCAGCCTCAACATTCAGACTGCGCTGGGCAACCAGTGACAGGCATATGCAAGGTGCATGTGGCATTGTTTTTTCTCCAGGAGATTTTGATTCCACCAGAAAAATCATCTGGATTTAGCAAATGATGATCATGCTAAAGTGAGATATAGGAATCACAGGGCATGGTATCTACTATTCAGAACTAACATTCAGTAGCAGGGGAGTGAGGAATATAACAAACTTTTTATACAAAGAACATAGAAGAGGAGACTCATTCATGGCAAAACAAAGCCATAAGCCAGACTCCTTCAGAGGCACCAGAAGTTCAAAGCAATGAAAAAAAGCACCGGAGAGGTTAGAACCATCTGCAAGTTGACAAGTAGATAGCTTAGGGGGGAAACAATTACAATTTTCTGAAATACTAATGAGAAAGTTCATAACTAAGGAAAGCAAGATTTAAATAGAATATAAATAGTTGGAGGTTCTGTTCTCTGTTTTGCTCATTTCCTTATTTTGCTTGTGATCTAGGATTTAGCATCATCCAGGAAGAGCAGCCAGGGCCTGAGAATACAGTTTCTGATACACAACCTGCCCAGTGATTCTGCCCGTTTATTTTTCCTCCTCTGTGAATGAGGTTGGCAACTCCGACCGCCAAGAAGTGACAGCAGTCGATGGCTAGAATATTAAAGTCTGACGTGTGCGACTGGGGTTCAGTGACAATACTTCGGGACGAATGAAACCCTTCCAATTCAGCTGCATTTTAGGCTCTGCAATTTTCAAAACCGAAGTACCTGGCATCTCAACTGAAACACACTGCAATGTCCCATCACCCATGTCTTTCAGAAATGTGATCTGACATTGCCTTCCCCATTCCCCATTTTCTCAGTAAAATGCAAAGCATAGCTGTAAGTGATATTTATGTTATTGTAAAAAGGGTGTGGATTTCTTTCTACTTTATGGCCATGTGCGTTAACTCTGCCCTCTCTTAATATATTTCTATAAGGTGGGGACTCAGAATTCTGACAGGCATCTTCCTAGTTGCCCTGATGAAAAGAGTGACATGCTGGCTTCAGAGTCACACTTTGTGCTTATATATATTTGGAAATACCCATTGCTTACATGGCAGTTAACATTTTTTTAACATCATAATCTCTATTTGTCCTTACAGAATAGTCTCTATCTCCACTCTTTCTAATTCTGATAGATGATAGGATCTAGTTGTAGGTAGGACAAGGCAAATTTTTTGTAGGAAGCAGGTAATTCTACGTGTTTGCCTGATGGTTGAAGAAATATGACAGATTTCTCCGGCCAGTGACTAAATATTGAAGTCCATCTTTTCTTCAGGTTTTTAAATAACATATTATTTATTTTGAAGCCCCTGCCTTCAGAAAGGGGGAGAAGTAAACTTTCCCTGCCTCATTTCCATAATTCTAGTACTTCTCTTTATATTTCTTCCCATCCCCCAACATGCACACAGTCTTGAATATTTAGATTGTTGGGCAACATGATGTAAACGACTTTGCATGTGGAAAAGGTGAAGCCAAGTCAACTTTGAATAGTTTATAAAGCATTGAATTTGAATTATGAGTCTGCAAATTAAGATCTGTGTATTTTTGTATGTTAAATACATTTTCTTATTCTCCATTTAATTCTTAAAATGAGATTAGCACATATTATAGAATGTAAGATTAAAGAAATGTATTCAAAGCCTCCATTTCTAAGTAGAGTAGGAAAGAGATGAGGGTTACTTCACTTACCTGGAATTCCAATCTCTTTATCTTAAAGTGAAGGTGTCCAACTAAATAACACTGCATTTAAAGGGGTCTGTCACTAATCTTGTGTTTCATCCACAGTAGTGCATGGACCATTCATTTCAACTCTAGGCTGTATTACTATTGCCATTATGAGAGACAAGGCTTAAAGAAATAAATGATGTGCCTGAAGTTACCCAGCTGTCTGGTAGAGTCAAAAGTATTTGACGTTTGAGGACTACTCTCACTCACTGAAGCATGTTTTATAGGTATTACTATCCCATTTAATAGATAAATAAGACATATTTTGGTGAAACACTGTTAAGAAAGAGGGAGATAAAAATCCATGCAATATAAACATTGAAATACTTCAAAAAATATCATTAGGAAAATGTACCTCAAAGATAGCCATTGGATGTATAGGGCTATTTTATTTATGCAGAAGTACAAGTCTACCATCCATGAAAATAGGAATATTTAGAACACCTTCTTAGTTGATGCCATTATGAGTTGGAACTTATTTTTCAGAATGAACTTTGTTTATTTTACTGAGGTTGTTAGCTATCACGTGATACTATAATAAAAGCTCTATGAAAAGTAGAAACTTTTATGATTGTACCAGTTAAATCAGTGACCAACTTGTCAATACATAATTTTAAACAACTTCAGCTCTCCTATTGCTATTCCTAAAGAGAAAGTTGTAAAAGGGGATATTTGTTTTTTAGAGAAAAAATTCTTAGCAGCAAAGAAAACATCTTTCTTTTTCTTTTTTTTTTTTAAATAAATGGGAGATGGGAAGGCAGAGAGACAGACTCCCACATGTACCTCAACCAGGATCCAGACAGCCAGCCCCCTACTGGGCAGTGCTCTGCCTATTTGGGGTTGTTGCTCCATTACTCAGCAACTGAGCTATTTTAATGCCTGAGGTGAGGCCATGGAGCCATCTTCAACTCCAGGGACCAGCTTGCTGGAACCATTCTAGCCATGCCTATAGGAGGCAAGAGAGAGAAGAAGGGTGGGGGGGAGTAAAGAAGTAGATGGGGGCCTGACCTGTGGTGGTGCAGAGGATAAAGCGTCGACCTGGAAATGCTGAGGTCACCGGTTCGAAACCCTGGGCTTGCCTGGTCAAGGCACATATGGGAGTTGATGCTTTCAGCTCCTCCCCCCTTCTCTCTCTGTCTCTCCTCTCTCTCTCTCTCTCTCTCTCTCTCTCTCTCTCTCTCTCTCTCTCTCCCTCTCCTCTCTAAAATGAATAAATAAAATAAAAAAAAATTTAAAAAAAGAAGTAGATGGGCACTTCTTCTGTGTGCCTGACCAGGAATCAAACCTGGGACATCCACATGCCAGGACAACATTCTACCACTGAGCCAATGGACCAGGGCCACAAAGAAAACAATTTCCATGATCTTCATTCTGCTGCAGAGAGGAGACATAGAGCCTCCTTACTTGGACAGTTGTATATAGAATGCCATAACAGATTAGCAGAGATGTGCATGTTGTTAATGGTAAGAAGGCACTGGTCACAACAAATGGAAAAAGAAAGTGAGAGAACTACTAACATGAAATAACAATGCTGCAGAATTCAGAACACAAAGCCATTACCACTTGGACACCTAGAATGATGATTTTTGTTCGTGAAGATGAAACTGAGACAGCAAGAAAGTGTGAAACTATTCTCATAGTTATCTATTTAAAAAGGCAAGCAGATTGCTTATTTAAATAAATAAAATCTTCCCCAAATTTTAACATAAATATTATTCTTTTTTTTTTGCTTTTTTTAAGGAAGTAACCTCAATTGTCTGAAACAATATAACATTGATGAAACCTGTGTTATTACAGTGGAGTAAGCAAATGACTTTGAGTCAGTGTGGCAGATTGACTTGCTTCCTGAGATAAAATGTTAACATGACGGTGCCTCTAAATAGAATGACTGAATATGTCTAAAAATACCTACCTATGCTGAATGCCAATTCAAAAGGTGGTTGACTAAAGTATATTTTCTCAAATAGAAAAATGGCGACCAAAACTGCCACCATACCCACCATGTGGGTCCATATTAGAATTCAGTTGCCCTTATGTTCAGTCATAATATTGATTTACACCCTTAGTGAAAATATCAAATTATCTGGCATCCCTTAAACCAAACAACTGTCGTGTCCTAGAATTTTTTGCTCCTCAAAAGTGGTGAGGGCCTGACCAGGTGGTGGCGCAGTGGATAGAGCATCGAACTGGGATGTGGAGGGCCCAGGTTTGAGACCCTGAGGTCGCCAGCTTGAGCGCGGGCTCATCTGGTTTGAGCAAAGCTCGCCAGCTTGGACCCAAGGTCGCTGGCTTAAGCAAGGGGTTACTCAGTCTGCTGAAGTCCCGTGGTCAAGGCACATATGAGAAAGCAATCAATGAACAACTAAGGTGTCGCAACAAAAAACTGATGATTGATGCTTCTCATCTCTCTCCATTCCTGTCTGTCTGTCCCTATCTATCCCTCTCTCTGACTCTCTCTCTGTCTCTATAAAAAAAAAAAAGGTGGTGAGGAGTGTTAAGTGGCTGAGGCTCTATCTGGCTGGCTCAGTGGTAGAGAATTGGCTTGGCTTGTGGATGTCCTGGGCTCAATTCCCAGTCAGGGCACACAGGAGAAGTGACCATTTGTTTCTCCACTCCTACCCCCTCTCGCTTCTTTCTCTCTTTCTTCCTCTCCCACAGCCATGGCTCAATTGAAGTGAGTTGGTCCTAGATACTAATAATGGCTCTGTGGCCTTTGCTTTAGGTTCTAAAAATAGTTTGGTTGCTGAGCAACGGAGCAACACCTCAGATGGGCAGAGCATCACCCCATAGGTGACTTGCCAGGTGGATCCTGGTTGGGGTGCATGTGGGAGTCTGTCTCTTTCTCCCCTCCTATAAATAACTAAATAAATAAATAAATAAATAAATAAATAAATAAATAAATAAATAAATAAAATGGTTGAGAAGCTTTAGTCTAGACAAGAAATAGAGGAATCACAGTTTTGAGTAAGAGCCTACTTTAGTCGATCTTTTCCAATTTTATTATTTCAAATTTCACTCATAAACTGACAGTGTGTTTTTCCAGCCCACACTTTTCTCCTGAATTCTAGACTTATGCCTCTAAGCATCTAATCAACATTTCTTATTTGATTATATTCTAAACCATGATTTAAAATAGAATTAATGGGGCCCAAGTTATTCTTTAAGGATGGTTGGAATATGTCAAAGAAGAGAAGAGGAGAATCTACACGCACACCAGAACAGAGTTGTATAAGAATGTGGAATAGATTGACCAGGAGAAAAAGAAAAGTCACAGTACAATTATGATAAATGGGAATATAATTTTGCAGAGGGCAAAACAGTACATTTTTATCTCTAAATCTGATAGAAGAAAAAGAATGAGAAATTCTTCACGGTCTCTCTGAAGAATTCAGATTAGAAACAAAAACAGAGTAGCTAAACATTTTAGCTTAATGGCTTTTATAATTTTAAGATTTCAAGTGTACCCAAGATCCTAATTGATAAATTACATTCTGAAATCTCTTCAGAATTCCAAGTAATTTCCCAGTCTTCAACAGAAAGAAAAGAGTTTTGTGGATTTTGTTCAAGTTTTATGCTAAGTCAAGGTAGACATCGTTCAAAAGCCCATCAGGTTCTATCTCCACCCCCTAATCCTGCCTAAGCATATCCCTCATCATAATCAAGTGACTATAACTTTTATTTCTTCAGCCAAATTACTTTCATCTAACTCTTCCCCAGCAAAAATGAGCTTAGGGGCAATAGGATAGGCAGAATCTTCTTTTATGCCTTCTCTTTACACCTAATCTTTATTGCCTGTGCATTGCAAAAATGAGACTTAAAAAATAAGACAATTTCCAAAGACAGTCTAAAATCCCAAAAGGTAAGATACAACCATCTGGAGTACAACAAGCACATCATATTTTCTTTCTTTAGCAAGACAGTTCTGAGTTTTATGGAAGGCATCCCAGTAGGCAAAGACCTACTAGCTGTTTGTAACTCCTTAAAAAATTAAAAAAAAATAATAAAACCTCAATGTTTCTTTAATGTCACAGTCTGAATTATAAGCAGCAAGTTGGCACATCTCTCATTTTATTCATTCTAATTACAATTGCCTTGTCACTGAGATGCCAACCTGACGAAGAGCAAATCAGGTAGCAAATCCCCAGGGGCCGCTTAGTAACAGGAAGGCTGTCTCCAGTGGAATCAACATGACAATTTCTTTTCTCCCTCTTCAAAGTCGAGAGTCCCCCTGGACAAATTCACATTTGATTATTTTCGCTAGGTTCTGTCTTCAACTGCTTGATTAGCATCTCACTCACCTAAGAAATTAGACTAAAGTTTTGTGACCATCAAAGGGAAACCAAAGCAGGTGCGTGAGTTACCTGCTCATGCATGCAACACACCTATGGAAAACCATTTACTTAACTTGCACCAAGAGTTGGCACCAATGCTATTGTGAAAGGGCCACTTGCGTGCTTATGTTTGTGTGTTACTGTTTATGTTATTAGGAGATGATCTTTTCACACATCTTACTCCAGGGATAATGAATTCAGAAGTTTGAAAACCAAGGGAAAGGTGTGGTAGTTGGTTCCACAGGTACCTGATTTTCCTCTCTCTAATTTTAGAGCAGCTGTACTCAGAGATAAGGCCGCTGTTCCTACTGCTACTAAAATATTTAGTATAAAATTGCATTCTGTCTGGTAAAACACATTTCTATAAAATGGTGCAATTAACCTTAAAGGAGAATGAATATATCAAATCAAAAATATTCTGAGAAAATTATCAGAATAGTCTCTGCTCTGTTCATTACCAAGCACTGCTTGTGACTGATCAGTAACCCAGAAAACAGGGGACAGAATGAGCTAGAATTCTGCCTTTAGAATCATTCATTCTACATCCCTCCTGATGTCTGCTTTACCATCCTAGCTGATAGGACAGTGGCTCTTAAACTTAGGTGCATATAAAGAGCAGATAACAGATAACAGGGCACCGCACCCAGACATTCTACATTACTTCAGATGAGGTATAGCTCAGAAATCTGTACTTCAACAATCATTTGGGGTGATTATATTAGAAACATTATTACAATTATTCTCTCAGTTCTAAATTTTTATAACGATAATGTCTGTATCATAAAATTGGCCCATAGCTCAACTATGGTACATTTTTAATCATGATGCATGTCAGCTCCTCCCAAGTAATTTCCAGGAAAAGACTGGCTATTAACATTTCTTTTTTGCTATACAACATTGTATAAGTGCTCAGCAAATACTTGCTGATATGAATTGATTAAATGCAGAAACAAACCATTTTGTTTAAGTGTGTTCTTTCTAGAAGCTAAACTTTCCTTTGCCAACACATTGACCATATCCCTTTAGAATTCTAAATGATTTTATAAGAACATTAGTTTGTTCAAGGAGATTGGCCATGGATGACTAGCTCTCCCATGGGACTGCAGATTACGTGGTTATGTCTGACTCAGACGAGGTGAAATGATTCAGTGTTGTTTCTGTCCAATGCATGGTTGATGGTCCAGCTCCTCTACTCATGGCCACTTGAGTTGCTCAAGCTGAAAAAAAATATACTTTTTTCTTGGACTAGAAGGTCAGCCAACAAGAACAGAGTTATATCATTCAGGAGATAGATTAAATACTGTAGCTTTGGACCTTCATGCCAAACAAGTATATATTCCCCCTTACACTCAGAGATCAGCAAATTGAATTGTCACCTTTTTACATGACAATTCTATGCCCAATAGCTTGGTGCTTTAGGGAATGTAGGTCAGTGAGTTTTTGTCTTTGCCATCAAGTAGCCTGCAGTTCAATATTGGAAGTCAGATGAAATGTATGCATAAAGTAAAATAAAAATAAAAATTTAAGTAACACAAGGACAGGAGGGCTCTGAGTATGTCATTATTTGCTAAAGAGTAAAAGGATTCTAGAGCCATTTAGAGAAGAGAAAAACAACCTTCAAATGGGTGGTCTGCTAAACATTCAAGGTGGGTGTGAATCTGGCTTATGGAAACAAATGGGTAGGTTTGAATACAAAGTCTGAGCAGAGATAACCCTGGCTGGAACGTAAGGGAAACAAAGTTGGCCTTCTTTCCTTCTCTTTGTCCCTTTTATAAATTGGCACTCTGTTGGGAAATAAGTTTGAAAGATTTGTGTTACTTAATTTTGCTCACTTTTATTGTTAAAAATGGCTGCTGCCCACATAAATTGTGCTGCCATGTGAAACTGCTGATTACATTCCTGCTTGGGAAGGGGCTTTGTTATGCTAATGTTGCTGAAGGAGGTGTTTTTGGAACAGAAAGTTTTAAGAGAAAAAAAGGAGGAAGAAGAAGGCCATATCTTTGCAGAGAAGGCAGCCAAGATGACAGGGTGCAGAAGAAGAAGCCAGTTTGTGCAGAGAGAAGGAGATGGAGAACTAGAGGGGACTGAAGCTGGTTGGGGGCCTTTGATTCTAGGAAAACTCGGAGAAGATTCTCCTGGTTGTGGAACCAAAGAATCTGTGAATGTGTTTTGGAACCCTGTGTGTTTGTGTTTACTCGTTGGTTGGGTGCGAGGCTAGAATAAAGGCATGGCCCACCAGTTTTTGGCTCTGCTGTTTCTCTACCATCTGTCAGAATCTAATGAGAAACTGCATGGCCTGGCCATGATGGCCATGATGGCCATGACTACTGGCCCTACACACTCTTTTAAAAGTCAAACCATCACATTAGATCTACCTTCTCTAACCAGGAATCCTTCAATTCTCCCCAACAGCCAAAAGCTAATCAAGTATACATTCACATATTTCCTAACTCTTACAGAATATATTGTTTATTATACCTATTTTGTACTTGACCTTTATATGACATCACGTACACTTTTTTTATGTTCGCGCAGCCACCTTTGCTCTTGGAAACTTGTCCCAGTATCTCATTTTCTTGTGTCAACTAGCAAATATAATACATGAAAAATGTAAAGGAAGCACAAGATAACGTAGATATTGCCTTGGTTTTGGAAAAGTAAAAAAGGATACACTGTTCAGAGAGACTGGGGAAAGTTTTAATTCCCCTCAAGAGAGCGATGACTCATTGTAGAGTAAGTCTTTAGCCATAGGTTTTCTGGTCTAGGCAGGGGAAGAGTTTTATTGTTCATTTCATCAGCTGTCTAGGTTTGCCAATATTCTACTAACTAACACCTGATTATTAAAACAGTGTACCATTGCCTGACTCCATCCAAAATTACTACAGCATCCCATTACTTAAGAGAGAATGGCCCTTTGAGCCTCTATAATGTAATTCCTCCCTATCTCTTCAAACTCCATTGTCCTCACTAGCTGCCCATACTGTTAGTTTCACTCATTAATCTCCTCACTCACTGTATTTTTTCCTGCCTGAACGTTTTGTTGAAATGCTTCATCCTATATGCAAAACCTTTCATTTTCCCTTTAGCTGCCCAAAGCCATGCCTCCAGACCCACAAAAAAATTCTTCTCTCTTCTATACCTTTGGATGTAGGGGTACAGGCAGTTGGCACACACGACGGATTTGATTGCGTGTGGACACATCTATGGGTGTGACAGCAGAGCATCAGAGGTGACCTTGTTCATCTGAGTGTGTGCTTTAGAAGCAGCCTTTTGTCATAGGACCTGGAATCAGTTTATTCTGGAAAGCCTAGTGTTAGCAGCTGGAGTGATCAGACCTCGTGGGGCATCCAAAATGATATTACAGGTACACACAGGAGTTAATAGAGGCTACAGGGGAGGTTCCGGGTTAAGCCTCTCTAACGTACTTGACTATCCCAAACAGGCTTTACCACAGTAAGAGTCAAACACAACTCAGATGCTCTTCTTCTCTGCCAGGTGATACAGAGTAAAGTGATTTGCATATATTTGTGCAAGTTAGGAGATATATAAAATGCAAGCAGAGAAGCATTTACAAAACCACGGATCCTGGTTTTTCTGTGAGGAGGGGTAATGGTATGTATATGAGCCTCAAACTTTTTAAAACCATTGATAAAGAAAGTTCTTTACTTTTCAAATCATTGCTTTCGAGTTCAGTTTAATAGCAGATTAAGCAGTCAGTCTGTCTGGGCCTGAGCCAATAAAACTCATTTGTAGTATTTAGCGATGGCTCTTGTGATCAAAGATGTCTGCAAAGCTACCTTTTCCCTCAGGTAACCATTCAAACACCAGAAATGTGTTCCAACTCCTAGCAGCTTGTTTAAAAGACAAACTCAAGTGTGACTCAAAGCTAATATAAATCAATCACCATTAAAACCTTTTGGAATATGGCTCTCTTTTCCACAGCACTCATGTCAAATACCAGTGAGCATGTCATATGTTATTATTCCCTAGAATTTTAAAAGGATGAAGATATCACCAGCCATTCAGATATGCACAGGCACAGAAATGTGACTAAAGTGAGTGAAAACAAAACCTAACCAAATGGAAGTTTTGTCTTTTAAAGGCACCATTAGACATTCCAGCATTATAGCATACAATTACTCAGTTAAATAATAAATGCCTTTATAGCTGTGGAAGGAAGAGGGAAGAGTAAATGATGAGGCAGGTGTGGAGGGATAGAATGGTAGCCGTGAGAATCAATAAAGTCAGGCCCTGGCTGGTTGGCTCAGCGGTAGAGCGTCGGCCTGGCGTGCGGGGGACCTGGGTTCGATTCCCGGCCAGGGCACAAAGGAGAAGTGCCCATTTGCTTCTCCACCCCCCCCCTCCTTCCTCTCTGTCTCTCTCTTCCCCTCCTGCAGCCAAGGCTCCATTGGAGCAAAGATGGCCAGGGCGCTGGGGATGGCTCCTTGGCCTCTGCCCCAGGTGCTAGAGTGGCTTTGGTCGTGGCAGAGCGACGCCCTGGAGGGGCAGAGCCCCCTGGTGGGCAGAGCATCGCCCCTGGTGGGCGTGCCGGGTGGATCCTGGTCGGGCGCATGCGGGAGTCTGTCTGACTGTCTCTCTCCGTTTCCAGCTTCAGAAAAATACAAAAAAAAAAATAAAAAAAATAAAAAAATAAATAAAGTCAGGGAAAAAACAGGAAGGCAATTCTCCACCCAGGCACCCGCAGAGTAACTGAAGACTGGAGTCTTCACAGACAGAGTGGGGAGTTTTCTAATATGGAGGGAGTTCATGTAAAATAAAGTGCTGATCTAGAAAATGGACTTAGTAGGAGAGTGATTTCCTGATAATGCTGCAATCAACAGAAAATGTATTCAAATAATTTATAGGGTCCAGTTGTACTTGATGAAATGATTAACAGGATTCCATCTGCTTCCTAAATATTCTCACCTACCACTAATTCCTCTGAAATTTTGCCATTTCCGTCAAGTTGAAATTTATTAGCGCCCACTTACTGTGATTTACATGGGGGATGATTTGCATGCCTCTTTCCTGGGCTATTTGCATGCCTTTATTAGGAATGCAGCTTATTTGGGGACACATTTGATTTATAAGCATTTGGCTAGTCTGCCCTTCTATTCTTTTTTTTTTTTTTCTTTTTAATTTATGTAAGGGCAGAGTCCTATTCCTGGGGCTCATTCACTCTTTCGGAAATTAATTTTTTAAGCTGAAATCTTCCCACTTGGTTAAAAATTTGCAACAAATAAGATTTCATCTCCTTTGCTTGCCTACAACGAACACCATAGTTAGACTCAGGACTTGCCATTGTTAAAATTTTTGAACTAGATAAAGTTCGTGCACAGTGGCTGTGGGCTCCATTCTATTGCCTATGTTCTCTTCCCCATCTTTATACTTTATCTCCATATAGGTAGAATTCACTTCATAAATTTTCCCATATGCAAACCATTCCCTCCCAATATTGTCCCTTTTTCACCTTTAGAGAACCATTGTTCACTGGCCTGCCCTTACTTGTCAAGAGAAAAATGTGCTAATAAAATTATACCACCAGAGTGAGAAGGATGCCTGCCTCCATGAGGCAGCTGGGATTTGAAATAGGAGAGCAAGAGAATCAACACCTTAATTATAACTTCATAATTTATAATGAACCATTCACATACATTATCTAATTAGAAACTTAAAACATTCTTCAAGATAATTATTATATATATTTCAGTTTTACATGTTGGGGAAACTCTGACTCAGGAAAAAAGAGGTCATTTAGAGAGAGACATGGGAAATGGGGTGTTCCAAGCCCAGCCACCTATCACTGAATTCCCTTGTCCCCACCCTGCACTGCCCCTTAGTGCTAAGGGACAATGCAGTGATAATGGAGTTTTATTTCTGGAGCAGACTGTGAGATGCGTTTTCTTCTAGGTTGAATAGCTTTCTCTTATCTTTCAAATCAAATTACCTGGGTGGCTTCCTATTCTGCCTAAAAGTACGTGAGGAAGAGGATGAAAACCCACATGAGGAAAAGGCCGAGTGCAACTACAGGGGAATCTAATTTAGGCAGCGATCTCACGAGGCCTCATGCTCACACAATGCAGTCCACAGCAGGTCATTCTCGTCAGCTTCTCCAGCAGCCTATTTCCATTTTTAGTCTAACACCATTCAGTGACCTTGTCTTGTGGCACAGTCAGATGACATTACAGGAGAAACAGGAGCAGCAATAGCCTAATTATACAATTACATATTCATTTACCCCCTAGAGAGCCTAAGACGTTTCTGAGAGCCAAACAGGAAGTGGTTGGCTGGAAACTCTTTATGAAAGATCACCTCACCCCAATGTCCAAAACCCTTGTCCGTATATGGAACTTCAAATTATCAATTGAGTTGCACTGGTAAATGGTATAAGAAAAATAAAATTACTAAAAACCTAACCAGATTTAGAAATTTATAATAAAAATTATTTGATAATTTTTATCAGTGTAAAATATGTACTTCACACTTGGATTGTGTCTAAAAATTTTCTAATTTGAGCAAGTCATCATCAGGACTGTCTTTATTTTTCTACCTGTGTCATTTTTGATTATTTTGCCTTTTTTTTTTTGATATCAGAAGTAAGAGATGCTAGGAAAGAGCAGTGGCTTTGAAAAAAAAAATAACAGAGAGAGATTTTAAAAAGGGAAGAGAGATCATTGCCTTACTATTTTATCTATCTGAAAACTGATTGACTTATGATTAACTTGAGGAGCCACTGAGCCATTTCACCTGCAGATGTTGTAAAGTACCAAAAGGCTACAGAATTAATATTAATATTTTAGGAGGCTTGGAGAACATTTTATTAATTTGGGTTAAGGTGTGCAGAGAAATTGTGAGAATAGTCTCTGTACTGTGTGATTGGCATAACCAGGATGGCCCTTGGCATTGTATTGTAAATGAAAAGGGAAGGAAAGCATAGATTCCCTGACATTCCACCACACCTGTGGGGAAAGTGAATGGCTAGCCAGGTGCAGGAAGGGAAAAGCCAAAATAAACCTTTTCTTATAGCAATGAACCATTTGTGGGCATTTGTCCCCATGGAAACTACCTCTCTTATGTAAATGCATGTGTGACTCTGGACAGAGAGATAGCAGATAAACACTAGATAATATAGGAATGCCTTTAATATGTAAAGAGACATCTTTCTACCATTGTGTTGGCTTGTAAATTTTGTTTTCTCCAAAATAATGTATGGTTTGCAAATTGAATGTGGTCCTATCATGTTAAAGGACATATGACTATAACCAATAGTGGTAAGGGGCTCCTAACTGCAATTTTTGCTTCTGTACTTCCCACTTACAAAACTATAAAAACTAAGTAGAACAAAGCGCTCTCCGTCATATTTCTGTCGGAGTTCCCGCGGCTTGGCCAAGCTAGACAATAAAGTTTTGGTGTGTAAACTACGGACCTTATTTCTGTCTTTCGTGTTTTTGGTCCCTCTAAATTTGGCTTAACAAACTGCCCAATTGTCTTTCTTGATATTACTGGTATGTGCTGACATCTATAGCAAGGTGGGCAAACTTTTTCTGTAAAGGGTCAGATAGTTAATATTTTAGATTTGCAGACCACATTCTGTTCAATTCTTGACTTAATTAATTCTACTGTTGTAGCACAAAATCAACCTGGGACAATATGTAAATGAATGTAAATGGCTGCAATTCAATGAAATTTTATTTATAAAAAATGCAGCAAGGGGCATGTTGCTTATAGACGGTAGTTTGCCAACTGCTATAGAAAGCCCACAGAATGTTGAAAGGTATGGTGACATATTCGGGGAAGGCATTGTTCCTTTTACATTGTCTCCATTTTCAAAATTGTTATAATAGACAAAAGGGTTTTATGAGTTTAGTATCTTTCATAGTATCTTTGAAATTAGTTTTGCATCAGAGTGATGTAAAAACAAACAAACATGTAATTATACTGAACAAATATCAAATATCTTTAATAACTTCAAGGAAATACCCCAAACTTAAAAACAAAACAAAATATTTAGTATATGATCAGTTTCTAAAAGTTGGACCCTAAAATGCATTTCTATGATTACTCTTTATCCATATAACCACATACAAATCTTTACATCTGAAAATTTGCTTTCTTCTTGTCCCTGTATTCTTGTGGCTTTTGCTCTTGTCATGCTATGGTTCTTCTCACCTAGAGTGCACCTCTCTCTCTTTGCAAGAGCTACTTCAATCTTGCAGTGCTGATCACTGTCCCATATTTCTCCATAATGCACATTTGGTTACCCCAACAGGCCACTCCTTTTTGTATCTTTCCTATTCTGACTTCAGGGCTTCAAATCTAGCTCCATTCTCATATTTCCATGGTCCCAAGGGGGATAACAGTGTCTTTACATGTTCTCATAAAAAGCTCTTTATACAAAGGGGTAGCACTTGCATTTTAACTCATTTTTTCCCTGGCAGGGAGGGGATTCTGCAGGGTAGTCATACTATCAACTGTACTGCATTTAACAACAAACATCAATGAGATATAGTTGGACAGAAAAATAAGACCAAAGTTGGAGATCACAGTGTTGTTATTGTTGCTACAGTGCTGTTTGCAATTTTTTACATCAGCTGACTCACATGGACAACCAAACTATAATTTCCGTATCATTATACAATGCTCTAATCATCTCAGTTAATTGTCCCTGTTCTTGAGAGTGAGCTTGAATATATAGAACTAGCCTTGATATTATCTCTACCTTATAATTAGAGAGATAAAAGCTAAGAAATCTTAGATAATCCACCCCAAATAGCAGAGTCCTCATTCTTATTGTAGATTACCTACACTATTATGCTGTCAGTCAAGTGTTGCTTCTGTTGGACAGTTTGCCTCTTTGAGGATAAATACAATCCTTATTGCCAGAATTAAAGGATTAAAGATAAAACAATATCCTAGAAATAATCTGACACAGACAAAAACAAGCCTACACAAACACCAACATGTTCTTGCTCTAAAAAATGTAACCAGAACAGGTGCTTCCTCATGGGCACTTTGCAAAAACACACACTATTTGAAAATGCTCATTACATTCCCTTTATTTCTCTAGCCTCATTCCTTAATAATTAAGGAGTCAAATGCATGGTGATGATAACAGGACCCCATGCCTTAAGTGACCATCCCCATCTGCTCCTCATTCCCCACCTGAAGCTATCACGTTCCCTTTAGGCCATTGCCTGGGACAGCTGGAAAGCTGAGAGCAAGCTCGTAAATACGAGGTATTGAAATGCAGCCAGATTGTTGCAAATGCTGTAATGGACTGGAGGTTTTTAACTCCTGGGGTATTGGCTTCCTTTCCTTTTGTGAAGACATGCTTTCATGTTTGGTGCTCCTATCAAATCTTCAAAAGACTGGAATATAGTTTTTCTGTTGAGGATGAGGACGTGTTAGATTTTCTTCTATTTACATCATTCTTCCTAAGCCTGAATAATGAAGAAAACTCTGGGCACCTTATCCATTTTATCTTGTTGGTAGAAAACACATACACACATTCCTAAATGCAGCATAAGATTATTCCTTCATATGGTTAATGATTAAGGTCAAGGGGGTAGATAAAAACTACAAGATATTTTCTAATGGGCTTGCCAAAAGGTAAAGGGGAGAAGAAAATTCATGGTATATTTTGTATTTTGAGCCTGGTAGCAAGGAGGTATTGGGGGAGAGATTGATGGAGAATGTACTAAGAGACTGTCCTGACATAAAATATAAAAGGGAAAGAGGAAAGACGTATAAAAGGGAAAACATTGTGACAGAAGGAGAAAAGCCAATGAGAGTTATCTATGTATACTTGTGGAATAACTGAGCAGACAGTCCTAATTACAAATCTCTAACCAACAATTTATACAGACTTGAGTAAGTATTGTAAACAGTTCTGTAGTTTTCTTTATTCATCTATCACATAAGAAGAGTCGTTATAACCCACATGTGAGCATCAAAGGACATTTTGTGCCTAACATTGGTTATCTCCCAAAAGCCACTCTGCCCATTTTCTTGCTTGGTAAAGATCTAAAATCTTACTCATTATTGGATGACCACGTACTTCCTGGTACTTCTGCCTCTCCTGGGATGAAAGCTAATTAGTTTGAACAATCATGGCCATTTATTCTGTGTGCCTGTTCTGAGTTCATTCAAGGGCAGATGATGTAGCCAAATGTGGCCAATATATTGGAGAAGACATCCACTGGGGGGTTTCCAGGTAAGCAACTTGCCAGGGTAACATGGTTGTAGATATGTATGTGAGTCATGATTCAAATCCAGAAAGTCTGACTCTGTCTTCTTTTGAGAAACAAGTAAGAGAGACTGAGAGGTCATTTCTCTCTGACTCCAGAGCAGATGTTTTTAAATGAGATTATAATAAAGAATTCCTGAGATAGCTTACTAAATGCAGAGTCCAAAGCTCCACTTTAATTGTATTATTAACCTCTTTGGTCAGGTTATCGTGATGCAGATGAACTTGAGATCAAACCATGAGGTATGCCACTTAAGAGGATTTACTAATTTTTGCCCTGTGCACAGAGCTGAGGAATGGGCAGTTCCTTAACTCTGTTGTATACAGTGATTTATACATGATGGAGTGTTGTATTAATTATTCATTCTTTAGTACCATGGAGATGAATGTATGATTTTTAAATGATCTGTGTTTGGTGAATAATGTTAGCTTCTATCTCTTGTTTAGACAGAATACATAGCAACTGCTTATTATTTATTTCTATGTGCTTGATGTAATTACTAGGGGACTCTTTAAAAATGCTAAATTCATTTATTTATTTCTCTAGAACAGTGCTGTTAAGTAGGAGTTTGGGAAACAATAAAAATGTTCAATGTCTCTGGTATTCAACATCAGTAGAAATTAGTCCATGTGGATGTTGTACACATTAAATGTATCTGGTGAGGGTAAAAAACTAAATTAATAATTTTACTTAATTTTCATTTATATATTTAAATAGTCACTGTGGCTACTACTGGCTATCATATGGTATTGTAGAGTATTGTACATATGTGCACATTTAGGTATTTTAGAAACTTGAAACATTATTTTATCTTACTGACAAGTCTAATTTGTAGAATGGTTGATGCCATGAATTTCTCTTCTCTTGAGGATCTAACACATGATGCTAAGCCATTATGTTCATCAGAGTGAGGTGCTGTCTTCACAGCCTTGTCGTTTCTAGAATGCCTGCCATCCCTGGGAGGCAATGTAATCTCAATGTCAGACACATCCGGGGAAGCCAGCCTCATCAAATTCTGCTAAACAATAGCCTGGCATCCTGATGAGCTGCCACAGTGCTCCCAGGACAGGAACCACCTTCACCAAGAGCTGGACTCATTCATTATTCTGAAAGATTAAGTACCAAATACCTCATTAGAGAAACTGCAAGCTGAAAAACAGATAACAGCTGGAGAAGAGGAAAAAGAGCCATTTGCAGATGAGAAAGTAGTGAAGGGAAGAACTAATTGGTTCTGCACTGAGTGGGGCTGGCTTTCTTTCCCAATCATCCAGGGCCAAATTCTGCCCAGAACTGGTACCCACAAGTCCCCAGATTCTTGCTTCAGTGGCCAGGTAGTACTCACCATTAAAGTCCTAATAGAATTAGTAGAAATGACAGACTGCTCAATAAATTACATGCTGATCCCTTCCATTTGAATGAGAATTGACTAGCACAAACGATTGATTAACATTGACAAAGCCATATGGGTTCAAATCATATTCCTTTTGTTCACACTTGCAACAATTCAAGTTGCAGCTTGCTTTCTTTAAATCCAGCATTGGGAGGTTTTGTTTTGTTTCTTTATCTATAAGAGCATGGTAGGACTGTTTAAGAGGGGGAGGGAGATTTGCAGAAAATGAACACTTTGTCAAGTCACAGCAGTTATGTGATGCTGAGAAAATAGTGACCCTTTATGACTGTGTTTTCTCATCTTTGAAACTGTGTCCTCCATGTAGGTGTCATCTTGAGTAGTGGCTTTCAAGAATGGAGTCATCACCATTAATACAGTTTCTACACATCCTTCAAGTATTTCCAGCCACATACACTTTTTTATCTGATTTTGAACTGTTAGGAACATAAGTGCAAGGTGTGCTATAATTTCATATTTAGTTTTTCCTCTCAACTAGACTGTAAGCTCTCCAAAAGGTACGTACAAATTCTTAAGTCTGAGCCCATTATAACATCATGTTCAATGGAACACAATTCACCATTTCCCTCAATCAGCGGTGCTATATTTTTTTCACGTCAGTCAGTTGTTGGAGGAAAGTGTGAAGGGTGTTGACACCAGTCAGGGGATTGGCTCCTTGAAAGAACTTGTAAAGATTCACTTAAAATTCAGAGCCAGGCACCTGAAGTGGTTGGTGAGGCTCAAATAAGGGGTTCAGTGCCGGGAGTCATTAAAAAAAGCACCAATCCTTAGGAATTTCATCCATGGGCAGTAATTCCTACTCCCTGAGGTCTCGGGCAGAACCTATGCACAGAAGGAGAAAGGTCTGAGAAGGTCAAAATACGGCACCTAAATAAAAACTTGATTGCGGTGCATAATTCTAATTGCAACATAGCTCTAGGATGCCTGAAAATAAATAACTGTTTAGAATTCCAAGGTAACAGAAGTCCAATTTTAGGCAAATGAGGCAAGAGGGAATGTATTGACTGAGGACAAGGAAGGGCAGTGGATTTCATGGCCGATGCTAATACTTTGGGACTTGGAGAGGGGCAAAAGGAGATCTATGTTTGGCTGGAATCCGAGTCCTAGGACTAGATGGATAACTTTAGTTTAGGTTGGAGGACAGAGGAAGCAAAGCACACTGACCCTGGACTGATGTCCTGCATCGTTAGCACGGACACAGGCTGTGGTGTGGAATAGAGCTTAGAGGTAGAAAACTTCCTTGAGGATTGCAGGTGTGAGTTGCTGGTTAAGGCAGATTCAGAAGAATTTTGTTTTTTAAAGGGCATGTTATCCTGAAGGAATGCCTATAGGTCTCCTGGGTACCTGCTGCCTATCCTTTTGCTGACCTTTTCCTGTTATAATGATTAGCCCCAGGCTAGTTGGCTGTCCACTTATGTACACTGAACAATGAATGACCTACCAGTGAGGTCATGTAATATGGCTGATCAAGTTGTAACCATGGGGATTAAGTAGTAAATTAGGAAGGACCAGGAGACCAGATGTACTCAGAAGCTGGTGAGGCTGACAGTTTGGTGGCTGTCATGACAGGCTTTATGCCAAAGACCCAGTGTCCCATTTACCATGGAGAACCCCGAGTCTGACTCACAACAGTTTGAACTGACCATCCCTCCTATTTTCAAACAACTATGCCTGTGAGTTGAACTTGTCTAACTTCTTACTCTGTGGTATGCTTGGATTTTGTCTGGTGTCCTTTTCTGCCCCTACATTTTCCTCAAGGGCTGGAGGACTTTTGAACAGAAGTCTGCCTTTTCCTATCAACTCTCCTTCCCAAGTGCTGAAGTCTGCTGAGTCCTGTAATTATTGTTACCTTTCTGACAGTAGGAGAGTGTGCAGCCATACCTCACTAGCCTGCTCAGTGTGCGCGCACGTGTGCACAGATGGACACACATCCCTCTGTCCCATATGTGATTTGAATTACATCTGTGCAATTCATTTTTGACACTGTATTTGGGACAGAACTTTGTACCTAAGAAAGTGGTTAAGAACATAAATTCTGGAATCAGAAAACCCTAAGTTAACAAAATATGAGCCCACCAGTTATGAGTCAGGGCTAAAGTTTAGCAAATCACTAAAGCTAATTAAGCATGTAATTCTTTCTATCTCTCATGAAGAAAATAATAATAACTGAAGTTATTGTAAAGCTTAACATTTCCTAATACTTGGTAATGACTCAGTTAATATAGCCTCTATAACATAATATTATTAATATTATAACATTTACCCTCTTATCTCCATTTACAGAAGCCAGATAAGATCCTTGGTTCAAACTGTTCCTTATTGCTAGTTCATTTTCACCTTTAACAAATAGCTTCACCTCTATAAAATCAAGTTCCTATGGATGAGAATGTTCCCTTGCTTCTTAAGTATTATCAGCATCAAAGTGATTCATACATGAATACATTTTTTAAAAAAATTACACTGTTACCTATGGCCTTCTTTATCAACACCACATCACCACATTCAGATCCCATAATGGACATTTCTGTTTTGCAAATCTAACACACTGTTCTTTGATCCAAGGTAAAAAATAAAAAGTAAAACATAAACCAAACAAACAAAAAACAAGCTGAATGCTTAATTTCCCCAGTGATTCTCTGAGTAATTATCACTAGCTAAATGATAATTACTATTTAGGATGACAATATTTTAGCTACACTTATTTTTTTTTTTACATGAGAGGAGGGGAGATAGAGAGACAGACTCCCACATGTACTCTGACCAGAATTGACCCGGCAACACCTGTCTGGGGCTGATGCTCAAGTACAGAGCTAATTTTAGCACCTCAGGCTGACATTGGGATCAACCAAGCTATTCTCAGCATCCAGGGCAATGCTTGAACCAGTCAGCTACTGACTGCAGGAAGAAAAGAAAGAGAGAAGGGGGAGAGAATCAGATGGTCGCTTCTCATGTGTGCCCTGACCAGGGATCAAACCTGGGACTTCCACACATCAGGCCAATGCTCTATCCACTGAGCAAACCAGCCAGGACCTTAGCTACACATTTTATAAGTGTTTCCCTTAGATTGTTCATCTAATTCACTTATGTGGGTCAGGTTTTAGAATTTAGTTATTTGCATATCAGGATATGGAAACAAGTTAACACACAATTTGCCTGTGATTGAAAGCAAAATGAGAATGAGGGCCTGATGAGAAAGTTGGGCCTTCATCAGATTTGTTGCACTCTAGTCACTAGATTGCCAAGAGCTTGTGTATTTTTGTTTCAGTCCACAATATGTAATTCATTGCTTTGAATAGGAGGGTGAGGAAAAGAAAAGCACTTGCTCAATAATAAAATGAGAAACCAAAGAAGCTTAGATGATCATATTGTCGGTTTCCATGAAAATGATGCTCTCTCAGTGAATCAGTGGTTCCTTACTTTCTCTGTTCACACAACAACTGGAGCCAGATCACACGTGTTCTCCCAGCAGAATTCCCTCTATCCATTCTTTGCCCTGTCTAATAAACTCAGCTACACCAATTTCCTCGAGATTCTCAAGACCCTGAGGAGTCTTCCTTGTTTTTTATCTTAACACCTACTGGTGTTTGGCTGGGAAATTACTGAGCAACATATCTTTCAACTTATATTTCTGGGAAGGCTCTGAGGCTTCCATATAGGCCATTTCCATTCCTCTCTCTGACATTTTACATTTTCCTCCTTGTTTTGCACTGCACCTATCCACACAATCTCATTTCTCCTTTCTTTCCTGCTCTAGCCCATGCTTGTTGAAGTCTTCTTTCCTGACTCTGTCTCTGAGTTCTTAGGAGCTTTGTCATCTGACCACAGGGACTGAGATTTTGTTCTTAAATGGTTATATACCTTATGCTATTTTGTGTGTCTATTTTTGTTGTTGCACTTGTTGTTTAATCAATTGTATCTAAGTGCTACCATAGAGCAGAGATTAGGTTGTAGAAATCCTCTGTTCTTAGAACCCAATGACATCAGCTGGGAGAGACTTTAAAGTTCATTTGAGTGCCTTCCCAGTATTTTAATACTTCAGCCCTTTGGCTCAAACATAGAAGGTTACAGTTAGAACAGACTAGATCAGAGCTGGGTAAACTACCCATAGTTATCCATTCTGTTTATCTTGTTTTCCCATTTCTCTAGAGAATTCCCAAAACTCTGAAGAGCAGAGTTTGAAAGTCAATGAAAGGCATTCTCATTTCATAAATAAGAAGGCAAGGGGTCTGAGAGAAATTAAGGTTACCTGCCCAAAGACACAGAGTTTACACTTTGCATAGGGCTCTCAGATCAGTTAACCAGGGTAAGGTACTAGTTAAATTGAATGTGTTGGTTGATTGCCAGTTGTCAAGTAGCGATTTCCCAAGCTTTACTTCAAGAACCAAATATAAGGAGAAATACAGATTTATATCAGGGGAAAGAAATGTGTACTATAGTATGTAAGAGACCTTCAGTGATATATATTTGTGTCTGCTAATACTTTAAGATGTTTGGCATGTAAGACAATTCATGCTTAGTCATTGCCCACAACCACTCAGTGAAGGGAGGAGACTTTATGAGCTGCTGCCATTTCAGCACCTTCCTTGCTTGGTGCTATGCCTGCTGAGCGCTCTTTACTTAATATCACACACCCAAAGAGTCACTTAACCAAGAAAGGTGAGCAGTAGTCTTGAAAATGAAATTCACATTTCTCAGGGATCAATAGCATTTTTGAAGTAGAACTGCAGTATAAATATTTTTCTGCCTCTTTGCAATGACTCTGAAGGAACTGAAAATATATAGCCCCACTGTGTTTATTATAATGAAAATCCTTAGGAAAACTGAGTAATTTGCAGAATTCCTCATATCACATAAAATAAGTCTATAAATTTTCTTTTGTTCATCTATTCATTTCACAAAGTGCCACGTATGTTTAGAAGGTGGTTTGCCTTATTTAGATATGTCCTTGCAACCTGTAAGCCTGGTAGGTTTAAGGGGCTTGCATTATGGACCTCAGGTAACTGTCAATTTTCCCCCTCTGTAAACTAGAAATTAATATATAAAATTTAGGCATAGCACATTTATTACCATAAAGAAATTTTTTGGTGGATGTAGAACTCAAGACATTGTTTCTTGAAGATGATGCAGGATTCCATATTGCAAGCCATTATCTGGATTTTACTACCTATTTTATAGTCTATCACCTCCCTTTTTCTAAAGTGCAAAGAAAAAAAGTCAACATACTATGTGTGAGGCAATGTACTTGGAGGGCAATCATATATCTTTTGAAAGATGATCCACATCCACAAAGTTCAGCAGTAATATATGTAATACACAATATTGACTGGAATGAAATTTTGCTTTCTAATACAATATTATTTGTATTTATAATAATATTTTTCTCTAACATTTCCTTGTTTGTTATTTTTACCAGTGCTGATCTTTACTGCTCCTGTGACCCTTTAGCTTTCTCTCAGTATAAACATATTCTTCAAGAACATCTATTCATTGATTTCATTCCATTTTCAATGGAAAAACTATGAAATTACACACAACTTGTACCTTCTAGTTATGTGTGCCAACTCTCATTTTATTATTATTATTATTATTAAATTTAATGCAATGACATTGATAAATCAGGGTACATATGTTCCAAGAAAACATCTCCAGATTATTTTGACATTTGATTATGCTGCATACCCCTCACCCAAATTCAAATTGTCTTCCATCACCTTCTACCTGGTTTTCTTTGTGCCCCTCCCCTCCCCCATCCCTCTCTCTCCTTCCTTGCCCCATCCCCCCCAACCCCCCCCCCCGTTACCATCACATTCTTGTTCATGTCTCTGAGTCTCATTTTTATGTCCCATCAACGTATGGATTCATATAGTTCTTAGTTTTTTCTGATTTACTTATTTCACTCCATATAATGTTATCAAGGTCCATCCATGTTATTGTAAATGATCCAATGTCATCATTTCTTATGGCTGAGTAGTATTCCATAGTATATATGTACCAAAGCTTTTTAATCCACTCGTCCTCTGACGGACACTTGGGTTGTTTTCAGATCTTCGCTATTGTGAATAATGCTGCCACAAACATGGGGGTGCATTTCTCCTTTTGGAGCAGTTCTGTGGTGTTCTTGGGGTATATTCCTAAAAGTGGAATAGCTGGGTCAAAAGGCAGTTTGATTTTTAATTTTTTGAGGAATCTCCATACTGTTTTTCACAGTGGCTGCACCAGTCTGCATTCCCATCAGCAGTGCAGGAGGGTCCCCTTTTGTCCACATCCTCGCAAGCACTTATTCTGTGTTGTTTTGTTGATGAGCGCCATTCTGACTGGTGTGAGATGATATCTCATTGTGGTTTTAATTTGCATTTCTCTAATGATTAGTGATGTTGAACACTTTTTCATATGCCTATTGGCCATCTGTATGTCCTCTTCAGAGAAGTGTCTATTCATTTCTTTTTCTCACTTTTTGATTGGATTGTTTGTCTTCCTGGTGTTGAGATTTACAAGTTCTTTATAAATTTTGGTTATTAACCCCTTATCAGACGTATTGTCAAATATGTTCTCCCATTGTGTAGTTTGTCTTTTTATTCTGTTCTTGTTGTCTTTAGCTGTGCAAAAGCTTTTTAGTTTGATATAGTCCCATTTGTTTATCCTGTCTTTTATTTCACTTCCCTGTGGAGATAAATCAGCAAATATATTGCTCCGAGAAATGTCGGAGAGCTTACTGCCTTTGTTTTCTTCTAAGATACTTATGGTTTCACAGCTTACATCTCAGTCTTTTATCCATTTTGAGTTTATTTTTGTCAATGGTGTAAGTTGGTGGTGTAGTTTCATTTTTTTGCAGGTGGCTGTCCAGTATTCCCAACACCATTTATTAAAGAGACTGTCTTTACTCCATTGTATGCCCTTACTTCCTTTGTCAAATATCAGTTGTCCATAGAGCTGTGGGTTTATTTCTGGGTTCTCTGTTCTGTTCCATTGATCTATATGCCTGTTCTTATGCCAGTACCAAGCTGTTTTGAGTACAATGGCCTTGTAGTATAACTTGATATCAGGAAGTGTGATACCTCCCACTTTATTCTTCTTTTTTAAGATTTCTGAGGCTATTTGTGTTCTTTTTTTGGTTCCATATAAATTTTTGGAATATGTGATCTATATCTTTGAAGTATGTCATTGGTATTTTAATTGATATTGCATTGAAGTTATAGATTGCTTTGGGTAATATAGACATTTTAATAATGTTTATTCTTCCTAACCATGAGCACGGTATATGCTTCCACTTGTTTGTATCTTCCTTGATTTCTTTTATCAATGTTTTATAATTTTCCTAGTACAAGTCTTTAGTCTTCTTGGTTAAATTTACTCCTACATGCTTTATTTTTTTGGTTGTAATAGTGACGGGGATTGTTCAACTATCTCATCTTTAAGTTGACAGAGAAGTGAAACTTTGGGTTTACTTACAAGGTAAATTTGATCTAATAATTATATTTTTATGGTTAATATAGAATAAAAGTAATGGGCTAACCCACATTTTAGAATTCTATAGCTAAATGTGAGACTGTGTTAAGAATAAGTCCTCCTTTATTGAGAAAGAAAGAAAGGAGGGAATTGGAGATACCCAACACAACAAGCACCACCACCAGTTTGTGAATGTGTGGTCAGCCAGGACTTCTCTTGAGATGCAGGTTTCCATTAATGTTAGCACCCTCCTCCAGTCAGGGACAAACACAACCTTATTTCCCAAGATGTGACTGATTCAAGACATGATGCTTTTGTGCTCATTTGTTCCTCCCTTGCTCCCTGTGCCTGTTGGCGTCCCGCTCTCATCTTCTATCTCAATAATCTGTGGATTCTCGACCTTCTTATCCTGCTGGATTTCCAAGTGGCCCTTGGTCTTGATGTACTCTTGTCCTGAGATTACTTGAGTTTGTCTTACCTTTGCCTGGAGGCATGAAATGATCTATTGTCCTGGAACCCCTTGAAACTTCACTATCCCTGGAGACTCCTGTGAACTCTAGTACCTAAGACAATATTGAGAATTATCTTTAAATAATTGGAGAATAAAAATAATCAAAATAATTAACTGCTTAACCACATACCAATTAGGCAATTTAATGTGAGCCTTCCATTTTAATTTTAAAATTCCAACTGCATTTTTCTTGTCATTAATTGGCTTAGGTGGTTGTTTTTTAAACATTGTAATCAAATTGTATCACTGCAATTTAATTGAAAGCTTTTGAATGTTTAATCTTTTTATGAATTACTTACATTTCCATTTTATTTACTCTGGCTGAATTTAAAGAAAAGAAACATGAAGTACATTTCAAAGATTGGATAAAACTATAATAGCAGAAGAGCTGTAGCCCTGACCACTCATATAATGAGACATCAGCTCCTCCAAAACCTGGCCCAACATGAGCCAATGCCAACCCAAAGCAGAGATCTCACAAGGGCACAGTTGGCCAGTCTGATTACATGTTTCTTGTTTGATGACAAATTCGTTCATTTTGTGACACTTCTGTGACTTTCCAATAAATTTGTTTCTGAGACTGATGCAGGTTTTAAAAAGTATATAACTCTAGGCTGTGGTGAATAAGATTGTTCTCCAGTAAATAACCATTAACATATACTCTGTTCATCTGACCCTTTAGATGAAATTGCCAAGTCTATTTAGTAAGTCAGTAAATTCAGGCAATTAATATTTTTGGATACTAATTAGTCTTGTTTCTTTACTGCAGACAACTGATTAGTAGACGATCTAGCTGATTGGATTTAAGTTAATAGATCAGTTGTATGTACAGAATGCATCTGACTTTCAGGGACCAAATAGATCAGAAAAATTGCATTGAATAGGAGAGATACATTGCATGCTTTACTTGGTTTTGCAAACATTTGTTATATAATCCTGAAGAAGTTACCTGACTTTTGTTCCTATTTCCTACTGATATCATGTCCTTCATAGTTTCAGCACTGGAAACTAAAAAATGAAATTAAAACCTTGGCTTCACTTGCAAATGTTTATAATAACACCTATGGAACAGGGAGGATGGTATTTTAGTTTACTGGCTATCACCAGAAGTTTTTAAGGAAAGAAACAATTTTTAAAAATAAAACATTTTGCTAAGACTCTGGGTCCAGAGAAAGACACAAGGACACACATGTGTCTGAAATCCCAGGAAATTAAAGCTATTCTGCATGATAAATCAATCAATCTGTGAATTTTTTTTCTTATGTATTGAAGCAAAGGGAAAACAGGTGCAGAAGGATGATATAGACCAGGCATCCTCAAACTACGAACCGCGGGCTGCATGCGGCCCCCTGAGGCCATTTATCCCGGTCCCTGCTGCACTTCTGAAAGGGGCACCTCTTTCATTAGTGCTCAGTGTACTGGATTGGAGTACTGTATGTGGCGGCCTCCAACAGTCTGAAGGACAGTGAACTGGCCCCCTGTGTAAAAAGTTTGGGGACCCCTGACAGAGGAGGAAGCTTCTGATGATGGGATAAGCAAGTAACTTTTTACAAACAAGGATGTACATGACTTAATTGAAAGTGAGTTTGCACTGTTGTGATACAAACCCTTCCTCCTCTCTCCCCACATCACCATTCTCCCAAACACTTCTCCAGCAAAGACTACAGTACTGTCAAATTCTAGCTCAGCAATGAAGTCATTATTGTGCAGAATGAGAATAGCTAATACAGAAGCAGTTTCTGGGGGTTACGGTGGTTCTGAAGAAAATAAATGCCAGAAAACACACTAGAACATTATGGAAGGTGTTGAATGTCCGCAGGCTATATGTAACTGAACACTATAAACTCATTTAAATGACCCAACAACTCCGTAATTAATGATCACAATTTTTAGGTAAAAATAGTACGGCACAAATTTTAAGTTGCTAGCCTTAGGTTACACATGGGCAGAGCCAGAATCTAAACCTGGATATCTTGCCATCAAATTTATGGTCTATGTGATATTCATTCTCATCAAGTTTCCAACTGGCATTATCTAGAAAACTGAATGACAGAATTCTAAAATCATAAGGTGGTCAGTCCAACTGGAGGACAATTTTGTAGTCACCAAATTCTAGCCTCACTCCTGCCTCTGTGGTCCTAGTACTCTCTGCAGTGTCCCTCAGACACACAGTGGGGACTGTGTCTTACTAATTGAACATATGCAAATAAGACCCTTATAAAGGGAGTTAGGTAGACAGCTAGGTATTCAAGAGTTCTAGCCTCAGTTCTATTCACTCAAGGACTGCTTCTCCTCATATATAAGGTGAGGAATTTGTATCAATGGCTTCTAGCATAAGGAAACACATGTATCGTGCTTCTCTCCACCAATTACTCCAGATGGTATTCTTAGTCAATGGCATTGTAAAGCTCTCTTTACGCTCAAAAGAAGGTTTCAGAACAGGGTCCTTACCCTTTGGTGGTTGTAAAACAAACACATTTCTAAGTGTGAGCATTCATACTCTTTTTCATGGGGGGGGGTAAGAATAGTTTTGCTCTATATTAAGGAGAAAGTGTTCTTCTTGCTGTACAAAAAATACTAGTTCTAAATAGAACTAGAAACTTTTCTTGCTTTTTTTTTGAGAGGTATGTATGTTTGTGAAGGGGTATCACATAAAATATAACACAGACCTTGGGAAACTTACTTTTTAAATAATATCTGAATTGAATTTCTTTGTAGACTCACCCCCAAACACACATACATACAAAAGATAGAAAAAATTAAAAAATTTTTTCTTGCAACGTGAACTCAAGTGAATAAATGTATTCAGTTTGCACACATGTATTTTTATTTTGTATTTTTGAGGTTCTGTGTACAGTCTGTGTGATTCCTGTACCCTGTTCTTTTCAATATACATATTATTGCCTAGGAATAAGGGCTTCTTTTTCAGTGTGATATTTAACATTGAGGCTTAACCACCAAAATATGATTTGTCACTGAAGGGGCTGGGCCAAAGAAACTACCGTTGTAAAAGCACTAAATTTCTGATTTCCAAAAGTGGAATTGTAGTCACTTGGTTTCAACATCAAAATGTCCAAAAGGGAAAAGAATAGTCTTTAAAAGTAGATATTTGGTGACACTTGTGAAATTCAATGTGGGGATTATCTGAATTTGGATATTCTCAAATCTTTTTTCTTTAGCAAAGAGATGGTTTATTTTTGTTTTCCCTTGATAGATCTGTTTATATATTATCAAGCTGAATTTAACTTTTTTTTTTTTTTTTTTTTGGCTGACATGTCTCACCTCTTTAATTGGATTTGTATTCTTTTTTTGTCCTCACTAGTACTTATGACACCTTCCAATTCAATGTTGCTTCATGTTTTCATTAGTGTGTGGTTCTCACCCTCTTCCAGGTCATAAATAAAGTATCAAATAAAGGCACCTCTCCTATCTGCTGATGCCCCCCACCCTCAGTGCCTCTCTCCATCCGGACACATTTCCATTCATCACTGCCCCCAGTGTACCACGATCCAAGTAGATAATGTAACTGCATTCTTTTTAAAGTTCATTTACACTGTATTCTGTGAAGGCAACTTTATTACATGTTTTTCTTCAGCCTACAGGAATCATTACTAAAATCAAACCTAGTGGAAATTAGGGGAAAGTCATGGAATGAAACCCACCAGCTTAAAAGGTGTTAGTATAATGGGTCTTTTCCACAATGGTTGGGAAGTCTGAAACGGACAAGATTGATGGAGTTTGCATCTCAGACACAGTAGATAATCTATGGGGCTGGAACAATCACTTCTGATTCCTAAAGGCTGAAAAAAATGCATCAATGGATAGACAGACATGTTTATTATTCCCAATAAATGTTCTTGGTCTGACAATTTTTCTTAGTTTAATGTATGAATTTCATTTCATAACAGCAATAAGACACTCCAGGCTGTGCATTTGTTAGGGATTATTGCACTTCTTGGGTGGTTTAAGTCATTCTGCCTTTAGTCTTATGCCATATAACATGACCCAAGGCACCTTATAAATAGCAGAGCAATGCACTGCCTGTCATGTGTTATAGCCTGAATAGCCTTGTAAAGGGACATGGATTATAGAGTTATGATAATAACTATAAAACAGGAGTGGTAATTTAAGTGCCTGTGTTGGATAATCTGTCTGATTAGTATTTTTTTTTATTTTGGTCTTCTGTGTTTCATTCTACTTAGAATTCTCATTTACTGAAATCACTGCTCAACAATACAATGTGCTAATGGGGTTGAAGGTAATTTAAGATCTAATTTAATATTTTAAACCTTCTCATTGTTTTGTTTACCAATTAGATATCAGAAGGTAGGCCAGAATTAGCTGACTTACATGGCAATCTCCTTGGCTCAAAGATCATAGGTTACCACCATAAATTACAGCAAATACTTCAAGGGTTGAATTCCTAAACTCCATGTAAAGTAATCCCACAAAAAGAACTCCTAAATGTTTCAATATTACAACTGAAAGAGCAAATGAGCGTTGCTTATGTTTTAAAGCTAAAGTTGTAAATTTATATAACTTAGGCCTAATGTGGACTGGGCGTTCTCTGAATCAGTATCTTATTGTTCAGATGCACTGTTTTGTTGTTTGTTTCTTTATTATATCTAGATTTTGACATAATGGCATCAAAATTTATTTTTTGTTGTTGTTGTTCTTAGCTGTTTATTATGAAGGAAATAAGGACAATTTTAACTGTCAAGAGTCTGGTGAGGGTTAATAAAGAAAAAATAGATTGATCAATATATGGGATGAGG
Organism: Saccopteryx bilineata; assembly: GCF_036850765.1. Lineage (NCBI taxonomy): Eukaryota > Metazoa > Chordata > Mammalia > Chiroptera > Emballonuridae > Saccopteryx > Saccopteryx bilineata. The sequence continues at coordinate 28,445,641 of NC_089500.1, read as the reverse complement.
TCTCTGAGTATCTATGCCACCTCATCAGCTAACTGACTTGAGTAACATACTACCTGCAGCTCAGCAAGCACAATTTTCCTCATCACTTCAAGGGGAAAACTACTATCTCAGTGCATGCTTAGAAGAAGGGCAATAGCTCTGTTTGCCTTTCTGACTGTCTAATGCAGGGGTAGTCAACCTTTATATACCTACCGCCCACTTTTGTATCTCTGTTAGTAGTAAAATTTTCTAACCACCCACTGGTTCCACAGTAATGGTGATTTATAAAGTAGGAAGTAACTTTACTTAATAAAATTTATAAAGCAGAGTGATAGCAAATTAAAGCATATAATAATAATTACTTACCAAGTACTTTATGTCAGATTTTCTCTAAGTTTGGCAGAATAAATCTTTATAGAACAACTTACTATAATTAAATCTATCTTTTTATTTATATTTTGGTTGCTCTGCTACCGCCCACCATGAAAGCTGGAATGCCCACTAGTGGGCGGTAGGGACCAGGTTGACTACCACTGGTCTAATCTATCTATTTACCTACCAAGCCACCAACAGACCAACCAACCTAACAGCCTATCTATCTAACCATGATACGTAAAGGATTATGGAAAATAATCTACCCCCACCCACTGCATAAAGCCACTGGCTCCCATGACACCCAACTGTCACTTCATTTCAGGACAGATATTTATTTCCCACATCTTCTCATCTTGTACAGAACGATATGGCTATGTCAAGAATTTCTGAATTATACCATTAGAAGACATCCTAAGAGCTTTCCAAAACGAGTTTGCACCCATGTCAGAATTCTCCTTATGGACGGATGGCCATCTTCTCCAGTACTGGAGTTTGACAATTGGGGAGGTGCAGTTAGAATTTCCTCAAGTTATTTCAAAATATACCTCTTTATGCTCTTTCCACCTTGGTCAAGGTCTAGTATTTTATGCCAATATGAAAAAAGAAAATGCTGTTCAGCTTCTGATTCTAAGTTCCTACAAAGATTAAACACCCAATATTTCCCCTTTTAAAGTTACTTTTTAATCCTGGATAAGAGGTTCCATAAGGCACATTGCTAATTGTAGCATGTATGCTTAATGATGAAATTTTGTAGTGACTGCAGAATGTTCTGCAAAGCAGTTTATAGATTAAATTTTTCCATGTTTCATTCAATGAAAGAAGAAAGACAGATAACATTGACAATAGCCTCCATTTAAATTCATGTAATAGATCTAATATGCGTTTTGCAGAGCTGTTCTTTTTATTTTATCAAGAGGGGAGTAGTTACTTCTTAACAAAAGAATAGGATTGAAAGAGTATAATAAGAAAGAACAAGTATTTTGGTATTAATTTTTATAATATTTCACCCTAGTAATATATAGACTCTCATGCATATTATTAGATCAAGATTTGTAGTTTTCTTTTCCCTCTATTGCTCTTAGAAATTGCAAGCCTTCCCAGGGCTAAAATCAAGGCCTAATTACTTATTTTAGCAACTACATTATGTCTGCCAACAAAAAAGATATATTCCATCAATGCTAGATAAAATTAGTTATTGATTAATAAACTTTTCTTCTATAGTGTCCTTAATACCCAGCTTAAATACAATTCCCACTCCACCTTCTGGCCATACCTACTGACCACCAAAGCCTCCTTCAGCTTATTATAGCCCCAAATCATTTTTTCTTTAGGTTTTCTTTTGTAATAATTGACTGGCCACTGTTACCAACTATTTAAATATTGCATTGTGCAATTATTGCCTTGTCATGATGAACTATTTTCTTATGGTTTATATAATTATTTAATGTTTTCCTTTTTTGTCTTTATTGAGTATGCTTACCAATTGTAGGACTGTTCTTACAGGCCCTTGCATTTCCTCAGTAACTTGCACTGGGCTAGCTACATGGCAAATACACAAGCTATATTTGTATATTTTTGTCAGTTATTTAGATGGCTTCTGTAATTATATCCAGCATTCAGAACATTTTACTGTAATGGGGGAGGGGGAGGGGTAGTAAATGTTAGAAACATATTGACTCACATACAGCATCTTGTGTGGTTAGAATCGAGTATGAACGAGGTGAGTGGGAATAGGCTTTATCATTAGTCTCGTCGCAGAAACTGCACAATGGCAGCCAAAAGTTTTTCCCCCCACATATATATTTGAATGCTCAGAAAAGATAAGAAAGCTTGAAGAAGAACAGATGTGTTAGAAGTGTGGAATGGATTAACATCAAAGCCCCCTGGGAGAAATCTGAAACATGAAATGCAGGCTCCTGACTGACAAGAACTATTCAGAGAGCGTTCAAAGCCCGTAGTGCATTTCAGGCTGTGTCTGTCCCCGAGAAAAGACAGGGCCTGTTTCATACACAGGCAGAGAAAGAAGCCACAGATGTGTTTGATATGAAGAGTAGCAGTAAGAACCCCTTGTATAAAATCCTTCTCACTCATCACAATGACTCAAATGTGCAGTATTTATGACAAATTCTTCTGGTCTTTCGAGGCTGAAAACAGTAAATCTTCATCGTCCCTTGTAGTTCTATGATGACCTCACAGATTTAAAAAAACCTTCAATAGCACAAGGCATGGACTAGACACTACACTCTTATTTTCAACAATTTCAAACAAGTTATTTGTGAATAACAATATTTTGAAAACAGTCCATTTTGTTTTAAAAAGATGAACCTGGTTGTTTTACAAAATGTATAGCTAAATTCAGTGAAAGCTTAGATGTAGAAATTTTGAGTATAGTGGGGTCTTAAAAATAAAACAAAAAGTGGGAGATGTGACTTTGGAATTAAAGAGGATTCTAATTAGAGAATGTTTCCCCCACCCCAGGATTGCAAATTTTGAAATTGAGCCGTCACCTTACTTTATGACCATACTTTAAGTAGTGGCTCCAGAAATCATTACCATGTATCTGCAAAGTAATTACACTTTGGATTCATCTTTTCCAAATTTCAGTGAAAGTCATAAACAAAAATATCCTCTGGTATGTTCTTCTGATGCCCAGATAGGGATATATTCAGAGTTATGGCAAGCCTTCATTATGAAGTTGAGTTTGATATTTGTGCAGAGTCAAAGAGTAGATTTACACTTGTCAAATGAGATGATTCTGCTCTTCCAACAAATGAAAGCTATTTTGTGTCTCTTTGGAACATGGGAAGATAGTGGACAGTGTCTATCTACTTCTAAATAAGAATTATGAATATCTCAACTCATCACCTACCAGACTTCACATTTGGAAAGGAAAAGAAAGCACTACTCTAATATTGTATACATAATATACAATACTAAACAATGAATTGAGAGAGTCAACAAATATTGACCAGCTGTGTATAATGTTATAGGAAATGTTTAGGGAATATAAGAGAGAACAGAAAATGTAATCATGACTAATGAAGTTCATATCATGTAATCATCTAAACCAATAATGTTACATTTAGTATAGTCTTCTTTGTTCTGCTTAGCAGACAGGTTATATATAACCTGTCTCTTCACAAAGTTTTAATTCTATTGAGACAAATATGGAGTGACTGTTAATAGTCAATCTGCAGAGTTAAGTATATATGGGTTCAAATCCTAGGATTGCCATTTAATAGCTTTGGTAATTTTTAGCAATGCACCCATTGCTACATTCCTAGTATCTCAATCCTTCACTTTTCTCAATTGTAAAATGAATAAAAATATATATTGCTTCACTGATATTAAAAATCAAGTACAGTATTAGGTATAAAAAACTTATAGCCGTGTTTGGCAAAAGTTGCTCAGTAGTGTTATTGCTAATGGTAGCTGCTATAGCTTCTCCCCTCTGCTCAATCCACTGGAAAGTCTTGTGAAATACCTACAATGAGGTTGACATTATGCAGGTGCATTGATTAATTTGGTGTACCTATAACTAAATTATTTGAAATGCATGGTTAGAGAAAAAAATAAACTATTTACCCACTTACAAAATATATAAAGCTTGCTCTACAAGTAATCGTTAACATGATGCAGACTGAGATGTGTGAGGATGTCCAGGTTTCTTCTTCCCTTGCTCTGCATTTCTTTCCTGGAAATCTGATAGTTTTCATAACCTTTCAAGATAAGCATTTTTTCCTACTGCAATCTACTTTTTAAATGTAGGTGTTACTGAGACAGGTAGCTTCTTAATTTATTAATTTTTTCTATAACTACCCTAAGTAGTTATTTCTCAATGAAAAATCTATTTGGTTTTATGTGTGTATGTGTATGTTATTATGTGTGTTGTTTGTGCGTGTGTGTGTGTGTGTGTGTGTGTGTGTGAAGAGAGAGAGAGAGAGAGAAAAAAATTATAATCAAAGCATTGTTCCTTCTACTAGACTTTGATGTCTGCTTGAAGCTATGGTTTGGTGTTTACCTACTATCTTCTAAGCTGTTCATGAGTTTTCTACCAACTCTTTCCTTACAAGGAAAGTTATCTTTTGAAGAATCAAAGGCTTGGATTACAAATATATGCTTTGCTGTTCATGCTGGGGGAAGGCTTGAAAGTATGGTGAAGTGTTTTGTCTTTAATTCTGGAGAGAGGAAGGGAGAGAAAAGAAAAAAGAACACAATGAAAAACTTCAAGTATTTAAACCACTGTAATTTTTTTTCTGTTACAGGGTGCACACACCAGAAATTTACTCTTTACATTGGAGTAAAATCAGCAAAAATATTGACCTAATAATGTTCTACCTATTAAAGATTTTTACTGAATTGATGAAAGCAAGAACAGAAGGAAGGAGGAAGTAGGACTAGAGATTAGCTGGTTACAACTTGGTCCTGAGAATGACTGGAAGCATCTGCCAGGATAGAAGACCAGAAAATAAGAAAGATGTCAGCAAAAGCTGACATAAAAGGAAACTCAAGTAATTAGGTGTTAGCATGGGAAATATACCCAATGGGATAGTATTTCAAGACCTAGATGGAGAAAATAACTTTGGAAGTTTGGTAAGTGGTAGTAAGTAGATATTGAAGTGGATGTACTGTTGGTAACAGAGAGGTCCACTAGTGGAAAAGAGATCCTAGAATGCAGCCATGCACCTAATTTCAATAAGATATTGATGATGGGATTAAACTTACTTAAAACACGAAATTCAAAATGTGGTTCAAACCATGAGTACCAAAGAAGAAACTTATTGAGTTATTAGAATTGGACATACTGTTGGAGTTGTTACAAGGTATTAGATAAGAAATAAGTTACTGCAACAGCTGCAGAAAGACTAAAAACATCCTCCCTTAATAATTAGCCTCCATGCTGTGAAGTCAGCAGTTTTTATGTCATTTTCCTAGAGACCAAGAAGGCCCACTGTATGTAATAAATTTAGCCTGTGTATATAGATTTGGGGTTTTCTGGGTAGAGATCTATGTAACTCAATAAAGCACTTATGCCAAAGAGATACATCTCACAACAACCACCTTCTACAGAAAAGCCTGTAAGGTAAGTTAGGCTATCAAATGGGCTCTAGGTTTGCAAAGTAATTGTGAAGGAATTCATGTGTAAAAGACATGATTTTAAATATATCTACATCTATCTTTATCTCTATCATCTAGTCAATATTTCCATTCAACTTAATGAGAAGCCTATAAAACAAATAGAGTGTGGGTCTGTGAGAGGAGTGGGTGCACAGAAGTAATGGGATGATATTTAAAAATGTGATTTCAACTATGGCGACTGACAGCTCTCACAAGCACTTGACAGGAAATGGACTGTTGTTGCACGGAACAACAGTGAACGATGTTGATTTTGTTCTCATCTGTTTTCTTAGTTTTATTTTATTTTATTTTTTTTGGAAATCTCAAATTAGTTTTACCTGTTTTTCCTTTTATTGAATCAATTGGGGGTCACCTTGGTTAACAAATTTTACAGGTTTCAGGTGTACAATTCTATAACATATCATCTGTACACTGTATTGTGTGTTCACCACCCCAAGTCAACTCTCCATCCATCACTATTTTTCCCCCCTATATCCTCATCTACTTTCCTCCAAATCACCTCCTCCCAGAAATCACTACATTTGCTTTAAAAGGCTGGGAAGCTAATAAAACTGATTAGAAAGTTTCCCAGAAAACATGGTAACATATTGAGAGATGGGGTGGGGGAGAATCCACAAATTTCAGTTATCTGACAAAACCTTTTGGGTGTAACACTTCATTTCCAGGATGTTCTGGATAAAGGGAATGTGAGATAGAGCTCTAGGAATGGAACACAATAAATGAGGAATCAAACATCTTAGCATTGTTGGAAAAGTGCAGAAGTGTTATCCCTAGCAGTATTCCTCAACATGGCTACTCTGAATGAAGAAATGAATAGTCAAATTGGATCTGACAATTCCTGATACTGTAGTCTTCCTTCAATTTCTAGACAAATGGCTGCAAGGTCTATATACATCTCCTCCATTGTAAAGGTTGCTAATCATCAGAAGTTCACTTAAGTCTTGAATATTGGAGGTATTAATCTATTCATTTGAAGCTTGGAATTTTCTGCCTATTTTTGATCCCTGCCACTCTAATGAACAATGTGTCTGATGCAAGTCAGTTTATAAAGTAGACCATATTTTTTATTCTTTAACTGGCGTTTCATGTATTGTCCAAAATCTGGCCTAAGTTTTGCAGCATTTCCACAATAGTGGCACCTGCCTGGTATAAAGTCCATCTGCCATAACAGAAATTGACTGTCGTTAATATCTGCCTCCCACTATCAGAAAGTTACTTCTCCCTATTTTTGAATAAAATGGACATACTTCCAGGGTAAGGTTATTAATATTTCCGTGTCTAATAGACTTGATTTGTGATTTTTGATATCTGTTATAAATAAACATTTACCAGCTCAGGGAAACATACTTGATAAAATGGTAAATCTTCATATAGAAATGTAGATAATGATATCCTAGCATCTTCAAGGCATTTAACATTAATTCCTATATCAAAAATATGTGGAGAGGCTATGTATATGGCCAGTAGCTGCCGCCATCGTGGCCATGCACATGCAGGTTGCCATTAAATTCAAGCAGATGGTGAAGAAACAGTGAAGCCAAAAAATGGTGGGCCATTCCTTTATTCTACCCTCACACTGGCCAGCAAGTAAATACACACAGGGCTCTAAAACCCTGACATATTCTCCAGTTTTTCCTAGAATCAAAGGCCCCCACTAGTCTTGGTCACCTCTGGTTCGCCATCTGCACACCTTCTCTCTTCTCCTCTCTGCACAAACTGGCTTTTCCTTCAGCACCCTGCCGTCTTGGCTTTTCTCTCTTTCCCTGCCATCTTAGCTCCTCCTTCAGTGCTCTACATCCTCTCTGCTCTTACTCTACTATCATGGCTTGTTCTTCTCTCCTTCTTAACCTCTCCTCCAGCCAACATTAGCATAACAGTGGCCCTTCCCAAGCAGGAATGCAATCTGCAGTTTGCAATCAACTGCCCTGTTCTGAGGGCAGGCACACACTCAGAAAATGGTGTCCAGCACCATTTTTAACCATAAAAGTGAGCAAACTCAAAAAACACAAATTTTACAAACTCATTGTATACAAACTCATTTTGTATTACAAAAATTTGTATACAATTTTTGAATGTCAATAAATTACCAGATGCTTCTCTACATGATAATATACATTATCTCATTTAACACTCACAGAAATCCTGTGCAGTGCTCATGATTTTGAGTTTAACAGCTGAGAAAGCTAAACTGCACTTGCATTGCAATAAGTAATTTGCAGGACTCCAATAACAAGCTGATTCATGCGTCTCTAAAGCCCAATATTTTTCAATCACATTAAGGTTATTGTTAGGTTCAAGGAAGTGTGCTGTGGCTGTCAGAGTCTAACTCTTAGAAAAACAGGAACAGGGAAGTGCTGACAAGGTCCTTGTGAGGCCGAGAACAAAGAGTTCAGCACAAAGTTGGGTGAACATCCTGCATTCTATGAATCAGAGACCCTTATCAGAAGTTTATGTTTGAAATTCTCCACTGAACTATATACGCTTACCCTGTTGCTATGCTGCGCACGACCTCCCTAGCAAATAGCAAACTGCCACATCTGCTTCTGTATAATGCTTGCTCACTTAGGATATATAAGGACCTAGTTGTAAGCACCAGGCACGACTCTCGTTTACAGCCCCTTGTGGGTATGGTGTCTCCGGACACCTTGAGAGTTCATCCCTGCGCAGGTTAAACTTGGCCAATAAAGTAAGATCTAAACTCCTGAAAGTCTCTGATGTTTGTTCTCACGCTTGGTGGATGCAACATTTTTGGAGGCTCGTCCCGGGATCTCCCTCAGTGGAATTTTGGTTCGGAGACCAGATGGCCAGCTCGAGCTGAGTAAGTATTTACTGAGGATCCTCTTTTGGTTTGGTTTTTGGGCTCCGGAGCAAACAACCCTGAGGTAGTAGGTGGGATGCTGCCGGTAACCTACCCAGGACTTTCAGAGGTGGGACACCGCTCTCTGAAATTTGGTTTTGCTAACATTAGAAGTGACCGGTCATGTTAGGGTTCTTATTTGTCTGCGCCACGCTGCGCCACGTTTGGTTTTAGTTTATATGCCAATTTCATGTGTGCGAAAGACTGTGTTGTCTGCTGCCCTGTTGGTCTGTGTTGTCTGTTTTTATCCATTTTTCTTTATCCTCCCCTTTTATTCCTCCCTGGTTTGCTCAGGATGGGCCAGCAGGAATCTGTGCCCAGCTCTCCGCTTGACTGCCTGCTGAAGAACTTCTCTGATTTCCAGAGGTGGGCCTGGGAATATGGGGGCCCGCCGCCTGACCCCGAATTTCTCCGAACCTTAAGTCAGTTAGAGTGGCCCACCTTTAATGTAGGATGGCCCACCTTTGACCTTCCGACTTTATTTGCTGTCTGAGCCACCGTCTGTAGGGTTCCCCACCTGGACCAATATCTGTACATAGATGTTTGGGTAGATATAGCTACCGAGCGGCCCAAATACATTAGGAAGTGTTTGAAGGGAAACCAGCGAGGCAGACGGGCACTTTGCCTCACCGTGGGAGAAAAGAAGGTCAAGGAAAAGGAAAAGGGGGAAGCCCACACCCCGAAACAGCCTCGTAGCCAGCCTAGGCTTTACCCAGTCTTGCCCGAACCACCGGAGGACCACCTAGATCCGGTGAATGCGCCTCCACCTTACCCGCATCGAGAGGAACCAGATTCCTCGCGTCAGGATGCGGGCAGGCTCCTGAGCCCACCCCATACCCACGGAGGGGCATTCTATGGGGAGGGAGTTTTGCCACCAGCAGGAGGCGCCGCCATTTTTCCTCTCCGAGAGGCGCCGCTGACACCAGATGCACCACCACGGGCACCTCCCCGCCTTGTTTATGTGCCCTTCTCCACCAATCACTTATATAATTGGAAACATCAGAATCCCCCGTTCTCTGAGAAACCCCAAGGGCTAATCTCCCTCCTCGAAACCATATTCAGAACTCATCTGCCCACCTGGAATGACTGTCAACAGATTCTGCAAACTCTCTTCACTTCTGAAGAGAGAGACAGGATAATGCGGGAGGCCGCAAAGGCAGTCCTGGGGGAGGAGGAAGAGACTATGGCCAGGAGAAGGGAGATAGAAGACATACTCCTTCTCAGCCCCCGGCCTGGGACCCTAATACTACCGGGGGAAGGGACGCACTCCTCCAGTATCTCTGGGCTCTGCTGAGGGGGCTCAAGGCAGCTGCGAGAAAACCTACCAACTTCAGTAAGGTTAGTGAAGTCATCCAGGGAAGAGAGGAATCCCCAGCAGCCTTCCTAGAAAGACTCATGGAGGCTTATAGAGTATATAACCCCTCTAGATCCTGAGGCAGAAGAGAACAGGAGACTAGTAAATATAGCCTTTGTGACTCAGACCGCTTCAGATATTCGGAAAAAGCTTCAGAAGATAAAAGGATTTGAAGGAGAAAATAGAAGCAAGCTATTAGAGATAGCCCAGAAGGTGTACGTCAATAGGGATGATCCGGAGGTTGGCAGGGCGAAGGAAGTTGCCAAAATCCTGATTGCTGCCCAGAAACCTCCTCCCAAAGGGAAAGGGGGACAGCAAAAGGGCCAGGGACGGCGAATAGCCAAAGATCAATGTGCCTATTGTAAGGAGAAAGGGCACTGGAAGAAAGAGTATCCAAAGTTGAAGGCCGACAGCCAAGGGCCAAAACAGGGCCCAGAGGTCTTACTCCAAACCTTAGACTGACGGGGCCAAGGCTCCATTCCCGCCAGCTCCCAGGAGCCCATGGTCACCTTAACAGTTGAAGGAAAGCCAATAGACTTCCTAGTCGACACGGGAGCCACCTACTCAGTCCTAAAGCAACCACAGGGGCAAATTTAGAAGGCAAATACCAAAATAATAGGGGCAACAGGCAAAGCAGAAGCCTATCCATGGGCTACCACAAGAATTACTAACTTAGGCCGAGGCACCATTACCCACTCCTTCCTAGTTATTCCAGACTGCCCTTACCCACTACTTGGAAGGGACTTATTGCAGAAACTTCAGGCCACCATTACCTTCCGACAGGAGGAGAGCCCTCCGAGGGACAAGGAGGCGGAGGTCAGCTTGGAGGTAACTGTCCCACTGTCTGAAGAATACTTACTTGCCACTATCCAAGGAGGTAAGGAGGAAGGTGCAGGAGTTCTGGATGCCCTGCGTGCCAGGGTACCTGAAGTTTGGGCGGAGACCAACCCACCAGGCTTGGCCACCCACCAACCACCTGTCCTATGCAGCTGCTGAGCACTGCTAGCCCAGTTAGGTTCAGGCAAAACCCTGCCCCAGCCCGAGCCAGACAGGGCATTGCATGGCACTTGTAGCGCCTGCTGAAGGCAGGCATACTCTAAGAATGCCAATCAGCCTGGAACACCCCGTTACTCCCTGTCCAAAAGCCGGGGACCCATGACTATCACCCAGTGCAGGACTTGCGGGAGGTAAATGCACGGGTAGAGACTATTCATTCCACGGTACCCAACCTGTATACCTTACTGAGCTCATTACCCCCAACCCATACGTATTATTCGGTCCTGGATTTGAAGGATGCCTTCTTTTGTATTCTCTTGGCACCTCATAACCAAGAGATCTTTGCCTTTGAATGGAATAACCCAGAAAATAGACTGGTGGGGCAGTTCACTTGGACCAGACTACCACAAGGGTTTAAGAATTCCCCCACCATTTTTAATGAGGCCCTCAGCAAAGATCTGCAGGCTTTTCGCTCCTCCCATCCATTGATCATACTGCTCCAGTATGTGGATGACATCTTCATAGCTGCCAAGGATGAAGGAGAGTGTGAGGAAGCTACCTCGGACCTGCTACAAGATCTCGGGCAAATGGGGTATTGAGTCTCCGCCAAGAAGGCCCAAATTGTGACGCAAACTGTACATTATTTGGGGTATAACTTACAGGGAGGTCAAAGGACATTGTCCAGCCAGCAAATCCAGATGGTCTTGCAGATCCCCGAGCCTACCAGCAAGAGGCAGGTACGAGAATTCCTGGGTGCAGTAGGATACTGCCAACTGTGGATATTAGGCTTTGCAGAACTAGCTAGACCCCTACACAAACTATCCAAGGGAAAGGAAGAGTAATTCACATGGACAGATAATGAAAAGCAAGCGTTCCAAGTGCTTAAGGAGGCCCTAGTGACTGCCCCAGCTTTGGCCCTGCCGGATCTGGCCAAACCCTTTCAGCTATTTATAGCAGAAAGGGGAGGGGTAGCTTTGGGGGCACTGAGCCAGGAGCTCAGGCCGTGGAAGAGGCCCGTCGCATATCTGTCGAAGAAACTTGACTCTGTAGCCTCGGGATGGCCAGCATGTCTGAGGGCACTTGCTGCCACCTCAATACTAGTCAAGGAGGCTAGTAAGTTGACTTTGGGACAGGACATCCAAGTAATTGGGGAACATTACGTAGAGCAAGTGCTGCGAGCACCTCCTGACAGGTGGCTATCTAATGCGTGGCTGATGCAGTATCAGGCTCAGCTGCTGAATCCTCCGTCTGTTCAGTTCCTCAAAACAGTGGCCCTGAAGCCAATGACCCTGTTGCCAATGCCAGACTCCACTTTGGTTCACAGTTGCGAACAAATCCTTGACATAGTGACTGGCTCCCGCCTGGACTTAAGGGATCAGGGATACAAAAAGGCAGACCTGACCCTCTTTACTGACGGGAGCACTTTTGTCAAGGATGGACAGCGGTATGCAGGGGCAGCAGTGACCACAGGAGATAAGGTCCTATGGCAGAAAGCGCTGCCCGTAGGGATATTTGCACAGAGGGCAGAGCTGATAGGACTAAACAGGACCTTACAGATAGCAGAGGGAAAAGTTACCAGCATCTACACTGACAGCCGTTATGCATTTGCCACCGTCCATGCCCACGGAGCCATATACAAGGAGAGAGGCCTCCTGACAGCAGGGGGGGAAAGACATTAAGAACCACAGTGAAATTCTTGCCCTCCTAGACGCCATTTGGCTACCTACCAAAGTTGCCATCATCCACTGCAAAGGACACCAGAAGGGGGATTCTCCTACTATAAAAGGTAACAACCTAGCAGACTCAACTGCAAGAGAAGCAGCCACTGGGCCACAAGAAAGCCTTCTGCCATTGCTGCCTAAGCCAACGCTACCTCCGGATCCTAGATCTTCCCCAGAAGAAGAGCAGGAAGGGATACAATTAAAGGGGAAGAACAATCAGCAGGGATGGATAGAGCTTCCTGATTCCCGGTTCTATTTACCCCAGGGAATAGTAAGGGAAATAGTGAGAGATATTCATACTAGCACTCACCTAGGGCAGAATAAGCTAGAACAACTTGTCAAGAAATATTATTCCGGGCCCAACATCAGGGATATTGTTCACTCAGTTGTCTCTAGATGCAGCATCTGTGCCAGGGTAAATGCTCAGAATAAGAAGTTGCCTCCCTTTGTGAGTTATTGGGGAAAGCTCCTGGAGAGTTATGGGAAGTAGATTTCACAGAGATAACCCCTGGGAAGTCAGGTTATAAGTATCTATTAGTATTAGTAGACACCTTCTCAGGATGGGTGGAAGCATTCCCCACGCGAGGAGAAGCTGCTTCCACAGTTTGCAAAGTCTTATTAAGGGAAATCATACCTAGATATGGCATTCCCTTATCCCTAGGATCAGACAATGGACCTGCATTTATCTCTAGGATATCTCAAGAACTAGCTACTAAGCTAGGTAGCAATTGGAAATTGCATTGCACTTATAGGCCCCAAAGTTCAGGACAGGTAGAAAGGATGAACAGGACTCTAAAAGAGACTATAATTAAACTAAGAGAGGAGACCGGCGAAAACTGGGTTGAGCTACTCCCTTTCGGTCTCTTTAGAACCAGATGTACCCTTATCTTAAGAAATGGGCCCCTTATGAAATCCTGTTTGGGCAACCCGTACCCCTTGTGCCTCGATTAACCAGAGAGGAACTAGAAGTTTCTAACCATAACTTCCTCAAGTCCTTGCAGGCTCTGCAACATATCAGGAGCGGGGTACGAGCCCTCCAGAGGTCAGCCCAATCGGACGAGAAGCATAACTCCAGACTACCGGAGTCACCAGAGCCTGGACAGTGGGTATGGATTCTCAACCACAGATGGGGCAACCTTGAGCCATGATGGAATGGACCATTCCAGGTGCTCCTGAGCACACCTACAGCTATTAAGGTAGCTGAAAAGTCCTACTGGATCCACCTCTCCCACGTGAAGCCGGCCCATCCACCAGCGAAGGACCTCAGAGATGGCAAGTCAAACGGACCCCTGGAGAGCCTCTAAGGCTCACCTTCTCCTCTACTTGGGACTAATAGCATTCTATTGTTTGCCCAGTAGTGGACTAGAGCAGCAAGAATAGGTATTAGTTAGAACAGCTGATGGAACTATAATTGCTAACAATTAATTATACCTGGAAAAAATATCTTCAGTAACCCTAGAGACTGACCTCACAAAATTCTTTGATGATAATTTCTGTGATACCCCAGCCTTTTCTGGGATGTCTTGGGATCTCACCTGGTGTGATGTAGCTCAAAAGAACAAAAACCTTTTTACACCGGCCTCTATGGGTGTTTAGAGCCAGAGCCAGGTAAACGAGGCACGTGTGCGTCCCACTCAGATTATTATTGTAGACAGTGGGGTTGCAAATCTTTAGTCAGCAAAGGGAGATGGACCCCTTGGGGAGGCAAAGACCCTCATATTGACTTAATTCGAAAAGGACCAGAGCCTACCTCAGGGCAGGACCCACATTGCTCTTGAAACGCATGCAACCCCACTACAATAAGAGTCCTGAAACCAGAAGATCCTGATTGGGTTAAGGGCCGAACCTGGGGAATTAGACTTTATGTAACTGGACATGACCCAGGGACCTTTTTCACTATCAGAAAACTTCCTACTAAGAACAGACCCTTCCTTCAAGGAGCAGGAAGCGGGCTGCCACTCAGGCCACCTAGGCCCCCTGTCAGCCTCCCAGCAGTACTTGAGCTCCCGGACAGTAAGACAAGCCCAGACCAGAGCGGAGCTACTACGACTTCTACTGCAGACTCTTCCCCAGTCAAGCCAGAAGAGCAGGACCACAAATTGCCTTTTTACACTCCCAGCCCATTACTAGAAAGACCACACCACCAAGAGATTTATGCCCTAGATTTATTAGATAAGGTATTTCCCTTCTTTAACAGTACACAGCTTAGAGTTACAGAGTCTTGCTGGCTATGCCTTAGTCCCAGACCCCCTTTCTATGTAGGGCTGGGGGCCAACACCTCGAGAGAAGGGGAACTGGCTCCCACTATAGAAACCCTTATGAGGGACCGGAAACAGGATCAGATAAAATATTGTTTCTCTGAAGGATCTCTCACTTTAGCAGAGTTTCATGGGAGGGGAACCTGCTACCTTCTGGCAAATTTCACCTTAAGTAACTCCAATTATAGTGACTATTGTCTTAACCAAGAAACCCTACCTGCCACCCTAGAGGGCGCAAAAGTAACAAAGGCTCCTGAAGGACTATGGTTTGTGTGCACTCAAGGTATCTTCAAGTGTATAGTCCCCACTCATCCTGAACTTTGTGTAAGTGCTTATATCATCCCACAGGTATATCTATATGGAGGAAACCCTGAATTCCTTGTTGCTTCCCCAAGGCGGGCGAAGCGGGCCCCACTCCTTATCCCTATTGTAGCTACTATAGGAATCGTAAGTTCTGCCGCTGTAGGGGCAGCATCACTCATTCAAGGGTAAGCCAACCTTAGACAACTATCTAAAACCTTCTCAAAGGATACCTCACTCCTCCAAGATCAGGTAATATATTTAGAGTGCCAAGTAGACTCCCTTGCTGAAGTAGCCTTACAGAATAGGAGAGGACTAGACCTCCTCTTCCTCTGGCAAGGTGGGTTATGTGCTGCATTAAGGGAGGAGTGTTGCTTTTATGCTAACCACTCTGGAGTAATTAGAGATAATATCAAGACACTCACCAACAGATTAAAAATTAGAGATATGGAAGAAGAAAGCTCTAGTTGGTATGCCTCCATGTTTAAGACCTCTCCTTGGTTAACTACTCATATCTGCGATCGGTGGATCCCTCCTATTGCTTCTATTAGCCCTTACCTTTGGACCAATAATCTTTAACAAGCTCCTTGCCTTCATTAAAGAAAGAATAGAAGTAGTGAACTTAATGGTTCTGTCCCAGTCTTATACCATTCTCCCCACTGATGAAGAATCAAGGGTTTGATTTATGCCCAAGAGAGATGGGGGAATGTTAGGTTCAAGGAAGTATGCTGTGGCTGCCAGAGTCCAACTCTTAGAAAAACAGGAACAGGGAAGTGCTGACAAGGTCACTGTAAGGCTGAGAACAAAGAGTTCAGCACAAAGTTGGGCGGACATCCTACATTCTATGAGTCAGAGACCCTTATCAGAAGTTTATGTTTGAAATTCTCCACTGAGCTATACTCTTCCCCTGTTGCTATGCTGCGCACGACCTCCCTAGCAAATAGCGAACTGCCACATCTGCTTCTGTATAATGCTTGCTCACTTAGGATATATAAGGACCTAGTTGTAAGCACCAGGCACGACTCTCGTTTGCAGCCCCTTGTGGGTACGGTGTCTCCAGACACCTTGAGAGTTCGTCCCTGCGCAGGTTAAACTTGGCCAATAAAGTAAGATCTAAACCCCTGAAAGTCTCCGATGTTTGTTCTCGCACTTGGTGGATGCAACAGTTATCACAATAGTAATGACATATACTTATTTGGAAATGTATACAATAGCACACTAACAAAACAGTTAACATTTGTCAATATTTAACAGGTCATTGGCCTTTTCAAATGCTATCTCATGTAATCATCAAAACAATTATTTAAAACAAAGCATTAGTATTCCTGTTTTAAAGAAAAAGTAGAGGAGGCAAAGAGAAAGTATTTAATTTGCAAAGCTTTGCACAAATAATAGTGGTGGGCAGGTATTTAACCCATGTCTCACTCCCAAGTTTACAGTCATAATAACTATGATAAGTGCTTAACTATGGTAAGTGCTTCCACATTCATTATTTATTTGAGCTTATAAAACTTTATGAGGGGGTAGAGCAAGCATCCGCTCACTTTACTAGCAGTGAAATGGAGGGTTAAACTTGCAGAGAGCTGGTAAGCAGCAGGATAATGTCTTAATCTTGAATCTTGAGACTCCAGGGCACACACTTGTTATCATACTTTATATAAAGTATAGGAAATCAACATGATGTTTGTGTGATGGAGATAAATAGGTGTGTGACATTTTGTGAAAGAAAACGTAAAATTTTATGAACTATTCCACAACTTGCATATGCAAGGTGCACTGGGTGTCATAAAAGGTAGTTAGAAAGACTGAAGTGAATCTTCTCCTCTCCTTGAACCTGATTTCTCTGCCAGCCATATCAGCCTAACAATAGCCACCTCACAAATCTATTGCTTAAAGCAAATGAGTTAATAACTGTGATTGTTCATGTTCAGCCTCCTCTGGGTTCAGCAAACTATAAGGGCATCACACTATTTTAGAATAAACATGTAGCCCCATGTTCATTGTAGCATTGTTCACAGTGGCCAAAACACGGAAACAACCAAAAAGCCCTTTAATAGAAGACTGGATAAAGAAGATGTGGCACATATACACTATGGAATACTACTTAGCCATAAGAAATGATGACATCGGATTATTTACAACAAAATGGTGGGATCTTGATAACATTATACAGAGTGAAATTAGTAAATCAGAAAAAACCAAGAACTACATGAATCCATATATTGGTGGGACATAGAAACAAGATTAAGAGACATGGACAAGAGTGTGGTGGTTACGGGGGGAGGGGGAAGGAGGAGAGGGGGAAGGGCACAAAGAAAACTAGATAAAAGATGACGGAGGACAATCTGACTTTGGGTGATAGGTATGCAACATAAGTGAATGACAAGATAATCTGCACATGTTTTCTTTGAATATATGTACTCTGATTTATTGATATCACCCCATTAACATTAATAAAAATTTATATAAAAAAAGAATAAACAAAACACAGTTCTTGCCCTCAAGCCACTTATAGTCAGGTTGTAGAAGTAAAACTATTGCTGCTGCAGTAATAACAAAAAAGGACAATTATGTGAAAATAAATATGAGTGAGAGTTGGTATCATCAGACCAATTTTAGGAAGAGATGCTGAACTGATTCTTCAGGGATTGGCTCTGCCATCACTGAATGGAATTACAGGTGAAGAGTTGGTTTGGCTCTCTGCAACTCTGTGCTTTTCTTCATCTGCCAACTGGAAAAAGGTCTCCAGGTCACATTCTTTTATGGCACTGCCATGGCGTTTTTGGCATAAACAGAGTAGCTGGTTTCCTACTTCGTGCCTGAAGCTCACCATTCAGCATTCATTTTTTGAGTCCATATTTCAGACCTCTGGGAAACTACTGTAAAAATTCACTAACTTATAGAAAGAGAAATACTATAAATTCTTACCTCGCACTCACATCTTTCCAGGCATAAATTTCTCATACTGTTATTCTGTCTGAGAGCTAACTAGAAGGCATAGACTAAGAAATAGAAATGTTTAAAAGAAATAATGAGGGGGCAGCGCCAAGGGATAGTAACCTTGGTTGGCAGTTCTGGTAAAGGAGTTCTGAGAGCTGAGGAGATTAAGATGGCACTGGGTATTCAGAGGAAAGAGAACCTAAAGGTCTGCTGGTGGCGATGCAATAATATCTCATTTTTCAGCTTACGTTTGCACTGTATCAACTGCCTTGTCTCTGGAGATACAGTATTTGCTCAGAAAACACACAGACTGTGCGAAACAGGAAACAACAGAGGCAGTCCCTGTGAGCCTAGGCTTACCTGCCATTCATGGACATCATTTCCACTACTGTCACACCCCAAGCAATTCTCATGTATGTAGTGCTTCTTTGATGTGACACAAATAAGGACAAAGTATGCACACACAAGTTTGCTGACACCTTGAAAGCGAGAGTTTTGTTTTTGCTAAGGGATCACAAAACAAAGGTTGTTGGTATTACAGGCTCATATCACTACAACACTCACCTTTCCCAAGCAAGTTGACCAGAATTGAACTAGAAGTACCAGCAACTGTTTGCCTCAGGGTTTTCTTTGCCCACAGGTGTGCACTCAGTCCTGTGAGCAAGGTGCTGTTGAGTGAATGCTTCTTGTTCAGATTTCCTTAAGCAAGGGCTGATGTGAATTTGTGGACAAATATTAGCCTGGTCATCACCTCCATAAGATACCTCTGATACAAATTCTCTAAACTGACTCCAGTGTTTCCCCTGGAATGTCAGGCTGCCCAAAGTAGTAACATGCTTAGTAACACACTGCTTGTTGGTTTCATTCCTTTCCTTACTTTTCCATTCCCTTAAGAAAGCTTTCTGGGATCACCTCCCCCAAAACACTATTTGACTTGAATTATCATGTTAGAAAAGCATCTTATTCATTAAAGAATGTCATATAATATAGGTGAAATGCGCACCCTAGGTTCAAGTCCTGGCACACCCTTTGCAAAACGTAATGACACAACTTTGTGACATTTAACAAATAAAACCTTCATAAATTAACAACAACAACAACAAAAACCTTTAAAGCCACTTTTAATAATACTGTATTTCTACCTAAAAAAACCAAGTTAACAAACCCATTAATAGTAATGCTTTGCTCTTGTGCATAACTTTGCTCTTTTTAAAGCACTTTCCCATATTTAATCATATTTGATCCTCATGACAACCCTGTAAAAAATGTAGGGCAAATGTTAGCTTGAGGGACAATGTGGAGTGGTGGAAACAGCTCTCTGAACTGTGAGTCTAGAGGCCTGATTCTGTCAGTAATTGGCACTACAACCACAGGCAATGCCTTAACCCTCTCTGAGCCTCCGTATCCTCATCATGGCATGAGCGGCTGATCTATGGGATTTCTAAGGTTGTTGCAACTATTAACATTCTCTGCCTCTCAACAGACAGAGATAGACTGTAGAATATGAGGGTGTGGGACAGTGTCCTTAGAGTTAGACAGTAGTCAGTAGCAGAACCAGGACAAAAAACAAGATCTACTAACCTTAGACAGCATTCATTGGATAGCACAAAAGTTACCAGTTTGAACCTGGGTCAGGGTACATACAGGATCAGATTGATGTTCCTGTCTTCCTCTCTGTAAAATTAATAAAATAAACACTAAACATAAAAGAGGTTCGTTAAATAGTGAGTTATATGTAGCAGTGATAAAATGCCTCTCATCCTAGCCATTGAGAAAAAAATTATGTACTACCCACTGCTATCAGTCCTGAAATAATGCTGCAAGCTATTCCAATCCCCATTGATAGATTAGGAACCCAATGGCAGATCCAAGTGTTTATATCATTTGGCCTAGGTCACAAGATAGTAATGGAGCTCCTGATATTTGTGCCCCATTTATGTGACTCCAAAAATGTCATCTTCTATGAAACAAGTGTTTTTGGTTATCCTAGCACATCTCACAAGAACAATCAGGAATATTATGACAAATCCAAAGTTTGATATGTATGGGTTCAAACCATGAGTTCTCGGATTGTATTTTCTCATCTATAAAATGTACATAATTATCCCCTTAGGGTTTTGAGAAGATAAAAAGTAATGAAGAATTAAAGTCTTTGAAATATGATTTCTACTAATATATTACTCTTCTTCTTTACTCTATGCCAATTTTTTTTTTCACCAAACTGGTAACCCGTGCTTCCAACAAAGGCCAAAGGGGCTCATACAGCTGATATGTGCCTCATTCTTGCAAATACACAGGATAAGGCTGGGAGGTTGGGTGGTAAATGGAAAACATGAATATCTTGCAAACTTATTTTTTCTTGTTCTGTCTCTTTTATGATCTAATCTATTAGGTGTGTGAAAAATATACTTCCATCTATTGTTCTAGGATTCTGTTATTCTTAACTATTTTGTGTTACCTCCTCTTCTCAGTTTTTTAACCATGACCATGAGTGTGTTCAAACACATGCATATGTCTATAGAAATTGGGTTTGAAGGAGATCATTTTACTCTTTCATATTCTGCTATTGAGTGATTCATAGCTAGTGGACTATGACTGTGCCATAATGCTAGTGGGACGTGTTGCATATAGCAGGGAAATTATATAATAATTACATTTTAGCTTAAATAACATCAGAAAAAGTTTAATTAAGACTTTTAATTAATGGTTGAAAGATTAATCAATCAATAATTATAAAAATGATAACAGGGTATAATTGAGCTTAATTGGAGGGGGCTGATTAATGATCAAAATAAAACTTTCAGATTCCCTGCCTTGAAAATATTCAGAAATGATGGATTTTGGCTCATAGGATTAAAAAGAAATGCCAGGATTGTAGATGATAGGTCCTTGGCAACTAGGCCATGAAAGTAAAAAAAAAACCAACAACAACTATATTCTATTTTTCAGCCTATACATCATTACACTGCTAATTTGTATAACTTTGAGATTAATAGTAAAAAATATATATCTGAGAAAGTCTATAAAAAAGGGGGAAAAAAGAAATTGCTTGAGACCATTTTCTTTGGAAGCTAATTTCTCAGGGGTGTTCTTTTCCATCTCCAAGGGCAAAATGGTTATGTGAATTCAAATGGCATTCTTATCACAGCATCATAGGAATATATTTGGTAGAGGATCAGACATCTCAAGGAGACAGTCCCTGTTTATAGGATGATGACCCCTCTCACTTCTGCCTGATCTGTTATAATCAAATACAAGTGGCTACTGGGACCAATATCAATTGTGCCTGAAGATGGCTCAATTCTTTTTGTAAAACAGGTAGGTGATCTCATTTCACGGTCATCTAACTGATGAGAATGAATCCCACATTGCATAGCCCAGATGGAGATATATATGCTCTGAGGATGGAGGGAGTAGTTGTTTTTTCGAATAGACAGTACCACATTACTGATCTTACACACCATTCCCAGGAAACACTCCAAATATAATCCCAACATCTCTGAATACATACACACTTAGTTGTACTGGAAGGCAAGCTCACAAAAGATTTTCAAAAGTTTTTCAGCCCACCAGAATATCTATTTTGGCTACAAATTGAGAATTTATTGCTCCCACATTTACCAATGACTTACACCCATTTTCTCATGTTACTCCTCCAAAGTACATGTGTCCTACCAACCTAAATACAATCCCAGTTGTGGCATATGCAAAATTATTTAACAAAGAAATTTACAAACTTAGTCAATAAGAATGTTTATATTGATTACCTACTGTATTTGTACAAACATATAGAAGTCACTGTGAAAGAAGCAAGGGAAAGATTTTATACCCCTGCCATTAACTTCTGTAAAACTAACATACATTACTAACTGAGGATGATGTAGTAATAAGAACAATGGAATAAAAGCCTAGCACTAATTCATCTTTGTTCTTTAGTTTTGGTTAAATTATCTAAACTCTTTTCAGTTACTGTATCTGTTAAAAAGAAAAAAGTATTTTTCTATTTTTCTGATTTTCCCCATAGTCTATTACCCCATCACAATACTGCAATTAGAATTCTAACACTGTTTGGAGTTGGTACAGATTTACAAGTTAAAGGCACAGGCCCCGAATAAGTCTTCCCTCTATTCAGATGCTAGTTACAAGTTCTGGGGTTCTCAGACCACCTACACTTCTGACTAGCTTTGACAATTTTGGCAGTTACCACTTGAGTTTTGATAATTCACTAGACCTACTTTATAATAATACTAACAGTTTTATTATAAAGGATAAAAAGCAGGACCAGACCAAAGGAGAGACCGGTAACGTGAGATCTAGGAAGGTCATGAATATGGAGCTTCCATGTCTTCTCTCCATGGAATCAGGAAACACCACCCTCTTAGCCTGTCAATGTGTTTGCATACTAGAAATTTCAATTGAGTCTCAGTATCCAGAGCTTTACTCCTGTTATCTTATAGAGGCATGTTTGAGTTAATCACTGGCCATGTGATTGAACTCAAGTTTCAGCACTTTTTTCCTCTCTGGACGTTGAGTGATTGGGTTGATTTGCATGGCATAAAGCCCAACCTATAATGAATGGCATGGTTGATTTTTCCAGTATGGCCAGCTCCCATTTTGACCTGTGTAACCATCATGAGTTACCCTGTTAGCATAAACTCAGGTGTAGCCCCAGGGACACACCATAAATAAGAAAGATACCCCTATCACTTACAAAAATTCCAAGAAAGTTTCTTCTCAGGGACCTAGAAAAATGCTAGATAACTTTTTCTTTATACAACGCTATTGACTATTATGTTAAGTAAAAAAGATAATATATGTAATGGTATTTTTTTACTTTAAATTATTAAGGAAAAGTAATGTCATGATTTATTATTAGAAAATAAGAGACCGATGTAAATTCTATTTTCTTCACTGTGATACTTTATCACAATTTCAGAAGAGAAATGTCAATGCTGGCTTCAGCAGTCCGAAGAATCTGCATAGCTGAGACAGAACTTAAGTTTGTCATTGAACAATTAGAATAATTTATTAGAAAAACAAGATCCCTTATATTTCATGCACACAGTTGATGCAGTCAAAATAATTCAACAAATAATAAAATAGGCTTGCTGATTGATCTTTTCACTTCTGATACATTGCTTTAATGCTTTGTGAAACACAGCTCAAGACAACCTAAGCATTTTTCTTCAAATGCCAATGAAAACCAACTTATAAGGAAAGTAGAGGAGGAACGACCTCTGCACAGCGTCTCCATTTCCTTCCTCTGTGTATATTTGGGCAGACAGAGGAACAACCATGCAGTACGTAATTACAAGGAAGTTTGATTCTAAACTTATCTTTATTAATTTCTAATGTGATGAAATTATACAAGATACTCACCCTCTCAGAAAACTAGTTTCTGTACCTGCTAATTGAGAATACAATCCACCTTGTCTCCCTCACAAGACTATTTTATTTTAAAGATCTAAAAATGCTTAATACAGTTTTTAAAAAACTACTTTATTTTTGAATTAAGTTCAAAGTTAGAAATTAGATAAAGTTAAAAACAGAAAATACATCTTTGGTAGTATTGCTGCCCGTTTCAGCAAACTCTCTGCTCTATTAGAAGTTCTACCAGGTGTATCCAAACTATGCCCCCAGGCCACATGCGGCCCCCTGAGGCCATTTATCTGGCCCAGCTGCACTTCCTGAAGGGGCACCTCTTTCATTGGTGGTCAGTGAGAGGAGCACTGTATGTGGAGGCCCTCCAACAGTCTGAGGGACAGTGAACTGGCCCCCTGTGTAAAAAGTTTGGGGACCCCTGTAAAATTACATTGTGATATTTTGCAGTTTGTTGCTTAGCAATGAAAGTGAGGACTAATATAATATTAGTTGTATATTATTATAGTTATATATATTTATATGTGACTAGTTATATATAATATTTATATATAAATCACTGAATACATATAGTGATATATCTATATATAATTATATATATTTATATATAACTAGTTATACATATAATAGTTATATATAGCTAAATATATATAGTTATATATAAAGAAATATATACAGTTATATATCTAAATATAGTTATATAACTATATATAGTTATATATGTATAATATGTGTATACACACACACATATATACATATATATATATATATAATTCCATACACAGGAAATATCCCACTTCTTCCAGACATAGTTAGTGAGTGACCTCGTATGAATAAGATGGCATCTCCAGTTTTTTGATGGTGAAAGTCATAAGAGAGGAGAGCAGAAATGTAAACAAATAACCATAGTGCAATTGCTATTGTGGTAAGTGCTATAATATTGTCTGCTAAAAGTCATGAGAAAAATTAATTCTGACTGAGGAAAAAGGTCAGGGCATGTTTCAAAAAAGTGAGGATTGTACTTGGTCTTGAAAGACAAGTTGGGTATTGAGAGGTGAAGAATGGGCTGTGTGTGTCTCAAAGATCAGCTTCAGCATGAACAAAGTGTGAGGGCTGGAAAGCAGGGCAGCTATGGGACTAGTGGGTACAGGGACAAAGCCCAGAGGTGAATGCCTCGAATAAACCATTGGGAATATTGCTCATGGCTGAGAAACACCACAGCAGGTATGTGTGAGGAGGGAGTGCTGATCCAAAGTTTTCAGAAAGTGACCGCAACAAAAGTTTTTTATTCCATACCTACTATGTGCCACTTTAAATACATAGCTTCCTAAATGTGTTAGTACATTTCTTAAATTCCTAAAACAATTTTATAAGGTCAATACTCTTGTTACCCCTTTTATTCACAAGGAATTGGGAATGTAGAGCCTTAAGTAAATCGACTTAAATGGTACCAGGCCATTTGGCTCTAGATCATGTGCTTTAATCACCACAAGTTGACCAGGATCCATATTAAAGCAGCCAATAAAAATAGAGAGAGTAGAGATCTGTGCTTGACTGAGAGAAGTTTTAGGAATATGATCCTTTGTTTTCTGAGATCTGGTAAATAGTATGGCTAATGGAAGATAAAGAACATGCCTTGAACTGGTTGAGTTTTGGACTTCTGCAAGACTTGTATAGACATTTAAGAATCATTAACTTTCAATGAAAATTGAAACCGTGGAAATTCCTGAACTTGTCAAGAAAATGTATCACAAAAGTAGAGACTTTAGTTACATAAAGAATTTTAGTTCAGTGGGCAGTGTGTACAGCCAAAGATAAGGACACCTCCTCTAATTATGAGTGCAACTCCTTCTCCCATGGGTTGTGCTGGTTAAGGTTGTTGCCATCTGATCTGATCTCATCACAGCCCAGAGTTTTGACAATGTCTTATCGATTTCACCACTACAAATGAAAGTAAGAGTCCTTGGCCAAAGGCCTAGGACTGTTGGGAGACATTTAATTGCTTTAAAATCTCTACAACCTGGGGAACATAATGGTTAATGGTGTAATCAGGTGGAAGGTATAGAATTTTAAACAGCAGAGACTGTGTCATTAAAGTAGATTGTCACTCCATTGGATATGATAAAACCCTAGTGTATAATTAATATCTGGAGCCTCTTAAGCATTCATAAATAAATGCTCAATAAAATATATTCATGTATAACTAAGTAGATTCTTGTATGGTGGGTTGAATCAATTGATTATAGGATACTCCTGGCCTCAGTGGAATTATGGGTAGAGTTCTATTCATAAAGCAGAGTTGCCCTGACTCGGTGGTGGTGCAGTGAATAGAGCATCGGACTGGGATGCAGAGAACCCAGGTTCGAGGCCCCGAGGTCGCCAGCTTGAGCGAGGGCTCATCTGGTTTGAGCAAAAGCTCATCAGCTTGAGCCCAAGGTCGCTGGCTTGAGCAAGGGATTACTCAGTCTGCTAAAGACCCGCGGTCAAGGCATGTATTAGAAGGCAATCAATGAACAACTAAGGTGTTGCAATGCGCAATGAAAAACTAATGATTGATGCTTCTCATCTCTCCATTCTTGTCTGTCAGTTCCTGTCTATCCCTCTCTCTAACTCTCTCTTTCTCTGTCTCTGTAAAAAAAAACAAAAAACAAAAACAAAAACAAAACCAGAGTTGGAGTTAGACATTGCTTTAAAAAAACTGAAGTGTAGGTATCTCAACATTTTTAAAGCTTGAGCTACATGCAATAGGTATAAATTGGAAAGCTGCTAGGGCTGAATCACAAGTGGAAGTATAAATTAGGCTGAAGATTTTTTTTAATTGTCCCTAGAATCAAGAAGTTTATCTGAGTTGAAGGACTTCTGGAATTGGAGAACACCACTATATTTTCTAGCAAGAAAAAAAAAGAAAGGAAGACACTTGGAAAGCTAGCCTAAAGAAGCAGGTTGACCAGGAACAGGGCCTGCGATTTTGGAAATCCTGAAATAAAGACCGTAAGAACTGTGAGCCCAGTGAAGGGCTTTCTGCTCAAACATCCTAATACCTTATCTATCTCTCTAGTGACCTACCTGCTGACCTTTATGTTACCTTGCATAAAATATTGTGCCATTACTGGCATGTTGGCAAGTGTCATAGTGGAGATATTGTAGACAAGCCCTGATAGTGCTGGGGAAGAGTAGGTATGTTGTCATTGCATGTTAATCTTCTGTAACAAAAATGTAAAGTGTATTTCTAGACCACATTAAAATTACTTTTAAAAAATAAATTATATGACACATCAACTTAATTATTCTTTCATTCTCTATGTTTATCTCCTATATGAAGTCTTTCTGACTACATCAATGGATAAGTATCCTCTAGCCGAACCCTTGTAACAGCCACTGTCATCATCACAGGGTCCCAGAATGTGAAAGACACCTAGAGAACACGCAACTAAACACCATTCCCAGATTCAAAAGGTAGAAGCAAGACACGTAAAAGAACGTCTCCAACTCAAATAATCTATTATGCTAAAGATTCAGCTGTGGGACAAACGTGAATAAATAAGAAGAATGAAGTGGTGTGGCCTGGGCAGAAAACAATGAGTAGTATGAGATGGCTAGGCAGGAGCACATGGGGAGAGTGGTAGGACATGGACAATAACACAGACCAAGAAGGATCGGCATAACATACTAAAGAAGTGGGCCTCATAGGTGGAGAAGAGCATGCAAAATCATTGATTGCATACACCTGCTCAGAATATATACTAAAAAAAATAATTCTGGAGATCATGAGGAAAAGGGGACCAGAGAGTTTTGTAATGAAAATCATGAAATATTCTTGGTAAAAAATGATAAGTTCTGAAATAAAATTACTTCGTGTTTCTCACTATCAGGTGCCTTATATTGTTTCCATTATAGGTTGGTTTTATTTCTTGAGTTAGATTCTAATTTCAGTAAGGACAAGAACATGGTCTTTTTTTTTTTTTTTTTGTATCCACCCAGCATGCCCACCAGGGGGTGATGCTCCGCCCCTCTGGGGCATTGCTCTGTTGCAACCAGAGCCATTCTAGTGCCTGAGGCAGAGGCCATAGAGCCATTCTCAGCACCCGGGCCAACTTTGCTCCAATGGAGCCATGGCTGCAGGAGGGGAAGAGAGAGGCAGAGAGGAAGGAGAGGGGGAGGGGTGGAGAAACAGATGGGCACTTCTCCTGTGTGCCCTGGCCGGGAATCAAACCCGGGATTCCTGCATGCCAGGCCGACGCTCTACCACTGAGCCAACCGGCCAGGGCCAGAACATGGTCTTTTTTAAGCCCAGAATGAAGCATAGCACCAGCACATTAGTAGAAGATCATCAAATGTGCTTTGAACCAAATGTGTGAGAATACACTAGCTTTGGGGAGATCATGTGGTAGAAAGCACTCAAATCTTATTCTAATATATACTCATGCTCCAATATATACTAACTTTAAAATATTATTTAAGTCACAAACTTGGAGAGCTTCAACTTCTTCAATTTTGGAGTATTAGAATTGAATTTGCTACACTAAAATTATTTCCAACATTAATACTCTATCATTTTGGCTTTTAAAAATTTAAGTAGGTAGTTATATTTATTGTTTTCCAACTCCTGCTCATACACATCACACTGGTTGACCATTGTGATACCTTCAACCATGGTTTTTACACCCTCACCAATTTTACAATTCTGATACAAGACATTGATGTTGTTCAGAAGCCTTATGGTTCAAAGTGATTTCTATTTTCCAGATTGACCTCTGTGCTGTATAGTGCTCCATATTAATGGAGCACTATAATAATGGACTCCATATTCTAAAATAATGTATCAACATAAAGAGTAATTGCCCTTTAGTTATAGTTATATAATTGATATAATTAACTTATTATAGCATCACCAGAAAAGTAATACAATGTGAAAGCACTGATCATTTCAAATATGTTGAAATTATTTTAACAACTAAATGAATTTAAAATAATAATAATTTTTACAAGAATATGTTTTAACTCCAACATTACTAGATATTGTTACTTATATAAGTAATGATCATTTAGTCTGAAATTTTCTGTTCATTCTTCAACATATAGAAATTTACAATTCTTAAAAATGTTATCATTGGGGAAAAAAATGAGCACAAATATCACCCCCCCTAAAATCAGTCGGTCCACTTTGAAAGGAGATAAAATTAATTAACTTGCAGGTAAGATACTTATTGTGGGGATTATTTATAAATATATTTTGCAGCCATTTTATTTTTATTTTATTTTTTTATGTATTTTGTATTTTTTCAAAGTTAGAAGTGGGGGAGGCAGTCAGACAGACTCCTGCATGCGCCCGACTGGATCCACCTGGCATACCCACCAGGAGGCGATGCTCTGTCCATCTAGGGCATTGCTCCATTGCCACGGGAGCCATTCTACCACCTGAGGCAGAGGCCATGGAGCCATCCTCAGTGCCTGGGCCAACTTTGCTCCACTGGAGCCTTGGTTGCCAGAAAGGAAGAGAGAGACAGAGAGAAAGGAGAGGGAGAAGGGTGGAGAAGCAGATGGGCACTTCTCCTGTGTGCTGTGACCAGGAATCAAACTCAGGACTTCCACATGCTGGGCAGATGCTCTACCACTGAGCCAACTACCAGGGCCTATGTACAAATATATTGTTAACCTCCAGACTTTGTACAAATAACTGACCAACCAAGGAATGTAACAAAGAAATGTTCAAGACATATTAAGTATGTGAGTGAATATTTTTTTCCACAGTCATGATCATCTTTGAGACAGACTGACTCTAAATGAAGATAAGTTCAGTTCTCTTTACCAAACCATACCCACTTCTCTTAAAATTCTAATGTTCACTCCATATCAACTGAGGCTAATGCTTGAAAAAGAAAGTCAGAAAAACAAATTGTGAGGAAACAGCAGCCTTGAGATTTTCCAATATGCTCCTTTATAAAACTCCTAATTTGACCTGTGTACGCAAAGAGGCTGGGAGAAAAGGAATGCCTGTCTCCATTTTATGATAATTGTAGATCTGGTGAAGGTTTATGGACCTGGCCAAAATTATAGTTACCTAAAGAGTCGATGCCTGAAATTAAAATCAACTCTTACAAATCAGCCTTTAAATTTTACTTGTACATACGTATCTATGTCAGGACAAAAATAACTCTCACTCACAGAATTATTATTGCCAATATAAATTGAAATATGTCATAAAAGGTCTTTTACATCATTTACTACAGGTATACCATCAAAAAAAAAGAAAATACTTAGGAAAATTTTAACAAGAAAGGAAAAATTGCATACTAAAAATTATAAAACTGCTAAAAATTAATGACATAAATAAATGAAAAAATACATTGTATTTATGGATTGGAAAACTTAATGTTATGATGCCCATACTCTTTTAAATGATCTACAGGTTTAATGCAATCCCTATCAAAATCCTAACAACCTTTTTATGTAAATAGTAAAACCAAACCTAAACTTCATATGAAATCTCAAGGGACTCTAAAGAGGCAAAATAATCTTGAAAAAAAGAAAAAAGCTTGGAGAAATCATACTTTCTGAATTCAAAATGCAGTACAATGTTATAATAATAAAAATAGTGTGGCACTGGCATAAAGACAGACATAAACCAGTAGAAGAGAATAGAAAGCCACTCTTTGATATGTAGTCAAATGTTTTTGGCAAGGATGCAAAGGCCATTTAATGGAAAAAGGAGAGTCTTTTCAGCTAATGGTGCTGGAATAGCAGGAAGTTCACAAGCAAAAGAATAAAAATTGACCCTTAACAAAAACTACATAGAAAAATTAACTCAAAGTGGATCAGAAATCTAAGTATAAAGAAATAAAAGTCTTAGAAAAAATACAGGGACAGCATTTCATTACACTGGGTTTGGAACTTATTTCTTGGATAGAATACAAAAGGTACAGACAACAAAATAAAAAATAGATAATTGGACTTCAACAAAATTAAAAACTTTTGTGTATCACAAGAATCTATCTAAGGACTAAAAATTCAGCCCACTATATAGGAGAAAATATTTGCCAGTTATATATCTGAAAAGGTATTAATATCAGAATATATAAAAATTTGTACAACTCAACAATGGCAAAAATTTTTTTTTAAATGAGCTAAAGATTTGAATAAATATTTATCCAAGGAAGATAAGCAAATGTCCAAATTGTGCTTGAAAAAACACTCAAACTTTTTTTTTGTATTTTTCTGAAGTTGGAAACAGGGAGGCAGTCAGACAGACTCCCACATGCCCCCAACTGGGAGCCACCTGGCATGCCCACCAGGGGGGCGATGCTCTGCCTATCTGGGCCATTGCTCTGTTGTAACCAGAGCCATTCTAGTGCCTGAGGCAGAGGCCATAAAGCCATTCTCAGCACCCGGGCCAACTTTGCTCCAATGGAGCCCTGGCTGCAGGAGGGGAACAGAGAAACAGAGAGGAAGGAGAGGGAGAGGAGTGGAGAAGCAGATGGATGCTTCTCCTGTGTGCCCTGGCCGGGAATTAAACCTGGGACTCCTACAGGCCAGGCCGACGCTCTACCACTGAGCCAACTGGCCAGGGCCTCAAACTTTTTAATCATTAGGAAAATGCAGATCAATACCATAATAAAATACTGCTTTACACACAATGGGATAACTATTATTAAGAGAGAAAAAAAGAAAATTCCTTGCTAAATGTTAATGAGGTTATGGAGAAATAGGAACTCTCATGCATTGCTGGTGGGTATGTGTAATGGTGTAGAAGTTGTGGGAACTTTGTTTGGTGGTTCCTCAAAAAGATAAACAGAGCTCCTGGCTGGGTCACTCAGTTGGTTAGAACATTGTCCTGACATGATGAAGTTGTGGGTTCAATCCCCGGTTAGAATCAAGAATCAACCAGTGACAGCAGGAATAAGTGGAACAATAAAGTGATGTTTCTATCTCCCTCTCTTTCTCTCTAAAAATAAGTTATTTTTAAAAAAGATAAACAAAATTATTATATGATCCAGCAATTCTATTCCTAAGTACATAGCCAAAAGAACTGAAAAAAAGAATTCAAGTTGATACTTGTACACCAATTTTAAACAAAGCTTTAGGTCACAAAGGCCAAAAGGTGGAAACAAGTAAAGTGTCCATCAACAGGTGAAAAGGTAAACAAAATGTAGTATATACATACAATGAAATATTTTTCAGCCATATAATGAAATAAAATTTTGGTACATGCTACAACAGAAGTATATATCAAAGACATTGTGCATAATAAAATAAGCCAGGCACAGAAGACAAATACTGTGATTCCCCTTATGTGAGGTACCTACAATAGGCAAAGGCATAGACAAAGTAAAATAAAGGTTATCAGCTATTCATGAGAGGAGGAATTGGGAGTCATTGTTTAATGGATACAGCATTTCTGTTGGGCATAACAAAAGAGTTCTGGAAATGTATAGTGGTGATGGATGCTTAACACTGTGAATGTACTTAAATGTAACCGAGTTGTACACTTGGCAATGGTTAAATGGTAAATTTTATTATGTATATTTTGTAATAATAAAAATGAAAAATTAGCTCATGTGTGGCAGCACAGTGGATAAAGGCTCGACCTGCAATGCTGAGGTCACTGGTTCAAAGTCCTGGCCTCGCCTGGTCAAGTCACATATGGGAGTTGATGCTTCCTGCTCCTCCCCTCCCCACTTCTCTCTCTCTCTCTCTCTCTCTCTCTCTCTCTCTCTCTCTCTTTCCTGCCTCTAAGTAAATAAATAAAATATTTTTAAAAATGAAAACCATTTGAAACTTTGAAATAACAATAATAACAGAATTAGCTAAGGTTTACCATGCATGTAATTTATGCCTTGAATATTCTGACAACTTGTATTAAGTCTTTTAATCTTCACAGTATCAGTATATGGGAGATATTACTATTATTACACTCATTTTAAAAATGTTGAAACAGAGCTTTAACGACTTGCCTAAGGTCATGTAGTAAGTGTGTGGTTGGGTGAGGGAGTGGAGTCTCAGATGTGAATCAATGAAACCGGCTCTAGATCTGTGATCTTACATTGACTCCAAATTATTATGATGCTTCTCAAAGTATTACTGACTATTAAATATATTTTCAGATGTGATAAGTGTTATGATATATTCTGTACACAATATTTTCAGAACCAATAGGGTTTTAGCTATATTTAGTAGAGACCCTGTATTTAATAAATTTGAGCCTCACTTTAGTAATTTACTAGGAAAATCCCTCCTGTCAGACAAGGTCTATGTAGGACCAGTGTCTTGGAAAAGGTAAGGAAATAAATAAGTTTTTCTTCAACCTCCCCTTTACTTCACATAATATTGCTGCCCCTATTTGTAGCCATAGGCTTTTCCAACCCTGTTTTCTACAATGGACATCTGTGTTGATTTTTTTGGATAAATTTGAGTCCAAATTTTTAAGTCTTTAAAATTAGTTCAGTCAGAGCTGGAAATGTAGTATGTGAAAGCAACTGTCTATGACTTTGTGTCCTCTAAAACGATAAGCAAATCCTGACAAAGTTTCTTTCATCCTGGGAAAGTTACTTCTTCATCATGTAGTAAGATATCTAACTTCTTTAGAAATCAAATTTTTCTAATTTCCAAGCCTTTGATTCTGCAACCCACACATGACTTCAGAGAGTGGCATGCCGTCTCGAGAACAGACATGTGCCATATCTGTCTTACAGATGGCTCCTGCATCCTGCGTCACTTGATATTTCTCTGTTCTGCAGTTAGGTGGCTCAGATTCTTAATTAAAAGATTCCTTTCCATGGCAGCTTTTATAAAGCAAATATCTGCACATGGAGGGAAGGAAAGGGAACAGAAGGAGCAGGGAACGCGGTCTGCTTTCTACCAGATACTGAAATGTTCTACTAATCTTTTTCGCACCTTGTGGAGTTTCAATTTTCCCTCAAAATGTGGATTAAACAAAGTTGCCAAAAAACATATGCTTCTGTGTCAAACATTTCACTTATTTGAGAGGCTAAAAGCAGCTTAGGAAGGCTCACTGCTTCTGCCTAGGGAAATGAAACAGGGTGATTTGGGCTTTTGATTGCAACCTTCTCCTTAAGGCTGAGGTGTGGACACTGGATGTGTAGCATGGGATTGGCCAGTGCTGGGCAGCAGGGACACTCCAGGTCATGGCTCTTAGAGAACAGAGAAATCAGGCCCAGATGCCAACTTGGATACTGGCTATACCTCTTTGGGCTGTGATCTTATGAGACTTCACAGCTAATCAGGGTCGTGATGAGTTGGTACTTGATACAGGAGACCTCCAAGGCAAATACATCCATTGACTGTAGACAAACTGCTAAAGAGTGGTCAGCTTTTGTTCTGCGTGCCTGCAAGCCTGACCATTTAGTCTACTGATTAAGAACTAAATCATGTTATTTCATGGATTTCTACTTGTACAGATGGCACACAGGAAACACAAGGACAAAAACTTGTGGGTCTGGCACAGATGTTTCAGAAACTTGACTGTTATGGTCTGTCCTAGCTCACCAGTACCCTTAAGGGTGACTTTTGGATGACTTGGGTTTAAGAGAAATATGGAATTTTAACAAAATATACAGGAGATAATTGTTCTGACTCATATTGCAGAGGCCTAAGGTAGTAATTCTTTGCAAACTACTAGCTTTGGGACTTTGAGGTATTAATTTAATTTCTCTGAACCTTAATTGCCTCATTTTTCAAGTAATATGCCCACCTTATGTTTTGCACAGGGATGTTTTGATAATAAAATATGTATAAATATATAACTATAATTTGGCAATTTACATTTTCTTTCTCCTAGTTATTTGATGATATTCATGTGAATGGTAGTAATAGCAAGTATTTATAGAGTATTTACTATTTCCTAAGCAATGAAGTTTTTAGGTAAATCATTTCAAATAGTCATGAACCAACCACACTACAAATTAGGCAATTGTTTACCCATTTCATAAAGCCAAGACTCTTTGAGATCTAAAATAATTTTTTTTAGATTATTCTAATACAAAGAAGAAGAAAGAAAAAAGGAGGAGGAGGAGGAGGAAGAAGAAGAACAGTAAGAAGAAGGTGAGGAGAGAAAAAAAGGAGGTAAGGAGAAGGAAGAGAAGAAAGAAGAAGAAAAGGAAGAGGAGAAAAATGAGAAGAGAAAAGAGGAGGAAGAGAAGAAATCAAAGCTCAACTGGTTGATTTCCGAGTCATGCTTTTTCTTCTATACCTTTTATTACTGACAATGGAGTTATGTTTTATCTAGTCCTTATTCCTTGCTTTATTTAGCATGTTATATTCCCAAGTCATCTGAATATAATAAAGATCAAAATCCTTTTTCCTGGCCCCCGCTAATGCCAATGTGTCTTTAATGAATTCATGAACAAAAAAATCATTAAATGACTTATAAGTAAAAAAAATATTGAGTTAGCATCTCTATTTTTCTTTGCTATGTAATATTACTTACTTTAATAAATGTTTATGTATTAATTTATTTATTATAGAAATAGAACACAGAATCTGGAGTTAGACTCTCCTAGATTGAGACACACAGCTCCTCCACTTGTAGACCTTGTCCAAGTCACTGGACTGTTTCATAACTCAGTATGTCATCTACAAGTTGGAAAAAATACAGTACTGAATGGTTTTTATGAATATTAAATGACTATATACAGTCCTTAGAACAATTTGCAGGCGTAGTGCGTCCTATGGAAGCATCAGCTATTCCTCTTATGCATCAGTGGACTGAGATCAGCCTTAGCAGTAGAGATATAATGGGCTTACTCCCCTGTCCAAATTTTATCCTCAGTTTCCTATAAATAGAAGCTATGATTGCCTATATTAACCCGCAAAGGAATAATTTCTTTCATGAAATTATATCATTAGAGCCTTATTCTCCTCTTTTTTTCTGGTAGACTTTTCAATCTTCTGGAGTCCCAAGAGGGAGATAAATTACATATGAAGTTTATAATAACCTTAGTTCAGAAAAAAATGTATAGAAATGAATAAGTGGAAAAGAGACAGCAGAGGTATGTAAGAGGCCAGGGTCAGGAGGGAGTATACAGCTATGTGGTGGGACCACACTCACTCAGACATATCTGCTTTCTTCAGAAAGTTGTTTCTGATTCATGGTAGGACCAAAACCAATGTCACAGTGATTCAGTGTAACATCATCTTTTATATGGAAAGCACAGCTGTCTGACTTTCCAGCCTTGCCCTTTCTTCTGATATCCAGGTTCCGGTGGTGTCTAACCTAGCCTGAAAGCCCCTTTTGCAAACCCACTACTCCAAGAGGAATTAACAATAACCATCCTCAAACTTCCTCCTTTTTCTGTGTTCCTTTTAGGAAATGGTACTATCATTCATTATTGCACAAGCCAGACACCTGGGTACCAACTTGAACTTTTCCCTCAGCCCCTCCTGTTTGATAAAATTTTCTTGATAACTATTTGGCTTTTTATTCCCTTGTTTCCATTTGTATTGCTTCTAGATCAATTCAGAAATTCATAATCTCTCATTTGGACTCCTATAATGGATACCAAATTCTTCTCCTTTTCTTCTTATGAGTCCATATCCAGTGTTACAGAGAAATCAAAACAGAGGTCATGCTTTGAATATATTCTTGACAAACCAATCATGATCATGTGACCAAAACTTAAAACTGTACTGATTTCCCCCCTAATACTGACTCTGACCCTACATAAAACTTAAGCTTTCTTAATGTTATTATGACCTTCTAGCTTCCTAGCCAATCAGCTACAAACAAGTTAACCTATACAATAAAAAAGAATATAAGCTCCCAGTCACCTATTGCAATAAAAAAAAATACTCCCTCATTCATGCCTTATAAACTCAACTGTAACTGCTGACAGCTGAGCTAATGAATTTCATTTTAAAGTGTTCCTCTTTGCAAACTGTTTGTATCCTGCTCAATGTAATATTCATATCAGTTATTTCCTTTCGATACTGCCTTCTTCTGTACTGCCATTAAACTCTTGTTTTAATACGGATATAATGATGCCACTGCCCTTTTTACGTACTGCACACCTTAAAGATGAAATGCCATGACAAGAACCACAAAGCTTCCCAAGGCCTGCTCCCTTCCTGCCTACTCCATCTTGTTTCTTGACCAAGTACACACTTCTCCTTGGTTTTCTCTGCTAGGCCACACAGCTCTTGAGGGCAGACAAAGAGTATAACTTACATGTAGTATCCCACACACCTAACACAATGTCTAGTTTAAAACAAATTTAGATTAACTGATAACTGAGTATCATAAGAGAGTAAGTTGGTTTGGGCCACATTATCAGCTGAAGAGATTCTTTAGGCAAAAGTGTCCTCTTATTCTTGACCAAAAATGTTGAAAACAGATAAAGAAATATGTCCTGGGGAGTAAATAGATAATACTGTATATATTGATTATAAGAGGCATATATACAGGGCAACCTATATGTGACAATCTGCAATGGAGGCAAGTGTTAGGACATTGGGGAAGAATCCATGCAGAAGCCTCAAGGATACTGTTTTATCCACTATATGTGTGACCTTATGTTCCTCACTGTACATTATGATCCTTGATTTAAAAGAGGAATGGGTTTAGGATAGTTAATAACTTCTATTCCCCTCCACCTCTATGGTTCTATGACTTGTTGGCAAAATTTTATAATTGTATCATGTTTTGAGTCTCATCTTGATTTACTATATTTCTCTAACATGATTTTGTAAGTTTGCAGAATGTCCTAAAATACAATTTCAAAACATGTTGTGATTTTGGAGAACATTGCCTTTAAGGATTAAAATATAAATCAATTCACTGAGCATTTATTGGGTACTTAGTAGAAGCAAGATAGCGTTTTACGTATAGTAAATATTGCAAAGAAAAAAAAGATAGGATGAAACTTTGGTCTTAAATGACTCTAAAATCTAATCAAGAAAGTAAAATTAAAAATCAGGAAAAGAAGAGATGTTCTAGAGCAGGGTAGTCAACCTTTTTATACCTACCGCCCACTTTTGTATCTCTGTTAGTAGTAAGATTTTCTAACCGCCCACCGGTTCCACAGTAATGGTGATTTATAAAGTAGGCAAGTAACTTCACTTTATAAAATTTATAAAGCAGAGTTATAGCAAGTTAAAGCATATAATAATAGTAATTACTTAACAAGTACTTTATGTCAGATTTTCGCTAAGTTTGGCAAAATAAATCTTTATAAAACAACTTACTATAGTTAAATCTATATTTTTATTTATACTTTGCTTGCTCCATTACCGCCTACCATGAAAGCTGGAATGCCCACTAGTTTGCAATAGGGACCAGGTTGACTACCACTGGCCTAGTGCATCAACCTTGCTCACTGGTCAACTAATACCCTAAACATGTGAGACATAAAGGTTGTTGAGTAAAGCCTGGTGGTAAAATCATAAATTTAGTTGGACCTTTAAAGTCTTCCAAAGTAGTGACAAGGGAGATCATGTAATGAGGCAAAAAACCCAAAATGGACACTATCAAGTGTGTACTGGGAATTGGAAGGCAAGGGAGAGACGGTGTGTGGATCACAGTGAGGAGACAGGCTTTACTGGAGGGAGAACTG
The DNA here is from genome assembly GCF_036850765.1 of Saccopteryx bilineata. Lineage (NCBI taxonomy): Eukaryota > Metazoa > Chordata > Mammalia > Chiroptera > Emballonuridae > Saccopteryx > Saccopteryx bilineata. The sequence continues at coordinate 28,407,779 of NC_089500.1, read as the reverse complement.
GCCTCCTCAGAGAGACTGAGATGAAGAAAGGAATTAGACTTGCAGACAGTTGGGAATTACTAGGCATGGCAAACAATACAACACAGTTGAAACTCCACTCCAGAGTGTGGACAGAGAAGCACAAGAAAATAGGATTTTTTATTTATTTTATTTATTTTTTTTTTTTACAGAGATAGAAAGAGAGTCAGAGAGAAGGATAGACAGACAGGAATGGAAAGAGATGAGAAGTATCAATCATCAGTTTTTCCTTGGGACACTTTAGTTGCTCATTGATGCTTTCTCATATGTGCCTTGACCACGGGCCTTCAGCAGACCGAGTAACCCCTTGCTCAAGCCAACGACCTTGGGTCCAAGCTGGTGAGCTTTGCTCAAACCAGATGAGCCTGCGCTCAAGCTGGCAACCTCGAGGTCTCGAACCTGGGTCCTCTGCATCCCAGTCTGATGCTCTATTCACTGCGCCACCACCTGGTCAGGCAGAAATAGGATTTCTATCACAGAGAATGGACATAAGGAAGAATGGTGCCCACTGCATTATGTGGTTCATTCAGAATAGCAGTCATTCTGTCCCCTACCCTGAATGACTCTCCCCCTCCTTGGAAATCACAAACTTAGAAAAATCACACATTTGAACAATATGAATCAGGCTTGCATTTCTTCATCATATTGAATACTTTATCTCTACCATGAATGCCCTCATTCTGTTTGCTTGGACCTTTGTCTATAAATCAATAAATAAGAGTTCTACTTCTCCATCTATTTGTCTGTTTATTCTAGAACTAATGTCACTTTAAGCATAAAAACTACCCCTTGTTTTCATAGTTTCATATGCTCAAACCAAGAACCCCTCTTTCTGTTTTTATTCTGGAAGCTACATCATCGAGGAGAAACTATCTGCTCAGTGAGCAATTCTTCCTCGTAGGGGACTATATGGATGCATACATTTTCTTTCCTTGCAGTCTAAATATCTTGGTTCTGGCTAAAAAATCACAAAGCAAATGGAACACTGATCTCTGAGTGGTTATAATGATTTATTCAGTCAATAATATTTATATTTATCTAAATTAGATTCACCTAAATTCTCTTGCCTGTCATCTCTTTTCGAAAACATGAAGGTTTTCTTTCCTGTTGATGAAAGAGCTGAGCCTCAATCTGCAGTCTGTTTACGCTCTTTTTCTGCCTCTCTGCCCCTGCCAGCTCCACACCCCGCTCACTCTGACATACTCATGTACGCACGTTCTCACGGGGAGATGGCCCGTCCCCAGCTGACGGAGAACTCCGTGGGAGGGGAGCACAGCCTCAGCTTCAGATTAATGAGCTATTTGACTGGGACATGACGTTGGTGTAACAGCAGTTTTCCTAAAATGTGGTGCGATCAGGAATTTGCAGAAGTTTATTCTTAGCTCTTTCTTTTGGCATCTGCAACATGTTAACAGCTTGTGCATTTTGTCATGCCTTCTTTCATTGCCATGGTAACCATTAAAACTTAAGATGTATGTGACTGGAGATCTGGCCAAGTTATTGGTTGCTGGCATGCTAGAAAGAGTGCAAATGGAATCGTATCTAGTTGGCTGTTGGTCGCAAGTGTGCCTCATGTTAATTAACCTGGCATACAAAATTCCCTAAAAACATGATAAATATTAGTATAACAAAATATTAGGAGGTGATCTGTTTTATTTCAAGAAAAGACTGACAATAGAATCTCTGTATACAGTAAAATCCTGCAGATAGTAAAAGTTGGTTTTAACCTATGATTATGTTGACCACATGCCAACAGGCAGGCAACTCTTATGAATAAATTTGCAAACCCTGAGTCATTAAGTCAAGAGTTTAATTTCAGAGCCCAGTTAATCTGGTAAACATATAGTCAGTCTACTTAGATCTCTCCATGTTTGAGTTTTGTTTTTGTTTTTAAATATTGCATGATATGCTCTATCAAAAATGTGATGGTAATTAATGAACTATTATCAATTCATTCATTTTTCCTGTGCTAAACAAATTCAGGGGTGTATGTGAAGCAAAGTAACAAACCAACCAACAGAAACAATAAGAAAAGACAACAAAGATGACTATCCTAATTACTCAAAGGTCAATGGACAGTTAATATGATTTGTTTCTATTTTGACTTTATTTTCCAATTCTTCATGTGTTTATACTCTTCAGCACGACCCTAGACTTTGTAGGAGGTACTAAAATCTTATAAGGCGAAGTTCCTATTTTCAGTGTGTTTGGCAATCTATTTGGAGCTAAGCCTTACATAAAGAAAACAAAAATGAAACGTGTTTACATGTTAGATAACCCAAGAAATAAGTTCTGTGAGAAAGTGGAAGAAATCACCATGAATTTCATAGTCAGGAAATTTTTATATAAAAGGCCAAATTTGGACTCTATATTAAAAGACCAGGCGAGATTTGGTTCACTAGATAATGGGACTAGAAGTATGTTTTTTTCAGAAGAAATATTTTTCATAACATTGCCATCAAGATGGTTGCCTGAAAGTATAGGACAGTGTGAATACTGAATGAGAAAATAGTTCATCCCTAGGTAAAGATAACATTTTTTAAAAATATTGACATTTTTTAGGAAATATGAGAAAATGTCCTCATAGCTCAAATGAAGATGACAGCCTTTCCCTGTATATTATGAAGATGATGAATTCATGCAGGACATCTAACAAAGTTTGATGCACTCCTATCTTAAAGCTCTGATATATTTTAGCAGAAGAAAATATGTATTTAAGAAACTACCTTGATTGAATTTACAGGCATCAAAACAATACTGCCCAAGTTAGAGAGAGAGAAGTGGGGGAGGAGCAGAAAGCAGCATCAACTCCCATATGTGCCTTGAATGGGCAAGCCTGGGGTTTTGAACCAGTGAGCTCAGCATTCCAATAGATGTCTTACCAATTGCAACTCCACAGGTCAGGTAGAGAGCTATGTTTCTTAATAAAGAGTTTTAGGGACCATCATTCTTCTTCTCACCCAACCCAGCTACAATGATTAAAATGTAAATGGTGGTCTTAGTTGAAATAATGGGCACGTGCACCCAACATCCACTTGTTGAATAAAAATACATTTTGAATAGATCCATCCTCAGTGTTGCTTTTCACATAGATAGCCTCTAACATTGTCTGCTTTGGGTTCCAATCACTGGCTGATTCTTATTTAGTAATGATAATAATAATAATAATAATAATAACAACAACAACTCATTACAGACATCTAAAGAGAACATTGTGCAAATGTCTTGGTATTGAAACTGGCAGGGCTGCCCTGGATTTTATTATCTCTACTAAAAGTAGAATAGATTTCAGCCTCTTATTTGCAGACTCTCAAATTCTCTGACCAGCGCTCTTCCTGCTTTGAGGGTCGCTGCTTGCCACTTATTGATAGCAACAGAGCTTGAATGAATCCCCCCCCAAATTGGTAGGAATCCATTCAAAAATGAAAAGTTATTTTAAGAAAGAGCTGAGAATATAAGAGCTTGAGGAAATGCCACACCCCACTGCATGATTAAATGAGCAAGAAAAAATCCTCTCCTCTTCTAGTTTTAGTCATTCTCTTATCAGATAAATGGCCCCAGATAATCAACCGCTTTGCTGTTAGAAACAACAGAACAAATCATTACTGCTTCCTCTTTCCCTCTCATTCTCTTTCACCCCGACTCCCTGAACATTTCTCCTTCTGGCTCTCCGTAATATGAAATTCTACCTATATCATTGTGAATAAATGTATTATTATTTACAAGAAGCAGTTTTGTTGAGTCACAATGCACAAAGATGTCCAGGCACTTGGGAATATATAGGAATGAAAATAAATGTTATAAAGTGGGCAAAGGCCCTGGTGGTAAGTGTGCAATTTTTAGAAATCTGGAAAACTATATTCTCATTCTGGCCTTAAAAGACAAGAGTCAATTTAGTCACACATATTTGGTTGCATCTCAATTTCTTTACCTGCTACATAAAATGGTTGAAAAAGATAATCTCAAATTTCCATTCTAAAATTTTATTTATATAGTAGTAATTGTAAATTTACCAAGGATCTGTCCCTTCAGGGAATGATTGTTAATAGATATAACAGAATAGATTAATGACTAGTCCTAGCCAACAGTTTAAAAAAACTCCTTACAGAGTCAGCCAAATGAAGTAGCCCTACACTATTAATATTGATCTTTACTATTTTTACTATAGCCCTATCTTGGGAGGAATTCTAAATGCTCCCCAAATCCCCACTCTACTGTACTCACTTTCTGTAATTTGTTTTCCTGGAGGGAGGGAGAAATATAGGAATATGATAAGATAACTCTTCTCTCCACTAAATTATTTTATAAGACCCTGGCTCATTATACAGAGAGGAGAAGGTAGAGGACACACTCCTACTGGCTTGGAAGAAAGCAAACATCCACATTGTTAATTGCTTCTGCAGGCCATGAGGCAAAGAACTATGGGTGGCCTTGACCAGTTGGCTCAGCATAGAGCATTGGCCCAGTGTGTGGAAGTCTTGGGTTTGATTCCCAGTAAGGGCACATAGGAGAAGTGCCCATCTGCTTCTTCATCCTTCCCACTTATCCCCCCCCCTTTCCCTCTTACACCAATGGCTCAAATGGTGCAAGCAAGTTGGCTCCAGGTTGAGGATGGCTCAATGGCTTCACTTCAGGCACTAAAATAGCTCAGTTGCAGAGCAATTAAGCAGCAACCCCAGAAAAGCAGAAGCATCCCCCATAGGGAGCTTACCAGGTGGATCACGGTTGGGGTGCATGTGGGAACCTGTCTGTCTGCCTCCCTACCTCTCACTATTTTATTTAGAAAATAAATAAACAAACAAACTATGGGTGACTTCTAGGAGTTGGGAGTGGTCCCCAGCCAGCTGACAGCTAGCAAGAAAACAGAGACCCCAATAATATCACAAGGAAATGAATTGTTCCAATAACCAGAGAGCATAGAAGAAGACCACAGGCTTCAGCTAAGAACCATGGTCCCAGGTGACCCCATGATTTCCACCTGGCAGGACTGAGCAAAGGATCCAGATAGCCCATATCAAGACTGACTCACAGAAACTCTAAAACAATAAATATGTGTTCTTTTAAGCTTCTATAGTGGTAGTAATTTGTTAGGTAGCAATAGAAAACTAACACCAACCCCTACTACTATCATTCAATTCTGAAGATGAAGTTTACCTAAAAGCAAATGCAAAATATCTGATGAGAAAAGACAACAGGAAAATATGCAACAATGGATTTGATAGAGAGTTAAGACAAAAGGCATCTATGGGCAAAGCAGATCATGTGATGGTAGGTTTCCTTTGGTCCATTATGATCATCTAAGAATTGGGTATACAGACCAGAATGCACTGATATGCCTGTCTAGTCTGTTGTGTGCACATGCTTGTGTAGCAGTATGATTGTGTTATGTGTTTGTATTTGTTTCATAATGAATCACATCAGATGGTTTAGAGATAGTTGTTAAACCTCTTATAATGGATATAACTGTGCAAGTCTGCCATTGGGGAAATTTCCTCTTGACCTCAGCTGGTGATCAGCTTATGCCCCGCAGCATAAGAATTGATAGGCCCTATAATTTTATCCAAGCTAATGTAACAGCAGCTGCTGTCCTTGGTGCTTGCTATCTGATTAAATTCCCAAATTAGGGACTGCCTTTTGTATCCGGAATTCTGTCATGGTGGTGAAATCTGACAATAATGGCCCTCGGTTTTACCTGTTCTATCATGCAGTGTTTTTCAATAGCTCCTGGATCATCTCTGAACATTGTGTGTACCTCTGGCACTGCATTAGAAATAGGAAATTTTGTAATCCTGTGCAAAAGGAGATTGCATGCTTTCTAATGTAAGAAAGTAGAGAGAGAGAGAGAGAGAGAGAGAGAAAGAACAGGACATTTCAGCTCTAAAACCACAATTGTTTGCCTACCTCGAGGGACACATCTCACAGATTGCCATGAAAATAAATTGGAAAGTTTACAATTCCAAATCATTGCCGACCATGTATTACTTCACAGACAAAAACAAACACCACCACCACCATCATCACCATCAGGAATACACAAAAACATACCCAAGAACTTTTCATCCCTTCGTGGGGAAAATGCATTACAATTAGATGAGACTATAACCATTTCGAAAGTGTGTTTGTTTTCGGCTGCTTTTAAAATGATTTATTATTTATTACTATTTTTTTCCAAGATTATCTTCTTTATTCCTTCAGGAAAGGAGCAGTTTGGCTCTCTGTGTCATTACCAAAGCAGAGCGAAAGCCTTCAAGTGCGGAGGGCTGCAATTTCCACCATAACAGTCAACCCAGCAATTAGAACCGTTTGTTACACTGACAGCAAAGAGAACCATTTTCAAGCAACAAGGCGGCAGAGGAGGAGTTGGAGGAAGTGGGAACCTGTTCATTGTGTTCATTTGAAGGGGACGAACGCCACACAGCAGCTAATCACGGAATAGCAGGCAGTTTGAAGAACCGAGCTCGGCTAGCAGGGCTGAGATTCTCACATATTTCTTGAACTTTTGGGAAGTCTGATTTTGCTTTCTCCGACTGAGAATGAAATCGGATCGTAAATGTTGTGACTGGGGAAGAAACAAAGGGTTTTGATTTAGTCCACTCTCTAATTTAACTTCTTAGTTTTTATATTTAACATGAAAAAGATAAAGGTGGATATTTTCATTGCCAGTTCTGGATTTGTGACGGCACTGTCCTGCTCAGAAAGACTCTCACAATAGAACATTTTACCAACAGAGCCCTGTTTATTTTACAACAAAGGTATTTGAAATGGAACTTCAATATTTTAATCTGCTGGTACCTTGATTATTTGCCCTGATTTCTATCTCTCTTAAATTATGTTTAAAGTTTCAGTGATAGCTTGGGGGTAGATTCTGGGTTTGCTTTCTTTTCACTTTTCTTCCTTCCCCCATCTTGCTTCTCCTATTTTTTCTTTGTTTAAAATCTACTCTCATTTATTACCATTGGCTTTACTTTTTGATTTCTACAGTGACAGACTGCGTAACTCCAAGACCTGTCCGTTTCTTTTCGGCTGTTTATTTCTCCCTGTCTCTGATGATGCAGGAATACTGCTCGCTTAACCTCAGAGAAACCCTCTGAGAATTAATGAAATAGTGTGAACTGTTTGATCTTCTCAGAGCCAGATATTATTTCTTCCTTTGTTCAAGAGCTATTATTATATAAAGATTCAATAAATAGCCACCTACATATAATTCTTAGCCATCGACTAGGCATCTTGCTAGATATCTTTTGTGGCAAATACCAGAATATATTATACCAACTTCTCTATAGTACAAGAAAAAGAATTGAATTATAAAGCCAAAAAAAAAGCCTGCATACTCCTCTCTTTTCTAAGAGGAGAAACACACTAGAATGTGTGGTTTGCATAGAAGGCTGTCAGGGGTGTTTCGGTTACTGTTTTCCAGTCTGCTTTCCAGAAGCAGGGATTGCTAATGCAGAAAAAATTGTGGGGAGCTGGCTCTTCTGCTTTGTTTCACAAAGGATAAGGCATGCCCCCCCTTTATTTGTCTTACAACTGCCCAACTACGGTTCCTGCACGGAGGCAGCTTCTGCCAAAGTCAGAGGTGAGGTCACGCTTGACTGAAGAAATCTAAGATCAATTTGTCATCTCATACTTCAACATTAAATGCAGCTTGAAATATAATTGTTAGTCCATGCACTCTCTGCTTTAAGGAAGTGTTCCAGCGCCTCGAACGGGGAGTGTGGTTATCGGTGATCAACCACGACGTGTACCCTAAACCAAGGCTAACCAGAATTTTCAGGCTGAAACAGAGGGAGAGAGAGAGAAAAGGAGAGAGAGAGAGAGAGAGAGAGAGAGAGAGAGAGCGAGCGCACACCAGGTGCAGGAGTGAGAACAGAGTACAGGGAAGGAAAAAAGGTGAAAAAAGACAGAGCTTGTAGTAGTGACTACATGGAGTGACATGAAAAGTACTCAGTCAAATTTACTAATCTGCAATTAAAATTGCAGAGAAAATGCAATCATTTACAGGTTGTTTTTCTTTATTCTTTTCCCTACTGAAAACGTCTGTCATTGTACAGCTTCATAAATTCTGCCTTGGGGGAAAGATATGCAGTACCACCCAGGGCATATGGCTTACAGTTTTCCCCCTTTGTGGGTATTTCCTTGTTTTGTTAAAAGAGAGCTGCCTGGAGTAGTGTGTGTGTGTGTGTGTGTGTGTGTGTGTGTGTGTGTGTGTGTCAACAGGGGCAATGTGGTGGACAGGTGGTTCAGAATTGGGAGGCCTAGGACTTTTGAGACACGCTTTAAATCAAGCTCTATAAGACTTGGTGTTCTATCCTTGCATTCAACTGGATGAAAGAGACAAGGGAGTAATTACTAAATACTACTCTTGCAGATCCACAAATTGAAAGTTAACCTTGAGCCAGAAGCATGTGATGCTGGTTCCAGGACAGATATATCCTGGAGTGTCCTCTCTTTGGAGCTGGGTAAAGAGGACACTATACCTGTTCCTGTCTAGCCATGAGATCAAGACACAGCGTTTTGACTCAGTTGCTAATGAATGGTTTTATTATTAAATAGGTGAGCATATGCCCACCATTTATCACTTGTGTAATTTTAGGTAATTTACTCAGCCTCTAGGACTGTCAGAGTTCTCCTTAGTACAAAGGACACAATTATATTTACCTGGAAGGATTCGGGAAGCTCAAATGAGATAATGACTACGATGGCTATCCTTTCAAGGCTATCTGTTTGTATCAAACTCAGAAAAAGCTTACATATCATTGTATTTCATCTTCACATTCTTGAATGATAAGTATTATTTTGATTTTTGAACCTCAAAGAAGTAATGTTCTCAAGGCTGCAGCAATTAATTAGAGAACTGCATTCAAACTCAGGTTTGTTTCCTTCTGCAGCCTTTGCTCTTCTGTACACTGAGTTAAACCTCTGACTCTGTACATCTTTGATGAAACCCTACTCTGGGTGGGTGCTATGACAATCCCGGGGTCTAGCAGACAATGGAGCTGATGGAATCAAGCAGGAGAGACTGTTCATCCAAGTACCTATGTGGTTCTATGTCTCGGATAATAAAACAACACTGATATCCTTTCTTTGTTTTGAAATCCATTAAAGAATTTGAAGATGACTCCAAGTTCCCCCAAGACTTCTCTTTTCCCAACTAAACACCTACAATTCCCTCAAGCATTTATCTGAGGATTTGGCTTCAAAATCCTGAGCAGTTTTATCTTTGTTTTTAGCTATTTTCTTCCTTTATCTAGAGCAAAGATAACATATATTATTAACAAGAAAGAGAGCATGATCCAGTCTCTAGGGAGAATATTTAATCAATTCTGTTTTCATAAACAGTGTTTTAGATTCATTTTACTCTTTTACTTTTCCTTTTAAATTTTTTCCAGCAAAGATCAGGTATTGCAGACACTTTTCTAGTCACACTACCTATGCCCTCTCCATGTGGCATTTAGTGTGACAACCAGAACGGTGGAATTTGAGCCTCGCTGTGGCCAGGATTTCAGGGTAGGTCTTGTGCTCCTGCCAGTCAGGTCAAGCCACTGAAGTCCTCAGGGATATAAATCACTCTACCCTGACCAGTGAAGGAAACATAGTATTAGTCCTGGGTTTCAGCTATCAGTTAGATCAGTTCGCCATTGTCTAGCTATACACCTTTATCAAGCAGATTAAAATACAAGGCCCAGAAAGGTTGAGTGTCTTTTCCAAGGTCACTAATTTCATGTAGGAGATTTGGAATGGGCCATAGCCAGTTGAGTCAGTGGCAGAGCACCAGCCCGATGTGTGAATGTCCTGGGTTTGATTCCCTATCAGGGCACATAGGAGAAGTGACCATCCACTTCTTCACCCCTTCCCTTCTTGCTTCTCTCTCTCTCTTCTCCTCCTGCAAGCATGGCTCAATTGGAGTTCTGCTCCTGGGTTCTGAGGATGGCTCCATGGCCTTCACCTTAGGCACTAAGAAGAGCTCGGTTGCTGAGCAATGGAGCAACACCCCAGATGGGCAAAGCATCGCCCCCTAGTGGGCTTGCCAGGTGGATCCTGGTTGGGCACATGTGGGAGTCTGTCTCTGCTTCCCCTTCTTTCACTGAATAAATAAAAAAATAGAGAGAATTGAAATGAATGCCCACACTTCCTGATTCCCTGTTTAGTGTACCGCGTCTACTGTGAGCTTCATTAGATCATTTTTATGAGTGTGGGGGCTAATGGTATGAGACCAACTTACCAACCCCACAGGCTGTCAATACCCTAGGGCAATCACCCCACTACTGCAACCATCTCCTACCACAGAACATACACAAACATGCATGCACACAAGCATTCACACTTACATACACACATACTCACAAACACTAGTAAATATGCGTGAAAACACACATTTTGCACAAGTAGACACCAGTCACGCACATGTACCACACTCAGATACAGACATATACACACATATGCAGGCACAGATGCAGTTGATGCCTATTAACTTTGAGCACATCTTTCTATTCTTGGACCTAAAAAACTCATATTTATCTTTAAATCCTGATTCTGAGGTCCCTTTTCTCTGACCATTCCCCCAGTGATAAACTATGCCCCTCTGTATTACTCAGGACAGTTCACAAGTCCCTCCTATTGCATGTTTTATACTATAGTATTTTTATGCTTTTCCTTTTTTGCCCCCTCACTGGATAGAATTTAACAGCCTTCTGGAAGGAACCATATTTTGCTTTTTTGTGTGTGTCCCTGTAATGTACCAGTGAGCTTGTCATTATACGTGTTTTCTAAACTGAAATAAATTGCTGATTCTATAGTTACAAGTAGTTGAGAAGAGAGTATCCTGAGTGAGGAGGCAGTCCATAGGACCATGCTACTCCAGTACCTTCCCTCACCTTGCACTGAGTCTCATGTTGTTTGTACTAGGATGACTGTGGTTCATTCATTCAGGTAAAGAACACTTCAACCTATGGTTTGATACAGAATGTGCTAAGTGCACTGATGGGGACAAATCTCGGTGTCAGTTTCTCCGTCTTCAAGGAAGGTACCTTCCAGGTTGGGTTGGGAGTGCAGTGGTGGGCTGGGGTGCACTATAATCCACGAATACTGCCATGGCGAGAGATTACAAAGACAAGTAAGAAGGGGGCACTATGGAAATTTCTGAGAAAAGTAGAGTCATTTGGGAAGGCTCTATGCCAGCCACTGGTCTACTGCTGGCATCTGGCATCTGGTCTTTAATTGGGTCTGAGACAACAGAAAGCTCCCTTCACCTCAGACCCTAGTGAACCCTTTAGTAACATGAGACTAATGTTATCTGTCCATTACTACTGGAACCTGTCATATAAAATTCCACTTCAATCCTGGGGCAGTTTTTATATTGCAGATGACTGGCTCTCTTTGAAATAAAAGAAAGTAATGCTAAAGAAAGATCAAAATACCAGAGATACTGAAAAATCCAAGTAGCTCAAATATTTTTATTTTATTTATATTTCAGTTTTAGATGGATTCAAGATTAAAAACCTGTAGCAAAGAAAAATGCAGTGGTGAAATAAAAATACTTTTAACTGGAAGGAACGAAAAATATGAATTGAGACAACTCCTGTAAAGGTAGAGAGGAAAGCAAGAACAAGGAAAAGCTTTAGAGAATTCTCCCACCATATTCCCCCTGTCTTCAGGGCCTGCATAGGCAAAAGGGACTGTTTTTTCTTTTTTTCTTTTAGTCTTTTATGTTAACAGAATAAGTGCTATCTTCCCCATTCTTCTCTCTGCAGGATTCTGTACCTTTTTGAAGAAAATGGTCTGCAGGTTAGACAACGGAAGACAGCCCTTTATGTGTGTCAGAGGCCTGAGAAAGACATGCATTTACTCTCCTTCTTGGAGTGAGGAGTTGTCCCTGGTAATTTACCTCTGACTTTGTGGGAGAAAAGAAAAGGTTGTAACCCCTTAAGCAATCAATATTGGTAGTTCTTAAGTCTTAAAAATAATGAATGTTCTGAGTAAGCAGGATTAAGAACAAACCTCTAAACTCTTTCCCCAAAACCTTACCAAGTCACCAAAAAAAGAGTAGGGTAGGGAATAAAATTTACCAAAGCTGATTCTAAATCCTGCCGTGTATCCCGTGGTAGAAAACAAAACCAAAGAAAGGTGGTGGAACAGACACAAGAGCCATTCATGTAGGAGCCTCAAGACTTAAAAATAGAGAGTTAGTGCTGATGGTCTTGGTGATCAGTGAGAGACATGAGCCTGCCCATTGGAAAATCCCCCCTCCATAGACTCTTCCGCCTTTCTCATGCTCACGTTGAGTAATAGCATCTAGTGAAGGGCAAGCTACAAGAATGCTGAGAGGTACCATAATAGGAGACATTTTTACCCCTATATTTCAATTGTAACAGAAGCATCTCAACCTCCACACAGAGAAATTTAAAAACAATAGAACTATCTTTTAAGATTTGATCACTCCACAGCACATTTCAGAACCAGACTACAGCTCTCCACTTCCCTCACACAGATTAGGAAAAAAACATATTTTATATAAAATTAGAAAATAAGCACATTGTGGAGTAGTTAAATGGCTGGGAAATAATTTTGTTAGGAAAGATGAGATATTTATAGATAGCAACTGCTTTTTAAACAAAGAAAAAAAAGGATTGAAAAGTAAAATGATAAAACAATAGACTCATGACCAAGGTAGCTACTGAGCTGAGAGAATTAACACTAATGCAAGCACAGCATCCCAGTGTGGATTCTGAAAGGCTCACTGAGCAGTTGTGGTCAGACGTGAAATGACAGAAAATCAAGTAAAGTATGTGAATCACAGGCCTAAAGACACTCAAACCACAGAAGAAAAGAGCAGGAAAGTAAAATTTAAAAAAAAGGAGGGAGGGAGGGAGGAAGGAAAAGAGGGAGGAAGGGAGGAAGGGAGGGAGGGAGGGAGGGAGGGAGGGAGGGAGGGAGGGAGGGAGGGAAGGAGAGAAGGAAAGAAGGAACGAAGAAAGGAAGGAAGGAAAGAAGGAAGGAAGGAAGGAAGGAAGGAAGGAAGGAAGGAAGGAAGGAAGGGAAGGGAAGGAGGGAGGGAGGGAAAAAGGGAGAAAGAGAAGGAGGGAGAGGGGGAGGGAGGGAGAAAAGAATAAAAGTAGGAGGGAAGGAAGGAGGAAGAAAGGAAGAAACAAATTGAGAAAGATTAATGCTACAGATGAGGGACACCAGTGGAGATCATCTTGTAAACTGGTCTTCCTAAAGAAGAGAAAAAGACAAAACAAATGGAAAAAAATAATCACAAACACAATAGAAGAACAAATACATTTAACTGATAGAAGACTTGCTCCTGCGCATGGACTGGATTCAATGTATGCCAGGTAAAATTAAGTCACAATATCCAAACATATACTAGTGAAATAACGAAATATAAAGAATAAATATAAAAATTTATGTGTATTTTTCACAGAATGAAATATGCTCAATTTGAAGAAAATCAATGGAGACTCTGAATATAAACCAGCCCCACATTTTTCCAATGAAAAGATTAAAAAATTAATAACAACTTGAAAACACAGTACAAGTTCTAATAACAAAAATTATTTTGCTGATGAACTTGCCTGGACATATTTAAATTCACATATAATAAAACTTGTAGTGAGAATTATATTTCTTCCTTCATCATAGATCATGAAACAACTTAGTTCAAACTCTTAAGTGTGCCTTTGATGTCAATCTCTTCATCACTACTTATTTTAGGATTACTTAACCTGTTAGGTTAAACCTTAGAAAACTGTCAACTTTCAACTGTTTTTTTACTTAAAAAACAGCAACTGCCTATGATTCAATCAAAAACATCTTACCAAGCTCAAGAGCTTCCTTGTAAGTCTGGTGAATTATAGCTCTTTGAATATGTTAACATATAATCAATAGAAACTTTATGTGCAGCTCCAAGTTTTCATTTTAATAATATTAGAGCAGTTAAAAATCATAAAAACACATTGTCAACAATGTAACTACATGGCATGATGCTTTAACAAATCATTCTCAAATGGTTTATTTACAATGAAGCCCAATACTTTTCATCATGAGGTAGCACCCCCCAGGAATAATAAAGAAACCTTGGTTAAAACCCTTTGCCTTCTGGTTCCACTGGGTGAGCTTTATCAGCCTCCCAAACCAGCACTGATTGAGGTGGTTTTTAGCTAATGTGTCTCTTATAAGAGAGCTGCTGTAAGGACTTGATGAAATGAACTCTTTCTCTGCTGAGACTGGGTTCAGATTTTTCTTCTGTACCATGAGCATTCAGATCCTAAAAAAAGAAACAGTTAAGGTCATCAAATGCTCTATCCAGCCTGACCAAGTGGTGGTTCTGTGGATAGAGTGTTGGACTGGGATGCAAGAACCCAGGTTCGAAACCCTAAGGTGCTGGTTTCAGTGTGAGCTCACCCAGCCTGCGCGTGAGCTCACCAGTCAGTGATGTGTCATTGGCTTGAGTGTGGGATTATAGACATGACCCCATGGTCACTGGCTTGATCCCAAGGGTCACTGGCTTTAAGCCGAAAGTCACTGGCTTGAGCCCAAGGTTACTGGCTTGTGCAATGGGTCACTCAGTCTGCTGTAGCCCCCCAGTCAAGGCATATATGGGAGAGCAGTCACTGAACAACTAAGATGTCACAATGAAGAATTGATGCTCTCATCTCTCTCCCTTCTTGTCTGTTCCCATCTGTCTCTTTCTCTGTCTCTCCCTGACTCTGTCAAACAAACAAAAAAAATCTATATCCAGTCAAGAAGTGATCCACATGTGAAGACCAAAGGTTTCAATCATAGAACAAGTGGGAAGAGTAACAACCATGTACACTTTCTGAAACAAATACCATGGCCAGATATTTATAATACTAGATAATTTTTAAATCTGCCTCATGGATGATTGTGAAGATGAGACAAATCCAGATACAGGAAACATGGGCAACAGGGTCTGGTTACATAAGCCATCAATAAAATGTCACTATGACTACTATTGCCACTGAATGCATTATAACAGATGCTAGTCCTTTCTTCAATGTTATAACAAATGATTTTAACATAGCAGTGGAATTTGGTGTGCTTTTTATTTAAAATATTTTCTGTCATCTATATTTTATTTGATTTTTTCCCTGTAATTATTAGGAATTGCTTGTATACTTTTAACTGTATAGTAGTTAAAATAATTGAAATTCAACTTATAAACTATGTAAATGTCCAAGGTTAAAATTTTATATACTTTATACACATTTTATTTGCCCAGTACTCTTTTATTTTGACTTAATGGTAGTGAGGTGGTTTTACTTGTCGCAATAATAACCTTGGGAGTCAGCATTATCTCAACAGGGTAATTACCCAAGGACACCTAGGGACTTAAGACATACCCTGATATCTTTAGGGTATTCAATCAGGCATTAATGTCACACATGGAGCAGAGAGTGTACAAACAGAAAGTAGACTCAGTGTTTGAGGACACGCATGAAATAAATAGCCAAATTTGCTGAAATACTTTAGTGTTCATATCAATAATAAATAGTGTGATAAACAGGCTGAATGTAGCAGAAATAATTAAAGATGGCCTGAAAAAAGCCTTATTACAAGTTTACCTGAGGAGACAAAATGTGAAGGTCTTATATAAATATTTCTCCCAGGGTATTAATAGATCCCCACGTCTTAAGTGAACCTGATGAGTGTTATATACTAAACTTCCAAACTAGATCAAAAGTCCTTTATGACATTATTTTCCTGTTCCATACAGAAATAGCATTTGATAAGGTGTCGCTTTTATTGATGATGATGACAATGACAGTGGTAATGTCAATAGAGATGATCCTGCTGTGCCCTAGTAGCACTGTGGTCCTTGGTGAGGGACAAAGAGACTATGAAGAGATAAGAGATGAGGAACGACCTTGAAGAAGTCTTACAAGTAACCTTAAAGATCAGTAAAGCTGCATTTTGATAAATTCAGTGGGTAGAATAATAATGCTGTATTTCCAAACACACATAGGAGTCAAAATGAATAGATTGAAAGGCAGAGATTTTCCCCCCAGCTGTGCAGGGATCATCACACCATTATTGAGATGCTTATCCTCTGCAAAATGGTTTGTCTTGAAATTATTTTTTTAAGGGCATCATTTCTCTTAGAGAAACTTCATTACTAATTTGCCAATTGAATATCCCATAAGATATTGAAATGCATTAGTGAATATAGAGTGAGTATTTTGATTTAAAAAACATGTGCATCCCCTGTTGTTCAATAATAATAGGGATGAATAACATCTACTTTAGGTTTTCAAATATAATTTATAGTGATAAGACTTTCAGACAGGGGATGGATGAGCTGATGGATGATATACCTACAGTTGAAACTCAGGTAATGACTGTGACATGTTTTGCATTAGGTTATAATGATATCAAAACAATCTGAGTAATATTTTTGTAAAAATCTGCCATGAAGGAGAGGGAACTAATAAGCTCCACAATAACAGTACCCTGATTCTTGCATTATACGTCTTCCATTCCCTTTTGGGAAGTTCCCTGCTAAACAAAACTAAACCAGTTCAGTTTTCAGCGGAGTTGGGGGGGGTAATGTTTACAAAATTTTAAGATTTTGACATTAAATAACCCATATATCATCTTTACAAAGAGTAATGATGTCAGAAACACACAAAGAAGATAAAGAAGTTAACTCCTGGTTCATCTGCTGATCCATTTCTACTATTCTTTCAACTCAAACAATAACCCAGCTCAATTTTTTAGGGACATATTCTTCTAATATTCTTAATTTAGTTTCTTCATAGATTTTTTTTAACATAGTCATCATTAATCAATATATACTTATGTGCTTGCTAATGACAGGTATGTGTGTTCATATATACATATGTTTATATATGTATATGTGTGTCCATGTGCATGTATATATGTACAGATATATGTACACACATATATGTATATGCTTATATATGTATATATGTGTGTATATGTGTGTATATATATTTGGTCTGCTTTCCCACACTTCTGTGAGAAGAAATTGTGGAACTGTGGCTGCTCTCCCATCCCTCCCACACTGGCAAGGGGATATAGGAGGATGTGAGGAAAGATATTGTAAGTCCTTTAAGACAGCATGTACCGTAGACATGTAATGCACAACTCCCACTGAGCTCAGGGCATGATATGATAAGCTTCTGTAAGCATGGTTGTTAGGGAAAAGAATCAAGTCAGCACCTTAGATGTCCTGCTCTCTGGAATGAGGTCAATGAGAGAAGAAAGTGGCTCAGCTAGATACTGCTCTGCAAGGAGGTAACCCAGGGCACAGTATTCAAAAGGGGAACCTAACTGAGGTGTGCTTCAGGCTATGCTTGTTCCAGATGACAGAGTCTGGTGGAAAACACCTAAGAGTTCAAATGGATGATTCCTTCATAGGCTGTATAGCCTGAGAGCTTAACCACATTATGTGTGTACAGTGGAGGCCAGGGCCATGCTCCAGCTCTTGCAGTAGTTTAGACAAACAAATCAAATGTAAAACCAGGAGTCCTTGAAAGATGAAACATGGGTTAAACAGAAGCTAATATTTATTTTAAAAATTTCTCTCTATGCTTTCTATTATAAGAATGTAGGAGTCGGGTAGAGAAAGGAAGCACCACAAATATTAATCTTCCTCTTTTCTCAATACAGTCTTGAGTCTCAGTTGCAAGATCCTCTTTAGCATGGGAGACATTGTTCCACACCCTGACCTTTGAAGGCCTAGAGCCACATAAGAAAATGTTCCACAGAGCTCTTCCCTCCTCTCTCAATGCTATGGTCCCTGGCTCAGACCTGGGCATGGTCACCACCCATCTTTGGAAACGAGGAAATACGGGAAGTAGGGAAATGAGAGGACTGTAAATATGTGATAAAGGATAACATTTTGGAAAAGTTAGATATTAAAATGTTCTTTTCCATGAAACCACCACAACTACAATAATTTATAAATGTTAGTCAGTGACAGGACAGTGGTTCATTTTTGATACAGTTAGTGCATGGGGTTGGTCAAGGAATATAATCTCCTTTTTAATGTGATTTCTTTTTTTAACAGAAACAGAGAGAGAGTCAGAGAGAGGAATAGATAGGGACAGACAGACAGGAACAGAGGGAGATGAGAAGCATCAATCATCAGTTTTTCGTTACGACACCTTAGTTGTTCATTGATTGCTTTCTCATATGTGCCTTTACCATGGGCCTTCAGCAGACCTAGTAACCCCTTGCTCGAGCCAGAGACCTTGGGTCCAAGCTGGTGAGCTTTGCTAAAACCAGATGAGTGTGCGCTCAAGCTGGCAACCTCGGGGTCTCAAACCTGGGTCCTCCGCATCCCAGTCAGACGCTTTATCCACTGCGTCACCACCCGGTCAGGCTTAATGTGATTTTAATAGAAATATGACTTTTGAGTTACAAACAAAAGGTTCTTGCAAAATTATATGTATTTATGTCAGTGCAATTTTATTGATGTTAGTTTTCTAGTTTTATTAGACTTAAAATGATAACCCTCACTAAAATTCATTAAACAACTAAAACAGAGAAAAAAACTCAGCTGCTTTATACTTGTTTTTATCCAAGGACCTTTTAAGCCTCTCTATGAAAGTGACAATCCAGCTAGTATTCGTACTCCAGGGACAGAAAGAGCAGCCCCGCCTCTCTCACTCCCAAACCCATGGGACTAAAAGCAAAGGGAAAACAAGCCATCAAGTCTGAGGTCTTTTATTGAACCCCACCACCTATGATAACACAAAGAACTCCATTTCTGTTTAGTGAGATCTCATTTCTTAAAAGATAAGCCTCCTGCATATAGAAATGTCCTCTATAGCGCCAGGGCATAAGAACCCCAAACTTGAGAGTGTTATGGCTGTCTATCCTCCGTATAGCCTCTTTAGAAAGTCTCTTAACATTTCTATGTCTGCCTTTGCCCTCCTGCAAATTAATCTTGTAATACCCATTTTGATGGAGTGATAGGGAGCGTTTGACACGTGTAACAAGGACTCTGAGATCCTCAGATGAAAGAATCCTCGGATGTAAAAGTGCATTATCCTTGTTGGATGTGCATTTTCTCCTATGGTCTAACTGAGGGGAGGGATGAGGGGAAATTAATTGTGCATATGCTCTGTCTAATCATTGAAGAATAGCAGAGAATGCTCATGACCTTCAAGAACACCAACTAAAACACGATGTACCGAGGGAGTTTTCTTAGTTTAGATTATTGTTCCAGTAGAGGTTAGGCTAGGGGAGAAATGTAAGTGCTTGAGGTTTTTTGAGACAATAGAAGGGACATAAAGGTGAAAGTCTTGAATGCATGCATGCAGATAATGTACGTAAATATAGCAAAAATGTTGGGCCTTAAGACAAAGAATTTAAAATCTCATCTTCCTCCTTATGTTAGTTGTTTGTGATGTGAAGACATATAATAGTTATGGTTTCATTGCTCCACAAATGGGTTAAAGAGAGAAGCCAAATGCTTTAATCTCCCCAACCTTCTATATTCCTCAGTTATACACGGGGTTCAATAGGAGATGCTTGGTTCTTCCAGTCTATTGAGAGGGAAGTATTACACGGACGGGAAGAATGTCCAGTAGAGAGAAAGCCATGATTATTGTTCCAAAGGTCAATAAAATTGGAAACTGTTCATTACAAAAACATTAAATTGCTTTGTGAGTTCTCCCTTTCTGTTTTACAAGCTTTTTCAAGTCCATCAATCAACCTATGGAGGAGAGTACTGTGCTTTCTTTGGCTTGGTGAATATTGCAAATGTAATTGCTTTCCTCTAGCATCTAATAAACTCTTTACCCTTTACCTTTTAATAATGCTTTACCTATTCACTCACACATTTGCTGTTAAATTAGGTTATATTATGCCAACACCAGGTCAGGAGGACACTAGGTTGGGGGGAATACATAAGTACTATATTTTTACCTCATTTTGCACCCCCCAGTTCTTATACTGTACATTTTATCTGTTGCTTGTCCCTTAAAGCAGTGGTCCCCAATCTTTTTTGGGCCCTGGACCAGTTTAATGTCAGAAAATATTTTCATGGACTGGCCTTTAGGGTGGGACGGATAAATGTATTACATGACCGAGGCAAGCGTCAAGAGTGAGTCTTAGACTGATGTAACAGAGGGAATCTGGCCATATTTTAAAAATAAAACATCATTCAGACTTAAATATAAATAAAATGGAAATAATGTAAGTTATTTATTCTTTCTCTGCAGACCGGTACCAAATGGCCCACGGACCAGTACTGGTCTAAGACCCGGGGTTTGGGGACCACTGCCTTAAAGATCTTGGGTTTTAGAGTCCCAGATGTTGTCAAGTCTTGTACTTAATGCTCATAAATCTGTTTCTATTTATTTCTGTTGTTTTACTATAATCAGAGTAACTCCCCTGGCCATAAATAATGTACAATGTAAAATGGCATTATGCAGGCAAGACAGAATACCTTTGATAGAGGTAATATCTTGATGCATCATGTTTAAAAGATCTTGGTAAAAATAAGTGAGAAACATGTAAGGTAATAATTAGAGGTAGGTATAGCAGGTATTTATAGTTCATAGCCACTATCAGTATTAATATTTTAAAACACAGGACTCTTGTTGATTTATCTGTACAACTACGGTAGCCATGCAAATTCACACACCACATAACATCAGTTGCATTTACAGAAAAAAGAATGAGCATTTTGCTTTTATATATTAGCTACATAACTAATAGAGAGTATTAAGCAAAAAAGAGTTGGCTATCTCTGAGACATGCATATATGGGATTCTTGCATGACAAGATCACTACTACTAAGCAACTGTCTTTTAAGTATATAGTTTACTTCTCTTTATATGTTGTTCATACACAAGTAGCAATATTATACAGACCACATATTGTCTTAGATATACTTTTACCTTGCAATATATGTAGAAATAAAATTCATGTCACATATACCATATAATATACAAAATTGTGAATAGAGTTCTAGAGTTATAAAACGATTTTATATATTGTTAATGATTTTTCCAAGATGTGGAAAAGCAAGAAACCTTAGTTGATAGAAGTTCTGGGTTAATTACATAACCGATATGATACAGAAGCTGAACTGATACCACATGCTAAGATGCAAATGCTCTTGTTACTATCTCATTCTGTTTTTGGATTATGGGGCTAAAAATGCAATGCAATTTGCTGTAGAAATGGAAATTGAATCAGACAGTCACCTAGGGTGTTTGTAGAACCCAAACTGTTCTTATATAAGGAGTTAGTGACTGTCACTGTTCCTGAAGCTAAAGCAAGCCCAAGAACAAATCTATTTTCTTCTCTTTCTTAAATTATCAGTTTTCTAAAGTCCTAAATATCTGAAGAGAATGACAATGAAAAGCACGATAATCAGCATTCACCTATCAATAAAAATATCGGTGTTATTATCATTATGACATCAACTAGATTATAAAGTGGATATAACTATACTACTGACTGAATAGAAATGTCAGAAGGATTAACACAGATAATACAGATAAAATCCTTATCACACTCCTCGACTCAGTATACACTCTGAATACATATTATATACATCATCACCACCAGCAGGAGCAGCAACATCACCAACATTACTATTGTTTTACTTGAGGACTCACACATTTTAAACTGTATGGGCTCAGATATTATTTTTAAAGGCTTATTCTGGACCAGAAGAATGCTTTTAGGAATAGGAGAATTAGAGATGCCATTTTATTGAGTAAGCTCAGAAATGCAGAAATCAGTGCCTGAAAGAACAAAAACAAAAAGAATAAAAGTGAGGTAATAGGGCACTGAAGGAAGTCCATGAGGTATAACTTGATCTGACTGTATGGAGTAAGCCCAGCTGGCCCAACTGGCAAATATCCTCTGTGAGTGTCACTATATTTACCAGCGTAAAGGCAGAATGATTATTGTAGGGATGGGGAGTTCTAAATGTTTTTTTCCCCCAGAACAAGCATGTTAACAATTCTCATCTAACTTCATCTCTCTAACTACTGGAGAGAAAAGGACTTTCTAATGAAGATACTTGTTACAGCATCTCCACACCTAGATACTTACCAGAACAGTGGTGATGAGTGTGTCCCCCCCGCCCCTGGCTGGCCTATGCCCTGTAACACAATGCTTTCCTATTCAGTATGAGCTGATGATTATTGTCATGGGGGCCTCTCAGCCTGAATACCCTACTCTCCTCCATGCCTGCAGTCCCACTATTAATGTTTTATTTATCTGTGTTAAGTGTTGCCCTCTCCCTACTGTCCTCATTAGAATGCAAATGATACTGAGACAAATATCACATTAAATAAGCATGAATACATTTTTTAGATCAATTCATTTTATAGGCGAAAACAGCCAAAAGAGAGTACTGGGTACCTAGGATAGAAGGAAGACCCTGAACTGAAGTTAAGGCTATAAAAGGAGTGTTTATCTAATCTTGATGCCAGAGCAAAGGTTATTAAAAAAGAAGTTGGCATCATAATCCTAAACCACTGTGCCTGCCGCTCGGTTTTTGTTTTTTACACCTCTGGGCACCGTGGTCTCATTTCATTCCCTAATGCTACAGATCCATTTCAGAGTCCAATGAATAAATGTCACACTCTTTGCTTTCTGGTTATGGAACTGAATTCAGTGCCCTCTGAAGATACAACAATCAGTTAGCTCCCAGCATTTATAGAAATGAAGTATGTGTTAATAAATATTAAATAAGATAAATTGGCAAGTACTGGGTTGCTTTGATTCATGTGAGCTATAATATTTTTATATACACACATATATGTTTAAATTTTAAGGTACATGAATCAGAATGCATAAGAACACTTATAATTGATCTTGATTCTTAATATTTATTAATGTATACTACTAATACATTCCAGTACATACACTTGTGAATTTTTTATTTATATTTATACTGAGGGTGAGTAAAGTGAGTAAATATTAGAAATAAAAAAGCAAAATAATAAACGCAACTTCCTTTACACACTGGCTAAAGTTTCCTGAATGTAACAACCTTGCAATGTCAAAGTAGTTTTTAAACTCTTCTGTCTTTCCATTCCTGCTTTTCCATTGACGTCATTGAAGAAACGGTGATTTTTCGATCAGAGGGGCAAAGACTGAGAACTGAAACTAGACCTTGAATTGTTAGAACAGCTCTTTATAGTTTTGAGTCTGGTTCATGTAAAAAGGAACAAAAGGCAAATCATACAAACAATAACTGGCCCAGTTTCCTGTTTCTGTGTCTTTTCAACCTTTTCCTATTTCTCCTTCTAACAATACCCCCACTGAATTCAAGTCTTACAAAGGGTCTAAACAAGTTATTGCTGCTCTGGGACAGGTGACTGAGAGAAAGACAAACAGCATTTAAACTTTATTCAGAACAAAGAGATAAGAAGATGCTGGATAAACTTAATCCAACTGTGAGTGTGTGTGTGGAAGAAGGAGGAGGTCCCTCTGAGGCAGGAGCGTAAATGAACATCACAGAGATGCCATATTGAGCCACCAAGTGTGTGTGACAGATCAAAGTTGTTCTCTGCTCTGGCATTGTAAACAGAATTTGGTAAAACTAAACTTACTGGGTGTAAGGATAACTAGCATAACTGTTTTGAACTGCAGGTTTGATCTCAGTCCCTGAAATTAGATACATTTGGTCCCTCTGGTGAAGTCTAGAATACTGCATTCTCCTGATGGTCTTGTGGTGACTTACCAAAGGCTCAGAGGCATACCTTCCTGGAGGGCAGGGGCTTTGTCTGGTTTTCCTTTGGGTCTGTAATTAATGGCAGAGAAGTCAACACTGGGTGCTGAACAAAGGATGTGCTGAGTGATTACTCACAGAATACTTTTTGATTGTCTATTATGAGTCAGGTTCTCTGCAAAGATCTTTTATAACATGCTGTCATTTTATCTTCCCCGCACTTAACATCACTACTGTTGCCTACTATTCTTGTTACAGATGAGACAATTAGGTGTTTCGAGAGAGCACGTGATTAAACGAGATGTGAACTCAGGCACATTAACTCCTAGATGTGCTTTTTTGCTTGTGGGGTAAGTACAGAGATGGATAAACAGATAAAATAAAGATAATAATTATATGGTAAATAATAAGATTAAAGTATATGGGTTCACATATAGTGATAACCACATATGTGTTGAATATATTTACTTAAAACTATATATAGTAAACATTATGTTGAAAATTTCATGGTATATATAGAGAGAATCATATATAACTATATCAATATATACTAACTAATTCATTAAAATACTCAGCATTCATTATATATCTACTGTGCATCAACTGTTTACTAGACAAGGACACAGAAAAATGAACATTCAAGTACAGCATCCCTCTTCATGCTATCAACAATAATAAAACAAGCACAGCAACATCAGCAACAATATACATACCCCAGTGCAGATACCAAAATACTGTCACACGCATTGTGACTTGCAATCTTCATGTAACTAGATATAGAGGTAATTATTATACCCATTTTACATATAAGGTAACTAAGACTCTTAACAAAAGCCACATATATGTAAGCCATATAAAAGTTTAATATTCAAAAATTTTCAGTGTTTATCTTGACCATTACCACTAGGTTACTCACTCTTTCTGTATCAATTGCTATAGCATTCTGTGTTGATCAAGAGCAAAGTAACATGAAAGGAAAAGTAAACCATATTTAACAGATCCATTGGTCTTTCTATACTAATTCACTACCCTTCTTATTATAGTTTTGCTTTGAATGATTAATTGACATTGAATTCTTTACCTCTTGCATAATAAATTATTTTACAAGACCAATGGAGGACAAGCCTTTGATGAATATCTAGGATGCGCAAACCATATCCACATTTGTAAATTTTAGCTCTAATTTCTTTGCATAGGAAAAAGCATAATTTGAGAAAGGGCATAATTTTTGCAAGCAAATGTATAAAATCCTTTGTTAATATATTTATAAAAGCCAATGATTATCTCTTGTCTTTATAGATATTGGTTAGAAAACACACACACACACACACACACATACACACCTGCACATGACTACACATCTCTATACACTTGTACATACTCAACCTTAAAATGCATAGTAGAACCCATAGTTCTTATAACTCTCACAGTACTACCTTGCATTTGCTGACTAGCATCCCCTAGAAGGTGACAATAAAGTTTCTGTGTCATTATCCTCCATTTGAACATATGGCTTGGCATTGCTTTGAGTGACCTTGTTTTAACTCTTGACCAGTTTTGCCTGGCCAGCCGGCCAGCCATTCTTGACTTCACTATGGTCATGAGGGTCTAATGCCTCCTTAATGATAACCTTCTCTCATTTCTGGCATGTTAATGGCCTCACCTCAGGAGACAGTTTCACATATTGGCTGAAACACAAGCTCCCTTAGCTTAAAAGATTAATCAGAAGCCTGTGGCTAATAATAGACTGCCCACCACACTCCAATTTTAGTGCCTGATGACTAACTGGGACAGGTTGATCAGTATTATGATTGAGTCATAGACATGAAATCACCCTCAAAAGGTCATTTAGTTGATTCGCATATAAGCCAGTCCAATAACTGACCACTCACTTAGTTGATTTTTAAAATGCCTTGTGATGCCTTAAACTTATGCCTTAAACTTAAAATGCCTTTGTGTCCAGGCTAGTCACCTCTGTTTTCCTTTTGCCGGAAGTGAGAGGAGAAACAGAAACAAGGTTATGGAAGTATAAATGAGACTGGTGCCAGGTTGTTCTTTTCTTCTTTTTTAGGCATTATAATAACAAAGTGGGCATCTATTGCCCCATTCTGTAGAAGACATGTGGGTAAAATACTACTCCTACGGTTACAGAAATATGAATTTTGAGAGCTGCAAGGGGAATATTATCTAATACCTCTCCCTCGACTTATAAATGAATAAGAAAGGTAGAAAGAGAGACAGTCCCACAGCTAAGGAATTTTAATCTATAATTCTGAAGTTTCACAAGAAAGAATCTACATATAAAAATAATTATGTGTCAAAACGTAAGGCTTTTTAATTTTAAACAAAAAAAAAATGAAGCAACAAAATGTGCTGAGACTATTTTGTCAAGGGTGGTAACAGCAGAGTAGGCTTAGCTTAAGTTGATGTCAACTTCTCCAATATCTCATATATCTTCTTGAGAAACAATGATAGCTAACCAACCAGTCTCACATATGTAATAAAATGTTGGTCTTTCATTGTCCATACCTTTTTCATGTAGGTTTATTACATCCTCACATGAAATATGACAGCAGTGGTAGTGGTGTGATGGGGTTGAGGATCCCTCCTAATAAGTATAAAAGTGGAAGGCAACAAGAAACCATGATCTTTAATAAAACATTTCTAGTTAAAATAGCCACCTTTATCAAAGATATCCAGGGAGGGCAGAGTAAATTGTCCTCAAAACATAAATTCTTTGATTTATTAAAATATATGTAATTTTCATTTAATCTTGAGTGGCCATGTAGATTTTTTTATTTTAACCTTTCATCAAATGTCAAAGTTCCATTAATTCATATTCTCAAAGTACTTGAGATGGTCAGACTTTCTACTGTCAGCCATTCAGATAGATTTACATTTGAATTTTTCTGATATTAATTAGGTGCAGCATATTTTTAGGTTGATGGACTCTAGATTTCCTCTTCTATAAAGTGGATCTTCAAGACTTATTCACAATATCTATTAGGTTATTTTCTAGGCATTCATTTATTTTGTGTGTGACAGAAACAGAGAGAGATCGAGAGACAGATAGATAGGGACAGACAGACACGAAGGGAGAGAGATGAGAAGCATCAATTCTTCGTTGCGGCACCTTACCTGCTCATTGATTGCTTTCTCATATGTGCCTTGACCTGGAAGCTACAGCAAATAGAGTGACCCTTTGATCAAGCCAGTGACCTTGGGCTCAAGCTGGTGAGCCTTGCTCAAGTCGGATGAGCCCGCACTGAAACCAGTGACCTCGCAGTTTTGAACCTGAGTCCTCTGCATCTCTCTATCCACTGTGCCACTAGGCTAGGTATTCTTTTTATATTTGTATATATATATATATATATATTTGTATATACATAAAACTGTTACATACAGTTTTGTATGTTACAAAGATCTTCTGCAAGTTGGAGACATATTTGTTTAACCTTTTTTATGGTGTTCCTTGTTTTTAAATAAAAGTTCTTTATGATAATGTAGCAAATTTTATCTTTTCCTCAATCTTCTCTTTTTGGATAATTCTAGAAAATTTTGTTTTTTTCCTGAGCTCATAGAGGTAGCCTCTATATTTATGTTACAATTTTGTCTTTCATATTTTGCTCTTCAATTGACTTATACATTATTTTTAAGTGACTATTGCTTTAAGTAGTTAAAGAAGACTTACAGGTTTGCAAACTTAAATTATATCATACACCAAGATCTTCAGTATACTAAATCCTACAAAATGAAGTTATGTTTTAAAATACCTTATCTTTCCAGAATGATGAATTATATAGCTTTGCTATCTCTCCTGCAATCCAGCTTCTCTACTTAACTCTAAAAGAACAGAACTGCCAATGCCTGTCTATACATTGTGTATTTAGTAAGTTAGGCAGTTGGTTAATTTTCTCTCCTTTTTCCTGAGAGCATTTATGCGGTCTTTTCTCTAGTTGTAGTCTGGCAAAAAAAAAAAAAAAAAAAGAATTTTGAGGTTTCTATAAGGTAAAGAAGAATTAGAAATCAGGAAAGTTGATAAGGGCAATATAAAATCTAACATATTTTTATGGAGATGAATGACTTTCAGAGGTCATTTGACTATTTTACACAGACACACACACAGACACCCTGTTAATAGAGAAGGACAGTTCAGTTTCATGTTACATATGTTTCCAAAAGTCCAAAGGACATAGGCAAAATAATAGGAAAATAGTATCTCCACTCCATTATAAACTAAAATTTAGTCATTGTTATCATACACACTATCTGCCTTCACTACTACTTCTTAGGAAATAGGTAGAATTGATATAATAAATAGTTCCCAGTTGATAGTAGTGAATCCCAAAATGTTAATCAATAATGCAAATGAGGAATAAAGTCATTGAATTTATTTTTAGACACTTAAAAACAAATCTTTGTCCCTCAAAAGCATAAAATAAATGATAATGAATAAACAAGTAAATGGAAGGAGGGATACTAAATAGCTATATACAATTGGGTTCACAGTTTTATGAATCAAAATGGGTCTATGAAAAAGATGATTTATTACTCCAAATATCTTGAAGCAAAAGAACTTGATTTTCCCGAGCTTTTTAATGGCATTTTTACCAATAGAAGCGTCATATATTTTTTGTAAAACAAAGAAAGAGGGGTGGTGGTGGTGATAATTTATAATGAATCTTGGTATTTTGAAACTGAAGTTTCATTTGATCCTGGGGAAGAGAAATAAAATATTCCACAGAAAGATGGAAAAGAAAACCTTCTAACTTCGTGCCTCTTCATTTCTTTAGATTCCAGGGCGTTAGAATGCATATCATTATTATTATTACTTGTTTCAATCTACTGTATGCTTATCAAAGTAAGTTTCTCTGTCACAGCTGGAACAATCAAAATTTCTTTTGTTGCTTATAATAAATAAATACTCAATTGTGAGAATGTCCTCAGGGAAAGTTCATTTAAAAAGAAATGAAAATGCGGAGAAATAAATGGTTATTGTGATTGCACTTGTTTTGATATAATATGCAAAAATGTAATTTGGTTCCGTAATGTCTAGAATGCAAGGAAAAAATTTAAGATGGAGAAATGGAAAAGACATTACATTTATTATCTTATTTCAATTATCATTTTGTTTGTGAGTGTGGAAGAGTTTAGATTCAAAACACTATTTCGGAATCAAATGTGAAGGTAGGTAGCTAACAGAGAAAAAGGGCAAAGCACACAAATGGAAATAATCAGTGACAAATGAAGGAAATTGAGCACACTGCTAGCATTTTTGAGAGCTGCTTTTTTTGATTCGGTACATAGATGTTAGGATTTTTCTCTCTGTTTTGTTTAAAGTTTGCAGTGGCAGCCTTATTCTGCAGTTTCCCAGATTATTTTGCCTTCTCCTTGTTTTGGCTCAATGACAAGTAACAATTAAGCAGTCAGGAAACATTATAATAAAGATGTGAATGGCTTGAGGTAAGTGCCTGATATCAGAAAAACAATTCTCTAGGTAAAATGATCCCTTTCAGGGATTCAGGATAGGGGAATGAAAATTAACTTTGCTCTTCTTCAGATTTAATTCTC
The DNA here is from genome assembly GCF_036850765.1 of Saccopteryx bilineata. Taxonomy (NCBI): domain Eukaryota; kingdom Metazoa; phylum Chordata; class Mammalia; order Chiroptera; family Emballonuridae; genus Saccopteryx; species Saccopteryx bilineata. The sequence goes on along the minus strand of NC_089500.1, from coordinate 28,378,501 downwards.
CTTACTTATCCTTATTCCTCAAGTTATTTTCCTTTTTATGTCTCCAGTGTGGATTTCCATGGTAGTTTTGTTTTGTTTGTTTGTTTTTTCTCAAATGGTAAGAGAAGATAGAATTAAACAAAGAAAACTATTCAGGCAGATAGATGGTGTGAGCCAATGTGTTAGAGAATGGAGGTGAAAGAAAGAGAGATGACAAAGAGAAGGCAAGGTGGGTCACTGAATTCAGAGGGCAACAGAGGCCATTCAAGGACAACCAGAGTGTAAAAACTGACTTCCAGGCCATTGCTCTTGTGCCTGTCTTAAGAGCCCTAAGGTTCCTTCACTGTTTACATTTAACTATCACATTCAGTTACTTTATGTCATTCCTCAAATTTAACCATATTCATTGTCAATGCAAATAGGCAGTGCTCTCTGACAGAATGACAATACACTTCAAAATCTTGTACATACACAGATATATGTATGCTCATGGAAATAAAAGCCTAGAATACTCAGCAAGAGAACTGGGGGGGGGGGACGATGTGATTATCTAGGATCTGGGGGCAATTTTGACCAGTACTTTGCAAATGTGGTTTAATTTCTTGGATATATAATCTTTAAAATATACAAAAATATCGCCCAAGGTGTGAGAACAGAGATGGAGCACTTTGACAAAACTGCCAGTGATTGAAGACAGAATATGCAAATAGAGCAAAGGAATTTCTGAAACATCTGTCCTATATTTAATACCGAGTAAGGCACAAGATATATTTACATTGTAAAAGAGCAAAGGGCATGATATAAACATTCTCAGGTCTCCAACAAATTACAACTTGTAATACAACTTATCCTACTCGTAATAAAAAAAGGTACAAACTTTAGAAGGCAAAGAGGATGAGAAAAACTATAAAGATTGGAGAAAGAAAATATAAATGATTTTTGAGTAGCTAAAGAAGAGGAAGAAGATAAAATTTTTTTCAGGACTAATGAAAGAGTGGGTTAATGGGAAAGTAAAAAATGTAATTTACATTTTTCTAAAGAAAGCACAACCAAAATACCTGTCTAGATACAGGAGCAGATTTGAAACTTTCAAAAGAAGGACATGACTAGAACAACACCCCTACGCCATGGGAGTGCGATGCTTTGAAAATTGTTGGTGAAGATCAGCTAGTACAGTTTTAAATAACTGATGAATGACTTTAAGTAGAGCATCATATCAATGAAAACTAGCATGTGTTCTAACATCTGGTACATACTTGACACCCAATGATTGAGTGATGAAATCAATGAATGAACCAATAAAAAACAAGTAAATGAACATAATATATTAAAGAAAAAAAATAACCTGGTGATAATGTGGAAGTAGAGAAGTAGCCTTAGGAGGTCATTTCAGGATACCAGATGAGAGGTAACTGTGGTGATAAGGAAAGAAGAAAGAAGAAGGTGAAAGGAATTTAAGCGACTAGGGAGTATTACAAAAAGCCTGGCTATTTGTACAAAGACCTGGTTCAAAGAAATTGTAGAGTTTGATACCAGAGACATTAACATTTGTTGATACTAAAAATGGATAGGTAGTAGTTGGAGATAACAAGCCTGGACCTTGCAACAAACATTAATCTAGGAACCTTATAGAAGTAGACTGAGACCATGAGAATGGATGATATCATATTGAAAAACAAGACAACTGGACAGAGAAGAATTGAGACTGGGGAATATTCACACAACATATTAAACATACAATAATATGCCTTGACCTAAAGGACGGAAATCCTCTCTCTAGTGAGCAAAATCAGGTTGGCGTAAATATATTGTTTGCTGTGCTTGAGTGGAGAGGGGTCTTAAGATGAAGCAAATTTTAAAGACCAGTCCTGCTATTTACATGTCAGCAATTTCAGGCTATCTAAGTTAGTTATTCATTTTATATTATAGAAGAGGACCCTGATAGAAATGTGAACATCCTCTTTGGGATTCTTTGGTGAGGCCCAATTATCTTCATTTAGCTGGAATTCTCAGTGTTATGCTTTCTTGGTCTAGTCTTTTCCTGAAATTTCTAAAACAAATTAATCAACTCCCTTTTCATAAGCACACATACAATTAGAAGAAGGCCATTTTATTTTGTTCTTTGGGGTACAATATTTGAGAAAGTCCTAATAACCAGAGTGAGTTATTCTTCTTCCTTTTTTTGGTAGCATTTATTATATAAAGTTATTTAAACTTAAATCTACAGGGAAACCCAAGATCAGTAGTCAAACTAAATGTTTAAAACAATAAACCAAAAGAAGTCATGGTGGTATTGTTTCTACAACCTGATGTGGTATGGCAGCAGTGATGGTGGTGGCCATACGGTAGTGTATGACATAAAAGTCTAAATGCTTAGTAAGATTTATCATCAGGAAAATACAAACAAATAAAAAATTTAAAAAGGAAAAGATCATATTTACATTTGGGAAGGGTGATCACAGACCTTTGGGATTAGAAATTTTATTACCAAGTTTTTTGTTTGTTTGTTTGTTTGTTTGTTTGTAATTTTCCGAAGCTGGAAACGGGGAGGCAGCCAGACAGACTCCCGCATGCGCCCGACCGGGATCCACCCGGCACGCCCACCAGGGGGCGATGCTCTGCCCATCCAGGGCATCGCTCTGTCCCAACCAGAGCCACTCTAGCGCCTGGGGAAGAGGCCATGGAGCCATCCCCAGTGCCTGGGCCATCTTTGCTCCAATGGAGCCTTGGCTGTGGGAGGGGAAGAGAGAGACAGAGAGGAAGGAGAGGGGGAGGGGTGGAGAAGCTGATGGGTGCTTCTCCTGTGTGCCCTGGCCAGGAATCGAACCCGGGACCTCTGCATGCCAGGCCAACGCTCCACCACTGAGCCAACCGGCCAGGGCCACCAAGTGTTTTTGAAGCCTTACTCTATGCTGCTATACAGAAATTGTTTTAGGAGGTACTCCTCACTATTGTCACTTGATCAAGTCCACCAATTAAAAAAGACCTGTAAATTATTAGAAGAGCTACATTCAAAAAAAAAAAAATGCCTAGAGGTTTTGGATTATTTGTCTCCGTTTTCCATGTTATATTTAGCTGTCTAGACTAAGTATATTTAAGTTGGGGCTTATTATTATAAGTCACCACAAACTAATTATTTTCAGTTCATTTATGTGATTAATGTTGCAAACTTGGAAACTTGCATATACCTTGAGTTGGCTCCAATTAATCAATGTGGAGGAAAAAAATTCAAGGTGCCCCCAGTCCAACTTCCAAAGCAGTGAAGTGGTACTGGATTTCTTACCTGTTATTAGTTATACTGGCTGAAATGAGCCTATCAAAACTGCACCCTCTCCTTACGCCTTTTACCCAGCTCACCAAGGAAAGCAGAAGTGCTGTCAATGTAGAGACTCACATTTAAAAGTACGTTTTGTAGATTCTTCTCAGATGTAAGACTTCACAATGAGAAGCAGGATTGCTTCTCATTGCTATAATGTCTTCATATCCAGAAAGACAGATTTCTTCAACCACAGGATCCAAAGACATTGAATTTATTACTGTTATTAAAGTCTGGCTTGAGCCAAGACCTTCAAAATCCTTACCCTTCGACAGCTGTTTGGTGGTTTATTTAGGACTTCTATGGGCAGTCTCAGCACAGTTCCTCCTGGACAAGTGTCAGCATCTCCTCCAAATCTCTGTCATCCTTTGCCTTAATTGGCTCCATTAACAGGTGTTCTCAGGCCAAAAGATGAGGTTTCAACTGATTCATCACTTCCTGAGGCCCAATGTCAAAGATAGCATTTGGAACACAATGGGGGTGAAGCAGAAGCCGAGAAATATGAAAAGACCTCACAGTCCATTTGGCTCCTGTTGGTAAAGTGTAGGAATGGGATGGATCAAATTGAATTTGAACTCTAGCCTTACTCCTAATGTCAGTATCAACATGGGACCTCAGTTTCTTAAAACTTTCTTGTGTTCTGTTTGGGGTGATGCAAATGAATATATCACCGTTACTCCTACTCCTAAAATAATTTTTGCTTGCATTATATCAAACGTTATTTACTTTGCTTTTCACAATATTATATCATAACATCTATTTTAGTGTTGAATAAACTGAAGTTCAAAGAAATTAAAAGTCTTTTTAAAATTGTATAGACCCAGAAAGTAGACCAGTGGTTGCTTGAGTTTACAGATAGAAATAATTACCTGTAAATGGGCATGAGGAATCTTATTGGGTGTTAAAAATATACTAAAAGTGATTTATGGTGATACTATTTGAATATTTACTGACAATTATTTAATGACATACTCAAATAAGGTGAGTTTTACATTTCCCAAAACATACCTCAAAAGAGATGCTTAAAAGAAGAAGTCAACAAAATTAACATCACTCTACTTTAACCCTAGAAACTTGCATACAGAGTGCAATACAACAAACTTGGGGAGACCAGAAGAACTGGTTCTGTTCTGATTTGCTAGAGAATGCTAGGCAATTTGTGTCAGGTTTTTGGGCAATAGTTTCCTCAACTCTAAAGGGAGAACACTGGATTAGTTATATTACTTGAAGGTGTTGAATTATTTCAAGAGAATCTAATCGCAACTTAGCAAGTTGTGCCTGAATCGACATACAATGATACAATATAAGTTTAAAAATTGCATATCGGCCCTGGCCATTTGGCTCAGTGGTAGAGCATCGGCCTGGTGTGCAGGAGTCCCAGGTTCGATTCCCGGCCAGGGCACACAGGAGAAGCGCCCATCTGCTTCTCCAACCCTCCCCCTCTCCTTCCTCTCTGTCTCTCTTCCCCTCCGGCAGCCGAGATGGCCCGGGGGCTGGGAATGGCTCTGTGGCCTCTGCCTCAGGCACTAGAATGGCTTTGGATGCAAAAGAGCGACCCCCCAGAGGGGCAGAACATCACCCCCTGGTGGGCATGCCCGGTGGATCCCAGTCGGGCACATGCGGGAGTCTGTCTGACTGCCTCCCCCGTTTCCAGCTTCGGAAAAATGAAAAAAAAAAAAAGAAAGAAAAAAAAATTGCATATCAATAATATGTTTACTGAAAGGAATGACATGGAAATATTGGCTATCACTTGATAGTGGAACTATGAAAATTTCATTTCTTCCTTTATTTTCATTTTATTTTTAAAGTGTCCTAAAATAACTGTATTTTTAAAAAGGAAGTGAATTGTATTAATTTTTAAATAATAAATAAGGACATTAGATGAAGACAATTTCATATAAAATCTTTTTTTTTAATAATTTTATTTTTTTAATGGGGTGACATCAATAAATCAGGATACATATATTCAAAGATAACAAGTCCAGGTTATCTTGTCGTTCAATTATGTTGCATACCCACCACCCAAAGTCAGATTGTCCTCTGTCACCTTCTATCTTGTTTTCTTTGTGCCCCACCCCACCCCCTATCCCTCTCCCATTCCCCCCTCCCCCCGTAACCACCACACTCTTATCAATGTCTCTTAGTTTCACTATTATGTCCCACCTACGTATGGAATAATACAGTTCCTGTTTTTTTCTGATTTACTTATTTCGCTTCGTATCATGTTATCAAGATCCCATTTTGCTGTAAATTTTCCGATGTCATCATTTCTTATGGCTGAGTAGTATTCCATAGTGTATATGTGCCACATCTTCTTTATCCAGTCATCTATTGATGGGCTTTTAGGTTGTTTCCATGTCCTGGCCACTGTGAACAATGCTGCAATAAACATGGGGCTGCATGTGTCTTTACGTATCAATGTTTCTGAGTTTTTGGGATATATACCCAGTAGAGGGATTGCTGGGTCATAAGGTAGTTCTATTTTCAGTTTTTTGAGGAACCACCATACTGTCTTCCATAATGGTTGTACTACTTTACATTCCCACCAACAGTGTATGAGGGTTCCTTTTTCTCCACAGCCTCTCCAACATTTGCTATTACCTGACTTGCTAATAACCGCTAATCGAACAGGTGTGAGGTGGTATCTCATTGCCGTTTTGATTTGCATTTCTCTAATAGCTAAAGAAGATGAGCATCTTTTCATATATCTGTTGGCCATTTGTGTTTCTTCCTAGGAGAAGTGTCTATTCATATCCACTTCCCATTTTTTTATTGGATTGTTTGTTTGTTTGTTGTTGAGTTTTATGAGTTCTTTGTATATTTTGGATATTAGGCCCTTATCTGAGCTGTTGTTTGAAAAAATCATTTCCCATTTAGTTGGCTTTCTGTTTATTTTGTTATCAGTTTCTCTTGCTGAGCAAAAACTTCTTAGTCTGATGTAGTCCCATTCATTAATTTTTGCCTTCACTTCTCTTGCCATTGGAGTCAAATTCATAAAATGCTCTTTAAAACCCAGGTCCCTGAGTTGAGTACCTATGTCTTCTTCTATGTACTTAATTGTTTCAGGTCTTATGTTTAGATCTTTGATCCATTTTGAGTTAATTTTTGTAGAGGGGGAGAGACTGTAGTCCAGTTTCATTCTTTTGCATGTGGCTTTCCAGTTTTCCCAGCACCATTTATTGAAGAGGCTTTCTTTTCTCCATTGTGTGTTGTTGGCCCCTTTATAAAAAATTATTTGACTATATATATGTGATTTTATTTCTGGACTTTCTATTCTGTTCCATTGGTCTGAGTGTCTATTTTTCTGCCAATACCATGCTGTTTTGATTGTCATGGCCCTATAATAGAGTTTGAAGTCAGGTATTGTAATGCCCCCAGCTTCATTCTTTTTCTTTAGGATTGCTTTGGCTATTCGGGGTTTTTTATAGTTCCATATAAATCTGATGATTTTTTGCTCTATTTCTTTAAAAAATGTCATTGGAAGTTTGATGGGAATTGCATTAAATTTGTATATTGCTTTGGGTAATATAGCCATCTTGATTATATTTATTCTTCCTAGCCAAGAACAAGGTATATTCTTCCATCTCATTATATCTTTTTCGATTTCCCTTAACAATGGTTTATAGTTTTCATTATATAAGTCCTTTACATTCTTTGTTATGTTTATTCCTAAGTATTTTATTTTTTTTGTTGCAATCGTGAAGGGGATTATTCTTTTGAGTTCCTTCTCAGTTGTTTCATTGTTGGCATATAGAAAGGCTATTGACTTCTGTATGTTAATTTTGTATCCTGCGACCTTACTGTATTGGCTTATTGTTTCTAGTAGTCTTTTTGTGGATTCTTTGGGGTTTTCGATGTATAGGATCATATCATCTGCAAAAAGTGATACCTTTACTTCTTCTTTTCCTATATGGATGCCTTTTATTTCTTTGTCTTGTCTGATTGCTCTGGCTAGAACCTCTAGTACCACATTAAATAAGAGTGGAGAGAGTGGACAACCCTGTCTTGTTCCTGATTTAAGGGGAAAAGCCTTCAGTTTAGTGCCATTTAATATGATGTTAGCTGATGGTTTATCATATATGGCCTTTATCATGTTGAGATATTTTCCTTCTATACCCATTTTGTTGAGAGTCTTAAACATAAAATTGTGTTGTATTTTATCGAAAGCCTTTTCTGCGTCTATTGATAAGATCATGTGGTTTTTGTTCTTTGTTTTGTTAATATGGTGTATTACGTTAACCGTTTTACGTATGTTGAACCATCCTTGAGATTCTGGGATGAATCCCACTTGATCATGATGTATTATTTTTTTAATATGTTGCTGTATTCGATTTGCTAGTATTTTGTTTAGTATTTTAGCATCTGTATTCATTAGAGATATTGGTCTGTAGTTTTCTTTTTTTGTGCCCTCCTTGTCTGGTTTTGGTATGAGGGTTATGTTGGCCTCATAAAATGTGTTTGGAAGTATTGCTTCTTCTTCAATTTTTTGGAAGACTTTGAGAAGAATAGGAACCAAGTCTTCTTTGAATGTTTGATAAAATTCCTTGGTATAGCCGTCAGAGCCTGTACTTTTATTTTTGGGGAGGTTTTTAATGGTTTTTTCTATTTCTTCTCTACTGATAGGTCTGTTTAGGCTTTCTCCTTCTTCTTGACTCAGTCTAGGAAGGTTGTATTATTCTAGGAATTTATCCATTTCTTCTAGGTTGTTGAATTTAGTGGCATAAAGTTTTTTATAGTATTCTACAATAATTCTTTGTATATCTACGGTGTCCGTGGTGATTTCTCCTCTTTCATTTTGGATTTTGTTTATATGAGTTCTTTCTCTTTTTTCCTTGGTAAGTCTTGCCAAGGGTTTGTCAATTTTGTTGATCTTTTCAAAGAACCAGCTCCTTGTTCTATTAATTTTTTCTATAGTTTTTCTGTTCTCTAATTCATTTATTTCTGCTCTGATTTTTATTATCTCCTTTCTTCGGCTGCTTTTGGGTTGTCTTTGTTCTTCTTTTTCTAGTTCCTTAAGGTGGGAATTTAAGTGGTTCACTTGGGCTCTCTCTTGTTTGTTCGTATATGCCTGAAGCGATATGAACTTCCCTCTTATCACTGCTTTTGCTGCATCCCATAGATTCTGATATGTCGTATTGTCATTTTCATTAGTCTGTATATATCTTTTGATCTCTGCACTTATTTCTTCTTTGACCCATTCATTTTTTAAAAGTATGTTGTTTAGTTTCCACATTTTTGTGGGATTTTTTTCCTCTTTTTTGCAGTTGAATTCTAGTTTCAAGGCTTTATGATCAGAAAATATGCTTGGTACAACTTCAATTTTTCTGAATTTGCTGATGTTGTTTTTGTGGCCCAACATATGGTCAATTCTTGAGAATGATCCATGTACACTGGAGAAAAATGTATACTCAGTCACTTTGGGCTGAAATGTCCTGTAGATGTCTATCATATCCAGGTGCTCTAGTGTTTTGTTTAAGGCCACTATGTCTTTGTTGATTCTCTGTTTGGATGACCGATCTAGAGCCGTCAGCGGTGTATTGAGGTCTCCAAGTATGATTGTATTTTTGTCAGTTTTTGTTTTAAGATCAATAAGTAGCTGTCTTATATATTTTGGTGCTCCTTGGTTTGGTGCATATATATTAAGAATTGTTATGTCTTCTTGATTCAGTGTCCCCTTAGCCATTATGAAATGGCCATTTTTGTCTCTGAGTACTTTTCCTGTCTTGTAGTCAGCATTATCCGATATGAGTATTGCTACACCTGCTTTGTTTTGGATGTTATTTGCTTGGAGTATTGTTTTCCAGCCTTTCACTTTGAATTTGTTTTTATCCTTGTTACTTAGATGAGTTTCCTGTAGGCAGCATACAGTTGGATTTTCTTTTTTAATCCATTCTGCTACTCTGTGCCTTTTTATTGGTGAGTTTAATCCGTTTACATTTAGTGTAATTATTGATACTTGTGAGTTCCCTATTGCCATTTTATATCTTGCTTTCTGTTAGTTTTGTGTCTTGTTTGATCCTTCTCTTTCGTTTTTTTATCTTTTGTTTTTATTTGGTTGTATTCCATACATCTTTCCTCTGTTGCTATCTTTTTTATCTCATGTGCTTCTGTGGTGGTTTGTTCAATGGTGGTTACCTTTGAGTAATGAAAAGGGTCCTTACCCTGTTCATTGTAGTGAACTATTTTGTGAGTACTTTTGCACTCCATCGTCCTTTGCTACTGTTAATCTCCATCTTCTCCCCCTCTTTCTTTTTGTTGTTGTCACAGTTTAAATTTGGTTTTATTGTGTTCTTCTTGGAGCTTTTACTTGTGGCTCTGTTTTTTTTTTTGTTCTTTGTATCTGATTGGAGAACCCCCTTTAGTAATTCCCAAAGTGGGGGTTTTCTGATGATAAATTCCCTCATCTTTTCTGTATCTGTGAATGTTTTTATTTCTCCTTCATATTTGAAGGATAGCTTTGATGCGTATAGTATTCGTGGCTGAAAGTTCCTCTCTTTCAGGACTTTAAATATTGGGGTCCACTCTCTTCTAGCTTGTAGAGTTTCTGCTGAGAAATCTGATGATAATCTAATGGGCCTTCCTTTATATGTTGTATTCTTCTTTTCCCTGGCTGCCTTGAGAATTTTTTCTTTGCTGTTGGTTTGTGTCAATTTCATTATGATATGCCTTGGAGTAGGTTTGTTGGGGTTAAGAAAACTCAGAGTTCTGTTTGCTTCTTGAACTTGAGGTTTTAGTTCTTTCCAAAGGCTTGGGAAGTTCTCATCTATTATTTGTTTGAGTATGTTCTCCATTCCATTTTCTCTCTCTTCTCCCTCTGATATACCTATTATTCTTATGTTATTCATTTTGATGGAGTCAGATAATTCTTGTAGGGCTATCTCATTTTTTTTAATTTTTGAGTCTCTTTCTTCTTCTCTCTGTTGTGCCTCAAGTTGCTTGTCTTCTATTTCACTAATCCTCTCTTCTATCTTACCTGTTCTATTAGCTAAGCTTGTTACTTCGTTTTTCAGCTCGTGAATTGAGTTTTTCATCTCTGTTTGATTTGTTTTTATAGTTTCAATTTCCTTGGACATATATTCTTTGTGTTCATTGAGTTGTTTTCTGAGCTCCCTAAATTGCCTTTCTGTGTTTTCTTGTATATCTCGGAGGATTTTTAGGATTTCTATCTTGAATTCTCTGTCATTTAGCTCCAAGGTTTCCAATATATTAAATTTTTTCTCCATAGATTTTTTCCTCATCTAGCTGTGTTACCTCTCTTTCTTTTGTATCCATGATATTCGATTTTCTCTTCCTTAATGGCATCTGAGGGTAGTTTTGTTGATAGTATTAATGAGATTTAATAAAGAATAAAAAGTTAAATAAAATAATAAAAAAATAAAAAATCGAAAAGAGTTGTTTTTTTTAAAAAAAAAATAATGAAATAAAGAGAAATAGAATAAAATAAATTTTTTTTTTTAAAAAAGGAAATTATTCCCCCCTCCTTTTTTGCTCTCCTCTCCTCTCCCCTCTTTCTTGAGAAAATCTTGTGGTGCACTGTGAATTTTAACAAACAATGCCTTTGATGGAGGGCCTGAATTGGGGAAAAGTAATAAAGGGGCAAAAAAAAAAAAAAAAAAAAAAAAAAGAAAAAAAAAAGAAAAAAGAAAAAAAAAGAGCATATGGACCCACAAAAAGCTTAAAATAAGGAAAAAATTTGGGTCAAGAATAAAATGATTTGCTTTTAGGTGTTGGTTGTCTAAGAGTTATGATGAGAGGAATAAGAGGAAAATGGAAAAATGGGGGGACAAATTAAAAAATTACTATTGTATTTAGTGGAACAAGAACTAGATAATATGGAGAGCCAGGGATGGGAGCACTGCTAGTGAGTTAAAAAGGTGAAGTAAAAATCCCCCAAAATCCCACAAACATAAGTTTGAGTCCCAGATAAGATAATTTGTTTGTTATTGAGGTTTGAATGAGAGGAGATGTAAAGGAGAAAGGAAGAAACTCATATAGAGGGAGAAAAGAAAGAGAGAGAGAGAAAAAAAAAGAGGGAACCACTAAAAGAAGAAAAAAGAAAGAAGAGAGAGAGAGAGTTAAGGGTTTTGGAGTGCAACCCTCATAGAGAGAAAGGAAGAGAAGAGAAAAGATAATGGGAGATGTAACACTTATGGGTAGTGTAGTTCAAGGAGAGGAGAGACTAACACCGGTAGAGAGTTAATCGGCCAAATTGGAGGAGGAAAAAAAAGTATCAAGAATGAAGATAAGAGAAACAAACAAACAAATATAATAAAATGGGATAGGTTATAAAGTCTGCAGATTATTCTTGATTTTGAGAGGTTATCTTCTTGCTTTTTCTTTTCTCTCCCTCTTCCTGGTCGGTGACTCTGTACCCCGGGTTCTGCCCCTTTGGCACGCTCAGGTAGAGGTTTGCAGTTGATAAGTCTCTATGGCAATGTCATGTATTGTGCTTTAGTCTCGTTGGCAGTCAAAGCTCATTAGCATTTATAGGCTCCGACAGTAAGAGAGTCCGTGTTCCTGGAGCCTTTCTCCTAGTCTTTCCTTCCTCAATTAGTAGCCTGATAATCCAGCTATGGGGTTGCTGCTGCCTCTGCCTGGATAGTAAGAGGCTCAAAGAGCTGGCAACTCCCCACTCTATTCCCACTCAGCACAGGGCTCTGGGTAAGGCTCAGTCAGTCAGAGCTGCTAGCATAATCAGGCGGGCTTTCTGCCCACTCAAAGACCTCTGCCTCTGCCACTCTGTCCGGTAACACAAGTGGGCACCCACTTCCGGGGCGCTTGGAGGAAACTCTCACTCACTGTCTGCGACCAGGATATCCGGCCAGCAGTCTCACGCTCTGAGTGAAACCCCCAACCGCAGGGAAAAGTTGCAGTGTTGGAATTGAGTCTCGCTCCGTCCCCGTGTGCGGCTTTTGCAAGGCGCTGGGGCGGCCCGAGATTCCGCTTTGGCCCACACAAAGGCCCCTGACTCTGCCCCTCTGTGCGGTAACACGGGCACGCACTGCCGAGGCACTCGGAGGAATTGCTCACTCCTTATCTGCACGCGTAAACCAGGATATGAGGCCGGCCGCGGTTCCCTCTGAGTGAAACACCCTCCAGCACGGAAAATCTCCACCGTTGGATTTAGTTCTCACTCCCTCCCGTGCGTTGCTTTCCCAGGGTGCTGGGGCTGCCCAGAGACTCTGCCCTTGGCCCACAGAAAGGCCTCTGACCCTGCCTCTCCGTGGGGCAACACGGGCACCCACTCTCGGGGCCTAGAAAGAAATTCTCGCCCACTAACTGTGCACCGACCAGGAGACCGGGTAAAATGGCCGCTCCGCTTGTCTTTCTTTGTTTGGGTTTGGCGCGAGTGTTAGCTTGTATTGCCCGGGTTGCCACAGGATCAGATTTTCCTCGGCTTGAATCACCTTGCCACAGCCTGGTTCGGCCGTTTGTGTTGCGGCCTGGATCTATTCACCCCCTTTGCCCGCCTCAGTTTCTATATTCACAGTTACCAGAGAAAGCCGCCCTGTTTAGGTTAGTGAGGAAGGCGGAGCATTTCTTACTCCCTATTTCCTTCGGGGTTTGGTTATATATTTAGCTAATTTTTCACTCAATCATACCTTTGGGTGTATTGCGAAGCATCTGGAACCTCCAAGTATAGGTTTTTCTGTTTCTGGTTGAAGATCTTGTTGAGTTTTGGGGGAGATTTATCGGTATCGCTTCCTACTCCGCCATTACTCTGATGTCATCTCCATAAAATCTTAAATAGAACATTCTAGCCTGTTGAGATTGTGCTGTCTTTCTTGTTTCAAACCTGAAATTTGGGCCACTATTTAACTTTATGTAACCAGATGCCTGAGTTTTGTTTGGTTATTTGCTGGTTTGGGGTTTTTTGGGAGGGTTTTTTTGGTAGTTTCACTCGTGACTTAATAATTTACAAATACCCAGTGGGTGGTCCTGGGATGCAGTTAGTTTTCTAGAATTTTTGAAAGCCATGCTAATCTACAACTGCACAGCAGTCTGACTAAGTTACAACAGGGCAATTTTATGAACAGAATGAGAGGACCATTTTAAAATCCCCTCTAAGTTATAAACATTCTCTTTAAGAGAACTTAGTATGAAATTGAATAAAGATATAAGAGAAATCAATCAAAATCATATTTAAATTATTTTTTATATTTTTACTTTCAACATCATATACTGTCTCCATTTTCAATTAAGATTTAATATAGATAAATTTAATTTTCATCTTATATTTTTATTTCAAAATATGCTCATTCTAAAGTAATGTACATCCATATTTGAAATATATGTGGCATACTGTGATTTCCATAGAAGTAGGTGGGCAGCAAACAGGGCCCCTTACATCAAGGGAGGAAGAAAGAAATACTCTGAACTTCACTGAAAGCAGCAAGAAAACCATGAATAAATCCACGTGATGCCAAACATTTGGAATAGAAGTGAGCATCTCAGGTAGACAAAGGGGTATATGTACTATACATCTGAAATTTGGGACATATGAATGTAAACATCACAATGGTAAAAATTGTTCACATTTTATTCAGATTTTAGCTTAACGACTATTTTGAGAATGGCTCTCATATGTAGAATTACAGCCAAATTGTGAATTCATGTTTAAAATATTTCTCTATTATGATATATGTCAAGTACCCCATTTTTTAAACTCAGTTATAGACATCACTAATTGTTACTTCTGCCATTTGGGTTAACTATATGAGTTATTCAAAGACTAAGTCCAACAATACTTTATGATTATTTTATGCAATCTCCCACCAAAATAAAGACTCCCAATTTGAGAAATGGGTAGTAAGATCTCCTTTATATTTCTTCAAGGAGAATGAACTCACTGTCTTTGAGATCACACCCATTTTTAACTTCTCAATTTTTTTAGAAGTTTGTTTTTTTTCAATAACAAAAAATATATTTTGTCAAAAAGATATGGTCTTATAACTAATTGAAAAGAACAAACAGAATTATACCTTTTTTTTTCCTAAATGGTAAGTCCTCAACTATTTTAAGAAGTTATTACTTTCTCGGCTACATATTTCTAAAATAATCTACCTTTTCTCACTTAAAAAAATCATAGAATTGTTCTGAAAGCTGTTTTGTGAATATGTGTGCATGTGAGGGGAATAGTAGTGGTATAATTGTATGTTTACAGGAAAACAACAAAGAAACAATCTTACTTTAACACTGTATCAGTTATAGTTCTGCCCTAAAACACTGCCCATTGAAACACAGAATTGTGGAGAGAGTCCAATGGATACTTACAAATGTGTGAAGCAACCAAGACATAAAAACACTGAGCAGGATTAACATCTCTAAACATCAAGAGGCATGGTATACTATTCAGCTAGGAGAGGTGATGACATCGGATCACTTGCAGCAGAATGGTGGAGTCTTGGTAGCATTGTGTGGGGTGAAATGGGCGAATCAGAAAAAAACAGGAACTGCAGGATTCCATACATTGATGGGACATAGAAGCGAGACTAAGAGGCATGGACAGGAGTGTGGTGGTTACGGGGGGTGGGGGGAGGGAAGGAGGGAGAGGGGGTGGGGGAGGGGTACAGAGAGAACTGGATGGAGGGTGGCGGAGGACGATCTCTCTTCGGGTGATGGGTATGCAACAGAACTAAATGACAAGGTAACCTGGAAATGTTTTCTTTGAATGTATGTACCCTGATTTATTGATGTCACCCCATTAAAATAAAAATTTATTTAAAAAAAAGAGGCAAGATAAGGGAACAATAACTAGAATGAAAGATAGTAGCTATAGGAAACATACACACAGAGACACATCTCCACAAGACTATGTCTTTCAGAAGAGACACAACCATGCCTGAACTCTGCAAAAGAGGGACATGGCAAATCAAAGTCACGAATTCACTCAGCTCTTGTTCTCCAGAGCCCGGGAATGTCAACCTCCTGGAATGCAGAGCAGGGCCAACATGAGTAGAGAAGAGATCTAAAGGGAAAAAATGTCTAGAACAACTACTTAGAATATATATTTTTAATTTATTAATTCAGTAACTGATTTTCTTTTCTCCTGAAACATCCTTCTTATATCTCTTTACCAAAAAAATGTCCATTAACCTAATACAAAATTTATTCTATAATTTAAGATTAAAGTTCTCAGTGGAACCCTTTCATATGCTGACAGCCCAAAAGAAACCAATATATTCTGAAATATGTTTAAAAATTATGCAACATCAAATACCTTTTATAAACCTCATCCTAAGTGGAAACTTGTAATAACCTGAGGAACAAGAGTGAAGAGTGTGATAATCACTTAAAAATAAGAGGAATAGCCCTGGCCGGTTGGCTCAGCAGTAGAGCGTTGGCCTGGCATGCGGGAGACTCGGGTTCGATTCCCGGCCAGGGCACATAGGAGAAGCGCCCATTTGCTTATCCACCCCCCGCCCCCTTCCTCTCTGTCTCTCTCTTCCCCTCCTGCAGCCACGGCTCCATTGGAGCAAAGATGGCCCGGGCGCTGGGGATGGCTCCTTGGCCTCTGCCCCAGGTGCTAGAGTGGCTCTGGTCTCGGCACAGCGACGCCCCAGAGGGGCAGAGCATCGTCCCCTGGTGGGCAGAGCGTCGCCCCTGGTGGGCGTGCTGGGTGGATTCCGGTTGGGTGCATGCGGGAGTCTGTCTGACTGTCTCTCCCCGTTTCCAGCTTCAGAAAAATACAAAAAAAAATATAATAATAATAAGAGGAATAAAATCAAGGTGATTGACTGGCTGGTCTAAGGTCAGAGCAATAGTAAAAATATAGGTATCACAGTCAGTTTTCCTTTTTTCACTTTTTAAAAATCTCCTAGGAGAAACTTTTATAGAACAAGGTTATAAATGTCTCTCTTTTTATTTATTGTTTTATTGAATTCATCTGGGTGATACTGGTCAACGAAATTATACAGGGTTCAGGTGTACAACTTCATAAGACACCATCCATACCCTGCACTGTGTGTTTACTCCCCAAGTCAAATCTCTATCCACCACCACCTATTCCCCCTGTACCCCCCTCCATCTCCTCCCACTCCCTCTTCTCAGCAATAATCACACTGTTCTCTGTGTTCATGAAAGACAAGTATCATATGATTTCACTCATATATGGAATTTAATAAACTAACAAGCAAAATAGAGACAGACTCATGGATAGAGGGCATGCTGACTGCTGTCAGGGGATGGGCTGGGAGGTGGTTAAAGGGATTGAGCAAATGAATGCCTTTACATGTGTGCTCAGAGAAGCATCAATTGGACAAGAGATATTTACTCTTCTCTCTATTACATAATCTTATATATGCATGCTACTTTTCATGCAATACATGGGAATTGCTTATAGAAATGTTTATATATAAGGCTACATGCATGCTGCTGTAATAGACCTTTCACCCCTAATAGACACTTTACTCATATTATAGCATGTTACAAAACATGGTATTTACATTCAGAGGGTGTGTATTAGTGTATTATAGTGGGAAGCAGGAAGCGCCTCATTGGAATGAAGAGTTGTAGCCAAGAAGCTTCTTGCCAACTTTAGCAGGAGGGACACATGAACTAGGACTTGAAAAAAAATGAAATACAGACATGGCTATTATATGTAAAAGGCATTTTATGTCTTATAGAAGCAGATAGAAGATTTTGGAGAAAATAATACTGAAGGTAACTTTTTTTTTTTTTTTTTTTTTTTTTTTTTTTTTTACGGAACAGAGTCAGAGAGAAATAGATACAGACAGGAACAGAGAGAGATGAGAAGCATCAATCATCAGTTTTTCCTTGCGATACCTTAGTTGTTCATTGATTGCTTTCTTATATGTTCCTTGACAGAGCAACCACTTGCTCAAGCCAGCTCACCCTTGGGTCCAAGTTGGTGAGCTTTGTTCAAAGCAGATGAGCTCATGCTCAAGCTGGCGACCTCGGGGTCTTGAACCTGGGTCCTCCGCATCCCAGTCTGACACTCTATTCACTGCGCCACAGCCTGGCCAGGCTGAAGGTAATCTTTTGAATTAAAGTTAGAATGGTGCTGAGACTAGGCCACCCATGGTCATGGAAGCCAATCAGATTATTTTGGCCTTCGTTTTATGAATATTTAATATCTCTGAGGCCTTTGACTAGAGGTGTGATATAATTGCACCCAAACTCAAGTATTTTACTCAGAAAGTAGAGACAAGGGGCCCCATAAGGTACCTACATTTATTATTTATTTAAAAAAAAATTTTTTTTTTGTATTTTTTCTGAAGCTGGAAACGGGGAGAGACAGTCAGATAGACTCCCGCATGCACCCGACAGGGATCCACCCGGCACGCCCACCAGGGGCGATGCTCTGCCCACCAGGGGGCGATGCTCTGCCCCTCCGGGGCATCGCTCTGCCGCGACCAGAGCCACTTTAGCGCCTGGGGCAGAGGCCAAGGAGCCATCCCCAGCGCCCTGGCCATCTTTGCTCCAATGGAGCCTTGGCTGTGGGAGGGGAAGAGAGAGACAGAGAGGAAGGGGGGGTGGAGAAGCAAATGGGCGCTTCTCCTATGTGCCCTGGCCGGGAATCGAACCCGGGTCCCCCGCACGCCAGGCCGACGCTCTACCGCTGAGCCAACCAGCCAGGGCCAAGGTACCTACATTTAGAAATTCACAGGGTTCACTCCAAGGTCCTCCTCAGTCTTTCTCTGTTCTCTTTATTGCTAAGCAGTCTCATCCAGTCTTAGGCTTTGTTCACCAGACAGGTGGCAGTTTTATATCTTTTAGGCTCCAGGTCTATATGATCAACTGTCTAGTCAACATCCACCTAAATTTTTCAAACTAATTTCAAATCAATATATCAAGATAAATTTATACATACACATATAAAATATGCTACCCTTCAGATAGGCTCCTTTTATATCATCTATCATTTCTATCAATTCAATTTATAATCCAGAAACCAGGAGTCCTTCTAGATACCTCCTTTGTCTTGCCTCTTATGTCCAACTTTTCACCAAGTCTGCTTCCCATTATGGGTCTCTTTCTAGTTCCCACACTTTAAAAATCTCATTGCCCTCCATGTTGCCTCAAATCCTCACTGCTACATTGAATAGAGAAGGAGAACACAATCAATGAAAGTAATTAATATAAATGAGAGATCATTTTCTTTTCCAAAAAATGAAATTTGTTTTCTAACTGTCTGAATAATCAGAATATGCACGGCCTGATGATTCATGTACTGAGGCAGGAAGAGCGCAGTGTCAAAAGAGTTCATAGAAGATTCTAACTCATCTTCTAGAGACAGAAAAATAATAGATCAAAGACCTAATTTTTCTTCTTGATCTTCTGCAGTGTCAAAAGCCACTTAGTATATTGTGGTAAAGGTTCTTAAACATCTCACTAGCAGTGATTAATATCTTTAAAAATGATTTCATCAGAAAAAGTTATCTTCACACAGCATGGCAAAAGAGCTGTGTTAATTTCTCTCCTGGAAAATAGTGTCTGTAGCTCCCCAAACCACCTTTGCCACAAGTGTGTCTTAGGGTTGATTAGCTGACCTCATTTTAGATTCCAATAAGAAGAAAATTCTGTGATTAATTAATGAGTGAGTGTTTGCTTGACTCTATAAATTGGGCTTTTCTCGTATAGTAAAATAGTTAAATTCTACCCATAATTAACTGGGATTTCATAATACAATTAAAACTGAAAAGGGTTCAAAACATTGTGCAGTGTTGATCTGTTGAATAGCAGTGCATGCTATTCAATGATTTTTGCTGTGAATGAGAAAAAATAAATAAATTGATGATGATCAGTGTTCACAACAGGAAAATAAAGTTAACATCTGAGGGTAAGTTATGCATCTCGTATTAAATAACCTGGTTGATTGTAAAACTCAATGCCTGTCTTGTTGAATGGAGCTCTCCCAAGTTGGTATCTTAGGATCCCTTTGAGTTGTCAGAAGTGAAACTCATAAACATGCATTAATATAAGACTTAAGAAATACTTTCTTCAGTTCTGTAAAAGAAAATAAACAAACATATTATTTTTCCTATCAGAATGATAAATCCTAATACCCGAAGCAATTAAAAATAGAGAAGCAGAAGTTTTTCAGTGTTATCTCTCCATACCAACTGGTGGAGAAGTGAAAAAATGTTCAATGAGGGATTCATCACATTATTAGTCTCTTCATGAAGAAGAGCAGGCTGGTACCATTTGAATCTGCCTTTATCTTTCTGATCAAATCCAGACCTAGATCTGTAAATTTCTATACTGTACACTGCAAAGGTTGACCTAAGAACATATGTGTAAAAAGAGTCATGGTTCATGCTTCCTTACTGTTTAAAGCTTTCTCGGTACTTGCACAATTTTAAAAAGAGATCCATTTGACCATAGCAAATAGAGAGTTTGGTTATATTTGTTATAACATTAGCCTTTTATGAGTTGTCCACAAACAGGAGATAGTCTTCAAAATGGAACTTTCATGAGCTTAAGAAACTTACTAAAGAGTAAATGCTTTCCAAGCAGTAGAACTGGAGCTAGAACCTGCTGCTCTGAAATGTGGTCCTCAAGTTTTCCTAACATTCCTTGCTAATAGACATGGCTCATTCTTTCATTCAGTAAAAAGTGACTAGTGTCATTGAGTACCATTCTCCTAAATGCAGAGATCTGGCATTGAACCCTATCTCCCTGAAAGTTGCATTCTGAAGAGGTGAGAGAAATAGGTAGATTGCTAGTCTGTAGTATTATGGAAAAGAAACTGAATTAATTGAGAAGAGGGATTGAGAGTTTGGGGCAGTGAAATTTTAAATAGAGTATTCAGAGAAGACCTCAGACAATAGATGGCACTTATAAAAAACTTGAAGGAGGTGATGGAACAAACTTTGGGAATAATTATAGAATAGAACGTAGGCAGAGGGGGAAGCAATGCATAGACTACAAAAAATAATGTGCCTAATAAATATTGAAATTAGTGAGAAGTCTACTGTAGTTGGAGGATTGAGTCAGAGAGTTAAATGGAAGAGAGTTCTCATAGAATCTTGTACAAGGACATTACTTGTACTTAGAGTGAGATGAAATGCTACAGAAAAACTTTAAAGAGAGAATGACATGCTCTAATTCTGTTTTAATGGAATCAAGCTATAACCTGTATATACTGGTGAGAATAGATTCAAAAGGGACAAGGGAAAAAGCAGGACCTCTAGTTTGGAATGAATCACATGAAATCAGTTTGACTGGTTTCATGTGGAAGTAATGAAATTTGGGAGACAGGAAGTGAAAAGGAGAAACTGGACTCTGGACACATTTCTAAACCATAAGAATTTATTGAATGATTGCATGTAGACTATGAGAGAAAGAAAGGAGAAAAAATGCCTTCAAGATTTTGACTGAGTAACTGGAAAGACGGAGTTGCTAATGAAGAGAAATGAACAGACTAGGAAGAGTAGATTTAGGGTGGCAGAACAGAGGTCCAGATTTGCACATGTGAAATTTGAAATACCTCTTAAACTTCGAGTAGGGTTGCAAATGAGAATGTGGATACACATTTGGGATTCCAAGGGGAAACTAGTTTGGAAATAGAATTTGTTAGCTATGCTAAATTGAGTAGTGTTCTCATAAAATTCATACCCTTCATGGAATATCAGAATGTGACCCTATTTTGGAAACAGGGTTTTTACAAATGTAGTTGGTTAACATGAGGTTGTATCGGAGTAGGGTGAATTGTTTATCCAATATGATCTGGGTCCTATAAGAAGAGAAGACTCGAATCAACTGAGCCACTGGCTGCGAGAGGGGGGAGAAAGAGATAAGAAGGAGAAGGTGGGGGAGAGAAGGATATGGTCACTTCTCCTGTGTGCCCTGACTGGGGATTAAACCCAGGACATCTGCATGCTGAGCTGATGCTCTATCCACTGAACCAACTGGCCAGGGCAGATTTCATTTTTATGGTTGAGTAATATTTCATTGAATATATGTACCACATCTTCTTTATTCATTTGTCAATCAATAGATACTTAGGTTGCTTCTATACCTTGGTTAATATAAATAATACTGTAATAAACATAAACATGCATATACCATATCATTTTACTTATATAAAGAATCTAAAAAATAAATACATAATAACAAGCAAAACAGAAACACACAAATACAGAGAACAAATTGATGGTTGCCAGATAGGAGAGAGGTTAGAGGAGTGGGGAAAAGGAGGGAAGAGATTAAGATGTTCAAATTGCCAGTTATAAAAACAGTCATAGGGAATGTAGTCAAGAATATTGTAATAACGAGAGTAATGGCGGGGTAGGAAGCGATACCGATAAATCTCCCCCAAAACTCAACAAGATCTTCAACCAGAAACAGAAAAACCTATACTTGGAGCTTCCAGATGCTTCGCAAGACACCCAAAGGTATGATTGAATGAAAAATTGGCTAAATATATAACCAAACCCCGAAGGAAATAGGGAGTAAGAAATGCTCCGCCTTCCTCACTAACCTAAACAGGGCGGCTTTCTCTGGTAACTGTGAATATAGAAACTGAGGCGGGCAAAGGGGGTGAATAGATCCAGGCCGCCGCGGCACAAACGGCCGAACCAGGCTGTGGCACACAGATCCAAGCCGAGGAAAATCTGATCCTGTGGCAACCCGGGCAATATAAGCTAACACTCGCGCCAAACCCAAACAAAGAAAGACAAGCGGAGCGGCCATTTTACCCGGTCTCCTGGTCGGTGCACAGTTAGTGGGCGAGAATTTCTTCCTAGGCCCCGAGAGTGGGTGCCCGTGTTGCCCCACGGAGAGGCAGGGTCAGAGGCCTTTCTGTGGGCCGAGGACAGAGTCTCTGGGCAGCCCCAGCACCCTGGGAAAGCCACGCACGGGAGGGAGTGAGAACTAATTCCAACGGTGGAGATTTTCCGTGCTGGTGAGGGTTTCACTCAGAGGGAACCGCGGCCGGCCTCATATCCTGGTTTGCGTGCGCAGATAAGGAGTGAGTGATTCCTCCTAGTGCCTCGGCAGTGCGCGCCTGTGTTATCGCAGAGAGGGGCAGAGTCAGGGGCCTTTGAGTGGGCCAAAGTGGAATCTCGAGCCGCCCAGCGCCTTGCAAAAGCCGCGCACGGGGACGGAGCGAGACTCAATTCCAACGCTGCAACTTTTCCCTGCGGTTGGGGATTTCACTCAGAGCGTGAGACTGCTGGCTGGATATCCTGGTCGCAGACAGTGAGTGAGAGTTTCCTCCAAGCGCCCCCCAGAAGTGGGCGCCCGCTTGTGTTACCGGACAGAGTGGCAGAGCCAGTGGTCTTTGAGTGGGCGGAAAGCCCGCCTGATTATGCTAGCAGCTCTGACTGACTGAGCCTTACCCAGAGCCCTGTGCTGAGTGGGAATAGAGTGGGGAGTTGCCAGCTCTTTGAGCCTCTTACTATCCAGGCAGAGGCAGCAGCAACCCCATAGCTGGATTCTCAGGCGACTAATTGAGGAAGGAAAGACTAGGAGAAAGGCTCCAGGAACACGGACTCTCTTACTGTCGGAGCCTATAAATGCTAATGAGCCTCGACTCCCACGAGACTAAAGCACAATACATGACATTGCCATAGAGACTTATCAACTGCAAACCTCTACCTGAGCGTGCCAAAGGGGCAGAACCCGGGGTACAGAGTCACCGACCAGGAAGAGGGAGAGAAAAGAAAAAGCAAGAAGATAACCTCTCAAAATCAAGAATAATCTGCAGACTTTATAACCTATCACACTTTATTATATTTGTTCGTTTGTTTCTCTTATCTTCATTCTTGATACTTTTTTTTCCTCCTCCAATTTGGCCGATTAACTCTCTACTGGTCTTACTCTCTCCTCTCCTTGAACTACACTACCCATAAGTGTTACATCTCTCATTATCTTTTCTCTTCTCTTCCTTTCTCTCTCTGAGGGTTGCACTCCAAAACCCTTAACTCTCTCTCTCTGTCCTTTCTTTTTTCTTCTTTTAGTGGTTCCCTCTTTTTTTTTCTCTCTCTCTCTTTCTTTTCTCCCTCTATATGAGTTTCTTCCTTTCTCCTTTACATCTCCTCTCATTCAAACCTCAATAACAAACAAATTATCTTATCTGGGACTCAAACCTATGTTTGTGGCATTTTGGGGGGTTTTTACTTCACCTTTTTAACTCACTAGCAGTGCTCCCATCCCTGGCTCTCCATATTATCTAGTTCTTGTTCCACTAAATACAATAGTAAGTTTTTAATTTGTCCCCCCATTTTTCCGTTTTCCTCTTATTCCTCTCATCATAACTCTTAGACAACCAACACCTAAAAGCAAATCATTTTATTCTTGACCCAAATTTTTTCCTTATTTGCTTTTTGTGGGTCCATACAATCTTTTTTTTTTTTTCTTTTTTTCTTTTTTGCCCCTTTATTACTTTTCCCCAATTCAGGCCCTCCATCACAGGCATTGTTTGTTATAACTCACAGTCCACCACAAGATTTTCTCAAGAAAGAGGGGAGAGGAGAGGAGAGGAAAAAAGGAGGGGGGGAATAATTTCCTTTTTTTAAAAATTTTTATTTTATTTTTCTTTATTTCATTAATAATTTTTTTTAAAAAAAAAACAACTCTTTTTGATTTTTTATTTTTTTTTATTTTTTTTAACTTTTTATTCTTTATTAAATCTCATTAATACTATCAACAAAACCACCCTCAGATGCCATTAAGGAAGAGAAAATCGAATATCATGGATACAAAAGAAAGAGAGGTAACACAGCTAGATGAGGAAAAATCTATGGAGAAAAAATTTAATATATTGGAAACCTTGGAGCTAAATGACAGAGAATTCAAGATAGAAATACTAAAAATCCTCCGAGATATACAAGAAAACAAGGAAGGCAATATAGGGAGCTCAGAAAACAACTCAATGAACACAAAGAATATATGTCCAAGGAAATTGAAACTATAAAAACAAATCAAACAGAGATGAAAAACTCAATTCACGAGCTGAAAAACGAAGTAACAAGCTTAGCTAATAGAACAGGTAAGATAGAAGAGAGGATTAGTGAAATAGAAGACAAGCAACTTGAGGCACAACAGAGAGAAGAAGAAAGAGACTCAAAAATTTAAAAAAATGAGATAGCCCTACAAGAATTATCTGACTCCATCAAAAAGAATAACATAAGAATAATAGGTATATCAGAGGGAGAAGAGAGAGAAAATGGAATGGAGAACATACTCAAACAAATAATAGATGAGAACTTCCCAAGCCTGTGGAAAGAACTAAAGCCTCAAGTTCAAGAAGCAAACAGAACTCTGAGTTTTCTTAACCCCAACAAACCTACTCCAAGGCATATCATAATGAAATTGACACAAACCAACAGCAAAGAAAAAATTCTCAAGGCAGCCAGGGAAAAGAAGAATACAACATATAAAGGAAGGCCCATTAGATTATCATCAGATTTCTCAGCAGAAACTCTACAAGCTAGAAGAGAGTGGACCCCAATATTTAAAGTCCTGAAAGAGAGGAACTTTCAGCCACGAATACTATACGCATCAAAGCTATCCTTCAAATATGAAGGAGAAATAAAAACATTCACAGATACAGAAAAGATGAGGGAATTTATCATCAGAAAACCCCCACTTTGGGAATTACTAAAGGGGGTTCTCCAATCAGATACAAAGAACAAAAAAAAAAAACAGAGCCACAAGTAAAAGCTCCAAGAAGAACACAATAAAACCAAATTTAAACTGTGACAACAACAAAAAGAAAGAGGGGGAGAAGATGGAGATTAACAGTAGCAAAGGACGATGGAGTGCAAAAGTACTCACAAAATAGTTCACTACAATGAACAGGGTAAGGACCCTTTTCATTACTCAAAGGTAACCACCATTGAACAAACCACCACAGAAGCACATGAGATAAAAAAGATAGCAACAGAGGAAAGATGTATGGAATACAACCAAATAAAAACAAAAGATAGAAAAACGAAAGAGAAGGATCAAACAAGACACAAAACTAACAGAAAGCAAGATATAAAATGGCAATAGGGAACTCACAAGTATCAATAATTACACTAAATGTAAACGGATTAAACTCACCAATAAAAAGGCACAGAGTAGCAGAATGGATTAAAAAAGAAAATCCAACTGTATGCTGCCTACAGGAAACTCATCTAAGTAACAAGGATAAAAACAAATTCAAAGTGAAAGGCTGGAAAACAATACTCCAAGCAAATAACATCCAAAACAAAGCAGGTGTAGCAATACTCATATCGGATAATGCTGACTACAAGACAGGAAAAGTACTCAGAGACAAAAATGGCCATTTCATAATGGCTAAGGGGACACTGAATCAAGAAGACATAACAATTCTTAATATATATGCACCAAACCAAGGAGCACCAAAATATATAAGACAGCTACTTATTGACCTTAAAACAAAAACTGACAAAAATACAATCATACTTGGAGACCTCAATACACCGCTGACGGCTCTAGATCGGTCATCCAAACAGAGAATCAACAAAGATATAGTGGCCTTAAACAAAACACTAGAGCACCTGGATATGATAGACATCTACAGGACATTTCAGCCCAAAGTGACTGAGTACACATTTTTCTCCAGTGTACATGGATCATTCTCAAGAATTGACCATATGTTGGGCCACAAAAACAACATCAGCAAATTCAGAAAAACTGAAGTTGTACCAAGCATATTTTCTGATCATAAAGCCTTGAAACTAGAATTCAACTGCAAAAAAGAGGAAAAAAATCCCACAAAAATGTGTAAACTAAACAACATACTTTTAAAAAATGAATGGGTCAAAGAAGAAATAAGTGCAGAGATCAAAAGATATATACAGACTAATGAAAATGACAATACGACATATCAGAATCTATGGGATGCAGCAAAAGCAGTGATAAGAGGGAAGTTCATATCGCTTCAGGCATATATGAACAAACAAGAGAGAGCCCAAGTGAACCACTTAACTTCCCACCTTAAGGAACTAGAAAAAGAAGAACAAAGACAACCCAAAAGCAGCCGAAGAAAGGAGATAATAAAAATCAGAGCAGAAATAAATGAATTAGAGAACAGAAAAACTATAGAAAAAATTAATAGAACAAGGAGCTGGTTCTTTGAAAAGATCAACAAAATTGACAAACCCTTGGCAAGACTTACCAAGGAAAAAAGAGAAAGAACTCATATAAACAAAATCCAAAATGAAAGAGGAGAAATCACCACGGACACTGTAGATATACAAAGAATTATTGTAGAATACTATGAAAAACTTTGTGCCACTAAATTCAACAACCTAGAAGAAATGGATAAATTCCTAGAAAAATACAACCTTCCTAGACTGAGTCAAGAAGAAGCAGAAAGCCTAAACAGACCTATCAGTAGAGAAGAAATAGAAAAAACCATTAAAAACCTCCCCAAAAATAAAAGTACAGGCCCTGACGGCTATACCAAGGAATTTTATCAAACATTCAAAGAAGACTTGGTTCCTATTCTACTCAAAGTCTTCCAAAAAATTGAAGAAGAAGCAATACTTCCAAAAACATTTTATGAGGTCAACATAACCCTCATCCCAAAACCAGGCAAGGATGGCACAAAAAAAGAAAACTACAGACCAATATCTCTAATGAATACAGATGCTAAAATACTAAACAAAATACTAGCAAATCGAATACAACAACATATTAAAAAAATAATACATCATGATCAAGTGGGATTCATCCCAGAATCTCAAGGATGGTTCAACATACGTAAAACGGTTAATGTAATACACCATATCAACAAAACAAAGAACAAAAACCACATGATCTTATCAATAGACGCAGAAAAGGCTTTCGATAAAATACAACACAATTTTATGTTTAAGACTCTCAACAAAATGGGTATAGAAGGAAAATATCTCAACATGATAAAGGCCATATATGATAAACCATCAGCTAACATCATATTAAATGGCACTAAACTGAAGGCTTTCCCCCTTAAATCAGGAACAAGACAGGGTTGTCCACTGTCTCCACTCTTATTTAATGTGGTACTAGAGGTTCTAGCCAGAGCAATCAGACAAGACAAAGAAATAAAAGGCATCCATATAGGAAAAGAAGAAGTAAAGGTATCACTTTTTGCAGATGATATGATCCTATACATCGAAAACCCCAAAGAATCCACAAAAAGACTACTAGAAACAATAAGCCAATACAGTAAGGTCACAGGATACAAAATTAACATACAGAAGTCAATAGCCTTTCTATATGCCAACAATGAAACAACTGAGAAGGAACTCAAAAGAATAATCCCCTTCACGATTGCAACAAAAAAAATAAAATACTTAGGAATAAACATAACAAAGAATGTAAAGGACTTATATAATGAAAACTATAAACCATTGTTAAGGGAAATCGAAAAAGATATAATGAGATGGAAGAATATACCTTGTTCTTGGCTAGGAAGAATAAATATAATCAAGATGGCTATATTACCCAAAGCAATATACAAATTTAATGCAATTCCCATCAAACTTCCAATGACGTTTTTTAAAGAAATAGAGCAAAAAATCATTAGATTTATATGGAACTATAAAAAACCCCAAATAGCCAAAGCAATCCTAAAGAAAAAGAATGAAGCTGGGGGCATAACAATACCTGACTTCAAACTCTATTATAGGGCTACGACAATCAAAACAGCATGGTATTGGCAGAAAAATAGACACTCAGACCAATGGAACAGAATAGAAAGTCCAGAAATAAAGCCACATATATATAGTCAAATAATTTTTGATAAAGGGGCCAACAACACACAATGGAGAAAAGAAAGCCTCTTCAATAAATGGTGCTGGGAAAACTGGAAAGCCACATGCAAAGAATGAAACTGGACTATAGTTTGTCCCCCTGTACTAAAATTAACTCAAAATGGATCAAAGATCTAAACATAAGACCTGAAACAATTAAGTACATAGAAGAAGACATAGGTACTCAACTCAGGGACCTGGGTTTTAAAGAGCATTTTATGAATTTGACTCCAATGGCAAGAGAAGTGAAGGCAAAAATTAATGAATGGGACTACATCAGACTAAGAAGTTTTTGCTCAGCAAGAGAAACTGATAACAAAATAAACAGAAAGCCAACTAAATGGGAAATGATTTTTTCAAACAACAGCTCAGATAAGGGCCTAATATCCAAAATATACAAAGAACTCATAAAACTCAACAACAAACAAACAAACAATCCAATAAAAAAATGGGAAGTGGATATGAATAGACACTTCTCCTAGGAAGAAACACAAATGGCCAACAGATATATGAAAAGATGCTCATCTTCTTTAGCTATTAGAGAAATGCAAATCAAAACGGCAATGAGATACCACCTCACACCTGTTCGATTAGCAGTTATTAGCAAGTCAGGTAATAGCAAATGTTGGAGAGGCTGTGGAGAAAAAGGAACCCTCATACACTGTTGGTGGGAATGTAAAGTAGTACAACCATTATGGAAGACAGTATGGTGGTTCCTCAAAAAACTGCAAATAGAACTACCTTATGACCCAGCAATCCCTCTACTATGTATATATCCCCAAAACTCAGAAACATTGATACGTAAAGACACATGCAGCCCCATGTTTATTGCAGCATTGTTCACAGTGGCCAGGACATGGAAACAACCAAAAAGCCCATCAATAGATGACTGGATAAAGAAGATGTGGCACATATACACTATGGAATACTACTCAGCCATAAGAAATGATGACATCGGAACATTTACAGCAAAATGGTGGGATCTTGATAACATGATACGAAGCGAAATAAGTAAATCAGAAAAAAACAGGAACTGTATTATTCCATACGTAGGTGGGACATAATACTGAAACTAAGAGACATTGACAAGAGTGTGGTGGTTACGGGGGGGAGGGGGAATGGGAGAGGGATAGGGGGTGGGGAGGGGCACAAAGAAAACAAGATAGAAGGTGACAGAGGACAATCTGACTTTGGGTGGTGGGTATTCAACATAATTGAACGACAAGATAACCTGGACTTGTTATCTTTGAATATATGTATCCTGATTTATTGATGTCACCCCATTAAAAAAATAAAATTATAAAAACAAACAAACAAACAAACAAACAAAAAAAAAGAATATTGTAATAACTAGGGATGTTGTCAGATGGGTACTAGACTTATCAGGGTAATCACTTTATCAGTTATATATATGTCTAATCACTGTGTTGCACACCTGAAGCTACTATAATATTGTAAGTCAACTATAATAATAAATAAATTGATGGGTAGATAAAAAAAAAGAAGAGAAGACTCAGGTTAACAAGAAGAATGTCATGTTGCAGTGGGGGCAGGAATTGAGTGAGGCATCTGTAAGAAACACCAAGGAACCAAGCACTGGCGGAAACACCAGAGTAAAGGGAAAAACCTGGCATAGATTTCCTTCTGGAGCCTTCAGATAGAGCATGGCCTTGCCAACATTTGGATTTTAAACTTCTAAATTTCATAACTGAGAGGGAATGAATTTATATTGATTTAAGCTACTGAATTTATGGTACTTTATTATAGCAGCCCTGAAAACTAATATATTAGTCATCAGTGTACAGCTGTTCAAGTCAAGAGACTAGAGGCAATTCCTCAGTGGAGTAAATATAGTTAGAAAAACAAAGGAAATACAATTCCTGAACCTTTGGTAACACTAGCTTTTGAAGGTCAGAGAGATAAAAAGAAACCAGAAAAAGAGATTAAGTAGTACCCAGTGAATTAGGAGTAAAAAAGGAGGGAGTGTAAATTCCTGGAATTCAAATGGAGAAGGTACACAGCAGAAAGGAATGTGTTAAATGATGCGAATAAGTAAAGTCATATGAAAATTGAGAATTGACTCTTGGTTTTAGTAATGTAGCAGTCACTGGCAACTTGACATTAAATTTATTTTCATACTGAAAATTATCCTAACGCAATTAACTTTTTGAATCCTCAAAGAATATTATTTACACAGCCACTGTAATTTCCAAGGGGATAGCTAACTGACAGAGATGATAAGATGAGAAAAGCAAGATGTGGCAGTATTTTCATGAAAACAAAAAAACTTAATTCAGATATAGATGATGAATGCATAACTGATTGTAATGTTCACACAAAGATGTAGAGACCTGAAAACCTTCTGCCATTTCATAAGCTTGTGTTTTAGAGGACACTTGTCTCTATTTTGGCTGTCCCATTTCTCCTTTTTTGTTATAAAATAGAGGAGAAAAAAAGTCACAAAAGGAAAAAAGACAAAGGAAACCACTAGTGTAAGAGAAGGCAAAAAAGTGAGACTCATCTGGGACCTTTCTCTTTGTTGTCCCCATGTGGGAATTGTTGATAGAAGGCAGAACACCAGCCAGACGTCTTTGTCAACAGCATTTATGTTCTCCACCATAATTCTCTGCTTTGAAACCAATCTGCAATTCTCCTGACATCAGTTTTCAATTTATGACCTCAGGTGGGTTGGTCTCTGAGGAAGGCCAGCCTATACATGCAACAACTGAATAAAATAGTTGGGGCTAGTTAATAAAAATGAGAATGTCTTGGGCTGGTTAATATTTATATATTTAAAGGACCCATTGCTTTTTCACCTGAGGGCTGTATTTCATTAGATTTATGCATGAGGATATAATACCTGAAAGCTGTATAAAACTGGTAATGTTTTGTTAAATGCCAGCCACATTTTCATTTATGTTCCAGATGAAAATCTTCCCATCTTTGGCAGATTTACACCTGTTCCCAATCTTGGCTACTAATTTTTTTTTATTGTGGCCACTACGTCCTAATATAGTAACATAGGGAATTCCTGTGGATATTAGAATTAGACTCCCTGCCACCCAGTACACACACACACAAGAGCTGAGGCAACTGTCAAAAGTGTTAAGCAGTTATAACAAAGTAGTGATGCAACAGGGTCTGGAGATGTAGTCCTGCCAGTGGCATGCAGGATGGCAGGGGCAGCACAGGTGTCAAAGAGCGAAAATAAGATTCACAGAAACTGGAACACACATTGTGGAGAACGGTAAATGAGGAAAGCTCTTCTTGTAATTTTGTTAGAGGTCCTGAAGATCATGGTAGGCAAGAAGAGTTCACAAGGGTGGAGGTCTCAAATTTGGATTGCATTAGAACCAAGTGAGGATCCTATTCACAAGTATTAAGGTCTAAAGCCCTCCAACCTTTTAGACATACTGAGAATGAGCATATGGCAGTGCTTCTCAGACCTGCACTAGAAGGAAAGAAGTTACAGTTCCACAGAAAACACTAAGTAGTGAAGTCAGTTTCTGGGTAAATTCTGGCAATGTTTCTGCCCATGTCTAGTTTGCTTATAAACATATTATTATGTCTGTTGTTTCATTTTTTCTTGTTGAAA
The DNA here is from genome assembly GCF_036850765.1 of Saccopteryx bilineata. Lineage (NCBI taxonomy): Eukaryota > Metazoa > Chordata > Mammalia > Chiroptera > Emballonuridae > Saccopteryx > Saccopteryx bilineata. The sequence goes on along the minus strand of NC_089500.1, from coordinate 28,346,895 downwards.
ATTGTAAAGATTACAGGGTCCCTCATGTGAATCCTATTATTTTTAGAGGAAAGACAGAGAAGTAAAACAGTGGTTTAAGAAATAGTCATTCCAGGAGGTGCTGCACGCACACACGTACACACAGGATTCCATTACAAAACACACTTACGGAACACTGAACACAGGTACCTCTACAAACACTTTCATGATCCAAGCTACACTTTAGTCCACTTCATATTCTGTGGAATACTAAACTTCAAAAATCAATTTACCTTTGTTTAAACTAGTGTTTCCAATATTTATCTGCCCATAGAACCCTCATTTATTCTGCTTGTATCCAACATAATTTGGAAGATGCCGCCTTCAGTGGAATTTTTACTCTATTAACTTGTTTTAACATTTGATTTTTTATTCCGATCTACCACAGAGTTCACTTTAATGGAACCTTATCTTTGTTCATTTCTAGAGTGAAACTGTCCAGTTGAATTTGCTAAGTCAGGGGCTTAAGACTAAAATGTTTACCTGTTCTTCATAGAAAGTAAGTGTAACAAACTCAGGTAAGACATCCATAAAACTTATGCAGATCTAAAGAAAGATCTGCTTAAATTCTTCCAATGTTTAAATGTCTAAATATCGGGTCTTACCCAAAAGCAAATAAGTGCTAACCCAAGAGCCAGAGAATGTAAATACTTCTTGATGTCTGATGTCTACACTTAAGAGGGCAAAGACACTTGATAGCAAGTGAGAGAATATCTGTATGTCTATCATCTATCTATCTATCTATCTATCTATCTATCTATCTATCTATCTATCATCTATCTATCTATCTATCTATCATCTATCTATCCATCTATCATCTATCTATCTATCTATCTATCTATCTATCTATCTATCTATCTATCTATCTATCATCTATCTATCATCTATCTATCTATCTATCAATCATCTATCTATCTATCTATCTATCATCTATCTACCTATCTATCTATCTACCATCTATCTATCTATCAATCAATCAATCAATCATTTAATCAGTCTGTTTCTATCTATCCTGGGTTTAGTGGGTGAGGAGGCAGGGAAGGTTGGAAAGAAAATAAAAGGAAGCTGCGTGACAAACCTTCTTAAAGTGTCACAAAAATAATTAGAAGACAAGTCTTTTGCGCTGCATTGGAGCATCTCCAGCCCTTTCTGGTCCCAGAGTGGAAGGAGAAGTCAATTTGCCTACACTCAATTTCTTTTAGCTTTTGTGGTGTTTTATTTTGAAAATGTAACACTCCATTATTATGTGCCCTTCAGAAATGAGTAGGACTGTTAAGATTTACTCAAAGAAATGTGCCCATTCTGGCATTTGCATTCTGAAACCTCCAGCTGTTACATCTCAGGGGACAAGGTTTCATCATTTAGGCTAACCTGCTTTGTCTGCTGGCTAAACACAGCATAATGAAAGAAAGGCATAGCCCTCCCTATTAATATCCCCACCAAAATGGTGTGTGTGTGTGTGTGTGTGTGTGTGTGTAAATTTGTTACCAAAGATTAAAGATTAACTTAATCTGACACATCAAAATCACCCAAAGTCCATAGTTTTTATTAGTGTTCACTCTTGGTTTTGTATATTCTATGAGTTTAGACAAATATACAATGTCATGTATCTATCACTGTAATATCATGCATAGTTTTTCCACTGTCCTAAAAATTCTCTGTGCTCCACCTTTTTATTCCTCCCCAACTTCAACCCCCTGGCAAACACGGATCCTTTTACTGTCTTCAGAGTTGAGCCTTTTCCAATAATGTGGAGTTGGAATCATATAGTATGTAGCCTATTCAGATTGGATTCTTTCACCAATTGATGCATGTTAAAGTTTCTCCATGTCTTTTGATAATTTCTTAGCTCTGTAAGAAATTGATAAAATGTCTTCATAGCATCTGCAGATCTTCTCTGGTGAGAAATCTGTTCAGGTCTTGAACCCGTTTTGTAATTAGGCTGTTCTTTCTCTTATTGTTGAGTTTAAAGAGTTCTTCATATATTTTGGACACCAGTTCTTTATCATATGTGGGGTTTTTTTGCAAATATTTCCTCACAGTTTGTGGCTTGTCTTCTCTTTCCTTTGACATTGTCCTTGACATAGTAGTAGTTTCTAATTGCGGTGAAGTTCAGCTTATCCATATTTCTTTCATGGATCATGAATAGCTTTGGTGCTGTATCTAAAACATCACCGCCATACCCAGAGCCATGTACGTATTCTCCAAAAAAGTTTTATAATTTTGCATTTTACATTTAGGGTTGTGTTACATTCTGAGTTAACTTTTGAGAATTATTGAGGGGTGTTAATGTAAATGCAATTGTGATTTTAATTATGTATTCCACTTGTTCATTCTATATATGGAAAAGTGATTGAGTTTTATAAATTAACCGTGTATTCTGTAAACTTACTATAACTGTTTATTACTTCCAGGAGGGTTTTTTCTCTTTTTTTTTTTTTTTTGCTAATTCTTTTACATTTCCTACATAGACGATCATGCCATCTGTGAACAAGGAAAGTTGTACTTCTTCTGCCTATTATGCATACTTCTTATAGTTTCTTTACTTTTCTTATGGCATCAGCTAGATCTTCCAGTACGATGTGGAAAGGAGTAGTGAGAGGAAACATGTTCTATAGCCCTGTGATTAATTCTAAGACTTTAACTGAATCTGTGTCTCTGGAGTATGATGTTTACAAATGTTTCAGTTCTTTTCCACTCTACTTATGTGAAACTGGGTGGCAAAAGGGGCCTGGAGTTGGATATTTCCTTTTTCCCACCTGGAAGACTAGAGCTGACTGGTGGTGGCTATCTCCCTTCCCAGGTTAATTAAACTCAGAAAATAGCCATCTGGTTAAGCTCTGGTTAACTATTTCATCCAAAGAGGAGTAGTTCTTGTTAAGAACATGGTGCTCTGAAGTATTTCAACATTATTTCTTTTCTCCTCTCCCTGCCGAAAGGATAAGTGGCTTTTTCTCCTAAATTTATGGGGGAACCTAGCCAAGTTCCTGCAGGTAAAACTCACAATATAGTGGCAGGCTACTGACTGTATCCCCCTGGAATTATTAACTCTCAGAATTATCAAATGCAGTTCAGGTGTTTCTACTTGGCACTAATTTCTGCTGTGGTTCGTACTGCTACTCTCTAGTCACCTGTCTTTCTCCCCAAGCTTGGAGGCAGCAGAATTGCCTGTGTCCTCCCAAATAATGTATATAAGAGTTGTTGATTTTTCATTCTTTTCAGTTTAAAATTGTCAGGATGAGGTATCAACTTCTAAGCTCGTTACATGCTGAATTGGAAATGTGAGGCAATTTAATATTTTAAATCAATAATATATTGATAATAGAACTTTGCAAACTGATTGCTTTTATCCTAAGTGAGATAAAGAATATTGAGTCTTTTAGAAGCATTTCAAACACAAAATAATAATGGCTGTGAAGAGATAAGCAAAGTCCTATGTAGAAGAGGCACTGAGCTCCAGTTAAACATATGGCATCAATGATGTTTTGCAATAGGATAACGACACTCATACAAGTACTATTGGGTTGTTTTGGTAATGACTGATAATGTTTAAGTATGATGGACAATTGTTTCCATGGTTCCATATTGCCTACATATCCCAAGTTGTCTTTCTTTCTTCTTGCTTTTCTTCTCCTAAGAGTTTTTGAAAGCCAAAATTTCTGATACCCAGGTAATTTCAATGTCTGACAACTATGTCATGAGATACAATAGAGTGAATCATGAAAATACATCCTTTCCAGCAATAAATGTTTTATGATATTAATTCAAGTGATTACAAAGGAAGCTTCTCTGATTATTGTAGATTGTTTAGGCTCTCCTCCCAATTTCTCTTTTTAGTACCGAAGGGGAGGTTATTTGGTTCAATTGGGGAACAGTATATGGGTAGAACAGACAGATTATAAAAACTTCCACTTTGGGATATTTCTATAATGTCCCCAAAATAAAACTATCTCAATTTACTATCTCTGTACAAGAGTAGGTCTGCAAATTCATTGTCCCAATATCTTAGTGCATTTAGGTTTTTGAAACAAACTACCGTAGACTGATGGCTTTTAAACAACAGAAACTTATTTTCACAGGTCTAGAAGCTAGAAGTCCAACATCAGATGCTAGCATGATAAGCTAGCTCCCTGGCCTCTTGTTGAGTCACTAATCCTATATATGAGGGCTCTATCCTTATGACCTAATTACATCACAGAGACCTTTCCTCCAAATACCATCATACAAAGGATTAGTATTTTAACATATGAATTTGCTGGGATGCAGACATACAGTTCATATCATTCAGGTATGCTGGGGAAAACAATATGAATAGGATAACTATGTTTACACTAAGAAGGTAAATGCATTTGTTTTGGAGTCTTCTGAGGTCCTTTCCAATAACTTTTGTGCTTTTTATTGGATGATTAAACAATTTTGCTAATTTTATTGTTGTGTCTAACACACTAAACTCTGCACAATCCCATGAACATCATCTTGGAATACAGAATCCCACAGACAATAAATATCAGAACACCTGCTTTTATGTCTTGTATCAGTTATTTCTATTTTAATGAGAATTAAAAGTATAGATCTATTTTCTTAGTTAACATAAATTTTTATTATTATTGAAAGCATTTGATAGAAAAATGTTGCCCCTCAAAATAGAGATTTCACACATCAAAGAGTAAGTAGGAGTGATAATTTTTATAACTCAGAAATATAAAGAAAGTATTGAGCTTTGTGAATTAGAAAGAAGTATGTATTATAATTTCATGTTAGGTCTCTCTTGGGTATAATCTGTAAGGAAGATCTGTAAATCTTTTGTCCAATTGCAGCCTAATTTTCATTTTACTTTTCTCTTTTTCTTTTGTTAATGAATACTTTGAAAAGGAAACAATGGGAAAGAAAGAGATAAAAGAAACTGCAGCTCCATCAATTTTCTCATTCCCTCTCATTAGCTAAGAGACCAATGTTAGTACCTTTGTGATTTTTGTAGTATTGACTTTAGGCTATTTTCAATTTGTGAAAATAAATGACACCCTCCATTTCTCATTGTTTCTTCTGAATAAGAGAATTCTATGGGTTCAAGTATAATAATTGGTTAACAATATTTAAGATGCCTCTTACTGATAGCCCCAAAAGTATTAGAGATTGAAATAGTGTTAAACCATTTTATAAATAGCCCCAGTTTCGCTCTTTGTACTTTGTCTTATTTTTTGGTTACAAACATGTTTAAAATTAAAATTATATATATAATCATTCCCTTTAACTTTAAATAGTAATGCTTAATATTGTTAATAATATTTAACTTAAAGAATATTTCAAGCAATATTCATCTTTGTTTTTCTAGGACTACATCTGGTAGAACTTACTTCACTCTCTTTTCTTTTCATAAATTATGTTCTAATTTTGTATTTTTGTTGAAAGCAGATAGCCATATGTATTTATTTCTAATCTGGGAATTGCTGTATTAAAAAAAAAACAGCTATTAATATTTATTGCATTTACTGTTGTATTTGGATTTGTTCAAACCAACTGTCCAAACAAATACATAGTAGAGAAGCTTAACAGAACAATGAGCTGGGAAATGTTTAACAATTCTGGATTAAAAGAAATCATGAATATCAGAAATAAAAGGTAGTAGTTACTACAGTTGCTACATATTTAAAATATAATATTAAAATGTTATATATTGTTACCGCCTTAATGAAAATGAACACATTTTCTTTAAAATACCACTTGCAAAATTTACACAAAGTGAAATACAGGGTCTAAAAAGCCCTATTTCTAAAAAAGTATTTATATTTTTTATCAAAACTTTCCTACCAATTAAGTGCAGAAGTAAATTATATCAAAAATTTAGAAAAGAAATGACATCACTGATACACACTGTCCTTTAAAAAAATAAAGATATTTCCCAATTGTTTTATAAAGCTTACATAACCCTGAGGCACATCTAAGCAGACCTTACAAAAAGAAAGAAAAAGTGAGAAAGAGAAAGAGGAAAAGAAAGAGAAAGAAAAAGAGAAAGAAATTAGAAATTTTCCTCATAAACAAAGTTGTACATATTTTAACAGTATATAATAAAATTTAATTTGATTACAGATAAAAAGGATAATATACCGTGATCTTAAATAAAGGATAGCTTTACATATAAAATTATTCAATGTATATTTTTTCTTATTTTAGAACAAAGGAAAAATATACTTATTTCAATAGATGCAGAAAACACATTTGGAAAAGTTCAATGCCACTCATAATAAAAGTGCTTAGCAACCTAGCTATGTGGGTATAGATGAGAATTTCCTTAGTCCGACCCAGGACATCTAAGAAAAAGCAACAAGAACAACAAAAAGAACCCTACTACAAACTAAGTTCATATAAAGAGTAAAACAATTTTCTCCCAAAATAATAAAAGAAAATAGTAAGGATATCCATTAACATTTCTGTTGTACACTGTGCTGGAGGACCTAGCTATTGCAATATTGCAAAGTAAAAAACAAACTTATAAGAACAGTTACAGATGGAATTATTATTTGTTTTGTTTTTTTTTTTAGATTTTATTTATTTGCTATAGAGAGGGAAGAGAGAAAGAGAGAGAAGGGGGGAGGAGCAGGAAGCATCAACTTCCATATGTGCCTTGACCAGGCAAGCCCAGGGTTTTGAACCGGCAACCTCAGCGTTTCCAGGTTGACGCTTTATCCACTGTGCCACCACAGGTCAGGCCAGATGGAATTATTATTTACTGCTGTCTCTTGACTCTTATTTAAGGTAGCTATGTTTTTATGTATTAAAAAATTATTAAATTCAAGCTCATCTTCATCAAGAATTCAGGATTTTCAGGGCATTGAATCTGTCTCTCTATGGGTTTTCATTTATGTATATCAAGGACCCTAGATTATTTCCAGCTAGACTCAATTTATAGTATGCCCTGTCTTAGTGACAGAGGCTTGATTTTTCCAGGGAGAAGTAAAACCAAACAGCGACAAGTGTTCTTGTGGTCTTCTATAGCAATGGACACATTTTCCTCACTCAGTCTTTAACTAGTTTCATCCAGGGATCTCAGTTCTAAATTCTTGGACTCCTCTAGGGGTAATTCTTTGACTTGCATGGGTGTACAAGCTTGCATGATTGATACCCCAATCTCTACATGCCCCAAACAATGCCTCAGGTAATTAAAACTATTATATCTAGGTCTAAGTGGCTTTGATTCTGGCATCTAAGAATTTTCATTGTTGAAGTTATTTTCTCCATACAACCTTAGCAATGTGTTTTGTTTTTGTTACTGCAATTAATGAGCATTTTGGAGGCTTATACAGAATCTTTTCAATTTATTTTTGTGTGTTATCTTGAAAATGCCAGAAATACTTTGTGTTCTAATAAAAACAATAAATATTTCTATTTTTACATGTGGAAATGGTCACAATATATTGAATTAAAAACTAAAATAAGCCCTGGTTGGTTGGCTCAGTGGTAGAATGTTAGCCCAGATTATGGATGTTCTGGGTTTGATTTCTGGTCAGGGCACACAGGGGATGCGCCCATCTGCTTCTCCCGCCATACCCCTCTCACTCTCCTCTCACTTATCCTACTGCTGCCATGGCTCAATCGAAGTGAGTGGGCCCTAGGTGCTGACGATGGCTCCATAGCCTCCACCTCAAGTGATAAGAGGAGCTCAGTTGCTGAGTAACAGAGCAATGCCCCAGAAGGGCAGAGCATTGCCCCCTAGTTGGCGTGCCAGGTGGATCCTGGTCTGGGTGCAAGTGGGAGTCTGTCTCTGCCTCCTCTCCTCTCACCAAATTAATTAAATAAATCTGGCTTATAGTATATATTTGTAATATAGTCATGTAGTATAAGTAAAAGTGATCATTTTACTGCTGTATTCAAGCATTATATATTGAGCATATTCTACATTTAGTTTGATCAAGTTATTAAAATTTAGAAGAACAAATAGGCACATAAGCAATTATATTGGAAAATATAATGGCTCTCCTAGTACATTGCATAGTTACTCCATAAAACATAAAATGAGTGAAGAATATTTTTAATAAAACTCTAGGATATATTTGAAAATTATTTCAAAATGTTCATTCCATTGAAATTACCAATTGCAAGAATTCTGAATCCAGTTTCCTCTCTTTGTATTTTTGTAAAACAGCAAACCTGACCATTCACACCTGGGCACACAGCAATACTTGTCCACCCTGGTGAAATGTGTAAGTAACTTAAGCAGTATAGGTTTATTTATTTTTCTTTTTGTCAAAATATTTATAACCAGGGACCCTGCATAGTGTAAACTGACTACTAGAGATGAGTGTGGTCTTTGCCTTTGCCATTTTCTTCCTCATCTTCTAAACCGCCAAAGAATGCCTGGTCCAGCAAACTTGGTTCAGATGCAGTGAATATGAGGTCACTCAGAAAGGATGAACTTTTACATTAAGTTACAGCTAACTGATCAGAGATTAATTTAGTGAGTGATGAGATATGTACATTAAAGAAGGTAATGGGAAACTGAAAATATTAACTTATTAAGTATTGATTTTCACAGATTTCTATATAGCTTGACATAAACAAATGGTAAAGGCAAAGAAACTTCACATAGATAAGAAGGATGTGGAAACAGTGGTTACAGTGAAGAACTATGAATTTAGACTTTTGTATTATAATGAGCTGTCCAAAGAAGAAAGTAAAAACAACAAAATGACTAGAAACAGGAAGTATGAACAAGATGGAGAACCTAAAATTAATTTTCAAAGAGTGGGGCTTCAAAGTTATAGAATTGTGTTTTTAAATAAGTCACTATATTTCTTCATGTCTTTGTTCCATCTATCATTGAAGTAGAATATTCTTAATATTTAATCTTTGGCAAAATCTTGCTGTGAAAAGAATATAATAATTAGCATTAAGCTGAATGAACTCATTCTTTATAAAGACCATGGTACCATATATTATTTTCTAATTTACCTATGGTAAAATTTACTGTTGCAAGCTCACCAGTGACCCAGGCTAGCTAATTTGGAAGAGGGTGACAGGCCTCTTTCTTTTACTCCAAACCTTATTTTTTGACATCTTTAACCTGAATCTTAAACTCATAGTATACAAGTTTCACTTCTTGCAGTAAATCTGTTTTCCTCCTTTTGGCTTCCATTTACATTCTATTAATAACTAGAGTATCTTGATTGTTTTTATGTATTATTTTTAAAATTCATTTTCTTCAACTACTGTTTCCTTAAATAAGACCATGATTATCACTTTAGTCTACTGTAACAGTGGCTTTATAAATAGTCTTTTATTTGTGTCTCAATATGAGGTTCTTCTTGAGTTCTGCAATCATATTGACATTCTTAGTGCATCTGTGTACAACATACAGCTCATCATTCACCTAACATTCTGTGAAATAGTGTTTCCATTTCTTTGTTCTTTCGGCTTCCTCCATGAGGACATTTCTTTTTTCTATTTCCATTCATCACCTTATGGTCTCATCTTTCAAGACCCAAACACAAATGTCATAGAATTCATAGCAAACTTATTTTACCCCAAAATTGTGCTCTTATATTTTTCTTAAAAACATTTTAATCTGGCCCTGGTCGGTTGGCTTAGGAGATACATCATCAGTCTGGTGTAAGGACATCCTGGGTTCGATTCCCAATCAGGGAACACCAGAGAAGTGACCAACTGCTTTTCTCTCTTTCTTTCTCCCCCTTTTCACTCTCTTCCCTTCTCAAAGCCAGTGGCTCGATTGTTTCCAGAGTCAGCCCTAGATGGGGTTGCCTGGTGGATCCTGGTTGGGGTGCATGTGGGAGTCTGTCTCACTATCTTCCCTCCTCTTACTTAAGAAAAAGAAAAACATTTAAGTCTAGGACTTGTTAAGATCAAGATGTTTGAGTCGATGTTCAGAAAGCATTTTTAACTACAGAGTTGAGATTTTTCACTTCAAGAAGTCTACATTGAAGACAAGCATTTGAAGCAATAAACATGCATGCCTGCTCGAAATTGTGTGTAGCAATAGATCAATCAGGCAGACATTAGAATGTTCAGTAAATGACAGATCCTTTCTGTTGTGTAAAACAGAAAGTCCAAACTCTCAAATTTCTCATGCAAAACATCTAACTTCTAGTCTCAAATAAATTTCCAAACTACCTTACTATTTTTTTTTTATTGAACATCTATATTGGCCAGTAGGTTTTGTTTCTAGAATAGTCTGTGTCTTGAAGAGTGTGCGTTTTCTTATGATGTTTCTTTCTTGGGGGAATAGTACTCAACTTCCCCTTGTGCACATTTATCCTACTAATTTTTTTTAACAGAGACAGAGAGAGAGTCAAAGAGAGGGATAGACAGGGACAGACAGACAGAAATGGATAGATGAGAAGCATCAATTATTAGTTTTTCATTGCACATTGGGACACCTTAGTTGTTCATTGATTGCTTTCTCATATGTGCCTTGACCATGGGCCTTCAGCAGACTGAGTAACCCTTGCTCGTGCCAGCAACCTTGGGTCCAAGTTGGTGAGCTTTTCCTCAAACTAGATGAGCCCACTTTCAAGCTGGCAACCTCAGGGTCTCGAACCTGGTTCTTCGGCATCCCAGTCCAATGCTCTATCCACTGTGCCACCTGGTCAGGCTATCCTACTCATTTTTTAAGGTAACCGTTTAGATGTTACTTCTCCACTGAGGTTTTCCTATATCCACCACAATTTCTTCTAAAAGAAAATAGCAATATTGTTATCTTATTATGGATTGATCACTTAGAATTATATAATCATAAAATTAATTAGAAGGGTCTTCATTCATTAGATAGTCCAAACTCATACACCTCGTACAAAATTTTTGACAAAAGTTTATGTCATAAGCCACATCGAAGAGAAGTTCTCTTCTATTTCCATTTCATTTTTAGGTCTACTAAATGTGCCAGTTTATATTACTAATTAACTTTTCTTTCTGTATCTTAGCTTTAAGCACTTTAAATACCCAGACCATATTTATACATACTACCTAGTATTTAACACAATACTTGGCCGAGTAAGTATATGTACAATACATTTTTATTTGTTTTATTAAAGACCTACAGTCAATATTAAATTTTAGTCCATATTGTTGTTCCCCAACAATAGCCTTTGTACCATCATTACCTCATCGGGTAAACAGAAAAATATCTGGATCCTTCCTACTTATTTTCCTTATAACCTACATATTTTTACTATAGTAATTACTGTTTGGAAAACTTTTGAAGTCTAAGCCAAACCATTTCTGGAAGGTGAAGCATTTTTAGCTAAAAAGTGGAAATAGATTTTGAAACTCATCTCTGTGTCAGCATATAGTATTTTAAAACTAATCTGTTCAGTTTCATTTTTCCCATTTTGTCAAATATCAAGGACATTCGGTGAAAGTCCTTTTTCTCCATATTTATTAGATCATGATTTACTAAATAGAGTAAAATAAAATTTTAAGTCAGATTCTTTCATTATCACAACAAACCTACAGATTTGTTAGTTATATTAATATTAATGATTATAGGACTTTATGGAATATTTCATTATAGATTATTTTAAATGCATTATATGAAATAGGTAAGTCAGGTCTTATTAGCTCTATTTTACTGGCATTTACTGAGGCTAAATGAGATTCCATCCTGACCTATGGTGGCACAGTGGATAAAGGGTTGAGCTGGAACACTGAGGTCGCCGATTCGAAACCCTGGGCTTGCCTGGTCAAGGCACATATAGGAGTTGATGCCTTCTGCCCCTCCTCTTCTCTCTTTCTCTCTCTATAAAAATGAATAAATTATATATATAAATATATAATTTTATATATAATTATAATATTTATAATTATATATATATAAATAAAATCTTTAATTTTTTTTTTTAAAAATCATTGAGATTCTATTACTTGCTCAGAAACTCCCAAGGTGGTACACTGAATTTCTTGTCTCCCTTCTCTGTTCTCTTCCTATTACTTCATGGCCTGCCCCCAACTGGCGAAGCAAGGCCCATCTTGGCTGTGAAATGCAGATAGCCTATAATTGCTGCCAAGGAGGCATATTGAGTGGGATGTACTGAATCTTTTGGTTGCATCAGGTTCTGCTGTGCATGTACGAATTTTGCCAGAATCAGCTTCTTTCATCAAGATGTTCAATTTCCAGAAATGAAATTTAATAGAATGAAATTTCATATCATCCACGGTTAGTGGATAGGAAATAAAATAGGGGATACTCGGTATTGGATAACCTCCACAAAATAATTGAGAAAATTCTCATGGTCACTACAAGAAAACTTTTATTTGACAGAGCACAAGTCTTAAAAATCTTGATTAATAAAAAAATGGGAGAATAAGAATATAACAGGAAAATAAGTGAGCAGTGCTGTGTGTGTATATGTAGCTTAAATTTAAATTCTTTAATTATTTTAATCTCTTATAAAAGTTTCCAGCTAATTTTAGATATCTCATACCATAGTTGACTAAATCAACTGAATGTTATGGAAGCATTTAGAAAGGAATTGGACATGCTTAATAATGATTTTTAAGTCTTCTGGCTTGGGGCCCTTGGAGGAAGGTGAGGGCAATCATTAGCTTCTTTTTAATTTTTTTTTTTTATAAAATGAATTGGTATGACAGGTGTTCAAAGCACAATTTTTCAGGAAATAGGGGAGAAAAGGTAGTTATAGAAACCATTATAAATGAACGAATAGCGCAATTCACATATAGGACTGTTAGTGAGAAATTCAAGGATACCTTTCCCTAGCCTTCTATTTTGCAAACTCAGGCACCCTATGTCACAGAATAAGGAACACCGAACTGGCATTCTGTCATATTCCCTTTTCTAATTCTTCTGATAAAACGTCTTATAGTTCTTTCTTTGCCTTTTCCTTTTTTTTTAGCTGTCCCAGCCTACTCCAGCAGTCTTTACAATTGCCTCAGCATCTGCATTTTATTATGAGATGTTTGGTGGCTGCCATTCTTACAGGGAACAAATATTTCAGGATAGCTAATTGTCAAATTAGAGCTAACACCAGAGGCTACTGACAGTGGCAAAATTTATTGATACAGAGATTCTTAGATCCTCTGGTTTCCAACCTTATCAAAAACCACATTAGTGTAGGCCTTGACTTCATTACTCAATGGCGGAAGGAAAGAACAGTCAACAGATAAACACTTTCTTTCCTTTGCTCCCTCCATGACTTCTCAGGTAGATCAAGGAACTGCTGACAGCCTTGTCTCTGGCTTCTCTCCTTCCTCTCCCCCATTTTTCTATTCTAAAAATGAGCTTTCCCCAAACATGTTCATAATGGGTAATCTTCACTTATTTGTGCAATATCAACTCTCATTGTGCATGTGGGTTTTATCCGCAACAAAAATGTGATGCCAAGCTGGGCCTGCCTCTGTGGCCACTGGATGTTTACTTGTCTAATGCAAACTAATTTCAATGTTTGTTCAAGAAAAACATCACCAGAAAGGCAAAACTGTAATCAAAACCTTTTCTCAGGCCTTGAAAAGGTAAATAGAAATGATAGTGCACAGCACAGCTTAGATTAGCAGGACCATCTTCTCCCTCTCCTAGGACAGCTGTTTAGGCACCATGGCTATTTTTGTTTATGATGTCTCAATTATTCTAACTATTGCCTAAACTCCAGAACTGATTAAATGTGAAATTTAATAAGTATTTCCACAATTTCTCTTACATGCTACTATTGTTACCGGTTCTATCTATTATCTGTCTATCTATCATCTATCTATTATCTATCTATCATCTATATATTGGTGTTTTAGCTCATACTATATAACACTCATAATAAGTAGAAAGTGAAAACTTCAAATTGAACTCTAAATTACGTCAGTGTTGACATCTCAAACGACCAAACAACCAAAAGCACTATTTATCATTATAGTAAAGGTTATTTTTCCAGTTTGAAGGAATCCTCCCATTCTGTTCATTTAGCTTGAATTGAAGGAGAGTGCTGAGTAGTGGAGACGGGCAGGGTTTGGGGCAGGAGAGAAAGGGACCAGAGAAGGAGACTCAGACTGGGAGAACGGCTGCAGCTGGCATCTTTGGAGCACTGTGCTTGCTTCAGCCTGTGCCATAAAACCATGTCTGAATTTCAATGTCACTTACCCCTAAGAATATGAGTGCGCTAGACAATAACCAACATCTTTTTCTGCTATACTAGAATTATGTAAAACCACACAAATCATCACTGTTGCTGCCCCCATGTTGTAATTATTAAATATTAAATAAAAATTAAATATAAGTTTAAGAACTGGCAGCACCAGCTGTCCTGTAAAGTCTGAAGGGTTTTTCTTGGTGAAGGTTTAGGGGTATGTGCTCCCATTGGTTTTTTAGAAGTCAGTGGACAGAGCATATAATCTTAATTTCCATAAAAGGTGTTAAGGATATTGATAAATTCTTTAGTACTTGTCAGCAAACAGATAAGAGAGCCTCGGAAAATAATGTTTCTTTTAAAAGTAATGATATAATGAAGATCCTTTCTAAGGTCACTAGTTACAAGCGAAATGAGGGAAGGCCACCTTATTTGCTAATGAGGCTTCTGCACTATCAATACTGAGCTCATTATATTCAAAGCTCTTTAAGGAATCTTAAGCATGAAACATGCTCCATGAAACCCAAATCTATTCTAGCTCATTCAACCTCAAAGGTCCTGGCTGAGGTTTCTTTCTCATAATTAGTGATTTCCAGAGTGTCATACCTGCTGCATGGTGCTACATGGCGCAGTCAGCATTGAAAAAAAAAGGATAACAATTCTAGGATTCATAAATGCATCCTCATGACAACACCCTGCCACCAGAGGCACAGACAACAGAGATAACCCAGCTGGTATGACTTACTTTCCAAAGCTATAACCCTAATGCATCCCAGTGGAGAAAAGAAAACGAGATTTATTATTAGTTCTGAGCTAATGCTAATCAATGAGCAAAATGCCACGAAGCTGAGCCAAGGCCATATATGCTGTCCAAGAAAAAATAAAAGGGAAAAGCAAGGATGAAATGCCTGCAATATGCAAGAGAAATACAGGGGAGAATAAAACCTTTTTTGTTAGGAAACTATCCCTCATGACCACGAGCAGTACTCAGCCATCTGCTCGCCGTACTGTGGTCTCGCCGTGCAAAGGCCTGTCATGTATAACAAGCAAACTTAGCATTAGGAAAAGTGAATATTTCCAAGATAATTTTCCTTGTATCAAATAAGTTTGTCAAGACCCCACAGGACTCTGTTTTACTGCATATGCACAGGTCTCAGATCTATAAGGACACACTCCCAACAGTATTCAGTTGCTGATAGTGGAAAGTACAGGCAGAGCCTTCAACCCTGAGGGAAGGTGGCAAGACAAACACAAAGTCACAGAGGGAGAAATACCCAAGGAAACTGGGCAAGGCCCCTAAGAAGCCCAGTGGAAATATATTTAGTAAAGAGAATCCCCATTCATCTTGCCATGAGATCAGGTTTGTATCTTCATTACCAGCCGGCATTCCTCCCTCATCCCCCAAGTCTTTCTACTCAAGGAGGAACAGTTATGGAAGATTTAGTTCACTTTCCCAGTACCTCTCTTGGGGAGCAGGGAATGTGACTGTCATGTGCAGTGCATATAGCAGCAGGATAAATGGACAAGAGAGAAGTTAGAATAAGCGAAGAGATGGAGAGTTCCCAAGTGCCAAGGTCAGATGTGCATGAGCGCTGAGTCTGAGAAGACAGGGAGAACTAGATGAGTGCTAAAACCATACTTAGACAGATGGCAATGGCCAGTAGAATCTCGGGGCTGCAGGCCATAGGCTAACAGCAAAAACCTGTACCCAATCTGAGGAACCTTGCGGTTCCATAAAGACTAGCAAGGACACAGTCACTAACAAAGAAATAAGAAGCTAATGTGGGTTTGTCCGCTGTCACCTCTCTATATTTCCTTGCTACCTCCTTGAGAGGCTACCTTGAGCAAGGTAGAACAGGAGAGTGGTGGTTGATTTCAATTCAAAGTGGCTGTCCAGGTAGTAAGCATGGTCCCAGGGAACAGGCAGATATAAATCACAGGTGTCCACCAGCGAAGACAGTCACATAATGCAGTTCTTTAAAATATAAAAGGCACGAGGTAATGCCAAACTTTAAATGCATGGGACAAACTTGCCTAGTGGTTAAGATTATACATTAAGGTAGACATGACTTTGAATTCTAGTTAAGTCTCGTAGGAAAACTGTGATTTCAGGCAAGTCACTAAATTTAGATTATAAAACCTCATAGAGATACCTCTAAAATTAAATAAATTAGTCTGCATATAATTCCTACGATAGTACCAATGTCCATTTGCTCAAATATCTTACCTATTGGGTTCCCTATGTAGCAAGTATTGCTCTAAATACCAAGGATTGGGAATAGAATGCAAAATATCCCCTGCCAATACAGTGCTTACACTGTGATATAAACATATAGTTAGCACTAAATCAACATTAGCTTTTATTATTAATATTTTTTAAAATTTGTTTTTTTGGGGTTTTTTTTTGTATTTTTTCGAAGCTGGAAATGGGGAGGCAGTCAGACAGACTCCCGCATGCGTCTGACTGGGATCCACCATCCATGCCCCCCGGGGGGCTATGCTCTGCCCATCTGGAGTGTTGCTCTGTTGCAACCAGAGCCATTCTAGCGCCTGAGGCAGAGGCCACGAAGCCATCCTCAGTGCCTGGGCCAACTTTGCTCCAATGGAGCCTTGGCTGCAGGAGGGGAAGAGAGAGACAGAGAGGAAGGAGAGGGGGAGGGGTGGAGAAGCAGATGGGCGCTTCTCCTGTGTGCCCTGACCGGGAATCAAACCCAGGACTCCTGCACACCAGGCCTATGCTCTACCACTGAGCCAACTGGCCAGGGCCTTATTATTAATATTTAATGCACTATTTAAATTAGTATTATTGTTGTTATAATTGCTCAAGTTAACATTTTTTTCTGTCACTATGATGAGAACTGGCATACCTAGTTCAATCTAAACAAATAAAAAGGTGATTCAAACAATAAAGATAATTGTATATTGACTTGGAAGGAAGGAAGAAAAGAAAGAGGGGTGAATCATAAGGTATACTCACATACATACACCCACTGACACTCATTTATACTGGCACGATTTAGAGATGCCCAAAGAATGAAACATTATATTCATTAAAATCAAGAATAAGACTGGTGTTCCAAATGTCATAATATTATTAAATATTAGTTCAGGGCTTCTAGTACATATAAAACAAAACAATGAAGTAACTGATATAGTCATTGGAAAAATATCCAAATATTTATTTTGATAATATACTCGTAATTATTATTTTAAGTACATAAATGTAATAGAATATTACTCAGCCACTGAAATGAAATACTGTCATTTGCAATACAATGGATAGATCTTTAGAATATTATGCTAAGCTAAATAATACTGAAAATGTCAAGAACCACTTTATTTCACTCATATATGGGATATAAAACTGAAAGCAACAGATGAACAAACAAGACAAACAAAACCTCATAGACACAGACAACAGTGGAGTGGTTACCAGAGGGAAGAGGGTAGAAGATTGTAAAGGGTAGAGAGGGTCAAATATACCACGAAGGAGGAGATTTGACTTTGGGTAGTGGCACAAAATGCAATATACAGATGATGTACCACGGACTTGTACACTTGAAACCTTATAATTTTATTAACCAGTATCAACCCAATAAGTTTAACTTAAAAGGTATATAACAAAACAGAGCAAAACAAAACAAAAAAGTTCTAACATTAAGAGATAAATTTGGGCAGATTGATGGACATAGAATATAAAAATTAAAATTTTCTCTATTTTAAATATATAGATATGAAATATCCCAGTTACAATTTGAGAAACATAAAAATCTTAAGGGTAGCCTAACCTGTGATGGCACAGTGGATATAGCGTCGACCTATAACACTGAGGTCGCTGGTTCGAAACCCTGCACTTGTCTGGTCAAGGCACATATGGGAGTTAATGCTTCCTGCTCCTCTCCCCTTTCTCTCTCTCTCTCTCTCCTCTCTTAAAAAAAAACTTAAAAGAAAAAAATCTTAAGTGTAAACACAGAGCAACTGAACCATAATGTTTTCATGGGAAAGAAATAAGAGCTAAATAAATAGAAATCAATCACATAACCTCTGTTAAGTTTACAAGTTTAAAAAAATAAATGTATCCCAAATATAGAAATATTTTACTTCATAATAGAAAAATGTTATCAAAATTCCCAGTACAATCAAGAAAATATGGAAAATAAGGGACAGTTATGGAGGAACAGCTTTATCTAAAGTCGGAGCACACTGTCAAGCCAGTGTGAGCTAATCTACACACTGCCCTAGGACCATATTTGTATAACAAAGATGTTGGCAATCTATGACCATGGCCAGTTCCTGCCTTCTACCTGTTTCATATGCATTTTACATTTTTAAATGATTGAAAAAAATCTAAAAGAAGAATGCTATTTTATGACACATATAAATTATTTTAAATTTAAGTTGTGGTGTCTGTAGTACAGTTTCATTGGAACACAGTATTCACATTTATTTCCCTACTGTCTATGGCTTCTTTTGTAACGCAACAGCAGAGTTCAGTAATCGTGAAAGAGGCCAACTGGCACACAAAGGATAAAATGTTCAGTACAGAAAATATTTTGATGATCCTTTGTATAAGCTATTATAGTTCTCTCTATGTATGTATATATAAACTTTTTTAAAAAGTGCAATTAAGAAAATATGAAAAAGCATAGATAATATCTGACCATAAAAATAGAAATATTTTTGTAAAAAGTTAAAAAGTCTAAAGCAGAGAAATTGTAATATGAAGGTGAGGCAAAAGGTTGATATATGTAATATATTATAGTTCACCCTTGTCATTGCCAAGAATAATGACAGGTAATGCAAAGGCAAAATTCACAAAGAGCAAATCCAAATGGCCAAACAAAACAAAAACTCAAAAGTCTATGGTAAGTAAGAAATGCAGATAAAAATGTGTTATTACTTTACAACCATTGGAATGGGAAAATTTTCAATAGTATTAGCACTTACTGCAGGTAGAGAAAATGACTTAAGGGTATTTAAATAAAAAAAAGTCTTTTTTGGCAAGCAATCCAGTAGAGTATACTGAACACTTGAAAAAATAGGCTTATCATTCCTACTCCTGAGAATCTTGAGAACAAGAAAAATAGGGCACGGAGATGTGTATCTTAAGTTTTTGCATTGCAGAATTATATAAGCAGGGGAAAAAAACAAGTAAAAGAAACAACCATCAGTATGTGTGTAATTGGGCAGATCTCTATGTGGAATACCATGCTGACATTATTTTTTTTGTAGTTTTATTGATTTTAATTTATTGTGTTTACATAGATTAAAGTGTCCCACTGAATACATGCCCCCACCCCTGTGTTCCCCTCAACATCCCCCTTGTGCCCCTCCCCCCAACAGCCTGCCCCCTTCCCTCCAGGATTTGCAGGGGAGATACCATGATCATGCATGCTGCCATTATTTTATAGGAATAGTTTGCTGTTGGCATAGAAAAAAGAATTGAGTGACAGAATATTAATATTATTTATTTAAGAATGAGATGGAGAATGTGGGGGAAGAGAAGGAGAGGGGAGGGGAAAGAAAAAAATTTTAAAGTAATAACAAAAAAACCCCTGCCTACTATACCCTACATATGTCATAATTACCTTGATGCATCTGTGAGTATATGTGTGCAAATGAACATATTTCTTTTCTTTTCTTTTCTTTTTTTTTTTTTTTTGTATTTTTCTGAAGTTGGAAACGGGAAGGCAGTTAGATAGACTCCCACATGCACCCGACCAGGATCCACTTGGCATGCCCACCAGGGGGTGATGCTCTGCCCATCTGGGGCGTCGCTCTGCCACAATCAGAGCCATTCTAGCACCTGAGGCAGAGGCCACAGAGCCATCCTCAGTGCCCGGGCCATCTTTGCTCCAATGGAGCCCTGGCTGCGGGAGGGGAAGAGAGAGACAGAAAGGAAGGAGAGGGGAAGGGATGGAGAAGCAGATGGGCGCTTCTCCTGTGTGCCCTGGCCGGGAATCAAACCCGGGACTCCTGCATGCCAGGCCGATGATCTACCACTGAGCCAACCGGCCAGGGCTAAATGAACATATTTAAGAACTACTTTTTGATACAATTTTGTTTGCTTTGCTCCACATTTTTAAATTGCCATGACTTTCTATATTTTAAGTGTTTTGAACAATATTAGTTAATTAAATTTGTATCCATATCAAATATTTCTTTTACATTATAAAATTGTCCTTTTAATGATATTTATATTTCCATTCTTGCTTTTTAAAAGCTCACATTTAATATTTACTTAACTTGTTGTCTACCTTCACATAATCCCATTTTTTATTGTTGTTGCATGTTTTTCTTTTTGTTAAAATCAAATATTTCACTGGCGCCTCTTCACATGTCTAAATTAAATTGTCTTTATTTTTACACCATAGTGGTCATACTTGCCTTCATTTTTCTGATGTTCTCAATTTATTTTTGTATAAACCATGATTAGTAGACAGTACTTATTTTATTAGTAATGTCTACTTCCTCCTTCTCTTTCTTTTCTATGTCTACTCTTAGAAATCAAAGTGAACAAGGGCTATGTTTTCATTATCCAGTGACCCATATCTAGTAACCATTCCATAATCTTTTTTTCCTTGTTTATTTCTTTTCCTTCCAGCTTGTTTTTCCAAAGCTATCTTTAGTACCACTGACTTTATTTTATGTACTGATATGTCTCTTATATTTCTTTTACCTTTTTTTTTTTTTTTTTTTCATTTTTCCGAAGCTGGAAACGGGGGAGGCAGTCAGACAGACTCCCGCATGCGCCCGACAGGGATCCACCCGGCATGCCCACCAGGGGGCGATGCTCTGCCCATCTGGGGCATCGCTCTGTTGCATCCAGAGCCATTCTAGCGCCTGAGGCAGAGGCCACAGAGCCATCCCCAGCACCCGGGCCATCTTTGCTTCAATGGAGCCTCGGCTGCGGGAGGGGAAGAGAGAGACAGAGAGGAAGGAGAGGGGGAGGGGTGGAGAAGCAGATGGGCGCTTCTCCTGTGTGCCCTGGCCGGGAATCGAACCCGGGACTCCTGCACGCCAGGCCGATGTTCTACCACTGAGCCAACCGGCCAGGGCCTCCTACTTATATTTCTCATTAAGAATTAAATACAGGATACTTGGTTATTCACTGTCCTACATCACATCTTTTATTGATCAGTTGTCACATTACAAAAGCAATGTCCTTCACTTTATAAAGGATATAAATTAGGTACTTTATCTATTTTCCTGATTTATATTAATGTTACAGAGTTCCTCAACATTTTTAGCATTTTTGTATTTATTCTTACAATTAAATTTCTCTTAGACTCCATGTTGATTTTTTTTTTTTTATACAAAGGAGAATTCTAGCTAGGCACATGTTGGAGATCTGTCACAGGCAATGACTGCTTTCAGTCCTGGAAGCCTGAGTACCTGTAGAGGCAATAGGCAATCCAATTTCTAAATCTGGAGGCTAGAAAGATATGCCAAGCACAGATCTTGGCACACTGAAGATTTCTCCCTAAGAAACAAGTAATACCTAACTTTAGATACAAATTCTCACTTCATTTTTTCTGGTTTATCCTGATATGAGCCTGGAGGAGAAAAATCCATTATGAGGGAAACCCTGATTTCTGTTGACAGAGGCTTTAAGACCCAAATATAACAAACTTCTCTAATGAATCAAAGATTCTGCAATATGGTAGAAAAGATACTATTCTTCCTCCCTCCTTAAGTGTAAAATGTAAATATGACTAGAGGCAAATCATATTGACTGGGCAGTTGATGGACCTGAGTAATCATGCTAACTCCTAGGGACTACGTCTTATATTGTTATTTACAAAACAGAGAAGAAGGAACAAATTCCCTGATTAATTTAATTCTGAACCCCAACCCATTGGTAAGAACGATTGTGAAAATCTTTAGCAGAGAAAGAAATGTTCTAACTTATTTATTTTTATGGCAGATGCAGTTGCTGCATTAGGAGTGTTTTCCTATGGCACAGAGAAGTCTAGGTAGAGCCAATCTCATATTAAATTCTTTTATCATTCACATTTCTTTTCCTCTCTCTACTGATCTCCCCTCTATTCTTTACATTTACCTTTCTCTTCCATTTTTCTCCTTACTATTTATATTAAAATGTTTCTTTAGAAACAGCCATAAAATAGGATTAATAGGGCAACCTGATTAGAGCAGTATATTGTATTTCTGCAGCATGAAAGTGGAAAAATCTCAGAGCCCCCTAAAACACTAGATAAATGGAAATGGATGGTGGCAGTAAAAAAAAAAGGAATTCTAAGGGTACATTTTTATGCATTACTCTTTTAAAATTATCTTACTTTTTCATTATAAAAATAATGTGTTATTTTACTCAATTTGAAATATACAGGAAAGCCTATAGATAATGAAAAAAGTTTACTTGTAATCTCACCAACTTGAAATAAGCATTGTGAAAATATGAGCATGTTTTCTATAGTGTATATATATATATATATATATATATATATATATATATATATTTACTCTATGTGAATCTAAAATGAAATTGGGGTCATTTTTGATATACTGTGAGTAAACTTATTTACATTTAACAATATATTACAAAGTTTTTATATTTATAAATATTTGTACATTCTTTTTAGTGCCCTTCTAGGAATGTTAATTTCAAACCAATTCTCTCTTATCAAACTTTCAGATTCTTTCAATTTTTTGCTATTATAATTGTGATGCAATTTTTAATTAAATATTTTTGCATAGTATTGATTGTCTTTGTAAGTTATATAATGGAATGTAGACTTTTTAAAAAAATATTTTTACTTATTCATTATAGAGAGGAGAGAGAGAGAGAGAGAGAGAGAGAGAAGGGGGAAGGAGCAGAAAGCATCAACTCCCATATGTACCTTGACCAGGCAAGCCAGGGTGAACCGGCAACCTCAGTGTTTCCAGGTTGACGCTTTATCCACTGTGCCACCACAGGTCAGGCCTGGAATGTAGACTTTTAACAGAATCTGTCCTTCAAGAATTTACTTTTCCTTTAAAATTGAATATATGCTAATGTACTTTAGGGTCTTAATGGGTCTGAGTGATAATTTCCCACAGTAAGTAAAACATATAAACTATCCCTATTTTTTTTCTATTTTCTTTTTATTTTCAGTATAAGATTCTAAAGGATCATAAATTAACCACCATAAAAGTCAAGAGTGTTTTGATATCTAACTCCATTTTTTTTAATGGAAGTTAGATAACTAAGCCTGTGTCCAGTGGGATCCTGTCAATAATTCCATCCCAAATATTCTTTACAGATGTCCTTTTCTTTGACCTGGTTTATAGCTCTTACAATGTTCTACATATAATATGTATATATTTTCCACTTCAAATGTTAAAAATCCTAGATTCATCTGTCTTAGAAAATTTTCACTAAAAATACCCATAGGAATAATCCATTTAACAAGTCTAATACAAATGGAATATGGTGTTTTCTTGACTTACAATGGTGCTCATAATTTAATGAATAAGAACAATAACAAGCAATTTATTGATCATTTTTACCGTAGCAAGAATGCACTTGCTTCTCAGTATAAGACGTAAGAATATAAGGAATAAGAAATCGACAATTTACTTGATACACCAAAGTAACTTTTGTTATGAGCTCATAGTTAACAGAGTTTTCATGTCAGAAAAGTATGTTAGCACATGACCTCTAACAGCCCTGCAAAGGAAATTAGAGAGAGATAGAACTGTGTATTTCTAGCCATGGTATTTATCCTGATTAAAAAAAATCCATATGTAACTTAGAATTGACCCAACAGAAGTCAATGTCTTGGACCAGTGTGAAATTGGATACTTTGGTACAAGTGAGAAACAATAAAATAAAGTTTTAAAGAAACAGGTTGTACTTTGAATTCTGGTACTATAGTTATAACAAATGATTGAGGAAGAAAAGGGAGTAGAAAAAGAAGGGAAAAAAAGAAAGAAAAGAAGGATAAATGGTAGAAAGAAAAAGGGAAAGAATAAAGAATGAACAAAGGTTGAGAGATTGGGTTGAAATTTTGTTTGCTAATACATGAAAGAATATAAAATAAACTGATAGTTTTATTAGTTCTTAATCATATAACTTATGCTTTCTATTCTTCACTTCATTAAGTGGGTTCTGTTTACTTTTCCTTTCCATGCGGGCCTTGGGGTAAAGAATGGGAAGTAAGGTACAAGGAGGCCATTATGATGTTTTCATTATTTTTAAAATATATTGGTTAATAACAACCTTTGTCCATTCACATGATTTATACATGTCACAGTTAACATGAATTTGTTACACACACTCTGGTAGTAATTGTTTATGTGCCTAATGCCCATCAGACAAATGTCTACAGAGGCAGAGTGGTTTGGGAAAAATTTTCACTAGGGACACTAACGTTCAACTACTCAGTAGATTTCACTGAGAAGCAGCATAATACTCTGGCATTGGTTTGAATTTCCCATCAATTTGTATCTCTTTGTGCCACATACCTTCCAACATACCTCATGCTAAGGCTTTCGTGTTCTTATTTAGCTCAATAATATAAATAAACTCATCCCCTCCCCCCAAAACAGAGGAGAAAACATTGGCATTTTTTTCTTGATATTTTGAGCAAAGGTTGATTTTACAAAATAAAATGGTCAGTTAAAACATTTTTTGAATAATTATTATATTTCATGTATAAGGTAAAATATAGAAATACAAATTTATCATTTTCTACAAGCTTAGGTAAAAAATTTTTTCAAAATTTTCTTTAATCAACAATTTCCCAAAATAATTTATATCTGTGAAGGTGGAATGAATGTAAACACACATCCTTAAGCTGTTTTGCTTATCTGTGCGTGTATTCGTGTGTGTTCTTCTGCACACATACTATATCTGTATGAAATATCTTGGTGATTTGATTCTATCACTTTCTACACTGTAATCATATATTTGAGATAACAGAAAGTGGAGTTTCTACAAACTTTTACAGCTTACTATGAGCTGTCAAATCAACTCAGTGAAACACTGCATTCAATTTACTGCCTGTCATCACAAACTTTAGTAAAGTCGTATCGGAGGTCAGGTACATTTTCAGCCTCTGTCTTGGTCTCACAGATCTCAAGGTCCTATCAGTGTGATATGAAGTTGACTATTTTTTATAAGATGACAGTCAGAGCCTAGAATATTTAAGTCCCCAGACCTACTTTCCAAGTCCATGATAACATTCTCAAGTAAAGCTTTAGATATAAACAAAAAGTAACTAAGGTATTTGATTGATATAATTGACCTTACAAACTATGCAACATCTGTAATTAGCTCCCCTGGGAATATTGGTCTATAGGAACATGGGGCAGGATAAATCTCATATTCAGAAAAGCATACTAATCAATGTTTTTGTAAAAGGTGGGATGATAGAAAAGAACTAAATGTATTTTCTTTGAGTGTCCCTTTCACTGTAATAATACGTATTAGTATGTGTTAGTATGGATATAGCAATAGGAAGAATCACTGCATTGCATCAAAACGCTATTAGTCAAAATTTGGGAGAGTTGATTGGTTAATCACACAGCTGGTTTTCATTTAATATAAAAATACCTATTTATGAATATTTTGTCTTTCTTTGGCTCATGGATTGGTTTCTACTGAGTCTTATAATTTCTTTTTGACTATCGCATCTATAATTAAATTTCCATATGTTTAAATTTTGGCTTTGAAAGGCTAACTAGCCATATGCTTCAACCTCATTTCTGGCACACTTGATGAAATGTACAATGAATAATCATGTGATTGTGTAAGTTATCATCATTTACATAGTGATGATAATATATATGTATCCATAGCTATCTCAATGTTAGTAAAAAAAAAAAAAGTAATTGAAATTTGCCAATTTCTGAATATTTGTTTTAAAGCATACTTAAATATTCTATTGAAATATTCCATTTTAAGCAAAGGTAAAATTATGTACACACTCGTACTCTTTCAGTGACCTCAGCTGAAAGTGAGAAGGCATTTATAATTGTCTGGAAGCTGTGACTGCTGAAAAATTTATTATTGCCTGTAAAACATTCAAAGTTTTAAGATTTAACAATCAAAAAGTATAATAATAATACAATTTTAATATAATTTTAGATTTATTTTTTATATCCTAACATGATATTGACATTTAGTTTTGGTCAAATTTCAATTATAGTATTCAAAATTCCACCATCTGTCTTTTAAGCAAATTGTGTATTGATTGCATGTTGAAAATAGGTATCTTGTACAGATCATCAAAATAGAACGAAGAACTTCCAATGAAAACTTTCTTAAATCTGCTACAAAATATATCCTGGGATCTGAACATGTCTGTTTACGTCTTATACTGTTACTTCAGCAAAGGTTATCACTCACTGCCTTTCCCCTGGATACCTAGAAAGAAGTCCTAAATAAGCTCAGAACTATTATTCTTACCTTTTTAAAATCTTGTCTCAAGAAGAAATAATCTTTTAAAATCATATGGCATAGTCTGCATTAAATTCCTGTAATGGTTCTACAGTACACATTTCTTTTTCAATCTTAATTTTTTACTTTGGTTTAAAATACTTCTTGGGCTACCTCTTGCCCACTACTTTCAGTATTTAAACATTTCTTTGCTACTCCTCTCGCTCTTTTACTTGCATGCACCCCACCACGCTTGTTTCTGACTTAAGAACTTGATCTTTATTCTACCTGGAACTTTGGAACCACAAATTCTCATAACTTGGTTCTTCACAGTCAGTACTCATCGCTAACATCACCTCTTCTAAAAGGCTCATCATGTCACTCTCATGGTTCTGATTCTTTTGTAGACACTGATTCTTTTTTGAAACACTGATATACGCTATAAACTTTTCCCCTCTAAAGTGCGCATATTCATAGCCACATGGTTTTTAACTGGGAGTTGACAGAACCTGTTAATTACATATATAGAAGCCCTAGAAGTCCAAGTACCTAGATTAAAAATTCTGAATTTCTCTAGTTCTTATAATCAACACTTTATCATCTTTCCAGGAAGTTATCATTATCTAAAGTATTTTATTATCTATTTACCTATTTTCCCTCTGAAGTGTATAAGTTTTACTAGAGAAGGTAAGTATTTTCTTTCTGATTCACTGAATCCCCCAAATCTGAAATAGTGCCCAAATTTGAGTAGGCATTCAATAAATACCTGTTAGATGAATGAATGATTGAATAATTGTTTTTCATAACAACTGTAGGAGAGAAGATATGCATAATTAAGAGGCCTGAACTATTTATGAGTGTGTTTATTATTGCAGGTTCAAGAAAATTTCTGTGTGTCTCTCCAGAAACTCCACTGGCATCTGCTTTTGGTAGTTGAGAATTGAACCCCTTCACATCAAGTGTCCCATATGTAGAGTAAAGAAGTTGAACATACAAACACACCAGAACAGATTTAAAAATACTCATAGAAGGATAGCAAAGCCCTCACCATTTCATTGGAACAGCTTGGCTTGGCCAAAATGGAGAGCAGTCAAAGGAAAAAAAATATTAAAGCCTGTGAGTCAGAATGATTGGAAGATGCCCCAAGTGACGTTGAGGTAATTTGTGGGTAGTTTAATGTAATAAGCTAAAAGTATAGTATTTTGTATCTAAGAGATGTGAGTTTAATTTTCAACCCTGACATTTACTAGGTGTGTGACCTTAGGTAATTTAATTCAATTATCAAAATATACACTTTTTCTGACCTTCTGATAAAAATGTTTGATTTGTTTTCCCCTTCTTCAAAGAGAGCTGGACAGTCAGCATCTTACTTATGGCACTGAGAATGTAACCACAGATTCCTGAATGCTCCCCTTTTCCAGAGAGGCATAGGATATAAAATGAAGCAAACAAAACAAAATAATAAATAAATAAATGTTTAACAAGAAAAGAGTAGTAAGACACGATTGATTCGGCTTAAACAGCTACCTTAAAATTAGGAATGGCTTTGAGGTGTGATTGAACTACTGGTAATTTTTCTTCTTTCATAATATACCATCTATTTCATCATGTTTGACTAAATATTATCTTACTTCTTTGTATTAAGAAAGATTGGTGTTGAGTTTAATTTGCTTAGTATTTTCACTAAGCTGATGTGTCCTGATGGGTAAATGCAGTAATCTCACCCATTAATTTTGGTCTCCTCCTTATTACCTTACACTTTAGAAAGCCAGTCACTCTGATAGCTATTCTTACTCTTCCTACTTCTCTTCTTCCTCATTTATTTCCTTCCCCTGAACTCTCTCCATGGCCACATGTGAATCATTGTACTTCCAAGACTGTTCAGAAGACATAAATCAGAATGGCAAGTGACTGGTACTGAAGATCACGCAGATGAAAGACAAAATAATAGGAAATGAAACAATGGAGCCAATAAACATGAGGGCTGATATAAGAAGAGGCAGCCTGTTTGGCCCATGTTATTTCAAAAAATAAAACTAGAACTAAAGCACCAAGAGGCACATTTGGACTTATGTTATAATTTTTATACAAGGAAAAGTTTTCAAACAATAAATTGTTCTGCCTAGTAAGGAAAGATGTTCCCTGTCATGTAAAACAGTAAAGTTGAGTAGACAGGGATGTAATATATTAATATCCAGGGCATTAATTCTGGTTGCTTCAGATTCTATTGAGTTATATAATGTCTCTCCTCTGATTTACACAAACAAAATGGAGCTGTAATGCAATAAATGTCTGCAGAATTTTCCTGAATGTGGTAGCAACTGATTTTTCTACTCTCTTACCCTCTGTTCCATCCAGTTATAATACAAAACAACACCCCTGGTAATCAATGCAGGCACATGATAAAAAATGAATGAAAATAGATATCTCATTACTGTAGCTAGAAAGTGATTAGTCTGGAAAGAACCAATTACTTACTTCTCTAGACTACATACACACTATAGGAAGAAGAAACCCTTCCTTTGTATGCTGATTGCTAAGTTAAATGATCTGCTCTGAGTGCCCACTAGTCATTTCCCTAGTCAAATGCAGGGAAAGCCTATAGAGTTGGAAAGCATGCAACTAAACATAAAGGCTAAACTGAAAAATTGAAAAAAGTCGGAGTCCCAAAGATACTGTTAGTTTCCTTAACATTCTGTCAAGCTTCTTGTCAGTTTTACTCCTGTGCTGCCCAATATGCCATACAGTCAATGTCCCCCACAGCATCTAGTGTAACATAATGCTCAAACCTAATCTTAAGCTATGCATACTAGGATTGTCAGACTATCAATACTTGGCATTTATAATATATTTGATGTACTAATACTTTTAGGAAGAGGTAATCCTAAGGATTTCCAAGAAACAAAATCATATTGCAATTGACTTTTCTATCCACCCTCTTCTAGGGCTCTGATAAGGGCACAAGAAATACTTCATTTGTGGGGATCAACCATCTGGATTTGACAAGAACTCTAAAGGTGTTCATCTTAGAATTTTTACTGATATTCCTGTAATGGGAAAAGGGAGAGAACTCAAACCTTAGAAAGTCAGGGGCTTACCCTGATGCTGCCATGACTAATGCAATATTTTTTTTTTAAATAGTATCTTTTATTTTTCTTAATCATTGAATCTTGCATTGAAATACATGATAGATAATTTCTTATCTTAACATAAGCTGTTTTCATTTTTTAACCTATTCCCAGAAATCTTTCAATAAAAAATGTGCTAGGATTAAGTACTGTGTTTATAATACAGAATTATATCACCTTTAGACATACAATATTATAGCCCCATGGGTACCTTGTTTGAGAAAAGTTGATGATGAAAACCTGTAGGCACAATAAAAACCAAGCATTACTCCCCCATGGGTTCTGGGAAGAAAATAAATACTAAGATTTATCTTAAATTTCCAACTGCCCTATAATTTACCAAATTTAGTTTATTTTGTTGGTCCTAAATCCAAAATATCTACTAGAAAGTGTCACACAAATTGCCTTTATACAAAAAAGTGTTAAGATATTCAGGTTTACTGATTGATTAAAAGAATTTGGTGAAGGATTTCTGATAACTTGCTCTTAATATTTAAAATGAATATGATGTTGGCTATCTAGAAAACTGTAATCATCAGTCTTTACAATATGGTTGCTTGATATCCTCATTACAAATAATGAATTAGACTCTAAAAGAAAACAAAAACACCAAAAACAATTATTTTAAACTTACAGATTCTAAATTTACAAGCTTATTTTGGTATGTGCTTGACCTGCTTTGAGAAGCCAAACTGCCATAGGAATTGGAGAGAACAAGTATGAGAAGTGGTTGCTTTTACCAAGTGGTACCATGGGAGGAATCAGATTGAAATTTAAAATGTGATATAAATTATTCACCATGATGTTAACGTTTTAAACAGAGTCTTTTCACATCTCGTATTCCGTTGGGATCCACAATGATCCTCTGAGGTAGATAAGACTAGTATCATTATCCCCACTCTACAGATGAAGATATTTATGCCACTGCAAGTTGAATGAGTTGCCCAAGGTCAGACAATATTTAACCTAGAAACAAGTCCTGGAGCCCTTTTTCTCTTCCTGGGCTTTACCTATTTTCTTTTGGCGGCTGCCTTATATTCAGAAAAGAGACACTGTTTTT
This sequence comes from Saccopteryx bilineata, assembly GCF_036850765.1. Classification (NCBI taxonomy): domain Eukaryota; kingdom Metazoa; phylum Chordata; class Mammalia; order Chiroptera; family Emballonuridae; genus Saccopteryx; species Saccopteryx bilineata. The sequence continues at coordinate 28,316,229 of NC_089500.1, read as the reverse complement.
ACAAATACTGTGAAAATATGGAGAGAAAAGAGTGCATTTTGATATCACAGAATATTCAAACTGGCTTTACCATAGGTGCTGACACATATATTGATTTTGTCTATTAAATACACACTCACACACCCATAAGGCATAAGTCAGATTTTATGATGGGTACATAAGTAAGTAGATTTCCCAACACATTTATCAATTATAGTGAAAGACTCAATTCTCAGTCCAATGTCTTAAGATGAATCTTTCATCACTTTTTTTTTCTCTTTTTCTATACAAATCATTAGCAATATCTTCTGGCTTTACCTTTAGCATATTACGAATCTAAAACTTCTTCCTACAACTTTCTGACCAAATTACTTTCATTTCTCACCTCAGTCACTGCAATCACTTGATAAGTTTCTTCCTCTCTTTTCTTTCCCATTTATATTCTAGAAGTATACTCTATATTTGATCTTTGCATAAGAGTTAAGTCTTCTAAATCTGTGAATTAGTCTTGCTCTTCTTTCAATAATTTTCAGTGGCTTCCCATCATATTTTAAATAAAATGTACATTGCTTGCTGTGGCAAAACCTAGTAATTGGCCTCAATTATCAATCATTTTCCTCAAGACCTCCTTTAAAAAAATAAATATTTGGAAACTCAGCTGGCAACATTTCATAGTTACCTTTGTCTACTATGGGTACCAATCTGTGCAATGTAGGAGTCATGCCCCTAAACAGTGTATGTGTTTTATTTTCTTCTCCTCAGTTAAAACCCTGACTTAGTGTATCTCAATCTACTTCATTTTTCTCAAAGAAACCTGCCACTATTTTAAATAATATGACATATCTATATACTGTTCTCTCCAATAAGAGAAAGGTCTCCCTGTAAGCAAGGACTTTGTCCTGTTCATGCCTGTGGCCCAGAGTCTGGAATAGTATTTAGCTCAAGACAGTCTTTTCACTTCTCTTTTGACTGTAAGTTATTGAGCAGGGTTAAGCACAGCCTGCTGTGAAGATGGAGATGAATGGGAAATAAAGAAACATGGAGAGCTGAAACACACGGTGGAAACTGTAACAGTCATAGCTGTTAATATAAACATATTCTTCATTGAATACTGAGATTGTGTTAGGCCCTCCTTTAGATCTTTCCACGGTATGAGAGACTATCCTTATTCCCATGTTACATATAAGTTAGCTAAGATTTGCTGAGATTAATGACAAGTCAGTAGCTAATTGTAACTGGCATAGAAAGAACAAGATTATTTGTCTCTTAAGGTTTCAGCTCATTCTCTTGAGATATTTTCTGTCAATGAGGCATATTCTTAAACAGAAAAAAAGTGATTATTCTCTTGTTAAATCAATACTAAACTATTCATGGTTTGTGGTCTGGTATAATGACCCCAACAATCCTCAGCCTAATATTTATTTGCTCCACTCCACAGAATGGCAACTGAGTTACTGAATCTTTGTGTCTTCATGGTGCAGGGAAGGGAGCGGGAGTCTTGGAATCAAAAAACTGTACTTTTGCTTGAGTCCATACTGGAGATTATACACATAAACTATTTTTGTGATATTCCAAATTATATATACTATGTGTGAAGGGTAAAGTTACCTGTGTACACGGAATTCAGCGAGAGAGAATAGGGAATCTATACAAAGGAAGCTTGACCTTTGGGTATAAGGCCATTGACTTAACAACAGATTTTTGCTTGTACAGTTAAAATTAGGAGCCTGAAGGGCCCTGGCCAGTTGGCTCAGTGGTAGAGCGTTGGCCTGGCGTGCAGAAGTTCCGGGTTCGATTCCCGGCCAGGGCACACAGGAGAAGCGCCCATCTGCTTCTCCATCCCTCCCCCTCTCCTTCCTCTCTGTCTCTCTCTTCCCCTCCTGCAACCGAGGCTCCATTGGAGCAAGGATGGCCCGGGTGCTGGGGATGGCTCTGTGGCCTCTGCCTCAGGCGCTAGAGTGGCTCTGGTCGCAACATAGCGACATCCCGGATGGGCAGAGCGTCGCCCCCTGGTGGGAGTGCCGGGGGGAGGGGGGAGATCCCGGTTGGGCGCATGCGAGAGTCTGTCTGTCTCTGCCTGTTTCCAGCTTCAGAAAAATACAAAAAAAAAAGAAAAAAATTAGGAGCCTGAAGGAAGTCGGCAGGGACATCTGAAGGTCGACAGCAGGGACACTGGGACTAAGCGGAGGGAATATCTTCCCCAAATGCTCAAAAAAAAAACCCAACTTCTTTGACATAAACTACATTTACCCCAGGTCAGCATCTGGCTAAGAGATTTTGGAAACAGGAGTATAGTTTCATATCCTCCTAACTAAGGAATTTGAGCACTAAACATAATACATGTCCTTTAATTTTGTGGCCCCCTGAATGCTCCCTTTTCTGACAGCAACAACAAAACAACATTGTCAACATATATCTGAATCATTTTAAAGCTATATTCAAACAGCTACAGGTCTTTCAGACAGAAAATCCATTTTGGTGACTTAATCTGGGTCCTTGCAAGCACCTCAAATCATAAACATTAACCTTTTCTCTTCTGTGTTCCATTTTCTGTGTTCCTCACAGGTCCATCTTCTTCACATGTTCCTTTTCACTCACATTATTGAGTTACACAGTATGCATAAAAGTCATAAACAGAATCATATACACAATAATATAATTCATCCCTAAAAACTAGGAATAAGATGCTGACCAAATATGAGACCTATCCAGTCATAAACCATGTGTCAAGCATGATATAGTACAGTGTGTTTGCAAAGTCATGGTGCACTTTTGACTGGTCACAGGGAAGCAACAAAAGATGATAGAAATGTGAAATCTGCACCAAATAAAAGAAAAACACTCCCAGTTTCTGTAGGATGATGTGGCAGCATGTGCGCATGTGCAGATGATGACGTAACCCCATGTATACAGCGGAGCAGCCCACGGCCATGCCAGTCAAGATATGGACAGTACAGAGGAAAGTTCAGTGTGTTCTGTGTCTCACTAAATTCGAATCCGTGACCATAGTGCAATCTGAATATCGGCGCATTTATAACGAAGTGCCACCACATAGGAATAACATTATTTGGTGGGATAAGCAGTTGAAGGAAACCAGCAGTTTGGTGGAGAAACCCTGTTCTGGTAGGCCATCAGTCAATGACGAGTCTGTAGAGGCTACATGGGATAGCTACCTAAGGAGCCCTAAACAATCTGTGCTTGAGCCCACATTGAACTGCACTGAATAGGTATGAAACTGGGAGAGTTTTCCTTTTATTTGGTGCAGATTTCACATTTCTATTATCTTCTGTTGCTTTCCTGTGACCGGTCAAAAGTACACCATGACTTTACGGACACACTGTATATTATAGGACAAGAAAACAACCAGTATCTCAACACAGACAGCATTCTTGATGTTCCAGAAAATGCTTTGGAAAATAAAGCCAGTGTTAGGAATGAAATGTGTCCTTCCCAAGTCCATATGTTGAAGTCCTACCATCAATGTGGCTGTGTTTAGACATGGAGCTTTTAAGAATGCAGTTAAGGTTAAATGAGGTAATAGGGGTGGGACACTAATTCAGTAGGGACTTATGTTTTTATAAGAGGAAGACACCAGATGTCCCTCTTTGTATGCATGCATGTGCTCAGAAGAATGGCCATGGGAAAGCACAGTTAAAAGAAGGTCATCTATAAGCCAGGAGGAAAGGTCTCACCAGAAACCAATGCTGGTGGCACCTTAATCTTGATCTCCTATCTTCCAGAACTGAGAAATTAAATTTCAGCTTTTAAGTAACCCAGTGTATGGTATTGCATTATTATAGCATAAGCAAATCAATATAATCAGTAACTAATATTTTGAGAGATCCCTTATGGACAGTTTTATAAATGGTCACTATTTATTTGTATTTCAATTTAGGAAAAGTGAGACTTAGAGATCTAGGTCATATTTCTAACATTTTCAGAAAATGGCAGAGTTGAGACAAAAGCTCAAACCACATGGTTTACAATCCTAATGCTCAGGCAGTATGCATTTATGTCACCCTCTGAGTAGCACACTACTATGAAAAATGTCCACAGGTCTTCAGAAATAAGAAGTAGTATTAAAAAGACACACCTGTGCCATTGGGATCTAAAATATGTTTATAGGATTTTTCTCACTTTATGCATTGCTCTGTGAGTAATGCACTCACATAGATTTTCCTTAAGATTGTTAAGATTGTATGTCTGACCTTCCCTGGGTTAGTGTACATGAGAATGAACACCCCATACCTAATTTCCTTTCCAAACTAAGAACTTTCTTCTTGAAGTAATAAAGAGCTTTTTTCTTTAGTAGCTGTCATAAGAAAACGATGAAGTCAAAACTGAGAAGCGGAGCATGCATTCACATATTACCTTTCTCCCAAACTAACCGCTGTTTTATGTCCATCTGATGTATTAACACTCCACAATAAAGTCCCACAATGTAATAATTTGCAAAGAGTTAATAGTATTTTTTATTAAATCAGTGAAGCAAGAAGTTGCATCAATTTGTAAGATAAAATTTAAAGACAAACAAACTTCAAACAATGGTTAAATGTTTAATCAAGGTGTTTCAGTGATGATATAAATGTCAAAACAAGAGACTTATGCATCCAAACCTTTAAAACATCAGGGTGTCTTATTATTTTTAATACTTTTCAAAAAAACATGTATTTTTTAATCAACAACTTCTATTACCTAACTTTATGGTTCATAAACTGTTATAGTTGTCAGAAGATCTACACTTTTCTCTTTCTACCCAACCAATAAAAATAAATGAGAAAATTGAAGATATTTTTATTTTTTGTGTGGGATTATAATTGAAACTTTCAAAAACTTTTTTCTTTCTTTTACCTCCTCACACAATGCTGTACTTGATGTAGCACATGTGAGAGAAATGTACTTGTGGGATAGCATGTGAATCTGGCTTACACGTTCTTATTTCAGATCAGACCATTTTGCCTGAAAATAATTTAATCCTCTAGCTCTTTAGATTCTCCCATATATCTAATATGTCTAACAGTTTATTTACAAATATTTAACAAATGTAATAGCATCTATGTTTGTATCAAACAGTTGCTTTCTGAATGTTTCTACATCCTTTCAATTTTACCCCTAAAACAAATGTTTGGGGTAGATAAAGCAGATGTTATTTTTTTATGATTCAAAAGACACTGAGGTTCAGTGATTTGCTTACTATGCCTTAGCACGTGTTCTGTTTCTTTCTCCACCACAGCATGTGATTATTCAAAGACAGGCTCTTTATTCTTTTCACATAGTATATTTTTTATCAATACTTTATGAAAAATTTCTATGATAACCAGAAAAAATATGGCCTTAATGAATATTAATCAATTCTCAATGTTATATCTCACAGCATCAGGTTTTCAGAAATGTCTTAACCATCACGATACTTTATTTAATGACAACCTAATGTGTGTTCTGAACAAGTGCTGGTGAGATTCTATCATTTCAACACACAGTTTCCGTCCTCCAGGTAGGTAGCTTAGCTGGCTGCAGGGCAAGCGTTTGAAGTACTGACTATATAAAATATTGTATTTTTTGCTCCATAAGATGCACCTGACCATAAGACACACCTAGGGTTTTAAGGAGGAAAATAAGAAAAAAATATTCTGAACCAAATGGTGTGTTAAAATATTTAATAAAATACCATATTTTTTGCTCCATAAGACACACGGGCATTTATTTCCCCCTCTACTTTTTGGGGGAAAAAGTGTGTCTTATAGAGCAAAAAATATGGTAATACATTTGGCTTAATAGAGTTTATATGAAGACATCCCATCACTACATAGTTACATGGATTAATAAAAATTCTCAACGAGTATAAGACAAAGGGACATCTTTCATCAATCAGTACAGGCCTTCCACAATATGTACGATGAAAACCATAATACTCATGAAATAAGATCATTATAGGTGGGACATATAGGGAAAATTTCATTTTGATATTGAGAGATTTGAGCTAGTCCTTGTTTATTTGCTTTAGATTTTCCTACCAATTCATCTTTTAACTTGTGTGTCACCTCTGCTATCCCACCTCCGTTAGTACACACTTGTGCCTGAAAATGTTCTCAGACAACTCAGGAGAAAACAGCTGGTATCACGGAGACAAATGATTGGTTGAGCATTGTTTTCATGGTCACCAAATAACCTGGTGATTGCTCTCGGGCATCTAGTTAAATAGCCCAATCTGATAAAAGACAAAATTGACTAAAACTTAACCTTTGATATGATTCTTTATTTATATGATTGTAATTATTCAAACTTTAGCATACATATTTCTACTATATTTATTATACAGACATGTTAGTCTTCCTGGAGTTAGATACAGAATCTTGCATTATAGTTTATTCAGTCATGGTATACATATATTTATGGTCCTTTTAGTTTGCTTAAATCAAATACTGAGGATGTCTATTTGCTCAAAGAGATTCTTTATTCTTCTTTAATTGCCTGGCTTTAAGTACATGAAGACATTTTGCGTAGAATATGATCCACAGTACATTGAGATAGTTAGAAAACTTTTCAAATTATCTCAGTTTAAGAAATTCATCCTCTAAATAACTGAGTAGATGTAGCCATGTAGGAGGGAAAGTCTTCTGATAAATTTCAAATATAGTGATTACAGTCCACATGACTTCATCCCAAAATTAAAGTGGGCAATTTAAGAATTTCTAAAATTTCAAAGTCACACTGGTTGAATCCTTGATACATTTTTAATGCCTATGTCCTTCTAGCCCAGATGAGTGTCCTGCCTTGGTCATTTAATATGCATGCCTCAAAACAAGATTGTGATTATTTTCCTTCTCACTGGGCATTCTCTTTTCTTGGACTCACACATGGTTTGAGTGTTTCATTTTCAGTATCACACAAACCCTGAACCTTCATCAAAACTGTGAATATCCAACAAGTTTACTGGCATTTGCCTATAATCATCTTCAAATGAACTGTCATCACAGTCTTAATCTATCTTTGGCTGCATGGATTGTTCCCACTTTGCCTGCCAACTTTTTCAGTACTTGAAAAGTTTTGCTAAGGTTTTAAATTTATTCATTGGCGATTGTAAAAATATGTGCAAGAATAGGTTACTTATTTAAACACGTAAAACACCTTATCTGATACTTCATCATGGCAGCAAGCCATAAAACCCCAAATGTTGAATTTAAGACTATCACCAAATATTGTAGCATTACCTCATTTGGAGAAAGAATCAAAGATATGTAGCATTTAAATTATTACAAAAGCAATTTCAGTGTTAATCAATTACCCAGATATTTTATTGACTTGATGCCCAAAGTCCAGATGTTTGGAAATATCTATTATTGGCATGATGTAAACACATTCAATGACTATTAATTTAGTCTGCTGAAAGGGATAATATTACTCTCAGATAACCTGCTTATTAATAATGCTTTTGTATATACATTTTTCCTACAATGTACAGTCCCAAAACACACAAAATCAGAAACATACCTCAGTTCTGTAGTTGCTGCTGAAAGATTCTATTAGACATAAAACATCCTACTGGCCTCCTTTTGATCTACTGGCTACCTTCAATGGCCTAGAAAGCCAATGAGGAAGTAAGTAAAACTTAACAATCATCATCCATGTCATTGAAAAATGCAAATTTAATATACTAATTTAACTTGTTTTTATTTGTCTTCTTGCTCAGAATGGCAATTTTTGTTCTGAGAACTCTTTAGCTGTAACCTGTTCTCTTCTGGATTAAATTTTCCATAAAATTTTGCAAAGACAACACAAGAAAAAGTTTATGAGTATCTCCTTGGCAGCTACAAATATTCCCATTGTGTCCTTGTTGAATAACAAATTTAAAGTGCAGAATTGGCACTGGAAGATTGACTGGATTCTAAATGAACTTTTTAATAGTCATGTAAAACTAGAGGGAACAGAGCAGCAGTAATGAAGGGAAATACAAGGCTAAGTATTGGAAAGTAATTAGCGAGCTCATAACTGACAACCCTTTGATGGCCTGAATCACTTCCAGAAAGATAAGAGTATATTGTTTAAAAAACAATTAAATCCCACACGCACATTCATAGAATTATTTCACATTCATATGCAAATAAAGAGGCCTAGATTCTTTGAACATACTAATATGTACCAACAGGGAAGCATTATATTTGGCACTGGAATATCTGAGTGTGTAAAATGCAACCATAATAAATGTGTGTACTACAGACCAATGGGTTTTATAAGGTCCCTAGGTTTTTAAATGTCACGATGTGGTTAAGGTCTACTGACAAACATTGTATGCATAGATTCAACTAGATTTATCAAGAGGTATTTAGTTATTTGTACTGACATCAGAAACAAAAGAATACAGACAACCCTGCTGTCAGTATTTCCCTCTTCTGATTAATAGCCTTTATTCATGGGTCAGTAGAATTTACATATATCGATTTAATAAACAAAAACACAATATCGAAAGCAGAAACTAAACACACTAATAGTCTGAGTCCTATGAACATGATTATTGCATTGAAAACTCCTACTTTTTTTTAGTTTTGACTAAAATCTACAATCTTAACTTCCTATCCTGGTAATGACTTACCTTCATAATTCAGCATGAATTCATCATATTGTTTCCAGTTAAGCCTTTTTCTTCAACAAATTAATATATTTCAGTCCTCTAAACTCATATCTCTTCTATTCACTTGTGCTATGTTTATGTCTATACATAATTATCCACTCTCTTTTCTGTATTCTAACCATTCTTTAAGACCCATGGCAACACCCATTTCTCAATGCTCTCACAGTCCGTAAACACATTTCCCACTAAACAGAATCCCTGACCCCGACTATTCTACTCCATTGTCAATATTAGATATTTAACCAGATGCATCTTTTATATTTAAATAGTTACTATTTCAGCCCCTATTTTAAATTGCCTTGAGTGAAAGTTTGTATGTATGCAGGTATTGGTATGCACATGTATACAATTTATTCACAGCTTAGCTACCCATTTTGATTATAAAGGCTTGGCAGGACAAGCGATATCTAATACCTCATTTGTTTAGTGCTCATAATTCTTGAGTCTCGACAAAATCATCTGTTCAATAAATATTTGGGTGCCTATTCACAACTTGCTATACTTAAAAATGTATAACATAGAAGCAGTGACAAATGCCAGAACATATTTAAAAACATATATTTATGAATGTTAAAAAATCTACTTTATTATAAACCAAATGATTATTTCTGAATCATTACTTTGACTACAGATATTAGTGAATGTAATATAAAAGAGATTATCACATTAACTAAGAAGGAAAAGCCAGTGAGTTTTATATATTATTATTATTGATTTAAAAAAGAGAGATATCAATTTGATGTTCCACATATTTGTGCATTCATTGATTTATTTTTGTTTGTTCCCTGAGCAGAGATCAAACCCGCAACCTTGGCATATTGGGATGATGCTAAGCAACTGAGCTATCAGGCCAGGGCAGGCCAGGGCAATTCAGGGCAAGCCAGGGATATTTTAAATAAATCATCCTATCTAATGTCAGATGCTCTAAAAGGAATTTAGGATCAAGAAGAAAGCTCAATGACCTTTTAAATCAGAAAGAAAAAACAAAAACCCAGAAACATAAAACCACCTGCTCACTGTCCTGTAGCTTTCTTTAAGCCTGGCCTTGGGCGTACTAGACCAGAGTTAGCTCCTTAAGTTCAAAATGCTGTCCCCAAGGGAAGTAAACTTCCTGACCCATCAATACTGTGGTCTCTGCAATATACAGCTGATTATAGAATTGCACACTTGAAACCTATACATGTATAATTTTATGAACCAATGTTACTCCAATAAATTTAATTTAAAATAAAATTTAAATACTGTGGTCTCTTGCCTGTGCACTAGATTCAGTAAATGCAGCTAACACATTTGATCTAACCAGTGAACACAGAGCATCCTTGCTTCTTGTGGTAAAGCCTGAGGCCTAAGTCTTAATTCGCAAGTCATTGTATAGACTGCATAATTAACTCTCTAATAATCCCTCTCTTGTCTCATGCTGTACCATACAGATTTCTACCACCTTACATGATTTTTCTTGAATCCTCTATCTCTGGTTTGCTTTTGGCTTTGCTTTAAATCCAAAATGTTGAAGCTTGTAGTCTATGCTTTTCTGTGTTTTACAGTACCTGAGAGAATATTTGGTATAGTACGGTCTCTTTAAATATTTTGTTTATTTGATAACTATTGCAGTATAAATTGTTCTGAAATACTACAAATATTCCTATATCATTGACTAAAAAAGAGTCAAAGTTTCTGGAATCAGACACTCTTGAAAGCCTGAATTCATCTCTACTTTTGGCTGAAGCCACAGCAATCCTATCTTCTATGGCAGAAAAGTCCATGAGACACTAAGAAGCAGCTCCTTTGTATGAATGGTCCTTATTCAAGACTGAGTGTCTGAAGATTGCTATCAAAGCATTGTGGCAGGTGGTCTTCCTTACAAGTTGGATATCATCATACTCACCATATCATAAGATTGAGCAGGCCTTACAGCAAATATCATATAGTAAAAATGTATCTAAAGGACACAAATTAGTTACACTGATACTATGTCTAGACTGCTACTGCACTTGTCATCTCTTTGTTATTTCAAACTTATGACCTTTTGTCAGTTTCCCAGAACCAGTTGACAGAGAAAAAAAATCGTGCCTGAATCCGCAATGGGTGGGTCAGAGATTTGATGCAAATTGTACCATTGTTGCACATGGGGGGAATTCTAAAGAACAGTAGTGAGGGAAATCCTTCCAGTAGGCAGAGATTAAAACATTAAAATTGGCTGGAAAGTCTATATGGCATGAGATGATGACCGAGGGGAGGATAAACAGGAACTCCTGGGCAGTGGCATATGGTCAATCAGGGTCTAAAAGATGTAAGATTGAAAAATCACAGACAAGATCTTGGGAAAAACTATGTTGATAAACTTAAAGGTTTGAGCATATAGTATGCCAATCTTTTTGTCTCACTTCCTTTCCCACTAGAAGGCACCCCCTATGTAGGAAACTTTTAGCCACCAGATGAACCTAGTGGCTTGTCTACTAGATATTGGTTAGCACTGTTTTCAGCCCCTGCTACACTTGAACAATGGTCTCTCAAATGGACTTGCAATGGTTTCAGAAGTGTAAACAAAATGAACTCATATTTGGGCTCCATCTCAGCAAGCTGATCTGGCTGCCATGCTGCTGAATGTGTGCCATCATCAGGGGAGATATGCTGAGACCCAGTCATGTTAACTTCCCTTGAGAAGAATAGCAAACCAGCTGACAAGTTGATCACATCAGATTCCTCTCACTTTCAAGGGAATAGAGATTTATGCCTATCATAATTGTTCTCTCTTTTGGACAAAGGTGTGTTTTTTCTGCTGGCAGTGCCTACACTGAGAGCTGATAGAACAACTGCTCTCCAGAGAGTGTACCCTGCAATACATGTCATCCAAACAAGGTTACCATTTTCCAGGGAAGGGGGTGAAATGGGTTTACCTTCCAGGGTCTATAATGACAAAAATCATTTATTAGGCTCTGCTCTGGGCAATATTTTAGAAATATACAAGCATCATAAAGAAAGTTAGTATAATAACTACCTTAAAGTCATGTAGCCAGTAATTGTTAAGTGTTGGAAGATGATTTGACTTTGTGTGGTGGACACTCAATGCAAAATACAGATCACGTGTCACAGAAATGTACACGTGCAACCTATATGATCTTATTAACCAATGTCACCCCAATAAATTTAATAACATAAAAATGTTGGGTATGAATACAATATCTTATTTCAGAGCCTAATCTCTGTATACTGTGTCACATTACTCCTTCACAATATAAATCACTGAACAGATGACACATCTGTTAACAACCAGCTGTTTAACAGTGGCCCAAATGTGGACATTCACTTATACAGAGAGCCTTTTAACATTAGAGGGTATTAATGATTAATCATCTCAGTGAAAACAGTAGGAATTATTGCCTTTTGAAAATGGGAGTAATTAAAAAAAATGAAGAAAAAATTAGAATTCACTATAATCACTCAGTTCCTTGCTTGACAGTTTCAATGTTAATGCTATAGGTCAAATCATGTCTACCAAAGTTTCAATTAGATAAATTAGGGGGATATGGTTCTTTAAATATAAGAATGGTACGTTAAAATCATTTGGGAGGAAAGGTGTTGATATTAATTCCCAGGGCCAGACTCCCAATCAACTCAGTCATCTAAAATTTGATCACATATCCAGAAGTTAGGGTTGATTTCTGAGCACACAGAAATTTAACTATACACATCTAAAAGTCTTTGTAAAATAAGGAAGATACTCTCAAGTAGGACATTAAATATAAAATTAGTCAATATATCATAATCTGTGAGGAGAAGCTATAAACCTTAAAGAGCCCATGAAAGTTCTAGAAAGAGAGACTGCTGAAGTGATTTAGAGACATAGGAACAAATGGTTCAAAATATACCCCTAATGCACAATATGTTTATACATGTAATTATGACCATAAAAGAAGAGCTCCCTCAACCCCCACTTAGAGATGTGTGCAATGTAAGAATGTTTAATTTTAGTGCTTTGTTATCTATTTATTTATTTAAAGTGTTAAGAATTAAAGAAAAAGCTTTATTTGTCATAGCAATATAATTTTGGAATGCTCTCCTATCATACTGGGAACATAAAGAAACTATCCTACTTCCTGGGCCCACTCTTCACAGCAATTTTTAAAAAGAGTAAAGAAACTATGGAAAGAATACTCAACAAATGCACTACCTAGTTCATTTTTCCATCATGTGGTTGAAAGTTTTCTTTCTTTCTTTTCCCTATTACAGTGGAGTCTAAGGCCATTAGACCTAGTGGTCAAGTCAAAAGGTATGTGAAGAACTATAATAAAATTATGTGTGGGTAAAAGTCAATATTAAATATAGGTCAGATAGGATTGAATGAACACTTTTCCTCAAAAGCCTAAATTCAAAGCTAAAGTAGTAAAAATAAAAATAAAATAATGCTTCCATGCCTTAAGACTGAGTTGCTCCCAATTGAGTAGGTTAGTTATCCAGCCCCTTCAGTTGTCTAACCTTCCTTTTATGTTTCAAAATACTGATCAACAGAGTCCTCCTCCTTTAATTAAATAGGCCCCTCAAAGTGAAATACAAAAACAGTTACTAAATTAATATTTATTATGCAACATAAAAGAGCCAGTGCTATCTACAAACAGTATAATTAATTGGGATTAATTTCATGTGCAAATTTTGTCATTGCAGGTGTTGACGGAGTAATACATCAAAGAGACTTCACCTCTGTAAAAATCAATGCTACCATAACCTTGATTATTGTTCCTGTGATGTCACATATAGCACTAATCAGTCATGGTTTGTAGCAAACATCTTAGAGAACAAATATAATTTGCTTTTTTATTGGCATTTTTCAAGATGAGAGATAATATGCCTTCATGGGGTGAGGAATTCTCTAAAAGAATACAGTCTTCTAGAGGAAGTGGTAGGGACAGTGTAGGTGCAAGTGGGAGTGCTTATGAACAAAATTACAAGTATGTCAAAAACTATCTTCACATTGATATGGAAACTATTGGTTCTGTTTTGGGAATAAAGACTTCCCAGGATGCTTATAGAAAAGCCAGAGATCTTCAATTCTGTAAAAGACCAACATTTTGTAGTACCTGAAGGAATGAAGAACCTAATTTTATGATAACAGACTTCATATAATCCTTATCTCTGCTTCTCTGAAATATCACAAACCAGTGTATCAATTATAACCTCAGAGGAGCAAGAAAAGGGTCAGCTGTTGGTTGGTTTTATCCTGCATTGACCTTTAATAATTCCCTGAGTAATCACAATTATAACTGCAATGTTTTTTTCAGATTTGTGTATTTAAAAATTTCTTCCACTTAGGTCATCATCATCTCACCTTTTATCATTATCACATTAAAGAATTATCAAGGCTAGGACTATCATATTAGCCAATCAATCAGCATGTATTCAAAACTTATCGGTACAAACAAATAATATAAAAATTAATCATTATATTAAAATAAATAATACTCATGGGTGAAACCTGGTACAATGAGATGATATATAACAGATTTTGTTTTTAAAAAAAGATTTCATTGTAAGTACAGATTATAGCAGTCTAAAACTGATAAATATGTCTTCACCGATCTTAAATTATAGTTTTAAATTTTTTATTGATTTTATAAAAGAAGAAAAACATTTATTTTTTGTTCCACTTATTTATGAATTCATTAATTGATTCTTGTATGTGCTTTGACTGGATATTGAACCCACAATCTTAGCCTATCACAATGATGCTATAACTAACTGAACTACCTGGCCAGGGCCTTATATTGCACTATGTAAAAGAGAAAATTTGATAAGCACACAGGAGTCGAGGCCAGGGGATAGAAGTGTATGTGCAGATATTCAAGAAAGAAGGTAAAATAACAACAAAGCTCTAAAGATGACAATGATGTTGTCACAAGAATCTTCTTTCCCATTCTCTTGTCTATTTCAGTCCATTTTCATTCAATATGTTTTCAGAGAATTTAAAATTTAGGAGGCTGAGTCTCTAATTTGAGCAATTAGACCAGTGATGAAATTTCATCTTAAAAAAAAAGAACAAATGCTTTAGGGAAAGCAATCATATTAAATGTCTTTAATAACAGAAACCTTAAATATCCTTTGGTTATTACTTTTGTCACCAAATAAAGTAGGCAGCAAAAACTCAGTGATATTTGCAGCAATCATCTCAGAAGTCACCTTCCTCCATCCCAAACTATTCCTGTCTGATGCTGTAAATATATAAAATAAATTCCTGCTTCTATAACCTCAATCTTGGCTTAAAAGAAATTGTGTTTGGACTTGGTCTTTTCAGTATTAAAACATAGCCTTTTGCTTTGAATTGATGCTTGGTTAGTTACTCTGCTTCTTGTTTTCTAGGTTGCATTTAGTACAGTCTCTAACCAGTGCAAATTTCATTAAATTCCAAGCTCATCAGCATGCCAAATACCCTGGTCAGTAGATACCTCTGAGAAGTGGGAAATGTTGGATGAAGACACCAGGGAGTCTCTTCCTCTTGATGTTAATCACGTTTTCATTATGGTAAAATTTAATGTTTGTCCTTTAACTTGAGAGCATCCCATCTATTTTGATAATAAAGAATTAAGAACATATCTCCTTAGAAGGACATGTTCTTCTGGAATAAAATCAAATTATTTAGATAAGTAACTAGAAGAATATAATATTAATGTAAAAATATTTTAATATGCCAATGAACCAGAAAGAAACCCAGGCTTATAAGAACACTTGATTGATGACAAGGATGAAACTCTGGAGAGTCGGAAAGAAATAAAGGTTATTGCAGTTAATGATGTTGGGACAAATGAGTTCCTGTTTGGAAGAGGATGAGATTTCATCTCCATCTTTCTATGTGACAAAAATCAATTCCAAGTGGATTGTAGAAATGAATATAAACATCCAAAAATTAAATAATTAATTAAGCTTCCAGGGGGAAACAGGAAAAAATTCCCTGAACCAGACATATAAAACACTAGAAATAATTAAGGACATCTTTGTATCAAAGGGATGCCTTTAAGAGAATAAAAGACTAAAGACTGGAAAAAGACTCTGCCACATATATAATCAACAAAGGGATTATATCATACATGAGGTAATATATGAGAGAAATATATGATAGAGGTGAGAGAGAGAGAAAGAGATCCTTTTATGAATTAATAAGAGAAAGCTAATCTTATCTTTAAAACGTGCAAGAGATTTAAGAAGTCCATTATAATAAAAATAAATCCAATAGACCAAAAACAAAAAACAAAAAAAAAATACAAAACAAAACAAAAAACACCTAAAAAGTGCTAAACCTCATTTGTAATCAGAATAATAAAAACTAATATATACTAGGATGACTTAAATAAAAAGAGATCGATAAATCAAATATTGGTTAGCATAACACATCAATTTTTTCACACTATTTATGGGAATTTAAATTTTACAACCACAGGAAAACTGGTTTTAGCTCTTACAATTGAACATACACATATAACAAACAACTAGTAGTAAATAGAACATTTCACCCTTAGAGATATTTTCTTCAAAATGTGTGTACAGACATACCAATAGTTATGTAAAAAGTTTTCATAAGAGTATTGTTTGAAATAGCACCAAGCAACTCAATTGTCCATGTTAGAAGAGTGAGTGCATAAATTGTAGTATAGCCATGCAATGGAATACTACAAAATAAAAGTGAGCATGCTTTAGTGACATAAATCAACATGGATGGCTCTCATAATCCAAAAAAAACTAACCTAAAAAGTTTAGAGATGCGCCTGACCTGTGGTGGCGCAGTGGATAAAGTGTCAACCTGGAAACACTGAGGTTGCCGGTTCGAAACCCTGGGCTAGCCTGGTCAAGGCGCATATGGGAGTTGATGCTTCCTGCTCCTCCCCCCTTCTCTCTCTCTCTCTCTCTCTCCTCTCTATAATGAATAAATAAAATCTAAAAAAAAAAAAAAAGTTTAGAGATGCATTCTAGAGTGGTAGAACTCTAAAAGAAAATGAGAAAACAATTACCATATAGATTAAAATCATCTTTACCTTTACTTTTAAGGGGAGGAGGAGGAAGTAAAAAAGATTTGTTATTAGGAAGTCATATGGTTAAATGGGGCTTCTGGAGTGCTGAAAACTTTGCATTTCTTACTTAAATGGACATCATAATTTATTATTCTATATATTTATGTGTTATATCCTTTTAGTATGTTATATTTTACAATGTAAATAAGATTTTGGTTTGGAATGTTTTCATCTCATATCTTAGCATTGATAACTGTATATGTGGGGACAAATGACTGTCAGGAAGACACTTAAATACTTTATGAAAGATTTATACATTCATCAACCTGGTGACATTTATATCACTGACTGATAGATGTATTTGCTATTGAGCATGTTAATTAGACTTTCGACTTCTTATTTCCATACTGTAACATGTCAGAAACATTAGATATTTGTTTCTGTAAAGTCTTGGTAACAAGGCTGGTAATGAACTTAACTTTTGTATGTATGAAAGTCAGAAATTCAGAAATTAGTATGTGGGTTTCTGCAGCTGTAACCCCACGTTGCTATTCAACCCCAATTTGCAAATCTGCTTCCTCTAAGACAAGACAGGGTTATTTCTTATCATTGAAGCTGGCCCTTAAGCAAAATATTATCGCGGCAGAAACTTTTACATTCTATGCTCCTCCTTCATGTCCTCTTGACACTTTCTGGTCCTACTGTTCTATTATATCTAAATACAAATCCTAAAATATTTTATTCTGATTTAATTCTCCAAGAACTCTAGCCCTTTCACTTATGCTGAGGTTATATAAGCAATCATTTTAGTTCCCAATGACTTCTAGTCATTGACAAGAAGCCCAGGAAGCACTATAACACTGAAATGTGCAGCATAGAGCACTGGTAGGGCACTTTGGGGTACTCTCTGAAAACTTGTCAGGGCAGTCCCTTTCCCTACAAAAATGCAAAAATGTATAACCCTGAAATAACAAAGAAGCAGTTAATTTACATTCTTTAGGGAACAAAGAGAAGATATATTTGATGTATGGCTCTCATGGTCCTTGGATGATGTAGTTGCCTATTAGTTACGGGTTTGAGACGTCCCCTCCTCACTTCCTGCCATGCTTACTCTAAATTTTCTACAGAAGTTAGTTGACTATAGAGAGCAAGGCAGAGGGTGCATTTTAAAGCAAGTTGGCTATTGATTACTTTAATGAGAATATGTCTTCCATGACTTTCCTACCTAGACTTTGTCCTACCAGAGTAAAAAACAAACAAACAAAAAACTTGATATACCGCTGACTTTATAAACTGTGGATAACATTACTAATTGGGGAATACTTGCACCAACAGACCAGGCGCTTTTGTTAAGGTGAACATTTACAAACATTTGGCTCCCTTGGCTCTTGAACCGAGCCCCAAATCAGCAGGGACACAACAGAGAAGAATTAAGACATTTATCTGTAAATTATTGTATTTGTTTGGGAAAAATCTAAATGGGTGTGGATTTGGGGGAGGGGAGAATAAATCTATGATAAGGCCTATTAGTTGCTTTCTGTACTTCTGAAACTATATTCTTTGCTTAAAGTTGCAAAATCGTAGTGTCTTCTTGGTAGTTTATTATTCATCAGGCCGTACATCTTTTGTTCTTGGAGTAGTACTCTCTGTTTTAAATATGATTTTTGTTGTTATTTGTATTCTTTTGTTGTTATTTATTGTTGTTATAGTCTTAATGTTAATATTGTCAATCATCTTTCTTGGTTACTATTTATCTGGTTATATTTAATTTAAATATAGATGAATATATTAATCTGTTCATCCTTCTATGGATGAAGACAAGGATTTAGATGTCTACATTCCGTACCTGATCCCTTTTCCTTTCTTATAATTGATTCCTCAACATCAAATCTTCCCCAATGAATAGGACTAAGCAAATCATAATTCTTTTCTCTCCTCCAGGTTTGGAAATGGTTATGTGCACTAATCTTAGTTAATAGTTCATGAGGGAAGGTCTATTTGAGGTTTATGGAAAAAATGTTCTCACTACCTTTCTTTTTTTTAATAAAAAGGCAGAGGATAATCTGTTTATTCTTCTGAGTCTGGTAGTTTCTGGATATCATCTGTGGAATTGCTACAGTTAATTTATCACTGTGAAGATAGCTTACAGTTAAATTCAAGTTGTACCTGAGGTCAAAGCAATACATTGGGACCTCATTAATTTCAGCTAGCCACTGATTTACTAACCTAGAGCCTACTTTAGCTCTTGATCTTTATTAAATAGTCTTTTTTTAAATAATAATTGAAGACATTTCAGGCTTCTGTTTCTTGAAGCCAAATGCATCAAAAATATATAAATATAGATAAATAGTTTTATTTCTTTCTCTCACTCTTCTAAATAGGGCAATACCTGTTCAGATTCCTCAAAAGGTTTTAATAAAGTCTTTGAACCAAAAAAGGATAACAAAAATGCAAATATCTGAAGTCCATATTTTATTAGATCTTCAGGGAAGTTCTGTGTATGAACAGAAAAAAAAAAATTCTGTGTATGGTAGATTGTTTCTGCCTTTGCCTGAGTATCTTTATTTCCCTTGCACTCCTGAATAACTGTGTAACTGCCTATGCAATCCTAGATTGGCAATGGTTTTCTATGCTTCTTAAAAAATTATATTTTCTTGCGTTCATCATTGCTTTTGAGAATATCTAAGATAGTACAATTGTTAGCGCTGGGTAGTTATTTTTCTTGCTAAATACTCTTTGGTTACATTTTAGATATTCTCTTTGTCTTTGATGTTTTCTAATTTCACCATGTGTTTATGTGTGGATTTATTTTTATTTATACTTCTTAAGACATTAGGATTCTCTTTCAAGTTGAAGGCTTACAACTTTCTTCAATTCTGGAAAACTTTGCCATTATCTTTTTACCAATTCACTTTTCCTCATTCTGTGGCTATTATTCATGACATTTAAAAGTTGACTCTTTTTATTCTATTCTCTATATCTCTTAATTTCTTTCATATCTATTCATTCTCTTTATCTGTCTGAGATGCATTAAGGATAACTTCTTCAACTCCATCTTCTAATGTACTATATCCTGCTTCATGTTTGAATAATCTACTTTTTAAATACATCTATCAATTTTGAAAAAATTATTTAAATTTTTATACATGACAATTTTTCAAGTATAGCATTATTTATTTTCATTGTATGCTCTACTTAACGTTGTTCCTAGAGTGTCCATTTTGCCATTTATTTTTATTCTTTAGTACTGCTGATAATCTTATTATGGTTTGTGAGAGCTGACAACTATGTCATCTTCAGTGACTATAGTGTTTTATAGAGACACATAATCCTGACCTCAAGAAGCATTTTAAGGTGCATATCTTTATTTCTGTCCCTGAAGACACACAGTTTACATTGAACTTTGGCCAGACTTCTTATTAATTTTTTGATGTAAGTTTTTTGCTACACATGAGTGGTATAAATTCATACCTCAGCCTCTCTAACTACAAATTCATGAATTTTTCTCTAGTTGTAGCCTGGACCATTCAGTTTACAGCCTAGTCTGTTCAGGAGATACAGTCTTTCAAGAACATGATTTAATAACCATAAATCTATCTATACTTATTTTCTTGGTGATTTCATCTTGTCTAATGGCTTTAAATATTATCTATATACTGATGATTTCTAAATTTACATCTTTAACCCAGACATCTACCATCAAATCCAGACTCATATATTAAACTGTTCACTTGACAACTATTTACTTTTCTAATAGCCATCCCAACCTTAGCATATCTTCCAACTAAATTCTGATTTTTTTTGAAAAAAATGATATTTTTAACTGTCTTCCTCATCTCAATTAATGACCTCATCCTTCCAGTACCACAACAAAAATTTTGGTGTCATGTTTGACTCTTCTGTAACTATTTCATGCACATACAATTGTCAACAAATACTAGTGACTACCTTAGAATAACATACAGCATATTAGCATTCTCATCACCTCTACTGTTAATGGTCTGGTTCAACCTACCATCATCTCTTAGTTGAATGATTACCACAGTCTCAAAATTAACCTTCCTGTTTTTACCCCTACCTCCCTTAAATGTATCTATGTAATCTATTTACTAACAACAATCTGAAGCAATTTCCTTATACTTTCTTACTCTCTTTTAGCCACAGTGATAATCTTTCTGTTCTTTAATTTTCCTGGAAGGCTACTGATGGAGGACTTTTGTAATTGTGGCTACTTCTGCCTGGTCATAAACATGAATGTCTTGCAACTCTTAACTCACGTTCTTCCAATCTTTATGCATAGACTTTTCTTCATCAGGAAAATGTGTTTTTTAAATGACTGCATTTAGATTTGTAGAAATACCCGTATTCTTTATACACCTTATGTGTTCATTTTTTATCTCAACTATCACAATCCTTCCTTATTTCTATCTGCCCTTTCCTCCAAAACTTGAATACAAGCTTTATAAGGGCACAGAATTTTGCTTGCTTTCTTTTCTTTTATCCACTTCTATACTACCAGTGACTGCACAAAGTGGACCTTCAATCATTATTTGTTTAATTGGTAGACAAAAACAAAACAAAAAAATCCACTTTGATTCAGAAGACTTACCAAACATGACCCTAGTCTTTGTCTCAAACCTTTAGAAATGTAAAGCCCTCACTTCATAAATGTATGTTAGGTTTAATTTTCTAATTCTGATCTCAGGCTCTAGTGCCAACTTGGGATCACTTTATCAAATTCCATTCAGAATGTCTTTGTGTTTAGAGTAGGAGAAGGGGGATTTCTCGTCTTCCATAGTAACAAGACTTGGGGTTACCTTTATAATTGACAACACATTCAGAAACTGGAAATTACATGAATATTTAGCATTGCATGGATGATTTCCTACACAAAACTCACTTGTCATAAAAGGTGGTCTTTTTCAGATATCATGTGATGAGTTATAAATAAACAGTAGCCAAAAACTAATCATGTGGTTTCCCCCAAATTTGTATCTGGTTCTTCAAAATGGTCAATCCAGTCTGATACTTATTTTTGCACTAAATTCTATTTTCCATTCTCTGGCTCACCAGGAAGAGGTTTACTTTATTAGCAAGATTCAATAAAATATTTAAATAAAAAAATAAAAGTGTGGAACAACTAAATTGCAGAGTCAAAAACACCCTAAATTTAGAGGCTATCCAAACCAACCATCAACACAACATGAATTCTTTCAACATAAGTGTACAGTAAATACATTTTATAGAAGGACCTATTTAATTCTATTAAAGGATCAACTTATTATAAAACTCAAGAATAAAACAAGCTGGCTAGATTTTAACCTAATTGCAGATTGCAAGCAAGAGTAAAGTGTAAATATCCTCAGGCAGGCAACTTGAGTCTGTATCTAGGGGTTCTCTAAAGGCCTAGAATTCCATATTTAAACAGTAAACACAAATAAAGGGAGACTTAGATATGATTGTTTTCTTAATTCCCTGTGCTACTGAGTATATTCTCATCTCTTCTCCTTTGTTGGGGTTATCTAGCAGAAATTACTTCCCTCATATTGACAGTTTAGTAATATTTTCCTCTTAGGCTCTAACTCAATGCCTGACCATAAAAATCCTTTAAGAACCTTCACCATAATATGCAGTCTATGACACTTCCATTCTTTACATTCTCATAGCAATTGATGGTTATTAAACTTGACACCTAGATACATATTGCTTTATATTGTGATGATTATTTGTTTTGCTTTTGTAGTTTAATTTAATGGTGTCAAAAAGATATAGTCCTTGTCTCTTCCAATTGTACTTTAAGTTTCTTTATAAAAGAAACAGTGTGTGTGTGTGTGTGTGTATGTGTGTGTGTGATCAATATTTTGGTATGCCTACTATGTGCAAGAAACAAAATTCTCTTTAAAAAAATTAAAAATGTTTATTCTCACAGAACACCAAGACCAGAAAATGCTTTCTTAAATCAGCTTGAAATCAATTACTTCATTCTCTTTGTATTTGAACTAGTGTTAATTTTCAAAAGCTGGGGTAAAGTTGTTGAAGAGTCAGGAGTGGGATTTCACAAAATGAATGTTTGCATTACGTGTATAACCAAAACAGATGATATGAATCAGCAGGGGATAAATGAGATTCCAAAATCAGCAGATAACTTCATTTTAGCATTCATTCTGTTTTTGCATTAGCAACATGAACAACATCCAATTTATTTTCTCAACATTGCACAACAGCATCAAATACACATTCCGGCATTCACTGTGTTTGTATCTGTGCTCACATCTGAACCTGGAACTATTCCATACCTTATTGCATTTCTTCTGAATACATTCAGCTTGGGGATTTCATGGTGAGCAAAGAGCTCTCAGAACATAAGCTGCAATATGTTGCTTTTAGCAATTCAACATATTCATTCATGGGAACTTCCATCTTTCTGCATTCATTTTCCCACCAACATGTGCACATACATCAACACATTTGCATAAAGTATTCAAGGAACAAACATATAGTTTTGCTTTTTCTCCTAAGAACTTTGTGAAGTTGCCAATAGGGCATCTTTTCTGGTTGGTCAAATTTCCTTTTTAGTGTTATGAACTGTGGGATGTTTCAAAGCTTTGGGTCCTCTGCTGGAAATGTGTCCTCTTCAGTCACACCTCTCCTGTCAGGCTGAGGGGCAAATCAAATTGACCTGTCAAGGAACAGGAGCTGTTTGTGATTGAATTATTTCATTTCTAAACAAAGTGGTGTCTTTTTTTTTTTTTTAAGAGTTACTGGGTACTCAGAGCTGAATTTGTTTTTCAGTGAAACTTACCTTCCTCATTATGTGCCTACAACAATAAAATAGACAACACCTTCAAGCCACAGGGTTTAAAAAAATTAACACTAAGTTTTGAAAGTGTAGTTCTCTGATTGATGTGAACAATGCCACATTTAAGCATGTGAAGTAAAGGCAAAGGAACAAACATTTGACAATGTCTAATTTTTTTCCTCATTCCAACCCACACAAATATCCCATCCTCAGATTCTTGTTCTACTAGAAGCTCACCTAAGCAGTAAACTCTTTTCTCTCCCGCAGTCCTCAATTCAGAGCTCTGTTCTATTCTTCCCCGGCCAAGGCCAAAGCCTTCTTTCCAGCCCTTTGTCAATTCTCAGTTTAGTCCCACTGATTTTCAGATTTTTATCTCTTATCTATGTGTCTTGCTCAAGGTCACTGACAGCTTTGCAGAGTGGTTATAGATTTTTATTTACTCTTTAGAGATTCTTCCTAAGTTGCTAGAAAGGAGCTATGAGGATTTCTGATAAAATTCAAATGTCTGATTTCCCTGCAAAGTCAGGAAACCTCACATCTCCTATAACAAAATTCACCATTCTTTAATTCAGAAATCACTACTGAAAAACTTCACGATGATTTTTATAGCCTGTTCTGGGCATGAAGAAAAATAAGTCTCTGTTTTAGGCCTTATTGAAACAAAGAGAGTATAATCTAGTTGAGGTGAGTAGGCATATCAACACATCATAATTCAGTGTAATAAGCTGTTTAATAGAAACACCTCTAGGAGAATGGAAAAGCAGCAGCTTACTGTGCCTGGGGGAGGTGGGAGATATCACCAGGGTCATTTTATACACTCTTGCATCTTAAGAAGTGAGTTTGACTTCACCACTATAGAGGATCAAGTTATTGTGATTTAAAACAAAAACAAAAACAAGGAGGTATGAAAGTGCCTAACATTTCAGAATAGTATAATGAGGGTAAAAAGATAATTATTAATCTGTGAAAATAATTATTAAAACAAATCTTTTTATGTATTTATAAAGCACATTAATTGACCAGGATGGAAGAAGATCAGATTGCCTGGCAGAGCACTTGATGAAACACACCTATTTGTATCTATCACACCATTAGACTCAGGTAGAGAAGTTGTAGGCATTGCACAACTAACAATATTTCTGTTAATTTTATTTATCTTGTGTTTAAAATCTCACAACATTATAAGATCTTTTGGTGAATAAAAGGTCATATCTCAAACTCTTGAATAAAATATGCAAAATTTAGTCTAGGGAAATGTGGGCTTATTGATATATTTATCATATAAATGATGAACTACTAGTATATATAAAATTATATGAGAATTAATTTCTCAAATGAACATGACATGACTTTTATTTTGTGGCAACATAATTTTCTAATCAAATGTTCATTAAAGTGGGCTGTGCAATAAAATTTATTTTGGCACTGGAAGGAACCATTACATTTATATTCATTCCTATCTTTTAAGTTTCCTATTGAAAAGAACATCTTCAACCAGATAAAAGGGACTCGAAAACACCGACTATTTTATCTCTAAGACCAGGAACATGCACAGATGTCTAATGTTAACACTTGCCCTCAGTATTGCATTAGAAATTCTAATAGTGAAATAAGAGTAAAAGAAATAGAAAAGCGGTAGAGCGTCGGCCTAGCGTGAGGAGGACCTGGGTTTGATTCCCGGCCAGGGCACACAGGAGAAGCGCCCATCTGCTTCTCCACCCCTCTGCCGCGCTTTCCTCCCTGTCTCTCTCTTCCCCTCCCGCAGCCAAGGCTCCATTGGAGCAAAGATGGCCCGGGCACTGGGGATGGCTCTGTGGCCTCTGCCCCAGGTGCTAGAGTGGCTCTGGTCGCAACATGGCGACCCCCAGGATGGGCAGAGCATCGCCCCCTGGTGGGCAGAGCGTCGCCCCATGGTGGGCGTGCCGGGTGGATCCCGGTCGGGCGCATGCGGGAGTCTGTCTGACTGTCTCTCCCTGTTTCCAGCTTCAGAAAAATGCAAAAAAAAAAAAAAAAAAAAAAAAGAAAAATCATCCAGATTGGAAAGTACAATAGTCATCAATCTCAAATGACATAATCATCTAGATTTAAAAAATCATCCTAATTATTGTGTGGCCCTTTAGCTAAGAATGTTTATTATGAAAGATGGAAGGAAGAAAAAGGAGGAGAAGAATGAGGAGGAGGGAGAAAAGGAAGAGGAGAGAGAAAGAAGACAAATATGTATGCTGCCTACAAATCCTAAGGTAGTCGTAGTTGTACCCTTGACATAAAAAGTTTACCAATGCTTTAATTACACAGAAAGTTGCTAAAACTTATGAGTTTAGCAAAGCTGTAGTCATTTAATTCCTAGGTATTTTCCCAAGAGAAATATTTATGGACATATTTTCATAAAATTAATCTGTATCCTAATTTACACAGCATCTTTCTTTATAATAGTCTTAAATTGAACACCACCCAGATGTCTATTAACAAGTGAACAAATAGATAATTTGTAGCATATTAAGAGCATGAAATGATAATAAGCACTGGTGATACACACATTGACATGTATGAATCTTAAGGTAATTTTGCTGATTGGAATACATCAAAGAAGAGCATAGATTGTATGATTTCATGTATATAAAATTTTGGAATGTGAAACCTAAACTACAGCAGCAGAAACAGGTTACTGGTAGCCTGGTGACTGAAAGCGTCTGGACGTCGTCAAAGGGTTGATTACAAAGGAATACTAGAAAACAATGGGAAGGAAAGGTTATATTCATTATCTTAATTGTGGTGACAGTATCCCAGTTGTATATTCTGTCAAAACTTATTAAATTGTACACATTATATGTGTGCTGTTTGTGGTATTAATTATATTTTAATAAAGCTGTAAGCAAAATGTGTGAGATGGAGTTAAAGCAGTGCTTAGAGGGAAACTTATAGCTTTATAAGCATATGTCAAAAAAGACCATATATAAAATTGAAGTTCCCACATTCCACTTCAAGAAATAAGAAAATAATTTAAATCCCAAAAGAAGTAAACAAATAGTCAAATAGAAAACAAACAAATAGTAAATTATCAAGGCCAGGTTGGTTCTTTAAACAATAAAATTGATAAACCTCCAGCTATTATGATCATAAAAACAGAAAAAGAAAAAGGATTCATAATTTAAAATCTCTCTCAAAGAAAACAGCAACCTAGATTATCTCACTGGTGAATTCCACCAAACATTTAAGAAGAAATAATAAAATCATTCACTCTTTCTCAGAATTTTGTGTGTGTGTGTGTGTGTGTGTGTGTGACAGAGACAGGGAGAGAGAGAGACAGAGAGAGAGACTGATAGGAACAGACAGACAGAAAGGAAGAGAGATGAGAAGCATCAATTCTTTGTTGTGGTTCCTTAGTCTCCTTTGTTATTCATTGATTGCTTTCTCATATGTGCCTTGACAGGGGGCTCCAGCAGAGCAAGTGACCAGTGACCTTGGGCTCAAGCCAGAAACCTTGGGCTTCAGTCAGCAACCTTTGGGTTCAAGCCAGTGACCATGGGGTCACCTCTATGATCCCACACTCAAGCCAGTGACCCCACACTCAAGCTGGTGAGCCTGCGCTCAAGCCAGCGACCTTGGGGTTTTGAAACTGGGTTCTCTGCATCTCAGTCTGATGTTCTATCCACTGTGCCACCACCTGGTCAGGCTAAGAAAGAAACTATATATTCCATTCATTTTATTTTTAGCTATACAATCTTACTATCAAAACCTAAAAATAACTTTATGAAAACTGCACATGCCATTTCCCTTTTCTTATTGAAATAAATATTGCTTTCTTACAAAGTTAGAAGAATAACACATTTTAAATACTATATATGTAACAGATTTTTTCAAGTTTATGTGTAGTATAGCATATGTATGTATAATACAGAATTACATTTATATATGTATTTTAGAAAATTCAGGTTAGGATTTGGGTGAGGGTTATGTTATCTTAAATTATATTTAAAGCAAAAGCCACCAACATTTTTAAATCATTTGAGTTTTTTAATAATTCTCAAAATCATATTGACTACATCCCTTTAATTATATTTCATTCATAAGCCCAATATAAAAATATATTATAAGACAACCTAAAATATAAACAAATTTACCCTAGAAGTCTGTTTTACATGTCTCAAAGAATTTTTGCTCTGAGACCTCTGTATATTCTTCTCTCTGAAATTAAAATGTTATTAAAATAATTCCTGCATTTCAAAAACACAGGTATACTGGAAAATTTATAAATGACCATTTGCAAAAAAGCCTACATTACTCATTGCCATTTTACAACCACTAGGCACTTTTTCTCTGTTCTTGGCAAGTAAAGGTCCAGGGAAGAATCAGCCTGCAATAATATGGCTTTTCCACATGCTCATCTGTACAAATTTAATTGTTAACATACACCTGCTGGATCTGGACCGTCGGTATTATAAAATAGTAAAAGTATAAAACTCCATTTAGTACGAATCCTTTCAAGGATCTATATAATTGTATGGGTAGAATGGAGTATTATCCTTTAAGATAGCCTTAAGTGAGGCAATCTGGGGTTGGTGTTGTTTTTTTTTTTTCCTGAGGGAGATTTTTGGGATGCAATAAATATACACATATCTCAAATATTTTCTATAGTTCACCATAGTTTCAGTCATGGATATAGAGAACAAGCCATAACATCCCATCTTAGAATTATTCTTTGTTCAAATGTCCGTATGTTATATACCACACACTACACTGGAAGCATTGCTAGCTTTTGAATTCTTTCTTCTCTCCTCCTCCCCCCAAAAAATAAAATCGTCAGAATTTGAAATTGTTTTATATATCTCTCATGTTAGGATTCACTTTTTAATGCTCAAGGACAAAATGAGGGAAGGTGACACCTAACCAATGAGATTTAAGTGAAAGTTTGCTGATAGGTTTCTGAGAAAGATTCATTCCCTAATTAAAAAAAAAAAGGGACGAAGAAAAATATATCTTTACTATGATCCTGGCCCTTGTTATGCAATTATGTGTAGGTTCATATTTGCCCACTATCTTAAGATCATGAGTGGTGGTCATGAGAGCCAGCTTGCCAAGGGTAGGACGATAGAGCAGAGAGATGGAAGGAAATACAGATGATCTCTAATAATATTGTTGTAATAATTTTGTTGTATTCAGCTGTCATAATTTTGTTGAATTCCTATCATGATTTCATCAATCCTAATAACCTCTAGTTCCAGGCTTCTTGATAGGTGAAATGCTAAAGTTTTCTCATTTTATGTTGGTCTTAAATTTTATAGCTGTACTAAACTAAAAAAAAATTTCTTTCATCACAGCATAGCTTGGTTGTATTGGCAATGGCTCTGCTCAGTTAATTCAAACCTGACAGTGACAGCTAGAGGGCTGGAGTCACCTCTCTCCGTAACAGATACAGGCAAACATTTTCTACAGAAGGGTGAGGTATTAACTATTGTGGGCCTCATGATCTCAGTCATAACTATTAAATACTGTCTTTGCAGTGTGAATATAGCTACAGAAAATACATAAATGAGTGTGGCTATATTCCAATAAAACGTTATTTACAAGTCTGATAGGCTGGACTATAGTTTGTTATCGGTCATATAACATATTCATTGGGATAGTAGTAGGGACTTATAATGTTTTACCTTGAAGGAACAATATTATGGACACATTCCAGGGAATATATCAGTGCTGTTTAGTATTGGGTCATAACATAAGCCATCCATGATGCCTGATAGTATTTAAAAGCCTGATCAAGTCTGGACACATGGAAAGATCAAATCTGTACCCTACCTAACAGAAATGGAGCAGGATCTGTCACTGAGAGGTAAAGAAATATGATTTTCTTCATGGGACAGACACAAAGGATGCCTATGGTGGGGTATTGTTAATTGCTTAAAAGGAACAAAAAGGCAGAGAAAATAGTAAATATTTAAGAGAAATGTCAGCTTTGCAAAAATTTGCTACATGTGTTGAGATTCTCATATTTCTTCCATATTTCTTAGAAGACCCTATATCATAAATGACTTTGTTATTCCACTTAGATAGCTCTACAAATATTTTAATAGTATAGACTTGGAAGTGTTTACTATAGAGTGTTTGCACTCTTCCCTCTAAGCAAGAAGTAGCTTTCAAGAAAGACTAGCAGACTATATGTGTGATATGTCAAATCCTCCTTAAATGTTCTTATGCACCTGCTTCCCCATTCTCAAACTCACTGCATCAATCGTTGCAGGAAACCAGAACAACATTAATTTAGAAGGCGTATCCACACTTCCAACAGACATCCTAGCCAATGAAACCCCCAAAATGATATTAAATGTACAGATCAGTGTGCAGTTCCTATTCGATTATCCAACAGTTTTTATAATACATTTTTATAAATTTTGCCATGTCCAATCAATAATGATAATAGCCATTCAGATTCATAGAAGTAATGAATCAACAAGCTGATTTAAAGTATAAAACAGAACCTGGCTAGTGTTTCATGGAGCTATATTAGGAGCTGTCTTATTTAAAGGAGGCTTGTTAAAGACAAAGAGTTCAAATGAATTAAAAACACAAGTGCTCTAAACCCTTGAGTACATGTAAGTAGGACCCAGGAGTATGTTTATAAAAGGGGCTGCCATTTATTTATTTATTTATTTATTTATTTATTTATTTATTTATTTATTGTATTTTTCTGAAGCTGGAAATGGGGAGGCAGTCAGAAAGACTCCCGCATGCACCCGACCGGGATCCACCCGGCATGCCCACCAGGGGGCGATGCTCTGCCCATCTGGGGCGTCACTCTGCCGCAATCAGAGTCATTCTAGTGCCTGAGGCAGAGGCCACAGAGCCATCCTCGGCGCCTGGGGAAACTTGGCTCCAATGGAGCCTTGGCTGTGGAAGGGGAAGAGAGAGACAGAGAGGAAGGAGGGGGAGGTGGAGAAGCAGATGGGCACTTCTCCTGTGTGCCCTGGCCGGAAATCGAACCCGGGACTCCTGCACGCCAGGCCGACGCTCTACCACTGAGCCAACCGGCCAGGGCCGGGGCTGCTATTTTTTAACAATATGAAGTGGTTGGAGCATGTTGCTATTCCTTATTATTATTTTTTTTCCAATGCAATGCAACTAACTTTTCTGTTGATGGATAAAAAGAAATTGCTCAGTCAGCAGTTTCTTTGTTTTCATCTCTGCAGCTCTCTTGGCACTGCACTCCAGAATGGATAAATTAAAATGGTTTCTACCTAATCCTCTCAGACAGGTTTGATTGTGCATAGACTATACTATTTAAGTTGAGAAGGCTTAAAACATTATGCCTTTTAAAGCCTAATAGTTCTGTCGGTGTAATCAACTCTAACGTGTAACATTGGTGATGAATGTACAGATCTCCCAGGCCCCATTTTTGTAATAAGAGAGGAAGGTGATGCTTCATTGTTGGTCTATACAGGAACATAAAGAGGAGGGGCTTAATGACAAGAGAAAACCTGCTCTATTTCACATGGGGAAATTCTTTCACTGACCCCTGCTTATGGATAGAGGACAGAATACTTAATATGCCTGGTTCTCATCAAATGTAGTGGATTTGTACAAAAATAAAATTTATTTATCTATTCTACAGCAAGGTGAGTAGGGTCAGTCCAGAGACTGTACCTGTGGTCTGAAAGAGTCTTGGATAGTGAACAACCCTCTGTACAAAGCAAAACAATTTGTGTTTGAGTGGAAAGTATGCAGTTTCAAAGGTAAGGTTCTGTTGCCACGAAACCTTACATGAACTTGAGACATAATGGTTTTGGTCTTTGCATTTCCTTTCTGCAAAATGCAAACCATCCTTCATCTTCTTGACAGGACCTTTCACAGAGCAAATAATTTTAATTTTGATATGGTTCAACTCATCAATCTGTCCTTTAATTAATCATGCATTTATTACAGAGAAATAAAAACACATATTAAGTCTAAGAATACTTTGCTTAGCCCTGGATCCTAAAGATCTGCTATTTGTTCTAAAAGTTGTATAGTTTTATGTTTACATTTAAGTCATTGATAGATTTTGAGTTGATTTTTTAAAAAGGTGTTAGCTAGGTTTAAATGAAGGTACTATTATGTATATATGAATTATTTCATTCTTGCCTTTTGACCTTTAATTGCTCTTATTGTTGATTATAAAGTCTATCCCTCTTCCTTCACTTTTGTGCCTTTGTCAAAAATCAGTTTGGCATATTTATGGGACTCATTCTGGGTTATTGATCCTGTTCCACTGATCTATGTGTCTATCCCTCTATCAATATCACACTGCTTTTATTATTATAACTTTATAGTAAATCTTAATATTAAGAAGAGCGATTTTTCCTATTTTATTGAGAATGTTTTCCCCTAAGGTCTATGTCTATCCACAACATTTAAAATCAGTTTGTCTATGTCAACAAAAAAAGCTTTCTGGGATTTTGATAGAATGTGCATTAAGCACATCGGTCAATTTGCAGAGAATTGACATATTTTCCAAGTTGAGTCTCCTGGTCCATATTTTCATTATCTCTATTTATTCAGGTATTTTTTTAGGTCTTTCATGAGCAGTTTATAATTTTTTCAAGTTTATAACTAATATCATTTTCTTTGGAAAGATTATCCTTTGACTGTATGATTCCCATTTTTCCTACACATAAGTCTTCCAATAGGCAAGTGATTTAAGATTTTCTCCCTAAGATACATTCTGTCTTTTGTGTATTTCCTTACATTATTGCTTCAATATAGAAACCTCTGTCTCACTTTCGTCATGAGCTCCAAGTTCTTTTTGAACAGAGCTGGTTCATAATAGAAAAATCAGGGACTGTATAGTTTATTGATTATAATTTAAATCCTGGCTCTGCAAATTTGTGAGTCCTAGGCAAGTTAGTTCACTTTCAAAACTTCAATTTATAAGGTGGCAAAAAAGACAATGTTATTTAATAAGTTTGGGATGTATGCGAGTATCAATGTCTAAACTGTAAACTATATTCAGTATACTTAGAGAAACAAATACATAGTAGATGTCGAATTAACAGTATTTTTATTTTTATCTTCCTAAACCTTGATTGTCAATGACACTTATAGCTGTTGAATAGATTCTGCTATTATTATATTCTATAGAGCCTTTTTTTATGTTTATAAATTTAATTGGAATAATACAATATACAGATCAGGTATACTGTGTTTTTTGTTCTCAACCCCAAGGCAAATTTCCCTCCATAGCCATATCCCTCCTCTACCCTCTTTCATATCCCCACCTCTTTACCCTCCTGCAGCCCTCACACTGTTGTCTCTGTTTTTCTTTTTTTGTGACAAAGACAGACAGAGAGAGAGAGACAGAAAGAGGGACAGATAGGGACAGACAGACAGAAAGGGAGAGAGATGAGAAATATCAATTCTTCGTTGCGCCTCCTTAGTCTCCTTAGTTGTTCATTGATTGCTTTCTCATATATACCTTGACTGTCGGGGTGGGGGGGCTGCAGCAGAGTGAGTGACCCCTTGCTCAAGCCAGAGACCTTGGGTTCAAACCAGCTACCTTGGGCTCAAGCCAGCAACTTTGGGCTTCAAGTCGAAACCATGGAGTCATGTCTATAATCCCACACTCAAGCCAGTGACCCTCCACTCAAGCTGGTGAGCCCGCACTAAAGCTGGTGATCTTGGAGTTTCGAAACTGGGTCCTCCACATCCCATCTGATGCTTTATCCTCTGTGCCACCACCTGGTCAGGCAAAGTTTTTTCTTTGCTTAATCCCTTCACCATTTTCACCAAGCTCCCAGACCTCCATCTCCTCTGATAGCCATCAGTCTGTTCTTTGTATCTATGACTCTCTGTCTATTTTTTTGTTACTTTACTTTGTTTAATAGATTCAACATATAAGTGAAATAATATGGTACTATCTTTCTCTGGCTGGCTTATTTCACTTAGCATAATAATCTCCAGGTCCATCCAATGCTGTGGCAAAAAGTAAGATTTTCTTCTTTTTTATGGCTCAGGAGTATTTCATATGTAAACATACCACTGCTTTTTTTTATCTAATCATCTACTGATGGGCACTTGGACTGCTTCCAAACTTGGCTATATTAATAACACTGCAATGAATATGAGGGTGTATGTATTCTTTCAAATTTGTGTTTCAGGTTTCTTTGGATAAATTCCCAAAAGTGGGATCATTGGGTCATAAGGCAGTTCATTTTTAATTTTTGAGGTATCTCCATAGTGCTTCCCACAGTAGCTGCATCAATCTGCATTTCTACCCAAAGTGTACAAGAGTTCTCTTTTCTCCACATCCTCTTAAATACTTATTGTTTTTTCATATACTGATGATAGCCATTCTAAAAGGTGCGAGGTGCTATCTCATTGAGATTTTAATTTGCATTTCACTGATGATTAAAAAATTTACCAAGATCTTATAAAGTTCAACATCAGAAAAACAAATAATCCAATTAAGAAATGGGCAAAGAACCTGAATAGACATTTCTCCAAAGAAGACATACAGATGGCCAATAAATATATTAAAAAGTTACTTGTACTTTTTTAATGTCTTTCATCTGGATGCTGTAGTATGTTCTGTGTGTACATTAATTCCATGGATAATTCATAAGCTATATCAACAGAAGACTGTGCCGCTTTTATGTTTATTATGGAATGTAGACATGCATTTGGATTAGTGTATCACAGCAAAAGAGCTTGGCCCTCATGTAAGAAAATCCTGAATTCTCATTGCTATGTGCCTTTGGGAAATGTTATATTCTCTGATCTTTAGTTTTGTCATTGATAAAAAGGAAATAATAATACTTCATAGTATCCTTGATAAGACTGAATGAGAATATGTATAGAAGTGCAAGTGTAATGCACTTATATCTAACTGTAATACAATTAGTAATTAGAATGTCTTGAGAAACTTGTAAGGCAACTATGGGTTCTTTCTCTTTCACAAATAAAGAAATAAAACTGAGGTGTAGATATATATATATATACATACTAATGTACAAAGTATAAAATAATTATTTGATAACAAAATACCGTTCAAGAATTCCACTTTTAGAATTCTGGAGCTTTAAGAAACTGTTGAAATAAATATTAAATTAATCTTGTCTCAAGCACACACACAAATAAAAAATCCAAAAGCTTTTAGATAGAATATGGCTTCTCTGAGGTTGCTTAGCTGACCAGGGGTAAAGCCAGAAAAAAACTCAGGTATCCTGATCTCTAGCCATAAGCTGTTTTCGCTAAGCATTTTTTTCTCATTTTACCATGCTCTCACTGGCATTTTGGCTCAAATTTCTTCCTTATCCATTCATACTGGCTGCCTCCAAACTCATCATATTTCCCCTTCCAGCCCTGCGTCCATATGGCCATGCTCATCCATGAGGTACCTCGGATGTCTGAAACTGCCACCATCATGCCATCCCCTTCCGACCATGTGAGTAAAACCAAAAAATTACTTTTGGGCACTATTAACCCAAGCTGGCTAAGATTCTGGGAAGCTGAGGTGAAATTCCCTCCATCCTATTGGCCTCTCTAAAGCCAGTCTCTGGCCTTCTGCAAACCACGATGCCTTTGGGAGCTTAGAATATAGTTTCTATACTTCTTTTCAAATAACCCCACTGAAAGCCAGAACAGCCGGAACATGGGGCAGAAAAATGACTCTCACTTATATGGATTTATATATGAAAAACATTCTGAGAATCCAACATGGGTAGAGAACTCTGTAAATGAGCAAAAGCATTATAAGTCCTCAGGCCCAATGAAACATGAAGGCCTCTCTCATGTGTGACAGGTATTTTGTTTGCCATTGACTTCTCTTTTCAATCTCTGTATCAGGATCACTGTGAATTGAAGTACCCAGGGAATGCTTTCCAGAGAGAGTAAGAATTGAGATATGTTAGAAAAACTCTATGGTATGATTTGTAGTCTCCAAAAGTATCCTTTGCCAAAATATATTTATTCATACCCTTCTGTGCTGCCTAAAATTCCCATAGCTAATCTTTTTCAGATGAAAATAAGCAGAGGTCTTGCTAAGCACATTTATCTGATACGTTTAGTCAGATTATTTCTTTCTGATTGTAAGTTCTATAGACAAATGCTAAAGGACAGGTCCATTTTGATAGGGGAAAGCACAGAAGTGTCACCTGCTCATGGTGCTACTTTCGGAAGACTGTCTTAGATGAAACTCTGTAGTGAACCGTGAGAGAGGGAGGCACCAGGAGTTCCAGGGTACCTGACAAAAACAGAGAAAGATGATGGTAGAATTAAGGTTAAAAGGACATTAAAAACATATTTTTCATATTTTGAAATTTCGCCTAGAATCTGTAGAAGAGGTTCTCAGCCTGGTCATGGTACAGCTGGAGCACAGCTGTTCACAGCATGCCTGGCATTCATTGGGCCAGTCAAGGACCAAGGCCACCTAGACCAAAGACTGCTAGAGGGCATTGAGAAATAACTTTATTTTCACAGAACAGGAATCAAAGGGTTTGGAACAGATGTGTAGGAAATATGACCTGACTTCCTGGTCTCCTGGTCATTAGCTAATGCCTAGGGGAATGAAATTTGTTTGCCCTTTTAACATTTACCTGTCTATTTAACTACAAGTAGTAATGCTAGCTCTCAAATGTTCCTTCATGCTTTAGAGAATTGGCCATGTGTCCAATTAATGTGTCCAATTGACCTTCTGCAGTAGTGAATTGTCTCCATTGACCACATTTTCCATGTACAAATCTATAGTAATAAATTTACTGATTCTAGGAGTCAATAGACTGAATGGCTTTTGTGTCCTTAACAAGTATGAATAAATTAAACCTCCAGGCAAATGAAACTTAGTAAAAGTTTGGATGCTTTTGCTTTTTTTCCAAAAAGATAGATTTTCTGCACTTTCTTTCTGCTTTCCTGAGTCAGCAGAGGATCTTACGGCTCATCAACATGCATGTGCATTCTGCATATAAGAAGAGGTTTCGTTTAGTCTTGCTTATTCATCATGGAATCTATGTCTACATATGGCCGACAAATTGAGCATTGTGCGCATTATCCAGATTTGCAGCTGCCTTATGGCTCAGCTGATTGAACCATCAATGCTACAGACTAAATTGGACACTAAGATACCTTAAAGTCACACACAAATGTTTATTCATTTATTCTTTTCAATAGGGCTTATACAGATCAAATGCATGGTTATGCTCATTTTATGGAACATTCATTGTAGCTGTCACTAGGCTAAGAAGACGTGGACTAAATATTATTTGTATTACCTAGAGAAGAGAAATGAAGGGAATCCCATAGTATTTCCTCAGTGATCTAAAAGGGATAGAAAATGGGTGCATTAACTTATGATTCCAGACATGTTACTAATGCAGACATTTTGTTCTATGGAATCCTGCATTAAACCTTTAGTTTATATTAATTGGGCTATTTAACCACTCTTTAAAATGTTCTTCATTTTGCAGTGCAGTTTCTCAAAAGCTTCTTTCTATCAGAAATGACAAATTTACTGCCCAGTCATATTTTTCAATGCATATCTGCATTTGGCGATTTAGCATATATTTTTGTGTACCCACAATACTCAAGATTGGGAATAAAATGGTAAATATATTTGACTCTTTAATAAAATTTTAGTCTTCTAATAGAGATAGAGATAAAAATAGATAGAGACTTTAAAAATTACAGCAAAAAATATAAGTAATGAAAATGAGATATGTTAAAAAAAAAACCCTAAAATATAGAACTAAATTCTCTAAGTTCTACTCTCAAAAAATAAGAAAGGTTTTAGAATAGAGAAAATACTTGAGCACCAACTTGAAAATAGTACTTGTAATTGAAGTAGTAGTATGTATGCGGTAGTAGTATATATACAACTACTAATAGTAGGATATATGCAGTAGTATATATTAAGTAGTAGTATATATAGCAGCTCTGAGGCTTGAAACAATATGATGTATTTGGAAAATGAATATCAGTTAGATATTACAGGAAAATAATTTTGTGGGAAATGGTGGGGAAAATCAGAGTATGAGATTGGGCAGGGATAGGAAGGTAGAAAGTAAGAAGGACCAACTCCTGAGATGCCTAGTTTTAGTTTGATTCTATCTATTCTGTAGTGGTGTTAAGTATTGAGAAAAGCCCAGGTGGTCTATTAAGGGAAGTGGTAGCTCTTCCCTTGCTCTGTTATGGCACAAGGATCAGTGACCAAAATAGAAAGACATTACCCAGGAATTTTACTGAGAATCCCCAGAAGGTCTAAAGACAAACCTTGGACTATCTGTAAACTGGGCTCCTTCACTGCACACCTCCAGGGGGCATCCTTCACATGGCATCCAGGAGGTGTATACAGCACCTCCTGGAGTTGTGTGCTGCCTCGCCAGTGAAGTCGAAAGTGGGCCATCTATGAAGCTTTCAAAAGTCTTGCTTGAACTGTTCTAGAAAGGGGGAGGAACTTCATCTTCTATCAGATATTCAAAAGGGTTCCTAATGTAAGAAAGTTTAAGATGGGGTTTAAGATGGGACTGCTGTCAGAGTAGTCCTGACATCTCATCACAATGGTAAAAACCTACGGTGACTTAGAATTTGGAACCATGCATTTGATTCCTATTGCTCTACCTCCTCTCCTAACTGGGTTACTGTAGAACAAGGGGACAGAAACCAAACGTACATATAATGATTAGGGATGCCAGTTAAGTTGAAAATGGGAGAAGTATGTTAGATTATGGCTTTATTAAAGTGTCATTATAAATTAAATTATGTCAAAAAGATGAAAAAATTGCTTTCCATTTCTCTTTTTTACGTAGATTTCAAATGATGGTTTTTCACACTATTGATACCCACATTTAATTGTCTTTTACATTAAAGAATGTCTTAATTCTATAAAGAGTTCAGTAACATTTTTTTGCCCCTCCTCTTTATAAAGTTATAGGAAAAGTTTCCTTCTGGATGAATCGCATTCCCTATTTCTGTAGTTATGCCAGAGAAAATCAGTCAAATGACAAAAATATGGAGAAACTCTTGTATGATTGGGATGACCTACAAGGGTCACAAGAATTTTTAAGCATTTCTTTGTGAATATAATCTGGAACAAATGACTGTGGTGAGCCATTGAGGTTCTGCCTTAAGCAAGTCCCCCAGGTGAAGCTTGAACTCACCACCTAGGCATGACCCACATATGTACTACAGAACCAGTATTGCATATTAAATATAAATTGCACCACTGGAGAGCTCCTGGGTACATGAGT
Organism: Saccopteryx bilineata; assembly: GCF_036850765.1. Taxonomy (NCBI): domain Eukaryota; kingdom Metazoa; phylum Chordata; class Mammalia; order Chiroptera; family Emballonuridae; genus Saccopteryx; species Saccopteryx bilineata. The sequence continues at coordinate 28,277,619 of NC_089500.1, read as the reverse complement.
TATTAAAGAAAATACAATTTATATTAATATGATCATGAAGGTAAAGATATGTAAATTGTTGACTCAATTCTGGGAATTCACAGGATAAATTAAAACTTGATTACCTGGACTAATATAAGGTGTAAATAATATAAAAAGAATAAATAAATACATAACAAAAAATTTGCCTGACCAGGCAGTGGTACAGTGGATGGAGCATTGGACTGGGACATGGAGGCCCCAGGTTCAAAACCCCGAGGTCGCCAGCTTGAGCATGGGCTCATCTGGTTTGAGCACAGCTCACCAGTTTGAGCCCAAGGTTGCTGGTTTGAGCAAGGGGTCACTGGCTTGGCTGTAGTTCCCTGATCAAGCCACATATGAGAAAGCAATCAATGAACAACTAAGATGCAGCAAAGAAGAATTGATGCTTCTCATCTCTCTCCCTTCCTCTCTGTCTGTCCCTATCTGTCCCTCTCTCTGTCTCTCTCTGTCTCTGTCACAAAAAAAAAGAAGAAAAATTCTTTTTTTTTTTGTATTTTTCTGAAGCTGGAAACTGGGAGAGACAGTCAGACAGACTCCCACATGTGCCTGACCGGGATCCACCTGGCACGCCCACCAGGGGTGATGCTCTGCCCCTCCGGGGCGTCGCTTTGCTGCGACCAGAGCCACTCTAGCGCCTGGGGCAGAGGCCAAGGAGCCATCCCCAGCGCCCGGGCCATCTTTGCTCCAATGGAGCTTTGGCTGCGGGAGGGGAAGAGAGAGACAGAGAGGAAGGAGGAGGGGGTGGGATGGAGAAGCAAATGGGCGCTTCTCCTATGTGCCCTGGCCGGGAATCGAACCCGGGTCCCCCGCACGCCAGGCCAACGCTCTACCGCTGAGCCAACCTGCCAGGGCGAAGAAAAATTCTTAAGACGCAATATTAGAAATTTGGAGAACAATTGGTATTTTATATTGCAAAAGACACTCTAATTTCATTATTTATAGTACAAAAGACATTTTCAGGGTTTCTCAATAAAAAAAAAAATGTCCCCTGGTTCGTCTTCATCACAGACAGAGCCCTGCACTTACTAGATGCTGAAACTATCACACTACCTCAATAATTAATCTACCCGGAGGATGTTCATTACTCATGTTCTACTTCTACTGTTCCTTTGAAATCAGAAGCCCCCATGATGTTGTTGAGCTCTGGAAATGAGCATATTGTACAGTTAAAGAAAAGCATGTTGCCTAACCTATGGTGGTGCAGTGGATAAGGCGTCAACCTGGAACGCTGAGGTCGCTGGTTTGAAGCCTGGGCTTGTCTGGTCAAGGCACATATGGCAGTTGCTGCTTGTCTGGTCAAGGCACATATGGCAGTTGCTGCTTCCTGCTCCGCCTCTCTCTCTCTCTGTCTCTCTCTCTGTCTCTCTCTCTCTCTCTCAATGAATAAATAAAAATCTAGAAAAAAAACTCTTTAAGAAAAGCATGTGGTCTAGGTGACTTGGTTAAGGAACCACTAACATTAGCAGTCTGGAAATAAAAGACAATTTTCTCTATAATAATAAATCATGTAAAATGCATTTCCTTTGATCTTTTACATGGGAGAAAGGAGGAGGGGCAAACAAAAACATATATCCCCCTTAGCTGTGTTGACCATTCCTTTCCTTTCAATACTAATTTCTCCAAACTGATAAGTTCCCAGCTGTTGCCACAACAAAATATCCTGAGAAAAGACCTCCATATGCTGCTGCAAAGCTGATCACACCCATCTGCCAGAGGAAGTGGGGAGCTGTGAAGTAGCAGCTGCCAGGCACTTGCTCTCCATTGTAGCTCATAACTGCCTATGTGCACAGAGGCTGGTGTGGCTAGAAGCAACCAGAGTTGGAGAAGAGGAAGGAACCTGTGCACATGGGTTAAGAAGAAAAGTGAGGCCACTTGAAAGAGTCCCAGTGCTCTCCAACTGCTATGGGGCCTCCTCCTCAGGGTGCCTCTCAACCTGTAGAGAGGAACACAAAGCTGCTTCTACAGGAATATGGATATTTTTTCTTCGTCTCGTAAAATGACTCATAGAATGAGCCTCTTTTCTCTATAAGAGATATACATTTGGGGAAGTAAGAAAGCAACCATTAATTCCTCCCTTTCAGATCTTTCTTATGGACTACAGATGGCCACATGAAATGTCCTCATGGCCCACACAGTTCAATGTGCGTGGTTGTGCCTGCAGGACTTGGCCTGAGCTTCCTCCTTATGGGGGAATGCCTTTCTCTACACCTCAGCTTTAGTTTTCCTAATCTTCTATCTTTCAAGGCTCAATTCAAATGACATCATTCTTCAAGTTATCCATAATTATTTAAAACATGATTGATAACTTTATTCTCCAGGATAATTTCTGAGGAAACAAAAATGTAACATACAATACCCAATTCTGCCCTTGTGATTCTGTCTATCAGGTGGGGGTGGACAACTGTATAGTTGGAAAAGTAAATCAACCACAAATTTTTTTTGATCAATGATCACATAAAAGTAAAGATGGAGCACATTGATACTTATACAAGAATAAGAGAATGATGGTGGATCATGGTGGTCCCTAGAAGAAATTGTAACAGAAGATAGTTTTGAAGAATAGATAAGAATTAGATGGATTTATGTTTTTATTACTTGAGGGTAGGGAGGGTATGGGTTTTGAACACTCAATTCCAATATGTGTATGTGTGTGTGTGTGTTGGGGCGTGGTTCTCTCACCAACAAGCAATTCTCTGGGTGTCTTATAATCCAACTCAATTATGATACTATCTACCCAAAGATAGCAATAGATTCCACATGTTAAAAACTCAGTCCAACATGACGGCTCTCCACTTCAGATACCTATTACAAATTCAGGTTGTCACCCGTGCTGACTGACCAGCTATATAGATTGGAGGTTCCAACAACCATCTTGGGTTCTATTGATTTTTTTTAGAGTGACTCAAAGAACTCAGAAAAACCCATTTACTCGCCTGATTACCAGTTTCTTGTAAAAAGATATAACTCGGGAAGAGTCAGATGGAAGAGATGCAAAGGGCAAGAGATAAGGGAGGGGGAGGGAGCTTCCAGGCTTCTGTGCATACCATTCTCCCCAAATGTCCATGTATTCCTTAACCTGAAAGTTCTCTGAACCTTGTCCTTTCGGGGTCTTAGGGAGGTCTCATTATATAGGCAGGACTGATTAAATAGTTGGCCATAGATGCCTAAACTTAACCCCAGCCCCTCTCCTTTCTTGGGAGTTTGGGGATGGAACTGAAAGTTCCATACCTCTAATCTCATGGTTTGTTCTTTTGGCAATTAACCCCTATCCTTAGGTGATTTCCAAAAGTCACCTCATTAACATAAAACAAATTGTAGTATGAAAGAACCTGTTATGAGTCAAGACATCCATTTCTCTTTATGGCTATGGAGCAATTTTAAGGAACTAAGGACAAAAGACCAAATATTATGACAAAAGATGCTCCCATTGCTCTGATCATTCAAGAAATTCCAAGGGTTTCTGGAGTTGTGAGCCAAGAACAAAGGCCAAATATTCATTTCTTATAATAAATCAAAATATCACAGGTGGGTAGGATGAAAAACTACTTCAGGCAGCTGGAATAGCATGTGCTAAGTTCCAAAGATGAGAAAATCCATTATGCATGAGCAGAAAGTGGACAGCTGTTAACTATGGCTGCTGTAGAATGAGTACATACCAAGAGATAAAGCTAAAATATTAGAGAATTGATGTGGTTTGGGACATTTTAAGCTAATCTAAACAGTGTGCTCACTGAAAAATGAGGAGTCATTAAAGTTGTTGCAAAAGTGGAGACAGCTGACTAGATATGTAATTCCTAAAAAAAAAAAAGAAAAAGAAAAAAAAGGACTGTGATGAGAATGATGTAATGGGGAAAGGCTAAAAGCAGAAAAATTACGTAGTAATCTATGTTAGAGATAGGTGGTCCTCAACTCATATAAGTGGGATAGAAAGGAGTGGAGTAGTATCTAGGAGATAAACTGCTCAGGACTCAGCAGTTGACTGTGTAACAGTGTTGAGAAAGAAGGGGATAAGAGGGTCAGAGGAACACAGAGGGAAGACCTGACTGTGGAGAAGGGAAGTGTAGAAATGAGTGAGCCCATGACTGCAGAAAGGAAGGCAGGATGAACTCAGTATGGATATTATAAAATCGGAAGTCTTCCATTAAGCATCTGAATTAGATATGGAGAGAAATTAAAGAGGGAGTGCCAATTCAGCCTTAACTCGTATATATATGTGGTAAGAGAAGCTGTATGAAGAGATGGGGTCACTAAAAAAAATATGAAGAATGAAGAGTAAGTTGCAAAGGATGGTAGCCTGAGGTGGCCCCCATTTAAAGTGGTCAAATTGATCTTCACAGTGAAAATGATTTCTGTGCCTCTGAATTCCACAAAAATCTGCCTGTCCTTCTCTTACATGATTTATCAATTTTGTCCTATCAAATATGACTATTTATTTATTTATTTATTTATTTATTTTAACTTCCTTTTATTTGCTTTCCCTACACTAACCCAGAGTTTATCTCTTTCTATGCTCACAACAGATTTGAGAGATTGGTGCTAGCTATATTTTCTCCTATTTGATGAAGGTAAAGGTGAAGGTTCTTCACATTCTGTTACATACTACCCCCACCCTCCCCAGATACATAACTGGACTTAATGGTCTAACTAGTATGACATTTGAGCAGAGTCACCCCTGCCACTGGACTGAAATCTAGCCAATAATATGTAAGCAGATCTGATGTACACTGTTTCTGGAACTGACCGCTAAAATCCTCCCCCGTGGTACTACAGGTTCTGCTCTGCCTTCATTTGCCATCCAGATACAGAGAATCCTATGATAGATTCCAAGACCCTTGTGGGGTGCTGGAATTTTCCTGCATAGATTGTTGGAGACCAGTAAGACCAAAAAAAATCACCTGATCAGGAATGTAAGAAAGCAACAATTGTTTTTAAAAAACTGAGCTTGATTGTTGTTTGTTATAGCAATTTGCCTAACTCACTAATACATCTATTTTACCAACAAGAGAAAAAGAAATAAACTTAGTAAAGTAAAAATTAATTATTTTAGGTCATACAACTAGTAAGTACCTTACTAGAATGTCAATTTAAGTCCATTAGAAAACACACAATCATAAACACATACACACATTCACACAGATATACCACACAAATTCTCCTTCTAAAATGCCCCTTTTCTCCCAACTCACATAATCTCACCTATGGGGCAAAGGCCACAATGTTAGTGTCTTACCTATGAGGCAAAAGCCACAGTGTTGTATGTTAAAAAAAGAACAAAAACAAAAAAAAGTTATGGTCTAACATCACTGTTGTTCCACATGATGGGTCACAAAACCTTTCATAGAAAATGGTCTAAAAAAGCATTGCTTGTGAATTTGTTCCTTAGAAAATGAATGCCTAAAGACGAACACAGTAAATCACAACTTGGTTTCTAATCTTGTCCTCCCATTAACTTGTGACATCATTGTGGAAAAACAATGCACAAAATAAAAGCCTTTTAATGCCTCTCCTTAGCTTTAGAATTCTGACCAGAGTACACTAAATTTTAAAAATCTCGTAAGAAAATTTTGTTCAAGTTATTAATTTTTCTTCAGTGACTCCATCTTGCAAACAGCACTATCCTTAAGTGGGATTTTAGGGAAAAAAAGGGGGAGAAAAAGGCAGTAGAAATCTAGAAAGAAGCAATCCAAAGAGCAATAAAATAAAACAAAGTGAAATCCTAAACAGGCCTGCTTTGCAGGCCATGTTGCCTATCATAGTTAGTTATATCATCATTAAAATCCTATTAGTAGATAAACACAACACTCAGAAGCAAAATAGCCAAAAAGGGCCTTTTATATGTGTACAATTCTTTGCAATTTGTTGGTGAAATGTGGTACTAGAAATTGGCTTTGCAACCTCAAATCTTGCTGCAAAAATGTCTACACTGACAATGGTGCCCTCAGGGTGTCTACACAATAGAAAGTCTTCTGCGTGCTGGTTATCTAAGTAAATTTGAGAAATGTATTAGGTAGGCTAACAGTGGAGACGACATCAGAATAAATCAGGAAGTATGCATCTATATAGAAAACATCAAGCAATTTCAAAAGCAAAATAGTAGGCAATCTAAAACCTGAATTTGGATTCTGGATAACTTATTTTACAGTGAAAGTAAGGAAAATCTAAATCATGCCCAAAATAAATTAATCTGGATTCCCCTGGTGTACTTATGCATGTCACAACAGTGAATGCCTTAGTCTATGATGATAAAATCACGCGTCTGAATTTGAGAAGAGGGGGAGAGGGGAGAGAAAGTATTAAAATCCCAGTATGAATCTTTGTGCTTTGTGAGAAAGTAAGAATAAGCAGAATAACAAGGAAGACAGTAAGTATAATTTACTAAGAAAAGGCATAGATTTTTATGTATAGATATAACATATAGAATATATTCAATTTAATATTTGTAATAGCCTCAGTTATTGAGACTTCAGGAGAAAACATTGTTTTCTCCTTTACAGTTAAAACCCAGAATTCATTATGCTCATTTAATTTCTTCTATATTTCCAATGAGAGAAAGCTGATTTTTAAACTGCACCTTTTGTTAAAGGAACACATCAAAGAGGGGACCTCTCCTTTCAGGCTGAAGTTGGTGGACAGTGTACATTTCCCTACCAGCTCAGAAAACCCGATGCTGAGAACAAACTCTGTCCTAATTGCCTATGAGATTCCCACCTTCAGATATATTTATCCAATGATTGCCATTTTATCTTTTTTTAAATAAAGGTTTTGGGGATCATGAAAAAATAAATACGCCAGGAGTCTGTGGGTTGTTTTCCTCACTTTCGTTTTGGCTGGTTCCTGCTGTGTTAGTGAGATCATTCCTTACCCAGAGCGTGGGCACACTGCTGCCATCAAGACGTGATGATTTTTTCCTTATTGCGTTTAGCAGAGCTTCAGCATTACGGCTGCAGACTTCCTCAGGGAACCAGAGGGGGTTGGAAAAAAAAATAGAGAGAAACAAAATAAAGACAGAAAGAAATAAGAACATCCTCAGGGAGTGCAGAAAAGCAAAAGCCAAGGAAAGTAACAACATACGGTGTTGCAGAGACTATGTAAACCTGTTTCTGGGAGAAATATGTGTTTGATAGAATTAAATTATTGAAGACCCTAGAATGAGAATTTACTCATCTTCTGCTTTTAGAGGAGAACCATCTGCAAATGACTGAATTCACTTATTTCTCTTTTTCTTTTATTCTTTGTTTTTCCTACCTTCGAATTTTACTTTCCACCTTTAATGCTAGATTTGGGTAACTAAGGTTATTCTGCATTGTCGTATTATTTTTTTTATTTACTTGTTTTGCTGCATTTCATCTTGTTAAAAATGTCATGATGACATATAAGTAGCTATCACAAAGTCAAGCAACTTGTAGACAATACGTCTTAAAATTACTTTAATTTTGCAATATCAAATAATATTGAGGTTTTTTTTCTCTTTTTGAAACATCACTAAAGATGGATATAGATTTGGGGGGGCTGAGCATTACAAAAATTGTTTCCTAGAAGAATGGAAAATAATTGCCTCAACTCTTATAAATTCTGAACAATTTTCTGAAAAGAAAGTGATTAGTCCATAAAAATTTTAAAATATTTAAAAGTGTAGAAAGCAGAAAGAACACCCCACATAAGATTAGCAAGCAGTAAGCAGAGAAGATTCTACTCTTAGCACCAATAGGAAACTAGTGGTTGTTTTTATGTCCAGTACAGTATATTTCTGAGCTCCTCAGGTCTGAGAGGAGCCATTTGTCTATGACACAGAGGAGATTGAAGCCATCTAACCCCCATGGAGCTGTATTCATCTTTGTAAAGGCTAACAACATGGTTTTAATGGAGGGTAGGAAAAAGATTCTTAATCTTCAAAATGGGTGGGCTTTTCCAGAGATGCAGAGTCACCATGTGCACAGCAAAACACAAGGAAGTTTGAGCACCAACTTGCACCCTCCTAAGACTTAGAAGAGAAAAAAGGAAAGGCTTTGTCTGACACATAACATGTTCTCAGCTAACTAACTATATTGACAACAATGATGCATGGTGATGAAGTTATTGCAACAGGCAGCATGTCCCCCCCAAAACTGAGTCTTAACTTCCATGCTGTGGAGGAACTGATACTTATATAGCAGGTCTTAGAAGGTGGTGAGTGGCATGGACCAAATGGACATTTCATTTCCTCATGTTGACATAAAGGCAAGGACATTGGGCACTTCCATTAATGAGATGAGCAGCATGCAGTTCTTGCTTAATGATAGCCAAGAATTGAGGACATGTACTTCTTAGGTCAATGAAACTAGAGTGAGTCATGGTGAATGCTTTAAAAAAAGCCTGTCTTACACTGCACACATCTCACTAGCACCTAAAGTCTAACTCAAGGAGTATCATTGGTTTTATGGTCAATTCATTCAAGTTGTAATTAACTTACAGGTGCTTCACCAACACCTCTTAGAAGTGAGTCACCAATAAAGCATATCTTCTGAGAGAGGCAGAGATGCTACAAAAGTAGTTGTCTCAGAGATTGCAATCAAAGAATAGGAACACATCCAGACTTAAGAAGAAAGTTGAAAATACACAATAGTCTATAAATTTTAGGTTGCTGGATGAACTGCATAAATTTCAGTTTCAAAAAACATATGCACACAATTTTAAGATCTTTTTGTGCTTATACTCTAATTAGTTTAATAGAAAAGTATTCCTATATTTGAGGAGAGGAAACTGGACTTCGTGTTTAAATGATTTAATAAAAATATCAGGTAAAATAACAATCCAGCTTAAAATCCGACATGTTGTTCTAACACCCAGAATTGGACCTGAAAAAAAATTGACTCTCCCATGTTCAACTCTAAAAAATGTATACTAACCAGAGAGGCTGGGTGTCTATTAGGAGCAATATGCTTGGTTTTGGGAAAAGTAGACCTATACCTTAATCCTAGCTCTTCCAACTTCTAGCTAAATGAACTTGTCAGGTTATTTCATCTCAATGGGTCCTGGTCTTCTCATCACTAAAGTAGGGGAAAGCAGTTGATTATTGTAAGGTTGCTGGGAGGATTAAATTAAGTTGTAGGCATTTTCATCTTATTTTCATTCTTTTGTTTAACCAGTGTCTTTAGCTGTTACCATTATCAGTGTCCTGAGAGAAATGTAATATTCTCTCTCTTGAGACATGGATGCCCAGAAAGGGTGGAGAATGTGGGAACACTTCTTAACAGAAACCTCAAGTAAGCTGAGCATTATAAGAATGGCTATAATTTATTATTATGAAAGTATGTTTTGTGTTCTGTTGAAAATGCAGATTTGCCAAGCCAACAGATAGATGAGCTTCAGGTTATTGTGAAGAATTAAACACACAGTGAGAATCTAAAGAAATCGGTTTCAGTTTTTAATTTGTATAATATCCTCAACAATTTAACAAGGCCACAAGGCAAAAATGTACTAGCAGTCCATGGATTAATTTTCTACTTTAAAATGATTCAATCCACCTCAAAGACCTCTGTATACAGCAAGAGTGATAATGACAAAATACTAAATGTGTCACCAAAAGATGCACTAGCCAGAAAGACTGAAACTTATAGAAGGCAACACTAATTGTGTTCTTATGATGTGTCAGGAACTGGTCTAAATACTTTATTTTACATAGTCCATACACCAAACCTGCAACTGAGCTTGTTTTGTCCACTAGATTAAATCTTTGCTAGTGAGTTCTAGAGAAAGGACTTCAGTGTAGTCAGTCTTCAGTCTACTGCCCATTCTCTAGGCTGATAATTTTCAACCAGTGTGCCACAAGAATTTTTAAAACACGAAATGCTTCACTATTTAATCAGGAGGACTGACCTTTCTTCTCTCAGATAGTCAAATTTTAAAAAATGACAATAGCCAACACAACAATAATATAGTGTGAATGAATCAAAATCCCACCAATTTTTTTATTAGATTGGCAAAAAATACATGCTTTTTAGTGTGCTGCAGAATTTTACTAATTAGTGAATAAAAAAGGTTGAAAATTGCTGCTCTAGGCTATGTGTATTACCTATTTGCAAACGATGCAGATGTAAAAAAGAAGTACTGTACGTAGTTCACCTCAGCTGTAAGCATTTATCTCTGTCTGGATGACTTAAGAACTGATATTAGAACACAGCATATTATAACTTATCTTATATTGATCATTAAAATGGATACAATACTCTAACACCAAAGTCTGAGAATATTGTATAGTAAATGGTATTAGAAAAAATATGCAATGGATTGTTGTATAGGAGGGGGGTGATGGAGGAGATATACTAGCTATATTTTTGCAAGCCCGCATTGTCCAAAACCATAGATTGTTGGTTAATAGCTCAATGGATTCAAGAGAGCATAGAATCTGATCCTCTCAATTTTATAAATAAAGAAACTGAGGCACACAGAATAACAAAACAGCAAATGCACCTATGTTTTGTATTACTAATGAACCTTTCTGCTTCACTGTCCACTGGGGGGGCCAGGCTGTGCAGTCAAGGTGAAAAGGCCACCCATCCAAGGAGGAAACAACAAGCAGAACAGAAAACTGAGACAACAGAGTTAAGAACAGGCAACACTCAGTAGGCTCAAGGGGCACAGTGTTTACTTACAGCAAGTGGAAAAAAACTGTGCACAAGACCCAGCCCTTCACAACATGTGGGTCCCCCAAGACTAGCTATCAACTCCCCGCCTGACAAAAGAGATGCAGCTGCATACATCCCACTTCTGCTGCAACAGAAGAACCACTATCATTCCCCCTCTTGGGGTCTGAAAGACAACGAGCTGAGGGGAGTGCTTACGGGCCATTGATGCGTGTGCTTTAAGAACAAAGGAGTGCACAGTGAGGCAGAAACAAGGAGAGATATCCCCACACAAATCAATAAATACAGCACAGGCTGTGGAGAGTCTTTCTCTCTTGGTGAGAACATGCTCCAGACCCAGGGCCCATTCTTATGTGGCTGACCTGGGATGAAAGGCTACATGAATGCAACTGCCTTTCCTAATACTTTCATAACTTTTTAACTCATTTGGTCAAATAGTTTTTAAGATTCTAATTAACAGTTATGCACATTCCAGAATAGTTAAAGTAGAATTATGTCCAGGACTGAGTATTCCAAAAATGCTTTACAGTTAAAATAGATTCATATTACTCATCACCATATGGTCAGTTTAAAAGGCATATTTTGTTGGCCCTGGACAGTGGTACAATGGATAAAGCATCATCCTAGAGAGCCAAGATCTCTGGCTCAATTCCAGGGTCATCAGCTCAACCCCTGGTCCAGAAGAAACATTATGTTACCTGTAATTACTCTAAACTGTTGACTTCGATGGTGGGAGGGAGTGATAGGGAGAGAGATTGTTCTCAACCAGAGATTTCCTAAAGCATTGTTCCCATGTAGGTAAAAAACTTTGACTCTCAATCCCATCACCTCAATCCAGAAAATATACACCAACCACTGGAAATGGATCTCTAGCTCTCTCTGCCCACCCCAGGACTGTTCAGGTAAAAAAGGCCTATATCTCAAATATAAAACATAACAGTAAGTTTGGACAGGCCTGATTAAGGTGATTCAAGGTAGATGGGTTGACAGTGATGTTAATAATGGTACCTATGATGTAGAAGAAAATTTGTGAATGTATATAAATTAATGAATGCACAAGGTACATTACCCCATACTAACACAGCTACAAACCTCATATGGGCTATTTATGGTTACAATTAGAAACCCAGCATGCCGAGTTCAAGCAGGGTCACAAAAATGTGCTATTCAGCCAAGACTAACTCATAAGACAATAAGATTAAAGCTCCTTAAATTGCAAGCTCAATCCTAATCAAATACACAAAGGCCCTGTGGTAGGCTGAATAATGGCCCTGAAAGACATCTATCCCCTAATTCCAAAGACTTGTGAATGCATTACATTTCACTGCAAGAGGAATTTTGCAGATGTAATTAAGGCTATAGATTTTAAAATGAGGGAATTGTCCTGGATGATCCAATAGGCTCAATTCAATCACCTAAGATCTTAAAAGCAGAGACTGTCCCTGCCGAAGTCAGAGGTGTGAAGGGAGAGATAGGAGAAATTTCAAGTGTGGGAAGGACTTGACACACCATTGTTGGCATTAAAGATGGACAAAGGAGGGCACAAAGCAGAGAATGTGGAGATCCCTAGCAGCTGGGAATGTCAGTAAGTACGCATTCAGCAAGGACATGACCTCAGTCCTAAAAGTGCGAGGAATTTAATCCAGCCAATAATCTGTTGAGCAGAAAATGGATTTGTCTTGTAGAACATTCAAAAAAGAACAGAGCAAAGCCGTCACCTTGATTTTAGACCAGTGAGATCTCTACTGCACTTTTGTCCTACAGAAGATAATAAATTATCATTGTTTTAAGCCCGTAAATTGCTGGTAATTTATTAGGAAAGTAGTAGATAACTAACTACTTTAGCCTTCTAATAAAGTGAGGTGTTATTATTACCTTTATGCATACAGTTGACATGGACAATTTTTGTTTATTTCATCTATATTTCTAACTTTTACCCTAAGATTAGGTAACCTTCCAAGATCCTGCAAGTTCTGTCAGGAGTGTATGGTTCAAAGAAGACTGCTTTCAGAGCAGGAAAGATTCACTTCAAAAATTCACGTTGTCATTCACCATTTTATTTGATGACGTTAAATGCATGATTGAAGGTGAAAGATTTCAGAAACGTGTGGTTTCTCCCTACTTGGTGTGTGCATTTTGACACATTTCCCTGTTTTAACTAAGGAGACATTTACAGGTAAGCTTTGATTCTTTTTCTTCTCCACCTCTGAGTCACTGACCCACAGTAACCAGTTCAGGGAATCCTGAAGTAGAAGCCTGGAATTAATTGCATCAATTTTCCTGGTCTAAGTGATGTCTATCTTGGTGACCCAGTGACATAAAGTGGATAGTTACCTGCCAGGACATGAGAGGTGCTCTGCAGATTCATATGGAAGAAATCAAGCCAAAGAAACATCTACTTAAAATGAGGTTCTGTTTTAAACAAGATATTTTTTCTTGCTTTTATTCCAATCAAGCCTTCTATATTATGAACTAGAAGATAAAGAATATAATCACTGTTAAGCTACTCAAGGCAAAGCTACATTGGTCCAAAAATAATATTGAATATCTATCTATTAAGGATCTTAAATAACTGACTACAAGCACATTACTTACACTAACGTGTTCTGGTTTGCAGAAGATGCTAAATTGGGAGGAAAGGTCATCCCTGTAAAACAATCCTCAGGTAGAAAAAGAATTAGTTTGCTTAAATACTTGGGCTAATAGATAGAAAATTCAATGCAGATAAATTCAGAATAATGAGTCTGGTAGAATATAATAAAAGAACATAATATCTTCTTAATGGGAAGGTACTACAGCATATTGACCTGGAGAGAGATATGAGTTATTTTAATAAAAACCCATATTAAAGATTATTCGGCTCTATTATTATTATTGAAAAATGCAGTGTGTTTTGTTAGACCTCACCTCAAGCAGCACATTCAATCTACTCACTGTACATACTCCAAGAAGCATATTTAGAATGAGCCTTGAAGGGGCGATTTATAAAACAAGATAAATGAAAGCATTTGTCAGAGACATAAGTTTGAAAGCAATTATAGGGAAAACTGACCACTTTCTCTCTGGTAAGTCAGACATGTTAGAGAAGGTTGGAACAAAGGGGTGTCAGGACTGCATATTGCATTGTGAAGACAGAGGTGAGCTGTTCATTAAATCTACCTCTTGTTCTTCAGGATCCACTTTTATCAATGGTCTGACAATTCCATTAACTTCTCCAACAATTACAAACCCTGGATAACAAATACAAACAGACACTTTTCACTGACAGTTTGGTTTGTTTGGGGCCCATTTACATTACTGAGGCTGGACAGTCCAGACCTTAGATTCCAGCCAATATCAATAAGACCTATGGGTGGTAAGGATACTTTCTTCAGAGCTTTTGTCTTATTGTTGCCCTGCTTAAATTCAATTCATCTGCAGCTTTCTGGGAAATTACAGCAGTAGGGAGTACAGGCTGACAAGTATCAATCAAGATGCAAGGTAGGGGACAGGGATAGGCAGAAAGAAAGAGAAAGGTGGAGTAATTTGAAAGAAATCTTTAAGGATAGACATAGATTCTCTGGCAAACATAAAAATAAACTTTTATAATCAAAGGATAAAATAAATATCTAATTATAAAACTGCCAGAACAAATAGGTGAATTTCTTTACTCCTTATCAGGATAAAGTGAAATGTGCTCTCAAGTACATATGAAACAACTAATATCTCCCCATTGCTGTCTACCCATGGTATATTTCACTCAGGTCCCTGGAGGAAGCATGATTTAATTATTTTTATTGATAAGCAAATCTGTACAATGCTTGAGTTCCAGCTCTGGAATTGAATAGACCTGCTTTCTAGACCTGAATTTTGTGTCTCTTAGGATAGGGCTCTCTTTCTCAGGGCTATTGACATTTCCGGGTGAATGTGATTTGTTGGGCTGTCCTGTGCATTGCAGTATGTTTCACAGCAGCATGCTTGGCATCTCTATCCACCAGACGCCAATACTGGCCCCTCTTCCTATTATCTTGTTGTGACAACCAAAATGTCTTCAGACATCGCCAGATATACCCTAGCAGGTAAAATCTCCTGTAGTGAGAACTATTTTTATAACACCATGTCATATACTCCTTCAGATTTCAACTTCCTCATCTGTAAAATAAAGGGTTTTGCCTACCACCAAGTATGTCAAAGTGTCTCAGGACTAGAAAGCAGTTTTTTGACTCTCCAAATGAAAAAACAGAGGCTCAAAGTGAGCGGTGACTTCCACATGGACTCTCCAATCTTTAGTAGTAGACTTAGAGCTCTACCTCAGATAAGGGGAACAACAATGAAAGAGAAAACCAGGTTCATGACAAATGGATATGAAACCATTTTCTGATTACAAGTCTCAGCAGTCTATGTATATCTTATCCAACAGATCTCCACTCACTATTCAGGAGTCACTGTGGATGGTCCATTATTCTATCTCCCAGTGTGATTTGGAGGGTTAGCCTGCTTTATTATCCACGTCCTTCAAATACGTAAATACTTGTCTAATTTTGGATGACCTTTGCTTTATATACACAGAAAACAGTTTTGAGTAGAGCTGGAAGAAGACCTGAACTAATGGACCAAGTTGAAGAAAAGATTTCTTCTCTACAGTACTTCATAGTTTACAAAGAGTTAAAAAAAATAAGACACGGAAAAGGAAACACCATTTTTTTTTTTAAAAGCTTGAGAAATTGTGTATTTTCTTCTCCTTTAGAAAAAAAAAATTTTGGAAATACTACTTGTCACTTGCCATGAGACTATATATTCCACCATGAGGTTTCTCAAATTTAAAGAGCCTATCTTTTGCCAAACATTAAACAAGCCATAAAGCAGGAACTTTGGAACTTCAAATGGAGCTGTCAGAGATTCCTCCTGCCATCAGATGATTTGCAGCTGTGTGACTCATTTGTATCTTTATAAGAATTCTGGAGAAAAAAAGATTATTAGCATTTCAATTCCTGTCAACTGCTGAAACTAACTAGGCCTGAAGACGTGCATAGCTTCCCTGTGCAAGTGTGGCAATAAATGGAGAATACAGGCAGCATGTTGGAGGGACTTAGAAGAAGGTGTGTGAGGAAGAAAACATTGTTGGTTCTGAATGTCCTTATAAAAAAAATGCTAAGCTTATACACAAATTGTCATGCTAAGCTTTGCTCCACACAGCATGGGGACAGGCTGATAAGACCTGCTTCTTTTAGGGAGAATTGAAACTCTGGAAGATAAGACAACACAGCATTTTAGTGTAACACGCAGGTGTGTACTCTCACATTATGTCCCAACATATCTCTCCAACTTACCGTTCCTCCCCTCAGTCTTACTGAAGTCATATCAACCTGCTGGCATTTCTCAGATGTCTACTCCATTTCTACTAAATATAATTAATTTCCTATGTGATTCTTTCAGCCTGCCATTTTATGGCCCCCTCTCCTCCAATTTGCAAAATCTTGCTGAAGCTTCAATAAGCAGATCATATGTCACCACTGAGAAACAGCCCTGATTCATACCAGTGTACTTGTTCTGTGCAAGGAACTATAGCTGAGAAACAGTGATGAACATGACAATCACCGCCACAGGTAGGTAGTTAGTCAACATTTGTTGTTTGACTAACTGAAAAATGAATGAAGAATTAGCTAGAGGATGAGCCTACTTATTTCTAGACCAAGATTTAATATCCTTTATAAAAGACATAGGAAAAACACAATTCACATGACCTTCCTTCTCAAATAAATTCCTGATTTCTTTTAATCTGACATTACTGTTGTTGATCACACGCTCCCAGTCCTTCACCTCCTGATCAGAACTATGCAGTTTCATTATATGGGGTAATAATGTATGTAGTACTTCCTATACTCAAGGAGTGGCTTATCATTTTTAAATATTTTAAACATACACACACATACAAAGGCAAAAAAAATCCAAAATCAAAGAATTATATCACAAAAATTTTTATAAATTTATAAGATAGAAAATTTTTAGCTATCGTTTTGGTAAATTTATAAAAAGAATAGTTACACATAAACCAGATCACAGGGAATATATTTATTTGTTTTTCTTTAGAACAAAATTATTCAGATTAGGTAACAATCCCTTACTACGTCACATAAATTGTTGAGAAGCGTATTGTTCAGAACATAACATTTTTTTCCCTGCCTTATTTAAAAATACGTAAAGATTTCAAATTAGGTAGTTTTTTAAACATTTGGGTTTTTTGGTGACTAAGTCTCATTTTCAGTAAAGACCTTTGGTCTTTGGTGTTTTCTCTTGTGTTTGATTCATTGGTTTGAGGATAATTTTAGATCTTTATTTAGAGCCCTACATAAATACAATAATAAATGCGGCCGCGTGGATAAGATGGCCATTGATTTTCTAGTTGACTTCACAGAATTCTTTTTTTTTTTTTTTTTTTTTATCTTTCTGAAGCTGGAAACAGGGAGAGACAGTCAGACAGACTCCCGCATGCGCCCGACCAGGATCCACCCGGCACGCCCACCAGGGGCGACGCTCTGCCCACCCGGGGGCGATGCTCTGCCCCTCCGGGGCGTCGCCATGTCGCGACCAGAGCCACTCTAGCGCCTGAGGAAGAGGCCACAGAGCCATCCCCAGCGCCCAGGCCATCTTTGCTCCAATGGAGCCTTGGCTGCGGGAGGGGAAGAGAGAGACAGAGAGGAAAGCGCGGCGGAGGGGTGGAGAAGCAAATGGGCGCTTCTCCTGTGTGCCCTGGCCGGGAATCGAACCCGGGTCCTCCACACGCTAGGCCGACGCTCTACCGCTGAGCCAACCGGCCAGGGCTGCACAGAATTCTAAAATGGGAAGGAATCTTAAAAATTATCTTCAGCCATAAATGTATTTCATAGGCTGGATAACTGAGGTTTTCATCATTTGGTTGATATACTTAAAACAAAACTAGATAATGGCACAGACCAGACCAGAACCAGAGTCTGGTCTCAACTGTCACAGTGTCTCAAAATTCTCACATGCTCATTGGGGTGCTTTGTTATACTGAGTCTTCTCAACAGCCTCATTTCCTCGTGCTGCACATTCATTCTCAGTGGACCTTGCCCTGGGAAAGTTTTTTTTCTGAGATAATGCTCAAGGTTGCTACAATCCTAAACATAGTAATTTTGATATCAGTGCTTTGGGCCCAGCTCCACAATTTTCATGGCAGTACTCTTTCATTTATCTAAGAGAAGGAATCTGCTTTTGCCAGGGGTGTTCTTGCCAAGTCTGCCTTTAATTAAATGGTCTATGGATTTTGTTTAAGCATGTGAAGCTCTTTTGTTTTCTGTCTCCGTTGCATTGATACCAATTGTCTGACCATTTGTTTTGAAGTCTCCAGAGGAATATTTCTTCCTCTCAAAGTCAGTTTGGGGTAGAGTCAGAAATGTTGAAATATCACTTTAAATCCTTTGTCCCCTATTTTTAAATTGCTCTCATATAACTCTGGAGGTTTAATTCATTTTCCTTGTCACTTTAGTGATATTACTTCGTTTCTGAGTAGTAGGTATGGTTTAAGTAACCACAGCATTAGAACTAATAGAAGAACCATCTGAGGGGGTATAGCTCAGGGGTAGAGCATTTGACTGCAGAACTAATAGAACCTTATGCACTGACTTTCAATCATTCATTAATTCAATATCAACTATTTTGGAAATCTGCTATTTGGTCAGATGTTAGGTACTATGCGAGGCTTTGGAAATATGAAGAGGAAAATATACAGAACCTGTTCTTAAAAATCTCTTACTTCAGGAAATGTGTCCATTGGTTTTCCATAGACTTCCTTTCTCTCTGTTTATCGTTAATTGACAAAGTTCCTCAAGTTTTCTTCTTCTTTATTTATTATTATAATGTGAGCTTCCCATGGACACCAATCCAGTTTCTCATGCATGGTTTACTGTAAATAATTTTCCACTTTGGGTTGCTTTTGGTATCATAAGAAGATTTTACTTAATTTGTGAAGATTTATTTGTTGTCTTCTAATATCTTTATAGTTTTAGCTTTTACATTAAGGTACATGATCCATTATGGCAAGGATCTTTTTACACAGGGGGCCAGTTCACTGTCCCTCAGATCGTTGGAGGGCTGGACTATAAAAAAAAACTATGAACAAATCCCTATGCACACTGCACATATCTTATTTTAAAGTAAAAAAAAAAACAAAACGGGAACAAATACAATATTTAAAATAAAGAACAAGTAAATTTAAGTCAATAAACTGACCAGTATTTCAATGGGAACTATGGGCCTGCTTTTGGCTAATGAGATGGTCAATGTGCTCCTCTCACTGACCACCAATGAAAGAGGTGCCCCTTCCGGAAGTGCGGCGGGGGCCGGATAAATGGCCTCAGGGGGCCGCATGCGGCCCATGGGCCGTAGTTTGGGGACCCCTGCATTATGGTGTATGTCTGTGTCTGTGGTCTAAAAAAGGAGTTCAACTTCTTTCACATGTGGATGCCAAGTTACAGATTTATTTGCTGGAAAGACTATTCTTAACCCCATTGATTCTTTTTGACACCCTTGCAAAAATCAGTCGATAAAATTTGCCCACTTATTAGTATAATAAAGCATTTTCAGGATGTTGTTCTATTCTCTTTCATTTTGTAAATTCTCTAGGGTTAACTCATATCTACCATTTTAATTGTAAAGTGCCCAGTGTATATATACTTCCTCACAGTCATTTAAAAACCAGTATCCTTTTACCAGATAGGGGAGACAGAACTTTAACTACTCCCAAAGATGTTTCCATCCTAATCCCCAGAATCTGTGAATATCCTTCTTTACATAGCAAAAGAGAATTATAGGTTCAATTAAAGTTGCTAATCAGCTGATTTTAAAATGAAGAGATTGTACTACATTACACAATTGGGCTCAATCTAATTATGATTACTCAAAGTAAAAGATGAGTGTAAAGAGAGAATCAAAGAAGTGCAAAATGAGAATGACGCAAGCCACCATTGCGACTTTGACACAAAGGATGCAGGCCACAAGCCAAGACACGCAGATGGCTCTAGAAGCTGAAAAAGGCAAGGAATTGGATTTTCCTTTAGAGCTTCCCGAATGGATCATAGCTTTGTTAACAGTTTGATTTTCACTGAGACCTGTGTGGAAACTTTCACTCACAGAACTGTTAAGTTTATAAATTTGTGTTGTTTCAAGACTTAAAGTTCGTGGTAATTTTTAATAGAAAGAATAGAAAAGTAAAGCAGCAGTATTTTAGGCTGAGCAGTGGTCTTGTCTGTATAGTTGTCTTTATGACTTAGAGCCCTTTTGTTTATTTAAAGACTAGCTAATTTCCAACCCATTAAGGAACACCACACTGCCTGCCCCAAAAATGTGCCCGGCACATTTTTCATATGCCTTTTCCTCACTATAGCTAGGGGGAAGTCTCCACGTTCTGAAATTGTTCTGCTTGCCTTGCTGTATAGACAACTCTGGTATTCACAGCTGCTAATATTCTGCCACTAAGTCTACTTTAAAAAACATAAAAAGAAAAATAGCAGTGCACACTAAGGAAAATAAATGTTTAGATGAATTCATGTGCTTTTCACTAGAGAGGATAATAATAAATCTGCTGGGCAGTACAAATTGTCCTCTAAGTTTAAAGTCACCTCGTCATTCCCAGGGAGATCAACGGAATTAATGGCTAAACATATTAATAGAATAATGGAGCGTCCTTAACCATTTATAGAGGAGGAAGGGGAGGGGTGGACTGGATGCTTATTTTATGGCAATTTATGTCAGTGTAAAAGTTATAAAGATTGCCAGAAAGTAAAGGAGCATGATGTAGAATCACTGGAGAAACTGTAAAATCAATATCTCTAGGGTTTTCAACACTGTACTTGGCAGGTCCTTTCAAATCCATAGCCTGCATGATATTTTATGTATGTAACTGGCAAGGGTGATGGTGGATGAAGTTCAACTCATGGAGTTGGCACCAATTCAATCATCACAAATGAAAATGCATATGTCTCTCTCTATTTTCTATCTGCTTTCTCAGAGGCTGTCTGAGATTAGATCCGAAACCCAAGAGAAAGTGATCCACAGTAAAGGTTGATATGAAGGCTTCTAAAAAGTGTCTAAATAGATAGAAAAATGCAACTGGCACCATAGATTTTCCTTGGTTAGAAAACAGCAATTTATTCAAATTGTTGAAAAGTGGGTTTTTAATACTGAGATACTGTTTTACTCCTATAATATTGGCACATATTAGGAAGATTAATTTCCTTTTGGGTATATCTGTAGGAAAATAAAAACTCATATTGTTATTGGCCAAATAAATTTAAATTATTTTAAATTTAAAAAATTTTAAGACTTTATTCATTTTAGAGATGGGGAGATAGAGAGAGAGAGAGAAAAAGAGAGAGAGAGTGGGAGAGAAGGGGGAAGAGCAGGAAGCATCAACTCCCATATGTGCCTTGACTGAGCAAGCCCAGGGTTTCAAACCAGCGACCTCAAGAGTTCCAGATCAGTGCTTTATCCACTGTGCCACCACAGGTCAGGTGGGAAAATATATATTGAAAAATCATTTTTGAGGTAAAAATTGCAACATCTAATCCAATTTTTAATGAACATACCCTGACACACTATATGTAACTGAGCAGAGGTTTCCCAGAGTTTTCATGTGCAGCTATGGCTTCTCAGCAAACCCTCGAGGATTGTTGCTTGGGAGCTGTGGATTTATATTATTGGTAACAACTTTTCTGATGTCCCCCAAATTATCCAAGGTTGTTTAAAACTCTAATTATCTGCATCAAGAAAAGTAATAATTGCAAGAATTGAATACATTTGGACTAACACAGTATACCATATGGGAACCATTTTTGGGAAGCAGAATGTAGAAATGGAAATCATGAGTAGATGCATTGATCAGATTAGATCTGACATCAGAGATGCCTGTGTAAAATGTGATGCTGGTGGTTAACTAAAGACAATGATGAATTAATTTCCATTATTGTGTCGTGGTATCTTGAATTAAGTATCTGAAGAAGGCAAGACAATTGAAATAGAACAATTTAGTGTAAATATGAGTACTGAAATATGGCTATATGTGAGTACAAGGCTGTAGAACAGACTGCATTGGAAAG
Source organism: Saccopteryx bilineata (assembly GCF_036850765.1). Classification (NCBI taxonomy): domain Eukaryota; kingdom Metazoa; phylum Chordata; class Mammalia; order Chiroptera; family Emballonuridae; genus Saccopteryx; species Saccopteryx bilineata. Next base: position 28,255,883 of record NC_089500.1, on the reverse strand, counting down.
TTTGCAGAAAAACAAAGTAATAGTTGCAGGAATTAAAATAGGCCAAAACCTGGTCCAAAGAGCAGAAAGCTTCTTTCTTCTATTGGAAAGGATCTCCTACTTCTTAAAGCTTCAAGGTTAATGTTTCTGAACATCACACTCAATGTTTTGTCTTACCAGTAGCATATGTTCAAGCCAAAGCTATACCATATATCTTAAGGTAAAAGTATACCAATGATAAAGAATGGTAGGATCCTGAGAATTGGAGTAGGGGAATTTGGAGAGATTCGACTGAGTTTGTGTACTTAAAAACCCTAAAGTCTGTGAGGCTGCATATTTTGCCAGCAATTCAGCCCCTCCTTCTCTGTCTGAGATAACCTTTTGCCTGAAGCCATTTATTATCCAGAGCTGAGGAAACTGCCTTGTAATGATGTTCAATCCTTCTCAAGACCCTTCAAATCTTATTTCTATCATACTGCTAACTTGACTCAATTCCAAGGAGAACCCACTAGACATGCCTATGGCTTCACAACAAACTTGTAATGATTCTTGTGTTGAAAATTCATATCATTTGCAGCTGTTTACTTGATGCTCAGTCCCTAAGCTCTTTCAGTGGTTGTGTAAACCTCTAATTCTCTGTATTAAAATACATACAAAGTCTGACCTAAAAGGAAGCATAATTCACATCAAATGGAATACAAAATTTATTTGTATTTACATGGCTAGAACCTAGACAAATATATATGAGAATTGATCCTAAAGGTATATGATCAAGCATGATGAAACTCTCAAATACATCAGATAAAATGCATGAATATGGGTACACTGACCAGAGATTTGGAATTCAGTAATTCACCCAAAAGAATGTAGTTTTTAAACATTTTGCTTAGTTGGTTTACTAAAATCTAGACTCATAATCTATACATTAATTACAGTTGAGATGCCAGGGTTTCCTTTTCATACTAGGCAAAATAATGTGCAATTATTTGCTCCTGAAGAGAAGTATTAGATTATATTGTTAGATGTGGTTTGCTTATCCACTACATACAAACTTGGAAGAGACCTAGAATACATACCTATTCACCACAACATTGAGAAATATATTGGTGAGGAGGGACAAGGAACCTCTGCAGAGGCTGGCCTCTGAAAACTACAATGGTTAGTAAGAGATGTCACCATGGACACAGACTTCCTAATATCTCAAACTCAGAAATTCAGGGTCCAATGGCAGCAGTAAATTTTCAGAGACAAGATGGGTCTGGTGACTGTCATGGAAACACGGACTGGAACATAACTCATCAGAGATCTTGTGGTATTCATAGAACCAAAATATATGGGAAGCCATTTGAATTTCTACTTTATCTATATAACTGAGCCTATATAGGTCATGAATAGAGTCACACTTCCAAAACAGACTCACAATTTCTATTCCAATTTCAAATCCTGTGTTTCGTTATTAATCTAGAAATATTTAAATGAGGAGACAGGGTAGTCTCTTTGAGTAAAATTAACCAACATGCTGCTACAACTTAATTTTTTTTTTTTAGCTTTCCCTAAAAGGACCTGGGACTATTGGTAAGGATAACTGCACCAGAAAAAGAAAATCTCCCGGAATATTCAGAGATTACTGGGCAATAGCTCTGAATTGAAGGTAGTGTCTGGAGATGCAAAATTCACTGTGTTATATCAATTAGGGAAAGGATATGGCAGCTATTTTTCTATACTCTTGAAGTTAGGCATGGCCGTGTGGCTTGCTTTGACTAAGAAAATACAAGTGGTAGTAATCTGTGTTACTCCTGGGTGGAAGGAAATTTTCAAGAGATAATATGTGACTGCGATGTTTTCTTCTCATGCCATCATGACAAGAAACATTCCAGATAATGTTTTAACTATTAGTCAGTCCCAGGGCAAGGGCTTCATGGGGCAGACCTCAAACTTATTAAAGATGCAAATGTATCATGGTAAAAAAAAAAAAATACAGCTCTACTATTTAAGTCACTAGGATTGACAGTTCCTGCCTAAAAGACTATGCAATATAACTCAGTACCTAACAGAAAAGAGGTAGATATTCTCTCTTCATTCTAACATGAAGATCTACAAGGTAAATTAAAATAATATAAAATATATGTAAATTGATTCTATTAACTTTATATTAGGAAACATACCAAAACATATAAAATAACAAAAATGCTCTTCTCAATAATATTTACCTGCAGAATATGTAACTGTATATGCATAATAAAAAGGTCCAGAAGCACACACAACTGATTTACAATACTGCTTCCTATATGGAAAAGAATAATGCTTCAAGGGACCAATGCAGGTGGGAGGAGTGTGAGGAATGTGAAAAGTTTCACTTTTTAGTGTGTGTTTTTATTTTGTTTGTCTGTTTGACATTAAATATATTTCGCATTGCCCTGGCCGGTTGGCTCAGCGGTAGAGCGTTGGCCTAGCGTGTGGAGGACCCGGGTTCGATTCCCGGCCAGGGCACACAGGAGAAGCGCCCATTTGCTTCTCCACCCCTCCGCCGCGCTTTCCTCTCTGTCTCTCTCTTCCCCTCCCGCAGCCAAGGCTCCATTGGAGCAAAGATGGCCCGGGCGCTGGGGATGGCTCTGTGGCCTCTGCCTCAGGCGCTAGAGTGGCTCTGGTCGCAACATGGTAACGCCCAGGATGGGCAGAGCATCGCCCCCTGGTGGGCAGAGCATCGCCCCCTGGTGGGCGTGCCAGGTGGATCTCGATTGGGCGCATGCGGGAGTCTGTCTGACTGCCTCTCCCTGTTTCCAGCTTCAGAAAAATAAAAAATAAAAGAAAAAAAAATTTAAAAAAAATTTTGCATTACTTTAAAAAATAATTTTAAAAGTATGGACAGACTTCACTGGTGAATTTTACTAAATATCCATAAAAGAATGAATATCAATCATTTTCAGACTCTTCCAAAAAACAGGAGAAGAAACTCTTTCAAACTCATTTGGTGAGAGCAACATTATCCTGATACAAAAACCAGACAAGGGTTCCACAGGAAAAGAAAGTTATCAACTAATATCCCTGATGAATAACAGGGCAAGGGCTTCATGGGGCAGACCTCAAACTTATCGGAGATGCAAACGTATCATGATGCAAAAATTTTTGCAAACCCAATTTGACAATATATTAAAAGGATCATATACCACGATCAAGTGGAATTTACATCAGCTCACAAAAATTAGGGATCAGGGAATGTGCAGATACTCCAGTACTTTAAGTCTTTTGTATAGTACATTTTTACCAATGACATAAAATTGGTTTTGCATCTCATTTGCATAATCAAACAACTTTCTTTGACGTGCTGTTTGCTTTTCTGATGCTCTTGTTTAATAAAAAAAATCAAATGCTTTTTTATCATTTCATATTTATTTTGAAATATTCTCTAATTTTTGTGAGCGGTATACTTCAAGGATACAAGGATGGTTCAACATTATCAAATTAGTCAATGTAATACATAACATTCACAAAATGAAGGATACAGATTATACTGCAATCTCAATAGGTATAGAAATATTTGATGAACTTCAACATCCATTTATGATAAAAACTCTCAATAAAATGAATATAGAATGTACTTCAACATAATAAAGGCCATATATGACATACCTACAGATAACATCATACTCAGTAGTAAAAACTGAAAGCTTTTCCTTTCAAATCAGAAATCAGAATCAAGACAGAAGCCAACTCTCATCACCTTTTTCCAATATACTATTGGAAGTCCTAGCCAGAGCAATTAATCAAGATTTTTTTAAAAAAAGCCATCCAAGATGGAAGAGAAGAAGTAGAACAGTCACTATTTATAGATGACATGCTATTTATATATTAAAAACTTTAAGATTCCTTCAAGACACTGTAAAAAGTAATAAATTTAATAAAGCTTCACGATACAAAATTAATACACAAAAATGTTTTGTTTCTATACACTAATAATGAACTATCATCAGAAGAAGAAATCAAGAAAGCAATCCCATTTATAATTGCATCAAAAAGAATTAAAAAAGAAAAACCCTAGAATTAGGAACATTTGGTTACTAAGGGTACATTGAAGCAAAAAAAAAAAAAGTGTCTCAAGGGTAGAAAAGTCATACTAATAGAAATTTAAAAAATATACCTATTATCTTCCAAAAAGCATTCAAATTTAGTAAAATATAAAAATAATATAGACTCATCCCTTGTCCTTCAGCATATTAACTATAGTCTTTTTCCAACCTCCAACTCTCCCCCACCCCTCTTTTCCTCTAGTAATCACCATACTATTGTTTTGTGTCTATAACCTTTTTTTTTATAATCCCTTCACCTTTTTCACCCAGCCCCTCAAACCTTCTCTACTCTAACAGTTGTCAGTCTGTTTTCTGTACCTATGAGTCAATTTTGTTTCTTTATTTTGTTCTTTAGATTCCACATAAAAGTAAAATCAGATGGTATTTCTATTTTTCTCACTGGCTTATTTCATTTAGCATAAAATTCTCCAGATCTATCCATGCTGTCACAAAAGGTAAAATTTCCTTCTTTTTTATAGCCAAGTAGTATTCTATTATGTAAATATACCACTGCTTTTTATCCAGTCATCTACTGATGGGCACTTGGGCTGCTTCCAAATATTGGCTATTGTTAACAATACTGCAGTGAACATAGTGGTGTATATATTTTTTTGAATCAGTGTTTCAACTTTTTTGGATATATTCCATAAGTGGTATTGCTGGGTCATTAGGCAGTTCCATTTTTAATTTTTTGAGGAAACTCTATAACTGCTTTCCACTGTGGGTTGCACCAATTTGCATTCCCACCAACCATGAAAGAGAGTTTGGTTCCCTTTTCTCCATATCCTGACCAACTCTTGTGCACTGATTTATTGATGCTAGCTGTTCTGACAGGTGTGAGGTGACATCTCATTAAAGTTTTAATTGCATTTCATTGATAATTAGTGACATTGAAGATCTCTTCATATACCTGTTAGCGATCTGTATGTCTCTTTGGAGAAGTGTCTGTTCAGGTCTTCTGCCCATTTCTTAACTGAATTATTTGCTTCTTTGATGTTGAGTTGTATGGGTTCCTTAAAAATTTTGGATTTTAAGCTGTTATCAGATATATCATTGGAAAATATGTTCTCTCATTCAGTGGGCTATTTAGTTGGTTTCTTTTGCTGTTCAAAAACATTATAGTTTGATGTAGTCTTAATTGTTTATTTTTTGTTTCCCACAGCCAAGAAAACATATCAGAAAAAAATATTGCTATGACAAATGTCTTTTTCTAAGTTATTTATGGTTTGGCATCATATATTTCAGCCATTAATTAATTCTCTTATTTTCTTGCAAGAGAGAGAGAGAGAGAGAGAGAGAGAGAGATAGGGACAGACAGACAGGAAGAAAGAGAGATGAGAAGCATCAATTATTTGTTGCAGCATTTTAGTTATTCATTAATTGCCTTCTCATACGTGCCTTGACCAGGGAGTTGCTACAGCCAAGCCAGTGACCCCTTGCTCAAGCCAGCACCTTGGGTTCAAGCCAGTGACCTTGGGCTTCAAGCCAGCAACCTCTGGGCTCAAGTCAGCAACTTTAGGGTCATGTCTATGATCCCACACTCAAGTCAGCAACTCTACGCTCAAGGTGGTGAGCCTGCGCTCAAGCCGGCAACCTCAAGGTTTTGAACCTGAGTTCTCTGCATCCCAGGTCAATGCTCTATCCACAGTACCACCACCTGGTTAGGAAGTCATTAATTCATTTTGAGTTTATTCTTGTACATGGTATAAGGTGTCCTAATTTCATTTTTGGCATGTGTATGTCCAGTTTTTCCAACACCATTTATTGAATAACCTATCTTTACCCCATTGAATGTTCTTGCCTCAATACTCAATTGTTGAATATTAATTGACCATAAAGTCATGGATTTATTTCTGGCTTCTCTATTATGTTCCATTGATCTATATGTCTGTTTTTATGCTGATATCATGTCATTTTATTATTATGGCTCTGTAGTATAGTTTGATATTATGTAGCATGATTTCTCCAACTTTGTTTTTTTTTTCTCAAGAATGCTGAGGCACTTCGAGGTCTGCTCTGGTTATTTAAATTTTTGGAATATGGTTGGAATATTTATTCTAGTTCTGTGAAATATCTTGACAGGGATTGCATTGAATCTATATATTGCTTTGTGAAATTGTCCCTATGAGGTATCTTAGGGAACCTTGAAATTTAAAGACCCAAATGGAAAATCATTGAGCTAAGGCATTGAAATAATTATTTAGCTGTTATTATAATCAATAATAAATATGTTATTACTGATTTGCTAATATTAGTCTGACTAGTCATAAAATAAAGCTAAATATGAATGTACTAACGAAGTAAGCTTATAAAATAATTTCTGTAAAATATAAATCCAGTTTATTCCTCTTGTAATCATAAGTCAATATTACTAGTTTAGTGATCACGATCACATATTCTATAACAAAACAAAGGTACATAATCAATCCTGAACTTTCATCTCTGGGAAAGCTCTCATTACAGTTAAAGGCCTGTACCCTTCTGGCTGATACACATCAAGGGTTAACATCCAAGCAAGAAGAATAAGCATAAGAAGATACATGCACCTCAACCTCCCCCTCCTTTTCCTCACTCTCACAATATTGAAGCTTTGTAGTTCTAATTCTTGTTAAAAGCCAAGAGGACAACTGTGGGAATTTGTGGACACTTGTTACATGAAATAAAAGCACTAGTGTATAAGTTACTTGCTAGCTTCATTTCTTGTAACAATCAAAGAAACAAACTATACCCTTTGGATGGGCCAGTTCTGGGAGAGTTCAATCAGGTATCTGAACATACTAGGCTGGCTTGTACGAGTCCCCACCCCCTCAGCAAAGAATTCTCAACTCTCTCCTTTTGATTCCTTTGCTCTATTTTTTGCTTATTTCCCCTTCTTCTCCCTCCTTATAAAAACCCCTGCCTGGAACAAAGGAGTAAGGTGGGTGTTGAACACAGGAGACTCCCCATCTTATCAGGTGGTCAGCACTTGAATAAACTTCTTTCCTTCTCATCAGCACCTACGTCACAAGTTTTGCTTTTATTGGCGCTGGAAGCCAGACCTGTAGGTCATATATATATGATATAACCTTGGATTTATCTAAGATTTTTGCATACTTCTTATAGGGAAATCCATTGAACCAAGTCATAACATGTTATGATTTTTACTGACTGCTTTAGACATGGGAGTGTCAGTGATTTGGACTTTCTGATGAGTGAAATATTAGAGAGGGAGTCAGTATCCTTTGGGACCAAAAGTGCCTCTTCTGCTAAGTATCTCTGCAAAATTGAGGATTATTTTATATACTTGGATCTTAGTTTTCTCTGCTCTAAAGTGAAGAGATGGTATTTTAAATGTCTTCTATCTCTATTCTTCTTGTATTCCATCAGGCTAGAGGTACCTTTGCTTGGGAAATCCACTCTGTATCATTTGTTGGCATAATATTAACAATCAGTTTCTGCCTGTTTCTGTGAATTTCAGGGGCAGTTTGTAGCACATTGCAGTTTCGCTTGTAGTAATTCTCACAGATAAGGAACAAAGAATTGATAAGAGAAAACTGTCCGCCATGAAGTTTTCTACAGTAGTAATAAACTTGAGTGTTGAAGGCTGCCAATGAGATTCATTTGAGAACAGAGCTGTTTTTGCCAGACACTTATTTCATTTGGCTAGACTCTAAAGAGCTATGTACTATTGAATATAGTTAACGTTGCTCTAAATGCTTCTGAATGGTGCAGGTGGTGTGCTCTGATGAAAGTAAATTACGTTGGAAAATACTGTTCCAAATAACTACTTTTCTCAGGCGATGGCATAATATAGGCACATTAGAAGAACAGATAGGAAAAGGACTTTACATAATTCTTATCTGGCTACCAATATGAAGGGTCATTACCTTTACAACTATAGTTCCTCTTTCCAGGATGTGCTAGCCCTTAGGATTCAAAGCTGGTGTTAGATCTCTAAGCACAGTCCTTTAAACAGAAAATAAATTCTGAACATGTACACAAAATAAAGACCCTGTAAATTCAATCCCCACATCAAGAAAATAATCGAATATCCAAGTCTTGAGGCATATCAAGTGGCCGAGGTCTGGAAGCCATTTTATCTATATGCATGAGTCTAAAATTAGAGGAGATAACCTGAGTTAATAATTTTTAAAGATGTAATTCAAAGTATGTGATGAGCTGTGTGGGATTATTTCTGACTAGGAGCTCTCTTTACAACCCAATGCATGTTATAGAAACCATTTTGGTGGCTGGTTGAAAATATCTACTTCTGGAGTCATTTGAAGAATCCGTCATAAAACCCTCTGTAAATTGTGCAGAGCAATTATTACAGGAACATTGGAATAACTACTCTTAACTGCAGAAAAATGTCATAGTTTGTGCAAGTCGGTATGGTTATTCAGGTTTTCAGGCTCAGGACATAAAAATGAGCAATTTCTTGGAGGGATAAGTAGGTAAAATAATAATTCCTCCTAAAGATGTTTTTATATGGCACTTTTTGCATTTGTTTATTTCTTTATGATAACCACCTACTTTAAACATAGTACTAGTTTACATGTCCTAGATATGCAAGAGAAGGTGATGACAGAAATTTTCTACCTGTCAGAAGAGGCTAGACCATGCCAAAGTGACTCAAATTCTCACATTGTAAAGGCATGTAATAACAACACGTGCTTATTCTTACTTGCATGCAGGTGTATCTGCTCTACTACTCCTCACCCTGGTGACCATTCAACTAAACACCCACCATTTTTAAAGATGGCTAAAGGAAAGAGAGTTCTGGAGGAGTAATTTCAAAGAGTCAATTAAATGCCCTGGCTCAGAAGTAACAAACCTCACAATAGCTCAAAGCTCATTGGCTAGTCATATGGCCTTACCCAACTACAAAGGATCCAGGAAGTATAATCTAAACATACAATCAGGTGGCAGACAGCTGGAAATACTTGATAAACAGCACTAATTGTCACCAAAGTGTAACTTCTGGTCACAACATATTCAGAGCACACTTGCTCCTCAGACAAAATATATGTAGTTCCTCTCCAATGGAGACCACCCAAAAGGTCTCAGTTCAGAATCATATGAAATATGACATTGATAGTATACAGGGGATACATGTAAGGGTCTTTCATCCTGTCTACCTGAAGCTTTTTTTGATTAGGAAATCTTTGTACTATTTGAAAGATGAGTTAACTGCTTCTACTATCTCACAAACTTGAATGAAACAGGGATAAGGTAATCACAGAAATAATACATTTAGAAGGCCAAGACACAAACTGGTCTCTGGTTTGCAACAATTCAGAGATTCTATTGGCAGCTATAGGGAGAGCCCTACTCTATAGGTGGGAAATGTTTGTTGATTAAATCCTGAGTCAGCTTCATGAGACGAGCACTCAGACTATTGTCCATGGCCCATGGCTCTACCTGTGGACACTGTCCGTCTCCTGTATTCACATACTCACCTGACATGGGCCTCTGACTTTACACCCTACCTGGAGGTGAGCCTCTTCCTCAGTCTGCTTCTTGCCTATTAATGGTAGAGAGCTTGGGAGATTTTTTTTTTCTTTTTAATCTTAAACAGTGGGCTTTTAGTCTAGGCTGGTAGTTGTTTGGAAGTACAACACTGAGAAATTTAGTTATTTTGTCATCTATTTAACTGCAGTAAACTTCATGAGACAACAGCCACGCTAGAGGTTTTTTCTTTCTAGATTTTTTTAAAAAAAGAGTATTTACTCTACATGTTCATCTGTATGTCTCCCTTTTTTTTATTTGCTGAATTATTGGGGCATCATTGTTAATAATAAAACTATCTAGGTTTCAGGTGTACAATTCTAGAATACATCATGTTATATTGTATTATGTGTTCACCACCCCGAGTCAAGTCTCCTTCCGTCACCGTCACCGTCTATCCCTCCTTTACCCCTTTACCCCTCCCCACCCCTCCTAGCCTCTTGCAATCACCATACCGTTGTCTGTGTCTATGAGGGTTTTTGTTTTGCTCTTTTGCTTAATCCTTTCACCTTTTTTCTCTTAACTGTGGGTTATGCCAAAGTTATCAGGCTTCCATAGGTGATAAACTCCCTACGTCCTACGTCTCCTTTCTCTGAGCCACGTTGTTCACGTCAAGTATTTCATGGGCAAGTAACTGCCAGGTATAGGAAGGACAGTTGCTCACATTTCATCAGCAGAAAATGTCCCATGGCCTGTCCAGCCACAATGGGGATAGAAAATAAAGTTCCCCTTTGTACTAAAAAAGGAAAAAGCCAGGAATACCTGGTGAATAAATATTCTTCCTTAAACACTGGGCAAAAGAAGACTTATTAGAGACTGTCCCACAGGACATAAACTGTGGGTTATCAGTGAAGGCAATGGGAAGGCCACTCCAGCCTTGAGATTGCTGGCACAGGGCATTCTGCCCTGCCCCAAGTCTTTTTCCATATTTAATGACTTTTGGTTAAGTCCAGTCCAAAATTTTATTTTCTTATCAAGAGATCATGTACTTGTACAAGAGGAGAAGCAAGAAATACATTGGTTTTAACAGTCTCTGCATCTAGAAATACTGAGAAATATACGTAGGAGAAAAGGACTTAATTGGTTTTTTAAATATTTCGAGGAAAAGGGGCATTCTCCAGCTGCAGGTCCCTTAGCATGCTCTCTGTGGGGCTTCCCTTGTCACTCTGCCATCTCCCTTTCCCTTTCCTCAGAGTTTAAATAGTGCTAAGATGCAGCCATGCCCTGGGTCCCTGGAAGGAAATTCCATTCTTCTAAGAGGAAATGCTTTCATTATTAGGGCAGCCCCAGACCCCGGTGACTCCCGTGTACAGATATTAAGAGGAGCCTCTCTGCCAATGTACTTAGGCAGAACAATAAAGCATCTTTACAGCCTAGACTCACCAGAGCCACTATTGATTCACTGGCATGTGCGCTCTCAATAGTAAAAGGCTGCCAGGATTTACTTGCTCAGCTTCTCCCTTTCCTAGGCCGTCATTATTCAGTGTAAAACTCCTTTAACCTGGTGGAGTTGTTGCTCTTGCTAATACTGTGTTAGCAAATTATTGATCCCAATGATGAGAACAGGAATCGTTTCTCCTGTAGCAGGATGTGCAATTGGATCTACATTCTGCCCTGGTAATTTTCTCTATAGATCTTCCAGGGGGACTAGACAAATGGACCATTAAAAAGAGGGGTAGGGGTGGGAGTGAGCTGCCTGAGGTTGATGGTACATCTGAGCTAAATCCAAACTTTATTGGTGTTTTTCAGCATCTCTTTGAAAACTTATAAACATTGCTCTTTGGCGCTTTATGGTTTTGTTTTGTTTTGGGTAGTTTTTTATTTGGCTTGTTTTTAACTTGGTCTGATGGCCAAGGAGAAATTTTAGTTGTGAGCTGCTTCTTTTGATATTAAAATCAAGCCAGCCACAAATTCAGGGAGGTTTTGATAAAGGCAAAACAAGATCAGTAACCTCTTTAGTAAAAGGAAAAACGGTAGTGAGAGTTGTTAAACTTCAGCCATGCTGGCATTGGTGGTTGGTTGGAATTCAGTGACAAAAAAATCTTCATTAAGATGCCTACTCTCTGTTTTTCACATCCCCATTTCTATTTCAGATAATTCCTGGGTGATTTTTAATCCAATTATATCTAACTAAGATTCACAGAATGTCTTCTGTGGGCCTAGCACTGTGGATCCCAAAGAAGATCTAAACAAAACAGAAAACTGAGTTCAGTGATCTATTCTAAGGTGTTAAGAATTATATATATATATATATATATATATATATATATATATATATTTAACTTGCTGAGAAATAAAGAGAAGTTTCAAAAAAAAAAACAAATTTGAAATTATGCCAGATCAGATCAATAGTTCCCCCCCCCCCAATATAACCTCTTGAAGTAAAACCAGTCTCGTTTACTGATTACCCTGGGGTCAAAAACTAAGCTTTGGACCCGGCCCGATAGCCCAGTTGGTTGGAGCATTGTCCTGATATACCTAGGTGTGGGTTCAATCCTTGGTCAGGGCACATGCAGGAAGCAAACGATGAATGCATGGATGAGTATAACAACATGACAACAGGGTGATTGTATGTCTGTCTGTCTCTCTCTCCCCCTTCTTCTCTAAAATTAATCAATAAAAAAGGGGGTTGGGTATGAAATACTGTGTGATGGAGGTCAGACTTCAAAAAGCACAGTAAATAAGCTGGAGAGAAGTATTAGAAGAATGTTGGCATAACTGATGGTGCTTAATTTCCTATTTTCTTTCTAAGATGTACTGAAGGATATCAAAATTCTCAAGCGAATCGCTCATTTGTTTAATATGGATTGCTGACTTGAATATGATTTTTAGTGCAAGAAAGTAAGTTTCTTTCTCCAGGGTCCCACTTGAATTTCATATCAGGAGGAAGTGCTTAGTGACCTGTTGACCTTACACTGCTCATTAGGTAAGGAAAATAATTAAGGCAGAAAACTTTGTTTACATTATGCAGCATATGACAGTTATGTAGGATATTATATGTAAGCAATCTTCTATCCTGAATTTGAAATTCTAAAGAGATGGTTACTCTTCTAAAATAAAATTTAAGTGCTCCTTTATTTGGTAATAGCATACAAAATTTGCTGTCTCAATTTTAGCACATATTAGAGTTAGAAGGATAAATGGCCCTCTCCTGTTGAGATGATAAATCTTTGGAATCAGGAACCTTGACTCTCATTTCTGTATTGAACCACAGCAGCAAGTACCCTGGCTTATTCTGTCTTTGTTTTTGGTTGAGGGAGAATTTTTCACTTATGGTTATTATCATTGGTTCCACACACTATTCAATTGACATCACTTGATCATCTGACCATATTGGTTCATATTTTTCACTCGAGGTTGAATGGAGAACTGGGAAGAAAAGAGTGAGAAAGTTAGAGGAAAAGAGAAACTTGTGAGAGAATTAACCTATATTCTATTGGTTTGATATCATAATACCAATTAATGTTTGCATTATTCATTTATTAATACATGAGATTGACAAAGTGTCTTTGGTGGGCTCAGTACTACAGTAAATAGATCCTGAAGATGTACACAAACTAGAAAACTGAGTTCACTTGTCCACCCTGAGGAATTAGTAATAGCTTTTAATTTGAACTAGGACCATAAAAAAGAAAAATTTTATCTGGATCTTGGTAGAAAAATTATAAAGCTATTATTTAGAACAGAGAATATATGTAATATATAATATAGATAAAATATATATGTACATATGTATCTATATGTGTGTCGGTTGGAGACTTGTCACATACATATATGGTTGAACTTATAAATTGCTTTAATAAAATGCACCAAATGCATTTTGATATCCATCACCAGGTTCTGTTTAGCTGTGTTATATTCCTTTTCTTTCTAATATTTTATATGTAAATATTCTTATCAATGAAGTGGTTTGATTTTTTTCTATGTTTTTAGTAAATATTTGTATTTTTTGTCTCAAAAATATGGTTTATAAAATATTTTAAAACCTTAAACATCCTAAAGTAGTCTCTTGTAGAAGTCAGTAACAACAGAGAAAGTGGTTTGGATGTGATATCTTTACTGCTGAGAAGACTATTATTGTCTGAAGTCAAAGTTAACATATAATTTATGAATAATAAATAAGCACTCAAGGGGCACCAAATTTGATCTTAAAAATAAAGCTGTGGATGCAAATATCATAATTAAAATTTTTACAATCTATTTATGTGCATTTATGAAAAGGAATGAATACTCTTTTTACCCTACCCCAAATCATCCTCCTAAGCACAGGCAGTGAATATATCAATTGTGAGGCTTAACAACTGGGGTTTAGTAAAACATGCTTGATTAATTTTTACTGAGATTTGCAAAATAAAATGAGAAAGAAATCATCCCATTTGTTATATCAGAGACAAGATAGAGATCTTGATGATATTTGACTACATCCAACTGAACAAATCACACTCTAGCCAAATCCAGAAATGGATTTCTCATATAAATATAATTTATTTCCTGAAGATAAGAATTTAAGCACCTCAAATAGCACAGGACAAACCTCTTTACATTACTGGTAAAAATATATGAATAAATAATAATAATAATAATAATAATAATAATAATAAATGAAGAATACCACAACAGTCAAAACAGTAACAACAAAAACACTCTATATGGAAATGACAAGGCATAGAGACCCACATTTTGAAAAACCAGAAGCTGCAGTAAGAATAATATGCATAAGAAGTATTATTTGAGTGTTATTATTAACTTCAAGTAGATGGCATTGTCACATTTTATAAAGGCAATGAGATATTTGGGTGACTTTTGTTTTTATAAGTAATTTTAGTCTCTATTATACTACACTAATAAATTAGGTACCATGCTCTTCAACGGCTTTGATTTTCTATTGTTTATTTTTAATATTTCAGTAGAGTTATTAGCAGGCAATATTAGAACTCAGATTCATAACTCATAATTGCAAGGCTTGTTCTGACAGTATATATAGCCAAATGTAAGTCAAGAATAGAGAGATTGTGCTCAAGATTTAATAGACTTGCTGTTTTCAATTTTCCAAGTAATTATCAAATCTTCTAAAAAGGAGCGCACTGAATTTCTTTCTCTCCTTTAAAACTCTTGAGTGTTGAGACATTCCTGTATACCTTGGAGCTGGGATTGGAGGGTAGTGTAGAGGGATACAGAAGTTGAAATACAGCACCTGTCCTCACAGAGGTTGCCAAACATCTGAATTGAAAGACAAAACAAGCATCTGTATGTACAATAGAAACACAATACACTGGAATATAAAATCCAAGGTTAAGTGCCAGAGATTATAGGTGTTTTAATTTTTTTTTTTTTTCTGAAGCTGGAAACGGGGAGAGACAGTCAGACAGACTCCCGCATGCGCCTGACCGGGATCCACCCGGCACGCCTACCAGGGGTGACGCTCTGCCCACCAGGGGGCGATACTCTGCCCCTCTGGGGCGTCGCTATGTTGCGACCAGAGCCACTCTAGTGCCTGGGGCAGAGGCCAAGGAGCCATCCCCAGCGCCCAGGCCATCTTTGCTCCAATGGAGCCTTGGCTGCGGGAGGGGATGAGAGACAGAGAGGAAGGAGGGGGGTATGGAGAAGCAAATGGGCGCTTCTCCTATGTGCCCTGGCCGGGAATCGAACCCGGGTCCCCCGCACACCAGGCCGACGCTCTACCGCTGAGCCAACCGGCCAGGACCTATAGATGTTTTAATTTTAAAGGTTGCTTAAATTACTATGGATCAGGAAATATTTGAATAAGCAACAGAATTTGAGGAGAGAAAATTTTTTGCAGAGTCAACTTAGAATTCCTGCTAATCCTTAGTGTGGGCATTTTAAAAAAATAAACTTTTTAAAGAAGAAAATTTATTTAATTCTATTTGCTTTGAGATTAAAAGAGAATTAGAAGGGATCAGAATTAGGACTTTTCCAGACCTCTTTTGATACTTCAAATACCACTTGTTTAAATTCGATCTTTATGCTCTTGATCCCAAATTAGGTTCTCTTTAGGAACTCATTTACTACACTTTATCATTGATAACTGCCAAGGCCTTAACTTAGTTTGGTTTCCACCGGAAACACAATTTCAGATGAAAATTTATATCCAAAAATTCTGTTGGGGAATTACACATGGAAACTTTTTTATTTATTTATTTATTTTTTTTATTTTTATGGGAGTCAGGAAAAAAGATTAGGCAGAGAAACAAAATGAACTGTAACGCCTGTTGCAGCAAAGGCCTCAGCTAATCTCATGGGAGCTCTGGAGAGAGTTGGCCCTTAAGAAGTGTCCCACCTTGGGGAAAAAATTCCAGATCTTTGAATCCCACCATTCAGTAGGTGATGGATGTCCAAAGTACAAAATGTTTAATTGAAGGAGGCTCATTTCCATGGAAGAAGATGTATGGACAGAATCCAAATTTGAATAATCAACTGCTAACAGCTCTGATACCTGGGGGAATAAGTGCAAAGTGATGAAGGGGAAATCTGGATAAAAGTTGGATGGATTACTGACATCTGCATTAAGGGCATTGAACCATTTAGATTATTTATAGATGGTACTTCCCTCATATTCCCAATTACTATGTATGGATGAGAAAATTGGAAAGTGAGAAAGGCTGATAAAATATGGTATTGGAGGAGAGTTCTAGAAATACCCTGGAGAGCCAGAAGGATGAAGACATGGGTGGCAGGGCAAATTAAACTGGAAACACCTCAGGAGGCTATAATGACGAAATTGAAGCTGTCATAATTCAGGCACATCATAAGAAGACAGGGTCCTTTGAAAAAAACAATAATTCTGGGAAAATAGAAGCAGCAGAAAAAGAAAAAGAGCAAATATGAGATGGATCAACTCTGTGAAAGAAGTCAGAGGTATGCATTTACAGGAGCTGAACAGGCTGCTGAGGACAGGACACTGTGGACATCACTCAGTCAGAGGGTTGCCAGAAGTCAGAGCTGACTCAACAGCAAGTGGCACATGCATTTCCTAAATGGTAACTCCTTGAAAGGAACAATAGCTCTTGTTCTCCATCATCCTGACAGGACTTAGAGCTGTAATTGGCACATAGTGGACGTTCACTAAATAGTTATTAAAATAAATGAATAAATTAATTAAGGAGCAAATAGCTAATAAATATATAGTATATATGAACTGCTGTCTTCCGAGATGGAAACTATAAAATTTATATAAAACCTAGTTTACAAACAAATAAAAGAATTTACTTGGGTATACTAGGTTATATATTATATAATTATTAATCAAATACCTTTTGGGAGTGCTATTTGCCCTTCACTGAGTAAATTAAAATGATGTAAGACATGATCAAGCAACAAATCATAAGAACTAAACATAAGATGCTTTAAAAGACAAAGATGTCTTTTTTTATTTCTTGAAAGTAAAATGTTTCCCTCAATTTTGCTCTTATTCTATATGTTAAAACATTTACATCAATGTAACAGCTGACATATTTAAATGTCAAATGGTAATAAACAGACAAAGTCATGAAAAATGACAAGTGAACTTCACACACACACCCATATGTTAATTTGAAAATAAGGCCTTGGTTGGGAGCTCAGTTGGTTAGAGTATATTGTTCTAATACAGCAAAGGTTGCTGGTTCTATCCCAGTCAGGGCACGTACAAGAATCAACCAATAAATGCCTAAAAATAAGTGGAACAACAAACTGATGTTTCTTTCTCTCTTTTTCCTCTCTCTCTCTCTCTCTCTCTCTCTCTTTCTCTCTCTCTCTCTCTCAAATCAATGGATAAAAAAAATTTGAAGAAAATAAGGTAGGTAGTATTTTTTTTATTTTTTTTTAATATTTTATTTATTGATTTTTTTAGAGAGAGAGGAGTGAGAGAGAGAGACAGAGAGAGAGAGAGAGAAGGGGGAGGAACAGGAAGCATCAACTCCCATATGTGCCTTGACCAGGCAAGCCCAAGGTTTTGAACCGGCGACCTCAGTGTTCCAGGTCGACGCTTTATCCCACTGCACCACCACAGGTCAGGCATAGGTAGTATTTTAAATGAAGATATAATATGGGTTAACATATGCATGGGCATAGTAATGCCTTTATTTTTTTATACATAAATTTTTATTAATTTTAATGGGGTGACATCAATAAATCAGGGTACATATATTCAAAGAAAACATGTCCAGGTTATCTTGTCATTCAATTATGTTGCATATCCACCACTCAACGTCAGATGCCTTTAAATCAAGTAAGTAGTTGGGATAGAAATATGCATTAATTTCAATGAGGGAGTATCCATTTTGAGCCACAGTATAAGAGTTGCCAGCCTGCTATAATGGCACATATCTTCACTGACGAGAAAAATAACAAAACAAGGAGAAACGTGACACTGAATAGAGACAAATAAATCTGTGAAAAAAGCCAGCCAGTAATTCCAACCACTAGCTCAAACAAGAAGATAAATGGAGGTTGTAGCTTTTACCATTAAGGAACCAGTTAGAGTTCCATTTTGTGCCAGAGCAGTTCTGCCAAAAAGAACTTTCAGTTCCAACTTGCTCTGTCAGTCCTCCCCATAGAAACATTTTTGGCTTACACATGCAAACAAAGTGACAATGAAAGTTATGTTCCAATGACCTTGTCTTTGAGGTGGTAGTGACACATCATAGAAGAATTAGAAAGTTATGCTGAGGTCTGTAATGCTATTACAACCCATTGGGAGCTGATCCAATCTGGGTGAGATATTTCCTATGTTGTGTTCTCAGAATGACACATACAGCTAATTGTAAATATCTCATATAGAACTGCCACCTGCTTCCCTGAGTTACATCATTCACAGTTAATTTATATTCAGGTGGCACATGGATCATTTTCTCTTAATTTCTGCATAACAGATCATTTTCTTTGGTTAGAATCAGCATTTCTCTCTGAGCATTTTGTACAAGTACAGCTTTACCATATATAGCCTATATAAAAAACCCTCAGAATCCATGACTGATCTATTAAAAGAAATATAAATAATAACAGAGAAGGAAAATGTCCCAATGAAGAAGGATTTTAAGGGGGAAAAACACACCTAGATTCCTGGTTTCAACAACACAAGGCTGTCCCTTTAAAACAGAAATGCCACCAGTTCATTATATATTCTTTCTGTGTCCTCGTTGTTAAGGGGGAGTAAAGGGGGATGCAACCTTAAATTCTTCAGAGCTGTCCTTGTTGGTTTATCTACTGTGATTTACTGTTGTGATTGTTGAGAAGCTGACCACTGATTTTAACACTAGGGTATAGAGGAGACAGATTGACATGGGTTTCATTAAAATTCAAGAAACTCAACTCCACAGAGAGCATGACTAACTTCCTTATACATGACAGGAATCCCCACAGATGGTACTTCACCCTTGCTAAAGGAATTAAGTCTACCAAAAGAATCCCTGTCCATAAGCAGCCAATTCCCCAAATCTACAGGCTCATCTGCACAGATATTCTTTATACTGTCATTCTTAAGTACCTTAGGGTAGCTCTGAAAGACAGGGGGCCGAGAGGGAGCTGCCGCTGCTGCCTTCACTACCCCTCAAGCATGCTGGTGGCGTGGGGATGATGGGATTATAAAGTAAACATAATAAAACACAGGACCAGGGCATCCAGTGGACACAGGCTATTTGCTGACTCTTCTTTGCCTGGGAAAGTGGAAGATGAAATTCTTATTACAATTACACAGAATCCCTGCACCAAATTGGCAGTTATTAAACTATTAGACAAATGCACAAATGAGTATTGTATTTTGTTCCTGGTCCAATTAAATTCTCCTGTTCTTTTTTATTTTTATTTTTCTTCTTCTCTCCCTCTGCTCTCTGGCATTATTCTCTTAAATTCCACATTTCATCTTCAAATATTTAACTTGTCAAGGAAAAAATAAACTAGCCATCACACATTCATTATATTGTGTCAAATAGGACACGAAGGAGACAGCTTTCTTTTTTTACCTGTCCTCTGCTCTTGTCAATCAAAAGCACAGTAATTAAATGGGGACGGGCTGCTTTCAAATTAAGAACAAAGGAGGAGGCATGTAGTAGGAGAAAGAGAAAGTAATTAAAATAAATAAATAAAGGCTCTGGCTGCATCTATTGTCCTCAGATGAGCAGTTGTTCCCCAGCTCACCCTCCACCTCTCTCCCTACTCACTCACCTCCAATTTCTGCTGAGAAAACAGCACAGAATGTTACCGACACAGCGAAGGACATGCTGGAAATTCACTATTATATTAAATACTTGAAAATATTAACCATGTGAACTAAATCTTTCTCATTTTTCAAATTAGATCCAAACAAGCTGAAAGACAGATTTAGCATCAGTGCACTCATCAACATGGACATTCCATAACGATCATGCTTTTTTTTTTCTTTCTTGGTTTAGGAATATTTTCTCTCACTTACATAATCTAAAATATAATTTCTCATCTCAACAGCTCTTGTTGAGTCACACCCCTTTCTTTGTGGGTCAAGCAATAGGCAAAGAAATTTATATTTTCCTCTGCAAAATTCTGAATCTTTATCAACATCTCCTTAGGCTTGAGATTTCAACTGGTGCTACAAGAATTTTTAAAACATGCAACACCCACTATGTAAGGAGAAAAGAAGTCAGGACATTCTCTCTAGGTCTTGGGGTTCCAGGAAAACAAGAAATATATCCCTATGCCCTAGAAAAAGTAGAAATGCCTGACCAGGTGGTGGCGCAGTAGATAGAGCGTCGGACGGGGATGAGGAGGACCAGGTTCAAGACCCCGAGGTCACCAGCTTGCACATGGGTTCATCTTGTTTAAGCAAAGCTCGCCAGCTTGGACCCAGGTCTCTGGCTCAAGCAAGGGGTTACTCGGTCTTCTGTGGCCCCCCGGTTAAGGCACATATGAGAAAGCAATCAATGAGTAACTAAGGTGTTGCAATGAAAAACTGATGATTGATGCTTCTCATCTCTCTCCGTTCCTGTCTGTCTGTCCCTGTCTGTCCCTCTCTCTGACTCTTTCTGTTTCTGTAAAAGAAAAAAAGAAAAAGGGGGGAAAAAAGAAAAGAAAAAGTAGACATAAGGCTCATTCACTGAGAAAACCCTGGTTTATGAGATTATACTCAAGGCGATAGTGTGGTCATTGGTATGTGTATATATGCACACAATATACGTAATAGTTTCTTTTTATTCTAACTTCAATATTGCATTTCAGTCTTTTGTCACTTATGTGTATATAGTCTGATAAACACATGAAGATGTTTATTCAAATACATGATATTTAATAAAATAATTTATGTCCTGAGTTTAAAATAATTGCTCACATGCACTAGCACACTTTTTATACTCTGAGAACCCAGAAGTGCTGCTATTATCTTTTCCCTGTAGAAGAAATATGAACAGAGTGTTCTATCGAATTTTTATTTATTTCAGAGTATGGTATCGAATGATAAGAAATCCTGGCAAAGCAAAAACTTACATTTAAAAATATTCTAATCTAAACTATGATACTTGCTTAATTAATAAAAGACTTTATTATATAAAATAAGTGCTAGAACTACTTGTTAGTATGAAACAACAGAAATTCTTGCCATTTTGCCGAAGTACTCCAAATTTACATAGGAATCAATGCCAAAGATGTTTGAATTTTATAGCATAATATAGCACAATTTCTAAGCAATAATGCATAGAGGGTACTCTCTTACAGAGCAAGAGACTAAAACTATCACTAACAGAATTGTGACACAGTAATAAGGCCAATAAGGAGATTAGGGGTGGGGCCCAATTTTGAATTGATTTTCTGTACTATAGTTATGGTACTTTCATGTCTATTTATCTGGGTAGTTATTTCCCCTGACAACCGTAAAATGAATTTTTTACATAATTTTATGAGAACCATGTTATAACAATGAATTAGTGTGGGAACCCCAATTCTCCTAATGTTTAATGTTCTCTTCAAAGGAAATTAGCTATTTTATAATCAGCCTTCCCCCTCCCAATGACAGCCATTCATATGCCTCCAGGTATTCACAAGACACTCACTTCCAGATGGCTTCTAGCATCTACTACAGTTTAGCAACTCTCATATTTCAAAACAAGGAGGCTCCATCTCAATCATCTGCAATGGTTAAGTAAGTAGTCTATTCAATCATGCTGGAGGCACCAAAGCATTATCGGGGTTCCTCATGCAGGTCAACCCTGGGAACACTGTTACTGATTAGAGACAATATATCTTACCAAAAGTTCTCATTGGGGATTATGAGTTGAACATATAGCACACATTTAGACAGAGACAACTTCAAATACTCTAAACATTTCTAATTTATGAGAACAATCTTCAGACCAATAAGCATTATTTGAATATTTCTTGTGAGACCATTTGCTCCAAGAATACAATATCCATAACTTTAGAATAAAGATCAAGTCTCTTGGAGCTTAAACGTAAAACAACAACAAAAAAAAACATTATTCTACCACCACCCCACCCAGAATTTGAAAACACAACTATAGAGTGGCTACTGTGCTTTTGTTCTCCAAGATAATAATTTTATTTCTTTGTTAACTTGTCCTAAAAGAAAATATACAATGAATTACTAGTTATAGTACTTCTCTTTGCTTTTAGATAACAATAATATCCATGGGATGTAGAATGAGGATCACAAATATTTAGACCTTCTTTACATTTGCAAAATTTTGGAAAAGAGATTAATGTGTTGAGGTAGTGGGGTCAGAGTTTGGGAAAAGAAATTCTGGATTCATTAGATATGATATATGGTTGAAGCAAGGAACGTGAATGAACAGATGCAAGGAGAGAGGCTTTGGGGTTAAGTGTTGGTACATTTCAGGGCATTTTATTAATTGTACAAAAGTACCACAAACCAAAATATTTTCGGGAAACCTATTCTCCCCATTATGAATATATTAGATATACACAGTATCCTGTTAAACTAAGTATTAATTAAATGGAGATGCAAACTGGTGACCAAAGTCTGAATTTTCTTCTAGCAAAGCAGTTTTATTTGAATGTTCTTTATTTGTTACCCTCTTCACCACTATTGTGTTCCTATGCACCATTCCACTTTCCATTAACAGGCTACTTTGTGTGTCTGGACACTTAAAGCTTTATACTTAAAAAACATGGGTTGACACTATCAGGCAAGCAGATGTGGAATCAGAATTAATCTTAACAAAAGTATATAATAAATTAGAACAGATTTTTTTTCTCTCTGGTGTCTACCTTCTGTAATTATATTAAGAATTCTAGGAGAGATTTTGATAAATCTTAAACTCTTTACCAAGGTCAAAGTAGAGATAGTGTTCGAGTACCATTATCCACAGTCACAATCCTGAGGAGTAGGATGCACTGGCACAAAAGAAACGCATAAGAACAAAACCTCACAGTGCTTAGTTTTTAAGAACAAAGTTTAATTAAGAAAGAGAAAGCACATCATGTGGAGAAACTTAAGAACAAAAGAGTTCCTAAGCTCTGGAATGACTTTTTGGGATCGTTTTTGGGTTGCTTTTACAATTCTTGCTGTTTTATTTTCAGTGGGGGTTGGGGTTGGGGGCATATTATAGTATTTTGGATGGATGAGTTTTGCAAAGTGCCAGGCAATAAAACATCTGTCATGAAACATGTGCTAGAGCTTTGGGGTATGGACTGAAACCAGTCAGAATTATTTTGAGTCAGAGAATGAATGGCCAAATAAATGAGCACAACCTGTTTTTTATTATTATTATTTTAAAGGGCCATTTAATCCAAATAATTTATTTTTCCTTTAAATTGCACATTTAAAAAATATATTACCACTGCTGCTGTTGAACATGTTTTATAGTGTTCTATGAAATAGAAAAAAATGTATACATTATACTCCAATCTATCTAGTATTTTATTGATTGGACATATTTTTGAAAATGGTATAAAGAAGATCCTAAACTTATTCTATTAATTAAAACATACTTTATGTAAGAAATAATTATTGTAAATAGACTACAGGCAACAAATTGGACTGAGTGACTTGATAAAAGTATTTTAATATATCATTAACATCCCCAAGAATTTACAAATTATATGGTGACTAAAGATAAGTTTTTCATATATAGTTAAATAAAGAAGAAAAAGATTAGAAAGACCCTAGAATTTAAGAACATCTTTTTTCTAATTAAAGAGCAACACATAGATCATATGATGAAGAAGAAGAAATAAATCAATTCTCAGAGGCAGATATCTTGTTGTTTCAGTCCTGTGGTAGCTTCACATTAACATACCTTTCCAGACTAAGGGGAAAAATATCAATAATGGCACACTGCTTCTGAAATGATTTTACCCAGAAATAACACATGTCACTTATTATCATATTTATTGACTGAAGAAAATCAAATAGCCATTACTAAAGTTAAGAAGAGAACTATTTAAAGGAAGAATAGACCTAAAATTTTGCTAATCTCTGGTGTCACTAAAAAAACACTGGACTATGGATTAGTAAATTCTATTGTCACATTATCACATGCACTAGTTTGAAACCAATGCTGGTAATAATAATTATCAACTATATAATGTTGATCTAAGCAATTTATATTAACTATGTGAATTAACTGTCCAAAAATGGCATCATTTGGTTAGCAGTGTTGTAAAATAGATGTGCAAGAAAACTTTCTGAAACAAACTCAAACAATTCTGGACAATTGTTTTTAAAACTATGTTTTTAACTGTATTCCTGAACCCACAGCAAAATAAATGAAATTCTTGGAGACAAAAAAAAAAAGAATGGTTACTACTGAGAAGTAACAGGTACTGGTGAATTCACTGGGGGACATTTGCAAATCTCTTATGGCCTAGAAAGAAGTTTTAACAAGACATGAGAGGTTGGTGATGAAATCATATAAATTCAAAAGTCTGCAAAATCAGAACTTGATTTCATCAATAAGTTAAACTTTTCTATTTTTCCATTCTTCAATTCTGAAAATATTTTCTCCATCTTTATGACTCCATCCTAATCCCAGAAAATATGATTTTAAGGGTAGTAACAATTTACAGTATTTCTCTTAACTCTAGTCCAATGCCTCACCTATAACCAGAACTGTGGTTAATAAAAAAGATATAGAAAGACAAGGAGTAAAGAAAAGAGGGGAGGAGAGGAAAAGGGAGAAAAAATTTGAAGAGCAGGGAGAAATTTGAATTAAAATTATTCTTAAATCCAACCTTGTGTATTTTTTTTTTAATGAGCACTCTGGGCTAACACACCTGAATGGTCTCTTTCATCTCTCTCACTATGGCAGAGAAAATCACCACTTATTTTGAGGAAAGGAGTGGTTTGCAAGCCATTGTTACTTATCATACTAGAGACATGTTCAATCATATAATGTAGAGAAAATGGGTTTGGACTGGAAGTTTCTCTTCTCTTTGGCTGCCAGTAGTGGGGAAGGAGAACAATCATAGTATAAGTGTGATTTTATTGTCTTGTTACTATTAGGCGGGTGGCACATTTGGCCTCAAAACTTACTCAGATTGTTAGTAAATGAGAAAGAGAACCATTCAAGGTTGGGAAGAAATCTAATCAGCCCTGTCATTATAAAAACACATTACCTTAACATTATGATTGCATCAAATCTCAAACATTAATTTAACTAGGACATAGAAAAAGACTTAGGGCTGAGTTGTTGCAGTTATGAAATACAGACATACTGGCA